>NC_056681.1:43682500-45006250 GCF_018350215.1 Panthera leo
CATTAAAAATATCCCAAAAGCAAGTGTTTAGCTTATTCCCTGTCTCTGTGCTTTATTTAGGTTCCTCTCTGCCTCCCTCATTATTAAAAGTTTTTGGAAATAAGGTTTTGTATCTTTTTTCAAAGAATTTGTCCATTTCATCTGTGTCGTCTAATTTGTGGGAATTACGCCATGGTATGTCCTTTTTTATCCTTTTAATGTCTATAAAACATGTAGTGATGTTGCCTCTTTGATTCCTGATATTCATAATTTATGCCTTCTTTTTTCTTGGTAAGTCTGGCAAGAGGTTTATCAGGTTTATTGATCTTTCCATGTATTTTTTGTTTTTGCTTGAAATTTCATTAGTTTCTATTCTACTCCTTATTGCCTTGGGTTTACTCTTTTATTCTTTTAGTTTCTTATGGTGGAAACTCAGATTACTGATGTGACATCTTCTTTTCTAAGGTAGCCATTGAATGCTATGAATTTCCCTCTAAGTGCTGCTTTAGGGAGTATCACAGATTGTGATATGTTGCATTTTCATTCACAGTCACGTTTTAACCTATTTTCTAATTTGCCTTGTGATTTCTCTTTGATCAAAGGCCATTTAGAAGTGAGTTAATTCCCAGGTATTTAGTGTCTTTCTGAGCTCTAAGAATGAGGTTCTAATAAATTGGAGACTTTAATGAGGTGTTTGGATTTATATGTGACAGCTTGGCAGATTTTTCGTAGTAAAGTGAAACTCTGTCACGGTGTTGTCATTGTATGGACTGAAAGGGTATCTTCAGCTATTTTTTTTATGCCTGGTAATATTTTTAAAATAGGATTTGAAGGCACCTTTTCCTGTAATGTGTCTTATCTTTGTTCTTTTTAGTGCATTATCATCGGGTGGAACTGGATCCTGAAAAATTCATGGAAGATGCTAAGTACCTACACTGCTTTAAGAATTTGGAACTGAATCATGAAAAGGAAGACAGAAAGAAGAAATAGGGAACCTGAGTAGCCCTGCGAAAACAAAGCAGAATGAAACCAAACACCACCACCAAAGGAACGTTACCATTCTCTGTTGTTGCTGTGGTCTGACGGAAAGGTGGGTGCTGGCAGTGCAGGGGAGCACACCCCGTGCGTATTGCAACAGGACAGACACCCATGCTCCCCCCACAGAAAGACTTTGCTGGTTCCTGTGAGTTCTTGGCTTGCTTTTGGAACAGGCTGGTCCAGCGTTATTTGTCACCGAGTCCTCCTTTCACACTGTGGTGTATTTCTGCGTGTCCATGATGGGTCGCAACTGCAATTCATGCTGTCCATGCTCTTCCCAACACCGCCTTAGCCAGGGCCCGTGTTAAGGTGTACAGAGAACAGACTTTAGTGATAATGTATTGTGTAAGACCTTTGCATCTTGTAAATTTTCTCATTTTTCTAAAAAGAAATAATAAAATTCCAAACCTCAACAAACCACTTTATTATTAAACAAATCCTGCTGTGTTTCTGCTTAATGATTTTATCTGTAGAAATACAATGTGTCTGACCCCACTCTGTGCATATTAATTTTAAATAACCCTGTTGCAAGAGGCGTTCCCTGAGTGGCCCACACAGGCCTCTGATTCCATGGTGAGAGCCTATCAGTGGCAGTTTGTAGTTGATGACATTTTACTCCAACATGGGAAGGGAAAAGAATGGCCAAATGATGGAGACTAAGTGTGGCTGCAATCTCTCATTTATCCAGCATTGGGAGGTGGAGAAAGGCCACAGCATGTTGGACCACACAGATGCCCCTTTTCCAGGAGCTGAATGGTTGTCCATATATCCAACCAGTATTCTCACAGTTCTGTGAAGAAGGAACTGTATTCTGCCAAAGAGTTTCTTAGCTAATTTTACTGTTATTAGTGGCACAGCTGTACTGGTCGTTTTTAGACATTATATGATGTTAGCAGTTACATATATATTATTATATGGAATATATATTTATATGACATCTATAGTATTTTAGTGCTTATACAGAGTTATCCTCTTTTGAAATACTTCTTGCCCAACTGTAAAGGAGACATTTTTATTTGGCATTTTTGTAATGCTGAAATTCTATCTGTGACCTTTATAACTGAGCCTGTCTAATCTGACCCAGTTGTCTACTTCAAAGAAAAACATAGTTAGAAAATGTGAGGAAAAGAAAGCTCAAATTACACCTCTAATATGCATTCAAGTACAAGGATATGGAATTGGAAAGGGGTTTGCCAGACTGCCTTTCTCTGAACCAATACAGGTGGTCTGGGATAATCCATGATAGCAATAAACTCTGGATTTGAAATCATTACATTCCAGATGCAAATCCCTGGTCAGGGATGGGATGCCCAGTTGGATGGGCAGTGAGGTCCAAGAAGCTCTCCTGTTTGAATTATCTACATAGGCTTTTACAGAATGAATTAAAATTCACTTTAAAGTTACTCCAAACTACAGTTTTGTAAACTTGGCTTAGGGTCATGGACTTGCTGAACACATTTGTCAGACATTTCTCTGCCACAACATTTTATCACCACCAATTAATGCTTGCTGAACAGCTGCAACCTGTCCTTGTGCTAATGGGGAATGAGGATGACATAGAATAGCTAATGTACTTGACGTCTGGACGGTGGGAAAATGATAAAGACCCTTGGAGCCCACAGTTCAGTTCCTGGATCTCATTTTAAAGGGACATAGACAAATTGGGGCATAAGCAGAGTCATGTGGGTCGTTTGCTGAAAACCATAAAGGAAGAAGGACCGAAGGGGAGAAACAAAACTCTGAATATTTGAAAGATACGAACAAGATACTTGGGTCGGGAGCAAAATAGGAGTAATAAGTATAAGTTGCATTAACATAGATGCTGGCTTGATATAAGGTAACGCTTTCCAACATGATTCAAAAGTAGATGTCAATGTCAGGACGGTTCAGCATTTGGGCAGAAGTTCTGAGCCTACTTACATGTGGCGAGAATTTTAATTAAAAAATCTTTCCTCCCTGATAGTATGTAGTGATTGTCAGAACCTGTAGGTAGCACTGGATTGGAGGAAGGTTTTCCCTCATCCTGAAGTCCACTTTAAGCTCCTAGAAACAGAAGCAGCAGCATGTACACTAAAGACTGGCTCCATAGGGTCTAACCACAGGCCAAGGTTGTGCAAAACAACAACAACAAAAACACCCGAAAGCTCAGGATGAATCCCCATGAAACCCACAGCTGCATCCAAAAAGAAGTTAATTCTGCCTTCCCCCTCCCCTTCGCTCTGTTTCTGAAGGTCATTTCTAACCCTTACTGTGGAACTCATGGCTAAAATTAGATTTGGGGTCCAGTTCCTCTTGTGGAGTATAAAACTCGGTCTTTACACCCTCCTAACATCTCCTCCTGTTTTCTGCTTATTTTTAAGCTTGCTTTTTATGGTCCATTAACACATCATTTGAATGGGGATGGGAGAGGAGAATCATCCCTTGTATGGCTTCTCTGAGAAGGCTTGGCAGACTGCAGGCCTGTACTTTAAACAGAACACTGTCTGATAACACTGGGTAGCAGGGTCCGTTTCATCTTGCCTTTCATGGCTTACTTTATAGGAGACCAAGCTCTTGGGAGACACACAGCATAGACCAAAGAAAGGCATGTCCTGGGGCTGGACATAGCGTCCCCTCATGGTTGGTGGTCCTTAGGAAGGCATTTTCTCTACCAAGTTGCATCCTGCAGAGATGGGTGCACACTGGCAGATGGAGAAAGCGCTATTACATTGAGTTGATCATAGGGAACAAACATTCCACAAACACACTGTTTCCTCTGACATGCTGCCGTTTTAGTCACTCCCAAACCAGGGAGGTGACCTTTTCTGTCCAACTGGTTTATCAGAGTTCTTGCCCTTTTTCAGCCAGGCACTGACAGAATTCTTGATTTGCAATTCATTACTGATTTGGCTCTTTTAGGAGTAGAGTTAACCTCATTTTAGAAGTCCTGGAATAATATCAGAGGTAGAGCCTCCCATTGATCATATGCAGGAAGAAGATGGAAAATCACGATTTTGAGGCAGGTCTGCCTCTCACTGCTGCTCCTGCTAATGTCTTTGTCCTCTTCTGGGGTGCCGACACGTGCATTAAATTTGTAGAGGTCTGGAAAACAAAACCTTAAATTCCCATCACCAAAGTATCTATTAGTGATGGTATTTTAGATTTATTAAACAATTTTTGATAACATAGTTCATATATGTAGCGGCCCTTGAAATAACTTTGCTTGTTTTTGAATCTTCCCCAAGGTTTGGTGCATGAGAGGCTCTGTCATCAAGCAGGAAACGTGCTGAGGTGTCTGTTGAAAGAGATTCCGCCGTCATCCTATAGCAGGGGGTGGGCTCAGACCAGGCCTGGGTCTAAGGTGGCCATCTCCCAAAGGGAGCTGAGGTCTGGGGGATGGGGTGGAGTTGGCCAACTGAAAGGGGCACGCCATGGAGGAGGGCAAACCATCAGGTGCAGCAGAGGGGGGCTCAAGCAGGCCGGTGGGGCTGGATTCAGGGAGACAGGAGGCATGTGGAGGGACATGGACAGACACAGGTGGGGAGCAGGGACAGGACCCGCAGAGGTCTGGTAAGTTGTGATTATGTACTTAGGCTTCATCCGTCTCCCTCTTTCTCCAGGCTGACTTGTTCTAGTTCCTCTGCAGTTTCTCACGTGGCACAGCTTTGACAGTGACCTGCCTGGAGGACTGGGTGCAGCTCTGCTGGTGTGGGGTGACCAAGGCCACTGGACAGTAGTGTGGAGGTCTCAACAGGCCAAGGGGTGGCCCAGACTTGGAGTTGCATCCTGGCTGTGCAGTGGACGTGCCCCGTGATCTCGGCACAGCGTACATGTTCTTTCAGCTCTCTGAACTTCATCCTCTTCCCGTGTGTCTGGGGCATGGTTAGGGTTAAATAAGATGTACACAAGGCGTTGGGCATGGTGCCTTATGGCGGCACACACTTGGGATGCTGGCACACACTTGGGATGCCGGGCCACATCCCTGTGATAATGCATCTCATTGTGACTGAAGCTGCTTTCTTTCAGTGGCTTGCATCATGTCTCTGGCTCTCACCAAGCCTTCAAGTAACTAAAATCTTGCTGTTGTTGTTGTTGTTGTTTTTAAATTTTTTTAAGTTTATTTATTTTGAGAGAGAGAGAGAGAGCACATGCAAGTGAGGGAGGGGCAGAGAGAAGGAGAGACAGAATCCCAAGCAGGCTCTGCACCATCAGCACAGAGCCCAGTGAGGGGCTTGAACTCACAAGCTGTGAGATCATGACCTAAGCCAAGATCAAGAGTTGGATGCTTAATCAACTGCACCATCCAGGTGCCCCAATCCCATTTTTTTTTTTTAATTTTTGTTTTTGCTTTTGTTTTTTTAACTAAATTCCCGTAGCCAGTGTCTGGCCTGTGAGGAACCCACATGGAGAACTGAATTCTGTTCCTATTGGGCTAGGCTGTGGAAATATTTCAAATGGTATGCTGGCTATTTCTCCCAGCTTTGTGTCATCTTCAGACCTATTTTCTGTGTTTTTGTCCAAGTCTAGGCTAACCCCAATGCACGGGATAGAGTTGGCCCTTCATTAGAAACCTTCTTTCAGGTCAGTAGCTGCATTATTTATATTCCCATTCAACCCCCGTTCCTCCATCCCATGTCACCCTTTTCTGCGGAAATCATGCTACACTGTTTTCACAGTATTTTGGTGGTTAACCCAGTAATCCTGTCAGAAAAAATATTAGTACCATACAGCACGTTACTTGTGAACTCGTGCTGGCTTCTAGCGTTCCCTGTGTTCTTTACCACAGGCTCACAGACCATCTGCTTCATCATTCATTCTAGAATGTTTTCAGGAATCTGCATCTCACTGGCCTGTGTGCTGTGCCTGGAATCTGTCTTTTGAAACTGGGATTTTTGACATTTTTGGTCTTCTCTCCCCTCTTTTCTTTTCAGAAGACTATTTTTCAGAGTTACAAGTAGTACGTCTGTTCCATGATCAATTCTGTAGGTAATTTCAGGACTTCTGAAACTTCAGTTCACTCAGAGACCCTAGTAAGTCTGTCTCTTCCCCCACCATGGGCTTCAAGTCCCCTTTTATGATATTTCTTTTCCTTTTTGAAGTTTGAAACATTTGCCATACAGTACTAGATAAAATCACTACCTTAACTTGAGCGTGTGTTTGAGACTGAAAGCTATTCTAAGTCCTTTATGTATATCAACACTTGAAATCCCCACAGCCCTTTTGTTGTTCCCATTTTGCAGCTGAGGCAACTGAGACTTAGAGAAGTGAGCTGTCAAGAGCTGCGAAGGGCTTGAGATCTTGCCCTGTTGACACAGTAGCCAGCTGGCCTGCCACACAAAGTCTCCTGGGTGCCGGCAGCACACAGGAGGCCCCAGTCCAAGACAGGGCTGAGCTTTGTTGCTCACAGCACTAGTGGGAGCTCGTGTCAGCATTTGTGCCAACTCCCTGCACCCCAGCTTCCATAGATGACACCGAGGAGGGCCAGGTGACGCCTCACACACAGTGGGTTATGCTACAGAAGAACCCAGAAAACCCAAATCTTTTATGATGCCTGACCTTTGCTCTGGAGAGAGATACACTCTCTCTCTTCCAAGGCTGTTTGCTACTTAAATATCCTCAGAAATATAGTCAAGCAAAGATAGTCAACACCTGTGCTCACAAGATGTATAGAGACACCAGAGACCATGAGTGTCGTCACCCCATAGGAACCTAACCCAGATCAGTCCATGAGCAGGTAGTGGAGTCAGGGTTCAGAGCCAGGCTGGCAGACCCCAATGGACGGCCACTGCCATGACAACATGAAGGTGCCCTCCTGACACGCCGTTCTCATCACCTGACATCGTTCTCATCCCTCCTTTCCTTACCACTCATTTCATCCATGCCGCGTCACTTCGCGATGTCTGTGTCCAGAACCCCTCTCTGCTCTTCCCTGAGGCTGACCATGTGTGCTTACTTCCAGCTTCCTGTCAAGTTCGGACCAGGGGAGGCATCAGCAGATGCTCTGAGGACTGAGAGAATGAAGGCTTGGTGTGGGTTTCCTGGCTCCTTCCCACCATGAAGGCCAAGGCCGCAACCCTTCCAGGCAGCCATCTCCCACAGCTCCCCCTGCCTTCCCCATGCCACAGCCTGCTGCCGTGGCCCAGCCGCCCTGTCTCAGGGTTTCCTTCTCTGTGAAATGTGCAGCCCCCTCAACTGTGCCTGCGTGCTGAGATTGAAGCCACAGGGCTGTTGCCAGCTCAGGGTTAATTTCTTTGAAAAATTGTGGGGATTTTTCTTTCCTAGTCCTTCCTATGTCACGTACATTGTGTAATGGTTTTACCTGAGCCCCCTTTCCCCTTTTGCTTTGAAGTCCCCAGTCAAGGTCCTGCATTTCAAGTGTTCGCTGCCCTGGTGTTGCAGACCAGAGAAGGCCTGGACCTTCTTCCTCTTCTAAAACTCACCTTATTTTTATTTATTTTTTTAATGTTTATTTTTAAGAGAGAGAGAGTGTGAGTGGGTGAGGGGCAGAGAGAGAGGGAGACACAGAATCCGAAACAGGCTCCAGGCTCCAAGCTGTCAACACAGAGCTCAACATGGGGCTAAAACTCATGAACTGTGAAATCATGACCTGAGCAAAGTCAGATGCTTAACCAACTGAGCCACCCAGGTGCCCCTAAAACTCACTTAAAGGAAGAGATGGTAACACCCCATGTGTCCCTAGGTCTCTTGGTTTCTACCCAAATATCAGAACTTTTAGACTTGCACTGTCCAATTTAGTAGCCCCCTAGTTACATGTCACTAAATTAATTAAAATTAAATAAATTTAGGGGTGTCTGGGTGGCTCAGTCTGAGCATCTGACTCTTGATTTCGGCTCAGTCCCACATGGGGCTCTCTGCTGAGCGTGGAGCCTGCTTAAGATTCTGTCTCTCCCTCTGCCCCACTCATGTGCTCTCTCTCTTTCTAAAATTAAAAATATAATAAAATAAAAATGCCACATTTTATTTATCCATGTATTCATCAACAGACACGTAGCTTGTTTTCATATCTTAACTTTTGTGAATTATGCTGCAATGAATATGGGAATGTTGGTGTCTCTTTAAGATACTGATTTTGTTTCCATCGCTTATATACCCAGAAGTATGATTGATGGATCATGTGGTAGTTTTATTTTTAATGTTTTGAGGAGCCTCCATACTGTTTTCTGTATAATGGCTGCACCAATTTACATCCCCATGGACAGTGAACAAGGGTTCCCTTTTCTCCACATCCTCACCAGCACTTGCTATCTCTTGTCTTTTTGATATTAGCTACCCTCACAGTGATATCTCATTGTAGTTTTGATTTGCATTTCTCTGATGACTAGTGATGTTGAGCCTCTTTTCATGTGCCTGTTGGCCATTTGTATATTTTCTTTAGAGAAATGTCCATTCAGCTCCCCTGCCCATAAATCAGGTTGTTAGTATTGTTATCATCATCATCATTATCCTCATCATCATTTTTGCTATTTTTTTTGACATGTATAAAGTTCTTTATGTTTTGGATTTAACTGCTTATCACATATATAGTTTACAAACATTTTCTTCTATAAGTTTGCCGTTTCATTTTGGTAACTGTTTCTTTTGCTGTGCAGAATCTTTATAGTCACTGATTTAGTCCCACTTGTTTTTGTTTTTGTTGTTTGTGATTTTGGAGAAATCATTGCCAAGGTCAAGAAAGTTTTTTTCCTATGTTTTATGCTAGGAGTTGTTTTTCTTTTTAATTTTTTTTGATGTTTATTTATTTTTGAGAGAGAGAGAGACAGAGCATGAATGGGGGAGGGGCAGAGAGAAAGAGGGAGACCCACAGTCCAAAGCAGGCTCCAGGCTCTGTGCTGACAGCTTAGAGCCCAAAGTAGGGCTCAAACTCATGAACTGTGAGATCATGACCTGAGCCAAAGTCAGATGCTCAACCGACTGATCTACCCAGGTGCCCCTTATGCTAGGAGTTGTATGACTCAGATCTTAGACTCAGATCTTCATTCCACTTTGAGTTACTTCTGCGAGTAGTGTAAGATAGGTGTTCACTTTCATTCTTTGGCTTGTGGCTGTCCAGTTTTCCTAGCACCATTTATTGAAGAGACTATCATTTTCCCTTTGTGTGTTCTTGGCACACTTGTCAAATATTAGTTGACTTATGTAGGTTTGTATCTGGGCTTTCTGTTCTTTTGATCTCCATGTCTGTTTTCATGCCAGTACCATACTGTTTTGATTACCATAGCTTTGTAATACAGTTTGAAATCAGGATGTGTGATGCTTCAGCTGTTTTCTTTCTTCAGATTAGTTTGGCTGTTTGGGGTTTTTGGTGGTTCCATATGAATTTTAGGATTGTTTTTTCTATTTCTGTGAAAAATGCCAATTAAATTTTGATAGAGATTGCATTAAATCTGTAGATCAATTTGAATAATATGGATATTTTAATAATATTAATTTCTCCAATCCATGAGCATGGAATATCTATTAATTTATTTGTGTCTTCCTCAATTTCTTTTATCAGTGTCTTATATTTTTCCATGTATAGGTTAAATTTATTCCTAAGTATTTTCTATTTTTGATGCTGTTGTAAATGGGGTTATTTTCTTAATTTCTCTTTCAAATAATTTGTTGTTAGTGTATTGAAGTACAAATGGGGGTGCCAGGGTAGCTCAGTCGGTAGAGTGTCCAACTCTTAATTTTGGCCCAGGCCATGATCCCAGGGTTGTGGGATTGAGCCCTGCATTCTACATGCTGACTGTGAAGACTGCTTAAGAGTCAGTCAATATCTCTTTCTCTCTACCCACCCCCCTTCTGCCACTTTCCCCTTCTCACACACTCTCTCAAAATAAAAAAAGAAATGCAAATTATTTTTATATACTGATTTTGCATGCTGCAACTTAACTGAATTTGTTTATTCTAACAGTTTCTTGGTAGAGTTTTCATAGATATATATATATATATATATATATATATATATATATATATATATATATATATAAGATCATGTCATCTGCAAACAGATAATTTTACCTCTTCCTTTCCAGTTTGGATATCTTTTATTTCTTTTTCTTGCCTATTTTTTTCTGGCTAGGACTTCAAGGACTGTGTTGAATAGAAATGGGAATAGTGGGCATGTTTGTCTTGTTCCTGATTGGTTTTGACCATTGGTCTAATTTTAGCTATGAGCTTGTATATTTGGGCTTTATTATGTTGAAGTACATTTCTTATTTACGTGATTTATTGAGTTTTTATCATGAAAGGATGTTAAGTTTTGTCAAATTCTTTTCTACACCTATTGAGGTGATTATATGACTTTATCCCTCATTCTGTTAATGTATCACTGATTTGCATATGTTGTAACTATCCTTGAATCCCAGGGATAAATCCAACTCGATCATGGGTATTATCCTTGTAATGTGTTGATGAATTCCATTTGCTAGTATATCGTTGAGTATTTTTGTGTCTATATTCATCAGGGATATTGGCTTATAATTTTCTTGTAGTGTCCTTGTCTGGCTCTGGTATCAGGGTAATGCTAGCCTCATAGTATGAGTTTGGAAGTGTTCCCTCCTCTTCAGTTTTTGGAAGAGTACAAGAAGGATTGTTAAATCTTCTTTAAATGTTTGGTAGAGTACAGGGGCACCTGGGTGGCTCAGTTGATTAAGCGTCTGACTTTGGCTCAGGTCATGATCTCGCAGTTAGTGAGTTCAAGCCCCACATTGGGCTCGCCAATGCTGTCAGCACAGAGCCTGCTTCAGATCCTCTGTTCCTCTCTCTCTGCTCCTCCCTACTTTCACTCTCTCAAAAATAAATAAAACATTTTAAAAATGTTTGGTAGAGTTCACCCATAAAGCCATCAGGTCCTTGGCCTTTTATTTTTGTGGAGGTTTTTAACTACTGATTCAGTCTCCTTACTAGTAATTGGTTTATTCAAATTTTATATTTCTTCATGATTCAGTCTGGGTAGAAAAAGAACAAACTAAGTTCAAAGCAGAAAAAAAAGGAAATAACAAAGATCAGAGCAGAAATAAATGAAATAGAGACTGGAAAAACAATAGAAAAGATCAACGAAACTAAAAGCTATTTTTTTGAAAAGATAAACAATATTGACAAATCATTAAACAAAACAAAAAACAAAAAAAGAGGACTCAAATAAGTAAAATCAGAAGTGAGAGACCTTGCAGTTGATACCACAGAAATACAAAGGATTGTAAGAGATAACTATGAACAATTGCATCCCAACAAACTGCATAACCAGGCCAGGTGCTGACAGCCTCCCATATGCCTTCCGAGGGCAGAGCTGAACACCAGGTTTGTGTGATATCTCCTGATCCTGCAGAGTTGGCCAACTTTCTGTGCATGATCCCTGGCTGTCTACAGAGGCTTGTACTTGTTGCTGCCCTTGGTAACTACACAGGGAGCTGTCCGTGGAGGAGGGGTTATGTGAGTGAGGTGTGCAGAACATTGGGGTGCCAGTGGGCCAGTTGGGGGGATCTACAGGTGAAGCATCTCTATTGGCCTATGGGTGAGGTAGTTAGTAGGATCCACATCTCTTTGATGCTTTTGTAGACATGACCCCTGTGCTGAACAGTTCTGTGCTAGAACCAGAGAAGAATTATCACCATTATGTAAATCAGGTCACCAAGAGGAAACTGACTTGCTTGAGAGCAAAGAAATAGTGATGCAGCCATGGCTTGAACCTAGGGATCCTGTTGGGACTCACTACTTTTTCATTTGTTCATTCACTCAGCAGTCTGTCAACTACTGTACTGGCTGCTGGGCACATGCAGACAAATGTAACTGAGCCCTGACCCCAGGATGCACAATCTGCTGAGAAGACAGACAGGCAGATGGAGACCAGAGCACGGTGATGAGTGCTTCAGTACATTGAGCAACAAAGTCCTCTGAGGATGGCTGAGCAAGCATTCCAGAACATCTGGGGAAGTGACATTTGAGGGGGATTTCCAGGGAAGGTTGGTTGGTGGTCTGGGTGGTATCCTGAGGGCAGCACCAGCACTCTAAGCTCTGAACCATTTGGTGTGGTATTGAGAAGAAATGGGCTTTGGTCTCAGGGTCTTGTCTCTTCTTGGGCCAGGCACAGAGGCAGGCTTTGCCTTATTTGTGGTATAATGAATGGGTGCTCCTCACCCCCAGAGGCTCTGTATGGGATATGGGAAAAGCCACTGGTGGCCTAGGGGGTGGCATTTGAAGCAGATTGAGCAGAAAGAACAATATGCATTGGTCAGAAGCCCCAAGTCTGGCTTCTCATCCTATGCAGTTTCTCAGCCTTTTTACCTCTGAGTCTCTTTCTTGTCTGTAAGGTGGCTGTGCCTCTTGCATGTGAGACTCAAGGCTGTTATGTCAGGGGACAGGTACAGCAAGATGGCAGCTGCTCCACTGATGGTTGGCAGCAGAAGAGAGGACAGGGTTGGGAGTAGGGGGCTTTTGCCTGCTTTCCCTGCAAACTCTGGGCCCTAGACTTGGGTTCTGAAAGTTATGGGCTGGGATCAGATCAGGGAGCAAGAGGGCATAAGAGAAGCCTGCTGGGTCTCTGCGGGCATCCTGCTGACTTCAATTTTTGGGTTACTCTTTGGCATACATCGATGCAAGTATTGCTGCTCAAAAGGAAAACAGAAATTCCACACTGATAACTGACAGCAAAGCAATGTTCTTTCCACGTCTCTCCCTACTTCCTCAAGATGGGATGTATCCAAATAAGGACAGGGAAAGAAGAGGCCCTCCCTGCCCAGGGGGGTAGTCCCAGAGAGAACCAAACCAAGCTGTGCTTTGATTGAGAACAAGGCCTCAGGCATAATTGTGTTCAACCCCGGCAACCATTCACCTTTGAATAGAGTGGGGTTGGTTCCCCCCGACATACCTTATTCCAGATGCCCTTCCTTCCCAAGATGGCAGTTACGCATTTTAGTAAGATCACCTCTCTGAAAAGCAGTGTATATTAACAAAAAGTAAATACACTATATTTTGGCATTTTGGGGCCAGTGATACGGAGAGACTAAAAATATGAAGGAAAAAAAAAATCCCTGGATTTCCAGGAATGTAGAATTGCAACCTATTATTTTATTATGTGGTTTAAAGGATTACTTTTTAAGCCTTTTATTTGGAAATAATTTAAACTTATGGAAAAGTTGCAAGAATAGTGCAAAGAATAGTGCAAAGAACCCATATATCCTTTATCCAAATTTGCTTACTGCTAACATTTTGCCCCATTTGCTTTATCATTTCTCCCTGCCCAAATACATAAACATACACATTACCTAAATATATACATATAGATATACACAACCTCAGTTTAATGTTCTTTAATGTACTTATTCTAATTTTGTTGAATGACCCATTAATGTCCTCTGTTGCTACATTTTACCTTTCAGTACTGGATTCAGTCTAGGATCAGGCTGCCTTTCTGTAGCTTCTTTTTCTTCCAGACTAGAAGAGCACTACCCCACTGTGGCATAGTTTCCTCATCTGTAAGATATGGGAGCCAGAGTGGCTGACATCTGAGTTCTGTGATTATCTGATGGCCTGGGGTGCCCAGCACAGTGTTCTACGTAATAAGGTGTTCTTTAGATGTTTAATGGAAGTCCGCTTTCCAGAAGGATTAGGACTAGTGTTCTATTTGAGGGAGCATTTGTGTCTCCTCCCTCTTTAAAACAGGACTGCTGGCATTGGAAACAAATCTAAAGGTTCTAGTCTGGTCTCTAAGAGATCACAAAGGTAACTGTCTAAAGTAACAATGGTAAAAATGTATTTGGTCATCACAGCATATGGATAAGTGAAAGGAACAATAGCAATGTCACCAAACATGTTGGGGGCAGGCGGGGGGGGGGGGGGGGGGGGAGGGGGGGGGAGAAAAATCTGTTACAGCGTACCTGAACTACAAGAGGAACAGAATAGTGTTTTTTGATGGTGAACTTAGATTGGTAAAAATGTACATTTTATTACTTGCTTTCTTACTTAACTAGATTGCTGGTTTGTTATAAAAGGATATAACTCAGAAACAACATAGGGGCAGGCATGGAGAGGTGCATAGGGCAGGCAGGCATGGAGAAAGGACACAGAGCTCTCATGTCCCCCTGGCCCCCACACTGCCACAAGTTCACCAGTCAGAAAACTCTCTGAAATGTGTATTTTAACCTATAGGGCAACTACTATATGTTTTCTATAAGAAAACTATTTTCAAAATAAAGACTGATAGGTTAGAAATAAAGGGATAGAGAGGGATGGACCATGCTAATAGTAATCAAGAGAAAGCTAGAGCAGCTATATTAATTTCAGACAGAGAACGCATCAGAACAAGGAAAATGATTAACAAGGATAAAGAGGGGTACTACATCATGATAAATGGGTCAGTTCTCCAGAAAGACATAACAATGTATGTACCTAACAACAGATCATCAAAATATGTCAGGCAAAAATTGATAGAGCTAAAAAGAGAAATAGACAAATCCACTATTGTAGTTGGAGACTTCAATATCCCCCTGTCAGTAATTGATAGATCAAGCAGGCAGAAAATCAATAAGGATAGAGTTGACTTAAACAGCACTATCAATCAACTTGATCTAATTGACATTTATAGAACACTCCATCTACCAACAGCAGAGTACACATTTTTCTTAAGCTCACCAAGATAGACCACATTCTGGGTCATGAAACACTAACAACTTTAAAAGATTAGCAACCATACACAATCATTTGCCAGACCACAATGGCATTAGACTAGAAACCAGTAACAAAAATATTTAGGAAATCCCCAAATATTTGGATATTAAACTACATACTTCTTTAAAATTTTTTTAAATGTTTATTCAATTTTTGAGAGAGAGAGACAGAGACAGAGACAGAGCATGAGTGGGGGAGGGGGTAGCAGAGAGAAAGAGGGAGACACAGAATCTGAAGCAGGCTCCAGGCTCTGAACCTATGCAGTGCTCTAACTCACTGACTGCGAGATTATGACCTGGGCTGAAGTCAGACACCCAGCTGACTGAGCCACCCAGGTGCCCCTAAACTACATACTTCTAAAGAATTCATTGGTCAAAGAAGAGTCTTAACAGAAGTTTAAAAATGTTTTTAATTAAATGAAAATGAACATACAGCTTCTTAAAATTTGTGGGATGAAGCAAAAGCAGTGCTTAGAGGGAAATTTATAGCATTAAAATTCATATAATAGAATAGAAGAAAGAGCTGAAATTAATGGCCTAAGCTTCCATCCTAAGAAAGTAAAGAAGGAAGAGTAATTAAAAACTAAGGCAAATGGAAGGAAAGAAATTAAATATCTATTCAGCCCCTCGCCCCCAAAGTTACTAGACTGGAGGAATAAGTGTGATAATAATAGTAACAATGGCATCAACAGTGATGATGTACCAGCTGCTCTTCAAAGCAGTTCTCATATACTCACACATTTAATACTTACAATAACCCTAGGAGGTGGATAAGTCCTATGAGGAATCCCCATTTCACAGATGAGACAACTGAGGCATAGGAGCCAGTTAGTAACTTGCCCAAGGACACATGGCTACTAAGAGGAAGAGAGAGGATTTGAATGAGGCAGCCTGGTTCCAGAAGAGGCAGAACCACTCAGTTCCTGTTCTGTGTCTGTCTTCTCCAGAAGAACAATGACCGGTCTTCTAGAACAATTTATGTAGGTAGACCAGGAATATGTCAAGTATATAAGGGCAGACCAAAGATGCCATCATGGGGTGTACAGATGAGTTATGACCCTAGGGAAGCTGTTATTAATGTTTGAGAACTCATGGAGGGTAGGAATGCTCCGGGAGGTTTGTGGCGGATAAATTCTCCATAAGAATTTGCTGAATGCCATAAGGCTGGGCTCCAGACAGTACATTTATCAATGTCTTGGATGAAGTCAAGCTCATCAAATGGCAGATTCCACAGAGTTGAAAGGAGAGCCTCAAGTGATGCCAACATGTAGAGCTCACTTTGAGTTAAATACAATTACATGATATTTGGGTAACAGAAAACTTGCAAAATATAGAGTAGGCAGGACCTGAGTGAAGAACAGTTTTTGTGAAAATGAATTTGGGGCTTAGCAAACCACAAGCTACCAATGGGTTGGAAGTGCGATGTAGCTGCCAAAACATCTGGTTCTGTCTCTAGCTGCACTGAAAGGGATGTGGTGTTTGTGCTGGAGGCTCTTAAGTTGGACAGCACATCAGAATCATTTAAAAATTGTGGATGCCTGGGCCCTATTTCCACAGATGCTGACTCAATAGGTCTGGACTGAGAATGTTAAAAGCTCTCAAGGTGTTTGGAATGGCAGGTGGGATTGAGAACTACTGGTCTCATGGGTCTAATAGTTGTTTGTTGCCTAACGATGGTTCCGGAAATGGAGTCAAGGTTGTTCTGAGCATCAAAGTGGGGAAAGTCTGAGGAGCCAGGCCTTCCAGGGTCAGTCTGGTTCATGGCAGAGGCCAGAGGCCACACAGGCATTAGCAGTCTGTGGCCAAAGATGCCTCTCAAAGCTGTTACTTCACTTAGTCTTGGGCCGTCAGAGCATCTTAATCTTGGTCAACTCCACAAGGTAGAGGGACCTTCCTTCTGGGTTTTTCCAGCTTTCATCAGAGATGTCAAGAGACTGCAGGCTTGGGCTTAATTGTGGTTAGAAAGTATCTCAAGGGGAGTCTGGCACACAGAAAGTCCTCCCCTCCAGAGATGTTGGAGCCCTGTCTGCCTTTCCTTTTGTTTGCTGTCCAGGTGTGAGGCATGCACTGTAGCAATGCAGCCTTTCAAGTGGTGTGGTAGTGAGCTTCAGTGATGGCCCTCCAGTTTCATCACCTCCTGGCTTCCAGGCTCTTGTGTAGTCCCCTCTTTCATTGAATCAGAATTGGCCCCTGTGAGCAGTAGAACACAGCAAAATTAACGATAGGGGCTACAGGGGTAGATCAGAAAAGACCTGGCAGCTCCAACCTTGTTTTCTTAGATTGCTTGCTTTGGAGGAATCCAGGCACCATGTTACAAGGACACTCAAGCAGCCCATGGAGATCTCCACAAGGAGAGGAATTGACTCTGACACTAACTTGCCAGTCATGTGAAGGAACCACTTTGGAAGTAGATCCTTCTACCCCCAGTTGAGCCTTCAGATGACTGCAGCATCAGCTAGCAACTTGCTGAAGTGTCACCAGAACCACACACCTCATACCTTCTTATTACATGAAACAAACAAACAAACAAACAAACAAACAAACTACTAATTTGTCTAAGCCAAGTGTTGGAAAACTACAGCCCATGGGCTGGCTGCCTGTTTTTGTAAGTAGTCTTATGGGAACACAGCCACATGCATTTTTAAAAATGTATTGTCCATGACTGCTTTTACATCGCAATGGCAGAGATGAGTACTTGTGACAGAGACTCTGTCCCATAGACTGAAAGATTTACTATCTTTCTGGCCCTTTGAGACAAAGTTTGCCAATCCTTTGAGCCGTTGCTTCTTTTTCTTTCTTCTCTCCAGCAGCTGAAGATAATACCTAAGTGATAAATTGTCCAATCTGCAGGACATTTCTTTTTAAAGAACCAGGAGGCTCAATGATATGGAAGCTC
Organism: Panthera leo; assembly: GCF_018350215.1. Classification (NCBI taxonomy): domain Eukaryota; kingdom Metazoa; phylum Chordata; class Mammalia; order Carnivora; family Felidae; genus Panthera; species Panthera leo. The sequence goes on from NC_056681.1 coordinate 43,700,060, forward strand.
ATGGAGAATCTTGTCAGAAAGACTATCTGGCTTTCTAAACTCTACATCGACCAAAGGTTTAGCATCAGTCAGGAATTAGAATCCATCTTAACTGATGTAAGAGACTTTAATGAAAGGACTTACTACAGAGGTGAGAGAGGGTCAAGAGAGAAACACAGGATATTGGGGCACCCAGAAACCTGTGACAGTGGGATTACTTCCTGCAGATCTCTAGGAGAAGACGAAGGAAGTGGTTTTACCAGATGCTATTTGGTACCCTTGTATCCTACTGATACATTAGGATCAAGCAATTATGGTTCAAACTACTCCCAAGAATTCAGACCCAATTTGAACTGGCTGGAACAGTTACCCAGAGGAGGCAGCCTCTGGGATCCCTCTTTGCTGTAAGTCTACTGGGTAATTGAGCAGAGTAGTTTGTGGCCTCATTGGTCTGTACAGTTATTGCCTCTTTACTTGATTTTTCACTGATAAACTGATTTTTCTATCTTACCACATATGCCCAAACCATGTTTTAGTTTTCTTGTTTTACCAGATTTTTTTAAGCCATGAGTATTATCTGTAATTAAAAGGGAAACCTGTGAGTTCTTGTGGCATTTTTCACCCTAAGAGAGGCTCACAATGTTCAAACTCTTTCCCAAGTACAAAGTAGTCTCTTCTGTAGAGATTTTTGAATTTTATGTTTGCTGGGTCAAACTAAAAGAGGCCTTGAAAAACAGAAGCATACAGGGTCTCCTCTCATTGCCCTCCCAAGTGGGTCAAAGCCAAACCCTCAAAGTGATCTCACCTCGTAATTTGAAAACATTGCCAAGCTGAATCTTATTTTGGGGGTATCAGTGGTCTTACCAGGGAGTGCATGCTAGAGCGAGATAGCCATCTTCCTTTTTTAGGCGCTGACACTCAAGTTCAACCCCCCACCACAGTTCAGATGTTTAGCTGAGAGGCTAGATTCCTTCCCCTAAGATGCCCCCAGGGACTCTGCCTGTATCACAAGAGGAATTTCAGAATACCACTCTGTTATATACATGCTTTTTTGTACTATAACTTGCCACACCAGTTACAATTGCTGTTTAACAAATTACCCACAAAATTAGCCGCTGAAACAACCATTTTATTATACTTAATGAATTCAGGCAGAGCCTGCCAGGGATAACTTGGCTCTGCTTCACAATGTCTAAGGTCTTACCTGGGAAGATTTCAGTGCTGGTGGTGGGGGTTGGAATCATCCAAAGGCTCCTTTGCTCTCATGTCTGGTGCCTGAGATGGAAAGACTTAAAGTTTAGGACTGGAGCATTCACCGCAGCTTCTCCATGTGGCTGGGCTTCCTCACAAAATGGTGGCTTGACATGGTTGAGCTTCTTCAGGGCAGGGCAGACTCCCAGTGCTGGTGTTCCAGTGCACAAGGCAGAAGCTGCATGGCCTTTTTTGGGATCCAGTCTTGGAAGTCACATAGCATCATTTCTGCTTTTCTTTATTGCTCCAAGCAGTCACAAGCCCATCTAGACTCAAAGGAAGGAGAAATACTCTCCTACTCTCTCTCCATGAAGGGAGAATCATAAATTTTAGAGCCATGTTTTAAAACTGCTGTGTTTGCAAATGAGGGAGCAGTTTCAGTGGGAAGAGACATAAAGTTAAATGTAGCATTTTCTCATCGGGAGATTGGAGAAACCCCATGTAGATACCTGTACAGGCCAGGTTGAGTGAATTTTTTAACTGGACTGCAGAGGCCAGAACTTTAAACTCCAAATAATGGATGTGTGGCAGTGAGGGTGGTGATGCAGTGGAGTGTTATTAAAGAACTGTGGGTTGGCCATTTCTGTGCCTTCTTTCTCTCCTAACATTTGAGATCCATTGCAACCCTGACAGGAGAAACTTAGGAAATCATATAACTGCCCTGTTGGGGTAGAGTAGAAGGATGAGCTAAGGAAGGACAAGGTTCTGAATAAGGTGTGGCCATTTTCTGGTTTCTAAAAGAGATGGGGCTGCTATCAGGCTGAGCAGACCATGGAGCCAGGAGCAGGAAAAGACAGTGGTCAAAGGAGGCTAAAGAGAACTTAGAATGGATTGGAAGAGAAATCCAGATCTATCAATAGCTAGTAAGTAGTTATAAAGGGAAACTTTGGCTTTGGGAGCAGGAAGGAAGAGGAATGAATTTAATGGAGGGCATGGCTAACAGTCATGTGAGGAAGAGATTTAGAGACCCTCAGTACAGTCTCATGAACAGTGGGGCTAAGGTGTTGCTCTTGGTTTGGAGGAAGCAAAATAGAAATTTCAAGGCTGACCATGTGACCAGCATGGACATTAGACATTTTCCAGGTACTCTAATGGAGGAAGCTCATTATAAATATATACCAATAAGGTCATGCTTTTGCCATGGAACATCCCCAGGAGAATTGGCCTCCCATACACTGGCAGAAGCCCTTATAATGGTGTGATTGGCAATTGTTTGCACATATGCTAATATTCTGAGAATATTAGGACCCAGTGGCTTCTTGATGTTGCATGATTAGCTGGCCCTTAAGTTTGTTTAGGGCTTTTGCATTCATTATCTCATCTACTCTTTAAAGTTTGTGAAGTAGGCAAGGAAGGTATTATTAGGCCCATTTGGGGGATGAAGAAACTGGAGTTGGCTTCTCCAAGCCAGGCGGCAGCAGGGCCAGGACTAAAATCCAAGTCTCATGCCTCCTGGTATTGCCAGGGCCTCTGGCCTCTGCCCCATCACCTCCCATGCTGAGCCAGGAGCTCAGTTGTTTTGTCAGCTGGCCGGCCCCCTCTTCCAGGAGCACATGCGAGCAGTAAAGTCTGACTGCTTCTTATATAGTTACAGTCCATTTCAACTTCAGTCTTCCTTCCCTACACATACATACACCCACTTTTAGCCTGGTACATGATGTTTCTGTTATAGTTACTAGAGTGTTTCAAAAGCTGCAGGGCCCTGTGCTCCTTTTCTTTCCGCATTGATCAGTTGTCTACTGCTGTGTAATAAACCACTTGAAACCCTGGTGACTTAATACCATTTATTATTTCTCACCTTTCTGTGTGTCATCAGTCTGGGCAGTTCTTCTGCTGATCTCACTTGGGCTCATGTATGTGGCAGAGATCATCTGATGACAAGGCCAGGCCTCAAGAGCCTGAGATACCCTCACTCTCTGGAGGTTAGCAGGACACTTTGGTTCTCCTCCAAGTGGCCTGTAATCCTTCAGTAGGCTGGTCTGGGCTTCCTCACAACATGGTGGTCTCAGGGTTCCAAGAAGGTGAAAGTGGAAGCTGTGAGGCCCTGTAAGGCCCAGCCTCATGAATCTACGCAACTTCACATCCACCAAGTGCTATTGATCAAAACAAGTCATAAAAACAGCCCCAATTCCAGAGGGATAGAGAAATAGACCCCAAGGATGGAGTCTTGATGGGAGGGGCAGCAGTGTCCCATTGCAAAGGGGCACAGACTCACTGGCCACCATTATCATAATGATCAACTACACTCCATGATCTGCTAAATAAGGATTAACCAAAACATGCCCATAACAGGAAAAAAGCAAGCCTCTCTCTGCTACTGCACTTGCCTATCAGCAGCTAGGGTTCTTTGGTGGCAAACAAGAGAAACAGACTCTAGTTAACTTAAGCAGAACAGTCATGTAGTAAGAAGCCATCAGGAGTCTCCCAGACTCAACTGAAGAGTTTTACAATGAGACCTCAAAAGTGAGAGGAAGAGAGCAGCTCTGAGGAGGTGGAGGGGCAGTCTCTGAAGCAGGGATTGATGGACAGCCTTTGTAGGGAACCACCACTGGAATAACTTAGTTCCAGCTGATTTTTTTTTTCTGGTCTTTGTGTCGTTTGGCTCAAGATTCAGATTCCTTGGGGAGCTGACTCGGGACATGTTCACACTGCTTGGGTGGGTAGTTGTAGCTGGGCAAGTTGATGGATTGGATCACCTGGAATGGGGGAGGTGGGTGTCCCAGCAGAACAGCCAGGAACTGTGAAAAGTGGGAGAGGGCCTAGGCAGGCAGAAGTGTCAGCTGCCTATTGATTCCTGACCAGTTCCTGTGGGTGCTTATTTGGATCTATTGGGCCTGACAGTCACTTCTCTATGAGCAATATCATTCTGTCTCAATGCCTCTTCTTCCCCCTCCCCATCCTTCCCCAAGAATGAAAAGTTAAGCTTTTTTTCCTTCTCCATGCAAAATGTAATCTTAGATTAACTTTTGTCCCACTGGACCTAACTTCTTAAAGGCAAGTGTTCCCCAATGTTCTATCGTGCACTCTCCTTTGTTCTCAGTGTCCTTTCTGAACTGTTTTACTCCCTATCTCCCTGCAGGCGACTCCTTGATCTCCCATTAAGTCGTCGCTACTTCCCATGTTCAATTTCCTGTGGGAATCCTCCACCCAAATCCATTGGCCTCAGCCTGCTCTCCCTCCAGAATATGTTATGACAGATACCACACGGTGGCTTGCTCAGCACCCACTTCAATCCCTTTATGCATGCCTCTCTGTACTGGAGAGTCTGGAAAGATAAAAATGACGTTTCTCAAACTCCCGTGCAGCTAGGGAGCCATGTTTGATTGGCTTCCACCAACAGGGCCTTCCGCGTGAGGCATGGGAGGCATAAGTGGGTGATGTGAGTGATGGGGCTCTATGGAAGCTGAATGCATGGCCATGCGGGTGCCACATCTTGTGTCCGAGGCATTTGGTTCTTCTAGGGCAGCACCGGAGCTTCTTCTGTGGGTGGTGGTAGCATCAGGGTTTCTGCTAGGGAAGTTTGTATGCATCTCCTGGCTATATGTCACTTGGTGCTTGGCATTGGAAATGTGTGATACCTAATGGACTAAGCCTTTTCTGCTTGTTAGAGTGGATTCTGTTGTCTGCAACCAAGACCCCTGCCTGATACAAACACTCCCTGTCTCCCTCAGCGCTGTTCTATGTTAATAGACATTGAACAACAGTCTCTTTGGGGGAAAATTTGCACTTCCACCAGCAGTGTGTGAGTGTCTCAGCTGCTCTTTCTCCTTGCCAGCACCTGCTTTTGTCAGCACTTGATTGATGCTGGTAAAAGAAACTGTGTAATTTTTAAAAATGTTCCAATATCATAATATGACTTTGAATAGGAGGTAAGATCACACACACACACACACACACACACACACACACACACACCTTACATTACAGTAAAAAAAAAAAAAAAGCATGTCTCTTATTAACACTGACTGGGTCTTGTGAATATAACTTCTTTCTTTTAGCAGCCTATATAGTACAGATCAAGAATTTAGGCAAATCTGCAAGCTATTGTTTGACTTAAACTAGAAATACATGTCTGAATTTGTAAACATAGCTTCCCTAACTGTTCCTGTCTTCTCTCCAGGTGGGTGGATGGCCTGGGGACAGAGCTGCCTCATCATCAGTGCAGGGCACGTTTCTTCACACCCTGAATTGTCCTTTTTTTTTTTTTTAACTTTATTAATTTTGAGAGAGAGAGCACACAGGAGGGGCAGAGAGAGAGAGAGAGAGAGAGAGAGAGAGAGAGAGAATCCTAAGCAGGCTCTGCACTGTAAGTGCTGAGCCTGATGTGGGGCTTGAACCCACAAAGCATAAGATCATGACCTGAGCAGAGATCAAGGGTTGGATGCCCAACCGACTGAACCACCCAGGCACCCCCTGAATTTGTCCTTTGAATGGGGGAGGAAACTATGAATAAAATGGCTCACGTACAGAAGTTGAGTGTCTGGACCAGTCTGTAATTTAGCCATTATTTTCTTTTTTCTTTTTTTCAATATATGAAGTTTATTGTCAAATTGGTTTCCATACAACACCCAGTGCTCATCCCAAAAGGTGCCCTCCTCAATACCCATCACCCACCCTCCCCTCCCTCCCACCCCCCATCAACCCTCAGTTTGTTCTCAGTTTTTAAGAGTCTCTTACGCTTTTAGCCATTATTTTCATGTTGAATTGGGAGGCACATTTAAAGACAAGAGGCATATGGTTAGTGGCTAATCAATGGCCTTGATAGAATTCTTAGCATTTCAGGAGGCTGTGCTCGTTTGAAACTAATGCTGGCTTCCTCTGTTAATTCTGTTCTGTTCCCCCCACCCCTTCCCCAAGCTTCCTCCCTGATTCCTAAAGTCTGTTGCAGAGCTGGGTGAGAGGATTTCCACCTGCATGCCAACCATGACCCAAATCTTGCTGAAGTTGGAATCTGACCACAGGACCCCAACTTTAGTTTTTCGTCTGAGGGGGATTTTCTCATTTCACCTTCCAAGGCAATGTTCAAACACATGATCCTTGACATCCAGAGAAATCCTTGCCTATTAGTGTCAGGCTCTTTTTTATGGAGAGACTAGGGCACCGTGTTGTGTTGTGTTGATGGGTGTGTGTGTTGGGGGGAAGATAGAGAGCAAGGTGGGTGGGGAGGGAGGTGGCAGAGGGGTGGTGAGTTCACCCATTACAGAGAACCAAATAAATTATTTCTGCGTAGTCCATCAGTTCAAATTTTCCTGTTGCCTTTTCTTTCCTCCTTGGTGCTGATGACTGGACTCTTTGGGATCCAGTGACCGAAGAAGGACAGGCATGTGGTGAACTTGCTCACGTTGAAGCATCTCATACCCTTTGCCCCTTTGAAAGTAGATACAGGAATTGCATTCCTTATCTTGTGCTCCACTTTTGAAACTTCCAGAAATAGGAATTTTGCTGTCAGTCCTCAGTGCAGGGAATCCCTTCCCTTCACAATAAGAAAGAAACTAAAACAGCACACAGTGGGGCCTGTAAAGTGTGGTGTTCTTGTAAAATATCAGACCCAACCTTTTGTCTGGTTTTAACTAACAAGCCACACTGTAGGTATGTCTATAACTCATTCCTGAATTCCATGACTGCTGTATTATTGTCTGTTTTTTCATGTATGTAGGTGACTCTGAGGTGACAGATTTGATTTCTCTTTGATTCCCCTCCCCACCCAAGATCTGACCCAGTGTATCAGTTAGCTTTTGCTATGTAACAAGCCACCCCAAAACTTAGTGGCATCGAATAACACATATTTTAATAGACTGTATTTTTTAGAGCAGTTGTAGGTTCACAGAAAAATTACATGGAAGGCACAAAGATTTTTCATGCACTCCTACCCACCCCCTCATGCACAGCCTCCCCCAGTGTCAATATCCCCCACCAAAGTGGTACATTTGTTGCAATTGATAAACCTACACTGAGACGTCATTACCATTTAAAGGCTATAATTTACCTTAGAGTTTACTCTGGGTGTACATTCTGAGAGTTTGGAAAAATGTATATTGACCTGTGTTCACCATTATAATATCATACAGAGTAGTTTCACTGCCTTAAAATTCCACATTCCATCTATTCATCCCTCCCTTGCACCCCCTCACCCCTGTCGACTGCTGGTTTTTTCACTGTGTCCATAGTTTTACCTTTTTCAGAATGTCACATAGTTAGGATCATTCATTTCACCTTTTCAGGTTGGCTTCTTTCACTTAGTAATATGAATTTTAAATTCCCTTGATACCTTTTCATGGCTTGATAGCTCATTTCTTTTTATCCCTGAGTAGTATTTTATTGTCTAATGTACCAGTTTATTTGTCCACTCACCTACTGAAGGACATCTTGGTTGTTTCCAAGTTTTAAAATTATGAATAAAGCTGCTATAAACATCCATGTGTAGGTTTTTGTGTGGACATAATGATGAATGAATACCAGGGAGCATGACTGCTGGATCATATGGTAAGTTTTGAAAGAAACTGCCAAACTTTCATCCAAAGTAGCTATACTATTTTGCATTTCCACCATCAATGATGAGAGTTCCCATTCCTCCACATCGTTGCCAGCATTTGGTGTTGTCAGTGTTTGGGATTTTGGTCATTTTATTAAGTGTGTAGTGGTGACACATATTTTTAATTTTTTAAAATGTTTATTTACTTTTGAGAGAGGAAGAGAGAGCGTAGTGGAGGAGGGGCAGAGAGAGAGGGAGACACAGAATCTGAGGCAGGCTCCAGGCTCTGAGCAGTCAGCACAGAGCCCGATGCGGGGCTCAAACTTACAAACAACAAGATAATGACCTGAGTCGAAGTTGGATGCTTAACCCAATGAGCCACCCAGGTGCCCCACATAGATTCTGTGGGTTGTCTAGGTGGCTTTTCTCAGATGGCAGCTCAGCTGGGACTGGATAGTCTAGGGTGTTCTCACTTTTACTTCTGGGGCCTTGGCCAGAATGGTGGGGGGACCTTGTTTCATGTGGTTTCTCATCCTCCAGCAGGCTATCCCAGGCTTCTTCACATGGCGGAAAGCATTCTAACAGCAAGAGAGGGCGTGTCCAATTGTGCAACACTTTTGAAGGCTCTACTTATGTTTGGTACATCCCATTGTCTAAAGCAGGTCACATGGCCAGGTCCAGACTGTAGAGATGGAGAAATGAACTCCACTTCTTGCTTAGAGGAGGAAACTATTGTGACCACACTTTCCCATTCACAGCAGTTGGTGAACGTGATGTCTAACTCAGGAAAGGGATAATCTCTGACATTCCTTTAAACCACTCTCAATCCCCACCCCAGGGGGGCACCCAGAAAAGCAGTTATGCGGGGAAATATTATAGAAAAGATATTAGGTAATCTCATTCTTCTTTTCTCATTACCCAGTTGGTATTATTCCAAAGGGGCAGTGATCTTTTCCTCAGACCCTAGCATTAAGAACTCACAGCCTCTGGTCCTAATGTCCCGTACAAGAAAAGCAACACATTTATTCTTGTCTTCATTTCTTAACTGCCGAGAAAGAGGTTGCTGAGGTTTAAGGGCTGATAATTAATTATGCCTCTTCCCCTTCCATCTTTGGAATCAGTTGAGAAATAGATGCAAGCATGGGAATTGGAGGTCAGAATGGCACCTCTTTGCTGGCAGCGCTGGACCAGAGAATGTGGTTGGGACTACGGCCAGACAGGCCTTCCTGCTTCTTCCCCTCAGGACAGAACTGGGCTGTCCATGGAGGGGGGAGCCTGGGTCTGCAGAGCAATCCACCAGCCTGGCCAGACAAAAGGAGAATTGTTGCCTCTCACTTTCAGGTCATGGCAGTCAAGACAGAAGGATCAGAGCAGGACTCAGGAACGGGGAGATAAAGGGCCACCCAAGCTGTGGGTGGCTATGGCTCCTCCTCCCTCCTCACCAGCAGTTGGGAGCAGACAGAAGGTTAGGTGGAAGCTTTCCCCGATACTTTCCATTTTGACTTTTTTGCAATTTTCTCAATGCATATATTTCTTAAACTTCTTTTTGAAGCATAATGTACATATAGAGAAGAGCACACATCATAAGTGTGTGGCTCAATACGTTTTCACAAATTGAAAACACTCATGTAACCAGCACCATATCAAGACTCAGAAAATTATCAGCTCCCTTCTGGCACGTGGGTGGCTCAGTCAGTTGAGTGTCTGACTCTTGATTTTGGCTCAGGTCATGATCCCAGGGTTGTGGGATCGAGCCCCATTCTGGGCTCTGTGTTGGGTATGGAGCCTGCTTAAGATTCTCTCTCTGTCTCTGTCTCTCTCTCTCTTCTCTCTCTCTTCTCTCTCTCTCTCCCTCCCTCCCCCCTGCCCTTCCCCCTCCTCATGCTCTCTCTCTCTAAAAAAAAAAAAAAAAAAAAAAAAAAAAAAAAGGAAAAGAAAAAGAAAATTACCAGCTCCCTAGAAGCTCTTTGGAGTCTTTTTTGTTCTGGCTTGTTTTGCTCACAATTATGATTGTGAGCTTCACCATGTTGTGTATAGATTTATATTGTTAATTTTCATTGCTGTGTAGTATCCTACTCTGTGAATACCGTGTAATTTACTTCCCTTCTACTGTTGATGGGCATATGTGTAGTTGCCAGCTTTGGCTTATTTGAAACGTTCTAATATATGCCTTTTGTGAAAATATGCAGTTATTTCAGGTTGATGTATCCCTAGAAATATCCCCTGGGGCCCAGTGATTCTACTTCTAGAATTACAGTCAACAAAAATGCCTAGCAGTTTTAGAAACTGAAACTGTTTTCCAAAGTGGAACTGTTTGGCACCCCCGCTGGCAACATTATGAGAGTTCTGGTTGCCCCCTCCTTGCCTCCTTATACTGTGGAAAAGACAGAAGTTCCTGTTCTATACATGAAGGTGAAATACCAGGATAGGGAGGAAATGAGTCCACCTATAAAAGAAGAATGAAAGGTGAAGAATTTTACAAAGAATTTTAAAAATGTGTCAATCCATCTTATTTTTTGATGCATTTCAAACTAAGTTGCAGACAATTAACAGATGGGGTCTTTTTAGGTGCCAAACACCCCCCTATAAGCAAGAGAGTGATTTGTGATCTAACTTTAGACACTCAAAATGCTCTCAAAGTCTCACCCAGCTCTGTGGAGGAAGGGTTTGCAGACAAAATGTTCCCTCCACAGAAATTGTGATAAAACACCAATTAGTGACTGCAGCCACGAAGTGGGAGTGTTTTAACCTTTCAGGCGTGCCAACAGTGTGCTCCTTAATTCGAAAATAGGGTACAAAGTGTTAGCAAGTGAAGAATAGTAATCATTCATCACTCAACTTGACATATCTCCTTTGCAGCAGAGGCAAAAGAAGGAATCCTCTGCGCTCCACTTATTCTGGCTTTCGTCTAACTTCTCTGAGAAAGGGCCTGATGCTCTAATGAGGGGTAGCAGACACAGAAAATATCCAGAGATCAGGAGAAAACAGGCTGACAGCTTTCCCCTCGAGAAGCCTACCTTCCTTCCAAGCTCCTCAGCGTACTTTATATGCATTACCCAGCGGCAAGTCTTATTATTCCTTTTTGCAAACGTAGAAAAGTGGTTCAGGAAAGCTAAAAAGGCTCACTGGAGGCTACAAGGGAAGCCAAATGTTCAGCTCAAAATAGAAACCGAGAGCTCTGGGAAACTCAGGCAGCCTGAGAGGGTCCTTTAATCTCTGGACCCTTCCGTGTCTTTTTAGACAATAAGCCTTTCCTTGAAAGAGCTTTTATTCCCCCAATGACAGGGCTGCCAAATCTCCCTCCAGGATGTTGTAAAAAGGTGACATTTAACAGTGGAAATTGAAACTGTAATTGACTTCTTTTAAAACAGAAAAACAAGTGCCCTGTATTCCTTCTCGTGGCCAGATGTTTGTAATTGTCCCCTTGGGATTCTACCTTGAGGGAAGCTGAAGAGGCAACATACAACAGTTCACTTGAATTAATAGAGTTACACTCTTAAGGTTTGTTTTTACTGCATGGACGGAAACCCCATCCAAGCAGATGGAGGTTTCAGGAAGAGGGTTCTAGCTCATGTTGCCTAGCCCTTGGGACCAAAGAAGCCCCAGAATCTCTTGCAGTGATAAGTAAAGAGCTGGAAGTGAACCCTTCATTTCCATATGTGGGTGTATGGGGGCCCAGGATTGTTTAGATTAATTGTGTTACTTGCTCTAACCTAGTGAAGTTTTGGCAGAGATCATGTGAGCAAAGTCTTAAAATGTACTTCTACAGGAAGTCTTGCCTTCTTGTATTTCTGTCATCATCATCATGAGAAGAACATGCCTCAGGGAGCTTGCTGGTCAAAGAGGATGAGAGACATATGGAGCCTGGAGCCTAGTCCAACTGAGCCTAGCCTAGACCAGCCAATCTCTAGCTTCTCTGCAAACATGTAAGCAAGAGACAATTGCTTATTGTTGTGAGCCCCTGAATTTTGTGGTGTTTTGTTATGTGGTGCATTATGTTATAGCTGACTGATACAGGCCCATTGAAAGGGGGATAGGGAGAGAGAGATTCTTAGTGGGCTGTAGACACAATTTGCAAAAGCGCTCAGCTTGGGGTAGTCATTACAGCAAGCACCTCATAACTGTGAGAGGAGCTGAATTCAGTGCGGTGACTGTATTTCATATATCTGAGGAAGAATGGAGTGAATCACACTGTGCTCTGAATGGCAGGCCTGCCTGTTGATATTTTCTTCTTAATTGTAACTTTTATAAATCCTTCTCTAATGGCTTCATTCCCATCTCTTCCCCAGTCAGTATGTTGACATCTCCTTATGACTCGATCTTGAGCTGAACCATGAATACCTATGTAAAAACCACTTAGATTCTACAATTAGCATTTTGCAGTATTTGCTTTGTTGCATGTCTGTCTGTCCATCCTTTGTAATGCCCCTGATTTCAAATCCGAGAGACCACCAAGGAGCTGATACTGATGCAAACACATGAGGGTTTATTTGCAAGCTCGAGCTTGGGCCCAAGTATACCCGACACAGCGGAGCAGGGACTTGGACCCCTAGGTTAAGAGGCGTAGCAGTTTTATAGGGGCCAGTGGCCAATGAGATTGTAACACACACAGAAAGTTGCATAGTCATGTCAGTCCACACGCAGGTGGCCAGTTGAATTACAATTTACCCTATAGTAACTGTTTGAACTAGCCTATCACTCTGGTCAGAATTGGCGTGCAAGTTTGGCAGGAAAAAGGTGGGGTTTAAGAATTGGCGCGCAAGTTTGGCGAGCAAAAGGCGGGGTTTACATTCTTTGGCGGTTAGGGGTTCCACATTCCTATATGAGCCGGTTTCCAGTAAGGGTGTGCTCAGCGGCTTGACTAGGGTGGGAGAGTGTCTTAAGCAATAAGTAGGTCATGTGGGGGTTATACATGAGATGGTGGGTGTAGCACAAAATGGAGTTAGTCTTGCTCTGCTTGTCCAGGGGTAGGGGATTTTTGTTAAATTCCTTGGGTCCCACACCTTCTTTCCCTCTGTCAATCCATCTTATTTTTTATGCATTTTGAAATAAGTTGCAGATATCAGTATACATCACCCTGATGGTGAATTTTGACAAAGGCATATATCCATCACCACTGAAAGACTATTCTGATTTTGACTTTTTTCTATTATAGATAAGTGTTACCTTGGTTTAGTGTATAAATGGAATTATACACTATGTAGTCTTTTGTGTCCAGCTTCTATTTGGCGTGTTGTTGTATCAGTAAGGGTCCTCATTTTAAAATGAATAATTAGGGGCGCCTGGGTGGCTCAGTCGGTTAAGCAGCTGACTTCGGCTCACGTCATAATCTTTCCGTCCGTGAGTTCGAGCCCTGCGTCGGGCTCTGTGCTGACAGCTCAGAGCCTGGAGCCTGTTTTGGATTCTGTGTCTCCCTTTCTCTGACCCTCCCCTGTTCATGGTCTGTCTCTCCCTGTCTCAAAAATAAATAAAAAACATTAAAATTTTTTTTAAATGAATAATTAGACAAGATCTTTGAGGGTTCTCTTTACCTTAAGGTTTTGGGCTTCTGTGATGTCTGTACAATTATAGTAACCACTGTTGAGGGATATACACTTGAACCAAACATCCTTCTGAAACAGACATCTCTCCTGCTTGTCTGTTCCAGATCTAGTCCTTTGGTTTCACTCTCTCTCCCCACCCACCTCTCTTTAGGGTTGATAAATCTTTCAAAACTGCTGAGGGAATTTATTGAGATTTGTCCCACGGGCACAGTGCTTTTGATTTACTGAGTTGAGTAAAATGTAGGGGCTGACTGAGCTCTTTGGATTAATTGCATCTGACTTTTCCCTAAGGGGTCATCAGCAGTTTTTCCTTCGTAGGACTCACAACAGTGTGTCCAAACTGTGGGTTAGTGGGAATGATTGAAAGCCTTGGCAAGTTGTCTTTCTTACTTTGCTCGGCTCTGGTTGGGCAACCAGAATCCATGGAAGCGAGTGGTAAAAAAATGAAAGAAAATAAGAATAAAGTGACAATCTTCTTCCACAGTAGCTAAAAGCCAGTGCCTTATCCCTCAGACTTGGCTTGAGGATTTAACTAATTTAACTACAAATTAAAGCCACACTCAGTGCGGCGGGCTCCTGGCTTTGTTCCGGGTCAATTTAGCTAAGCTGGAACTACGTTTCCCAGAATTCCATTCCCTGCAGACTTCCGGGATTAGCGCGGACCGCTTTGCGACTTCGCGAGCTTGGGAAGACGGAAGTGACGCAACGCTGGGGTCTTTAAGTCTTTGAAAGGCTGGTGCTGGTGCGGCTCGGGTGCTGTAGCAGGTCTTGGGATTGGGTTAGATCCCTGGCTCACCGGTGGGCGGGGGACAGCGGGCGGTCGCCGCGTTCCTGCAGCCCTTTCGACAGCTGAGCGGCGGTAGGCCAGCAGCAACTGCCATCAGCTTCCCTGACTTGTGGGCCAGGCTGCCTGTTGCCCGGCTGGCCGGGCGCCACCGAAGCAACAGCTGTGCCTAAGCGGTGCAGCCAGCTCCCTCCCACAAATGTACCACACGGCCCGTATTCTGTGTTACTCTTGACGCTCCTGCCTCTCTGATTGAATCCCGAGTGATTTCCCGCCACAGAGCATGTGCAGCGTTCACTGCTAGTTCTCTCTTTTCCTCCCTAACACCCAGGTTTGGTTCCAGGATTTCACACTCCTCCACGCAGCTAGGAGATTCAGGGAAAGCTGGATGAGCGCAGCTTCAGAGGTGACTTGGTGAACCTAAGCCAGTGTTGCTAAGGGTAATGGACCCAGTCCTAGCCTGCGGGATGGGGGAGAAGTCACTGAAGGACTTCTAGAGAATAAGCCATTTGGATAAAAGAGAGAAATATGGGAGGAAATGGCTTTGTGTTGTTCTACTAGATGTTGCCCCAAAGTGTTGCTTCCACAAGGCACATGCTATGGGAAGATGGAAGGAAGGACGTTGGCCCTTGAAAGCTCATTGAGCTGCTCAAGAAACCAAACCTGAAATAGCCAGCTTATCCCTAGTTGTCTAGGGCTTTCCCAGGTTCAGCGCTGGAGGTCCTGTGTCCCAAGAAGCCCTTCAGTCCTGAGTATGCGCCATGGGGATCACTCTCCCCCTGCCTCAAGACTTCAATGTGAGATAATAATTCCCTTTACTGTTTAAGCCCTGTGAGTTGTGGCTGGTTTTGGTGCGTGTAGCTGAAAGCATTCTGAACGGTTACAGGGCAGTAGAAGAATGTGCCTTTTGTTTCTGAGAGCAGTTATAAAAGAGACACTGTAAACCCTGTTTTGTGTAAAGGCAACATCATTAGAAAAGCGCCACTGATCTTAGACACTACTTGTGTGTCAGTTTCGTTTATTCAAAATCAGTGTTACTAATTTATGGGCAGGCATAACTTAATACATTTTACCTAATTAGAAAAAAATTACCATTTGGACATGCCTATGATATATTACAAGATAAATATAACTTCTATTTTAGGTATTTACATGTCTTTGGTCTTTTATGTAGCTTCCTCTTAAAATAGGAGTGCCCTTAAAGCCAATGAAGTGGTGCCTTTTGGGTAGGGAGGGAGGGGGTGATCTCTGTTCTTTATGATTAAAATTCTTAAATAAGTTATAGCAGCACTTTCAACAATAGCCAAATTATGGAAAGAGCCTAAATGTCCATCAACTGACAAATGGATAAAGAAGATGTGGTTTGTATATACAATGGAATACTACTTGGCAATGAGAAAGAATGAAATCTGGCCATTTGTAGCAACGTGGATGGAACTGGAGAGTGTTATGCTAAGTGAAATAAGTCAGTCAGAGAAAGACAGGTACCATATGTTTTCATTCATATGTGGATCCTGAGAAACTTAACAGAAGACCAGTGGGGAGGGGAAGGGGGGATAAACGTTACAGAGAGGGAAGGAGGCAAACTATAAGAGACTCTTAAATACTGAGAACAAACTGAGGGTTGATGGGGGGTGGGGGAGAGGGGAAAGTGGGTGATGGGCATTGAGGAGGGACCTGTTGGGAGGAGCACTGGGTGTTGTATGGAAACAAATTTGACAGTAAATTACATATAAAAAAAGGGATAACAAACTTTCAGTTATAAAATAACACCTTGGGATGAAAAAGCACAGGGTACAGAACATACTCAATAATACTATGGTAACTTTGTATGGTGACAGGTGGCAATTACCCTTACCATGGTAAGCACTGCATAACATGCAGAATTGTTGAAGCACTATGTTGTATACCTGAAACTAACATGACCTTGCACATCAACTACACTTAAATAAAAGAGAATTTGAAGTCCTAATACAATGAAATAAAATAAAATAAAATAAAATAAAATAAAATAAAATAAAATAAAATAAAATAAAATTCTTAAATAAGTTACTGGGACTTTAAGAATATATTTGTAGGTGAGTTTGGTGTCGTTTAGTTGATTTTTTCCCTCCAGAAATAAAGGCTTCTAGGGCTTGACACTGTCCTCCTGTGGGTGTGGAAGATTAATTGCATCATTGATCTTTACCCTTTCCTGTGTCTACACCTGTCCTAGCATGGGCTGCTGTAACAAAAATACCATATTGGATGGCTTATACCTAACAGGAATTTATTTTTCACTGTTCTGGAGACTAGAGGTCCCAAGACCAGGATACCAGCATGGAGGGGTTCTGATAAGAGCCCTCTTCTGTGTTGCAGACTGCCAACTTCTCATTGTAGCCTCATATGGTGGAGAGCAGAGAAGGAAGCAAGCTAAGCAAGTTTCGTGTGACTGTAATGATAAGGTACACTAATCCCGTTTATGAGGGCCCACCCTCATGCCTCATCTAATCCTCACTGCTTCTTAATACTAACAAATTATGGTGGTAAAATTTGATTTTATGAATTCTTGAGGTACACAAACACTGAGTCCATAATAACACCCTTTGCCATGTAGGCTGTGCCCTCCCACTGTGACTGGGTTTGCCCTGGTGTTGTTCTTTGTCCAATAGGTGCCAGCAGAGGCTGGAAAAGTACTCACATAGTTGGGATTGTTCATGCACTGCCTCCAGTATGACAATGTGCCTAGGTTAGCCTGTTAGGGAACGAGCGTCACATGGCATGACCACACCAACTGAAAGACAAACTGCCAAATGTGAGTGAGCCCAGAGGAGACAGAAGAATCACCTAGCTGAGCCCAGCCTAAATTACTGGCCCATTAACTCATGAGCGAAAGAAATGGTTATTGCTTTAAGCCAGGGAGTTTGGGGGTGTTTTATTACACAGCTTTATTGCAGTAATGGATAACTAAAGCCATCTTTTATCCATCAGGGACAGTTTGGAGGAGCTGAATGTGTTGGCTTTACAGACAGTCATACCTTGTAGAATTTAACTCAGAAGTTGCCCAGTAATTACTCACTTGGGCGTGCTTATGTTCTATTCAAAGATAAATATAACAGTACCATTAAAAAAAAACAGTACCATTTTAAGTATAGATCTATATCTATATCTGGTATCTATATCTATATAGATATAGATCTATCTTTAGGTCTTTAAAGATCTATCTTGAGCTTTGTCCAAAAATGGGATGCCTTCACATGGACCAGATCCCACTAATGGGAGCTGGTCTCTGTTCCACATGTATAATAGTCTCAAGGGAGTTATTGGGGATTTTTATATGAGTCTGGTGTAATTCAGCAATTAAATTCAGGGACAGCATCCACTAATTTCCTTATGGTGGTTAAGACAGTATTGGGTTTGTTTCCTAGAGTGCTGATGCAAAATCATATTTGACTATTTAAATTTGAATTCATTGTAACTAAATAAAATTAATCTGGTTCTTCAGTAATACTGGCCATATATCAAGTGCTCAACACCCACAGATGGATAGTGGCTACCGCTTTGGAGAGCACAGATACAGAACATTTTCATTATCTCAGAAAATTTTATTGGGCAAGTGCGGTCTCAGTGCTTCTGTTCACATTTCTTATTTACAACAT
Source organism: Panthera leo (assembly GCF_018350215.1). Classification (NCBI taxonomy): domain Eukaryota; kingdom Metazoa; phylum Chordata; class Mammalia; order Carnivora; family Felidae; genus Panthera; species Panthera leo. The sequence goes on from NC_056681.1 coordinate 43,717,727, forward strand.
CTTTTCTGTCTAAGCTTCTAGTTTCTGCTGACTGCTTGATTCTGACAGCCCCTCAATCTGTACCCTTTGGGAAAAATGAATTATTGTTTTCTAGATATTTGATAAAACTGAAGCTAGCCTGTTTTGACATTTACAACGTTAAATGTTCTCTTAGTTTACAGGTTACAAAACTAACTGACAGAAGGAGTATCCATGCAGTGAGACTTGGCGGGGGTAGTGAGGGCAGCTGAGAGAATCCCTCAGTTTGAGTTGTAAAATCCCCGAAAAAACTTGAAGGGTAAAGAGAAGAAATTGAGTGTGGGGTGCCTGAGTGTTTCAGTGGGTTGAGCATCCGACTTTGGCTCAGGTCTCAAGCTCGTGGTTAGTGAGTTTGAATCCTGTGTCAGACTCCGTGCTGACAGCTTGGAGCCTGGAGCCTGCTTTGGATTCTCTGTGTGTGTGTCTTTCTCTGCCCCTCCCCTGCTTGCTCTCTCTTTCTCTCTCTCTCTCTCTCTCAAAACTAAATATTTAAATTTTTTTTTTAAAAGAAGAAAATGAAGCACAAAGAGAGACTATTGGGCAAAATTGTGTTGCATTGGTCAGGTGCCCCTGAACTTGCCCTCCCCACACCCACTGCAGCTGAGCTAGCTTTGCTAGAGGACAGAGCCCACAGCTGGTCTCTACTCTCTGCTTTCCTCAAGAAGGGATTTCCTCCCAAAGCAACTTTTTTTAATGTTTATTTTTTTTTTTTTTGAGAGAGAGAGAGAGAGAGAGAGAGAGAGACAGAGACAGAGACAGAGAGAGAAAGTGTGTGTATGTGTGTGGGTGTGTGTGCGTGTGCTCACGTGCACATGCCCATGCAAGTGGGGGAAGGGTAGAGAGAGAAGAGAGAGAGAATCCCATGCAGGAAGGCTCCACGCTGGCAGTGGCAGAGCCTGATGCAGGGCTTGATCTCACGGTTCATGAGATCATGACCTGAGTCAGACGCTTAACCAACTGAGCCACCCAGATGCCCCCATCCCCTCCAAAGCAACTTCTCCCTGGATCACTTCTGGCCTCTCTTCACCCTTTTACTCCCTTGAATGAGAGGACTTTTTTTTTTTACTTGGTTTTATTTTATTTTTATTTTGAAACAATCTCAATTATAGAAAATTTGCAAGTGTTCTAATTTCCTGAATTATTGTTTTAATATTTTTAATTTTAATTCCAGTATAGTTATCATATGGGGTTATATTAGTTTCAGGTGTATAATATAGTGATTCAACAGTTTTATATGTTACTCAGTGCTCATCATGGTAAGTGTACTCTTTATTCCTCATTACCTATTTCCCCCATCCCCTCACCACCTCCCCTCTGCTAACCGTCAGTTTGTTCTCTTTAGTTAAGAGTCTGTTTCTTGGTTTGTCTTTCTTTCTCTCCTTTCTCATCTGTTTTGTTTCTTAAATTGCACATATGGGTGAAATCATATGGTATTTGTCTTTCTCTGATTGACTTATTTCACTTAGCATTCTCCAATTCCAACCATGTTTTGCAAACAGCAAGATTTCATTTTTTTATGGGTGAATAATATACCTTTGTGTATATATATATATATATATATATATACATATATATATATATATATATATATATATTCCACAACTCCTTTATCCATTCACCTATTAATGGACACTTGGGTTACTTCCATAATTTGGCTATTATAAATAATGCTGCCTTAAGCATAGGGGTGCGTATGTACCTTTGAATTAATGTTTTTATATTTTGGGGGTAAGTATCCAGTAGAATGCTTACTAGATCATAGAGTAGTTCTATTTTTAACTTTTTGAGGAAAATCCATATTGTTTTCCATAGTGGCTGTACCAGTTAGCATTCCCACCAACAATGCACGAGGATTACTTTTTCTCCACATCCTACCAATACTTGTTGTTTCTAGTGTTTTTTGTTTTTATTTTAGCCCTTCTGACAGGTGTGAGGTGGTATCTCATCATGGTTTGATTTGCATGTCCCTGACGATGAGCGATATTGAGCATCTTTTCATGTATCTGTTGGCCATCTGTATGTGTTCTTTGGAAAATGTCTGTTCATATCTTCTGCCCATTTTTAAATTGGATTATTCATTTTTTGGGTGTTGAGTTGTTTCAGTTCTTTATATATTTTAGACACTAACCCTTTATCAGATATGTCATTTGCAAATACCTTCTTGCCTTTTATAGTTGATGGTTTGTTAATAGTTTCCTTCGCTGTGGTAGAAGCTTTTAATTTTGATGAAGTCCCAATAGTTTATTTATGCTTTTATTTCCCTTGCCTCAAGAACATATCTAGGAAAGTGTTGCTACAGCCAATGTTAGAGAGATTGCTGCTCTATTTTATAGTACTTGTGGTTTCAAGTCTCACATTTAGGTCTTTAATCCATTTTGAGTTTATTTTTGCATTTGATGTAAGAAAGTGGTCCAGTTTCATTATTTTGCATGTATCTCTCCAGTTTTCCAAACACCATTTGTTGAAGAGACTATATTTTGCCATTGGATATTCTTCCTTGCTTTGTTGAAGAGTAATTGACCATATAATTGTGGGTTTGTTTCCAGGTTTTCTATTCTGTTCCATTAATTTATGAGCCTATTTTTGTGACAGTACCATACTGTTTTGATTACTACATCTTTGTAATATAACTTGAAGTCTGGAATTGTGATGCCTCCAGCTTTGCTTTTCTTTTTTAAGTTTGCTTTGGATATTCCATCTTTTGTGGATGCATACAAATTTTAGGATTGTTTGTTCCAGTTCTGTGAAAAATGCTGTTGATATTTTGGTAGTGATTGCATTAAATGTGTAGTTGCTTTAGGTAGTATAGACATTTTAAAAATATTTGTTCTTCCAATCCATGGGCATAGATTGTCTTTCTACTTCTTTTTATCATCTTGGTTTTTTTAAATCAGTGTTTTATAGTTTTCAGAGTACAGGTTTTTCATCTCTTTCATTAATTTTATTCCTAGGTATTCTGTTATTTTGGGTACCAGTGTAAATGTAAAATGTCTTAATTTCTCTTTCTGCTGCTTCAGTATTATTGTATAAAAATTCAACAGATTTCTGTATATTGATTTTGTATCCTGCAACTACCAAATTCACTGATCAGTTTTAGCCATTTTTTTGTGTGTGGAATCTTTCAGGTTTTCTATATATAGTATCATGTCATCTGTAAGTAGTGAAAGTTTTATTCCTTCCTTACCAATGTGGATACCTTTTATTTCTTTTTGTTGTCTGATTGATATGGCTAGGACTTTCAGTGCTATGTTGAATAGAAGTGGTGGTGTGGGAGTGGACATCCTTGTCTTGTTCCTGACCTTAGGGGGAAAGCTCTCAGTTTTTCCCCATTGAGTATAATGTTCACTGTAGGTTTTTCATATAAGGCCTTTATTATGTTGAGGTATGTTCCCTGTAAAACTGCTTTGTTGAGGGTTGTTCTCATGATGTTTGGGATGATTCTTTTTGGGTGTTAAACCTGGGAAGTATAAACTAAGCTCCTCCACGTCCAGAACTTTCCCTTGGTAGGCCCCTCACTATAATCCCCAGGCATTAGCCTCCCAGGAGTGGGGCTGATAGGTAGTTGGATAGCTCTTGGCTGTAGTGAAAAATGCTTCTATGAACATGGATGTACCAATATCTGTACAGGTGCCTGCCCTTACTTATTTTGGGTATGTTCCCAGAAGTATATGATATACTGGATCATATAGTAATTCTATGGTTAATTTTCTGAGGAGCCACCATGCTGTTTTCTATAGTGCTGCGCCATTCTTCATTCCAGCCAGCAGTGTACAAGGGTTCAGATTTCTCCATATCCTAACCAACATTTGTTTTCTATCTGTGTGTATTCTTAACAGTGCCTAGCCCAGTGCTTTCCATAGTAGATGCTCAACAAATATGTTGAGTGGATGGATATGATGGCAAACTTTAGGATCCTTGAATACTCACATTATCCAAATTCTTGTAGGATTTTGATGAAATTTAGTGAAGAAAAGATCTCAGGAATTCTGGGACATTTCCTCAGAACACCTGACCTTTACAAAGAGGTCATCCTGATGATAATGATGACAGTGAGTTGTGGGGAGCCCTTCCTGCCTGAAGTGAGCTGCCTCCCCTTTTTCTTTAAAATTTTTTTTAAATGTTTATTTCTGAGAGAGAGGGAGAGAGACCAAGCACAAGCGGGAGAGGGGCAGAGAGAGAGGGAGACACAGATACTAAAGCAGACTCCAGGCTCTGAGCTGTCAGCACAGAGCCCGATGCGGAGCTTGAACCCCTGAACTGCACGATCATGACCTGAGCCAAAGTCGGACGCTTAACCAACTCAGCCACCCAGGCGCCCCAATGCCTCTCCTTTTTCAACGCTGACTAATTTGTTGCCAGATGAAGATGTGGATCCAAGGTTATGAATCTCTCCATGCATATGAAAAAAGTCACAAATCTGCATCTTAAAATGTGGATTCTCTCTTTTTTTATATGTCAGTAGCTGTGGCAGATTGCATTGTTGGTCCTAACTTTTCTCCTCTCCCTGCCTCTTGCCCCATCATGGTGTCTTCATGGGTAGGGTGTGGTCCCCCAACCTTAGACTTTGCTCCTGGCTCTGAGAGTTGCTTTTGCTGCTAGTCTAGGGCAGGAGTGGCATTGAGCCAGGGCCGAGCCTGGGCCTTTCTGCTTGCAGCTCTTGTATTTCTGCCATTACCACAGGAGGGACATGCCTGGCTGGCCCATTGATTGGAGAGAGGTGAGAGACACATGTGTCCTAGAAGAACAACTTCATCCTCAGCCGAGGGCAGCACACCCCAGCCACCCAAAAGACGCGTGAGAAGTAGCTGTTTAATGTTAAAAACTGAGTTTGTTTGTTTGCCACATAATATAGCAAGAGTTAATTGATATAAGACTTAATTAAAAAGTTTAAATTATGCATCGTAGTGCAATAATAGCAACTGATAGATATAGGAACTAATTAAATAAAAAAGGATCCACTGTTCCAGAGGGCTTGTGCCGTCTGCGTTAGACAGAGCTCATACCAGTAGCAACATGCCTCTTTTTGTTTTTAAAGCCAGGTTTATTGAAGTATAGTTTACATATTTAAATGTATCCCTTTTAGTGTACAGTTCTGCATTTTTTTAAATTATATTTTATTTTATTTTTAAACGTTTATTTTTGAGACAGAGAGAGACAGAGCATGAACGGGGGAGGGTCAGAGAGAGGGAGACACAGAATCCGAAATAGGCTCCAGGCTCTGAGCTGTCAGCACAGAGCCTGATGCGGGGCTCGAACTCACGGACCGCGAGATCATGACCTGAGCCGAAGTCAGCCGCTTAACTGATTGAGCCACCCAGGCGCCCCTACAGTTCTGCATTTTGACAAATACATACAATTGTGTAACTACCACCACCATCAAGAAAAGTTCCATCACTGCACTCCACGCCCACCAAAAAAAAAAATTCTCTCTGGCCATTTGTAGACAAATTCACTTTTTACCCCTAACCCACCGCTCATTTTTTTGTTTGTTTGTTTTTACAGTTTTGCCATTTTTAGAGAGTCATATGAATAGAATGATATAGTATGTCATCCTTTCAATCTGTCTTCTTTCTCTCAGCATAAGGCCTCTGAGGTTCATGTGTGCTGTAGAGTGAATCAAGAGATCATTCCCTTTTGTTGCTGAATAGTATTCCATTCTATGATTATGCCAATTTTCGTATCCAAGAGGAAGGACATAAGAAAATATTTGGATTATCTCCTCTGTTTTGCTTTTATGGACAGTGCTTTTGGGAACATTTGTTATGTGTCTTTTTGTAGACACGTTTTCATTTTTACTGCATAAATACCCAAGAGGAGAACCTATGGGTTGTGTGATGAGTGTATGTTTGACTTTGACCACCCTACCAAGCAGTCTTCCACAACTGCAGCAACCTTGTGCACTCCCACCCGCCATACACAGGAGCTCCAGTTGCTCCACAGCCTTGCCAACACTTGCCATTGTCAGTCTTTCCAATATTAACGATTTTAGTAGATGGGAAGAAATCTCTCATTATAGTTTTAATTTGCATGTCCTCGGGGACTCATGATGTTGAGCACTTTTCCATGTGTATATTGGCCATTCATACTGGAATTCCTTTTTTAAGTTTATTTATTTTTTTTATCGAGAGAGAGAGAGAGAGAGAGAGAGAGAGCGTTAGGGAGGGGCAGAGTAAGAGGGAGAGAGAATCCCATGCAGCTCCCCATGAACCATGAGATGAGCCAAAACCAAGAGTCAGACACTTAACTGACTGAGCCACCCAGGTGCCCGCATACTGAAATTTCTTTAATGGTAGAAATACTTAGTTGTAAAAGATAGGAACTCATGAAGGGGACAGATATGGGCTTGGAACTGTGTTCCCCTCTGACATGCTGAGGCAGGAGTGGACCTGTGTGAATAATTCAGAAGGAACAACCCTGTCCTGAGGAAAAGCAGTTATGGATGGGGTGGGTGGCAATGGGGCCAGTTCACTGTTGATGGCTCACAGCAATATTACTGAGGAATTGCTCACCTCTTAATTTGAAATTCTCTATGCAAATGTCCATACCAGGTGGCTTCAAGGTGAAGTCTTGGTTTTGGAGGCCACTGGGTTTTATTTAACTGCTCCATGTTGATAATACCAGCTCATGCATCATGTACCAACGAAAATATACCAAACCTTTTTTTTTTTTATTTTCTGCATTCCTCCCAGAGAGAGCAAAGCTATCAGCAACTCCATTTAATATAGTTTCACTTGCATATAAAAGCAGCATGGCTAGGAAAGGACATAGACAGACACCCACTTGGTGGAGCTCCCAATGGCCAAACATGGGACAGTGTGAGCAAGAAAATAAATAATGATAGTAATAGATTATGACCCACAGAATAAAACAAATATTACAAGTCCATACTGAGATAAAAATATAGTTGAACAAATAAAGAAATGGGGGAGATGGGACAGCAATTCTTACAGCAGAATTTCAATTGTTAAATCCAAGGGGAGTGATGGAGATGGAAAATGGCCATTTGGCACACATCACACTGATGGACCACTGATGGATGCAAAGAGGAGACGGTTGAAGTATGATTTGAAACGGGATATTGGCAAAGTCTTAGTATCTCCTTATAAGTTACTTATTACAAGGGAGAAACAGTAACTGCAGTGGAGAAAACTTGTGGACATCACCTTGACCAAGTGATCAAGGTCAGTGTCACCAGTAATGGGACACAGCAATACCATGTAGCTCCTGATATGATGCACTGAGAAGGACACAAGATCATCTCTGTGGTACTTTGGCCCAAAATGCATAACCTCAACCTGATCATTAAAAAACATTAGACCCCAATGAGGGGCATTTTACAGAATAACTGGCCAGTATTCAAAAGTCTCAAGGTCATTATAGACAAAGACTGAAGAACTCCCAGACTGGAAGGCACTAGGAAGACATAAAAACTAAATTCAGTGCAGGACCCTGGACAAGAAGGTGGATTGTGGACCAGAAAATAGATATTAGGGGGACAATTGGCAAAATTTGAGTATGGTCTGTAGATTAGTTAATAGTATTGTATCTACATTTCTTTCCTGGTTTAGATCATAGTACTGTGCTATGTAAAATATTAACATTTGATTAATATTTGGGGAAATGGGATGCAGGTGATACAGAAAATCTGTACTGTTTTTAGAAACTTTTTCTAAGTCTGACATTATTTACAAATAAACATATACTTGGGTTGTAGAGTCATTCTACCTCTGTTTAAACCTGGCTACCCTACTAACTAGTTGTCTGACTTTGGACAAGTCATTTCATTCCTTGCCTCAGTTTCCCTATCTATAAAATGGGAATAAATATAGTACCTACCTCAGAGGGTTGTAATGAAGATTAAAAATGTTAGTACATGTGCCATGCCTACAACAGTGCCTCCACACAGTAAGGGCTGTATTATTACATGCAATTATCGTGTGAGGTCAGCAGCATCTTCTATTGATCTTAGGGATATTCCTTTCTCCCCCCTCTCTCACTGTGCCTATGAAACTTTCTGATGCAAGTCCTGGTGCTGATTCTTTCTCTGACCAGCCATTTTTCTCTAAAAGCATTTCCCCTTCCGTCAGCAGCCAGGTAATGCCAAATCCAACATCAGGATCTGTGCATTAAGGATTATCCACTTTTGAAGGAATCAAAATAACTGCTCTCTGAGTTAAGATTGCTACCAGAGATGCCTGCATTGGAAAGACAGAGCTCACATCACCGAAGAACCTTCTGGGGTCCCTTTCTCTTATTCCTAACATGGGGTCCAGAATTTTCCAGACTTGTGAGACTAACAGCCCTGATTGGTTTGAGGGAGTGGTGGTGTGGATATGCCTCACAATTACCTATCTGAGACTTCACCCCATGTCACATTTTAGTATCTGTTTGACCAATAAGACTGCAGCACACACACTGGCCTCATTCCTTGCTTGGGCCTTACCTTTGATGTCACAATCTGACTTATAGATATTAATCTGGCCACAGTTGCTCACAAACCAGATGGCAAGGTCAAGAGGAGCAGCACAGTAAGATGTGGAAGAGAATTGACCATCAACCCAAAATCAAAGCAGGGGATGGACCTCAGGCAGCCCAGCTCAAAGAACTGGGTGCAGCTCAGGAACCTGCCATGTCACACGCTCTAGAGCTGTCAGAATTCCAGAGCTTTCCTGTGTTTGAAGACATTAGCCATCACATCAAAGAAGAGGGGGCCCAACTGGTAAAGAAAGTCAATGCCATCTTTCAGCTGGACATCACCAAAGATGGGAAGACCATTCTGCAGTGGACCATCGATCTGAAGAATGGTTCTGGGGACATGTATCCAGGACCTGCCAGGCTCCCAGCAGACACTATCTTCACAATCCCAGAACCCATCTTTATGGAGTTGGTTTTGGGCAAAATGAACCCTCAGAAGGCTTTCCTTGCTGGCAAGTTCAAAGTGAGTGGCAAAGTTCTGCTTGGTCAGAAGCTGGAGAGGGTTTTCAAAGACTGGGCTAAATTTTAAGCATGTAAAATAACAAGGAAATGATCAGAACTTCTCTCCGATTATGTTGAGCAGAAATCATGCTTGAACTGAAGATTAAAGCAAAAGTATCCATTATTTTTACTCAAATGCTTCCTATTCAAGTTTGATTAATTTTCATGCTGATGTGTTCATTTTTAGTGAGGGTTCTAGAGCAGTAAAGAGTGTTGGAGTACATCACCTAAAATCTTTGTCTTTTTCTTTTTTTAGACTCATGTATGCTATAATGTGCTAGGGTGAAAGCCATACAGAAAAATGGGTGGTTTTGACAGTTGGATTTAGATGCTTTCACGATTGAGTTCCTGAGAAGTTTGTTTGTTTTTTTATGCTTTGGGGAAAGAAGTGCCAACTATCACTGTGTAGGTTTGCATGCCAGTTGGTAACTTGGTTCTTGGAGGAAATTTTAAATTTGCAGAGCTCTGGGAGGGTGGGCTCCATAGCTGTGTGGGTGGAGCAAGGTCTAGAGGTCTTGGTGTATCATGACTTTGGATGCATTTAATTCCAAGAGAATCCAAGGGCTTGGAAGATGTCCTAGGCTGCTGGATCTTAAACTAGAGCCCATATCATACCACTTGCAAGACTGGTGACAGCCTGCTGGGGTCCACCTCGGGGTTTCAATGCCATAGGTCTGGGCTGGGGAGAATGTTCATTTCTAACAGGTTCGCAGGTGATGCTGATGGGATCACCGCTGGAGAACCTTTGCCTTAGTTCATGCTGCAGCTTTCAGGACTGACCAAAACCATTGTGTTCTAGACCGTTGAGATGTTGCCATTATTTAAAGGATCTCTTAGAATCTCCCCACACCCATGGGCCATTTCTGAAGTGTCAGGAGCTTGTGCACTGAGCATTTTACAAAACCAAAGGTCATCCTGGGAGATTTTCCCTCTGGGAGCCCTGTCCACACATTGGGAGGACTGGAATGAGCCAGCTGCTGCCTGATGTGACCTCTATGGGTGACATTTATTCCCATGTGGTCTGTGTATACCTTTACCATGCATACCTTTATACTGTGAAACCCACACGAAAGGGTCCTTAAAACAGTGTGCTCAAACATATGCCTACCAAATGATCCAGCTATTCTGTTCTTAGGTATTTTCCAAGGAGGAAAGAAAGCATGTGTGCAGGCACAAAAATGTGTACTTGAGTGTTCACAGCAACTGCATTTGCAATAGTCCCAGACCGTAAATAAGCCAAAAGTCCATCAATAGGTGAATGGATGAACAAATTGTGCTATGTTGTACCCTGGAATACTACTTGGATGTACAACAACATGGATGAGTGTCAGAATATGCTGAGTAGAAGAAACCAGAGAAAACCAAGTATGGGCTATGTGGTTCTATTTATGTAACATATTAGAAAATGCAAACTGTGAGGACAGAAGATCAGTGGTTGCCAAGAGACAGGGATGGGGAGCAGGGGGGTTTGGGAGGGGCGATTGTAAATGGCTATGAGGAAACATGGGGATGATGGATAGGTTCATTATCTTGATTGTGATGATGGTTTCAGAGATACATATATAGGTAAAACATCAAATTGTATACTTTGTATACACATAGGCAGTTTATTTTGTGTCAGTATAAACTCAGCAACACTGGACAACCTGCCATCCTTGTCCAAAGTGAAGGCTTTATAAAGAGTATTTAAAGCTCTGCCTTTCTCTCAGCACAAGTCCTCTGACCTCATCATGTGCCTTCCTTTCCAAGCCATTACTGATTTTGGTGGCTCTGTAGAGGCCTTCCTAAGTTCCCCTTGTCAGAAACAGGCAGAGTGAGGGCTTGTTGCTAACAAAATCTCATTCTCTCAGTGGGAAACAAAGAGGCCCTTTGTTTAGTCCGTGTTCAGCTCCGTGGTAAGGGACTGTTCAGGGTTTATGAGTGGGGATGTGGAGCACTCCCTGGTCTCTTTCCTCACCTCGTCATTAGGTAGATGATGTGTGTGGGGATCCTGCCAATGCCCCTGCCTAGGGGAGCAGTGGGCATCTCAGAGGCTTCTGACTGATTTTGAGTGCTGTTGTGACTACTCAGCTTGCCTGGTCCATGCACCTCCATTACAGCCATATTTAGGAGTTGTCAGGCATAGCCAGGCAGGTGTTTGGGATGCTGTGTTCAGATATGGCTTGCTCAAGCTCATTCCCTGAGTTGGTCCTAGCCTCTGGGGGCTGGCCTTGAGATGGGGGTTGCTCAGAGATGAGGTAGGAGGGGGAGAGGGGTGAGAGTCAGGGAAGGGTTGCAGAGGGTCATGACTAGGCTGCCATCTGACCAAAGGGAGGCCCATCACATAGACTGGACAGTGACCTACGACCCATTATGGCTTGGGTCAAAATGTGTCCCAAGCCAATTAGATCCCTTTCTCAGGGATTTGGAAGTGAGAAGCAGAAAGGCTGAGCTACAGGTGAGCAGTGGGAATGGAATCCATCTGAAAGGCTGGGATGTGGGGTATTGGGGGTAGGTGAGGAAGGCGCTGTGGGGGATGGGCAGCCACCATGGTACTAGGTGGAGTTGGAAGAGCCAAAGCCTTGAATAAGAAAAGTGATCTGGTTCACACCTGAGAGAAGAATCCATACCTTGGGAAACACAACAGCAAACCCCTTTTCAAATTGCACAGTGCTGGGATGCCATGTGGAATAGCTGGAGCAACTCAGATTTTAGAATGAGAAACGTGGTTTTGGGCTCTGGGTTACCACTTCACATCCAAGTAATAACAGGGAATTACTGAACCACCCTGTACCTCAGCTGCCTCATCTAGAAATGAGGCCACTAGGTCTTATGACATCAGGTTGTTGGGTAGCTCCTAGTAGGTCATGCTCAGTGTAGTCACTGGCCCAGGTGGGTTTTCCATGCTTATGTAAGTGAGTTCCATTATTTCTGGATGAGAGGGAAGAGGGGACTTTCCCTGGCTTCCTGCTGCCTCCCAAGAAAGTCCATATTGGGAGACTTTCTTTCTGCCTTTTCACCTACACTCAGTTGATGCCCCAGAAGGTCACATCTAGCTCAGAACACACATCGGTATGTTGCTTGGTCTGCACAAGTTTGGTTAGTACAGTGTTTTTAAAGATTGAATGAAGATATTTTATATAAAAATTAGATTTCTGGGTTCTCCTGAAAATTTGGATTATTTGGTCACACTGAGCCTGAACTCCTGCCAGACAACAGCTCAGGAAACAGAGAATGGGGTGGACTCTCCGGACAAACCTGGGCCCCACGTTCCACACTGTCTTCTTGACTCCCAAGATGAATTTTGGTGGCCCTCTGCCCTTGAGCCTGGGCTGTTGTTTCCTCCAGCTGGGCCTGGTTTGCTGGGGCCCCTGGAGGTGTTTGCCTTCATGACTGCACTTCCCCACAATACATGGTCTTACTCTTCCCCCTAATGGAAATACCTGGCGTTAGTTTTCTATTGCTGTGTGACAGATTACCATAATTTAGCAGCTTAAAACAGTGCCCATCTGTTATCTCACAGTCTCTGTGGGCCAGAAGTGTGGGTGGACTCAGCTGGGTTCTCTGCTCTGGTGTCATCTAACAAGGGCTAAAGTCAAGATGCTGGCCAGGCTGGGCTCTCATCTGGGGTAAAGTCAAGATGCTGGCCAGGCTGGGCTCTCATCTGGGGTTTGGGGGGAGAATCTGCTCCAAGCTCATCTGGGTGTGGCCTTATTCAGTTCCTTGTGGTTGTAGGACTGAGGCCAGTGTTTCCCTGCTGATTGTGAGTCAAGGATGCTCTGTCAGCTCCTGAAGGTCCCCCACATTCCTGGTCACATGGCTCCTCCATCTGCAAAGCCAATGGTGGTGTGGGAGGTCCTTCTTAGGCTTCAGACCTCTCTGACCTCTTCTGCCTTCATCTTCTGCCTCCTTTTAAAGGACTTGAGGGATTGTGTTGGGCCTACCCAGAAATCCAGGATAATCTCCCTATTTTTGTGTCAACTGATGAGTCACCTTAATTACATCTATGGATTCCCTTTTGCCATGTAAGGTGATGCTATGCTCTTTTCTATCATGTGAGGATATAGCAAGAAGATGTCACCTACAAGCCAGGAGGAGAGAGTTCACCTGCCCCTGACCATGCTAGCGCCTGATCTCAGACTTCCAGCCCCCAGGACTGGAGGAATAAGTATCTGTTATCTGTTGTTAAAAACACCCAGTCCACAGTACTTTTGTTATGGCAGCTTGAGCTGACAGGCAGTATATTCATGGGCATGACATGCCATCACATCCACAGTCCTGGGGACTAGGGCATAGAATCATCCTGGGGCCATATTCTGCTCACTTCCCCCCACCCCTCCAAATCTACCATCTAAACCCTACCCACCCTTCCTCCAGGAAGCTGCCCCAACTCCACTGTCAGCTTCCTCTCCCGCAGTGCTTCTGACCCTCTTCTTTCCAGCCCACGTACTGTGGGTGCCTGACCTGTCTGGGCCATCCAGGCACCTTGGGTTGCTCAGCACAGTTTCATTTTACATTTCTGGCTTGATGTTCGGTTTGTGGCACTGCCTCCTTCAGAAGGGTCTCAGCATGGATGATGGGAGATGTGGCTGGCCTGCATACCTCCCTGTGCTGGTACAGTGCTGAGGGTAGGGATCACTCAGGGCCTGGTTTCACTTTGTCTCATCCTTTCAATGTCTGGTACCCACTGTACATTCCCTAAATGTTTGTAGAATGAACAAACAAACTCCTTATTTTTTTTTGAAAACTATGCACATGGAAAAAGAATTCAAATAGTGCAAAAGAATATGTGAAGAAAATTTGCTTCTTCATACTTTTCCTGACTCCTTTCTCCTAATTTTATGCCAAGAGGCACCTAGAGTTACCAGTTTCTTGTGTGCTCTCCCAGATAGGTACAAATCCCCCTAATGTACATGTGCCAATTTCCACTTTTTTGTTTTTACAGGAACAATAGCTGACCACAGAGACTGTTCTCCACCTTGCATTAAAAAAAAAAAGTTTTATTTATTTTTGAGAGAGTGCAAGTGGAGGAGGGGCAGAGAGAGGGGGACAGAGGATCTGAAGTGGGCTCTGTGCTAACAGCCATGAGCCCTATTTTGGGGCTTGAACTCACGAACCGTGAGATCATGACTGGAGCTGAAGTCAATGCTCAACCAACTGAGCCACCCAGGTGACCCCCTCCATCCTGCATTTTAACTTATTCTAAACGGTTACACATAGATCCCTTCTTCAAAGAGTGCCCTCCTGAAGCATTAAAGGTTCCACTTGACTTACCCAACTGAAACTTGTCTCACATTTCCTTGTGTTCTTTAGGGAAAACCTGACAATAGGCAGCTTTCCTGGCGAAGGTTGCAAAGTGGACCCCTCTTGATTGGGAAACAATCCTCAGGTCAGGAATCTTGGGTTTAGAGAGGCTAAAGTATGCTGAGGTTCGGCTGGAGAAAGGAGTTAGGTCAGGGCTTGGGCTAAAAGAGCTTCCTTGGGGATCCACCTCCTTCAGCTCAGAAAAGACTTAGCCTACTCTGGGCCTGGAAGGGATGAGGCAAAAGACTCATGGCCCCCATGGCCCTCATGGAGGTTTCTCTGATTACCCATGCTGGGGTATAGTCCAGCCTGAGGTTCTGGAACCTGTGGCAACTGTTAGGGCTCCTACTGTTTTGCAGCTGATTTCCTAGCTCCACAGAGGGGAAATGGCAGTCTCAGCTCCCAAAGGTAGGTTTGTTCACATGTCTTTAGGCATGATATCCAGGAAAGCATCAGCAACAAGGGCAAGCTTTCTGTTCTGGAGAGTTTAAGTTAGGGCAGATTTTGGATTTTTAGCAGTGAGCTGCCAGATTTCATTTGTTCATAGGCTGATTAATCCAGTAATCTAATAAATATTTGCTGAGCACTTATCATTTGTTAGACACTAATGATATTATGTTGGTATTACACCAGTGATTTATGAGACCAGGATTCGTTCCCTTTGGTCAGACCCCATTATGATGGGTTTCTTCTTTACCATACTTGTTACTAAATACTCTGGAAATCACTGTTGGTTCTAGGTGCTAGGGGACAAGTGCTGAGCAAGCAGAGGTTCCTCTTCTCCTAGGCTTTCATTGTTGGACGAATTGTTGGATGGGGGCCATATGTGGGTGGTGGGGAAACAAACAGTAAACAAATAACCAAGCAAAATGATTTCAGAAGGTGAGCACAGTTGTCCCACAGTGGACACGGGTCCACTTACATGTAGATTTTTTTTTTTGATAAATGCAGTACTGTACTTTGAATATATTTTCTTTTCCTTATGATTTTCTTAATAACATTTTCTTTTCTCTATTTCATTGTAAGAATACAGGATATAATATATATAACCTACAAAATATGTGTTAATCAACTGTTTATGTTATTGGGAAGGCTTTCAGTCAGCAGTAGGCTATTAGTAGTTAAGTTTTGAGGGGGGTCAGAGATATACATAGATTTTTTTACTACATGGCAGGGGGTCAGTGCACCTAACCTTCACGTTGTTGAAGGGTTGACTGTATAACTGAAAAGGAGAAAAGTGGTAATGTAGCTACGGGGAGCTGGGTGGTCAAGGAAGGTCTCTCTGAGAAGGGGCTGCCTGAATTTGATGCCCTGGAAACAGACCACAGAGCAAAGATTTGACTGACAGCAGCTTACCTGGAAGGCAGTCCTGGGAAACACCTGTCACGGAATGGGGACTATGAGACTGGACAGGAAGGCAGGAGATTCCTGTTTGTAATTGAACCCATGGGGATGTTCAAGGAGATACACTTTAGAGAGAAACATCTCACCAAGGAAAGGCTGTGGAATTTTTAAACCAACTCCCATCAGCCTTTGGTGGATAGCTGCTCCTGGACCAGGGGCTGTTGGCTCCCAGGCAGAGTGAGCTCCAGGCACCTAAGAAAGCTCTCAAGCAGGTGGAAATCAACTGGAGTATACAGTGATAGTGAGACCCAAAAATGGACCGTAGTAGGTGCTGAGTTTGGCCACCCTAGCAGGACTCTAACTTGTTGAGGGAAAGAGCTTGGACTCTAGGATGAGACTACATGGGGCTGGGTCTTGCCCTTGCCACTTCCTAGCTGTGGCACCTTGGGCACATTGCTTTTATTCATTTACTTTTTTAAATACACTTTTTGTAGAGAAAAGCTTGCAAATCCTAGGTGTGCAGCTCAACAGATGTTCCCAAATGGAATAAACCCCCATAACCAGCACCTGGGTTGGGAAATAAGACAGATCAGTACCCAGGAACCCCCCTCTCATGCTGCCTCCTACTTACTTCCTCCTTGAGGGTACCCACTATTTTGACTTCTAACATTGTAGATTTTAGTATTGCCTCTTTTTGTATATATATAAATGGCTTCTTCCACCCAGCATTCTGTGTCTGAGACTCATGTATACTGTCCAGTGTAGTTACGTTGTTCATTTCACAGTTGAGTGGTGTTTCATTGTATTCAGATTGTTTCCAGTTGATTCCAGGGCTATTTTGAATAGTGCTGCTGTGAGCCTTCTTGTAGGTCCGTGTAACCAGAAGTCCTTCTCTGTCACTTAGTATCTGAGTTTGCAAAGACAGCCGTGGCATAGCATCTTGCATAAGTTGGTACTTCATGAATGTTTGTGGCATGAATTGAGAGGCGGGGCAAGTCCAGAGGTAGAGAAATAGCTCATGTTGGGGTTGGGCATGGGATTTACTTGTTGTCTGACCTGCTCCATGGTCATGGACTTTGGACCCCACTTGCTGGGTTTTGAAGGGAAAGTCTTCTAGCTGGAAAGAACTCTGCCCAGTGCCTGCACTGGCCTACCTCATGGAGTACCCACAAGCTGCTGCTGCTGAAGATCCTTTTTAACTTTGCTTTGTGGAAAAAAAGTTCTTCCAGAATTGTGACTTGGCTAATCACAAGAAACATCTGTGACCTCCTAAAAATATCTGCTTTATACCATTCTGTGGAGCACAATATTTATATAGCCCAGCAGTGTACTTAAGTTCATGTTTAGCCAACTCTGAAAAACAGCTGGGGGCTCCTGAAGTCCAGGACGAGATTTGCAGGTGGCCAGTGAACCCAGATGGGAAGGAGGCCCCTGAGGATGCTCCCACAGCTTGAGGAGGGAGGAGTGTGGAGTGTTCTGGAGATGGGGGTGGGGTGAGGAGTTGAGGAAAATACCATGATGGAGGGCTGCTTGGCTCACTGGGGCAGCTGGAGTAGTCACTGGAGTAGTGACTATCTCCATGGTTCTGTCTGGCAGCCTCTGGAACATTTCCAGCTGAGGAAGGCTTTCCCTTAACTGATCAGAAAGTGCCTCATCCCTAAGTACCTTTTTTCATTGTTTTGTAGCTTGAGTGTACTAAGTGGGGGACTGGTAGATTTTTTCTGGAGATGTTCGTGCTTGTTTCCGGGGAATTACATATATTAGTCAGGATTTTAACCAATAAGGGGGTGGAGCTGTGTATGCTTTCTTTCTCCTCGAGGATAAAGAAAAGAGCATGGTTGAAGACATCTTTTTTAGACAAAAGGATCCCCTAGCTTTTCAAGTTTATTTGAGTCCCAGGTGGCCTGCAAAACAGGATTGGAACCTGTTACAGGCAAGTGATCTCAAAACTTCTCTGAAGGCTTGAGGACTCCATTCAAACATGGGTGTCTTCAGGAGTGCTTCCAAAGCACAAATGTTTTGGGGGGTGGGATTCAGAAGGGCCTCTGGGGGAGTTTGATGAGAAGTTGGGAGTTAGGAAGACAGTTCAAGGCTGGCACCTCTCCCTTTGACTATCTCCTTCATTGGGAATCCTGCTCTTTGCATAAGGAAAAGGCACAAACTGTTGATGTTGCCAACCCCTAAGCATATATTCATACATTCAGTGATAATTACTGAGCACCTACTATGTAATGTGTCTGCTCGGCCTTGTACTGAGTGTAAAGAATGCAGTGGTGAGCAGTGCATGGACCCCTCCTCTCCTCAGGGAACTTCCAGTGTGATCCCTGGCTACACATTGTGGTGAGAGCTCATAAGAAAAAGCTGAGGGGGTTCTCGCAGCCTGCATGGGGGTCAGGACAGGCTTCCTGGGGAATGAGATCAGAGGAGTGAGTGGGAGGTAACTTCAGATGGGGCAGAGATGAGACCATTCCAGGCACAGGAAACAGCATGTACAAATGCCCTGTGGCTGGCAGAGAAAGATAAATTCCAGGAACAGAAGACCAGGCCTGTGGGGCTGGAGCATGGTGGTCAGTGATGGATATTGTCAGAAGGCTGGTCAGGCATGGGAGCCAGCCAGAGCATGGCCTTCTAGTCTGGTGATAGGACTTGTCCTCCTCACGGGATCTGAGTCTGAGAAATGCCTGCAAAGATGTGGACACAATGTTGGCTGGCCCTGTATAATGGAAGAGTAGGTTCAGATGGGGGATGTTACTCTCCAAATTGGGTCCAAAGACTCATAAAGCTGGGATTTCCAGAGGATACAGTTTTTGGTACCCCAGATTCCTCCAGGCTCTGTTGGTAAACCTCATGATGAAGGTGGTTCTGTGACATCACTGAAGGGACAGTGACCAAAGACCTAAATATAAGACTCTGCCCCAGGAAACTGAGGGTTTTGTATCAGTGTCTGTCCAGGCTGCAGCCTAATGGGTCAGTAAATAGGCTCGAGAGGAGAAACAGGGGCGCCTGGGTGGCTTAGTTTGTTGAGTGTCTGACTTGTGATTTCAGCTCAGGTCATGATCTCAGGGTTGTGGGATCAGGCCCTTTGTGGAGCCTGCTTGGGATTCTCTCTCTCCCTCTCTCTCTCTGTCCCTCTCCCACTCTCCAAAAATAAAAATAAAAAATAAGATGTTAAAAAAAGAAGAGAAACAGCCAAGGGGAGAAAGAAAGCCGCCCATTCCCAACGGCACTATCTTTTCTCCTAAGTCTAAAGGAACCTTGAAGCCATGAATTTGTGGCAAGGCCATGGTGTGCAGCAGGCAGGCTGGGGACGTGAGGCAGTGGGAAGCTGTAAGAGGGTCAGAGAATGCCATGGCATCCTGGTTCTATGGCCAACCAGACGTGCGATGCCATCCTTCCATCCCCAGTGGGCCTGTTTCTCTTCAAGCCTGTGACGGGAGACACAACCCCAGCTGATCCCCATTTGCCTTGGACATTTATAATTCTTAAAAAAAAAAGAGAGTCAGTATTTGAAAGTTACCTGGGAAAGGAGATGTCAGGTCAGTGAAAAGAGTGAGGTGGCATCTTGGGCACATTTGTCTAGGTGCCAGTCACCTTAGTCCCTTGTCACCTCCACTGGGAGAGGTCCTGAAATTATTTGCATTTCTACTGGGAGGGTGAAGACCTGGCAAGGGCTAGGCCTCAAAAAGATGATGGCGCTTCCTCCCACTTAACACATGTGATTAGAAATAAAAAATGTGCTAAACTATAAATCAAGCACAAAGATAGACCAAGGTCTGGGTTTTTCTCCATGATGACTGGTTTGATGTCTTTTGAAATGTTATTACATATAATTTTAGTTATTTTTAATGTGAATTTGAGAGACGTGATTCTGAAATCATTTAATATAAAGTTATAACAAAGTCTCACTTCATGATACAAACATAGAGTATCATTACATTAAAGTTGGTTGGGAATTGCAAAATTTGAAAGCTGCAAGAAAGAATGGTTTGTAAGGTGCGTTTAAGATACTGCCCATGGCAGCAGCCTGCTTGAGCTGGTAAAGCGAAAACCCACCAACTTTTGTGAGGGTCTTGCCTTATGTGAGCTGGGATTTACACAAGGTCTTCAGGAGAGCATCTTTCCAATAAATACAACTGCCACATAGCAAATTATTTTTTGGGAAACAGAGAAACCCCGAGTGCCTTTGAATTGCATGTGGTCGTGCTAGGGACTCACTCTGCCTGCTGGGTCATCTGGGTCATCTAGGGGAAGATAAATTGAGTGACTTGGACAAGGGCACAAGATAAGGGTGGGGACAGGATTTGAAAATAGGGACGTTTGACTCTAAACACCTTATTGAGAGAGGTTTAGTGTCCTTAACCTCCTCCCATAGAATTGTTTAAAAAACAAAAATCAAAGTGCTAGATAGGACTTTGAAATTCACCTAATCCTGGGTTTACCTTTCAGAGTGGAATAAACTTAAATCCAGAGGACTGAAGAATGCAAGGCTATGGTTGTTGTAATCCCAGAGGTTTACTGGTCTTCCTGGGAATCTTCTAAAGGTGGACCTGAGCTCTATTCCAAGCAGGTTCCCAGCCTCACTTGTGTGACCACCAGGAGGAAACTTGCCCTCCATGAGCTCCAGCCTTGCCTTTCTCAGGGAATCAGATAAGTTGGATTAGGTGGACTCCCACATTCCTGCAAGCGCCAGAGTTCTCTAACTCTGATTCCAGATGCTTCTCGCTGAGCTACTTCCCCTGTCTCGTAGGAAAGACATTGTGGTGGTGGAAAGGGGCTGGTCCCATAAGGGATGGGGTTGTGTAGGTGAATCAGTAATGCATAGGTGATCATTTTTCTGAGAGAAGTTTATTTAATAAAGGTCAAATAAATTTTTCTTTCTTTTTTTCCCTTTTATTTAAAGAAATAGCCAGCGTCAGAGCTCAAGACAATGGACTAGTGACTGTGGAATTTTAATTGTTCGTCATTACAAAGAATCATCCAAAGATGCTGTCCCATTTTAATACTCTGCACACAGCACAAAATCCACTTGCACATACATGTGTATCCCATACCCTCTGGGACTCAAGCATCACGATGAGCAGGTTATCAGTGAGCTGGGTCAAGGCAGCCAGGTATGAGCAGGACTCAGGCAGTGGCTTTGATGGGACTCTCTGGACAAATCCACCCTGTAGTTTCATTCTGGAACGTCATTGACCAGCCTGGCTGACATATTAATTTGTCTCCTATTTACGATGTCTTCATCTTAGCCAGTGCTCTCACACACTATTAGTCATAAGGCTTTCTCACATTTCCTAAATATTCTTTCTGAAATGGGCCCCATGTCATTTTTGTGTGGCGGTGCACCATTTACTTAGAACCACAAAAGCCCTGTGTTACAGGCTATGTCAACATTCTGTGGCTTGACCGATGCTGAGTTATTCTCCTGGGTCTGCAGGCTGGCTGAGGGTCCTCTAATCTTGGCCAGGTGTGGCTGGGGTGACTTGACTGTGCTGCTTCGGTCCCTACCCCTTTTCCTCCTCCTCCAACCAGCAGCCTGGCCCTACCAGGTGTGTTTCACCCATGGTGATGGCAAGCCTGCTTGCACAAACCTGTTCCAATCTCATGGGCACATCACTGCACTAACATCCCACTGGCCAGAGCAAGTCACATGGCCATACCCAAAATCAGAAGGTAGGGAAGTGCATTCTGTAATCAGAAGTGGTGGTGGTGGGGCACCTGGGTGGCTCAGTCGGTTGAGCATCCGACTTGGGCTCAGGTCATGATCTGGCAGTTTGTGGGTTCGAACCCTACGTCAGGGTCTGTGCTGACAGCTCAGAGCTTGGAGCCTGCTTCAGATTCTGTATCTCCCTCTGTCTCTGCCTTCCCCTGCTCTCTGTCTCTCTCTCTCTCACATGAACACAAGGGAAAGGAAGCAAAAATAATATAAAAACAGGGAGGGGGACAAAACATAAGAGAATCTTAAATGTGGAGAACAAACAGAGGGTTACTGGAGGGGTTGTGTGAGGGGGGATGGGCTAAATGGGTAAGGGGCATTAAGGAATCTACTCCTGAAATCATTGTTGCACTATATGGTAACTAATTTGGATGTAAATAAAAAAAAATTAAAATAAATAAATAAATAAATGGTAATAAATAAATAAATAAATAAATAAATGAAACAAAAAAGTGTGGGAGGAGAGTGAAATATTGGGGCAATAATTGTCAGTATCCACAGTTATAATGTACGGGTGGTGGTGGTTTTAAAACATGCCTCAAATTCTTACACACTCCTCCCATGAAGAGGTGGAATCTCGGTCCCCTACCTGTGAACCTGGGGGGCCCTTGTGATGGCCCTGTTGGTTATAAAGTGGCAGAAGTGATGCTGCATGGCTTCCTAGGCTTCTGCCAGGGTCTCATGGACACATTCAGCCCATGTGAGAGGTCCTGCCACCCCGAGGTCACTGCATGGAGATGCCACATGGGGATACAGAGAGACCTGCCTGAGGACCCCAGACCCCCAGCAAGGGGTCCTTGGAGATGAACGCAGTCATACCACATCTCTCTGCAAACTCATCAGAGACCCTGAGTGAGGACTGCCCGGCTGAGCCAGTTAGCCCTCATACTCTGAGCAAAGCAAATTCCTGTTTTAGCTGCTGTTTTGTGGTGGCTCATTATGCAGTATTAGATAACTGGAAAATCAAGGTTATAATTTCCAACAAGGAATGGAACTCTGGGTGAATCACAGCTCCCCTTCTTGCTGTGCTTGGATAAGCCCTGTGAGCCCTCTGTGCCTCAGTTTCTCCATCTGTGAAATGGCCATGTTTCCAGCCTCGTATGATTGTTGTCAGATTATATCAAACACCTAGCACAGGACTATGCCATGGCAGGTGTTAGTCAATGTTGGCCGAATAAATAATCGCTCACTGTTAAATTTAACAGTGAGTAATTTAACATTCTTAACGAATGTTGGAGGAAGGGAAAGTAAAAACTTGCTGGAAAGAGATTGGGGGCCACCAAACAGACAAATGGAATGAATGAAACAGAGCTATGATTTAGCCTAAGTTGCAAATTATAGCTATCAGAGGTTTTGAGTGCATCATGTGTGCACATGCGTGTGCATGCATATGCTGGAAGTCTTCCTTTAAAAAGGAAGCTGATAAAAGAGTAGATCTTAAAAGTTCTCATCACAAGAAAAAACTTTGTAACCAGGTGAGGTTCTGGGTGTCAAGTGAACTTATTGTGGTAATTGTTTTGCAATATATACATACTTCAAATTATCATGTTGTACACCTGAAACTAATACAACGTTATATGTCAATAACAGCTCAATAAAAATGGGGCCCCGGGGAAGGAAGCTGACGCCTTTCAAAGCCTTGATTGACACATGTGTGAAATGCATTTCTGAGGGCTGTCAAGGGAGTTCTTTTTTGTTTGCTGAGCCTTGTTTCATTAAGTTGTAGTGACATACAATATATAATTAGCTTGGAGTGATGCTTTAGTTTCAGGCAGGATGATGGAAGTGGAAACCAATGAGTCAGGGTTGTCTCCTTTCTCTAGATCCTATAGGCAGCCTGTTTGGGTTTCTCTCTAGTCTCAGTGACCAAAGGAATCTTCCCTTTTAAAACACTTTTTATTAAAACTAAGTTTTAAAACTTAAAAGAAACCCTTTAAGCATACATACACGAAGAAGGTCCATACATTGTAAGTGTACAGCCCAATGACTTTTCATAAAGTGAACATATGCAAGTAACCACACCCAGACTATTCCGAGCATCCTTATGCCACCTCCCAGTCCCTTCCTGGTCTCCCCACCAAGGGAAACAGCAATCACAACATAAAATAACATTGTTTAGTTTCTCCAGCTTTTGCTTTTTATTTATTTAATTTTATTTTTGCTTCTTATATAAACAGAATCATGCACTCTTTATGATTTATGCTTTTGGATTCTTTGGCTCAATGTGCTATCTGTGCCGTTCATGAGTTTCTTGTACATTCTTTGACTTGCCTGTCCTGTTTGTTGCACCATATTTCCTTTTGTGAATATACTGCAATGTGTTTATCCAATCTACTGTTGGTGGGTAGTTTCCGGATTTGCTTTCTGTCTATCTCCCTGGCATGCAGATTATTTAACATTTTCCGAAACACCTACAACATTTACTTGGAACCTGAAGGTGAGAAGGCACATTCTTTTGTAAATTCAAATCCATTCCCCCCAGGTTGTCCAGGCTGTCCATGTGTCTTCATTGGCTCACTTCACCAGATTTCAAGGAGTGGTGGGTAAGAACTCATTCCTCACTCCCCCAACCTTCCTTTCTGACTGCCAGTGCCTGAATCCCATTCTTAGAGGCTCTTCCCTTTGCCACTGCTAAAATGCAAGTATGCTAGGGAACACATGTTCTCTTGAGCCTTCCATGTCCTTTGTCTCCCAGGGAGAAGAAAGGAACAAAGCTTTTTCTGAGAATTGACTCAGACAAGGGATCCAGTGGTACTTGATATCTGAGGGAAGAGGTTTTTCATTTAAGAAGGAAGGGAGAGGGAAGTGACATAAAGTGAGGGTGGGGATGTGGACTAGGAACTCAATGTGGCTCATGGTTCTGCCTGCATCTGGCCCCCTTTTGAGCACTGTGATTGGGGTGAGAGATTAGATCTGGGATCTGGTGAAGCCCAGTATAAAATACCGTCTTTAACCCCACCTGGTCTTAAAGTGCATTTTTATTGCTGTCTCACCAATGAAGAAAAAGCATTGTCATGAATACTTGGGCATCCTGCTTTCTTATCATTCAGAATTTATCTTTAACTTATTGAAAGCACTCTTTCAGACTCAATTACATGAAGATTTTATCATATATTCCTCTTTGGTGAACATAAAAAAATACAAGCAAAACAAATTGGTGAACGTACTCTAGATTTCTTAACACTTACTTAATTGTTAAGTCCGACTAATCGGACTCACTTTTGACTGGTTCCCTCTCTCTCTCCAGAAGTATTGTCCTCAGTGTCCTCAAGAGATACATTGGTGTAGCAATTCTAGATGTAATCCATACAAGAACTAAAAGCCCTTGGCTTTGGGCTTATAATCTGGTTTTGTCATTATGGAAAGCTAGCTTGCTTTCAATTCCTGCTCTATGGGGGGCCGCTGAGCCAATATTTCACCTTCTTCCCACACCCACCAATTGGGTGCTCTGCTGTTGGCTGCCACCACCCTGCCAGGTTTGATACTGGTGCTCTTGACATTCAAGCGCATGTAGGCCACAGTTACTAGACGACTACTTCCTAGAGGGAGTGTTTTTCAGGAACCTTTGATAATAAGATGCATCCCAGCTCAGGGTTGTTCAGATGGGGAACCAAGTCCGTCTTATTTATTTATTTATTTATTTATTTTTTTAATATATGAAATTTACTGTCAAATTGGTTTCCATACAACACCCAGTGCTCATCCCAAAAGGTGCCCTCCTCAATACCCATCACCCACCCTGCCCTCCCTCCCACCCCCCATCAACCCTCAGTTTGTTCTCAGTTTTTAACAGTCTCTTATGCTTTGGCTCTCTCCCACTCTAACCTCTTTTTTTTTTTTTTCCTTCCCCTCCCCCATGGGTTTCTGTTAAGTTTCTCAGGATCCACATAAGAGTGAAACCATATGGTATCTGTCTTTCTCTGTATGGCTTATTTCACTTAGCATCACACTCTCCAGTTCCATCCACGTTGCTACAAAAGGCCATATTTCATTTTTTCTCATTGCCACATAGTATTCCATTGTGTATATAAACCACAATTTCTTTATCCATTCATCAGTTGATGGACATTTAGGCTCTTTCCATAATTTGGCTATTGTTGAGAGTGCCGCTAAAAACATTGGGGTACAAGTGCCCCTATGCATCAGTACTCCTGTATCCCTTGGGTAAATTCCTAGCAGTGCTATTGCTGGGTCATAGGGTAGGTCTATTTTTAATTTTCTGAGGAACCTCCACACTGTTTTCCAGAGCGGCTGCACCAATTTGCATTCCCACCAACAGTGCAAGAGGGTTCCCGTTTCTCCACATCCTCTCCAGCATCTATAGTCTCCTGATTTCTTCATTTTGGCCACTCTGACTGGCGTGAGGTGGTATCTGAGTGTGGTTTTGATTTGTATTTCCCTGATAAGGAGCGACGTTGAACATCTTTTCATGTGCCTGTTGGCCATCCGGATGTCTTCTTTAGAGAAGTGTCTTCATGTTTTCTGCCCATTTCTTCACTGGGTTATTTGTTTTTCAGGTGTGGAGTTTGATGAGCTCTTTATAGATTTTGGATACTAGCCCTTTGTCCGATATGTCATTTGCAAATATCTTTTCCCATTCTGTTGGTTGCCTTTTAGTTTTGTTGGTTGTTTCCTTTGCTGTGCAGAAGCTTTTTATCTTCATAAGGTCCCAGTAATTCACTTTTGCTTTTAATTCCTTTGCCTTTGGGGATGTGCCGAGTAAGAGATTGCTACGGCTGAGGTCAGAGAGGTCTTTTCCTGCTTTCTCCTCTAAGGTTTTGATGGTTTCCTGTCTCACATTCAGGTCCTTTATCCATTTTGAGTTTATTTTTGTGAATGGTGTGAGAAAGTGGTCTAGTTTCAACCTTCTGCATGTTGCTGTCCAGTTCTCCCAGCACCATTTGTTAAAGAGACTGTCTTTTTTCCATTGGATGTTCTTTCCTGCTTTGTCAAAGATGAGTTGGCCATACGTTTGTGGGTCTAGTTCTGGGGTTTCTATTCTATTCCATTGGTCTATGTGTCTGTTTTTATGCCAATACCATGCTGTCTTGATGATGACAGCTTTGTAGTAGAGGCTAAAGTCTGGGATTGTGATGCCTCCTGCTTTGGTCTTCTTCAAAATTACTTTGGCTATTCGGGGCCTTTTGTGGTTCCATATGAATTTTAGGATTTCTTGTTCTAGTTTCGAGAAGAATGCTGGTGCAATTTTGATTGGGATTGCACTGAATGTGTAGATAGCTTTGGGTAGTATTGACATTTTGACAATATTTATTCTTCCAATCCATGAGCAGGGAATGTCTTTCCATTTCTTTATATCTTCTTCAATTACCTGCATAAGCTTTCTATAGTTTTCAGCATACAGATCTTTTACATCTTTGGTTAGATTTATTCCTAGGTATTTTATGTTTCTTGGTGCAATTGTGAATGGGATCAGTTTCTTTATTTGTCTTTCTGTTGCTTCATTGTTAGTGTGTAAGAATGCAACTGATTTCTGTACATTGATTTTGTATCCTGCAACCTTGCTGAATTCATGTATCAGTTCTAGCAGACTTTTGGTGGAGTCTATCGGATTTTCCATGTATAATATCATGTCATCTGCAAAAAGCGAAAGCTTGACTTCATCTTTGCCAATTTTGATGCCTTTGATTTCCTTTTGTTGTCTGATTGCTGATGCTAGAACTTCCAGCACTATGTTAAACAACAGCGGTGAGAGTGGGCATCCCTGTCGTGTTCCTCATCTCAGGGAAAAAGCCCTCAGTTTTTCCCCATTGAGGATGATGTTAGCTGTGGGCTTTTCATAAATGGCTTTTATGATGTGTAAGTATGTTCCTTCTATCCTGACTTTCTCAAGGGTTTTTATTAAGAAAGGGTGCTGGATTTTGTCAAAGGCCTTTTCTTCATCGATTGACAGGATCATATGGTTCTTCTCTTTTTTTTTGTTAATGTGATGTATCACGTTGATCGATTTGCGAATGTTGAACCAGCCCTGCATCCCAGGAATGAATCCCACTTGATCATGGTGAATAATTCTTTTTATATGCTGTTGAATTCGATTTGCTAGTATCTTATTGAGAATTTTTGCATCCATATTCATCAGGGATATTGGCCTGTAGTTCTCTTTTTTTACTGGGTCTCTGTCTGGTTTAGGAATCAAAGTAATACTGGCTTCATAGAATGAGTCTGGAAGTTTTCCTTCCCTTTCTATTTCTTGGAATAGCTTGAGAAGGATAGGTATTATCTCTGCTTTAAATGTCTGGTAGAACTCCCCTGGGAAGCCATCTGGTCCTGGACTCTTATTTGTTGGGAGATTTTTGATAACCGATTCAATTTCTTCACTGGTTATGGGTCTGTTCAAGCTTTCTATTTCCTCCTGATTGAGTTTTGGAAGAGTGTGGGTGTTTAGGAATTTGTCCATTTCTTCCATGTTGTCCAATTTGTTGGCATATAATTTTTCATAGTATTCCCTGATAATTGTTTGTATCTCTGAGGGATTGATTACAATAATTCCATTTTCATTCATGATTTTATCTATTTGGGTCATCTCCCTTTTCTTTTTGAGAAGCCTGGCTAGAGGTTTGTCAATTTTGTTTATTTTTTCAAAAAACCAACTCTTGGTTTTGTTGATCTGCTCTACAGTTTTTTTAGATTCTATATTGTTTATTTCTGCTCTGATCTTTATTATTTCTCTTCTTCTGCTGGGTTTAGGCTGCCTTTGCTGTTCTGCTTCTATTTTCTTTAGGTGTGCTGTTAGGTTTTGTATTTGGGATTTTTCTTGTTTCTTGAGATAGGCCTGGATTGCAATGTATTTTCCTCTCAGGACTGCCTTCGCTGCGTCCCAAAGCGTTTGGATTGTTGTATTTTCATTTTCATTTGTTTCCGTATATTTTTAAATTTCTTCTCTAATTGCCTGGTTGACCCACTCATTCGTTAGTAGGGTGTTCTTTAACCTCCATGCTTTTGGAGGTTTTCCAGACTTTTTCCTGTGGTTGATTTCAAGCTTTATAGCATTGTGGTCTGAAAGTATGCATGGTATAATTTCAATTCTTGTAAACTTATGAAGGGCTGTTTTGTGACCCAGTATATGATCTATCTTGGAGAATGTTCCATGTGCACTCGAGAAGAAAGTATATTCTGTTGCTTTGGGATGCAGAGTTCTAAATATATCTGTCAAGTCCATCTGATCCAATGTATCATTCAGGGCCCTTGTTTCTTTATTGACCGTGTGTCTAGATGATCTCTCCATTTCTGTAAGTGGGGTGTTAAAGTCCCCTGCAATTACCACATTCTTATCAATAAGGTTGCTTATGTTTATGAGTAATTGTTTTATATATCTGGGGGCTCCGGTATTCGGCGCATAGACATTTATAATTGTTAGCTCTTCCTGATGGATAGACCCTGTAATCATTATATAATGCCCTTCTTCATCTCTTGTTACAGCCTTTAATTTAAAGTCTAGTTTGTCTGATATAAGTATGGCTACTCCAGCTTTCTTTTGGCTTCCAGGAGCATGATAAATAGTTCTCCATCCCCTCACTCTCAATCTAAAGGTGTCCTCAGATCTAAAATGAGTCTCTTGTAGACAGCAAATAGATGGGTCTTGTTTTTTTATCCATTCTGATACCCTATGTCTTTTGGTTGGCGCATTTAATCCATTTACATTCAGTGTTATTATAGAAAGATACGGGTTTAGAGTCATTGTGATGTCTGTATGTTTTATGCTTGTAGTGATGTCTCTGGTACTTTGTCTCACAGGATCCCCCTTAGGATCTCTTGTAGGGCTGGTTTAGTGGTGACAAATTCCTTCAGTTTTTGTTTGTTTGGGAAGACCTTTATCTCTCCTTCTATTCTAAATGACAGACTTGCTGGATAAAGGATTCTCGGCTGCATATTTTTTCTGTTTAGCACACTGAAGATATCGTGCCAAGCCTTTCTGGCCTGCCAAGTTTCAAAGGAGAGATCAGTCACGAGTCTTATAGGTCTCCCTTTATATGTGAGGGCAGTTTATCCCTCGCTGCTTTCAGAATTTTCTCTTTATCCTTGTATTTTGCCAGTTTCACTATGATATGTCGTGCAGAAGATCGATTCAAGTTACGTCTGAAGGGAGTTCTCTGTGCCTCTTGGATTTCAATGCCTTTTTCCTTCCCCAGTTCAGGGAAGTTCTCAGCTATAATTTCTTCAAGGAGCCCTTCAGCACCTTTCCCTCTCTCTTCCTCCTCTGGGATACCAATTATGCGTATATTATTTCTTTTTAGTGTATCACTTAGTTCTCTAATTTTTCCCTCATACTCCTGGATTTTTTTTATCTCTTTCTCTCAGCTTCCTCTTTTTCCATAACTTTATCTTCTATTTCACCTATTCTCTCCTCTGCCTCTTCAATCCGGGCTGTCGTCGTTTCCATTTTGTTTTGCATTTCGTTTAAAGCGCTTTTCAGCTCCTCGTGACTGTTCCTTAGTCCCTTGATCTCTGTGGCAAGAGATTCTCTGTCTTGTATACTGTTTTCAAGCCCAGCGATTAATTTTATGAATATTATTCTAAATTCACTTTCTGTTATATTATTTAAATCCTTTTTGATCAGTTCATTAGCTGTTGTTATTTCCTGGAGATTCTTCTGAGGGGAATTCTTCCGTTTGGTCATTTTGGAGAGTCCCTGGAGTGGTGAGGACCTGCAGGGCACTTCCCCTGTGCTGTGGTGTATAACTGGAGTTGGTGGGCGGGGCCGCAGTCCGACCTGATGTCTGCCCCCAGCCCACCGCTGGGGCCACAGTCAGACTGGTGTGTGCCTTCTCTTCCCCTCTCCTAGGGTCGGGATTCACTGTGGGGTGGTGTGGCCCGTCTGGGCTACTTGCACACTGCCAGGCTTGTGTTGCTGGGGATCTGGCGTATTAGCTGGGGTGGGTAGGCAAGGTGCACGGGGGCAGGAGGGGCAGGCTTAGCTCGCTTCTCCTTAGGTGATCCACTTCAGGAGGGGCCCTGTGGCAGCGGGAGGGAGTCAGATCCGCTGCCGGAGGTTTGGCTCCGCAGAAGTAGAGTTGGGTGTTTGCGCGGAGCAAGTTCCCTGGCAGGAACTGGTTCTCTTTGGGATTTTGGCTGGGGGATGGGCGGGGGAGATGGCGCTGGCGAGCGCCTTTGTTCCCCGCCAAGCTGAGCTCTGCCCTCCGGGGGCTCAGCAGCTCTCCCTCCCTTTGTCCTCCAGCCTTCCCGCTTTCTGAGCAGAGCTGTTAACTTATGACCTCCCAGACGCTAAGTCGCGCTTGCTGTCGGAACACAGTCTGTCCGGCCCCTCCGCTTTTGCCAGCCAGATTCGGGAGCTCTGCTTGGCAGGGGAGCCACCCCTCCACCCCGGCTCCCTCCTGCCAGTCCGTGGAGCGTGCACCGCCTCGCCGCCCTTCCTACCCTCTTCCGTGGGCCTCTCGTCTGCGCTTGGCTCTGGAGACTCCGTTCTGCTAATCCTCTGGCGGTTTTCTGGGTTCTTTAGGCAGGTGTAGGTGGAATCTAAGTGATCAGCAGGTCGCGCGGTGAGCCCAGCGTCCTCCTACGCCTCCATCTTCCCTCCCCACCAAGTCCGTCTTAGAATCAGTGCCTCACCGTATCCCCATGGCTGCCTGTAGACTGGCTCCCCGACTCCCAGGACCCAGACCTTCCACAAGTCTGCTGCCTTGTCATGATCACAGCCTGTGTCTGCACACTTGACTTTTCTATGGCTCCTGAAGATATTGTCTGCAATAGATGTCGCTCCATTCCCCACACTCTTCCAAAACAAGCCTAGTAACACAGCTCAGTGATGTTTCTGGAGCAAAATGGAAAGGTAATGTCAGCCCTCAGACCCAGAGGAGCTGTGGGTGTGTTCATTATCTTTTTGTGAAACGAGTCAGCATCAGAGCAGCCCCTAGAGGGTTGGGGCGATGCTGCCTCCCACTCCCTCTCCTGGCCTTCAACACACCGGCCCTCCTAGTAGGGTGAGCCACATTCTGCACTGATGAGGACGGAGGGCCAGCCAGGGAGAGGAGCTGGAGCACAGGCTTAATTTTCTGTTTGATTTTCCCAGCTTGCCTGGGGATATGCTTTAGGGCTAGCAGATGGATTTGCTCCATGAAAGAGTTGCCCCTGAGACTCCTATGAAAGAAGTTTGTATTGTTTGTTTTTTGGACAGAGGTTCATTCAGAAAGAGACTCATGCAATTCCCCAGGGGAACCTGACTCTTTATTTTGAATGGCTTGGGAGTCTGGAAATTCCATATTCGTCTCCCTGACTTGAAAGCTCACAAGTGAAAGAGTTTGGAGGGTGGACGGTGATGGCTTATTTTTCTTTGTAGAGTGACATAGTGGATGGCTCAGCAGCATCAATAGCCACAGACTGAGGGGCTCTGCCTAAGCTACATGTACATTTTAGGTAAATTTAATTTTTTAGCAAGTTTCCTGGAGATGGGTGGGAGAGATCTATTTGTACTAAGGAGATGTGCTGAGCTTGGAGAAGGAAACAATGCTTCAGGTCTGAATGAAAGGGAAACCATCTTGCAGAGATGAAGAGGAGGTTTTTTTCTGGAGCCCTGGAGGGAGGTAAAGTGAAAAGAGGAAAGTAGAGGGAGGTGGTGTGGGGCTGAGGGATGGCAGGAGACCCCACAGTGGGAGTTTGAATAGCTAATCTCAGTTCTCCCCTCCCCTCTGGTGTTATATTGCCACACCTTTGCCATGACCTCATGAATGGGGGGCTGAGTGTTGGCCCCACCTCTTGACTTTAGGTTTGTCCACTTAACTTGATTTGGTTGATGAGATGTTAACAGATATGACATGAATGGAAGCTTAAAATGCTCTTGGGCAGGGATTTTGCTGTGTTGCATTTCTCATTTTCACCATGGTAAAAACATGCCTTGGACATATGCAAGACCAAGGGCAATGAGGGTCATGTGGAACACACCTGTACCCAATCCACAATATGTGCCATGCCTACTTAAAGTCTACACTAAATCAGCCAAACCCCAGCCATTCCATTGATATGTGATCAGGGAATAAATTCTTATTGTATGCCACTGGGTTTTGGGAATGTTTGTTACACAACACGTTGTGGCAATAGCTGACTAATCCAAGTATCTGTTTTTTACTGTCTCAAAATTTTAGTAAAGTCAATGAACTCATGAAATGCTTGAGATAATTTTTTTTAATGGAAACCAGTGAGGGGTTGGGTTTCTGTATGAATTACAAGACAGTATTAAGAGAGAAAGAAGCATTTAGAAGAAACCTCTAGATGAAGAGAGGCCATAGGGAGAGCTTTGAAACCTCACACAGACATGGAAATTGGGGGTGAGAAAGTTTTATCAGCTTCTTGAGAGGCATAGACCACCCAGCTGACATCTAGTTTACGTCATAGAAGGAACATAAGCCAGGCACCAAAAATATGGATGTATTAGTTAGGGTTCTCCTGAGAAACAAAACCAACAAAATGTGTATGGAGACAGAGAGAGAGAGAGAGAGAGAGAGAGAGAGAGAATATTAAGGAATTGGCTCATGTGATTATGGAGCCTAGTGAGTCCAAAATCTGCAGTGGGCCAGGAGACTGGAAACTCAGAAAAGAGCTAATGTTGTAGTTCATGTCCAAAGATGACCTGCTGGCAACATCCTCACTTGCTTGCTTGGAGGATGTCAGTCTTTTGTTCTGTTCAGGCCTTCAACTTATTGGATGAGGCCCACCCACATAAAAAACCAATCTGCTTTACTCAAAGTACACCAATTTATTTTTTTTTCTTCTTTTTTTTTTCAACGTTTTTTTTTTTTTTTTTTTTATTTATTTTTGGGACAGAGAGAGACAGAGCATGAACGGGGGAGGGGCAGAGAGAGAGGGAGACACAGAATCGGAAACAGGCTCCAGGCTCCGAGCCATCAGCCCAGAGCCTGACGCGGGGCTCGAACTCACGGACCGCGAGATCGTGACCTGGCTGAAGTCGGTCGCTTAACCGACTGCGCCACCCAGGCGCCCCAAAGTACACCAATTTAAATGTTAATTGGATTAAATGTTAATCTTATCCAAAAACACTCTCACAGAAATGTCCAGAATAATGTTTGACCATATGTCTGGGCACTGTGGCCCAGCCAAGTTGACACATAAAATTAACTATCACTAAAAAAAAATAAAAAAAATTAAAAAATAAAATAAAATTAACTATCACTATGGACTTTAACCTTTCTCTGGCCCTGAGAAAAGGAAACCCATTGGTTCCATGCCAACAATTTGTAAGTCAGTAGTAAGAGGGCCAACATCTTACCACAGTGCTTTTATTTACCTTATGATCATATATCCCAGTGAAAGTGGCTGGGGCTATTGTTGAGGAAATTTTGGATTGGACCCACTGAATTCACCAAGCTTTGTCAAGATACCATTCCTAACATTCTTAAAAAATATCTCTTACTGAATTATAGTATACATTCACAAAGTGCACAAATCAGTGCAGCTTGATGAATTTTCACAAAGTGAATCAGCCCTGGCTCAGAAAATAGAGCCCCTCTCATGTTCCTTTCTAGTCACTGCCCTCTTCCTAATGGTAATAACTATCTTTCCTTCTAAAACCATAGATTGGTTTTGCCTATTTTGTATATTATGGTAGGTATGTTTTTCAAAGATGAATGTACTAATGTAACCCATCTTACCTCTTCTGAAAATGTGATGCTGACCTTCCTCCTTTGAGGGGTGGAATCTCCATTCTCTCCCTTTGAATATGTGTGGACCTGTTAACTATGGTGGAAATCACACCACGTGGCTTCTGGGGCTAATTTATAAAAGGCAGTATGACTATTTGCTGATCCTTTTGGGATTCTTACCCTTGGAACCTGGCCACTTGCAAGACTACATGTATATGTTCCAACCACAGTCCCAGTTGAGGATCCAGCTGATAGAGGACATCAACCATCACATGTGTGAGCAAGGAGCCTTCAGATGATACAGGTTTCAGCTTCCCAGTGTCCCCTTCTGCCTCAGAGTGAAGCAGAGATGAGCTGCCCTATGGAGCCCAGCCCAAATTCAGATTCATGAGCAAACAAAGGTTGTTTAAAGCTACCAACTATGGTATCATTTGTTACACAGCAGGACATAACTACAACATGATTTATGCAGATGGCATCATACAGTATGAATAATTTACTTATATTCAACATCATATCTGTGAGATTCTTCCATTTAGTCGTTATATGTAGATGTAGATTGTTCATTCTTATTGCTTTATAGTATGTGATATTATGCGAATACAAAACAGTTTATGTGTTCATTGTGCTGTTGTGAGACACAAGTTGTTTCTAGTTTGGGGGCTATTAAAAGACAGACATCTTAGTATATATCTTTTGGTAAACATAGTATGTATTTCTGTTGGGTGTGTACCTAGAGTTGGAATTATTGTGTCATAGAGTATCTATGTTCTGCTTTAGTGGTTACTGCCAAAAATCTCACTAATATTTTTTCTGAACAAAATATTAAAAACAATTTCCTGAGCTTGTTTATGGACTGAACTGAGTATAGGAAGGGAGGTCCGATTGGAGGTATCCTTGTCATCACTAGAAAAGGCTCTAGATCAAGACTGTTTGATTTATTCACTCTGAAACCCCAGATCCAGTAGGCTAGCAAGGAACATAAATTTTAACAACATTGATTTGCATAATGGGAGCCTCCTAGTGTCGTGTGACTTTTTAGTAGCTCTGTTTGATATTCCTCCTTTCTCTTCCCTTTAACATATCTGTGAAGACACACAAAAGCAAAATTTGGCCTCATCTTTGGAAACTGTTATTGCCATGCAGTCCAAGGAAGTTACTTGTTGGTGTTCTATGATTAAGCAGATTCCATAGAGGGTCTGGGTGGCTCAGTTGGTTGAGCATCTGACTCTTTATTTTGGCTCAGGTCATGATCTCATGGTTGGTAGAATTGAGCCCTGTGTCGGGCTCTGCACTGATAACGTGGAGCCTGCTTAGGATTCTCTCTCTCTCTCTCTCTCTCTCTCTCTACCCCCCCTTCCCCTCTTGCTCTTTCTCTCTCTCTCTCTCAAAATAAATAAATAAACTTAAAAAAAGTATTTTCTTCTAGAAAATATTCTGGCTATTTTTTCCATACTACCACATATATATGAAAAAATTTTCAAAATAGGCTGTCACTAGGTAAATGTGATTGAAGCAGACACATATAAACTAAATGACATATAAACTTTAGAATCCTGCATATGCCAAGGGAATTGCTGAGACTACCATTCACATGGGCAGTAGAGTCTATTGGTCAGAAGCTTATGTTCTGCTGGGGTTTGAATCTCAGCTCTGCTGCTTACCAGCTGTGACATTGGATAGGTCCCTTAACCCCCTGGAGCCTCCATTTCTTACCTGTAAAAGGGAAATAATAGTAGTGTCCATTACATAGAGTTGGTGTGAAAGCTAAATTAGTTAGGTAGTTAGATAGGAAGAAACCTAACACATCTTGGGCACATAGATAACACTCAATACTTACCAGCTATTATATTTGCAATGGAAGGGTAGGTCAGGGCCAGATTCATAGGGAATCCTGGTTAGGTGAGTGCTGAAAACCATTTTTTCCAGGTTAGACTAAATTAGAATTAGGCTAATTCTAAATTAGTCCTCCTTCCCCTCAAAGTCCGCCCTCGCTGCTAATGCCACGTGTCAGAATGAGACAGGGAGCACATGGCTCATCTTGGGGAGGTTGTAATGAGAACTGAATGCAGTTGACAGGCAGAGGAAGGCAAGTCTTCATGCCAGGATTTGGTTGACAGAAGGCAGCAGATTCTTGAATATCTACATCAGGCAAAAGATATAGAGGCTGTGTCACTCTAGCAGAGTGTTGCATAATTGCTTTCATTTCCTTAGGTTTCCTATCAAGACACTATCTGTGTTTCCTTTGAAGGGCAGCTCCCTCCTGGTGTGCCTGCAGCCCCAATACCTCCAGTGCACCTGACTTTTAGATGGTAAGGAGTTGGGAGAGAAGGACCTGGATGTCTACAGATGGGCTTGACCAAGAAGCCACCATCCCAGGCTTCACTGTCCATGTGAGAGTCAAGGTTGAGGTGGGACTGGCCTACTGCACACAGCAGACATGCAGCTGCCCAAGGGACTTCTGTGGAGGTCCTTCTTCTTGGCTGTTCAGCATTAGCACCACTTCCTTGATGGGTTTACAAAATGTCCCACCTTACTTATCTTGACAGAAAACAAGACCTAACCCCCAGATAGAGTGGCTACAAAATGCTGGATGCTTAGTGTTTTTTTCACACTCCTTTGTAGCCGGGGTGCAGGTGTGTGCCTCAGATCCTGCCAGCTCAGACTTGCTGCATCCATTTTCAGACCTGGGCACAGGATCTAGTGCTGGAGAGAAGCCAGAAACAGAGTACAGTCTTCCCTGGAAGGGTGGGGCAGCAGTGATGTGAGCTACCCCATTCTCTGAGGTCACAGTGAGAATGGTTACAGCATCAGTGTCCACTGTGGTTGGTGTCACTGCCCAGTAGTAGTCAGCAGTAGTGGCACTGTGTTGCTTCCTCCCCCCACCCTCCAACCTGTTCTTCACCCTTCTTTGTCCTGATGGGTGTCCTGAGAGGCTGACCTCTGTGGGCTTTATCACTGGACTCTCTTGCCTTCAGGCTTCCAGTTCAGTTTGGTCACTGGGTGGTACCACAAGGAAAGAAGACAGAGGTTAAGGTGTCTCTTCTCTCCTTCCTACCTGCCTGGGCCAAGTTTCTTCAAATGCCCATATCTTTCCATGTCTGTAGCTCCTGTCCAATGGCTCCTCCTCCAAGGTTCTAGTGCTCACTGGACTCCAGTTAAAGCCGGGGGTGGTAATGACTTCCTCCCATGGTTAGTCTCTGCATGCGTTAATCTGCCCTATCTTTATTCCTTAAGCCTTCCCACTTTAATCAGTTTCTTAAACTACTCAGAGTTGGGTTCTGTTCCCTGTTTTTGCTGAACTCTTAGGAAATTTCTCTACCCAGACTTGGGTCTTGGAAAATTGCTACTTTGCCAGTTGATGATGTTGAGATTGAAGAGCTGTCCCATGGGAAGCATGATGAAAAAGTGCCTTGAATTTAAGCCCATGTGAAGTGGACAGTCCTGGGGTGTTCTTGGACCAAAGCTGCTCTATGAAGGATATTTTAAGTCTGTTTTCATAGTTTCTGGACTCTATGATAACTGGTCAAAGGATCCTGTGGCAAGCTATGGAAAGTTGCCAAGACTAAAAAGGACCACACTTGTTCATTCTTTGCCATATCTTTCTCTCCTGCACTATGACTTTGCAGCTCCTCCTGTCCAGAGGGGAGTCTGTTTCCATACCCCTTGAATCTAGCCATTTTACTTGCTTTAGCCAATAGAATGGAGTAGAGAGGGGTCTGTGCCTCATGGGGCTGTGCAAGCTTTTGCTTGCTTCCTTCAGATCCCTGACTCTACTGTGTTAGTAGGCAAGGGCTGTCGTGCTGGGGGATGAGAGGCCTACAGCACCTGGAGCCACGTTGTCCCTGTTGAGGCCCATACATGTGAGAGAACCCAGACAAGATCCGCAGAGCCCCTCTACAGCTGGCTGCAGGTGAATGAGGGCATCCAGCAGAGATTAGAAGAACCAACCAGCAGAACCCGGCCTAAATTTCTGACCCACAGAATTGTGAGCTAACTACGTTGTTATCATTTTAGAGAAATGTGTTGCAGAGCCATAGCTAACTGATACAGTGTCCTTTGGGTGACCCAGCAAAATCTTCCAAGGGCTAGGTGGGTGGGTGGCCACTTTGGCCACGTTAGACTATTGACAAACCAACCCATTGCTGACCTCATTTCTTGTTACAAGGAGGTGAAGAAAATATCTTTGTTATTGAGCTTAATAAGGGAGTGAGAAGTGGCAAACCAGTTGCTTCTGCTCTCGGTGTGTATCTCTGAGAGCCAAAGTTAGTAGTTTAGCTGATACCGTCCCTCTCTCAACACTGCTTCCTGTGTCCTGACTCCTCTGTTGCTTTTTCAGTGGAAGCAGCTGCTTGCCTGCTTGTGGTCTGTCTGTATCTCACAGCTAGTGCTGCACTAGTGCACAAAAGGCAGACTCCAGAAGCAAAGAACTCCCGCGTCTTCACTGTTCAGCTGGCTTCTGAGCCATCCAGGAAGTGGTGGGAACCTGCCTCCCTGTAGCTCTAAATGGGAAATTAGCAAACACAATGTGATAAAATTGGCTTAAATTGGGAGGATTAACGCAAAGGATATGAGATGGACGGGAGCAAAAACTGTAATCAGGAACTATGGCAGGCAATGAATAGAGGGAAATGAGAATGCCCCGGGTGGTGCCCAGAGCCTAGTCTTGCTGATCCTTCCCCCACAGATTCCTCTTCTCCAGGCTTCCAAGCTGGTTTTGCTTATCAGATACTTGCTGCTGGCTTCCTTGCACTAGATCCCGGCCATAGGACTGGGTAAGCTTGCAGGGGCATCGTCCCCCTGGGCTCTGGGTTGCCCTGGCCCACGATCTTCAGTGAAATGATGGTGTGAACCCAGACTGACTGCACACTGACCCCCATCTCCTCCCCCAGAGGACTTGACTGCCCTTGAAATCCACAGCCTGTGTCCACAGGTGTCCTTAGTGTGGATGTAAGGTTAGTGTGCCCGTGTTGTCTGTCAGATTGGTGAACTAGCAAACTAGCAAAGTCGACCCCAAGGGGGAGGGACAGGGGAGTCCGATGTAGTCTGCAGCCATGGTCACCACAGAAAGAAGTGCAATTGGGGCAGGCAGTGAGGAGTTCTCTTTTCGGGAAGTTTCTGTATTTGGGGGAGTCCTGAACTTGATCACCTTGGGTCAGAAAGCTCTCCAAGAAGCCAGGCTTCACCTCAAAACAACTATCAGTTCATGGGAAATAGCCTCATAAGGAGTCCAGTTACAGCTGAGTTGAGGACTCCTGCTTTGAGAGCCAGTCACTTCATTGTGGGCAGTTAAACACTTTTCTGATTGAATCAAGAGAAGTAGGAACAATAGTTTTTAGTCAGTTGACCAGACTGTGGAAGTAGATATAGATGTTAGCTTTGCTGCCCTATGGTACACTATTCAGGGCTTACCTGTTGCTTCAAGGGGTATAATTGGAAAGTCAGCACCATATAAAGAGGTAATGGCTCCACAAAGAACAAAGAGTCTTATTGATTTTCTGTGGCTGCTGTGACACATCATCATAACCAGAGTGGCTTAAAACAGCACAATGTGATTCTCTTATATTTCTGGAGGTCAGAAGCCTGAAATCACTCTCACTAGGCTAATGGGAAGGTGTGAGCAGCGCTGGTTCCTTCTTGAGGCTCTGAGGGGAGAATCTGTTTCCGTGACTTTTCAGCTTCTTACGTCTGCCTGTCTTCTTTGGTGTACTCCCTCTTCTTTCATCTTCAGAGCAAATCACTTCAGTCTCTGCTTTCATCATCATATCACCTTCTTGGACTCTGACCTTCTTGCCTCCCTCTTATAAGGACCATTGTGATTACACCTGCATCCATGCAGACATTCTAGGATAGTCTTCCCATTTCACACATCTGCTAAATCCCCTTTGTCATGTAAGGTAACATTCACAGGTCCCAGGGATTGGGACAGGGACATGTTAGGAAGTAATTATTCAGCCAACCACAGGGTCATTTGATCAGCCTTTTGGAAAATGAATTCTACATTCATTCAAGGCCAATGGTTCCAAATAGACCATTTCTCTCAGGACAGTGATGTTGTCTTTGAATTTGACAATACATTTCTTATTTTGTGAGGGGGATATTGGAGGCAGCAAGGCCCCCAAACAGTGCCTCTTAGCAGCTCCTAAAGAGCAGAGCATTTTAAAATCCAGTGTAGATATTGGTGGAGGTGGAGGTCATGCACGCGAGCAGATGGCACCATGGGGTGACATGTGCGGAAGAGTGTTTATGAGAAACAAATTCCCAAATGTCAGCTAAGTTACAGGTCATGGAGAGAGCAGTGGAAAACAGGGCACAGTATCATAGTAGGTAGCAGAAGGTAAACAGCCAGATGGAGGCCCTGGGAGCTACCAGCAGAGACTTGCTACTTCTCCCGGAACACAGCTGGTGGGGTTTTCCGAGGTCCTGGCTAATTGGTTTTCTCTCCCAGCTTTAGAGCACCAGCATTTTCTTCTTGCATTCCGCCACTTGCTCCACTGTCTGCAAATATGTAGGAGGTTTTGTATAAGCCATGTCAGAGGGAATTTCACAGCTGTCTTTGCTTAGTCTACAGCCAGCAGACTGGAGGGGGCTGGCACGACTGGGTCCTTCCACCCCACCAATGCTTTAATGTGTGCAGAAACAGGCTTAGTGGATGGCCAAAGAGGGACAATGCAGATCTGCTTCCTTAATGGGGAGACTCTGGAGGATCTGCTGTTGCAGAGTGGGGCAGAGAAAGCCCAGAGCCTTCCCAGATAGATTAAAAATAGAAAGTGCAACCACTATGGAAAACAGTATGGAGGTTCCTCAAAGATTAAAAATAGAGCCATCCCAGAAACAGATCCATAAATATGGAGAACAAACTAAACTGGTGGTTGCCAGAGGGAGCGGGGTGGAGAGGTGGCAAAATGGGGAAAGGGAGTGAGAGGTACAGGCATCCGGGTAAGGAATGAATAAGTCATGGGGGTGCAAGGTTCAGCATAGGGAATGTAGTCAATGGTATTGTCATAGCATTGCATGGTGACAGATGGTAGCCACACTTGGAGTGAGAATAGCATAAACATATAGACTTGTGGAATCACTATGTTGTACACCTGAAACTAATGTAACATTATGTGTCAACTACACTTCAATAAAAAAAAAAAATAGAACCACCATATGATGGGGCAATTCCACCCATGGATATATCTAAAGGAAATGAAATCACTATATTGAGGACATATCTGCACTCCCATGTGCATTGCAGCATCATTCACAGTAGCCAGCACATGGAAACAACCTAAGTGTCCATAGATGGAGGATGGATAGAGCAAATGTGGTATATAGATACAGTGGAGTATTACCCAGCCATCAAAAAGAAGGAAGTCCTGCTATTTGTGACAACGTGGATGGAACTTGAGGGCATCATGCTAAGTGAAATAAGTCAGAGAAAGGCAAATACTGTATGATTTCACTTTTTTGTGGAATCTTAAAAAAAACCCTCATAGATATGGAGAACAGATTAGTGGTTGCCAGAGGTGGGAGGTGGGGGGTGGGCAAAATGGGTGGAGGTGATCAAAGGCACCAACTTCCATTTATTTATTTATTTATTTATTTATTTATTTATTTAAAAAATTTTTTTTTCAACGTTTTTTATTTATTTTTGGGACAGAGAGAGACAGAGCATGAACGGGGGAGGGTCAGAGAGAGAGGGAGACACAGAATCGGAAACAGGCTCCAGGCTCCGAGCCATCAGCCCAGA
The DNA here is from genome assembly GCF_018350215.1 of Panthera leo. Lineage (NCBI taxonomy): Eukaryota > Metazoa > Chordata > Mammalia > Carnivora > Felidae > Panthera > Panthera leo. The sequence goes on from NC_056681.1 coordinate 43,759,428, forward strand.
GCCTGACGCGGGGCTCGAACTCATGGACCGTGAGATCGTCGCGGGGCTCGAACTCACGGACCGCGAGATCGTGACCTGGCTGAAGTCGGACGCTTAACCGACTGCGCCACCCAGGCGCCCCCCAACTTCCATTTATAAAATAAGCAAGTCCTGGCGATGTCATGTGCAGCATGGTGACTCTAGTTAACAGTACTGTACTGTGTATTTGAAAGTTGCTAACAGAGCAGATCTTAAAAGTTCTCATTACCATGAAAAAAAAAGTGTGTGTGGTGATGGATGCTAACTAGATTTGTTGTGATCATTTTGCAGCATATACATGTATCAAATAATTACGTTGTGACTTGAAACTGATATAATGTTGAATATCCATTATATCTCAATTAAAAAGTATATACTTTGGGTGGGAAGCAAAGCTTCCAAGACTGCAATTTGGGGCATAAAGAAAATCCTGGGAGAACTGACAAAGGATGACCTAGTGGGTGTTCTCCCTCTCTCTTGTTCCGTGCCCCCACCAAAATCACACCTATGTGTGCACACACATGACCCTTTTGATCATGCAGGTAGACTCATGGCCATGATTCAATATGTGGCCTCAGGAAAATATTACTTTCTAAGTAAGCAGTGTGAGAGAATCAAAGTCCAGGAGATACTGTTTCTGGTCTGAATCTTCCTTATTAAGACCCAAAACCTTTATGGACCATCTGTGAAGTGAAAGCTTTATCTAAATCGACGGGTTTTGATATTTTGGGTGTCAGGACCTCCTCAGGAATCCCACACTCATACTACGCTTTTCTGTGCAAAGATTATATAAAACCACGGCATCCTGCTTCTGTCCCACAAAAAGCAGACACTCCCAGACAAGGACTTGAGTGTTGGGGTTTTATTTGGGAGGTGAGTCCAAGAAGTCCAAATAAGGGAATGGGGAAAATGAGACTGAAAAGAGAGAGAAGCTAAAAAAGCATGTGCTAACCAGGAGGGTTACCTCTGTGGGCAATAGGGACTCCATGCCACTGGAGACCCCAGGAATAACCACTTCTCACAGTGTGATCCCTGGACCAGCAGCATGGGCATCACCTGGGAGCTTGTTAGAAATGCAGATTCCCACGTACCCACCCCACACCTACTGATTGGTCCCAGTGGTGGTCCTCAGCAATCCATGTTATTTAAGCCTTCCAGTGATCCTGATATATGCTAAAGTTTGAGAATCACTGGCACAGAATTGCCCCATGGAGAGGTTGAAGGGTGGGGAAACTGGAGTGATCATCCACCACCTGTCTTCTCTTACTGGTTGAGGTTGCTTGGTGGCCAACCTGGACCCCTTAGCACTCTGGGTTGCCCTGTGCATGGTCTGAGCAAGGACCCCTGGTGCTTTCTCTGGTTATCAGGGACAGAAGCTGCAAGATACAGGTGCCTCCTCAGGTGGATGCCACCAGTGCACACAGGAACCGTCCACCATAGCTGCAGGTGAACTCAAGAGGTTAACCGAGAGGCTCTGGGGTGGGACAGCAACAGAATCTGCCCCACATACTAAGAATTCGGTGGCATTGTACATATTTGCAAATGGAGGTGCATATAGTGTGTGCATACATATATTCATTAGATTTATGGTAAGGGCCTAGTTAGATGTGGAGAGAATACTTATGTTGCTTGCTTATTGACATCATTATAAAGTGTACACATTGATGGACTGACCAGTCACATGCTGTGTAATAACACCATTTTGCCTCATCACCCATGCTAGAATTTGTGTGGAGAGACATAAATTTTATTTTTCTGTGAAAAGTGGCTCAAGAAGAAGTCATCAGCTAATGTTGGACATGTAGGCAGTGAGAAGGTGAAAGTTCCTAGTTACACAAGAGAGCTGCTATAAAGAAATGATAGGTACTGGTGTCATCTGTGTGTTATTTGGAGAGGTGGGTGCAGAAAGGTGTTGGACTGTAGCTTTTCCAAGCATCAAAGTCCTCTGCCCAGTGTGCTTAATGGTTTTCACTGATTCTCCCTCTCTAACATAGGGAGGGAGATTGGCAAGAATTAGGCAGGGTGGTGGGTCAGAGAACTGGCATACAAGGCACAGTAATTTTGTCAAAGGAATTGAGTCACTAAAAGAGAAACTGAGGCAAAACCCAGTTGTCTGGTCTGAGCCATGTGTAAACATGAAGGTTGGTGGACATTGAGATGTGGACAGCTTCCCCAGTAGGACACATTCCAGGCTTACAGTTCCACAACAAATCGCCAACCCCTTGCTGGGTGGTGGGGCAAGAGTTTCATAGGGGCTGGATGGTAGAAGTGACCTATGCAGCGTTCTTGTTGTCTCACATCACACCCCCATGCCAACCTTTGTCTTCCATTGTGGCGGCGGTTTGTCTTCTCTGGGAAGCAGATCCTGGGTCTAAGTGGGGAGTGCAGAAGGTTTACTGGGGACTAACAGCTGAGAAAAGAAAGGAAGAAAAGAAAAAATAGGGGAGCTGTTAGACCCTAGTGCAGACCTGGCAAAGTCTGTAGCAGCCAAGACTACCCATCAGAGGAGTCCCGTGTTGGATGGAAATCTCTAGGCCCTTTTTTGTATCACAGCCTTGCTCAGTCATTGGCTGGGCACTGCTCCAAGAAGAATGAATTTGGCTTCATAGTCAATGTGGACCCTGAGGAGTTAAAGCTGCAGGCTGTTAGCAGGACCAGGGACATATTTTGCGGCCCCTAGTACAAAATGAAAATGGGGGCCCCTGCCCAAAAACGACTAAGAATGTCAAGATGATGGAAGCATGGCAGTAAGCCAGGTGTGGGGCCTGTAGGGGCCTTCTAACTATGGCATCCTGTGTAACTACAGGGGCCACATATCCATGAAGCCTTCTCTGGCTGTATCCTACCATGCTGCTTGCACCTGCATGGCATGTCCTACCTTAATGGGGATCTGAGCGATGCACCCCCACTTTGCTGCAGATCAAGACCTTCTGTGAAGTCACTGGAAGTAATGCAGCCTGCCCCTGGCTGTCACCCACAGGCATGGGTCAGTTAACACTATGAGGGCAGCCCTCAATCCATGAAGGGACAATTCTGTGGTGTGTTCTAGGTGGTTCCTCAGAGGGATACCAACAAGATTGGGCTGTGGTTTCCCACAGCAATAATCAGCTCAATAAAATGCATTTTATGTGCTTCCCCTTCTTCCATGCCCCACTGTGTCCACTCCTTCACTTTGGTGTCCTAAGATCACTTCCCATATAAACTTGCTTGCACCCAAGTCCTTGTCTCCAGCTCAAAAACACACACCCTTGTTCAGGATTAATTTAGGAACTGGTGCTTCTGACTGAACACAGAGAAGGAAGAAGCTGATGCTATTCACAAAATAAGTGATGTTTTGTTTCAGTTTTTAATGTTTATTCATTTTTGAGAGACAGAGAGACAGAGTGCAAGTGGGGAAGGGGCAGAGAGAGAGGGAGACACAGAATCTGAAACAGGCTCTGGGCTCTGAGCTGTCAGCACAGAGCCTGACATGGGGCTCGAATCCACGGACCGCAAGATCATGACCTGAGCTGAAGTTGGACGCTTAACAACTGAGCCACCCAGGCCCCCTAAGTGATGTTTTCTTACATCACAAAGTGATTTGAGTGGACGAAGAAACTAAGAAAAGTAACATTTTATTAGTAAACAGGCAGCACCCATTGCTGGGAGCAACGAGGCCATCATTTGCTTTGGCTGCAATGAGGATCTCACCCACCCCTCTCAGAGACCCTCATTCGCATGGCCAGTCATCCTTGAGACCATGGGACGGCCTTGGATTGAGGCCAAGTATTGGCTATCCTCTCTATGTAATGGGGGGGGGGCGGGGGTGGCAAATAACATTTTCTCTAGAGAATGGAAATTGAAATGAGTCCTTTCCAGTAAAGACCTTGAGTAATTTACAGAATGAAGGAGGGTATTTACAAAGTGCTGTTAAAGTTAGGGCTGCCCTGGATTAATTTTTCCCCTAATCTTATTGAAATGTAATTGACATATAACATTATATTAGTTTTAGGCATACCTCATAATGAATTGATATATGTGTATATTGCAGAAGGACACAGTATATCTAGTTAACATCTATCAGCTCACATGGCTACAAATTTGTTTCTTGTGATGACAACTTTTAAGATCTACTTTTTAGCAACTTTACCATATACAATACATATTGTTACCTATAGTCACATGTTATATGTATATAGCTATATGTATATGTATATAGCTATATGTATATATGCTATATAGTATATGACATCCCCAGAATTTATTTACCTCATAACTGAAAGTTGGTACTTTTTTTTTTAAAGTTTTATTTATTTGAGTAATCTCTCACCCAATGTGGGGCTTGAACTCATGACCCCAAGATCAAGAGTTGCATGCTCGGGGCGCCTGGGTGGCTCAGTCGGTCAAGCGGCCGACTTCGGCTCAGGTCACGATCTCGCGGTCCGTGAGTTCGAGCCCCGCGTCGGGCTCTGTGCTGATGGCTCAGAGCCTGGAGCCTGTTTCGGATTCTGTGTCTCCCTCTCTCTCTGACCCTCCCCTGTTCATGCTCTGTCTCTCTATCAAAAAATAAAAACAAACGTTAAAAAATAAAATAAAATTTCTTCCAGATTACAAAAAAAAAAAAAAAAAAGAGTTGCATGCTCCCCTGACTGAGCCAGCCAGGTGCCCCAGAAATTGGTACCACCTGCACCTATTTTGCCCACCCCCCACCTCTAGCGATCACTAATCTGTTGTCTGTTTCTATTAATTCATTCTTTTAAAGATTCCACATAAAATGAGATCATACAGTATTTGTCTTTTTCTGTCTGATTTCACTGTTTTTTAAAGTTTATTTATTTATTTTTGAGAGAGAGAACGTGGGGGAAGGGCAGAGAGAAAGAGAGAGAGAGAAAATCCTAAGCAGGCTCCACACCTCAGCATGGAACCTGATGCAGGACTTGAACTCATGAACTATGAGATCATGACCTGAGCCAAAATCAAGCATCAGTCAGATGCTTAACTGACTGAGCCACTCAGGTGCCCCTGGTAGTTCTATCTTTAATTTTTTGAGGGACCTACATACTGTTTTCCCTAGTGGCTGCACCAATTTACATTCCTACCAATGGTACAGGATGGTTCTCTTTTGTTTATATCCTCACTGACATTTGTTGCTTCTTGTCTTTTTGATGGCAGCCATTCCAACAAGTGTGAGGTAATATCTCACTATGTTTTGTGTTTTTTGTGTGTTTTTTTTGTTTTTTTGTTTTTTGTTTATTGTTTTTTGTTTTTGTTTTTTTTCATTTCCCTGGGGTGCCTGGGTGGCTTAGTTAAGCGTCTGACTTCAGCTCAGGTCATAATCTCATGGTTCATGAGTTCCAGCCCCACATCAGAGCCTGGAGCCTACTTAAGATTCTGTGTCTCCCTCTCTCTCTGCCCTGCCCCACTTGTGTTCTCTTTCTCTCTCAAAAATAAATAAATTTTAAAAAATAATTTAAAAATTTTTCATTTCCCTGATGATTGCCCTGTTTTTTGTTTATTTTCAATGTGTGTGTATACATTGGTCATTCATATCAGGGTGAATACTGCTATTCATAATAGGAATATAGGCCAAGGAGCATAGGGCTGGGTTCATGCTCAAGAAATAAGGGAATTCTGGTTATAAATGAATTTTGGAGACTGTGGTGGGTTCTATGATGGGCTGTCCACATCCTCCTTGTGAAAGCCCAATTCTCCCAGCCTCTGGCAGTACTGCTGGAAAACAGCCCTCAACTGTCAGCCCCTTTGGGGATTGGCTGGTTCAAAGTCAGTCCTCCTTCCAGGTCCAGCCTGTATCCAGTGACTGGTCGATGTGGGGTATGAAGGCCTGGCCCACTGGCCCCCGAGGAGTCTGCACTGGGACCACTTGAACACCACACTCCCCATGGATCAGCTGAGGCCTTTGTTGAGACTATATCACAGCTCAGCTCTTCCTTCTGCCCCATCCTGCTTCCATCTTTTCCTTTCTACAAACAAGAGCCCTCCTTAGAAACCCTCCTGCAAGCTGATCTTCATTCCAGAGTCTGCCTTCCAGAAAACCCAATCCTTAACAGCGGCATTGTCCATGACATCATATATTAACAGCAACTCTCAGCTAAGGAGGCATTCTGTCGCGTTTTGCAAATTGGGTTTGTCCTAGGCTCAAAGTTTTCTGTTCACCGGCCTTCCTCCAGGGGAAATTCCAAGAAGGCTCTGATGTTTAGAACACTGCTCTTCTTAAATTTTCAGGGAAAGGGCTGGCGCACATTTCCCAGTGACATGTCTGCAGTTAGGGAGAGAGTTTGTTTCTTTTTAAATTGAGGTATAACTCATATACAGTAAAATGCAGATTTTAAATACAAAGTTTATTTTCTTTTATTTTTTTTTTATTCCAAAACTTGCATTGTTTTATTATTTAAGGAAAAGATGAGTTTGGGGTGTTATTTCAACACTAAAAAGGGTGTTTATTGTTTATTGTCTTAATGTTGTTAAAGTCGATTTGTAAACATCACTTATTATTCTAGAATTTTGTTATATATGAAATATATGTAAAGAAACAACTCCAATTATAACTCTTTTTTAATTTAAATTCTAGTTAATATACAGTATAGTCTTAGCTTCAGAAGTAGATGCAAAACTAAAAGGTAACTGACAGAATGGGAGAAGATATTTGCAAATGACATATCAGATAAAGGGCTACCAAAATCTATAAACACCTTATCAAACTCAACACCCAAAAAACAAATAATCCAGTGAAGAAATGGGCAAAAGACATGAATAGACACTTCTCCAAAGAAGACATCCAGATGGCTAATCGACACATGAATAAATGCTCAACATCACTCATCATCAAGGAAATACAAATCAAAACCACAATGAGATACCACCTTACACCTGTCAGAATGGCTAACATTAACAACTCAGGCAGCAACAGATGTTGCCGAGGATGCGGAGAAAGAGGATCTCTTTTGCAGTGTTGTTGGGAATGCAAGCTGGTGTAGCCACTCTGGAAAACAGTATGGAGGTTCCTCAAAAAACTAAAAATAGAACCATCCTATAACCCAGCAATTGCACTACTAGGTATTTATCCATGGGATACAGGTGTGCTGTTTCGAAGGGACACACACACCCCAATGTTTATAGCAGCACTATCAACAATAGCCAAAGTATGGAAAGAGCCCAAATGTCCATCGTTGGATGAATGGATAAAGAAAGTGTGGTATATATATACAATGGAGTATTATTCAGCAATCAAAAAGAATGAAATCTTGCCATTTGCTACTATGTGGATGGAACTGGAGGGTATTAGGCTAAGTGAAATTAGTCAGAGAAACACAAAAATCATATGACTTCACTCATATGAGGACTTTAAGACACAGAACAGATGAACATAAAGGAAGGGAAACAAAAATAATATAAAAACAGGGAGGGGGACAAAACAGAAGAGACTCATAAATATGGAGAACAAACTCAGGGTTACTGGAGGGGTTGTGGGAGTGGGGAATGGGCTAAATGGGTAAGGGGCACTAAGGAATCTACTCCCGAAATCATTGTTGCACTATATGCTGACTAATTTGGATGTAAGTTTAAAAAAATAAGAAATAAAATTAAAAAAAAAGAAGATGTTTATACATATAATGGAATACTACTTGGTGATGAAAAAGAATGAAATCTTGCCATTTGAAACAAAGTGGATTGAACTAGAGGGTATTATGCTAAGCGAAATAAGTTAGCCAGAGAAAGAAAAATATATGATTTCACTCATATGTGGAATTTGAGAAACACAAAGATGAACATAGGGGAAGGAAGGCAAAATAAGATAAAAACAGATATGGAGGCAAACCATGAGAGAATAAACAGGGTTGCTGTAGGGGAGGTGAGTGAGGGGATGAGTTAGATGGGTGATTGGCATTAAGGAGGGCACTTTTTGGGATGAGCGCTGTGTGTTATAGTTAAATGCAGTTTAATGGGTTTTCACAAATGTTTATGCCGGGGTAACCAACATCCCCATCATGATACAAAACATCTCCCTTATCAACAAAATTTTCTTGTGACCTTTCTTGTGCCTCTGGTCAATAACTTCACCACCCCTTTTCCAAAGGCCACTCACACAATTTCACATGAATGGAATCATACAGCGTGTACTCTTTTGTATCTGGTTTCTTTCACTCAAAATATGATTTTGAGATTCATCCCTTGTCTCACTCAGTTTAGGCTGCTATGCAAAAATACCACAGACAGGGTGCTTAAACAACAGAGATTTATTTTGCATGTTTCTGGAGACAGGAAGCCTGAGATCAAAGTACCAGCCTGGTGAGTTCCAGTGAGAATCATCTCCTTGGCTTGTAGCTGGCCATCTTCTTGCTGTGTCCTTCTATGGCAGAGACCGAGGAAGCAGTGCTGTCTCTCATGTCTCTTCCAGCAAGGGCACTAATCCCATTATGAGGGCTTCACCCTCAGGACCTAATTACCTCTCACATGTCCCATTTCCAAATATCATCACATTGGGCATTAGGATTTCAACATAGGATTTTTTAGGGGACACTAGCATTCAGTTCATAGCATTCGAGTTATTGCACATATTATGACTCACATCTTTTTATTGCTGAGGAGTATTCCATTATTGGGATGGAATGTAGCTTGCCCATTTTCCTGCTGATGAACATTTGCGTTGTTTCTAGCCTTTGGCTATTTAAACATTCATGTATAAGTGTTTGTGTCGGCATATGTTTTCATTTCCTTTGGCTAACAAGGAGAGGAATTGGTGGGTTATGGGCAGTTAAAAGAAACTGCTGAACAGTGTTTGGTATTTGAAAGTGGTTGTGTTTATTTACCCTTCCCAGAGTGAGAGTTTGGCTATTTGATTTTCTCTTGATTCATAGGCTTATTCAACGTTGGAACAAATGGTGATCTTGTTGTTTCTTGCACTTTTCTGTCAAGCACCCTCTAATGTTAGGAGAGGAGAAAGTCATATTTGGGAATGGGAGAGTGTCCTGAAACAGCTCACCGAGCACCAGTGAGTCTTGTGGTTTATCCTAAAGATTCATGGAAACTTGAGTTCTACTTATGGTGTATCTGTATTTTTTTAAAAAAATATTTATTAACATTTTTTTAATGTTTATTCATTTTTTGAGAGAGAGAGAGAGAGAGAGAGCAAGTGGGGGAGGGGCAGAGAGAGAGGGAGACAGAATCTGATGCAGGCTCCAGGTTCCAAGCTGTGAACACAGAGCCCAACACAGGGCTCAAATCTGCGAACTGCAAGATCATGACCTGAGCTGAAGTTGGACGTTCAACTGACTGAGCCACCCAGATGCCCATATATGTGTGTGTGTGTGTGTGTGTGTGTGTGTGTGTGTGTGTGTATTTGAAAGCACAAGTATTGGAGCTCGATTCCCAGGCCCCAGCCAGGTGATCTGAGGTGTACCTCTGGAGATTTAAGCGTGGTTTTGACAAGCACACATTTAGCCACCTCCTTTGTTCTACAGATTGGAACTCGCCTGCAGGGAGGTCAGGTAGCTTCTCTCAGGTCACACAGTCATCTCTTGAAACAGCCAATTACTAGAACTTGATTTTCTTAACCAGCAGCCAAGAAAAAACTTCTGCAGAGCTGGGTCACTCCTTATACCCTGGTCACTCTTCCTTACTCCTCAAGTATAGGCAGTGAGAGATTTGGCTGAAAGCTTTCTTCTTTGCCAAGGGGAGTTTTTTTTTAATGTTTTAGATCCACTTCCTCAACTGATGAAGCTATTCCTTCCAGTTCCTCTGAAGGGAGAAAAGGGCTCTAGTTTTCCAGGGGAATAAAACCCCACCTTTCCCTTTAAGCAGCTTCAGGATGCAACTATGCATGAAATTCCCATGAAATAAACTGTTAATATACCAAAGGGGATGCCAGCAAGTGGCAGTAGCGATTAGAAACACAAGCATCAAACTGCAGGAAACTTCCCAGAAATAGCAGCCTCCTCCAACCCCCCGATGGGGAGATTAGCGTGTAAGGCAGAGAGATGACAGTGATACGGGAGACATCTGGCTCTGTGTTCTATCTATTGTTGGAGCAAGTGTCTCTTCTTCCCATTGTATGCAAGAGATTACCAGGAACTAGGCAGACGCACACCTTGGATGGATTCACATTACGGCAATTGTACCGACAGGACCCTGCTATGTAAGGGCTCTGAGCTGGCCTCTATGTGTCCACCTCAGACACCAGCCTTCGGCAGACCCAGTGTACAGAGGGGTGAGTGCCATGTCATGATGGTTTCATCACCAAGCATCTTGTGATGGTGGAAAGAGATGATGTGGATTCTTTTCTTTAAAAAATTTTTTTTAATGTTCATTTATTTTGAAAGAGAGTGAGCAGTGGAGGTGCAGAGAGGGAGAGAGAGAGAATCCCAAGCAGGCTCTGTGCTGAGAGTGCAGAGCCTGACGTGGGGTTCCAACTCACAAACTGCCAGATCATGACCTGACCCAAAATCAAGAGTCAGTCGCTTAACCTACTGAGACACCCAGCTGCCCCAAAAAGATGTGGATTCTATTCATGGATCTGCCATGAACTGTGTGACTTTGGGCAAGTCGTTCCACCTCACTGGAAGCGTTTCCTCATCCATAAAAGAAAGCATTATTTGTGTACTCATTCATTCTTCCTCTCTTGAACTCAAAAACAACTATTAAGTACATGCTGTGTACCTGGCACAATGATAAGCTCTGAGGATACAAAACGAGGAAGACAGGGCTCCTAACCACAGGCGCTTGGGTAGATTGCATTAATGCCCTAATTCTTCATCCCACCCTGTATCTAATCTATCCCCTTCACATTTGATTTTTAGCCCCTCCCACTAAAGAGGTGGAGTCTATTTATTCAACCACTGACTTTGGCTAGATTATGGGACTTGCTTGGGATGATAGAATGTGGTAGAAATAACAATATGCCAATTCTAAGCATAGGCCTTAAGAGGCCTATGTTTCCTTCTTGCCTCTGCTGTTGCCATAAGTACATGCCTAGGCTAGCCCTCTGGTTTCAGGAGGAGGATAAGAGACATATAGAGTAGAGCCATGCCAGCTGAGGCCAACCTGATCAGCTGACCCTCAGTTAACTCATGGACACAAGCAAGACAAGCCAGGATCATCAAAGCCCCTTAGCCCAGATTAGCACATTCCTAGCTGACCTATTGGCTACCTATTGGTGGCCATGGTTAGCTGTACAGAGCTCTTGGGTCATCAGACATGTCCATATAGTGGGATAGTTCTGATAGAGGGAAACAGAATGATGAGGAGGTGGAGGTGGGCTATATAGGTACAGAGGAGCACTTAGCCCTGAGTGGGACTCAGAGAAGGGCCAAGGAGGAGATAGAGCCTTTACTCTGTCCTGGGTAATGAGTAGAACTTAGTCAGATGAAGTGGAGGGAAGCGGCGGATTGGCTAAAGATCAAAAACTGGTTGCTTGAAGTGTGACTACAATTCAGTTATATTTTATTTGACCTGAACAGCATTTTTAATTAGTTCCCAACATTTAAACATGGGAAGATTTCTTATTAAAATTCACATTTTACCTTTTCTAGAAAAATGGAAAAATCTGGTGGCCCTGGGCCTGCCCCCTTGCTTGGCAAAAACGTCTTGGAGGAACATAGTGAATGCCTCTTTAGAAAGGACGTGTCCACTCTTGCTCACTATAGTCCCTGGTCATCTCACTTCACTCATTTATGAGTCTGCGCAAGGTTATAACCAGTTGAGGTTATCCCACCAGTGTGCTTTCCCCCATGACTGTTTCTTTTTTATTTACAAGATTTTCAATCAGTCTTTCTATATGCATCTTTTCTTTTTTCATATCTTTTTTAAAATTAAAATTAAAATTTTGAGGTAATTGTAGATTCACATGCCATTGTAAGAAACAATGCAGAGAAATTTTGTGTAACCCTTTATCCAGTTTCCTGCAGTGATAATGCCTTGTGAAATTATGGTACACTATTGCAATCAGGATTTTAATATCAATACAACCTACCCACTCACCCATCTTGCTTAGGTTTTTCTAGTTTTACTTGTGCTCATTTGTGTATGTGTAATTAGTTCTAAGTAATTTGATCACGGGTAGTTTTGTGTATTCACCACTACTGTTATGATACAGAGCATTTCCATCCCCACAAAGATCTCTCATGTTGCTCTTTTACAGCAATACCCATTTTCCTTCCATTCCCTGGCCCCAAACCTGTGTCCTTACTTCCTGGCAAACACTAGTCTGTTCTCCATTGCCATAAAGGAATTGTACAGTATGTAACTGTTAGGTCAGACTTTTTTACTCAGTATGATTTCCTGGAGACGTATCTCCAACTTAACCAAGTTTGTGTGTGTATCAGTAGTTCATCCTTCTTTATTGTGAATACATTCCATGAACAGTTTAAGTATTCATGTCGAAGGACATCTGGGCCATTTCCAGCTCTTGGCTATTATGAATAAAGCTGCTGTGAACATTCATGTACAGATTTTTGTATGAACATACATCTTCATTTCTCTGGGATAAATGCCCAAGGGTACACTTTCTGGATTATATGGTAATTTCATATTTAGTTTTATAAGAGGCTTTCAAATTGTTTTCCAGAATGGATGTGCCATTTCACATTCTTACCAGCTATGTAATCCAGTTTCTCCACATCATTGCCAACATTTAATGTTGTCACTCTTCTTTCTTTCTTTCTTTCTTTTTTTTTTTGACATTTTGTTAGGTTTGCAGTGATATCTCACGGCAGTTTCGATTTGCATTTCTCTTATGGCTAATGGTGTTGAACATCTTTTCATCACATGCTTTTCAATATGTGCTTTCATCTATGTATGCTCTTTGGTGAACTGTCTGCTTTTAAGGAAGCAGGTGGTTTGATTTGGTTCCTGGAATCAAGGTGGATTCAAATTTTTCTACCTCCTTCAGCCCTAAAAGCCATAATCCCAGGCAGCAGTGGGCTCCTTGCTTTTGGGCAGTCTCCTCAGAAGCCCCACCCCAGCTTCAAGCAGTGAACCTGGTATCTTCTATTGGAACAGCTTTGTTCCAATTACCCTAGCTGGAAAGTCCCAAACTTTGCTTGGGGAAACCCACACTGAAAACACTTCCTCTGTGTCCATCCAGGGCCCCCCATTTCTTTGTTCTGTAGCACCTGCATCTTTGTTTTCCAGAAGAACATGGATATCAACTCAAACTCATGCTTACATGTGTTTTTGGGTTCTGTGCCTGATGCAAAGTCAGTGACAGGTGACAAAAGGCTGGGTGGGGGATCTTCTGCATGAAGGGCAAGAGTTAGGTTGGGTTACTCTAATGGACACTGTAGGTACCCTGTCCATATCTTCTCAGCCCACCCAGAGGTCACTTGTGGGCAGTTCTTGTACATATCATGGCTTCTTGTGTCTGCCTCAGGGCTTCTGGTTACAGGTGTGTGGTCTGTCCACAAACAGGGCAGACTGAAAGTGTTGGGAAGTCAATGCCCAGAAACAATTCTAACAAAAGAGCACATATTGGTGGGTAATACTCCTGTTTCCTTTCCTGCCAATGATACAAGTTTCACGCATGTTCACAGAGTCTCAGAGGTTCCCCAGAAGGACTGAGGATTCTGCCATATTTACTCATAAAGGCCCAATGCTCCCAAGAATAGTACAAAAAACTCCTTTTACCCCAAATGTTAACATTTGTCTCATACATTTGCTTTGTCTTTCTCTCTTTCTGACTTCCTCTCTCTCTTTCTGTCTGCCCTGTCAGTATACATTTCCTAAAAAGCAAGAAAATTCTCTTCCATAACCACGATACATTTCTCCAAATAAGGAAGTTAACATGGATACAATACTGTTGGCTAATATGCAGATCTTATTCAAATTTCTCAAATTTCAATAGTATTCTTTACATCAAAAGAAACATTTTCTGATTCAGATTCCATCCAGGATAATGTATGGTATATAACTGCCATGCATCTTTAGACTCCTTTAATCTGGAACAGTTCTTCAATCTTTCTTTGGCTTTCACAGATGACCTTGGTATTTTTTTGACCTTGACATTAAAAAAATTTTTTTAAACGTTTATTTATTTTTGAGAGACAGAGAGAGCTAGAGCATGAGCCAGGGAGGGGCAGAGACAGAAGGAGACAGAATCTGAAGCAGGCTCCAGGCTCTGAGCTGTCAGCACAGAGCCTGATGCGAGGCTCAAACTCACAGACACGAGATCATGACCTGAGCCGAAGTTGCATGCTTAACCGACTGAGCCACCCAGATGCCCCACTGACCTTGACATTTTTAAAAGTAGAAGCCAGTTATTTTGTAGAATGTCCCTCAATTTGGGTTTGTCTGATGATTCTCATGATTAGATTTAGTTGAATGTGCTTTTGGGAGGAACACCCCAGAATTGATGTATGTCATTCTCAGTGCTCCCTATCGAGAGGGAGATGTTGTCTGTTAGTTCCACATTGGTGATGTTAGGACTGATTATTTTGTAGAGTAGGAATTTAAAAGGAAGTCATCAAGTAGGATCTCTGTGTTTTATATTGAGTGAGGATTCATGTGCCATGGCCTGGTGGAATCAGATCTCCTTTGTACATTCTCTCACACAGATTATTCATTTGTGCCTTGAGGACAGGTCTATGCACATGGAAGGTGATAGATATGCCCACATATTGAGTCTAAGTTCTGGCCTCAGGGCCTGTGTAGGATAAGAATTCTGCTCTCATCCCTAGCCTCTTAGATTCAGAGGCAGCTGGGGAATGAAGAGATGGGGTAGAGACGGTAATGTTATGTCCCTTAGGCACTTTCTGTTCCACCCAGCTCTGGTCCTGACTTGAGTTTGAACAAGTTACTTAAACCCTTAAATCTCAGTTTATTCGTTCATAAGATGATAATTCTAATACATACTTTTTAGAGTAATCAGAGGATAAGATGATATAATTGATATAAAATGTAACATGCACCTGGAACACATAAATGCCCAATAAATACTATATGTTATTGTTAATGATAATTTAAAAAGCCCACACTGGGAGTCAGGGAATCTGGGTTTGAATCCCAACTCAACCCCTTCCTGACTTTGTGACCTTGGACATCTCATAGCCTCTGAGCCTTGATTTCCTTGTCTGTAAACTAAGGATAATCATGTCTTTCCCAGCTGCCTCAATGGGCCATTGGAAGGATGGGCCTCTGTGTGTGAAAGCCATTTATCCAGTGAAGAATTCTGTTCTTCTTCATGTGAGGATATCTTGGCATTCCCTCTTTGACATCAGCCTGGGCTATACACCCATGAAGAGGGACTGGGCTGTGTTATAGTGCTGGGGCTGTGCTATAGCGCTGGGGCTGGAAATGATGGTTGATGCTAAGGCCTATCAGGGAAACCACTGAAAATCTTACCTTGATCCTTCCCTGAGTCCTGACTCTCCCTAAGTTTGGCCCCAAAATGGCCCTCAGGATGCCTTGTGCCTCTCCAGGCTCATTCGCCATGTTGGTGTCTACTAGACCATGAGGGCACCTTTGGCCCTGCAGATCTCCACCTCTGAAACTTCCCTGACCATTCTGTTGCCCCTGGCATGGAGCATACCCCTTCCTTCATCGGTGTAATTGATACTGTTAGGCTTCTTCACAATTTCTTAAAGATCACTGTATCTGTTGTTCTCAGTTTTGACTGCACAGTTGCTATCCCCTGGGAAACTAAAAAACGCTGGCTAGAACCCAGACATGAATCCTTTTAAAGCTGTCCCAGTGTTTAAAGATGGAGAACTACTGCTCTAGACTATATTTTTCTCCAAGCCGGAATTTTAAGGCTATGCGGGCTCAGAGGCAATCTGCCCCACATGGACTGGGACCCCTCTCTAGTCCAGCTACAGTTGGACTATCTGGTTAGCCAGGGGACCAGCATAGCATGGTAGAGGAGCAAGACAACTCCTTAAGGCATTGCTAAACAGTAACTAACATTTATCAGCCTTTAGCCAGTTGAACATTTTTTAAACATTTATTTATTTATTTATTTATTTATTTATTTATTTGAGAGACAGAGAGAGCCAGGGAGGAGCAGAGAGAGAGGCAGACACAGAATCTGAAGCAGGCTCCAGGCTCCAAGCTGTCAGCACAGAGTCCAATGTGGGGCCTGAACCCACAAACCAGGAGATCATGACCTGAGCCACCCAGGTGCCCTAGCCTTTAGCTAGTTTTGACCCTACATCATTTTGGCCTGATGGCTTGACTTGGGAATCTTCTGTCTATGGAAGTATGACTCTGATGTACAAAGTGATTTCACAATTCATTCAATCCCTCCTGCAATCCTGTGAAGTGGGGGACTCATGTAAAACCCACTTAGCAGCTAGAAAAACAGACTTCGGTGATGGTGTATGGTTCAACAGCATTAATTGCTAAGTGGTGTCACTAATCTAGGTCCTGCTACTACAATTTGTTACTCAACTACTTGTGTCTCCAGCAGTTGTCATATTTCCCACAACTTCTAGCACAAGAATGGGTATGTGGTGGGTATTTATTAGGACTGTTAAAAAGCATTTTTATAAAAAAAAAGCCAACATTTGTAAAGCATATTATGGATTGCAAAGAACATTCATACCAATCCCCTTTCTATTAAAATGCTTACTGAAGAGTTATGAATAAGCGAATGGGCACGAGGTTTGAAACAGAAGTTAGATGTTTGTACTAGTATCTTTTCAAACTCCTTGAATATTCAGGAGGCAATTTCATGGTCTTTGCCCATGGATGGCTTGCATCTTTAGTGCAGTTAATATCATACTTTGGTTCTTCATTCTTTTTTTTTTTTTTGGTCTTCTTTTTTTTTCTTCAGAAAGGGGGAGAGAGAAAGCATGAGTTGGGGGAGAGGGGGAGAGGGGGAGAGGAGAGGAGAGAGAATCCTAAGCAGGCTCCACACTGAGCATGGAGCCCGATGTGGGGCTCCCCACGACTCTGGGATCATGACCTCAGCTAAAATCAAGAGGTGGACTCTCAAATGACTGAGCCACCCAGGTGCCCCGCTGGTTCTTCATTCTTCATGCTCATCCTTCCCAGCATCTCCCCTGGCATCTCTTAGAGTGATAAACCTATATCTTAATTGGCTGCTCAGAGAACACTTAGGTTTAATCATGTCTCTGCCTCTGACTACCAGCGTGAGCCTGGACAAATCATTTCTATGGATCTTCATGTGACAAAGGGGAGAACTGGACTAGATTGATGGCAAATACATGGTAAGTGTATGCATCTCTCCTCACCCGGGCACAAGCCAGACACTGCTAATTGATTGTACAACTTCTCGCCCACTGTGTTTGGATGCAGGCTCAGAATCTTCTGAATCCAGAATGCCAGGCAGCCATTAACAAATGAACTAAGTTAGTTAGCATTGAAGATGAAACGAATTAGCCATTCTGGCAGTAGATGGATTCTGAGTTCCCTTCCAGCTATCCTTTGTCCTCTGGTTTTAAAAGGTTGGGACTGTGTGGAGAGCATCCTGCAAGCTGTTATGATACTAAGGGTGGAACTGGCAGTGTAACTGGGGATGGCCAGGGCACTGATGGGGCTCAGCAGTGATTCCCTCGTTTGGCTGCACATTGGAGTCATCTTGGCAGCTTTTTAGTTTTTTAATTGAGGTAGAGGTCTATCATACATACAGTGAAGTGCATACATCTTAGGTGTGCAGCTTGATGGATTTTTCCATACATATATATCTGTGTAACCACTATCCTAGTCAACACCAGAAGAGATCTTATATCCCTTTGCGTTAATATTCCAACGGTAGCCACTATTCCATTTTCTATACCACAGATTAATTTCTCC
The DNA here is from genome assembly GCF_018350215.1 of Panthera leo. NCBI lineage: Eukaryota > Metazoa > Chordata > Mammalia > Carnivora > Felidae > Panthera > Panthera leo. The sequence continues at coordinate 43,777,188 of NC_056681.1, forward strand.
CGATCTTGTATTTTATATAAAGTATGTAGTCTTTTGCTCATCTGAATGATTTTAAGATTAATCCATGTTGCTGAGTGCATTGGTGACTAGCTTGGTTATATCGCCAATTAGTATTCTGTTGCATGATTATATCATGCATTATCCATTTTCCAGTTGATGGGTGTTTGAGTTATTTCCAGGTTTGCACTGTTGTAAGGAGGGCTGCTCTGAGCATTCTGTACTTACCTTCTGGTGGAGATACACTCTCATTTCTCCAGGAGTAGAGTGGTTTGCTGGGTCTGAGGGCAGAGGTATAGCCAATCCTCAATATTCATAGATTCTGTATTATGAATTTGCCTATTTGCTAGAATATATTTGTAGCCCTAAAGTCAGTACCCATGCACTTTGGCAGTCATTTGTGGGTATGTGCAGAGTGGCAGAAAATTTGAGTTGCTTTTCCCAGCTGAGATCAAACAAGGAAACTCTCTGCCTTCTTGTTTCATATCTCATTCTGAAAACCACTGTCCTTTTCACTAGATATTTAGTGTCACGTTGTTTTTTGGTTGGGGTTTGTTTTTGTGGGTTTTTTTTTTGCATTTTTGTGCTTTTGTTGGTAATTTCAATATTTAAAATGGCCCCAAGCTAAATGCTGAAGAGCTGTCTGTGTTTCTAAGATCTAGAGGCTGTGATGTGCCTTATGAAAAAAATATGTGTTAGATAAGTTTCATTCAGGCATGAGTGATAGTGCCATTGGCCATGAGTTCAATGCTAATGAATCAACAATATATATAAGATTTCTTTAAACAGAAACACACATAAAAAAAGGTTATGTATTGGTTGACAAAAATGTTATGACCAGAGGCTCATTCCCCCAACAGTGGTTCAGTATTTACTAATTCAGCGTTCATCATGACTTTATAGAACATAACTACCCCAAACAAGAACTGACTGTATGTCAAACTTTAACATTTAAAAACATTTTTTAATGTTTATTTTTGAGAGAGAGAGCAAGAGAGACCATGTGTGAGGCGGGGGAGGGGCAGAGAGAGAGGGAGACAGAGGATGCGAAGCAGGCTCTGCACTGACAGCAGAGAGCCCAATGCGGGGCTTGACTCATGAACTGCAAGATCATGACCTGAACTGAAATTACCGCTTAACCAACTGAGCCACTCAGGTGACCCTGTTCAACTTTAATAAACACTGTTCAATAGTTTCCTAAAGTGATTATATCATCTGAGGAGCTTTTTTTAAATTAACTTGTTTTATTTTTTATTTTTTAAAATTTACATCCAAATTAGTCAGCATATAGTGCAACAGTGATTTCAGGAGTAGATTCCTTAGTGCCCCTTACCCATTTAGCCCATCCCCCCTCCCACAACCCCTCCAGCAATGCTCAGTTTGTTCCCCATATTTATGAGTCTCTTCTGTTTTGTCCCCCTCCCTGTTTTTATATTCTTTTTGTTTCCCTTCTCTTATGTTCATCTGTTTTGTCTTCAAGTCCTCATATGAGTGAAGTCATATAATTTTTGTCTTTCTCTAATTTCACTTAGAATAATACCCTCCAGTTTCACTCACGTAGTTGCAAATGGCAAGATTTCATTCTTTTTAATTGCTGAGTAATACCCCATTGTATATATATACCACATTTTCTTTACCCATTCATCCGTTGATGGACATTTGGGCTCTTTCCATACTTTGGCTATTGTTGATAGTGCTGCTATAAACATGGGGGTGCATGTGTCCCTTTGAAACAGCACACCTGTATCCTGTGGATAAATGCCTAGCAGTGCAATTGCTGGGTCATAGGGTGGTTCTATTTTTAGTTTTTTGAGGAACCCCCATACTGTTTTCCAGAGTGGCTGCACCAGCTTGCATTCCCACCAACACTGCAAAAGAGATCTTCTTTCTCCGTATCCTCGCCAACATCTGTTGTTGCCTGAGTTGTTAATGTTAGCCATTCTGACAGGTGTAAGGTGGTATCTCACTGTGGTTTTGATGTGTATTTCCCTGATGATGAGTGATGTTAAGCATTTATTCATGTGTCGATTGGCCATCTGGATGTCTTCTTTGGAGAAGTGTCTATTCATGTCTTTTGCCCATTTCTTCACTGGATTATTTGTTTTTTGGGTGTTGAGTTTGATAAGTTGTTTATAGATTTTGTCATTTGCAAATATCTTCTCCCATTCTGTCAGTTGCCTTTCAGTTTTGCTGATTGTTTCCTTCGCTGTGCAGAAGCTTTTTATTTTGATGAGGTCCCAGTAGTTCATTTTTGCTTTGGTTTCCCTTGCCTCCAGAGACACGTTGAGTAAGAAGTTGCTGCAGCCAAGATCAAAGAGGTTTTTGCCTGCTTTCTCCTCAAGGATTTTGATGGCTTCCTGTCTTACATTGAGGTCTTTCATCCATTTTGAGTTTATTTTTGTGTATAGTGTAAGAAAGTGGTCCAGGTTCATTCTTCTGCATGTTGCTGTCCAGTTTTCACAGCACCAATTGCTGAAAAGACTGTCTTTATTCTATTGGATATTCTTTCCTGCTTTGTCAAAGATTAGTTGGCCATACGTTTGTGGTCCATTTCTGGGTTCTCTATTCTGTTCCATTGATCTGAGTGTTCTTGTGCCAGTACCATACTGTCTTGACGATTACAGCTTTGTAGTATAGCTTGAAGTCTGGGATTGTGATGCCTCCTGCTTTGGTTTTCTTTTTCAAGATCGTTTTGGCTATTCAGGGTCTTTTCTGGTTCCATACAAATTTTAGGATTATTTGCTCTAGCTCTGTGAAGAATGCTGGTGTTACTTTGATAGGGATTGCATTGAATATGTAGATTACTTTGGGTAGTATCAACATTTTAACAATATTTGTTCTTCCAATCCATGAGCATGGAATCTTTTTCCATTATTTGTATCTTCTTCAATTTCTTTCATAAGCTTTCTATCGTTTTCAGTATATAGATTTTTCACCTCTTTGGTTAGATTTATTCCTAGGTATTTATGTTTTTTTGTGCAACTGTAAATGGGATTATTCCTTGATTTCTCTTTCTGTCACTTCATTGTTGGTGTATAGGAATGCAACTGATTTCTGTGCATTGGTTTTATATCCTGTAACTTTGCTGAATTCATGAATCAATTCTAGAAGTTTTTTGGTGGAATCTTTTGGGTTTTCCATATAGAGTATCATGTCATCTGCAAAGAGTGAAAGTTTGACCTCCTCCTGGCCAATTTGGATGCCTTTTATTTCTTTGTGTTGTCTGATTGCAGAGGCTAATACTGACAATACTATGTTGAATAACAGTGGCAAGAGTGGACACCCCTATCTTGTTCCTGACCTTAGGGGGAAAGCTCTCAGTTTTTCCCCATTGAGGATGATATTAACGTTGGGTTGTTCATATATGGCTTTTATGATTTTGAGGTATGCTCCTTCTATCCATACTTTCTTGAAGGTTTCTATCAAGAAAGGAGGCTGTATTTTGTGAAATGCTTTCTCTGCATCTATTGAGAGGATCATATGGTTCTTGTCCTTTCTTTTATTGATGTGATGAATCACGATAATTGTTTTGTGGATATTGAACCAGGCCTGCATTCCAGGTATAAATCCCGCTTGATTGTGGTGAATAATTTTTTTTAATATATTGTTGGATCCGGTTGGCTAATACCTTGTTGAGGATTTTTGCATCCATGTTCATCAGGGAAATTGGTCTATAGTTCTCCTTTTTAGTGTGGTCTCTGTCTCGTTTTGGAATCAAGGTAATGCTGGCTTCATAGGAAGAAGTTTGGAACTTTTCCTTTCCTTTCTATTTTTTGGAACAGCTTCAAGAGAATAGGTGTTAATCCTTCCTTAAATGTTTGGTAGAATTCCCCTGGAAAGCCATCTGTCCCTGGACTCTTGTTTTTTGGCAGATTTTTGATTACTAATTCGATTTCCTTACTGGTTATGGGTCTGTTTAAATTTTCTATTTCTTGCTGTCTCAGTTTTGGTAGTGTATATGTTTCTAGGAATTTGTCCATTTCTTCCAGATTGCCCATTTTATTGGCATATAATTGCTCATAATATTCTCTTATTATTGTTTTTATTTCTGTTGTGTTGGTTGTGATCTCTCCTCTTTCATTCTTGATTTTATTTATTTGGTCCTTTCCTTTTTCTTTTTGATCAAACTGGCTATTGGTTTATCAATTTTGTTAATTCTTTCAAAGAACCAGCTTCTGATTTCATTGATCTGTTCTACTGTTTTTTGGTTTCGATAGCATTAATTTCTGCTCTAATCTTTATTGTCTTCTGCTGGTTTGGGGTTTTATTTGCTGTTCTTTTTCCAGCTCCTTAAGGCATAAGGTTAGGTTGTGTATCTGAGTTCTTTCTTCCTTCTTTTAGGAAGGCCTGGATTGCTATATACTTTCCTCTTATGACCGCCTTTGCTGTGTCCCAGAGGTTTTGGGTTGTGGTGTTATCATTTTCATTGACTTCCATATACTTTTAAATTTCCTCTTTAACTTCTTGGTTAGCTCATTCATTCTTTAGTAGGATGTTCTTCAGTCTCCAAGTATTTGTTACCTTTCCAAGTTTTTTCTTGTGGTTGATTTTGAGTTTCATAGTGTTGTGGTCTGAAAATATGCATGGTATGATCTCAATCTTTTTGTACTTACTTAGGGATGATTTGTGTCCAGTATGTGGTCTATTCTGGAGGATGTTCCATGTGCACTGAAGAAGAATGTACATTCTTCTGCTTTAGGACGTAATGTTCTGAATATATCTATTAAGTCCATCTGGTCCAGTGTGTCATTCAAAGCCATTGTTTCCTTGTTGATTTTTTGATTAGATGATCTGTCCATTGCTGTGAGTGAGGTGTTGAAGTCTCCTACTATTATGGTGTTACTATCGATGAGTTTCTTTATGTTTGTTATTATTTGATTTATATATTTGGGTGTTCCCACATTTGGCACATAAATGTTTACAATTGTTAGGTCTTCTTGGTGGATATACCCCTTGATTATGATATAATGTCCTTCTGCAGCTGTTGATACAGTCTTTATTTTAAAGTCTAGATTATCTGATATAAGTATGGCTACTCCAGCTTTCTTTTGTTGACCATAAGCATGATAGATGGTTCTCCATCCCCTTATTTTCAATCTGAAGGTGTCTTTAGGTCTAAAGTGGGTCTCTTGTAAACAGCATGTAGATGGATCTTGATTTCTTATCCATTCTGTTACCCTATGTCTTTTGATTGGAGCATTGAGTCCATTGACGTTTAGAGTGGGTACTGAAAGATATGAATTTATTGCCATTATGATGCTTGTAGAGCTGGAGTTTCTGGTGGTGTTCTCTGGTCCTTTCTAGTCTTTGTTGCTTTTGAGATATATCTATCTATATCTATATCTATATCTATCTATCTATATATATAGATATAGATAGATATAGATATAGATAGATATATATATTTTTTTCCTTCATCTTTTCTCCCCTCAGAGAGTCCCCCTTAAAATTTCTTGCAGGGCTGGTTTAGTGGTTACAAACTCCTTTAATTTTTGTTTGTCTGGGAAACTTTTATCTCTCCTTCTATTTTGAATGACAGCCTTGCTGGATAAAGAATTCTTGGCTACATATTTTTCTGATTCAGCACATTGAATTATCCTGCCATTCCTTTCTGGCCTGCCAAGTTTCTGTGGATAGGTCTGCTGCAAACCTGATCTGTCTTCACTTGTAGGTTAGGGACTTTTTTTCCCTTGCTGCTTTCATGATTCTCTCCTTGCCTATTTTGTGAATTTGACTATCATATGTCTTGTTGATGGTCGGTTTTTGTTGAATCTAATGGGGGTCCTCTGTGCTTCCTGGATTTTGATGTCTGTGTCTTTCCCCAGGTTAGGAAAGTTTTCTGCTATTATTTGCTCACATAACCCTTCTACCCCTAATTCTCTCTCTTCCTCTCCTGGGACCCCTATGATTCTGATGTTGTTCCTTTTTAATGAGTCACTGATTTCTCTAATTCTTAAATCATGCTCTTTTGCCTTAATCCTCCTCTTTTTTTCTACTTCATTATTCTCTATAAGTTTGTCCTCTATATCACTGATTCTCTGTTCTGCCTCATCCATCCTTGCTGCTGCTGCATCCATCCATGATGCAGCTCAGTTATAACATTTTTAATTTCATTCTATTTTTTACTTCTTTTATCTCTGCAGAAAGGGATTTTAACCTATTTTCAACTCCAACTAGTATTCTCATTATCGTGATTCTAAATTCTGGTTCAGACATCTTGCTTGTATCTGTGTTGGTTAAACCCCTGGCTGTCGTTTCTTCATGCTCCTTCTTTTGGGGTGAATTCCTTCACTTTGTCATTTTGAAGGGAGAAACGGAATTAATGAGGTAGAAAAATTAAAATTAAAAAAATATTAAAATTAAAAAATTAAACACACACACAAACACAAACAAAATCTAATAAATGATGCTAGATCCTAGGTGTGTTTTGGTCTGGGTATTGAAAGTGGTTTGACAGATTAGAGGGAAAAAAAGGGAGGGGGGAGGAAATTGTTTGGGAATTTGAAAAACTGAATACACTGAAGTAGACTAAATAAAATGATGTAAGTAAAATAGAATTTGAAAGAATTTACATAAAAGCAAAAAATATAGTAAAAAAATTAAAGAAAAATATTTTAATAGAAATTGAAAGTAATAATGATGTTTTTCACTCTCTGCATTCAAGAAAAAGAAAAGAAATGAAAAATAGAAAAAAAAAGAAAAAAGAAAACAAGGAAATCGTTTGAAATTTTGAAAAGGTGAATACACCAAAGTAGACTAAAATAGAATGATGGAAGTAAGATAGAATTCGAAAAAATTTACACAAAAGTAAAAAAAAGTTAAAGAAAAATATTTTTAATAAGAATTGAAAATAAAAATGAATTTTTCTCTCTCTGTATTCAAGAAAAAGAATACTGTAAAAGAGGGAAAAAAAGGAAAAGAAAAGAAAGAAAATTGAATAGATGGACCTGCTAACAGATTGAGATAGGAGTGAAATTACTTCACTTTCCCCTAGAAGTCAGTCTATGTAGCACTTTATAGTCCATAATCTAAGCAGACGGTGAGACTTGTGTTCTTGAAGAGGGAAGTTGGCCCAGTTGGGCGGGGCTCATAACAGCTCCGTTCTCCATTAGATGGTGCTGCTAGCCTACTGGGGTGGATTGTTGCAGCACTCATAGGTGCATATGTGCATGGGTGGGAGTGGTGAAAATGGTGTCACCCAGGTACCCAGTATCTAGTATAGGAACTCTGTTCTCTCTGATCATCAATCATGCACCCGTCCTCTGTCTTCAGCTTTCATCCACTGCCTGCTTCTTCACTGTCTGTGACCAAGCCCTAGGCAGTACCTCTCTCCTGAGTTTTGTCTCAGATGAGACTGTTTTCCCCAGCCCCTTACTTCTGAAGGACTGCGGCTTTGACCCATTCCACTGCTCTGCAGGAGGGTCTCACCAAGCAATGGCTAAATGCCGGCTGCACCCAGGAATGCCTGCTGAACCCTGCTGCTGCCGGTGCCCTGAGACTGCGGCCAGGTACCAGCCTGCCCCAGAAAAAGTTTGTGAGATAGTGTAGCAGCAGCTTTTCAGGGATTATGGAAAATCACAACACACATCTGGTACCAGGCTTCACCTTTAATGACCTTGTTCCAGTACCAGTGAATGTGGCCATTTTCTAGGGTCTGCTGGGACCAGGTAGCTTCAATAGTCTCTACCAAATGTCCTTCCAGCGGTGGAACCACTTTTCCCTCTGTGGCCTGAGAACCTCCCGGACCCCACTCTGTTCCTGGGGATTCGCCCTTCCCACCAGAGCACCACCAGGTATTGAGCTGCGGAGTTGCAGCCTTTGCTCCACTTGTTTATAGCCTTAATGGAATTTAAACCCTCCCCTTTCTCCTTTCTCCTTTCTCCCTTTTTGGTTTAGTCCCTGCAGCTGTTTTCAATTTTCCACTTTTTCTCCAGCTGCTTTTGGGGAGGGGTTCCTTTCCTGTATTCTCCCCTGCTCCAGTCTCTGTCCTCTTTCCACCTGCAAAGGCAGCTCTCTGCCCACCGCCGGCTTCTCTCCCCAAGTCCACCTCTCCATGCCATGTACCTGCTGAATTCTGTGGTTCAGGTTGTGCATATTGTTGTGTTAATCCTCCAATGAGTTTTCTAGGTGTGTAGGATAGTTTAGTGTTGGTCTGGCTGTATTTCACGGACGCAAGACACACAAAAAATTTCCATGCTGTTCTGTCATCTTGGCTCCTTCCTCATCTGAGGAGCTTTTAAAGCTCCCCTTGGTCAGGCCACATGTAGGCCAATTACATTGGCATCTCTGGCTGGATAACCCAGAGCTGGTGGTCTTAAAGCCAGTGACCATCACTGATAGAAATACAAGGAGAGAAGACAGGATTGTCACAACATGGAACACAACCTGTGTATATAACTGTTACTAGATGAATACTTGTTGTTTTCACTTGAATGTATTCTTTTCAGTTCTTTCCATTAAGTGCTTCACTCTCTACATATGGTTTGTACATTTAAAAACACAATTAATGAGAAAAAACCAATCACTTGCCTGGAAGATAAATGATAAGAATTATCCCCATAGCAAGCTGCAAGTCTAACTCATGGGCTTGGACCTGATTATAAAGAGCAAACAACTGCTTGACCATCAGAAATAAAGAATTACTTACCAGGCACATGTACCTCTCTCAGCACCTGTAATCTTGAGCAAAGGGAGAACAAAGAGGCCATGTAGCAATCAGAAAGTTGCTGCAACAGGAAGCTAAGGTAAGGATTGATTTCCAAGTGCAAAGGAACAGCTCTGTGTTATTAGGAATTCAGTATTTCCTGTCAAAGCCAGCAGTGCCAATTTCCATGGCAGTCTGCACAAACTTACCTGAGAAATATCAAACTTCCACTATCTCAAGAGGATTAGCTTTGTCGTTGAAATTGTTATAACCACTCGGGTTAAATGGTTAGATAGTAAGATCCACTTCTCATTCACCAAGACAACCAAGAGCTGATGAAGGTACTTTCTTTACCTAGGCTTTTGGTACCACCTGAAGGTATCTATGTACCTCCAGAGTGGGAAGCCCTAACCATTAGTATTCAGGGTTGAATTGGAAAGTTCTGAAGGCACGTCTGAGTTGTCCAGCAGTTCTCAAAGTATGGTTCCCAGACTGCAACAACAGTATCACCTGGGAACTTGTTAGATATGCACAGGTTCAGGCCACCCCAGTACGGTTGCTAGATAACATACAGGTTGCCCAGTTAAGTGAGAACTTCAGATAAACAATGATTTGTTCAGATAAAAAGCAATGATTTTTTTTTGTATAAGAATGTTCCATGCAGTATTTAGGATTGAATATTTATAATATTTGGGACTGTTTAACTGGAATTCAAGTCTAACTGGGAGTCATATATTTTTACTAGCAAATTTAGTGGCCCTATGTCACAGACCTATGGAATCCAAAACTCTAGGGGTGGGGCCCCACAAAATGTATTTTGAAGAGTCTTTCCAGTGATTTGTATGCATGTTGAAGCTTAAGGACCATTGCTCTGGTTTCAGATTTCTATCTTACCTAGTTGACCTAAGAAAGGGTTAATTTTACCGTAGTCATATGTCAGTGGTTGGATTTTGCTAGCTAGAAATATCTGAGAGGGGTGCCTGGGTGGCTCAGTCGGTCAAGGAGCTGGCTCTTGGTTTTGGCTCAGGTCATGATCTCGTGGTTCTTGGGTTTGAGCCCTGCATCAGGCTCTGTGCCAGTGGCACAGAGCATGCTTGGGATTCTCTCTCTCTGCCCCTTCCTCGCTAATGCTCTTTCTATCTCAAAATAAATAACTAAACTAAAAAAAAATATCTGAGAGCTAAGCCTAATTTTTTCCCCTCAAATTGGAACTAAATAATTCATTATTTAGGTCCCTTTGTAACTCATATTGGCTAGGGCCCCAATTTTAATCTCAAGAATTGGCCATTTCTCGGGGTGCCTGGGTGGCTCATTCAATTGAGTGTCTGATTTCAGCTCAGGTCATGATCTTGTGGTTCATGAGTTTGAGCCCTGTGTCGAGCTCTGTGCTGACAGCTCAGAGCCTGGATCCTGCTTCAGATTCTGTGTCTCCCTCTCTCTCTGCCCCTCCCCTCCTTGCTCTCTCTCTCTTAAGAATAAATAAACATTAAAAAAAGAAAGAACTGGCCATTTTTCTAGAAACAGGTGGATGCTTCAAGAACATTTCATGGGTTTTGGTGGCTGCACCCACTGCAGTTTGCTACTGCGTGGGACCTCTGACCAGTCAGGTGGCAAGATTGTCTGTGTCTGTGACCCATGGTGAGATTGATGTACAGACTTCCTTGTCTCCAATGCTGCCACACCACAGCAGCTGTTGCACTTTTTCACCTGTGGGAGCCCACCAAAAGCTTGTCTCATCTGGATAAGGTGACAGTGAATATAATGATGCCATCCCTGTTTTCCACAGCAGTAGCCACCACTTTGCTATAGGAACCCACTATTACAGACTATCTGAGCAGGGCAGAGCCTGGGTAAAATAACTAAAGTCTGAGTAATGGTGATAACTAAAAATAACCAGCATTTATTGAACACCTACTATATGCCAGGAATTGTGCTAAGTGTGTATAACATTTAACATCTCATTTAGTCTTCATAATATCCCTGTGAATTATGGTCTGTTTTCCTCATTTTAAAGTAAGGGGGTTGAGATTTAGCAAAGGTATATAACTTGTTTACATTCTCACAACTAGGAAATAAAATTTTTGAACCCCCATCTGTCCAACTTCACAGCTAGTTCTCTAAACCATAATGTCCATTGATTTCCTTTTGGAAAATGGACATTAGTTAAAAGCCTCTGTGCTAAACACCACATTCATTGACTCATATCAAGTGGCTACTCTGGCTAGACACTGTGTTAGGTGCTATGGGAATCAGAAGTACCTCAGATATAGTTTCTGTACTCTGAAAGTCATACATGGATGATGGGGTAATATGTTTGAAATAATAACCAATATCTCTCCTCCTGTGTATTTATCTTCCCTTCTGGAGCTAGATCTATGCACTCATGCAAGAACTGGGGCAGCAAAAAATAAAAAAATTAAGAAATCTCTCTTTTTGTCTCTTGAATTTTGAAGATTTAATATTTTAGAGAATGGGAAGGACTCCCCCAATGGGTAAAATATTTGGGAGAATACTTCATGAGAGGAACAAGTTGTTCCCACTCTTAGACTAGAAAGGGATTTCCAGGATAGGAGAGGAGAGAAGGCTCACAGAGAGTGAGGATTCTTGGTCCTGTTTTCTAAGCCATGTCCTAGGAAGGCGATAGATACCCCCACCCTCTGATGGTTGTGTAGACTACATAAACAGGGTGGCCTTGGACTCTAACGCCAGAGTGGGGCTCAGAAGGATGGCAAGTCCCAGGGTAAAAATGGCAATGCTAGTGTCTGGGCAGGCAAAGCTTTAAATGCCCTTTATAGAGTTTCGTACACTTCAACATGGCACAGTTCCAGAGGATGAGTTTTTCTGTACTCCTAATGGGCACTGAAATAGCATCAAGAATTTCTAGACATGAAGGAGCCACTGGTGGGAACAAGGGATATCTCCATGGCAATGTATATGGACTGATGTCTACCTTAGGACTCTTCAGTGTGGAGGAATGACACTGAAGACCAGATGGACCTTTCCCAGTAAAGTCACCAACCTTGGTTCCCCCAGAACTTAATTGCCATCCCTGGAAAGTAACCACAAGTTGACTGAGATAAAGTTTCTGCTATCTAGGCTGACTGGGTACTTGAAATAGAAATTAAGACTAGTGATAGGAAAATAGCAACAGTTGGTCTGGCTCACTTGTGCCAGGAAAATTTGTGGAAGATTTTGGAATTGGTGAAAAAGATCATTGGATATGCTAGTGTCTAGGGCACTCTTCCAGGCTATTTTAGCCTTTCATTGCTTTCAAACTATCTTACAGCTCTATACATTATAGCAAAACTATAGTAATTCAAATTATTTTTGTCCATAGAAATATAAATAGTGTCAATTAATTTCAGTTCATGCAGCTGTCCATGCAATTAATTATTGCTCAGTGGGTATTGGCCAGTTTTGCATCTGCTTATAGATTCATTTCAGCATTTTTGATTGTTTATATATGTGGGTGTTTTTTAAATTCTCTTTTGAGTTGATTATAGCATCTCACTAGTTCCCTCATTAATTGATGAGTTAAGTAAATTTTTGATGTGTAGTCATTTTATAACTGTATAAGAGTAATAATTTTACCTTTGAAAAAAATTATCTTTCTGGTTTCTGGTTTGTACATAGGAGTTTAGAAGTCTTTACTCCATCTAAACAACCAGCAAAAATCTAAGCAAGATGAAAAATAAAAAACTCTTCTTATATTCATCAGAGAATTGAGGTCACAGGGCAAACTAGTACCCCCAAAACTGGAGAGATAGGTGGATACAGAGAATCACAACTTACTGGTATAGAAACCCCCAAGCAAAATCTTCCATGGAAACCAGTTCTCTGGTAGGAAAACCTGAACTATTATTGATGATTTTCTGGAGGCTTAACGTAGACAAGTCTGAGACATAAAACTTCAGGAAGACCTGCTCATTTGAGAGCCCCCCAAGTTTTTGCACGTTTTACATCTAGGAGCTCTACAAGTTCTCATGGTGAAGAAGGAAAAAAATCCTCTCAAGCTTCCCACCGGAGGAGTCATTTTGAAAACCCAAGAGCATTCTGTTCTTCTCAACACCGCTTGCACTCAACAGAAGATATTTTACCAGAGCCTATTGAGGTTTTATTAGAACCTAACCAACCTGGAAAAAGGGAAATCTCCAACTTCAGGCCCTTTTAACCATCCTATACCATGTAAAGGGGTGGAGAAAAATTGAGAAGCACTTACAAAGTTCATAGGCAATGATTATACAAATGAAATGAATGACAGCAATGATATGAGGGATTGGAAGAAGGAAATGAGAATGTTTTGTTATTATAAGGTACTTGCACTACCTGTGAAACAGCATACCATAGTGTCATTTGGAAGTAGACTTGGATTAGTTATACACGTATAGTGCAAACTCCAGGGCAACCAATAAAAAGAAAAAAAAAATTAAAAGGGAAGTGTAATGAATATGTTATGAAAGGTGAGAAAATGGAATCATATAAAATACTCAATTAAACCCACAAAGGCAGAAAATGTGGAAGACAAAAAAAGGAACAAAGAACAAAGTCAATGAATTGAAAACAGTAACAAACATGGTTAGGTATTAATCCATATAGCAATATTTATATCAATGTCAATAATTACTTTAAATGTCAATGATCAAAATACACCTCTTTCAGTTGGTGATTGTCAGAATGGATCAAAAAACAAGACCCAAATGTATGTTGTGTATAGGAAACACACCCTATCTGGCATGACGTGTCCCACACTGCGTTGGGACCAGTCCAGTGAGGAAAGCTCCCAGTCCTTGGAAACTGGGCGGGAACAGAAAGGGGGCCACTGCCTTGCCCCTCACACAATGCAGGTTCCTGGGGAACCTGGTGGTAAACCATTCATAGATGACCTGCTTCTAGGTCCGGGTTTCATAGATAAGCAGAGTAGCTCTTTCATTGAGATCTATTGGAGGTCAGCTTGGATACAAGGTTTTTATTTTGTTTTAATTAAAAAAAAAAAATAAAGCCAGAAAAAGAGAGAAAGAAACACACTTTAAATATAAACACACATAGATCAAAAGCAAAGGGATGGAGAAAGATATACCATGCTAACACTAATCAAAAGAAACTTGGAGTTGCTATATTAATTTCAGACAGAGTAAATTTCAAAGCAAGCAAATTTCAGAGACAAAGACGTGTATTACATAGCGATAAATGAGACATGAGGATCCCTAGTGCATATATATGCATGTAACAAAAGAATGTCAAACTACATGAGGCAAAAACTGACAATTGCAAAGAGAACTATTTGAATCCATTATTATAGTTGGGGACTTCAAACCACTCTTTGAGAAATGGACAGATCTATCAGGCAGAAAAGCAGTAAGGGTATCATTGACCTAAACAACACCATCTAGATATAATTGACACTTATACATCATTTCATCCAACACCAGCAGAATATACATTCTTCCAAGTTCACATGGAAATTTCACCAATATATAGACCACATTCTGGGCCATAAAGCACACCTTAAGAAATTTAAAAGATTAGGGCCGCCTAGTGGCTCAGTTGGTTAAGAGTCTGACTTTGGTTCAGGTCATGATCTCACAGTTTGTGAGTTTGAGCCCCGTGTTGGGCTCTGTGCTGATAGCTCAGAGCCTGGAGTATGCTTCGTTCAGATTCTGTGTCTCCCTCTGTCTCTGACCCTCCCCTGCTCATGCTGTGTCTCTCTCTCTTCAAAAATAAACATGAAAAAATTTAAAAAAGTCAACACACTTCTAAACAGCGCATGAATGAAAGAAAAAAAATCTCAAGAGAAATTAAAAAAATACTTTGAACTAAATGAAAATGAAAACACAACTTTGAAGATTTTGTGGGATTCAGTGAAAGTAGTACTTAGAGGGAAATTTATAGCATTAAATGTACATATTAGGACAGAAGAAAGATCTAAAATGAGTAATCTAAGCCTCCTCCTTAGGAAACTAGAAAGAGGAAAACAAGTTAAATCCAAGGTAAGCAGAAGAAAAGAAATAATAAAAATAAGAGCAAAAATTAATGAAATTGAAAACAGAAATTCAATGGAGAAAATGAAGGAAATCAAATGCTGATTCTTTGAAAAGATCAATAAAATCAATAAGCCTAACTAGGAAAAAATAAGACACAATTTACTAGTATCAGAAATAAAAGAGAGGACATCACTACAGATGGCATGGACATTAAAAGGATAATAAAAGAATATAATGAACAACTCTGCCAACAAATTCAATAGCCCAAATGAAATGGACCAGTTCCTTGAAAGACATAATCTGCCCAAACTCACACAAAAAGAAATAGACAATCTGAATAGGTCTATATCTATTGAATCAATCAACTTATCAAATTGAATCAATAATTAATAACCTTCCAAAATAGAAAGTACCAGGCTCAGATGGATTAACTGGTGGATTCTATCAAACATTTAAGAAATTATACCAGTTCTCTATAATCCCTTCCAGAAGATAGAAGCAGAGGGAATATTTCCTAACTTATTCTCTGAGGCTGGCATTATGCTATACCAAGACCAAAGACATTACAAGAAAACTACAGATCAAAATGAACATACATGCAAAAATTCTCAAAAATATTGGCAAATCAGGGGCACCTGGGTGGCTTAGTCAGTTGAGCATTCAACTTTTGATTTCAGCTTAGGTCATGATCCCAGTGTTGTGGGATTGAGCCCTGTGCTCAGCACAGAGCCTGTTTAAGATTCTCTCTCCCTCCTTTTGCCCACCCCCATCTCTCTCTCTCTCAAATTAAAAAAAAATGGCAAATCAAGTCCAACAATGTATAAAAATAATTATTCACAATGACCAAGTGGGATATATCACAAATATACAAAGTTGATTCAACATTTGAAAATCAGTTATTCTAATCCATCACATCAACAGGCTAAAAAAATCACATGATCATAGCAATAGGTGCAGAAGAAGCATTTGACAAAACCCAACACCTGTTCATGATTTAAACAATCTCAGCAAACTAAGAATAGAGGGGAGCTTCCTTAACTTGAGAAAGAACACCTACAAACCCCCTACAGCTAAGATAATATTTAATGGTCAGAAACCAGAAGCTTTCCCATTCAAATTAGGACAAGGCAGTAATGTCCCCTCTCACTACTTCTTTTCATCAGCATACCAGAGGGCCTGACTAGTATAGTAAGAGAAGAAAATGAAACAAAAAGTACACAGATTGGGAAGGAAGAAATAAAATTGTTTTTGTTCACAGATGACATAATTATCTATGCAGAAAATTCAAGACTTGACAAAAAAAAATAACAAAAACCAAAAAATATCCTGAACAAATAAGCAGTTATATCAAGGTTTACAGGATATAAGGTTAATATATAAACTCAACTGCTTTCCTCTATACCAGCTATGAACAAGTGGAATTTGAAACTAAAAACATGTTACCATTTACATTAGCATCCCAAAGTATTAAATTTATATAAATCTAACAAAATATATACAGGATCTATATGAAGAAAACTATCAAGCCCTGATGAAAGAAATCAAAGAGGAATTAAGAAAATGGGGAAATATTACATATTCATGGATAGGAAGACTCAATATTGTCAGATGTCATTTCTTTCCAACTTGATCTTTAGATTCAAGACAATCTCAATCCTAGTTCCAGCAAGTTATTTTGTGGATATCAACAAACTGATTCTTCAGTTTATATGGAGTAATAGAAGACCCAGAATAGGCAACACAATATTAAAAGAAAAGAACAAAGTTGGAGGTCTGACACTACTGGACTTCAAGACTTACTGTAAAGCAAATTACCAAGACAGTGTGGTATTGGTGAAATAACAGATGAATAGATCAGTAGAACAGACTAGAGGGTCCAGAAATAGACCCACATAAATACAGTCGACTTATCTTTGACAAAAGAGCAGAGGCAATACAGTGGAGCAAAGGTAGTCTCTTTAACCAATGGTGCTGGAACAAACTGAACATCCACATGCAAAAAGTGTATCTAGATGCAGACTTAACATCCTCCACAAAAAATTAACTCAAATGGATCATAGCCCTAGGTATAAAATGCAAAACTGTAAAGACAACATATGAGAAAACCTATATGACCTTGGGTATAAGTGATGGCTTTTTAAATACAACAAAGACATGAAACATGAAAGGAATCATTGATAAGCAGGAATTCATTAAAACTGAAAACTTCTGCTCTGTGAAAGACACTGTCAAGAGAATGAGAAGATAGGCAAAGACCAGGAGAAAATATTTGCAAAAGACATGTCTGATAAAAGACTATTGTCCAAAATATACAAAGAGATCTTAAAACTCAATGAGAAAATGAAAAATCCAATTAAAAAATGAGCCAAATTCCTTAGCAGACACCTCACCAAAGAAGACATACAGGTGGAAAAATAAGCATGTGGAAAGATGCATCACATCATATGTCAGCAGGGGAATGCAAATTGAAGCAAAAATGAGATATCACTATACACCTGTTAGACTAGCCAAAATCCAGAATATTGACAAGACCAAGAGCTGGTGAGGATGTGGAACAAGAGTAACTCTAATTCATTGTTGGTGAGAATGCAAAATGTACAACCACCTAGGAACATAGTTTGGTGGTTTCTTAAAAAACAATATGTACTCTTACCATAGGATCCAGCAATCACACTCCTCGGTATTTGCCTAAATAAGTTGAAAACTTGGGTCCATACAAAAGCCTGCACACGGATTTTGTAGTAGCTTTGCTCACAATTGCCAAAACTTGGAAACAACCAAGGCATCCTTTGGTAGGTGAATGAATAAACTGTGGTATGTCCAGTCAATGGAAAATTATTCAGTAATACAAAGAATTGTGCTATCAAGCCATGAAAAGACATGGAGGAACTCTAAATGCATATTTCTAAATGAAAGATGCCAATATGAAAAGGCTGCATACTGTATGATTTCAAGTATATGACATTCTAGAAAAGGCAAAACTCTAGACACAGTAAAATGGTCAGTGGTTGTCAAGGGGGTGGGGGAAGCGAGGGACAAAGAAAGCACAGAGGATTTTTTTGGGCAGTGAAACTATTCTGTGTGATACTGCAATGATGGATACATGTCACACTACACATTTGTGCAAACCCACAGAATGTACAACACCAAGAGTGAATCGTAATGTAAACTGTGGGCTTTGGGAATTGTGATGTGTCAATGTAGGTTGATCAATGGAAACAAATGTACTACTCTGGTGGGAGATGATTGTAGTAGGGGAGACTGTGGGGGATAGTGGGGAGGGAATACGTGGGGAATCTCTGTACCTTCTACTCAATTTTGCTGTGAATCTAAAACTTCTCTGGAAACAAAGCCTGTTATTTTATTTTATTTATTTATTTATTAATTTTTTTAACGTTTATTTATTTTTGAGACAGAGAGAGACAGAGCATGAACAGGGGAGGGTCACAGAGAGAGGGAGACACAGAATCTGAAACAGGCTCCAGGCTCTGAGCTGTCAGCACAGAGCCCCACGCGGGGCTCGAAACCAAGGATCGTGAGATCATGACCTGAGCCGAAGTCGGACGCTTAACCGACCGAGCCACCCAGGCGCCCCACAAAGCCTGTTATTTTAAAAAGTCACCCCAAATGAACTCATACACTGTGTTAAAAGTGTTTTATCTCAGCCCTTGGGAATATAAAAGGCTGGTTGGAACCTTGTTGATATTTTCGAGTTTGAAACACAAAATCTAAAAGATTTTACACCCATCAACATGAGGACAGTAGCATTTACTTTCTTTTACTTTTCATTTGTTCCAAAGGAAGCTGGAATAGAAAACTGAAATGAGGAATTGCCTGGTATGGATGCTTTAGATTAAGGAAGGCATCAGAAGGAGACTTGCCAGATTGTATAGTTTATCAGTTTGTGTGGACAGAGGAGATGAGGCTGGGAAGTAACATTGCTAAGACATAGCATCTGCCTTAGTTTTGTTTTCCCTAGTGGCTGAGTCTGAAACAAGGGGTCAAGTCCAAGTCCTTTATTTGGGCAATGAAGGGAACCCCAAAAGGGGAGTCGAGAGGTAATGCAAGGAAGGGAGAGCAATCAATACACAGTGTCTCATCAACTCAGCCACCCCTGTGGGCAACTGGGGCTTGAGTCTGCTGGGAAAACTATAGGCCAGTATAGAAAAGGCTACAATGGGGGCACCTGCGGCTCATTCGGCTTAGTGTCTGACTCTTGATCTCAGCTCAGGTCATGATTTCACAGTTTGTGAGTTCAAGCCCCATGTCAGGCTTTGTGTTGACAGCAAGGAGCTGTAGTCCACACTTTACAGATGTTCAAAGTGATGTTTGGAGAAACAGGCAACTCGTCTGGCTGGTGAAATTAGCAAGTAAAACTCAAGTTTGAATTTGCTGACTCTAGATCATGCTTCTTCCTCTTCTCTTTTACCAGCTTAACTGTCAGTTTCTTTTTAAAAAAATGTTTATTTATTTGAGAGAGAGATAGAGAGGGAGTGGGGGAGGGGCAGAGAGAGAGGAGAGAGAAGATCCCAAATAGGCTTCATGCTGTCAGCACAGAGCCCAATGTGGGGCTCGAACCCACAAACCATGATATCATGACCTGAGCCGAAATCAAGAGTCGTATGCTTAACCAACTGAGCCACCCAGGCGCCCGTCAGTTTCTCAAACCATGCAGCAGATGCTGCCACTACCTCAGGCCATGACCCCTCAACCCTTACACATCAGTACTTGGGGCTCTGTGTGGCTGCCAGCACCTGCTCTGCCTCCCTGTGCCCACTGGAAGTACCTCCCTGTGCCCACTGGAAGTACGCACCCCTGGGAGCCACCCTCAACTGGTCACTGACCACTTTAGTGTACAGGGGTTGCTGCAGAAATTTCTCAGTGACCCTGCCCATCAGGGGGAGAGCTCTGGGTTGTGAGTTCTGCCCTGTTTCTCAGACGTCCCCAGCAGGATGAAGCTGCAGGTGCCGGAGCAGTGACCCGCTCAGTAACTTCCTAAGTTACTCAGTAACTTCCTTCACCTCCTTGTATCACCACCCCCATTGTTTCCAGGGATCATCTCCTAAAGAAAGTACTTACACTTGAATCCGTGTCTTAGGGTCTGCATCGGGGGGATCCAAATAAATAAGACTCCTTGTGAAGTGTTATGTTCCCTTACCATTCCAGCCTTCCTCACCAACCCCCTTTCAGTGTTCCTTAAAAACCGGGGTCCCAAAAAATAAAAAAAAAAACACACAACTCCTGGAATGGGATTTAAGCAGACTATTGTGGGCCTGCTGAGGTCTCAGGAGAGCACTGGGAGGGTAACCAGGGCAGTTTATACACTTGCTAAGTTCCGTGGGGCTGATGTGAGTCTAGGTATGATTGTATAGTCAAATTGAGACACATTTGAGAACATGAGCAAGTGGGAAACTGGGACCAGTTGAGACTACTCTGGCCAACAGAGTGGCCCTCACATTTCCCTTTAGGAGAAAGTAGTAAGTGGAGTGTGGAATATCAGCTTGGCTTGAAGCTTTGATGTGGAGGTGCACATGTCCTTTGGGGCATTGTCTTAGGTGGGGCTCCCTGGAAGTGGGCCCTGAGATGATAATCTGCATAAGTGTTTCATTTGGGCAGGATTCTGGAGAGAAATTGATAAAGGGGAAGGCAGGCTGGGGAGGGAAGAAGAAGTAAAGGTGTAATTTCAGGTTATTCCCACCCTCAACCTGATCCTGTGGGTGGTTCCAGACTGAATTGCACAGAGTTGGCCTTGTCTCAAGGCCCAGGAGTGGGGATTTCACATCTATACCAGGATGGGAACATTAAGCCCAAGGCCCTTCTTGCTTTTTGTGTGTGGGCAGTGGTTCCATTCATACAAGGGCACTGAAGTAGCTTGCAGGTGTGAGTAATAGAGGTGAAGGGACCAAAGTGGGAGATGGGCACACAGAAGTGGTCTCCTTGTCAGCTCAGGCTACCACAGCAAAACACCACAGTCTGGGGGGCTTAACCAACACAAAACTATTTCCTCACATTTCTGGAGGCTGGAAGTCTAAGACCTACTAGGAGATAGCGGTTGGTTTCTGGTGAGATCTCTCCTCGGTTTGCAGACATCTTCCTATGGTACTCTCAGTTGGCCTTTCCTCCATTCGCACATGCCCCTGGTGTCTCTCCCTCTTCTTATAAGGACACCAGTCTTACTGGATTAGGGCCTCACCCTAATGGACTGATTTAAACATATTTACCTCTTTAAAAGTCCTGTCTCCTAAGTATAGTCACATTAGGGGTTAGGACTTCAACTTATGGTCTTTGGGTGGCGCAGTTCAGTCCATAATAAATGGCGAGAAGTATTTGAGGCCATCTGGGTGAAGTCCCAACAGTGTCTGCCAGTAACCACCTCACTGTACCTTCTTTAGTGATCACCAGAATCCCCCAGTCTTTTTTTTCTAAAATTACATCCAAGTTAGTTAGCATATAGTGCAATAATGATTTCAGGAGTACATTCCAGTGATTCATCCCCTGTGTATATCACCCAGTGCTCATCCCAACAAGTGTCTTTCTTAATGCCCCTTACCCATTTAGCCCATCCCCCCACCCACAACCTCTCCATCAACCCTCAGTTTGTTCTCTGTATTTGTCTCTTTTGTTTTGTCCCCTCCTTGTTTTTTTATTGTTTTTGCTTCCTTTCCCTTGTATTCATCTGTTTTGTATCTTAAATTCATGATATGAGCGAAGTCAAATGACATTTGTCTTTCTCTGATTTCACTTATCATAATACCTACTAGTTCCATCTACATAGTTGCAAATGGCAAGATTTCATTCTTTTTGCAGAACCCCCCAGTCTTGCACAAGAGCTGTTCCTTCCCATGACTGTACAGTTGGCCATTACCACGTTCTCAGTCTTTAGTCTTCTGCAGGGCTGTGTCACTTCATTAGAGCAGAAGGGACCTCTGAAAGGGCTGAGTCCATGGTCTCCTTTTGCAGGTGGAGGAAACTGAGGCCCTGGGCATGCCAAAAGCCTCCCTGGAAGTCTACCATCTTTGTGGGAGAGTGGGCTCATCTTCCAGACCTCCAGACTCAGCAGGGTATGAAGTCATAGTTTTCATTGGATGCTGCTTCTCTTTATGTGTAGAAGAATGTATGGCTTTCCCTCCCTGCCCTCCATCAGATTTAGGAATTTGCTTCTGGCTCTCAGGGATGCAACGTTTTTCCTGGGGTTAATGGTATTTACACCAGTCTGCGACACCAACTGGCACTCCAGACAGTCGCTGCAATTAAGCTGTTCCATAAGCAAACAGGAGCTTATGAAGCTTTTCTGACAGGTTGAATATTTATAAACAGGTTTATCTTAATTCAGATTGCTGAGTCGTCAAGCTGGAAATGTGTTTTTTTTTTTTTTTTCTCTTACACAATGTCTTTGAGCTGGGACGTAACTGGAGGTCAGATTTCCGGGGCTGCAGATGGGAGGAGACTTGGTGATTGGGTGAGCTGGTTGCACAGTGTGGGAGAGGGATAGCAGTTCATTCATAGGCAACCCGAAGGACACCTCTCGAGAAATCCCTTTCCCTTAACCAGAATGGTTCACACTCAGCCTGGGCTTGGCACTAGCCCTCCTCTTTAAAATTTTTTTTTAAACGTTTATTTATTTTTGAGACAGAGAGAGACAGAGCATGAACAGGGGAGGGGCAGAGAGAGAGGGAGACACAGAATCTGAAACAGGCTCCAGGCTCTGAGCTGTCAGCACAGAACCTGACGCAGGGCTTGAACTCACGGACCGTGAGATCATGACCTGAGCTGAAGTCGGACGCTAAACCGACCAAGCCACCCAGGCGTCCCTAGCCCTCCTCTTTAAAGAAGCAACTTGTGTGATAAGCAACATGCTCATTCTTGCACATGCTTTATGGGGACTTCTGTCTGGTGTAGGTAGAGATATGTCATTTCAGCAGAGACATCTTCTCTCCCTCAATCCTGTTTGCCATAGCAAATATCAAATGGGAATAATTTACAGGATGAATTGGTCAATCTACCTAAAGAATTGGAACTTTCTTGTTCTTAAACTGTAAATAAAGTCCCACATCCCAGAAAATCCCTCAGCCCTGATTGGTCACTCTCTTTAGACCAAGAGGAGGAAGACCTTCTCATTGGAATTGCATTACATCCCACAGTAGCCCATTACATCTCCAGTGGTCTCTAGTTTACAGTTCAGCTGGAGATCAATGCATTTGGCTTCTAGAGTGTGACCACCACCTGTACCTCTCCATAGCCATTTTCTTCATAGACTTGCTTGTATCCTCCTGAGAGAAACTCTTCCTCTTCCACTTCACTCTCCTCTCCCTCCCCAGATATTGGCTGGGGCTTCTCTGGGCAGACAGAATCCAAGATGGCTTCTCACATGGCTGCCAGCTGGGAACAGATCTGGGTTGTTGGTCGGGGTACCCACAGATGGCTTCTTTGGAGTGGTGGTCTCAGGGTAATTGACTCAGATGGTAGCTGTCCCCCATCCCATGAAGAGGACCTGTGGAGTTGCAGGACTTTTCCCACCCTGCCTGGAATTGACTCAGCACCTCTTCTGCATTCTGTTAACAAATGTGTCCCTGAAGTGGGCCAGGTTCAAGGACAGGAGATGCAGACCCCACCTCTGTGGGAGGAGTGCTGAACAGTTTGCGGACACGTTCTCAAACCATAGCAGAAGTGTCACATGAATTTTTCACATTTTCTGTGCCTTCATGGATATTTTGGTGGAAACTTGGGAGAAGCCAACTAGATGTTGTTTTGACCCAGTGGAGAATCCATTTTTATCATAATGTTTAGAGGAAGACTCTTCTCTCTGTTGGTTGTTGGTTGGATCCTGGTGTGTGCCCTTGATAGCAGAAGGGAATCAGGGAGCAGCCACACAAGAGGGCTTCCCAGTAACCAGTTAGACACACTCCCAGCACACAGAAGGCAGTTGGGGACATAGTCTACACAAAGACTTATTGAAGTCTGGAGTGGACCTGAGATTCTGCATTTTTTTTAATTTTTAATTTTTTTTTATTAAAAATTTTTTTTAAAAATATATGAAATTTATTGTCAAATTGGTTTCCATACAATACCTAGTGCTCATCCCAAAAGATGCCTTCTTCAATACCCATCACCCACCTCCCCTCCCTCCCACCCTCCATCAGCCCTCAGTTTGTTCTCAGTTTTTAAGTCTCTTATGCTTTGGCTCTCTCCCACTCTAACCTCTCTCTCTCTTTTTTTTCCCTTCCCCTCTCCCATGGGTTCCTGTTAAGTTTCTCAGGATCCACATAAGAGTGAAAACATATGGTATCTGTCTTTCTCTGTATGGCTTATTTCACTTAGCGTAACACTCTCCAGTTCCATCCACGTTGCTACAAAGGGCCATATTTCATTCTTCTGCATTTTTTAAAAAGTAGACTCCACAGGGCTTGAACTCACTACCCTGAGATCAAGACAGGAACTGAGATCAAGACTTGGATGCTTAACTGACTGAGCCACCCAGGCACCTCAAGGTACTGTATTTTAACAAACTGCAAGGTGATACTGATTCTGCTTGTCAATTGACCACACTTTGAATAGGAGGGGCTAAACCAAGGGTCAGAAACCTTATGGCTTTGTGAGCCAAATCCTGCCAGCAGTATGGCCATAGGTTAAGAATGTTTTTTTATGTTTTTCAAGGGTTTTGAAAGAACAAAGAAGAACATGTGACAGAAGCATAAGTAGTCTGCAAAGCTCAAAACATTTACTCTTTGGCCCTTTGCAGAAAATGTTTGCTGACCCCTAATCTAAGCTATACAGAATTCACTGTGTGCTGGAGGTGTGGCTTTTCTGCTCTTCAATTTGTCCCAGCTCCTACGACAAGTGTGGTGCTTTAGTTTTGGATCCTTGGAACACTCTGCATTAAGCTACTAACTCAAGGATGGCTGAGAACACTCCTCCCCATTTCTCCCTTCATGATTCTTGAACTTACACCTTGTGATCCCTCTCCCTATAGTCCTTTCCCTAGTATTAGGTCAGACTTCAGTGGGAATGTCCAGCCACTAAGCTCCCTGTGTTGCTGGTAAGGCCTGGGCTGGGCTAGGCTGGGGGTGGGACCTATGAGACCCCCAGGGCAGTGGAGGCAGAAAGAAGAGGGTTTTCTGACCTTGAGGTGTATTTTCTAAATAACAAAGCCAAGCTTTCACCCTGCCAGGATTAATTTCCAACATTTGTTGGGGCGCCTGGGTGGCTCAGTCGGTTAAGCGTCCGACTTCAGCTCGGGTCACGATCTCGCGGTCCGTGAGTTCGAGCCCCGCATCGGGCTCTGGGCTGATGGCTCAGAGCCTGGAGCCTGCTTCTGATTCTGTGTCTCCCTCTCTCTCTGCCCTCCCCCATTCATGCTCTGTCTCTCTCTGTCTCAAAAAATAAATAAACGTTAAAAAAAATAATTTCCAACATTTGTATCTGCTATATGTAGTTGTGGTCATTTTCAAACAAGGTCCCCAAATTTTTGATATTCCTCACATGGAGAGATTGGTCTGTGTTCCCTTCACTTGAATATAGATTCTGTGACTGCTTGATCAGAACATGGCTGATGTGATTCTCTCACTTCAGTTTTAAAACCCAGGTAGTTTCTTCTCCCTGTCTCTTGGGATGGTCCCTGTTGGAATCCACATGCTGGAAGGAAGCCCACCTGGCCTGGGAGAGGCCACGTGGAGGGACCAAGGCTCCTGGCCACATGTGGCTGAGCTCCCAGATGACAGGCAATCCCACCTGGGAAAAAGGGGAATCATTACAGTGGACCCTCCACCCCCGACATGCAGCAAATATGAGCTGTCCCTCCACACCCTGCCCAAATTACAGATTTGTGAACAAAAAATGGACTCTGGTTGTTTAAATCACCAAGTTCTGGGATGTTTTTCTAAGCAGCAGTTCATAACTGGTAGATTTCAACTGAAAGGTAATCTTTTTCTGGGCCTGGACTCATGTGACAAGGCTCATGTAATTGTGCTTCTAAGCCTTGGGATATGTCAGGGCCCAGGAAACTTAGGGTAAGAGAGAGAAAACACAGACCTGTCCTATAACAGCTGGATGGGTAGGGATCACCTTGATTACCATACACATTTTGTAATTTCCCACTTGCTTTTGGGCTGTCTTACTCAAAGACAAGTGGAAAATGCATTTATCACAAAAACAAGGCAAAATAACCACCCTACAATGTGCAACACTACATAGAAACCGTTAAAGGAGATCCCATCTGCCAGTGTCCCCACTAGGAGCAAATAATTTAGCATAGACTGTTTTTTCTCTTATAAATGGACTTGTGTAATGGGTTTTTCCCCTCCTAGTATTCAGAGACCTGGGGCATACTTTTTCATATCCTAGTGTCCCTTGCTCTAAAACTGACCCTTGGACATCCAGATGGCCAACAGGCACATGAAAAGATGTTCAACATCACTCCTCATCAGGGAAATACAAATCAAAACCACACTCAGATATCACCTCACACCAGTCAGAATGGCTAAAATGAACAAATCAGGAGACTATAGATGCTGGAGAGGATGTGGAGAAATGGGAACCCTCTTGCACTGTTGGTGGGAATGCAAACTGGTGCAGCCGCTCTGGAAGACAGTGTGGAGGTGCCTCAAAAAATTAAAAATAGATCTACCCTATGACCCAGCAATAGCACTGCTAGGAATTTACCCAAGGGATACAGGAGTGCTGATGCATAGGGGCACTTGTACCCCAATGTTTATAGCAGCACTTTCAACAATAGCCAAATTATGGAAAGAGCCTAAATGTCCATCAACCGATGAATGGATAAAGCAATTGTGATTTATATACATGATGGAATACTACGTGGCAATGAGAAAGAATGAAATATGGCCTTTTGTAGCAACATGGATGGAACTGGAGAGTGTGATGCTAAGTGAAGTAAGTCATACAGAGAAAGACAGATACGATATGTTTTCACTCTTATGTGGATCCTGAGAAACTTAACAGAAGACTATGGGGGAGGGGAAAGAAAAAAAAAAGTTAGAGAGGGAGGGAGCCAAACCATAAGAGACTCTTAAAAACTGAGAATAAACTGAGGGTTGATGGGGGGTGGAAGGAAGGGGAAAGTGGGTGATGGGCATTGAGGAGGGCACCTGTTGGGATGAGCACTGGGTGTTGTATGGAAACCAGTTTGGCAATAAATTTCATATTAAAAATAAATAAATAAATAATAAATAAATAAAACTGATCCTTGGGCATTCATTTGTAGGAGGTCTGTTGTAGATGCATTTTGGGGGTGTTTATAGTTCACAGTGAATTCTTTATGCTCCCTCACCCACAGGGGTGGACTGTATTCACCAAGTATGATCCCATCTCTCAGGGCACAGTTGATTGGATTGGGGTGGGGAGGATAGGGAGGTGTTGAGCTCAAACTGTGATTGTGTCTTTGCTGGTAGCAGGGAAGGGGGATTCAAAGAGAAAAATGTAGTCACGTGCAGAGACAAGCTGGGACTGTGGACAAAGAGAGAATCCTGCCAGCATTCTCCAGGGCTCTGTTTCAGCCCTTCCTGGCCTGACTGCCATTCTTGCTCAGGATTCCCTGGTTCCTGATGCTGAGCATCCTGTGTTACTTATATCCATTTCTGTTATTTTTCACCACATTGTTGTGTACAGAACTGCTTCCCTAGGGTCATTCTCTTTTATTTATAGATACAAAATGGGTTGTAAGACATGATCTGGGACCACACTTGCCTATATTTGCAGAGCCCTCAGCTAGGTTCAGGGGAGACAGAGATGAGCCCAGCGTCTGCTGTGTGCTCTATCTGCCCAGTCCCTGTGAGTCTGCAGAGAACTGCATTGTGGGAAGATCCTCTATCCCTCACACGACAAGGTACCATAGCAACCAAGGGTGCCTGGTCCCAAGTGTACCAAACTTTGATGTTTTTGGTTCCAAAGAAGAAAATGAAAAGGGCCCTCAAATTTGTTGTCTCCCTTCAAAGGTTATTTATTTTTCATATTGAGGGAAAAATAACACAGTCACTGAGTTCTGTTTTGTAAAGTAGATTTGGGGACATAGAGACCTTTTGAGTAGACCAAGAGGCCCAAATAAAAACACAAATATGTAACTAAAACTCTGAGACTGGTGCATGAAGCCCAAGTAACACTTTACCAGAGAGGAGGAAGGAGGGGGGAGGGGTTAAATAGATGATGGGGATTAAGGAGTACACTTGTGATGAGCACAGGGTGTTGTATGGAATTGTTGAATATCTGTGCTGTACACCTAAAACTAATATAACACTGTATGTTAACCGGAATTAAAATTAAAACTTAAAAAAAAAGAAAATAATGGTACTATCAATGCTAAGGGCAGAGGTTGATTAATAAATTAATTAAGTCACCAAACAAGTGCTTACTATATCCCAACACTAGGCCAAGGGAGTCTAATTTTTTTTTAATGTTTATTTATTTTTGAGACAGAGAGAGACAGAGCATGAATGGGGGAGGGCAGAGAGAGAGGGAGACACAGAATCGGAAGCAGGCTCCAGGTTCTGAGCCATCAGCCCAGAGCCTGACACAGGGCTCGAACTCACGGACCGTGACCTGAGCTGAAGTCGGGCGCTTAACCGACAGAGCCACCCAGGCCCCCCCTTTTTTCAAAAAATTTTTTTAATGTTTATTTATTTTTGAGACAGAGAGAGACAGAACATGAATGGGGGAGGGGCAGAAAGAGAGGGAGACACAGAATCGGAAGTAGGCTCCAGGCTCTGAGCCATAGGCCAAGGGAGTCTAGGTGTGTGTAAGACACATGTCTCTGCTCTGTGCATCTGTGTGGTCTTATCTTCCATTTGCAGTGTCAACAAAAATGCATGTACCTGCCTTCCCTTTGCTAGGAGCTTGCAGAAACAGAAGGAAGTATGAGACATTGCTCATTCCTTCCAAGGCCTCATCATCCCAATGGGCATATATAAAATAATGAGATTCAGCATAAAATGGTGTGTTCAAAATCTGCATGGGTGATGTGGGTGAGACCTGTCTGTGGGACTCAAGAGGGAGGGCCCAGTGGACTGGAGTGATCTGGGAAGCCTTCACGGAGGAGGCAAGTCTTGTCTTATTCCTCAAATAAGAGATTTTTTTTTTTTTTTTTTTTTTTGCTGTGCAGAGAGATGGAGGGAGGGTGTTCCAAAGGGGAGGTTGTTGGAAGTGACACAGTCTCTCCCTATCTCAGCAGATAGATTGGCTGGATGCTGCCCTGGGAAGCCAGGCTAAGTGTGGATTGTGGAGACCCTTTGTAGGGAATGGGAAGCCATGACAAGTTTCAGAATAAGGAGTGTCACATACAAAGTTTGGCTCCATAGAGCTTATTCCTCTTGGAGTTAACAAATGTGCGGAGTGCTAGAGGCCAGAGCCCTGTTTGGAGGTAATAGGCATAGCTAGGGTGAGAAGTGCTAGATACTTCCAAGAGTGTTAGGACATTTAAATGGCCTAACCAAAAAATCTGTAGTTGAAAATCTGGAATCACCTTGCCTCCTGAGTCTGCAGGGTTTTCTTCTAGGGAACTGATTTTATTATTTGATATGAGGAAGTTCAGTGCATGCTACTCCAAAATATGACACCTTGGCATATTTGGAATATCTCAAGCTGAAGGAGTTTGAGAAAACAATAGAAAGGTCACTGTGATCCTTGACCCTGCCCACCCCTTGTCCTTCTTCCCTGAAATAGATCATGAAACTTTCATGTGAAAGATACCCTCCCTGTATCAGGAGGAAGAAAGACGCTCTTATTACTGGAGACTGGCATTTGGGGAGCCAAGAAATTTTACAAACAAACCTTGTTAAACTTCTCCTTATCTTTCTAGTTACTTCTTCACCATTTACTCCCTAGCCCAAACTCCTTTGTCATGTCGATTCTTCATAGATTTATCATCTCTTTGTCTAGGAGGTATAAAAGCATCTTGTTCCAGGCACTTCTTGGGGTCTTCATTTTCTTATGAAGGTTCCCATGTATATTTAAAAATTCAACAAAATTTGTATGCTTTTCTCCTGTTAATCTGTCTTTGTCAATTTAAATTTTTGGACCCATTCAGGGAGCTAATAGGGTTGAGGAAAATGTTTTCCTCCCCTACAGATGCCAGTAGACATCAGTAGACATTTATAGACATCCCAGTGACTGAGGGTATGAATAAGGAGGCTGTGGAATAGTGATTGAACCTGACCTGAGCAAAGCTACAACAATGTCCAATGATGTTGAGCTGTATTCACCCAAGAGAGGAGACAAGGGTAGTTATATTGTACACAGGGCTCAGAAAACCCAACTGTCAAAGTTGGCTGATCTCACAGTATCAGTACCCCATCTGTGTCTGTGTTCACTGTTCAGTGCATACTGAGGGTTTTTTACTGCATGTACCTCCAGCTCTCCGCCTGAGGGCATTCTCTGGTATGCTTAGCCAAAGATGGATAGGCTGAAGTTAATACCCCTGGAAATAGCCCTCAGCAAACCATGGTGGTATTTGATAGGTTCATACCCCAACTTCGACACCACTGTCCCAAGGGTGTGCCATGTTCTACAACATTTTGATTGATCCTCAGTTGACCACAGTGATGTCCTGATGTATCTCATATCCTTTGTTGGCTGGCTTCTCTTTCCTGCCTCAAGTCCCTATTCCTGTAGTGGTACTTCCTGGGACCACCTCCCAAATAAACTACTTGCTCTCAAATTCTCATTTCAAGGTCTTTTTTTAGGGATTCCAACCTAAGACAAATCAATCAAAACTAGATAATTGGTATTCTGCGTCTAGACATTCTCCTTTAGCAGAAAGGAAATTGGAATCACTGATTATAAGACCATGAGCTTTAATTCTTAGCACTTCTGGGGTAGGGGCTCTCTGGGTCACCTTCTCCAATACAGAGAAGTTACTGGTGGCTTGCTGTGGGATGTCCCCCAAGTACCATGCTTGCTCTAGGCCACACCTTCACTTTGAGTGTTGTAGTATCTTCAGATTTCTTTCAATCAAGAGGACATATAGGGACAGCCTGTGAGAATCAGCTTTACACCATTTGTTAACTCTGCAGATGGAAGAGAGTGCATGGGCTGTGTGGCATTTGGAAGGAAGACCAGATCTAGGGATGGAGGGTAGGTGGCAGCAAAGTCTTGGTCATATTCATTGGAACTTAACAACCTCTTTTCCTTGTGTTGGAGATGAATTTCAGACTCACCACTCCAGGGGGTTGACATTTTTTTCTAGTCATGACTCTGTTTTCAAACAAGCTGACATATCCATCCTTGAACTCAGCACCCTCTGTGGTCATATTGTTTCTGAAACCGTTTATGTGGTCAAGTTTGAAAATTTAAAGCCAAGAAAGAGATGGTTCCAATAAAAGTGAATTAGGGAGGACCCTTAAATATCACAAATCCACCTGTCTGTGCATCTGAGGCTGATACTTTTTATTGTATGTGAATAAGAGTAATTGCTTAACTCCCACTGACTTTTCTTAGTTCCTCTTTCTGAGCCTGACTTTTCTGTGGCTCCTTAGAGAGGAAAGTCAATGGGACTGATAACTGAACTGATCTGGTGACTGATCCCCAAGTAGGCAAATTAGACCAAACCAGAGAGCCTATATAACACCAAATGTGCATTAAAAATTAGGAGAGATATAATTATTAATTTTGAAGATCAAAAAGTGATTCTAAATAACTGAGAGTATTATATTAGTAGTATTGTCCTTTAGGTAACAAAGTCCATTGCTAAAAAGCACATGAGAGCATTTTTCTTGGGCAATTTTCATTCCCAGTAATATTTTGAAATTTTTCTCTGAAGTCTCAGGTGGGTTCCAGTCTCAGCCTGTCTGAGCGTCTGAAATGGGCCTTTGTGACCACAGCCATCATCATGAAATCTTACTTCTTTTTACATTCTCTCTGGACCTATGCTTATTGAGAGGGTGATTTTGAGGACAAAGTTAGCAGTGACATAAGTAACCCATCCATCCATATATAATTAGCTTTCATGATGGGTCAAGGGGGTTTGGGCAGCCTTTTTCATCCCAGAGACCCCTCTAGAGTCACATAATGTGTCCAGCACCAGAAGTTATTGATAATATGCTAAGAAGATAAAGGAGTTTCCCCTTGAAGTGGTGGGAACCTTTGCTAAAAGATTGCAATGACTTATCTGGGAGAGGAGGGCAATTGGATCAAGGCACCAGAATGAGTACAACTGAAAACCATGCCCTCTTCGGTGATAGATCTCTAGCAGTTACATAAAACGCATCCATTATGCCCCTGTAAAATGTCACATATTGCCTTTGATGGACCTGAAATTATGAGGAATGCATAAAAGCCAGTAAGGAGATGAGATCAGACTGAAAGTGAAGTTCACCAATAAAATACATGCAGGATGAGGATTCTGTAAGAGGTGAGAGCAGTCCAGGGATGTTTCAAGAGGGCTCCAGAGAGCTCTGAGCTTGAGGATATTAGGCAAAGAGAGAGGAGCCCTTGGGGTCTCCTGTCCAGGTGATGAGGCATTGCTAGAGCAGCCAGATGGGTTGCCACATACCTTTGTCGAGCAGCAGCAGGCAAGTGGGAGCAGTAAGCACAGGTAATTGGGAAAGAGGACAGTGTAGTAGGTAGTTGCTGCTATCAGGAATTGACAAGCTACTGACACATAACATCTTGATATAAAGTATCTCCCAAACAACTGTAGCATATCCATCAAATTTGTGAACAAGACAAAGACAGCACAATCATCACTATTATTAAACATTATGCTAGAGGCCAATGCAATAAGGGGTAATAGTGAGATACTTGGAGATGATATAATTACTTAGAAAATCAAAGAAAATTGAATGACAGGTTATTAGAACTAGTTAGATTTCTATAAAGTGGTCTGATTTAAGATTTGCATAAAAATCAAAGATTTCTTAAACATTAGCAATAATAAATTAGAACATGTAATACAAACTAAGATTCTATAACCACAAAATTAGAAAATATCTAGTAATAAATGTAACAACAAATGTGTAAGATCTACCTGGAAAAAAATTCAAATTCTTATGAAATATCACCAGTAGGAATCTGAGTAAGTGAAGAGTCATGCCGTATTTCTACACTATTTGTCAATTCTCACTAAATTAATTCATTAAACACAAAAAGGATTTTTAAAAAACACAATATGGAGTACACTATAGATTCTTGCCTTATCCACTCTAAAAATATATCATGGTATTTATTACATATATACAATACATTAAAAGCCAAATGTACAAGTTATAACTATGAAAGCATTAAAAGAAAATACAGGAACATTTGTTAATAATCTTAGGATAGATAAATTTTCTTTAGAAAGACACAAAATGCAGGGAGCATAACTGATAGATTTTAATAGATTACATCAAAATTAAAGTTCCTATGTAACAAGTGGTAGCATAAAACTATTTAATTATAATAATATAATAACAAGAAAATATTTGTAACATATGGCAGTTAAATGATTAATATCCAGACTACATAAAGCACTCCAAAAAGCAATCAGAAAAAAGATAAAACAATGGTATATAAAAATGAGTGTGTCTGAATCACAAAATTACCATACACTTAGAAGTGCAGACAATGGGGCACCTGGATGGCACAATCAGTTAAATGTCCAACTCTTGATTTTGGCTCAGGTCATGTTCTCACTGTTCATGAGTTCCAGCCCTACATTGGG
This sequence comes from Panthera leo, assembly GCF_018350215.1. Classification (NCBI taxonomy): domain Eukaryota; kingdom Metazoa; phylum Chordata; class Mammalia; order Carnivora; family Felidae; genus Panthera; species Panthera leo. The sequence continues at coordinate 43,810,456 of NC_056681.1, forward strand.
CTCTGCGGACAATACAGAGCCTGCTTGGGATTCTCTCTCTGTCACTCTCTCTGCCCAGCCTCCTCAAGAATAAATAAATAAATTAAAAAAAAGAAGTGCAGACAAAATGTATTCTACTTTATTTCTCTATGCTTGATCTTGTCTCTTCTATTAGGATACCATAATTTTGTGCACTCTAGTAAGCTTACTGTGAACTAATACATTAAGCATTTTCTTTAGGTAGATGTCAGTCTCATTTGAAATTTTTTTAATGTTTATTTATTTTTGAGAGAGGCAGAGTGCAAGCAGGGGAGGGGCAGAGGGAGAGGGAGACACAGAATCTGAAGCAGGCTCCAGGCTCTGAGCTGTCAGCACAGAGCCTGACATGGGGTTCAAACTCACAAATCATGAGGTCATGACCTGAGCTGAAGTTGGACACTTAACTGCTTAACTGACTGAGCCACCTAGGGACCCAATGTCAGTCTCATTTGGATGAGATACCTAGGTTTTCTGACTTCCAGGTTTTCTGACCTTGTGATGGTAAGATCAAGTGGAGAATTCATATGTTGACTTCTGGATCCTCCCTCATGTCACTTTGGTCCATGGATTGTGACCATCCAGGTGCCACCTGTCCTATGCCCAAGTCTTCCATTTCCATTGGAATCTGTGGCTGAAGTCTGCATCCATGTCTTGGATTCTGGCTCTCTCCCAGCTGGGTCTACACCAGTGGCCTGTTCTGGCTGACCAGTTTCCACTGCTGCCTTCACTGTGGTCTCCCTGAGGTCTACCTATGTCCCCAAGACATGCGGCCCATCCTGTAGCTCTTACCTATGAATGAACCACTTTCCTCATCCGTCCTCCTCCCACTTTGGCATGCTCTGCAGCTAGCCACCCAGCTTCCTTGGCACCCGGAGAGGCTGCAAGAAGTTCTGCATTCCATCAGTGCCACAGAGAGGATTGCCAGATAAAATATAGGCCGTCCAGTTAAATTTGAATTTCACATGAACAGTATAAGTTTAATGTTTTAGTATAAGTATGTCCCAAGTATTGCATTTCTCAAATATTATATGGTGCATAGTTACACTAAGAAATTATTCATTGTTTATCTTATATTTAAATTTAACTGGGCAGACTTTATTTTTATTTGTTAGATCTGTCAACACTAGCCATGTGGAAACCAAGGGCTGCTTGAAAAGGTTTAGCTCAAGCCCTCCCTTCTGTCTGGCACATCTTCCACCACATTGCACTTCTTCTGTCACCTTGCACACTGCGTTGAGTTGCTTGTACCTATCCCTGCTGGGGCTGGGGTTGAGCGTGAAACCATCTTGTTCCACAGCTTGGAAGAGAAGGGAGGTTGAGGTTCTGTTGCTTTTGCTTTCCCCGCAATTTATACACATGTCTCCACTCCTTCACCCAGAACAGCTGAACTAGACACAAGCCTCTCTTGGCAGGGTACTAGCCTCTCTTTTTCTCCTCTCTCCCAGGTCTGTACTCTCTTCCCTTAGGTCCTCCAAGCTCTTGATAAGTTAAAGGAGGGAGGTAAAGGAATTAAGAAAATCTCTCTCTCCCCAAAGCCTAGGTTTAGAACCCATCATCTTGCTGTGAACTCCAACCTGACGTTCAATATTGGAATCTGAATACTAAATCTTGGTATCACTGTTGTAGATAATTCTAAAATCCCTCCCTGGAGTCCCTAGCCCCAAGTGCAGCTGAATTCCTCATGCTCACTAGGGAAATTCTGTTAAGGTGCAATTTTCAAGAAGTGTGAAACAAGACCCTTATACAAATATAAAGTGAACATGTGCCAAAGGTTTTATTTAGCTCATTAATTATCAAAGGAGTCAGTCAGTTGTTAAAACAGGTTCAAATCAGAATTTGAGTTGCAGAAATTTATATCCTCTCTGGGACAAAATCCATTTACATTGTTATGGACGGGAATGATTTACATTGCTACTACTTGTCTTCAGTTTCATTGCTATCCTTACAGGCATGTAAAACAGCCTAACCAATGGAAAGTTAAGCAGAGGACCACTCCTTTATGGAATTAGATAATCCCTGGAAGGCCTCCTAACCATGCCCCAGTAGCCACTGAGATGATTCCCAGGGATCTCTTGCTCATTCCCAAATCTTGGTCAATTTTTCCTATAAAAGTATAATATTCTCAAAAAAAATTTTAACCTGTTAAAAATACTAGAAAATAAGCTCAAAGAAGAAGAAATGCAAATGGCCAATTAGTACAAGAATTTCATATGATGTTCAAGTCACCAGCATATGCACAGGAAATCCTAAATAAATAAATAAATAAATAAGAATTTTCATCATTCAATATCCAGGATGGAGCAGCAAAAACTTCCATTTATTGATGTTGGAAGTATAAATTGATTACATTTTTTTGAGTGTAGTTTGGAAATGTCTACTGAAAATTTAAATGTGTGCATGTTTACCAGCAATTTTGTGTGTAGATATATTTCCTAGAGAAACATTCACAGTAGGACCATTCATTCACGTACCAAATGTTCATAAAGTACTTATTGTATGCCAAGCTCAGAGATGCTTGAGATAAATCAGTGAGCAAACCAAGCAAAGATCCCTGCCCTCAATGAATTTGTATCCTTATGGGGGTAGATGGACAGTAAGCAATTAATGTAAGGAATATGTAAATTCTCTAGTATTTCAGAAGATAATATAAGGGAGGAAAAGGGAGGAAAAAGTTTTCCTTGACCCTCTTAGGGTCCCGGGCTGGGTCTGAACATTAAACTGACAAAGATTAACAGGAGAAAAGCATACACATTCACTAAAAATAAGTTTTATGTGACATGGGAAACTTCATGAGGAAATGAAAACCCAAACAAACAGACCTATGTATTTTTATGCTTGGTTTGATGAAGAGTGGATGGTCATGGAGGAATATGGGAGGTTAAAGAGTATGAGCTAAGCATAGTAAACTGGGGGAAACATTGCTAAATTCAGATGCTTCTTGCCAACCCTTTGTCTTTGGAGATAAGATTGCTCTTTGCACTGGGTGTTGTATGGAAGCCAATTTGACAATAAAGTATATTAAAAAAAAGAATGCTATTCCTCTGGGTTGTAGGGAGGGCACCTCTCAAGTGAGAGTTTATTATCGTTTCAGTGGAGAAGGGTGGGGAGAAATTCAGGGTGACCTTCCTGCTTCTATGTTTCCTTAAACTACGTTAGCTTAAAATATTCAAGATGTGAAGGTGCCATATTATGGCGTAGGGTGCCCTGAATCTCATTAGGAGAATCAGAAGTATTTACAGCAGGGGTGAAAGTGAGGAACAGGCTTCAAAATTAAATAAGGTCACTGTGGTGAGCCTCACTGAGAAGGTGAGATCTGAGAAGGCCTTGGAGGTGAGGGAAGGAGTTGCACAGGTATCTGGGGGAACAAAGGGCAAAGACCCAGAGCTAGGAGTGGGCTTGGCATGTCTGAGAAATAGCAAGGAAGCCCATATACTTAGAGCAAGGTTTATGCAGGCAGGGCATTACTTGCTCTATTAAAAAAAATAGCGTTTATTTTAAGAAGCTAAAAATAATCTTTTTTAAAAAATTTAAATTCAAGTTAGTTAACATATAGTGTAGTATTGGTTTCAGGAATAGAATTTAGTGACTTATCACTTACATGTAATACCCAGTTCTCAACCCAGCAAGTGCCCTCCTTAATGCCTATCACCCATTTAGCCCCTCCCCCACCCACCTCCCCTCCAGCAACCCTCAGTTTTTTTCTCTGTATTTAAGAATCTCTTATGGTTTGCCTCCCTCTGTTTTTATCTTATTTTATTTTCCCTCCCCCCCCCCACTCTGTTTAAGAATTTTATTTCTTAAATTCCATATATGAGTGAAATCATATGATATTTGTCTTTCTCTGACTTCTTTTGCTTAGCATAATACACTCTAGTTCCATCCACACTGTTGCAAATGGCAAGATTTCATTCTTTTGATCACCTTATAATATTCCACTCTATATAGATACCACATCTTCTTTATCCATTCATCAGTTTATGGACATGTGGGCTCTCTCCATAACTTGGCTATTGTTGATAGCACTGCTATAAACACTGGGGGTCCATGTGCCCCTTCGAATCAGCAGTTTTGTATCCTTTGAATAAATACCTAGTAGTGCAATTGCTGAATCATAGGTAGTTCTACTTTTGACTTTTTGAGGAACTTCCTTACTGTATTCAAGTGGCTGCACCAGTTTGCATTCCCACCAGCAGTGCAAAAGGCTTCCCCTTTCTCTGCATCCTCACTAATGTCTGTTGTTTCCTGAGTTGTTAATTTTAGCCATTCTGACAGGTGTAGGTGGTATCTCATTGTGGTTTTGATTTGTATTTCCCAGATGATGAACAACATAGAACATCTTTTCATTTATCTGTTAGCCATCTGGTTGCATTCTTTGGAAAAGTGTCTGTTTATGTCTTATACACATTTTTTGCTGGATTATTTGATTTTATGGGTGTTGAGTTTGACAAATTCTTTAGAGCTTTTGCATACTAATCCTGTATCTGATATGTCATTTGCAAATATCTTCTCCCATTCCAGTAGTTGCCTTTTAGTTTTGTTGATTGTTCCCTTCACTGTGTAGAAGTCTTTTCTCTTGATGAGGTCCCAATAGTTCATTTTTGTTTCTGTTTCCCTTGCCTCTGGAGGCATGTCTAGTAAGAAGTTGGTGTGGCCGAGATCAAAGAAGTTGTTGCCTGTTTTCTCCTCTGGGATTTGATGGTTTCCTGTCTTATGTTTAGGTCTTTCATCCATTTCAAATTTATTTTTGTGTATGGTGTAAGAAAGTGGTCCAGATTCATTCTTCTGCATGTTGGCGTCCAGTTTTCCCAATACCATTTGGTAAAGAGACTGCCTTTTTTCCATTGGATATTCTTTCCTGCTTTGCCAAAGATTAGTTGCCCATACATTTGTGGGGCCATCTCTGGGTTCCCTATTCTGTTGTATTCATCTATATGTCTGTTTTTGTTCCAGTACCATACTATCTTGATTACAGCTTTATAATACAGCTTAAAGTCCATAATTGTGATGCCTCCTGCTTTCATTTTCTTTTTCAACATTATTTTGGCTATTTGAGGTCTTTTCTGGTTCCATACACATTTTAGGATTGTTTGTTCTAGCTCTGTGAAAAATGCTGGTGGTATTTTGATAGGGAGTGCACTGAATGTGTAGAGTGCTTTGGGTAGTACAGACATTTTAACAATGTTTGTTCTTCCAATTTATGGGCATGGAGTGTTTTTCCATTTCTTTGTGTCTTCTTCAATTTCTTTCATAAACATTCTATAGTTTTCAGTGTACAGATATTTTACCTCTTTGGTTAGTTTACTCCTGAGTATCTTATTTTTTTTGGTGCAGTTGTAAATGGGATTGATTCCTTGATTTCTCTTTCTGCTGAAGCTAAATATAATCTTAAAAATATTTGACAGCTATGGCCATTGGCTTTCTCAAACTGTACATGATAATGCTCCCATCTCATTTTTTTTATTGCAAGAAACAATTTGTTGTACTCATGTACAATAAATTTTGAAGGTTCCAAAAAGCATAAAGTCAGATATCACTCAGAGATAATCATTATTCAAAATTTGTTGTATTTACTTTCAACCTCCCCCTCATGCATATGCTGTTAAAGAAAAAAGTTAGGGGTGCCTGGGTGGCTCAGTCGGTTGAGCGTCTGACTTCAGCTCAGGTTATGATCTCGTGGTCTGTGAGTTCGAACCCCATGTCAGGCTCTGTGCTGACAGCTCAGAGCCTGGAGCCTGCTTCAGATTCTGTGTTTCCCTCTCTCTCTGCCCCTCCCCTGCTCACGCTCTGTCTCCATCTGTCTCAAAAATAAATAAAACATTAAAATAAAAAGTTATTCTGACACTTGTTTTTAAATGGTAAAGAAGACTTTACTCGGATTTTGTAGTAGGTGACAAGGCTGTTGCCAAGGAGGCAATAGTGGACAGAGATTGGACTTAACTCTGAATACAGCAAGGACAGGTGGCAGTTTATCACCAATGAGTAGAATGAGAGGGGTCAATAGGTGGAGAATTACTAAAAGGAAAAGTCAAGGGCAGGGCAATTCTCACTGAAGACAGGCCAGGGTGATCTGATATCAAGATTCTTGCTAAGACTAGGCTATGAAGGCCCAGGTAAGGACAGGGGCCAATGTTGAGACCTAATTCAGAAGAGGGCTCAGAGGAGCCTGACTGAAGTTTTGTCAAGGAGAGACTTTGTCAGTGCAGTGGGGACAAATGGAATATTTATTTAGGAGAGACCCTAGCCCCTCCTTTCATCTCTTGTCACATGAGCCCTCACCAGCAGAGTTGGAAAGCAGAGAAATGGAAGAACAAGGATAATAGAATCAGAGTAAGCCAGTGCTCTTGAGGAAGGTAAAGCAAGCTGAACAGAAGACAAACTCTGCTTGCCCTAAGGGAAGAAGGGAAGACTGTGTCAGAGAAAAAGGATGGGAACCTGGATATCATAAACAATTTTCTCATAATACCTCTTGATAGAAACTAAAGCTGTAACATTAGGTATTGGGATTAGTATTTATGATTCCCCAGGGAAGCACTGATTTTGACAGATAATAGAGTAGGGAGCTCCTAATTAGCACCTAATGAAGCTAGCTCTGACTGTTAAGACACAAGATCAACTTTGTGCTGTGAGGCAGGTGGCTCTGTGTTTAATTTGCTATTCAGATACCACTCTGTTGTGTAACCTTGAATAAGTCACTCAACGTGCCCAGGGCTTTACTTTCTTTATCAGTGGGTAAAGTGAATGAGTAGAATCGGTCCATTTGTAAGCATCTATGAATCTATGAAATTAAGGTTGTTGTGAAATGAGGTCTGTGCTTTCCCCTTGTCGTGGGCAGCCTCACTCCATGTCACTTTGGCAAACGGACATGCCTTCCCATTCCTTCAAAATGGTGGCTGGCTCTTTGGTATCTGTTTATTCCTGTGGTCTTTCTGGAAGAGCTCTTCCTGTTGACTCATTGCACCAACTTCAGAGTGCTCAGAAAGAGCAGACTAGTGATTACCAGGATGTACTGTGGTGATTGGAATATTTAGAGTCTGGACTAAGGTGAACCTGACAGGAATGGTTTTTTAATGACTTTGTGTGGGCAGCGAGATGCTCTATGTAATGGTAGGTAGAACTTAATGGAGATGCTTCCTCCATTCTCTTCTTCCTTCTACTTTCTCCTCCAGGCCTGCTCCCCACTGGAATTATACTACTTAATTATCCTTGCTGATAAAGATGAATAGTAATCATTCAGTTTGTGAATGAGTGAAAAGAGAAATTGCATGTGAGTCACCCAGTGTCTTCTTCCAAACCTTGCTGGAAACTAAGCTGTGTTTTTAATGACTTCCATGCTTTGCAGGGACTCTAATTTCCCCCCATTGGTGACCATTACAGTGCTTTTTATAGAACAATGAAACAACATGGCACATTAATCTTTTTGAATGACACAGTCGGACAGTACCTTCATAAGCAGCAGGCTCTGTTGCAAACATGGGCAAATGAGACACTTTAGCTTACCTGCAAGACTACTACTTTGTATAGCTTTTCCCCTATGACATAGATAACATCAGCTTTGTTCTGAACTCCTAGAGGTAGGAAAGGGGGCTGTCACAAATGGCCAGTTTAGAGCAGGATGTGGGCATTTGACCTATACTCACAAACCCCTCTGCTGCCCCCTGCTCTGGGCCATCTTCTCTCCCCTGGATTATTGCAATAGCTTTGTGACTGGGCTACCTCTTTCTATGGCTGCCCCCACAGTGTATTTTCAAATCAGCAGCCAGAGGGATCCTTTCACAATGTAGGTTAGATCATGTCACTGCTCCTCAAAGCTTCCCCAGGCTCCCCATCCCAGTATGGATAAAAGACAGTCTTTACAATTCCTCAGTTACTTCTCTGCCCCCTTTCCTGGCTCACTCTCCCTGGAAGAGGCTTTGCACTGGCTGTTCCCTCTGCTGGGAGTTCTCTTTCCTTCCTTCAGGATTTTATTTCAGTGAGGTCTTTTCTGCTCTGAAGGTTCAAATTTATCCCCCACACTCCCCCTTCCTCTTCCCTGGCACTGATCAACATTTAACATGCTGTTTTTAAATTTAAGGCAAACAATCTACTGGTCACTTGCTTTGAAAATTATCCATTTTTCATATATATAATCACAATTTACTGTTGAACAACACAGGGGTGAGCAACCTGCTATGCAGTTGAAAATCTGTGTATAACTTTAGACTCCCGAGAAACCTAAGTAATAACTTACTATTGACCCAAAGCCTTACTGGTAACATCAGTAATCAATTAACACATACTTTGTATGTTATATGTATTATATGGTATTCTTAGAATAAAGGCAGCTGGAAAAAAGGAGAAAATATTATTAAGAAAATCATAAGGACATATATAAAGTCATTATATTTTATATTTAAAACTAATACACTGTTATATGTCAATTATATTTCAAGAAGAACTGGATATCTTTAAAAAGCATAAGGAAGAGAAAATGCATTTACAATACTGTGTTGTATTTGTTGAAAAAAAAATCCACAAGTGAAATAAACTTCATGAAGTTGGGGCTTTTTGTCTGTTTTGTTCCCTGTTCTTGGGATTATATCCTTTTGAACAGTACTGCACAAACTTTCACATGCCCAGGAATCACCTAGGGATGTTTCTAAAATGTAGATTCTAATTTGGTAGCTTTGGGATAGGACCTGAGAATCTGTATCCCTAACAAGCTCAGGTGGTCCACATCTGGAATAGCCAGGCTGGCATCCCTGTGGATCTCCACCTACAAGCAGAGCCACCAATTGTTTTCTTTCCAAAGCCAAGTTCAAACTCCCAGGGCTGGATTGATGATATCAGAATCATGTGGGAGATCTTTCCGCTAAATTCCTGGGTGCCTACCTCAGAGGCTGTGAGTTAGTAGGTGAGAAGTAGGGCCTTGGAATCTTGTTGTTGTTTTGTGGGTTTGTTTTTGGTTTTGTTTTTGTTTTGAGAGAGAGTGTGCACATGTGTGGGGGAGGGGCAGAGGAGAGAGAGTATCTTAAACAGCCTCCAAGCCCAGCACGAAGCCCAACAGGATGTTCAGTCTCACCACTGTGAGATCATGACCTGAGCTGAAATCAAGGGTCAGATGCTTAACCCACTGAGCCACCCAGGTGCCTCAGAATCTTGTTTTATAAAGCTCACCAGGTGACTGGAATGTGCAGCAGCCAGAATGGGTAACCACTGATGTAGAGAAATGAAGAATTCCTTGCATGTACAGATGTGATTCTGATTTTGCCAAATTGTCATCTAGTGAGTACAAAATGAAAATTGACGTCTTGATTGAATATAAAAAAATTCTCTTTCCCTCATTTGCATCATTTGGTTGGCGTCCAAAAGAATCTAATGATTTCAACAGAGAAAAAAGCAAACTGTGTATAATCAACTCCGAATATACCCATTCATCCCTTTAAAATTCTGTTTAGTATTATGAAAATAACACAAGCACATGGTAAATAATTCAAACAGTAAAAAGGTATGCAAAGAAAATCAGGCTCTTCCATCCCGGATTTCCAGTCTCATTCCTTGGAGGAAATTATTGTCAACTGTTTCTTGTGAATATTTACAGAAACTTTTTAAACACACACACACATACACACACACACACACGGAGAAATGTGGGGCACCTGGGTGGCTCTTGTTTAAGCATCTGACTCTTGATTTTGGCTCAGATCATGATCTTGTGGTTTGTGATATTAAGCCCCGAATCGCGCTCTGTGCTGACAGCACGGAGCCTGCTTGGGATTCTCTCTCTCTCTCTCTCTCTCTCTGCCCATCCTCAGCTTTCTCTCTCTCCCTCAAAATAAATAAACATTAAAAATGGTTGGGGGGGTATGACCAAACACTCTGTGCCAGGCCTTTCCTTATCAGTGTGTATCTTGGTTAGCTACATAATGCCTGTTGTATTTTCTAAGATGACTGCAACCCTTAGATGCCCCTGATATACCTCCCACTGAGAGGTGGGATTTATGATATGTTACTTTGAATCTGGGTGGGTTTGTGACTATGTTGGGAGTGACACTAAGTCACAATCAAGGTTAGATCATTAAAAGTGATACAACTTCAGGGCACCTGGGTGGCTCAGTTGGTTAAGCATTCGACTCTTGATTTTGGCTCAGGTTGTGATCTCACAATTTGTGAGTTCAAGCCCTTCATCAGGATCTGTGCTGACTGTGCAGAGTCTTCTTGGGATTCTATCACTCCCTCTCTCTCTGCAACCCCCTCTCTCTTTAAAAAGAAAAAGTGATACAACTCCCATCTTGTCCTTTGGGATGCTCACTCATGGAGCAGTCACCAAGAGAGACCACATGGAGAAGCCATGTTTAGGTTTTCTGGCCTATAGGCCTAGTCTGGGCCAACATCTAGCATCAACTTCCAGAAATGTGTGAGACTGAAAGAGTATTTCAGCCTCCAGCTTTAGGCCACTCCAGCACAAAGCAGAGATGAGTTGCAAAAAAATTGGAGACAAACTTTCCTGATTCTATTTAAGGGCAACACAACAGAAGTTACAGGAGAATGCTATAGCCTGAGTGTCATTTGTAGATATTCTTGAGTCAGTCATTTTGTATGAGTATGCTAGGTTAGGCAAAGCAGCAAAAGCAAACAAATTTCACATCTTACAACTTTACATCATCAGTGTTTGTTTCTCACTTGTATTACAGTTCAAGGAGGAGCTGGTGGCTTTCCTCCACATCATGATTCAGGGATCCAGTTTCCTTTCCTATGATGGCTCTTCTGCCTTCAATAGCCTTCTTGGAATCCTTTACTGTATCCTCTTCATTTAACTGGCCTATGAAGAAAGAGAGTGTAGAGGATCACAAAGGAAATTGCATAGTTTGGCCTTTAGTAAGTTCTATTACTTCTGCCCACAATCCCCTGGCCAAGACCCAAACATATGGCCCCATCCTAACTGCAAAGGAGTCTGGGAAAGATAGTCTTCTTGAGCACTCAGGGAGAGCATCTAGCTAGTTTCTGATACATAATGCTTCAATTTGCTCTCTGTGGATGAAGATAATAACAACAACCTTAGGTAGCTGTGAGGACCAAAACAAGTTATCTCTGAAGTAGTTGAGAGGGCTGTACACGTTTTAAGTATCATGATGTTTAAAGTACCTGAGATGATAGACACTTTACACCATAATTCTGGGATCCCCGTGGATAATGGACAACAATAAACCATTGCCCCTGCCCCAGGCCGTCTTATATCTAAGTACTGGCAACCATTGCCCTAATACCAACAACTGCTTCTCCCTGAACAAACAATATATTATACAAAGCAGCTCACTCACATGTTATTCAGACTCAAAGAAATATCAGGAATGTAGCTGGTTCCTCACCAGGCAACACTCAAGTGGGACATTAAGCAGATATGCACTTGTTCTTTCTGTCTTCAGTTTTGTACTATGCTCGTGGCTACCCAGGCTCTGTTTCCATAGCAGCATATAAACTTCATATAAACAAGAGCAAGAGAAAGGTTAAGTAAAAGGAGTTGAAAACAAATAACGTCAACTCTTTTAGCTTTGATTGTCCACAAGTCTTTCTTGTCCACTTCTTCAGTAAGGTACTTAAATTTGGGGAAGCCCAGTTTTTTCATCTGTACAATGGGGATGATAACACCTGAGCTGCCTAGCTTAAGCACTTTGGAGAGGATCGCTTAAAGAAATGCTCTGGAGAGGGCTTTATAAACTGCACAAACTGTATACTATAAAGAGATGAGCAATGATGCTTCTCCTACTATTGCCTGAGAAGCAGTGGGCAACAGCCTTACTGTGCAACTCTAAAAATTCACAACCATTTTATGGTTTATAAATTTTCTGTATAAAACTTGGAAAATACAGGAAGGTATAATTATAGCTTCTGTTATTGAGTAATTTCTGTGTCTCACTGATTCACCTCATGGGATGGGCAGTAGGATCCTGTCTTCCTGCTTGTATAACAGACAGCTGAATGAACCTATTACATTTGAGGTACTGAGGCTGCTTGCTTTAACTGTTTATTTCCAAAGCAAACAGCTCAGCAGTTTCACAACATGTGTCAAGGCCTGGAAAAAAGTCCATTTCCTTTGACCATATATGTTTCTTCCTAAGAATCTTTCCTGAAGGGATAATCCTAAGCACAGCCCGGATTTATGGCCAAAGATCCAAAAATGGCAGCTGCAGGGTTATTTACAAAAGTGAGAAGTTGAAAATGTAAACATGTGTCATTAAAGTAATGATTAAGTAGATCATGGAACATTCCTGCAGTAGAATATTATGGGATTCCTTAAGAATAATGTTTAAGTTTTACTTTTAATTATGTAGGGAATTGCTTATTACATAAATATTCCAAGATGGTGAATGCTATATAGAATTTCATCTCCACTGGGTTCAAAATGCATGAAAACATGATGGAGGAAGACATAGGTCAAAAGGAACTGTATTGATTCTGGATGGTAGAATTATGAGAAACTTCTTTTTTTGGTGCATTCTCTTCCCCCACCACACACTTTTCTGTAGTACTTTTAAAAGTTTCTACATGGAGCAAGATTAGAAAAAATAAAGTAAAACCCTGAGTTAAGTTTAAAATTCTGCAAATTCCTCTCGAATGGACGTTCCCTATTTTGAATCCATTTGTCTCATTTGTTTACAGTTTCATTTGCTTTTTCTTATAAATGCTTATATAGCCATTGGTGCCATTAGCACTAGGTGAAATTCAATGCCAAATATGTAAAAGCTGGAGCCAGCCACTCACAAAGCCTTCATCTGCTGAGCAGATCTTCAAAGGAACTGAGAAGTAAGGGGTTCTCATATTGAATTTCCACCTTCAGGCATGGGTCAGAAAGCACAATCAAATGTTTTCCATAATGGCAAGTGTATCTTTCACAAAGAAGATTAAGAGGAAAAGGAAGTATTAATGTGGATCCAATTATAGCTGTAGCCTGTTGGAGATTAACCTCCATGAAAAATCAGGTCAATTTAGAGAGGACAGGTTTGCTGAGGATGCAAACAGATTCGATTTCCTTTAAAACTTGATAATCCCTGTGAGAAAGGCTCAGGGGAGTTTCATGTGAGTGGAGACTGAATGTCCTTTTGAGGAGTTTGCATGGAGGATAGCCAATGAAACAACCTATAGGTGTGATTTCCATCATCAGAAGTAGAGTGTCCATATTCGACATTTCCAGGATCCATTTGTCTACCTCATAGACCAATGAGTTCTCCCATTTGGGGAACTCTGGGTTCCCCCAAAGGTCTCTAGAAGATTAAGTCACATGTGGAGTGACTTCTAAGCAGAGGCCAATAGAGTCTGAGGTGTAATATCAGATACAAAGGCAAGGATATTATTTATTCTGAGTGTCAGTATTTCATAAGGCCTTGCAGAGTTCTTGACACCTGGGACCCTACAGATGTTCACTCTATTTTTTCTGGTGGGAAGTGAGTCAAATATAGATTTCTTTTATTAGAAATTGCTTCAAAACTCAAAATTTGGGTTTTGATTGGAGGGTAGACTTAGTAAATGCAATGATGTTTATTGATCCCAGGAATCTCAGAGACATCCACACTTGAATGGGATCTTGAGGTTGAACACACTTTATTGCCCTCTGATTTTTGTGACTAATGTCTGATGTTGGTTCATATATCAGGTAAGGCTTGTGTTAAGACTATCATGTGGTCTTGAACCAGGAGTGTTTGTTAAGGATGATGTTATACATGGGATAGTCTAGTTTTGGGACTCAGCCACCCACAGTTTACTTGCACTGGTAAGAGTTTCATTTCCTTGTCTCTCTCATGATGTGGTTCCTGCCTCTTTGCTTTGTCTCTCTCTTCCTTTGTCTCCATGAGGGATTCACCAACTCCTTTTACATTTCTGGGCTTGTTCTCAAATTTACCTTGTGTCTGCCCTTCTTGTTTGTAACCCAGAGCCTCTGTGCACATAAGTTCTTATGATAGGTCCTGCCATGTCTCCTGTCCTGGAGTCCTTGCATGGTGACCTAACTTGTACCCTCGCACCCTCTAAGTCCTAGAAACCAGCTCTGCTTTTACAGGATCCCTGCCAGATATTATAGCCTTCCTTTGAACCCAAGTCTAGGCCCTTCTGGTGCCAACCGCTTCTAAATCTCACCACCTCCCATCCATCCTGGTGGGGGTGCCCATGGACCGGTTGTCACCTCTGCTAGATCACTCTGGGTCCCCAGCTTTCATATACTTTTCTGATATTCAGCATACTGTACCTACCCTGAGAACAAACTGCAGGAAGATACTTCCTCCTTGAGTAGAAGCTTTTCAGGTGACTCAGTTCCACCCCTCAGATCCAAGAGATGAGAGTAACTAATTCAGGATGCTGCTACTCAGAAGCTAGATCAAGATGAAGAGTGGACTTTCTGAGGTGGGGAGGCTTTCTCAATGACATCAGCTTCTTACCCCCAGCTTTACTGAAGTATAATTGCAAAATTGTATATATTAAAAGTATATAATGTGATGGTTTGATACATGTAAACATTGTGAAATGATTACCACAATCAAGTTAATTGACACACCCATCACTTCACATAATTATCTTTTTTTGTTGTGAGAATATTTAAAACCTACCATCTTAACCAATTTTCTGTACACAGTACATTATTATTACTGTAGTCACTCTGCTGTATGTTAGATCCCCAGAACATATGCATCTCATAACTGAAATTTTATACTCTTTGGCCAACATCTCCCCATTTCCTCCACTCCCAATGTTCTGATAACCACCTTTCTACTCTCTGTTTCAATGAGTTCAACTTTTTTTTTTCTTTTTATATTCCACATATAAGTGATACTGTTCAGTATTTGTCTTTTTCTAGCTTAACATTAGCTTCTTTTTACTCTGTTTGATCAAGACTGAAACCAGATCCTGAAGCAAAGGTAGATCTCCCTGCATGACAAGCAGATCATTCAGGAAGGCAAGAACAAACTACAAGGATGACCTTGCAGCCGCTGATGATTGGGTTGTACTGTCAAAATATCTTCACCAGCATCGTGGGGTTTCATAGTCAACTGTAAAACATGTGCCCGTTCCTATATAGAAAATTGAAACCCACATTATACAGGGAGAATATCCTTCATGTGTGGGGTAACTGGATCACATAGTCCAGATCTTGTCCTTTCAAATGTCACCTTCTTGAAGATTTCTTACTCATGTTCTGGCCTGAGTAGGGACACAGCTCTTCTCCTTAGTCATATAATTGAAAAAGTCTGACACTCAGCAGAACTTCCGTAAAGTTTTGTGGATTACAGAATGGAACTATCCACTGAAAGGAACCACAGGTTAAATAATATGGCTATAAAGTACAGCGTTTTCTTGTTTTGTTTTGTTTGATTTTTGCAATGCAGGGGATACATTCCTCTTAGGCCCCAGCTTTCTGCTACCTCAGATCCTGAGTGGACGTTGAGAAGTCCATGGATGAATTTCAGCAAGGGCTATCAGTGCTTTGAAATTGCAATTGAATATTTGTTTGTGCGCCTAAGAATTTTTTCTGGGAATAGAGTCCACAACTTTCATGAGATTCCCAAAGATGCCTTTGTATCCCTAAATGGTAGGTACCATCTTAGCTCCCATAACTGAGTCCCACACACCTGGATGTATCCTCAAAGCCAAGAGATTAAAAGCAGGAGACAGTGGGTAGATCCTCTCTCTAGTTTCCTTCTTTGAGTGATTGGCCCATAAAACGATCATGTCTTTCAAGGGGGACCAAACCACACTAATAATCAGTGCAAAACACAACTCCAATAGAAATGGTACCTTAGCATTTGGGATCATGTATATTATACAGCCAGCCTCTTCCTGGCTCTCAACAAGGTCCATACAACCCCAGATTTCTTGTTTTATGCTGTGAAAACAGAAAAAAAAATTGTTTAAATCCCTCACATCTTTTTCTTCCTGGACTTCAATTGAATTGGTTTTTAGAATGTTTAGCAAATTTTGTTTTTATAGATGTTTTAAAACTTTAATCTGTTTTATGTTCTCTGAAGGTTAGAGCAATTAATATTGTGGACAAAATACCACATATAGTCCCGGGGATAGCTATGAATATAAAATGATACATTAGTTTAATTCCCCCAATGAATGGCTTATTGTCTCTGTCAGAAAATGTGGCTTCATGCATAATTGGCAAAATTACACAGATACTTTTCCAAAGAACCCACATTGGGCTAGTAGGAGATCAGTGGCAAAACCACTGGTTCTGAACTTGACTGATCAAATGTTGATAGTAACCAATAGGGTCCTTGCAAAGTAAAATAATAGCTTTGAGTTCCCATGGAAAGAATGCCACTCTTTGGCTGGAGAGGTCAGAGTTATGGCGCTGCACTGTGTACCAACAAGGGGTGTAAACTTAGGTGAGTTACTAAGGCTGTCTGGATGCTCACCTGGGTTCTCATCTGTAGAAATAGGCTCTCTGAAATCCAGTGCAGCTCTGACCTCCATAAGTCTATTGACTGTATAAGTCTGAGTGGTTCTGAAAAGCCTTGGAGGCAATACATGGCATTAAGTATGGGTGAAAGGAGCCAGGGACAGGGCACCAGTGCTGTGGGTTTGGGTTGTGCTAAAACAAGTTTCAGACAGTGGTTGAATTGAAATATATTGGGACACTGATGATCTTATTTCACTATCTGGGATGATCAAGTGGACAGTCCAAAATTTATCTAATAATTATATAATTTCCCACCTATCTTTGGCATGAAGGCAAGCAGACTTGAGCTGATTTACAGAAATAAGAAAGAGGCTTAAGCACAGTTGTTTATTAGGGCAAGATTTTCACTTCCACCATCATCTATTTGCCCCAGTGCATTCTCTCCTTTACTCATGACAGTGGTCAGAAATAACAAACACTGGATAACTATGAAATAAACATAGGCTTATATTTCCCAGGAGGACTCAGATTTACTCAGTGTCTGCCCTCAGAGACAAGGCAAGAGGTATGAAGCAAGGGAAATATTGTCTCTCTAATAGCTCTATATCAGGGCCTAAGTAATGAATGGACCAGGAGAGTGATCTTCACTTGAAGACATCAGTCAGCTTCCACACAGTCTTGCCAGTGATACACATGCTTCTCTCAGTTCTTTCTTGATAACTTCTTGTTTGCAAAACCTGTGGTGATTTGGCAAAAGCTAAGTGTCCCCCACCTGCTCAGGTTTGAGTGTCCCCACTCAAACTCAGGTTTGAGTTTCAGAAATGTTTGTTTGATAGGTGAAATTTACAGTGACCCCATTAAGACTGTGATCCAACAGAAGGCACCATTTAAGACTATTTCCCAATGGGGCCAAGGAGAGCTGAGTATAGAGCAATAAGGAGACATCCAGATGAAAGTAAAGCTCAGTCACTTTATCCCTCATGTATTGAATGTTTTGCTTAGGCCCAGCCAGTGACCTAGAAATTCATGGCCAGAAAGGTGATATTTAAAAATATTTCTGAGTAAAATAATTTGTGATACATACTATTGTCAAATACAAGTATTATGCTAAGCTTGACATAAATGCAAATCAGATACGGAAAGCCTATCCTAAATGAATTTAAAGGGAAGATGAGTTCATAAATAATCAGGATATGTAGTGATATGGGTAGGGGTATTTGAGGAGGAGGGAAGAGCAAGAGTCATGATACAGTGGTAGAAATTACCAGAATTTCCACAGGATATTGCACAGGAAACTCTAAGCTCAGCTTGGTTGGAAACCAAGTTGAAAGGGTAGATTGGACTCAGGGCCTATTCATGATGTTTTTGTCATCACAAGCTGGGACAACATGGACTTTTTAAAAGCTAACATGGTGGCCTATTGACTCATGGAGAGCTTTTGGGCTGTTGGAGACCCCAGTGGTCAGGAGGCTCCCAAAAGGCCATATCCAAGCTGGACTGTCTTTTGAAACTTTTGCATTATTTACTGATATTTATGTAAAAAAATCATTCTAAGAATCTTGAAGTGTAGAAACAATTATAAGTATCTTAAGAAAGATGTAAGGAAAAGGAAAATAAATGTTGAACAGGCATTTGATGAATGTCAGTATCTGTTTCTGATAAAAGTCTTTGAACTAGGACAAGAAAGATATATCCTTAATTTAATAAAGATGATTACAGGGGACACTTATACTGTTTTGGGTCACTTCATGTCTATTTTCTAATTGACGCAAGCCAACTAGCATAACCTACCTGTCCTCTTGGCCATAGTGACTTGTTTTTATGAATTAGTAAGGGACTGTCCATTGGACTGATGTGATGTAAAGATATTTCTTCTGGCTCCTGGGAAAGTAGCTATGTGGAGGGATGTTCTCTTTCTGTTATGTGTGAACAAGAAAACATGTAGTCCTCAGAGGCCTCTGGCAGACATCTTGGGACCAAAACACGAAGCAGTCTTCACTGAGAAGAGGCACAATTGGCTAGAACAAGACTGACCTGAACTTGCTGTGCGACTTCTCATTTATTTCATAGGCCAATTTGAATTTACTCTTCTGTTACTGAAAACAGCTGAAATTGCTAATTGATTAAACATCGATCTTAAATTAAGAAGAAACATCACATTTCATGGAGAAACTTTAGAGACAGTCTCATTAAAGTTAGAAATAAGAAAAGATTGCCACTGCCCTTTCTATAACTCAATGCTGTTTTACACTGAATTAGCCAATGAAGTACAACAGATTTTGGAGAGTGAATTTTGGAAAGGGACACTTACAGATGATATCATTATCATTTACAGATCAGACTATTTTCCATTTGAAAAACTTAAAATAAGCAACCAGAAAACTATTGTAAGAGAGTTGACAAGTATGGCTGGAAATCAAATAGAAGGGGAAAATCTGTAATTCTCCTCTATACCAGTAATCATCAGTTATAAAACATATGAAAGTGAGTTCACTCACAATGGCAGCAAATAATATGTAGAACCCATACTTAAAAATTAACAGCATCTAACAGAGGCAGACATTTCAGAAATATATTTGAACAATACATAATGTTAGTCGGAATGCAGGCCCACCAGACATTTCTATCAATTGTAACAAAAATGGTATATTCATTTTTGGAGCTCAGTGAAGCAATGAATACTAAAAGCTTTAACAGCTTTAAAAAAACTCTTTGTTTCCTAGTCTTTATTTGTCCAGAACCTTATCCTAAGAAAATTATAATGATCTGTTTAAAGATTTAGTTCCAAGGAAATGTTTTATAAATACAGGAAATAATTAAAATGTAGCACAAAATGGAATAGGCAAATTAATTCTGGCATATTCATACACAATGGGGTAGTCTGCAATTATTGAAAACATGTTATAAAAGTGTGTTTGTTGGTTTGGAAAGATATATATGATATAGTAATGAAAAAGCAGTTTACTGAGCAGTATGTACAGTGTAACCTTATTTTATTACTATTTTTTTTGTAGTTTCAAGTTTTTATTTAAATTCCAGTTAGTTAATATATAGTGTAAATTATTTTCAGGGATAGAATTCAGTGATTCATCACTTATATACAGCACCCTGTGCTCATCACAAATGCCCTCCTTAATACTCATCTACCATGTAACTCATCCCCTTTCACCCCTCCACCAACCCTTAGTTTGTTCTCTTATAGTTAAGAGTCTCTTATGGTTTGCTTCCTTCTCTTTCCCCCTCCCTATGCTCATCTGTTTCATTTTTTAAATTCCACATATGAGTGAAATCATATGGTATTTGTTTTTCTCTGACTGACTTATTTTGCTTAGCGTAATATACTCTAGCTCCACACACATCATTGTAAATGGCAAGATTTCATTCTTTTTTGTGGCTGAGTAATATTCCACTGTATGTATATACCACATATTCATTATCCATTCATCAGTTGATGGACTTTTGGGCTCTTTCCATAATTTGGCTCTTATTGATAATGCTGCTATAAATATCAGGTTGCATGTTTCCCTTCAAATTAGTATTTTTGTGTCATTTGGGTAAATATCCAATAGTAGTGCAATTGCTGGATCATAGGGTAGTTCTATTTTTAACTTTTTGAGGAACCTCCATATGTTTTCCAGAATGGCTGCACCAGTTTGCATTCCCACCAACAGTGCTAAAGGGTTCCCCTTTTTCCACATCCTTGCCAACATCTGTTGGCAACATCTTGTTTCCTGTGTTGTTAATTTTAGTTATTCTGACAGGTGTGAAGTGGTATCTCATTGTGGTTTTGATTTGTATTTTCCTGATGATGCGTAATGTTGAGCATCATTTTTCATGTGTCTGTTGGCCATCTGGCTGTCTTTGGAAAAATGTCTACTCATGTCTTCTGCCTATATCTTCACTGGATTATTTGTTTTTTGGGTGTTGAGTTTGATAAGTTCTTTATAGATTTTGCAAAGTAACCCTCTATCTGTAATTTGCAAATATCTTCTCCCATTCTGTTGGTTGTCTTTTAGTTTTATTGATTGTTTCCTTACTGTGCAGAAGGCTTTTTATCTTGATGAGGTCCCAATAGTTCATTTTTGCTTTTGTTTCCCTTGTCTCCAGAGGTATGTCTAGTAAGAAGTTGCTATGGCCGATGTGAAAGAGGTTCCTGCCTGTGTTCTCCTCTAGGATTTTGATGGTTTCCTATCTCTTTCATCCATTTTGAATTTATTTTTATGTATGGTGTAAGAAAGTGGTCCAGTTTCATTTTTCTGTATGTTGCTGTCCTGTTTCCCAACACCATTTGTTGAAGAGATGGTCCTTTTTTTCCATTGGATAGTCTTTCCTGCTTTGTTGAAGATTGGTTGACTGTATTGTTGTGGGTCCATTTCTGGATTTTCTGTTCAGTTGCATCAATCTATGTGTACTTTCTTGTGCCAGTACCATACTGTCTTGGTCACTACAGCTTTGTTGTATAACTCAAAGTCTGGAATTGTGATGCCTCCAGCTTTGCTTTTCTTTTTCCAGACTGGTTTGGCTATTCAGAGTCTTTTGTAGTTCCATACAAATTTTAGGATTATTTGTTCTAGCTCTGTGAAATATACTGGTGGTATTTTGATAGGCATTGCATTAAATATGTAGGTGGTTTTGGGTAGTAGACATTTGAATAATATATGTACTTCTATCCATGAGTGTGGAATGTTTTTCCATTTCTTTGTGTTCTCTTCAATTTCTTTCATAAGTGTTCTATAATTTTCAGAGTACAGATGTTTTACCTGTTTGGTTAGGTTTATTCCTAGGTATCTTAAGGTTTTTGGTGCAATTGTAAATGGGATAGATTCCTTGATTTCTCTTTCTGCTACTTTATTATTTGTGCATAGAACGTGAAACAGATTTCTGTACATTGATTTTATAACCTGTGACTTTACTGAATTCATGTATTGGTTCTAGCAATTTTTTGGTGGAGTCTTTTGGGTATTCTACATACAGTATCATGTCATCTGCTAAGAGTGAATATTTAACTTCTAACTTGCCAATTTGGATGCCTTTTATTTCTTTTTGTTGTCTGATTGCTGAGGCTAGGACTTTCAGTACTGCGTTAAATAATGTTAGTAAGTGGACATCCTGTCTTATTCCTGATCATAGAGGAAAGCCTTTCAGTTTTTTTTCCATTGAGGATGATGTTAGCTGTGGGTCTTTTGTATATGGCCTTTATGATATTGAGGTGTGTTCCATCTGTCCCTACTTTGTTGAGGGTTTTTATCAAGAATGGATGTTACACTTTGTCAAATGCTTTTTCTGCATATTTTGAGAGGATCATGTGGTTCTTATCCTTTCTTTTCCTAATGTGGTGTATCATGATTAATTTGTGAATGTTGAACCACCCTTGCAACCCAGGAATTAATCCCACTTGATCGTGGTGAATAATTCTTTTTATGTACTGTTGAATTTGATTTGCTAGTATCTTGTTGAGAGTTTTTGCATCCATGTTCATCAGAGATATTGGCCTGTAATTCTCTTTTTTAGTGGGTTCTTTGGTTTTAGAATCAAGGGAATGCTGGCCTTGTAGAAGGAGTTTGAAAATTTTCCTTCCATTTCTATTTTTTGGAATAGTTTGAGAAAACTAGGTATTAATTCTTTAAATGTTTGAGAATCCCCTGAGAATCCATCTGGCCCTGGACTTTTGTTTGTTGGGAGATTTTTGGTTACTGATTCCATTTCTTTGCTTGTTATTGGCCTCTTCAAGTTTTCTATTTCTTCCTGTTTTCAGTTCTGGTAGTTTATATGTTTCTAGAAATTTATCCATTTCTTCCAGATTGCCCAATTTGTTGGTATATAATTTTTCACAATATTCTCTTATAATTTTTGTATTTCTGTGATGTTGGTTGTGATCTCTCCTCTGTTGTTTGTGATTTTTTTTTATTTGTGTCTGTTCTTTTTTCTTTTTGATAAGTCTGGCTCGGGGGTTATCAATTTTATTAATTTTTTCAAAGGACCAGCTCCTGGTTTCATTGATCTGTTCTATTCAGGTTTTTTGTTTGTTTGTTTCCATATTATTTATTTCTGCTCTAATCTTTATTTTCTCCTTCTTCTGCTGTATTTAGGCTTCATTTTTTTTTTTTTAGCCCCTTTAGGTGTAAGTTTAGGTTGTTTATTTGAGAGTTTTCTTGCTTCTTGAGGTAGACCTGTATTACTGTATACTTCCCTCTTAGGATCACTTTTGCTGCATCTCAAATATTTTGGACCATTGTATTTTCTTTTTCATTTGTTTCCATGTATTTTTAACTTCTTCCTCTTTTTTCATTTTTAAATTTTAAAAAATTGTTTTAAAGTCCAGGTTAGGTAGCATATAATGTAATAATGGCTTCAGCAGTAGAATTTAGTGATTCATCACTTATGTGTAACACCCAGTGTTCATCCCAACAAGTGCCCTCCTTAATGCTCATCACTAATTTAGCCCATCCCCCCCCCCACCCAACACCTCTCCAGCACCCCTTTAATTTCCTGGCTAACCCATTCATTCATTAGTAGGATGTTCTTTAACCTCCATGTATTTGTGGTCTTTCCAATTTTTTTCTTGTGATTGACTTCAAGTTTTGTAACGTTGTGGTCAGAAAATATGCATGTCATGATCTTAACCTTTTATATTTGTTGAGGCCTGATTTGTGACCCAGTATGTGATCTATTCTGGAGAATGTCCATGTGCACTCAAAAAGAATGTGCATTCTGCTGCTGTAGGATGAAATGTTCTGAATATATCTGTTACATCGATTGGTCCAGTGTGTCATTCAAAGCCATTGTTTCCTTGTTGATTTCTTGCTTTGATGATCTATCCATTGCTTAAAGTGGGGTGTTAAAGTCCCCTCTTATTACTGTATTATGAATGAGTTTCTTTTTTTTTAATTTTTTAATTTTTATTTATTCTTAGAAAGAGAGAACACGAGCAGAGGAGGGGCAGAGAGAGAAGGAGACACAGAATCTGAAGCAGGATCCAGGCTCTGAGCTGTCAGCACAGAGCCCAATGTGGGGTTTGAACTCATGAACTGTGAGATTGTGACCTGAGCTGAGGTCAGATACTCAACCAACTGAGCCACCCAGGTGCCCCTGAATGAGTTTCTTTATGTTTGTTATTAATTGATTGATATATTTGGGTTATTCCAAATTGGGGACATAAATATTTATAATTATTGGATCTTCTTGTTGGATAGACCTCTTTATTATGATATAGTGCCCTTCTTCAGCTCTTGTTACAGTCTTCGGTTTAAAATCTAGTTTGTCTGATAGAGATATTGCTAGTCTGGCTTTCTTTTGATGTCCATCTGAATGATAAATTGTTCTCCATCCACTCACTTTGGTGTCTGCGTTGTCTTTAGGTCTAAAATGAGTCTCTTGTAGGCAGCATATAGATGTGTCTTGTGTTTTTTTTTTTTATCCATTGACACCCTTCATCTTTTGATTGGAGCATTTAGTCTATTTATATTCAAAGTAATTATTGATAGACATGAATTTAGTGCCATTTTATTACTTGTTTTGTCATTATTTCTGGAGATTTTCTCTCTTCCTTTCTAGTCTTTGTCATTTTTGTTCTTTCTTTCCCACTCAAAGAGAGTCCCTTAATATTTTTTGCAGGGCTGTGTATAGTATAATCTCATTTTAAAGCAGAGGCAGCATGACAGTTGTAAGGATGGGGATAAAAAGACTGGACTAGATGTCCTAGGGGATGTCATATGGCATGGAGGCCACACATGGGTCTCTAGAAGGTAGAAATTCTGAGAGGAAGGATATGGAGAGAGAGCCAACGAAAAGAAAGCTCCTTCTATTTGTCATTCTCCTC
Source organism: Panthera leo (assembly GCF_018350215.1). Taxonomy (NCBI): domain Eukaryota; kingdom Metazoa; phylum Chordata; class Mammalia; order Carnivora; family Felidae; genus Panthera; species Panthera leo. The sequence goes on from NC_056681.1 coordinate 43,834,662, forward strand.
CCTTGTGGCTCCACATATGTTCATTAAAACACACTTGGTGTTATTGGATTACCTGTGGAAGATAGGTAAGAAGAGTTTTGTGGAAGACACATGGGACTGAGTTTTGCACTATTTCCTTATTTTCCTACCAGTGCTGCGTTGGGACACTTGCCTTAATTCTGAAAAAAAAAACAAATGTAGATTTCTATTAAAATTCAGTGTTTGTTTGGTTTGTGGCAGAGTAGGTTGTTCAAGGAAGAGTAGCAGCCTGATGCTTGGGAATCTGACAAGCAGTAGTCATTCTTTATGGAGCCTAGGTGCAGATTAACCAACAGCGGTCAACCCATAGTCCAGATGCACAGCTGATTACCTGACTTTCATATCATCCCTCCACACTCCCCACCAAAAGCACTGAGGGGTAGAATGGAGTCCCCAAAGCTCAGTGCATGCATACACATACACACAACAGTTGCACACACACATGCTCACATGCACACATATATATACAGACAGAGAGACAGGTGGTATACGTGACAACATGCAGGTAATTTTTATTTTATTATGTAGCCCATATAAGATTTCAGACCTTTGATGGCCCAGTCTCAGTACTTTGTCACATTCACAGAAACACAGTCTAACAAACAAAAGTAATAAAAAATATATAATCCCAATCTTTGCAAGTATCTGTCAAAGAATGTTAAAGGAGATCTAATTCTTAACCTACATCACTTTTTAGAAATTCCATCCTTGTTCCTCTGTCATTGTCTCTTACCCTGTGATTATTCTCCTGGCCCCCTTTCATGCAAGCTCTCTTGTCCTTCCTTCCTCTGTTTCCTCCCCTGTCCCTCCAGCGCTGTGACTCTATGTCCTTCCTTCTTATTAAAAGAAGTGAGGGGCACCTGGGTGGCTTAGTCAGTTAAGTGCCGACTTCAGCTCAGGTCATGATCGCGTGGTTCGTGGGTTCGAGCCCTGCGTTGGGCTCTGTGCTGACAGCTCAGAGCCTGGAGCCTGCTTCAGATTCTTTGTCTCCCTCTCTGTCTGCCCCTCCCCCACTCCAGCTCTGTTGCTCTCTCTCAAAAATAAATAAACATTAAAAAATTAAAAATAAATAAAATAAGAGAAGTGAGAGGTTTGCACCTGATTGTGAACAACCAAGATACTCTCTGAAAGGGTGGCATTGGGGATGTTCCTTGAAGAATACTGTGATAGAGAAAGGGAGAGAGGGTATGAGTGAGGAGGAGAGATGGGGGAACTCTCAAGTTGCCTTAGAATCCCAGAACCATGGTCTTTGGAGCAGGGAGGACTGTCAGGAAGGTATGGGGCCACAGTGTGCTTGAATAAAGTTCACCAAGGTGCATGTCACAGGAGATGCCCTCTAACACCTCATGTGAACTAGACATTAACTGCAGCATGGCAAGGACACTCTTGAGGCATAGACAGGGTAATTTAGGAAGTATGCATGGGGTGATTTAAGAAGGCAGAAGAAGGTCTAGTGGAGGTCAAGGAGGAGGGTAACATGGAGGCAAGATGGATGTATGATATTAACTGGGGAACTGGGGGCTTTTCCAGGTGAAGGGAATGGTCTGAGTTAAAGTAGGAAGGTGGAGATGTTCAGGGAAAAGTATTATTTGAGCATAAAGTATAAACAAGGGAGTGGTGGGAGAGGCCCAGAGAACCAAGCTTACAGAGAAAGTCTTGTCAGTCTGCTAAGCAGTTCAGACTGTGGCCTGCAGGGGACTTTTGGAGGGTTTCCAAGAAATGGGCATAGCTAGACTTGCACTGTATGCACACCCATCCAGGGACATGTGGGTATGGGAGAGGGGGGAGCGGAGGAGCATAGAACATCACAAAGAGGTAATTTGGGGGACAGACTCTCAGGGCTTGGAAAGTGGGAGAGTGGGAAGTGTCAGGGTTGATTCTCAGGTTTCTAGTCGGGAGCACAGGTGGACAGTGGGATTTCCAGTGAGAGACAGGGAAAACAGAGCAGGTCCAGCTGTGCAGGGAAATGTGGGTTTGCTTTTGGCCATGTTGGCAAAGGTGAGGAAATATCAGGTACAGAGTCTAGCAGGGGACAGAGTACAAGCATAGGGAAAAAGGAGAGAGGTGGGGCACCTGGGTGGATCAGACTGTTGAGTGACTCACTCTTGATTTTGACTCACATTATGATCCCAAGGTCATGATTTCTCTCCCTCTGCCCCTACCCCCCAACTCCCACAGTCTTTCTGTCTCTCTAAAATAAAAAGAAAGAAAGAAAGAAAGAAAGAAAGAAAGAAAGAAAGAAAGAAAGAAAGAAAGAAAGAAAGAAAGAAAGAAAGAAAGAAAGAAAGAAAGAAAGAAAGAAAGAAAAAGAAAGAAAGAGAGGCAAACCAAGAAACAGACTCTTAACTATAGAGAACAAGCTCGTAGTTACCAGAGGGGAGGTGGGTGGGTGGATGGGTGAAATAGATGATGCGGATTAAGGAGGGTACTTGTGATGAGCACCAGGTGTCATATGTAAGTGTTGAATCACTAAATTGCGCACCTGAAACTAATATTACACTGTATGCCAACCAACTGGAATTTAAGTAAAAACTTAAAAGAAAGAAAGCCCAGCTGGGGTCAGGCTGGACACGGGACAAAGGAGCTGCTGCTGTTGCTGAGCCCGACAAGGAGTCTGGAGGAGCCATGGGGAGTGTTGGGTGCAGGAGAGGACCCTGGGGACACCAGCAGTCCAGGAATGTGTGGAAGAAGAGCCGCCCGCTGCAGGGCAAGTGAGAAGGGTGGCAGCTGGGTGGGGGGCAGTGAGGAGGAGTGGAGAGGGGGCACCATAATGCTGGAGGGGCTGTTGGTTCAGCATGCAGAGAAACTTCAATGCCCAGAGGAAGGACAGGGTCAGAGCCAGGACTCAGTCTGGCCATGGTAAGAGTTGTCTGGGGGGAAGATGGAGCAGGGGCGGCTTCAGTGTCTGAACATGGACTAGAGAAGAGGCGCCCTAGTGGGCCAACCCCTGAGCTAGGGGTCCAGGATGCTAAAATCTCACTGAGTTCAGGTCCCAGCTCTGCCACTTGCTGGCTATGTGACTTTGAGCAAATCCTAGTTGTGCCTCAGCTTCTTCATCTGTAAAATTGCAGTAGAAGTAGGGTTGTAGTGAGGGTAAAATGTGTCAATAAGTGTATGTTATGACATAATACATAGTAAGTGCTATGTCAAAACTGCTCTTATTATATCATGCATGGGATGTATAGAGTATATATATAGTATATAGAATATAAGGTGAATATTAAGCAGTACATATAGTGTGTATACATAATATATATAAATAATAATTATACATGCAATGTATGTAATTATTATAATAAAAACTACCATCATAAAATACATCATTTAAAATAAAATGTTATCATTATAGTATATATTGTGTATGATATATATAATAATAAATATTATACATAAAATACTATATAATTGCATATATTGCTATTAGAGACACACTGCATGTACTGTTACTATATAAAAGCAATAATTATTATCATTACCATCATCGTTATTACTGGAATTTAGTCAGTGCTATAGATGCTGAAGTTAGTAGAGAAATAGAACAACAGAACTTGAGAGTCCAGAAGTTCAGTGAGTGTTTGCTGTGACTAGCAGTAGAGAATCTGATGTGTGTGTGTGCGCACACAGGTAAGTAATGAATTTGGCTTTATTATTTTTTAAGATTATTTATTTATTTTGAGAGAGAGTGCACAAGCAGGGAGGGGCAGAGAGAGAATCCCAAGCAGGCTCTGCACTGTGCAGCTCGAACTCACAAACCGCCAGACGCTTCCACCTGAGTGGAAATCAAGAGTCAGACGCTTAAACAGCTGAGCCACCCAGGCACACTATGAATTTGACTTTAAACACAAAATCATGAAGAGAGTTGATACAGACACTGTAAGCCAGCAAGTTCAACTTGCTCATTTTACCAATGACAGCAGAGACTCCAGTGCTTCACTGAGCCGCTTGAGGTCTCAGAGTCATTGGTGGAGCTCTCCTGCCTCCTCTCTTCTTGCAGGCACTGAATTTGGGTAGAATTCAGCAGACATGGTAAGCTTGAAGGTGAAGGTACAGTCCTGGAGGAGGCCTTTCCTCTGGAAGCTCTGTTGTCCTTCCTTTACTTAGGGTCCAGCTCGACCTTCTCTCCTGCCCCTCTACCCCTCTCCACTTTCACCTACCATTTTGGCATTTAGAGATCCTGTCCTTTGCTGTCCAGGGATGCTGATATTTGCCTCTGGAGGGACTCCAGATGGAGGCTCAAAGAACATTTAAAAATATTAACAGATCAATGCTTCGAAAGCCCAATGTAATGCAGGAAGGAGCCAGTGCTTGTCTTGTTCCCTAGCCTGACAGTGATCACTGTGTCCTCAGGACTGGTCAATTTCCTTGGTGAAATCACCTTGCAGGCATGGGCAGATGATGAGCTTCCAAGGAGGCATCTAGGATTCAGAGCTGTTTTCCTGGCCCCAAGGAGTCCCAGAGATTATTTGGTATCTGCACCAAAGACCCTATAGAGGACCAAAATGTATTCTCTGTGAATTTCTCACATCGGCTTGGCTTGAAAGAAGAGAGTAATTTTAGGTAGTTTTTGATTCTAAAGGGGTTATGAAAGATGTTCCAAATACATTTTAGGATGCTGTCAGAATAGATCTAATCACTGCCTTTTCTTCCCTGGTTTGTTTTGAGGCAATGTGTGATGGATGCTGAGTTTGTCCTTACACCATCCCAACATTCCTCCCCATGCCTCATTCTTCTCAGGGACCAGGAGGCTTTTGGATGCTGTTCAGAGATTCCCCTGTGCACTGGCAGGCTGTCTCCTGACCTCCCTGAGCATGCTTCCACCCTCCCTGCTCCCACCCCAGCCCTCACTGGCCTCAGTCCCTCCCTGGGACAGCCTCAGTGCAACCATGTCTGTGCCAGGAGCAGAGCTGAGCAGAGGACCTGATGTGAGGATGAGGAGCCCGAAGTCTGCCAGGGTCAGGGCTGAGGATCGTTTTGACCTGGAGCCATTCCATGGGTGACAGCCCCTGGTGCAGACTTCCTTTGCAGATCCAAGTGGAAAAGTAAGATGTAGAAGACAACTGAACTGAGGGCCTCATGGGTCTGTCCCATCTGTTCTATTCTGTAGGTGCACAAACACCAGAATCTTGACTGATTACTAGTTGAGTCCACCCAGTTTGGATGCCTTTTCAAACTTAGGAATTTGTAGAGCATTGATTTAGAATGGTAGAACCCACTCCAAACTGTACAAAATGGTTAATTAAAAATATAGGTATACACAACAATGCAATATTGAGTTTCAAAAAGTCTCAGAAATTGTGTACACCATGACACGCTTTTAATCAAATTGAAAACAACTGAAATGAAACAACATACTTTTAGAAATATATATGTGTTAAAACCATAACCAAAATGAAGTAGATGTGAAATCTGTGGTTACAACGATTGTGGAGAAGTAGGGAATAAGATGGGGGAGAAGCACGTGAGTAGATGTAAATTATTGTCAATATTTTGGGTCCTGTGTTCATGGTGTATTCACACCTTTGAATTATATTCTTTTATGACAATAATGTAAATTATAATGGTATAAATTAAAATGCACCAGACCAATTACAAAAATGTTCATTGACCTTGTTAACACTTATTCATACACTGGATATTGTCCTAAGCACTTTATAAGTAGTTGATAATACTTAACTCACTGAATTCTCAAAACAACCCTATACAGTAGATAGTATTATTATTTCCATTTCCATGAAGAAACTGAGGTATAGAGAAGTCAAGTAACTAGCCCAACATCACAAGGCTGAGCTGGAATTCTAAGCCAGGCTATGCATCCCCAGAGTTGTGTGATTAATGTACTTGTGTGAACCCAAGGTCTGTAAAGAAAGGTGAACAAGTTAACTGAAGGAACCAGTTTCTACATGATGCCAGTGCAAATGTACAGGGAAGGAGGGATGCCTGGCTTTAGTGTGTGTACGAAGCAAATGGTTTTGTATAGTACAGTTTTTCAGTTTGTTACTATATCCACCTTCCCAGGCAATGTGTTTGCATGCTACAGGGCCTTTCTGGATTGATTCTAATAGTCTGAATTTTGGTGACATGGCAAGCTAATGGGGCAATCTATTGATTGACTCTTGGAGCTCCCTTCATGTCCCAGTGCTGAGCTGACCAATAGCTAAATGGAGTTAGGGCTTCTCTTTGTTTTGCCTCAAGATTTATCATCTACTGAGCAAATATTGACTTCTTGAATTAACTTGTAATGTCTCTGGCAACAGAATTCCATATTTGTTTGATAACATATCTGGAAGACCCATGGTGGAAACCTCCTTTTCTTCCTTTTCTTTTCTTTTCTTTTCTTTTTTCTTTTCTTTTCTCTGCTTTGCTTTGCTTTGCTTTATTAATAATACATTTTAATTCATTATATACAAAATACCATTGCAACATGAAACCAGTATAAAAATTATTGAGATATTTTATATTTTTGAACTAAATCTTTCAAATTCAATGTGTATCATATACTTTTATATCACAACGCATCACAATTTCTTTTCACTTTATTGAGGAATAATTGACAAATATAATTGTATATATTTAATGTACATAATGTGATGATTTGCTATACCACATACGTTGTGGAATGATTACTAAGATCAAGATGATTAACACACCCATCAATACACACAGTTAACTGTTTGCATGTATGTGGTCAGAATACTTAAGATCTACACTCAGCAACTTTCAAGTACCCAGCACTGTATGATTAACTATAGTCTCCATGCTGTGCATTAAGTACTCAGAATTCATTCTTGTTATAACCAAAAGTTTGTACCCTTTGACCTACATCACCCATTTCCTCCTTCACGTAGCCCCTGGCAACCACCATTCTATTTTCTGTTTCTAAGAAATCAGCTTTCTTTCTCTCTCTCTCCCTGTCTCTCTCTCCTCTCAATTCTACATGTGAGATCATGTAGTATTTATCTTTCTCTGACTTATTTCACTTAGCATAATGCCTTTGAGGTTCATCCATGTTGTTCCAAATGGCAGGATTTCCTTCTTTTATATGGCTGAGTAATACTAAATCACACACACGCACTAAATACATACACACACACTTTTTAATCACATTTTTAATCCATTCATCTGTTGATAGACACTTCGGTTGTTTTCATGTCTTGGCTATTGTGAATAATGCTGCAATGAACATGGGAGTGAAGATATGTCTTTGAGATACTCCTTCAGATATATACCCAGAAGTGGAATTTCTGGATCATATGATAGTTCTATTTTTAATTTGCAGTGGGGTGGGGGTGGGGGGACATCTCCATACTGTTGTCCACAATGGCTGTACCAATTTACATTACCAACAGTGCACAAATGTTCCCTTCTCTCCACATCCTCACCAACACTTGTTATCTTTTGTCTTTTTGATGTGAATCATTCTGAAAGGTGTGAGGTGATACCTCTTTGTGGTTTTAAGCTTCCTTTTAAGTTAGAAGTTCTCTGTTCTTTGAGAGTGGTCTCTGAAACAGCAGGACTAGCCTAACATTCCTGGAGAATTTTTTAGAAATGCAAATTCTTGGGTTTGTCCTTAGTCCTGCTGAATCTGGAGCCCCAGGGGTGAGGTCCAGCTGGTGGTGTGCTGGCAAATAAACAACAACTGGGTCTCTGGGGAAAAAATGCATATAGTTATGTACACAAGTTTAATATAAATTTTATTGGTATATATACTATGTAGCACAAAATTTACAAATAATAATAATAAAATATTCAATATTCCTTATTATAACTTTCATATAGGAAATTGATTTGCACAGAATACTTTCATTGGCCTTTGACAAACTTTTGTAACAGAGACAACTTATGGTTGCAATTGATGAGTGAGTGTAGCTCCAACATGAGTGTTGGCTGATAGTTTTGTTTACAATAAGGGATGTGTTCAAAGAGAAGCAAAGGAAGATGGATGTTATGTCAAAAATTTTTAACAATTTTATGTCATTTTTGGGGGCAAGGACATGAGCAACTTCCTTGCTGAATCAGGTTATAGTTTTCAAATACCGGAAAAAATATGTATATTTTGCTGTTCACAATGTAATAGCTATAGGCTGACATACATCTAAGTTTAATCTGTTTAACTCTGTATTATTAAGCTTTTCTCCATGACTTTCTGAAGTTGAGACAATCAGTGAAATAATAACCCAAGTCCAGATGCAGCATTTGCCCATTGCTGTGGTGTAAATATTTCTACCATGGCCAGTTTCAAGCCATATGACACCACTAACCAGGAGCTAGGAAGAGAGGTGCACAGCAGCACTCCATGTTCCCCATTTCCTTCCTACAGAGACAGTAGTCATAGATGTCCTCCAGGGCAGACATAATAGAAACTTGTAGTAAAATACTTAGGAAATGCTTTTCATGTAGTATTTTAATACATTTATTTTTTGAAAGACAGAGAGAGAGAGAGAGAGAGACCCAAGCAGGCTTTGTGCTGCCAGCACAGATCCTGACATGGGGCACAATCTCAAAAACCATGAGATCATGACCTGAGCCAAAACCAAGAGTCAGACACTCAATCAGCTGAGCCACCTATACTCCCCCTAAGACATAAATTTTAGTTATACATTTTTATGATTTATTTTTAATGACAGCTGTGTTTCATGACTGGCTTGCAATATTCTTGAAAATGTAACAATCGGCTGTCATGAGCTGTTATGAATCAATCCAGTAAACCATTGGGCCCAATTTTGTGTGTTTCAGCAAGCCCTCCAGGTAATTCTGATGATGCCAAAGTCTTTTATTTTTCTCTTTTTAAAAATTCAAGTATAGTTAACTTACAGTGTTTCAGATGTACAGTGTAGTGATTCAACAATTCTATACATTACTTAGTGTTCATCACAATAAGTATACTCTTAACTCCCTTCACCTATTTCACCTATCCATACACCCCTCCCCTCTGGCAACCACCGGTTTGTTCTCTGTAGTTAAGAGTCTGTTTTTTTTTTCTTTTTTTCTCTTTGTTCATTTGTTTTGTTTCTTAAATTCCACATAATGAGTGAAATCATATGGTATTTGTCTTTCTCTGACTGATTTTTTTTTTTTTTTTACTTAGTGATGATGCTAAATTTTGAGAACCACTGGGTAAGCAGATGCTGAGGACAAGAAATGCATTTAGCTACAATTAACCTAGTGACACCTGTTTGGGTCTGGCCAACCAAATGTTTCCCTTAAATGTTTAAACAAGTTCACATTTTGGGAGGAAGTATGTCTACAGGAGAAGAGGGGAATGAGAAAAGGCTTTGAGTTTGAATCTTTGATTTCTTTTTCCCAGATTTGGCCCAGTTTGGTAAACTATTAATAGATAGCCAAGTAAACCTTAGATCAAATTATGGCTCAGTTTATCCTCTTGAAACAAAATGGCAGCCAATGCAACTGCTCAAATGATCTGTCTTCTGGAGTCTTAAAGAAATGGTTGATTTATTCAATAAATATTTATTAAGTATCTATGATATGCCAAGCACTTTTCTGGATGTTAGTGATGCAGAGCACTAAACAAGATAGACAAGGACCCTGATATCAAGGAGTTTATATTCTAGGAGGAAGAGAGTAAACAAACAAACAAACAAACAAAACAAGTAAAAACCAGATAAGCAAGATAATTACTGGAACTATCTCATGCTACAGAGTAAACAGAAGAAGATTATGTTGTAGAGGGTGATATGTGAGAAGGTACTATTTTTTGCCTAGAGTGGTTATGGAAGGTTTCTTTGAGGAGGTGACAATTCAGTGAAGAACTGAATGATGGAAAGAATCCAACTATGGAACTAGCTGGATGAAGAACATCCAGGCAGAGGGGATGACAGTTGTAAAGGTCTTGAGGTGAGAACAGGTTTGATGTATCCAAGGCCGGCCTGGCAAGGAGGATGACTGGCTGGAACAGTGTGAATGAGTAGAGAGTTGTAGGCGATGTGTCAAAAGGCAGCCAGGCAGGGTCATATCAGGTAGGGTCTTTTAGGCCACAGCAAAAGTTTTGGATTTCATTCTTTTCTTTAACGTTTATTTTTTACATTTTTAAAAACATTTATTCATTTTTGAGAGATGGAGCACAAGCAGGGAGGCACAGAAAGAGAGGCAGACACAGAATCCAAAGCAGGCTCCAGACTCTGAGCTGTCAGCACAGAGCCTGATGGAGGGCTTGAACCCATGAACCATGAGATCATGGCCTGAGCTGAAGTCATATACTTAACCAACTGGACCACCCAGGTGACCCTGGATTTCGTTCTAAGTGATGGGAAGCCCCTGCTTAAAGCAGGGGAATGATTGGCCTAATTTCTGCTTTAAAAAGAGTCCTGAATTCTGAGTGGAGAATGGGCTGTGAGAAGCAAAAGTAGAAGGAGGGAACTGCATCGGGAGACTATTGAAAGAATCTAGGGAGCAGATAACATGGCTTGGAATGGAAGTGGTCAGGTTTGGGATTACAGGGTATTACAGGGGAGCAGCAGATTGGACTGGCCAAGAGGTTGTGACAAATTCTTTATAAGAATAAAATGGACTATTAACCTTACCATGTTTAAGCAAAGTGGACTAGAATTCTTTGTGTTGATGCCTGCTAATCTCTTACCCATTTTGGTCCATCTATCAGTTTCTACCTTCTTTACAGAATCATGGCACAGTGTCTTAAGATGGTGATGGCCTCTGAACTGGGTGGGCAACTGAAGAGGCATGAATCAGAAGACACTACGTGGAGACTAAGTACAATCCTGAGTCCATTCTAATGAGCTTAGGTCTATAAGGGCCAAGCAGAAGTTAAGAATGGAGATCACCCCAACAACTCCTTGTGTCTGTGTACAGGTGGGAGCAGCTGTTAACCACTGTGCATTTGTAAAATCGCTACCCTGCTTGAATTGGGTGGGCAAAAACCCTGCATCAGTCTGGGAAACTTCACCTTCCCCATGCAACCTGGCCAGGTTCATGTGTGCATTTTGCCAGCGGTGAGCTTGGAGGCTAACTCCCCAAAGGATTCTGTCCTGAAGGTTGCTTGTCCTGTGGTTGATGGATAAATGTCCTTTGATATATACGGAACAGGAGCTGTCACTGGGAGAGTCACAGGGATTCTCAATCTAATGGTCAGGTCATTACTATGGTGCACATTCTGTAAATTTTTCAACGTATGATTTATATTCACTGATTTAAGAAAACCACAACTACCTTATTTTTTTAAGTGTTTATTATTTTTGAGAGAGAGAGAGAGAGAGAGAGAGAGAGCGAGCATGAGGGGAGAGGGACAGAGAAAGAGGGAGATACAAAATCTGAAACAGGCTCCAGGCTCCAGGCTGTCAGCACAGAGCCCGACATGGGGCTTGAACTCACCAACTGCAAGATCATGACCTGAGCCAAAGTCAGATGCTTAACCACATGAGCCACCCAGGTACCCCATGACTACTGTAACACTTCATTTACCTAGAATTCTCTGAGAATATGGCATTTCATGTAAATGCATTTTTCATATATATGCCTTTATATGTCAAGGCAACTTTTATGTCATGAACATTTCGAGTATTTTAAAGAGAGGGCTTGCTAAAGCAAGTGAGCCTCATAAGCAGAGTGCCTACATGATTTAACTTCCCTTGATAACTCACATTCACCCATTATGACCACCAGTCACTCCTTCATACTATACTGCAGTAACGCAGTGACTCCACACCCCATGAAGCTGACTGTTGTGTAAACTCTCTTACTCTCTGGAGAACTGGGCCCTCTGTTGAGGGCTTTATGTCGTTAACACCTACCAATGGCACCCAGAGCAAGAGTCCAAGCAAACAAGTTTGCTTGAACACCTTTCACTGTTTCTTGTTAGCAGATTGGTGTTTTTAAGAAGATAGTTTTTATTTGGGAGGTTTTATCTAAATTAGCTAGTCTGCTGTTGCTGAAAACAGAAGTTTCCAGAAGCTAAGCCTATGTTTTTCCTATTGGTGTGCACTATATGTGACCCACCCACATTTGTGTATTATTAATCCATACCAAAAAAAAAAAAAAAAAAAAACCTTTTATCATTGTTCCTGGTTCATGTAAACTGAAGAATAAAGAGGAGTCCTCAGGATGACAAAGAAAGATGCCTCCTGGGTCATTCAAGCAGAAGCCAAAGGAAAAAATTTGACTGGAGGAGACCAGGAACTCCCAGTATGTAAAATAATACCAGTGAGACCTCTGTTCTGATGCTGGGCCCATGCTCTCCTCTCCCAGCCTTGAGTTGGACAACCATGACCTGGAGTCGGGCAGTCATGAATGGTTGTTAATGGGGAGCTTTGGGTCAAACAATCACAGCTGCAATGCACACAGGTTTTTTTAGAACTGGTTTGTGCACTAAAGAGAACCTGACTCCTAGGGGAGGTTACATCATGGAATCTTCTAGAGGTCCCATTACCCTGCTATGATGTGTAAGAACTGCCTCACTCCAGAATTTCTGGCAGAAAGCATTTGATACAGTCATTTACATGGAAACATAAGTGGTGTCTTTCTTCCAGTCCCTAGACTTTGGCAAACAGAAGGCTCTTTCCAGTACACTGATGGATATCCTTAACTTCAGCAACAGTTAAGCCTCTATCAGTAAAAAACTCAGGCAGCTCAGAGAAAAATTTCTTCTGACAGACCAGATACTGGAAGTGTAGCTGGGAAGGTTCAGCGCCATTTTTTGAACCAAAATGGAAGAGAGATAAACCAGGAAATTGTCTACATTTTACCTTCTGTATTCTTCCCTTCCTTTGGGGAAATATATGATTATTTTGTAATTGTTTATACACAGATGCAGGTAATCTTTTTTTTCTCTGTTTTTAAAGAGAAAGGTCAAAGTTTGTCACAGTCTGTGTCACATCAAACTGAAATAGCTTCGTCCCCTTCCTCTGTATTTCTGTGGTAATTGGCTCCATGAACTACAAACAGAGCACACGTGGGTTGAACATGATGAGGCCATCTGGGCTTGGGCTAAGTGTGCTTTCCTGGATGGGGGAAGGAACAAGGCTGCCTGGGGCTGTTGGCTGTTACTTGAAGAGAAATCCATGGTTTAAAGACTTTCCTTTGTTCCTTGTTTCTTCACCAAGGGACAGGCACTTCACTTGTCCTGCAGGGGAGGCTGTTGACAAAGTCTTTGTGTCCTGTAAATGGGCAAATTGAGCCTTTTCTGTCATTACTGACAAGTTTGTGGAGTGTGTCTCCGGTAAGATCCAGTGCTTTGTCTGGGGTGATGATGCATAAGATCTATTGGGCTATCCCTCAAGGGGATTACAGTTTGGTTAGACAAACAGGAGGAATTAAACAAGACAAAACCAAAATAGAACAATAAAACAACCAACCAAACAAAAAACCACAAAACAGCCACCAGCCCACCAGCCCTTCTCCTCTCACCCCTACTATGTATGTACATTCATTTCATTACTGATCTCTTTTCTCTTACATGAATATTTGTTTGTTTGTTTGTTTGTTGGGGGAGGGGCTTGTGGATTTCTTGAGCTGGAGATTATTAGCACTTTTTGCCCAATGACAGATCTGTTTTCTAGGTGTAGTGAATGCTGTCCATAAATCACAACCATCCAGCAAATGCTTTACAAAGAGCTTTCGGGACACCGCATTTCATTTGTGGAGGGAAAAAAAATGTCTGCATTTAACTTCTGGCTCCTAATCTTCAGTTGACAGAAACCAGGAAACTGCTCAATTTCATGTGTTTACTTCAAAATACCCTATCTCAGCCAAGTGTCTGGCTGCTCCATTCTATAAATGCAAGGCGCCACCATCATGCCTTGTATGTCTTTCCTTTCTCTCTCCGTGTTGGCTGACACTTGTGTCCAAAAGGCAGGCTTTCAACAAATTGCATTCTGATTGACTGACCTGGATTTCTGCTGTGGAGCTGAACACTAAAGCCAAATGGATTTGACCAAAACTTGCTTTGCTGGTTTTTTTAAGTCTCTTTCAGAAACAGCCTCGGACATGTTTTATGAGAGAAATGAAGAATATTGTTTAAGAACAATGGTACAAGCCAGAGTCACAGCAAGATGGTTTTCAAGGTGGGTGAAATCTCAGGTTATCTATCTGAAGCTTTTAGCTATTCAAGAAGACTCATGGTCTTCTTTTGCAGTATCTGTTGAGACCAAGTTTCTAAGTTCATAAAACCACAGACCTCTGAGTGATTGGAGCTTGTCTTTTGACTGCTTACCGTGATATTTGTTTTGAGCTTGAATCTCAGAGCCATTTTAATCCATCTAAGCAAGGAGCCTGGTATCCAAAGTGAAGTGCAGTCCCATGGACTTCATAATGATACTTGTTGGTGCTGGGGTAAAATTCAGGGATTCATAATCTCTTGACTGTTCTGAAGGACACCGGTCAAGGCCATCACCATTTTAGCTGACCTAGCTGACCGCAATGGCTTTCAGATGATTTCTTGGACTCTAGCCATTTTTTATTCCAATCCAACCATACTATTTCCCCAAAGATTCAGGATTATCATGGTACTTTCCCCAATCTAAATGCTTTAATGGCTCCCTTTTATGTTTCTAAATAAATGGTTTTAAATTTACAGGGAAATCACAACGGTACAAACTTCCCATATACTCCAAACCCTATTATTTCCTATAGTTTCCTATAATGTTAATATTTACTGGGAATGTAGTACATTTGTTACAATAATGAACCAATGTATATACATTATTTTTTTAATTTTTTAAAAGTGTTTATTTTTGAGAGGGAAAGAGTGTGAGAGAGGGAGGAGCAGAGAGAGAAGGATACACAATCTGAAGCAGACTCCAGGCTCTGAGCTGTCAGCACAGAACCTAACATGGTTCTGTGTTTCATGAGCCATGAAATCATGACCTGACCCAAAGTTGGATGCTTAACTGACTGAGCCACCCAGGCGTCCCTGTATATACATTATTTTTAACCAAAGTCCATACTTTACTCAGATTTCCTTACTTTTAACCTAGTGTCCTTTTTCTATTCTAGGATCCGATGCCATATTACATTTAGTCCTCATGTCTCCTTAGGCTTCTCTTGACTGTGGTAGCTTGTCAGATTTTCCTTGTTTTTGATATGACAGTTTTGAGAGGTGCTGATAAGGTATTTTGTAGGATGCCCCTCTATTGGGATATGTCTGATTGTTCCCCCTCAGAATTAGCCTGGGGTGATATGTCTTGGGAGGAAGACCACAGAGGTGAAGTGCCATTTTTCTCACGTCAAGGCTACATACTATCAAAATTGCCTGTCACTGTTGATTTGAACGTTGATCACCTGGCTGAGGGGGTGTTTGTCAGGTTTCTCCACTGTGAAGTTCCCCTTTCCCCATTTCCCTCTTTGGAAAGAAGTCCCTGTGTGTGACCCTCACTCAAGGAGCGGGCAGTTAGGCTCCATTTCCTTGAGGGCAGACTGTCTACAAAAATTATTCAGAATTCTTCTGCACAGTGATTTGTCTATTCTCCTTTTATTTTAATTTGTGCAATCATTTATTTGTATCAGTATGGACTCATGAATATTTTATTTCATATTTTTGGTTATCCAATGCTAATTTATTTTGTTCTTCAAATTGTTTCAGTTTTGACCATTAGAAGCTCTTTCAGGGAACTCCTGTGTCCCTTTCACATACCCTTATCATTGTGGGAATTTTTTAAAGCATTTCATTACTTTTTTATGGTACAAAGATGCTCCAGGTTCTCTTGTATTTTTTTCTAACCCAGTCCTAGAATCAGCCATTTTTTTCCCAAGGACCCCGGGTTCCCTTTTTAATTCCAAATCTACTTAGATAAACACCTTTGTCCTCTACCCCCTTTAGTGAGGTTGCTTCATACATTTGTAACACAGATTGTTTTATCCCATTCTGCACTCTGTCCTGGGATGTCTTGACAGTCTAAGTAATTTTTAAAAATTTGCATACATTTAAGTTTATCTCTGTGCTGTAAAGTTTAATGGGTTTTGGCAAATACATAGTGTCACATATTCACCATGAAGGCATTGTGATCATCTGAATAATGACCCATCAAGGATGTCCACATCCTAATGCCTGGAACCTATGAGCATACTACTTTATGTGGTAAAAGAAATTTTACATATGTGATTAAGAATCTTGAGATTGGGAGATTACTCTGGGTTATCTGGATGAGCCCAATATAGTCACAAAGGTTCTTATAAGAGAGAGGCAGAGTTGGTAGTTGGAAATATGATAGATGCAAGAAGTTAGAATGATGTGAGGAAGGAAGTCATGGTCCAAGGAATGTAGGCAGACCTAAGAAGCTGAAAAAGGCTAGGAATGGACTCTACCCTGAAGCCCCCAGAAGGAATGCAGCTATTTTGACTTGTCGATTTTAGATTTTTCACTCCCAGAACTTAGTAAGAGAGTAAATCTGTGTTTTAAGCTACTAAAATTTTAGTAATTAATTGCAGTAACAATGGGAAATTAATATTGATTTTGATATCTGGAATGGGGTGCTGCTGTAACAAATTCCTAAAAATGTGGAAGTGGCTTTGGAATTGGGTAATGGATAAAAGCTGGAAATTTTGTGAGGACCATGATAGAAGAGGTCAAGGCTGCCTTGAACAGACAAATATGGATATTAAAGACTTTGCTTGTGAAGGCTCAGAAGGAAGCAAGGAACATGATAGAGAAAGCCTGTATTGTCTTAGAGAATACCTATATTGTCATAAACAGGACATAAAAATATGAACATTAAAGGTGCTTCTGATGGGTTGCTTAGTGGGTTAAGCGTCCAGCTCTTGGTTTCAGTTCAGGTCATGATCTCCCAGTTTGTGAGTTGAAGCCCCATGCCAGGCTCCTCGCTAACAGTGCAGAGTCTGCTTGGGATTCTCTCTCCCTCTTTCTCTGGCCCTTCCTCCTCTCTAAAAATAAATAAATAAACTTACAAAAAGATATTTCTGATGAAGGATCAGAAGGAAATGAGGAACATGGTATGGGAAACTGGAGAAAAGGAGATCCTTGTTATATAGTGACAGAAAACTTAGCTAAATTTTGTTCTACAGTTGTGTGGGAAGCAGAACTTATAAATGAACTTAGTATCTAGCTAAAGAGATTTCCAAGCAAAGTATTGAAAGTGCAGCCTAATTCCTTCTTGCTGAGAAGAAGGAGATAAATTGAAGAAAGAATTTTTAAACAAAAGGGACAAAGGACTTGAAATTTGGGGAATTCTTAGCCTATCCAGATTGTAAAGACACCAAAATTAGAAGACCCACTGTTGGGAATGTATACTATGGAAAGAAGTCAAGGTGTAGCTAGAAAAACCTTAGCTAGTGTTTCAGAGGAAGAAAAGAGTACAGTATTTAGTCACATATAGGGATCTCTGAGAAGGTTAGTTTTGTGAATCATGGATCCCCTCAGTCATCTCAACAGAAGCCAAAAATAGAGATGGAATTATCCAGGGAAGATCTATAGAAGAATCTCTTGTCTAATGGAGTCAACCCTCATGGTATACGTGGGAAACCCACTGTTTTTTTTTTTTTTTTTTTTTTTTTTTTTTATGTTATTCCAGCAGAAACCCCACCCAGTGATTATGTTTGTGGTAATTTGTTTTATAACAGTAGAAAACTTATACACCTACCCAATATCCATGTTTCCTGTCTTTGTCAAAATTACCTTGTTTTTATTTTTAAAATAATCTTTTGTTTAGAGTAGTTAAATGTTCGCAGCAAAATTGAGGGGAAGATACAGAAATTTCCTATATACTCCCTGCCTCCCTGCCGTGTATGCATAGCCTCCTCCGTTATGCCCCACCAGAGTGGTACATTTGTTACAACTGGTGAACCTACACTGACATCATAATTACCCAAAGCCCATAGTTTACATCATAGTTGACTCTAATGTCATATATTCTATGGGTTTGGACAAACATATAATGACACATATCCATCATTATGGTATCATATGGAGTATTTTCACTCCCTAAAAATCCTATGTGTTCTGCCTATTCGTCCTTCTCCCCACCTTCCAACCCCTGGCGACCACTGGTTTTTTACGGTGTTCATAATTTTGCCTTTTCCATAATATCATATAGTTGAAATTATATAGTATGTAGCCTTTTCAGATGGGCTTCTTTCACTTAGTAATATGTATTTAAATTTCCTCCATGCCTTTTAATAGTTTGATAGCTCATTTCTTTTCAGTGATGAATAATATTCTATCACCTGGAAGTACCCCAGTTTATCCATTCACCTACTCTAGGGCATCTTGGTTGCTTCCAGTTTTGACAATTATGAATACATCTGCTATGAACATCCGTGTGCAGGTTTTTGTGTGGACATAACTCCTTTGGGTAAATACCAGGACGTGTGATTAATGGGTTGTATGGTAAGAATATATTTAATTTAGTAAGAAACCACTGCCAAAATGTCTTCCTAGGTGGCTGTACATTTTACATTTCCACCAGCAATGAATGAATAAGAGTTTCTGTGTCCCATATACTCATCAGAATTTAGTGTTGTCAGTGTTCTTGGTTTTGGCCATTGTAAAAGGTGTATCTTGTTGTTTTAATTTGCATTTATCTGATGACATATGATGTTGAAAGTCGTTCCATATATTTATTTTTTATCTGTATATCTTCTTTGGTGAGGTGTCTGTTCAAGTCTTTAGTTCATTTTTTAATCAGGTTTTTCTTTTTCTTATTGTTGAGTTTTAAGAATTCTTTGTATATTTTGGATAACAGTCCTTTACTAGATATGTCTTTTGCAAATATTTTTTCCCAGTCCTTGTCTTGTTTCCTCATTCTCTTGACAGTGTCTTTCACAAAGCAGAAATTTTATGTTTAATTAATTCCAGCTTATCAGTGATTTCTTTCATGGATGGTGCCTTTGGAGTTGTATCTAAAATGTCATTACCGAGGAGAGAAGATGGTGGCATAGGAGGACACTGGGCTCACCGTGTCCTGCTGACCACTTCGATTCCACCCACATCTGCCTAAATAACCCAGAAAACCGCCAGAAGCCTAACAGAATGGACTCTCTGGAGCCAAGCGTAGATGAGAGGCCCACAGAAGAGGGTAGGAAGGGCAGAGAGGCGGTGTGTGCTACATGGACTGGTGGGAGGGAGCCGGGGCAGTGGAAGGGCAGCCCATCCAGCAAGGCAGAGCCCCCGAATCTGGCTTGCAAAAGCAGAGGGGCTGGACAGAGTGTGTTCTGACAGCCAGTGGGACTTAACATCTGGAATGTTATAAGTCACCAGCTCTGCTCCGAGAGTGGGAGGGCTAGAGGACAATGGGAGAGAGAGTTGTTGAGCGCTGGAGGACAGAGCTCAGCTTGGCAGGGAACAAAGGCACTCACCAGCACCATCTCCCTCACCTATCATCCAGCCAAAATCCCAAACGGAACCAGTTTCCCTCATATAACTTGCTTGCACGCGCAAACACCCAATGCTGTGCTTTTGCGTATCCATCCCTCCAATGGGTCTGGCTCCCTCCCGGTGCCACAGGGCCCCTCCTGCAGCGGATCACTGAAGGCAAAGCGAGCTGAGTCTGCCCCTCCTGCCTCTGTGCACCTTGCAGATCCACCCCGGCGAATACATCAGATCCTATCTAAGCAGCACCACAAACCTGGCAGTGTGCAAGTAGCCCAGACAGGGGCCACACCACTCCACAGTGAGTCCTGCCCCTGGGAGAGGGGAAGATAAGGTACACACCAGTCTGACTATGGCCCCAGCGGTGGGCTGGGGGCAGACATCAGATCTGACTGCGGCCGCCCACCAACACAAGTTACTCCAGACAACACAGAGGAAGAGCCCTGCAGTTCTGCACCACTCCAGGGACTACCCAAAATGACAAAATGGAAGAATTCTCCTCAAAAGAAACTCCAGGAAGTAGTGACAGCTAACGAACTGATCAAAATGATTTAAGCAGGTTGGCAACCAAACTCCCAGTGAGACTAACGACAAATAGGAGGAACAACACAAGCACAGAGAAGGGAGAGGAGCAGACCACACAAGGCACCCCAGACAGGGGATAAGTTCCATGATATTTGACTTTGAAAGCCATCAGGGCTTAATTCAGAGTACTTTAAAAATCAGTGGGGACCTGGGGAAGATGGCGGCATAGGAGGACGCTGGGCTCACCATGTCCTGCTGATCACTTAGATTCCACCTACACCTGCCTAAATAACCCAGAAAACCACCAGAAGACTAGCAGAACAGAGTCTCCAGAGTCAAGCGCAGACAAGAGACCCACGGAAGAGGGTAGGAAGGGCGGCGAGGTGGTGCACACTACACGGACTGGCTGGAGGGAGCCGGGGAGGAGGGGCGTCCCACCTGCAAAGCAGAGCCCCCCGAGTCTGGCTTGCAAAAGCAGAGGGGCCAGACAGAGTGTGTTCTGGCAGCAAGTGGGACTTAACATCTGGAAGGTTATAAGCTAACAGCTCTGCTTGGAGAACGGGAGGGCTGGAAGACAAGGGGAGGGAGAGTTGTTGAGCCCTGGATGACAGAGCTCAGCTTGGCGGGGAACAAAGGTGCTCGCCAGCACCATCTCCCCCGCCCATCCCCCAGCCAAAATACCAAAGGGAACCAGTTCCTGCCAAGGAACTTGCTTGCACCGCTCAAACACCCAATGCTGTGCTTCTGCAGATCCATCCCTCCAGCGGGTCTGACTCCCTCCCAGTGCCGCAGGGCCCCTCCCAAAATGGATCTCAAAGGAAAAGTGAGCTGAGCCTGCCCCTCCCGCCCCCGTGCACCTTGCCAATCCATCCCAGCTAATACACCAGAACCCCAGCACCACAAGCCTGGCAGTGTGCAAGTAGCCCAGATGGGCTACACCACCCCACAGTGAATCCCGCCCCTAGGAGAGAGAAAGAGAAGGCACACACCAGTCTGACTGTGGCCCCAGCAGTGGGCTGGGGGCAGACATCCAGTCTGACTGCTGCCCCGCCCACCAATGCAAGTTATTCAAGACAGCACAGGGGAAGTGCCCTGCAGTCCTGCACCACTCCAGGGACTATCCAAAATGACAAAACGGAAGAATTCCCTTCAAAAAAACGTCCAGGAAATAACGACAGCTAACGAACTGATCAAAAACAATTTAAACAATATAACAGAAAGTGAAATTAGAATAATAGTCATAAAATTAATCGCTGGGCTTGAAAACAGTATAAAACAGCAGAGAATCTATTGCTACAGAGATCAAGGGACTAAGGAACAGCCAGGAGGAGCTAAAAAATGCTATTAATGAGCTGCAAAATAAAATGGAGACAACCACGGCTTGGATTGAAGAGGCAGAGGAGAGAATAAGTGAACTAGAAGATAAAATTATGGAAAAAGAAGAAGCTGAGAAAAAGAGAGATAAAAAAATCCAGGAGTATGAGGGGAAAATTAGAGAACTAAGTGATGCACTAAAGAGAAATAATATACGCATAATTGGTATTCCAGAGGAGGAAGAGAGAGGGAAAGGTGCTGAAGGTGTACATGAAGAAATCATAGCTGAGAACTTCCCTGATCTGGGGAAGGAAAAAGGCATTGAAATCCAAGAGGCACAGAGAATTCCCTTCAGATGTAACTTGAATCGATCTTCTGCACGACATATCATAGTGAAACTGGCAAAATACAAGGATAAAGAGAAAATTCTGAAAGCAGCTAGGGATAAACATGCTCTAACATATAAAGGGAGACTGATAAGACTCATGATGGATTTATCTACTGAAACTTCGCAGGCCAGAAAGGAATGGCAGGAAATCTTCAATGTGATGAAGAGAAAAAAAAATATGCAGCCGAGAATCCTTTATCCAGCAAGTCTGTCATTTAGAATAGGAGAGATAAAGGTCTTCCCAAGGAAACAAAAACTGAAGGAATTCGTCACCACTAAACCAGCCCTACAAGAGATCCTAAGGGGGATCCTGTGAGACAAGGTACCAGAGACATCGCTACAAGCATGAAACCTACAGACATCACAATGACTCTAAACCCATATCTTTCTATAATAACACTGAATGTAAATGGACTAAATACTCCAACCAAAAGACATAGGGTACCAGAATGGATAAAAAAACAAGACCCATCTATTTGCTGTCTACAGGAGACTCATTTTAGACCTGAGGACACCTTCAGATTGGAAGTGAGGGCATGGAGAACTATCTATCATGCTACTGGAAGTCAAAAGAAAACTGGAGTAGCCATACTTATATCAGACAGACTAGACTTTAAATTAAAGGCTGTAACAAGAGATGAAGAAGGGCATTATATAATAATCACAGGGTCAATCCATCAGGAAGAGCTAACAATTATAAATATCCATGTGCCGAATACGGGAGCCCCCAAATATATAAAACAATTACTTACAAACATAAGCAACCTTATTGATAAGAATGTGGTAATTGCAGGGGACTTTAATACTCCACTTACAACAATGGATACATCATCTAGACACAGGACCAATAAAGAAACAAGGGCCCTGAATGATACATTGGATCAGACGGACTTGACAGATATATTTAGAACTCTGCATCCCAAAGCCGCAGAATATACTTTCTTCTCGAGTGCACATGGAACATTCTCCAAGATAGATTACATACTGGGTCACAAAACAGCCCTTCATAAGTATATAAGAATTGAGATCATACCATGCATATTTTCGGACCACAATGCTATGAAGCTTGAAATCAACCACAGGAAAAAGTCTGGAAAACCTCCAAAAGCATGGAGGTTAAAAAACACCCTACTAAAGAATAAATGGGTCAACCAGGCAAATAGAGAATAAATTAAGAAATATATGGAAACAAAGGAAAATGAAAATACAACAATCTAAATGCTTTGGGATGCAGCAAAGGCAGTCCTGACAGGAAAATACATTGCAATCCAGGCTTATCTCAAGAAATAAGAAAAATCCCAAATACAAAATCTAACAGCACACCTAAAGGAAATAGAAGCAGAACAGCAAAGACACCCCAAACCTGGCAGAAGAAGAGAAATACTAAAATCAGAGAAGAAATAAACAATATAGAATCTAAAAAACTGTAGAGCAGATCAATGAAACCAAGAGTTGGTTTTTTGAAAAAGTAAACAAAATTGATAAACCTCTAGCCAGGCTTCTCAAAAAGAAAAGGGAGATGACCACATAGATAAAATCATGAATGAAAATGGAATTATTACAACCAATCCCTCAGAAATATAAGCAATTATGAAAAATTATATAATACTATGAAAAATTATATGCCCAAAAACTGGACAACCTGGAAGAAATGGACAAATTCCTACACCCACACCCTTCCAAAACTCAATCAGGAGGAAATAGAAAGCTTGAACAGACCCAAAACCAGCAAAGAAATTGAATCAGTTATCAAAAATCTCCCAACAAATAAGAGTCCAGGACCAGATGGCTTCCCAGGGGAATTCTACCAGACATTTAAAGCATAAATAATACCTATCCTTCTCAAGCTATTCTAAAATATAGAAAGGGAAGGAAAACTTCCAGACTCATTCTATGAAGCCAGCATTACTTTGATTCCTAAACCAGACAGAGACCCAGTAAAAAAAGAGAACTACAGGCCAATATCCCTGATGAATATGGATGCAAAATTCTCAATAAGATACTAGCAAATCGAATTCAACAGCATATAAAAAGAATTATTCACTATGATCAAGTGGGATTCATTCTTGGGATGCAGGGCTGGTTCAACATTTGCAAATCAATGTGATACATCACATTAATAAAAGAAAAGATAAGAACCATATGATCCTGTCAATCAATGCAGAAAAAGCATTTGACAAAATTCAGCATCCTTTCTTAATAAAAACCGTCGAGAAAGTCGGGATAGAAGGAACATACTTAAACATCATAAAAGCCATTTATGAAAAGCCCACAGCTAATATCATCCTCAATGGGGAAAAACTGAGAGCTTTTTCCCTGAGATCAGGAACACGACAGGGATGTCCACTCTCACCGCTGTTGTTTAACATAGTGTTGGAAGTTCTAGCATCAGCAATCAGACAACAAAAGGAAATCAAAGGCATCAAAATTGGCAAAGATGAAGTTAAGCTTTCACTTTTTGCAGATGACATGATACTATATATGGAAAATCTGATAGACTCCACCAAAAGTCTGCTAGAACTGATACATGAATTTAGCAAAATCGCAGGATACAAAATCAATGTACAAAACTCAGTTGCATTCTTATACACTAATAACGAAGCAACAGAAAGACAAATAAAGAAGCTGATCCCATTCACAATTGCACCAAGAAGCATAAAATACCTAGGGATAAATCTGACCAAAGATGTAAAAGATCTGTATGCTGAAAACTATAGAAAGCTTATGAAGGAAATTGAAGAAGATATAAAGAAATGGAAAAGCATTCCATGGTCATGGATTGGAAGAATAAATATTGTCAAAATGTCAATACTACCCAAAGCTATCTACACATTCAATGCAATCCCAATCAAAATTGCACCAGCATTCTTCTCGAAACTAGAACAAGTAATCCTAAAATTTGTATGGAACCACAAAAGACCCCGAATAGCCAAAGTAATTTTGAAGAAGAAGACCAAAGCAGGAGGCATCACAATCCCAGACTTTAGCCTCTACTACAAAGTTATAATCATCAAGACAGCATGGTATTGGCATAAAAACAGACACATAGACCAATGGAATAGAATAGAAACTCCAGAACTAGACCCACAAAAGTATGGCCAACTAATCTTTGACAAAGAAGAAAAGAATATCCAATGGAAAAAAGACAGTCTCTTTAACACATGGTGCTGGGAGAACTGGACAGCAACATGTAGAAGGATGAAACTAGATCACTTTCTTACACCATTCACAAAAACAAACTCAAAATGGAAAAAGGGCCTGAATGTGAGACAGGAAACCATCAAAACCCTAGAGGAGAAAGCAGGAAAAAACCTCCCTGACCTCAGCCGCAGCAAGTAAGCAAACTTCTTACTTGACACATCCCCAAGGGCAAGGGAATTAAAAGCAAAAATGAACTATTGGGACCTCATGAAGATAAAAAGCTTCTTCACAGCAAAGGAAACAATCAACAAAACTAAAAGGCAACCAACAGAATGGGAAAAGATATTTGCAAGTGACATATTGGACAAAGGGCTAGTATCCAAAATCTATAAAGAGCTCACCAAACTCCACACCCGAAAAACAAATAACCCAGTGAAGAAATGGGCAGAAAACATGAATAGACACTTCTCTAAAGAAGATATCCAGATGGCCAACAGGCACATGAAAAGATGCTCAACGTCGCTCCTCACCAGGGAAATACAAATCAAAACCACACTCAGATATCACCTCATGCCAGTGAGAGTGGCTAAAATGAACAAATCAGGAGACTATAGATGCTGGAGAGGATGTGGAGAAATGGGAACCCTCTTGCACTGTTGGTGGGAATGCAAACTGGTGCAGCCGCTCTGGAAGACAGTGTGGAGGTTCCTCAAAAAATTAAAAATGGACCACCCCATGACCCAGCAATAGCACTGCTAGGAATTTACCCAAGGGATACAGGAGTGCTGATGCATAGGGGCACTTGTACCCCAATGTTTATAGCAGCATTCTCAACAATAGCCAAATTATGGAAAGAGCCTAAATGTCCATCAACTGATGAATGGATAAAGAAATTGTGGTTTATATACACAATGGAATACTATGTGGCAATGAGAAAGAATGAAATATGGCCCTTTGTAGCAATGTGGATGGAACCGGAGAGTGTTATGCTAAGTTAAATAAGTCATACAGAGAAAGACAGATACCATATGGTTTCACTCTTACGTGGATCCCGAGAAACTTAACAGAAGTCTATGGGGGAAGGGAAGAAAAAAAAAAAAGAGGTTAGAGAGGGAGAGAGCCAAAGCATAAGAGACTGTTAAAAACTGAGAACAAACTGAG
The DNA here is from genome assembly GCF_018350215.1 of Panthera leo. NCBI lineage: Eukaryota > Metazoa > Chordata > Mammalia > Carnivora > Felidae > Panthera > Panthera leo. The sequence goes on from NC_056681.1 coordinate 43,860,497, forward strand.
GGTTGATGGGGGGTGGGAGGGAGGGGAGGGTGGGTGATGGGTATTGAAGAGGGCACCTTTTGGGATGAGCACTGGATGTTGTATGGAAACTAACTTGACAAATAAATTTCATGTTAAAAAAAAAAGTCATTACCATACCCTAGGTCATCTAGGTTTTCTCCGTTATCTTTAAGGAGTTTTATAGTTTTGTATTTTACCTTTAGGTCTGTGATCCATTTTGATTCAGTTCTTGTGACAGGTACATGGTTCGTATCTAAAAGCATTTTAATTTTTTGCATGTTGATGTCCAGTTTTTCCAGCACCATTTGTTGAAGAGACTATCTTTGCTCCATTGTACTGCTTTCACAGGAGCAGTTGATTTTATTTATGTGGATCTATTTCTGGGCTTTATATTCTGTTCCATTGATCTATTTGTATATTATTTCACAAATCTCACACTGTCTTGATTACCTTTGCTTTATACTAAGTCTTAAAGTTTGGTGGTGTCAGTTTTCCAACTTTGTTCTTTTCCTTCAATGTTGTGTTGGCTGCTCTGAATTTTTTGCTTCTCCATATAAGCTTTAGAATCAGTTTCTAACTTGCAAGGACTTTTATTGGGATTGCATTGAATTTATAGCTCAAACTGGGAAGAATTGACATTTTGACAGTTTTGAGTCTTCCTATCTATGGACATGGAATATTTATCCATTGCTTTCATTCTTCTTTGATTTATTTCATCAGAGATTTGTAGTTAGTTTTTCATATAGATCTTGTACATATTTCCTTAGACTTATGCCTATTTAATTGGGGAGGGTTCTAATATAAATAGTATTGTGTTTTTAATTTCAAATTCCACTTATTCGTTGTTGAAATATAGGAAAGAATGGACTCTTACATATTAACCTTGTATCATTGTATCCTCTGATCTTGCTATAATTGCTTATTAGTTCCAGGAGGGTTTTTGTTGTTGTTGTTGTTGTTGATTCTTTAAGATTTTTTACATAAATAATCATGTCATCTGTGAACAAAAAGAGTACCTTTTCTTCCTTCCCAATATGCATACCTGTTATTTCATTTTCTTGCCCTATTGCATTAGATAGAACTTTCAGTATGATACTGAAAAGAAGTGGTGAGAGGGGCTATCTTTGCCTTATCCCTATCTTAGTGGAAACTTTTGAGTTTCTCAACCATTAAGTATGATGTTGGCTGTGGGTGTTTTGCAGATATTCTTTATCAAGTTGAAGAACATCCCCTGTATTACTAGTTTGATGAGAAGGTTATTTTTCAGCATGAATGATTCTAAGAGCAGCAGTTGTGTCCAGCTACATTTCCCAACCTCATTCCAGCTAGGTGTGACCATATGAGTAAGTTCTGGCTGTTGAGAAAGAGGCAGAAGCTGTAAGGTAAGACTTCTAGAATTGAGGAAAGATGGCTAGTAAATGCATTTTTGGCCTTTTTCTCATTCCTTTTTCCTATGTCTGGAATATAGATAACACGGCTGGAGATTAAGCCATCATCTTGGACCATGAGGATAAGCCATGTGTGAAGATGGAAGTTATGTGATAAGGAAGGTGGAACAGAAAGAGCCAAGGAAATTTTGTCCTCAATAATTTTATACCACATCTGTTATACCCACTGTAGACTACCAATCTCTGGGATTGGGGTCTGTAATAGTTTTTCCTTGCTATATAGCATATTACCAAAAATGTAGAAGCTTAGAACAATACAAGTTTATTATATTACAGTTTCTGTGGGTCAAGAGTCCAGGTATAGTTTAGCTTTGCTTAGCATCTTGCCAGACTGAAATCAGGGTGTTGGCTGGGGCTACAGTCTCATCTAAGGCTTGGTTGGAGTCCTCTTCCAGGCTCGTTGGTTGTCGGCAGAATTAATTTCCTTATGTTGTAAGGCTGAAGTCCCTATCAGTCAAAGACCACTCTTATCAACTAGAAGCCACTTTCAACTCTTTGTCATGTAGCTGCCATAGGTAGTTTGCAATATAGATGCTTGCTTTCTTCCAGGGCAGCTGGAGCAAGTCTATGACTTCTAATCTCTCTTCAGTCTACTATTATGGAATCTTATATAATCTAACCTAATAAAGAGAGTGGTTGCCCCATCATATTCATACTGAAGGAGGGGAGATCATACAAGCTGTGTATACCATGCGTGGGAAACTTGCAGTCCATCTTAGAATTATGCCTATCACAGTTGACAACCATCAGTGTCTGAAAGAGTGCTTAATAATACTTGTTGGTCGGTTGGAAAGTAGACTTTTCCATGCCAGACCTGGCTTTCTGGACAGTTGTATTGTTCCCTTGCTGCCAAAATTGTTACAGTTAAGCTCCTTAGCTATCCAGCTCAGAGAAAGGGTGCCACAGGAAGAGTAAGAGTTAGGGTCTTCTCATATTTCTGCAGAGTCTAGACATGTCAATAAACATAACAGCAGCCATTAAAATATACCAAAAACTAACGTGGTTTGCTGAATACTTTGCATGCATGAACTAATTGAATCCTCATAATAAATCTAAGCAGTAGGTACTATCACTATCCCAATTTTGCAGATGAAAAAACAGAAATGTAATAATTTTCTCAGGTTCACACAACTAGCAAGTAGCAGAGTCAGGGTTTGAACTTAGACAGACTGAAGTCAATGCCTATACTCAAATCAATGCTAATGTGCACACAAATCACCTGGGAACTAAAATGCAAATTCTAATTCAGAAGTGAGGCTTGAGATGATGCATTTCTACATAGCTCTAAACAATGCAGCTCCAGGGACCACACTTTGAGTAGCAAGGGTATAAATTATTATGCTGTGTTGTCTCACAACATTTGTTGGGCATGTCAAACCCTGACGTTGAGTGTGGAAGTAGAAGGTGTAAATGTAGAAATCAATACAGACAATTTCAAATTCTGCTGAGGGGAAAATATAGGAGTGAAGTTTGGGGGGCTAAGTATGAAAGAAGTCATGAGTGGAATTTTTAGGATCTTAGATTTTCAGGAAGTGCCAATTCTGGATTTGCCTGTCTTCCACTTTCCCTGGTGTTTCAACTTTAGTAGATACAGACTTTTTCCAGGCCTAGCCCATTCCCTTGAGTATCCCCAGAAATTGGCTAGGTCCACAATATTTGCCTGTGGCCTGGATAACACATCAGAAAGGTAGAGATGTGTACCCTCAAATGGTGGGTTTGGTAGTAGTTATTATGGTCTTGCTCATAGCTTCATAAGTGGGAGATTATAAACTTCCTCAGGTGAGGTGGACTGAGTTATGGGTGGCTCTTCAGGGATCAGAGCCTAGGAGGCTGGGCTGCTCCCAACCACTAGTCAAGTGTGAGTTGTGAACTTGGCAGAAGCTCCAGGATGGATGAAGGGCTGTGACAGAGAGAAAGGAGAGAGACTTCACTCAGTGTGAATGGGATGCATCTGAAAGGGGCAGGCTTTGTAGGGAGAATCAAAGGGGAAGTGGTTCCCAAGGAGAGTGCAATCCTCAGTTGATTTCCTTTGGCTTGTTTAAGGGACAGATGGGAAGTGGATTTTAAAAAGCTGTACTTGGCCAATGCAGATAGGCACCTGCATACTTTTTTTTTTTTTAATTTAAATTTAAATTTTTAAAAATTTACACCCTAATTAGTTAGCATGTAGTGCAACAATGATTTCAAGAGTAGATTCCTTAGTGCCCTTTACCCATTTAGCCCATCCCCCCTCCCACAACCCCTCCAGTAACCCTCAGTTTGTTCTCCATATTTATGAGGCTCTTCTGTTTTGTCCCCCTGCTTGTTTTTATATTATTTTTGTTTCCCTTCCCTTATGTTCATCTGTTTTGTCTCTTAAAGTCCTCAAATGAGTGAAGTCCTATGATTTTTGTCTTTCTCTGACTCACTAATTTCACTTAGCATAATACCTTCTAGTTGCACCCACATAGTTGCAAGTGGCAAGATTTCATTCTTTTTGATTGAAAGTAATACTCCATTGTGTGTGTGTGTGTGTGTGTGTGTGTGTGTGTGTGTGTATCACATTTTCTTTATCCATTCATCCATTGATGGACATTTGGGCTCTTTACATAATTTGGCTATTGTTGATAGTGCTGCTATAAACATGGGGGTGCATGTGTCCCTTCGAAACAGCACACATCAAAAAACTAAAATTAGAACTGCCCTACAACCCAGAAATTGCACTACTAGGCATTTGTCCATGGGATACAGGTGTGCTGTTTCGAAGGGACACATGCATACTTTTGATTCCAAGAAGGTCTTTCCCCAGTTAACCAACAGCATTCCCCAATATGGAAAAGCAAGCAAAAAGGGCTGAGCTTCACAATGATGGTAATATGTATTGAGTATTTACCATGGACCCAGAGGTTTTTAGGTGCATCATTTCATCTATGCCCTGTACAACCCTTATTTTACACGTGGATAAATTGGGTACGGGAAACTTAAGAAAGTTGCTGAAGAACATAAAGCTAGTAAATGGTGAGATCAGGGTTTGAATATCAAACATATATCTCTGAAGTCTGTTTGCTGAACCACAATGGTGTACTTTTCCCATAGATGGGGACCAACATTCTTGATTTACCCAGGTGAGAAAACACTGGCATAGTGAATTTTGGGAATTTATCCAAGAGGCTAGGGCAGCCAGAGTTTGGACCCCAGCCAAGATCTCATAGTTTGCTAACTCTGGTAGCAACCATATTTTCTTGTTTATCTCATATTTTTACTCAAATTGTAAGCTTTCTGAGAGCAGAGTTCCTGCTTTATTTTTCTGTGTAGTAAGGGCTTCCAGTACAAACAAGGTGGTCATCTAATGTTAAGTGAATGAGAGTGCAGTGTCAGACTTAGTGTAGCTAAATGTAGTATTGGATGTGAATTTAACATGGGTTTTAATGGCTAGAATTCTATTTTTATGGTTGCTTGAAGGAGGAACCTCCTGGCAAGGGACAGTCACCTGGTTATCCAGAGTTCTGATAACCTTCTGTAGACATTCTCATTACCCAAACTGACTTGTCTTCTGACTCAGATCTTATCACTCCTCGTATAAGCCACCCAATCTCTTACTCCTCTGTGTTAAGTACTTGTGGCTTCAGTCACTATGCAGCAGTGTCCAATAGAACTTTCTCTGATGATATAAATGTTCTATATCCATGCTGTCCAGCATGACAACCAGTAGCCACATGTGGCTACTGAGACCTGGAAATGTAGTTAATGCAACTAGGGAGCTGAATTTTGAATTTTATTGAATTTTAATTAATGTAAATAGTCACATGTGGCTAGTGATTACCATATTGTAAAGGGCACATCTAGATTTAACTCCCACATTGCTGCCTCCAACCCAAGTCTCTTCCTTGAGCCTCCAGATTAATTTTCATCTGGCTACTGAACATTGCCTGACTTCAATGATCAAACAAGTTCCATCTAGAATTCCTGACTAACTCCATCCCAAGTCTGAGCTTTGATTGGATTCTTGACCTCACCCACTAGATCACCTATTATCTGGTTGCTTAGCTGGAAGTTAACTTGGGGTTTCCGCCTACTCTTTCTTCTACATCTGGAGATTCTTCTTCCTGTTATCCTTCCTCCTGCCACTGGCTCTGTTCTGATACTAATCACCTCCTGCCTTGACCTTTGCAATATTCTTCCCATTGGGTCTCTTTTCTTGCTGCTTCTCCTGGCTTGTGATTGATTGAATCATTGGTCCCAATTCTTTACTTCTCTGTAATGGAATCATTCACCAATCCTTTTGCCATGACTCTCTACCATGGTAGGTACATGACTACTGTCTTCATGGTAGATGGCCTTTGAATTGTGGCTTGGTCATGGACTTGTTTGACCACTGGGATGTTCACAAGGGTGATGTGAGCAGAAGTTTGAAATGTGCTTGTGCATTTGGACTTGCCTTTTTGCACTTCCGCTATCACCATGAGAAGAAAATGCTCTGGGTAGCTTTTGGTCCAAGGAGGATGAGAAAGAGATACATGAAGCAGACCTGGACCCCACTCATAGTCTGGAGCTAAGCCCAGCCAGTCCCAGTTAAGGTCAGCCATACTTAGCCAAAAAACAGAAGCAAGAATGAGAAGTAAATGCGTATTAAGGTATGGCACTGTGAGTTTGGAGTGTTTATTATTTAGCAAAGGCTGTCTAATACACAGTTTTTATCTATTCTCCCTAATGCCAAGTCTCCATTGTGAAACATAGGTCTATCTTGTTATTTGTATACAGTGTCTGATTTTTTCCTACAGGATAAAATTCCAAATGTTTATTCTACCATGTAATCCCTGCATTGCCCAACCTCAGCTTCTAATTTCCATCTCACTCTACCATGACCCTGCTCATTTCCCATCCAAAAACACTTGAAGGTTTAAAGCATGCTTTTAACTTTGACTCCTTTATACCTTTGTTTTGTCTTTCCTTCTGCTTGGACTTTTATCACATACCTGATTTGTCAATTCCTACTTATTCTTCAAAGCCAGCTCAAATGTCACCACTCAGAAGTGTCCCATTTATGACTTCATGGTACTTAATAGGTATTACTATTAGAATACTCATTTCATGGCCCTATGGCAGATTGTGTCTATGACCTGACCTATGCTGATAGCTTTAGGGAAGTGACTTTATTTTATCCATACTTCTGTCCCTTATAGCTATGCCTAACTCATTTTCTGCCATAAAATAGATACTTAAAAAAGGTGTAATGAGTAAATTTTAAGGGGCATCATTTGGCAGTCTGCCCTCCTAGGCAATGTGAGGAGCTGTGGAGAGCAGATTAATTCAGAGGTCTCATGCGAGCAGCATTCCTGCGGTTCCCAGAGTAACTCTGCCAGGAAAGGAGTTATGCTTGGCAGAATCTGTTAAAGATTCTGCCTGCTCTGTTTCAGAACAGATGGGGAGGCAGCATAATGCTATAGTTGGATCATGGGATAAAAGAGCCAGTTTGCAGCCCTGGCTCTGTCACCAACTTCTCCCCATTTCTCACTGAGCTTCAGGTTCTTTATACAATGAGGTTCTTGGATATGAGAGTCTCCCTAGGAACCCCTGATTCTGATATATGGTTTGGGTCCCTACAGAAGCCCCCAGGTCCCAAGGAGATATAAAAAGCCATTAAGGATGGGGCAGCTGGGTTAGGGGAACCATGCCTCATTGTGGGCAGGGAACTAGATTCTCACCAATTTTCCTTGTGTATATATTCTTGTTACCCATATTCCAGATAAAACTGACATGAAAACAGAGTAGCTTAAAGAATAATTTATTATTATTTCTCATGTTTTTGTGGGTTGGCTAGGTTTGTCTGGGAAGATTTTGCTTGAGATCCCTTCTGCAGTTGTAGTCAGATGGTGGCTGGGGCTGCAGTTATCTGGGGGTTTAACTGGGCTGGACAGCCAAGATGCCTCATCCACATGGATGAGTTGTGAGTTGGGCTGTCACTGAGCATTGTGTAGCCTGTTCATGTGTCATGGGCTTCTCACAGTATGGTGGCTGGATTCTTAGTAGGAGCATCCCAAGAGTGAAATTTCCTAGTGCCACAGGCATAAGCTACAACACTTCTTATGACTAAGACTCAGATTCTCAGAACATCATTTTTGCCACATTCTTTTGGATAAGCAAGTCACTAAGGCCAGCCTAGATTTAAGGGGCAGGGCACAGACACCTTTCTCCATGGGAGGACTGATGAAGAATGTATAGCCCTATTCAGTTCATCTCAGCATGAGAATATGATGAAGTGAAGGATCTTGGAATTGGAAAATCTTTTAAGACCTGATAATGAATATGGTGAATGTGGCTAGACATTTTGGAATGACTTCGGGGCTATCCTCAGGCTGAGAAGGGAGAGACTCTAGATTTCATCCCAACTTTTAAAAAAAATATTTTATTTTTAAATTTTTATTTACTTTTATTTTTTATTTAAATCCAAGTTAGTTAACATATAGTGTAATAATGATTTCAGGAATAGAATTTAGTGATCCATCACTTACATATAACACCCAGTGCTCATCCCAACAAGTGCCCTTCTTAATGGCTCTTGTCATTTAGCCCATCCCCTCAACCGCCACCCCACCAGCAGACCCTCAGTTTTTTCTCTGTATTTAATAGTCTCTAGGGGTGCCTAGGTCGCTCAGTCTATTAAGCATCCAACTTCAGCTCAGGTCATGATCTCACGGCTTTTGAGTTTGAGCCCCGCATTGAGCTTTGTGCTGACAGCTCGGGGCCTGGAGCCTGCTTTGGATTCTGTGTCTCCTTCTCCCTCCACCTCTCCCCACTCACACTCTGTCTCTCTCTGTCTCTCTCTCAAAAATAAATAAACATTAAAAAAATTGTTTTAAAGAGTCTCTTAATGGTTTGTCTTCCTCTCTGTTTTTATCTTATTTTTGTTTGCCTTCATCTTTGTTCATCTGTTTTGTTTCTTAAATTCCACATATGAGGGAAAATCATGTGATATTTGTCTTTATCTGATGACTTATTTTGCTTAGCATAGTACACTCTAGTTCCATCCACATTGTTGCAAATGGCAAGATTTCATTCTTTTTGATTACCGAGTAATATGCCATTGTATATAGATGCCATATCTTTTTTATCCATTCATCAGTCAATGGACGTTTGGGCTCTTTCCATACTTTGGCTATTGTCGATGGTGCTGCCGTAAACATTGGGCCACACATTGTAAACATGTGCCCCTTCGAATCAGCATTTTTTTATCTTTTGGTTAAATACCTAGTAGTGCAATTGCTGGGTCAAAGGGTAGTTATATTTTTAACTTTTTGAGGCACCCCCATACTTTTTTCCAGAGTAGCTGCCCCAGTTTGCATTCCCACCAGCAGTGCAAAAAGGTTCCCCTTTCTCCACATCCTCGCCAACATCTGTTGTTTCCTGAGTTGTTAATTTTAACCATTCTGACAGGTATGAGGTGATACCTCATTGTGGTTTTGATTTGCATTTCCCTGATGAAGAGTGATGTTGAGCATCTTTTCATGTGTTTTTTAGCCATCTGGATGTATTCTTTGGAAAAGTGTCTGTTCATGTCTTCTGCCCATTTTTTCACTGGATTATTTGTTTTTTGGGTGTTGAGTTTGGTAGATTCTTTTTAGATTTTGGATACTAACCCTTTATCCAACACGTCATTTGCAAATATATTTTTCCCATCCTGTTGGTTGCCTTTTAGTTTTGCTGATTATTTCCTTCACTGTGCAGAAGGTTTTTATCTTTATGAGGTCCCAATAGTTCATTTTTGCTTTTGTTTCCCTTGCCTCTGTAAACATATCAAGTAAGAAGTCGCTGTGGTCAAGGTCAAAGAGATTTTTACCTGTTTTCTCCTCTACAATTTTGATGGTTTCATGTCTTATGTTTAGGTGTTTCATCCATTTTGAGTTTATTTTTGTGTATGGTTTAATAAAGTGGTCTAGTTTCATTCTTCTGCATGTTGCTGTCCAGTTTTTCCAGCACCATTTGCTGAAGAGACTGTCTTTTTCCGTTGGATATTCTTTCCTGCTTTGTCAAAGATTAGTTGGCCATACATTTGTGGGTCCATTTCTGGGTTCCCTATTCCATTCCATTTATCTGTGTGTCTGTTTTTGTGCCAGTACCATACTGTCTTGATGATTACAACTTTGTAATATACTATAGCTTAAAGTCCAGGATTGTGATGCCTCCAGCTTTGGTTTTCCTTTTCAACATTACTTGGGCTATTTGGGGTCTTTTCTGGTTCCATACAAATCTTAAGATTGTTTGTTTTAGCTCTGTGAAGAATTCTGGTGTTATTTTGATAGGGATTTCATTGGATGTGTAGATTGCTTTGGGTAGTATGGCCATTTTAAAAATATTTGTTCTTACAATCCATGAGAATGGAATGTTTTTCCATTTCTTTGTGTCTTCTTCAATTTCTTTCATAAGAATTCTACAGTTTTCAGTGTAAAGATATTTCAGTCTTTGGTTAGGTTTATTTCTAGGTATTTTATGGTTTTTGGTGCAATTATAAATGGGATAGATTCCTTGATTTCTCTTTCCGCTGCTTCATTATTGTATAGAAATGCAACTGATTTCTTTACATTGATTATATATTCTGTGATTTTGCTGAATTTATGTATCAGTTCTAGTAGTTTTTTGGTGGAGCCTTTGGGTTTTCCACATAGACTATCATGTTATGTGAGCAGGGTGAAAGTTTGACTTCTTCCTTGCTGATTTGGATGCCTTTTATTTGATTTCATCCCATCTTTAATCAGAAAATCTCTCTGAGGTTCAGATTCAGCTATTTGTTTGTTTGTTTGTTTGAAGAGTTCCATGGCATTTAAAAGTAATGTCATGATCATAGTTTGGTGTGGGTCCCACAGCCTTAGCAAACAAATATACATTGAATGAATTGTTCCCTGGGTGTTCACAGGCCAGTCTGGGTGTCTATAGCAGAAGACAGAGATCCAGGTTTGGCCTGACCTGATAGATGTAGGTGCTTTCTTAGATTGAGGCTACCCAGGAGCTTGGGCAGAACTTGGTGAGAGTCTTTTTCCACAGAAAAACAAACTTTGGATCTTTGTTAAATTTCTAGCTGGTCTAGATATCTCTTAATATCTTGTTAAAATTAAGTACAAAATGGAGACCAGGCTTAACAATTCCTTGAGTACACCCATAGGCAAAAACTAAATCTAGCTTATTTTATCAACTTAAGTGAAACTTAGGTTATTTTTTGTAAATGCCTCTGATAATCATAAAAGAAAGAAACTTAAGTCATCTTCCTGAAACTAGTATAATCACGTTTAACCAATCCTCCAGTATCTGGAAACACCATTATCATAACCAATTATTGTAAAGATTAACAACTTCCTCATTTTCACTTTATAAACCATCTTGTAATGTCATGCCCCTGAACGTCATATTAGTTTTAAATTTGAAAGCTCCCGGTTCATGAACTTTCTTATATGCCCTAATTAAAACTCTTACTAAATAGTATTTATTGATATGGTGGGTTTAATTTTACTGTTTCTGGACTTTTGACATTTGTTAACTCAGTTTTCCACTTGAAAACTGAATCCACAGGTACAGCCTGTAGCACTTTTCACATTCCATCGTCTGGTGTATCATGAACTTTAAAAGAAGATACTTACTAACTGACGCCCTTTTTGAAAAAGCCCAAGAGCATCATCTTCTTATGCTGTTGTCATTTGCCCCATTAGACTGAAATCTCACTGAAGGTAGGAAATGAGTTTTTTTCATCTTTGTGTCCCCTTGGTGCCCTATTTTCTCACAGGAGGCACTCAATGACATTTATACCTGGGTTGGATGAACTCAAAAGCTCCAAGCTGTCTAAATGACTGTTTCCATAGGAATCCCTTCATAAGCCTCTGAATGGCCTTGAAATCAGTGCTTTGAAGAAAATGTCTTGCACTTAAAAGGAAGAGGGCTGTATTTCCTTTTTTGGTGGATTAGTGACTGGGCTAGGCTGAAGAGAGGTGACTCACCACAGGGATCAGGGTGGACAGGGAGGGGAGGAGGTCTTGGCTGGCATGCTGCTTGAGGGACCACTTCAAGCCTGGGCTTGTCATGCTTCTTTTCTGCTTTTAGTCACTGGGGTCATTAGGTTCCATTGCACATGGCCCTCTCAACTCTTAGAAGCATAGAAAGATGGGTTGAGAATAATCCAGATCCAAAACCTGCCATAAATTTGTCATGATTCGATTTCCTTTTTCAGGCACCACACTGAGTATGTATATTTGTATGTGTCTGATGGAGGCCTGGAAATTAGATAACTCAAGGACAGTTGGCTGTTTAACCACATTTCTTTGGCCCCTCTGGGTGTTAATGTTAGTGGAAAAAATGAAAAAAACAATAATTGGTCCCTGTAAGGGCATCATTCACCCTGCCATTTCCCTCTCCCTCAAATTAGTGGTTGGTTTATCTCTTAAGAATGACCAGGTTAAAGAGTTCTTCCTCGTATGTGTGGCTGTTCCCTAGTGAGGACTTGGGACAGCAAGAGTGAATCTCTCTGAACTGATGAAGCCAGATATTACTGAGGTCCTGAGCCTTCAGTAATGGAATCTATCTTGGTTTGAGTTTCCTGCCAAGAGTGGAGTCTGAAACGAGGGCTTGGGTGCAGGTAGTTTTCTAGGAGGTGATCTCAGGAGGCAGGAGGGAGGAAACAAGGAAGATGAGACAGGGAAAAGAAAACATCAACATGAGTGTGTATTACTGTGAGAATCAGGGCTCTATTTTGCTGACACCTCTGAGAAGCATAGCGAATATCCCCCTGAAGGATGAGAGGCTGGGCACCTGTCCACTGGCCCCTCATTCCCCCGTTTATTATGAGTAGCCCTTGGGGTGTTGATGTCCCTGCCATTTTGGCTGCTCTTGCACTGGACCTAGAAAGATCCTGCAGTGTTTTAGAAGGCTCTTGGGAAAGAAAGTGGAAACACAGGTGGGATGTGCTTGTAAGTAAGAAGTGAGTCTGTGATCTCAAGGAAATGCCCACTAAGAAGGCTAGAATCAAAGGTGAGTTGAAGCAGACATGGTGTAGGACATTTTCTACTTTTAGTAGGGACAACCTCTGATGATGTCTTGAACCATAAGGAGTAATGGGCCCGTAGGACTTACTCATTGAGAAAGAATAGGAGAAATAGGCTAGGTGGTAGGCTTGACTAATTTTGCAATCTTTAAAATAGAATTGTTGCCAGTTAGAAGATCCACCACTATTAGGGTGCCTGGGAACCTCAGTCAGTTAAATGTCTGACTCTTGATTTCGGCTCAGGTCATGATCTCATGGTTTGTGAGATTGAGCTTTGCATCAGGCTCTATGCTGACAGCACAGATTCTCTCTCTCACTCTATCTCTGCTTGGGATTCTCTCTCTCTCTCTCTCTATCTCTGCCCCTCCTTCATTCTCTCTCTCTCTCTCTCTCTCTCTCTCTCTCTCACTCTCTCAAAAATAAATAAGTAAACTTAAAAAAAAAGAAGACCCACCACTATTGTCTATTCCTGGCTCTACTTTTACCAACTTGAGGTATTTTCTTATCTGAGACCAAAAATATTCTATTAGAAACATGTGCTTCATATTTACCTTCAATTTTACCATTTTCCACTTCATTCCTTTAAGCCAATCCAAATATTTGAAATATTTGAAGAGATAATGGCCAAAACTTGTCTTAAATTAATGAAAGACCGTAAGCAAGAGGCTCTGTGTACCCAGATTGGGATAATTGTAAAACATACACATGTGTGCGTGTGGGAACACATGTGCACACCATAGTCAAACTGCAGAAATCCAAAGATAAAAACTTGAAGGCAGCCAGAGAAAAAAGAAATATCATATTAAAAAGAATAAAAATAAAGGCATTTCTTCTGTTCCATTCTCTGTCTTCTTTTCTCCTCTTGGGACTTCAATTATATGTATGTTAGACTGCTTGATATTGTCCCACAGCTTTTTCTATTTTTCACTCTTTTTTCTTCTGGGGCTTGAGTATTGACCTATCTTTAAATTCATTGACTTCTTGCTCAGCTGTGTGCAGCCTGTTGATAAAGCCAGAGGAAGAATTAATCTCTGAAATTGCATTTTATATATTTCCAGCATTTCTGCTTGACTCACTGCTGAAATTCCCTATTAGTTCACATTCCCGTTAAGTTCATCAGATTCATGTTCAATGTTTCTATTAGATTTCTTAACATAGTAATCAGTTATTTTAAAGTCTATGTCTGACAGTGCTAATATCTGAGTCATGTGAGTCTGGTTCTGTTGGTTATTTTATCTCTCTACATTTGTTTGTTCTTCCTTGCCTTTTTTTGTGTATCTCACAATTTTTTTTTTTTTAAATTTTTTTTTTTTCAACGTTTATTTATTTTTGGGACAGAGAGAGACAGAGCATGAACGGGGGAGGGACAGAGAGAGAGGGAGACACAGAATCAGAAACAGCCTCCAGGCTCTGAGCCATCAGCCCAGAGCCTGACGCGGGGCTCGAACTCACGGACCGTGAGATCGTGACCTGGCTGAAGTCGGACGCTTAACCGACTGCGCCACCCAGGCGCCCCTCTCACAATTTTTTTTATTGAATGTTAGATATTGGTTGTAGAAAAACAGAGACTGAACTAAATAGTATTTGTACCCAGAAAAGGATGTTTCTCTTCTTTTAGGCCATTAGCATGAGTGGTTGTGTCAGTCTACTTAGGAATTGTGCTGGGTTTTTATTTTGTTTCTGCTATCACTTTCTTCAGTACACCACAGACTTCAGATTTCTTTACTGGTGGGCTGCTGTTATCTTGTACTTAATGTGGGGATTGGAGTGCTTGGTGGGGGGATTGTCTCAGTACTCCTCATACTCAGCTTTCAGCAGTAACTGTGTGGTTAGTTTCCCCAAGATCTTGACACTCCCAGATAATAGACTTTTTTGCTTGTTACTTGGTGCTCATGATAGAGGTTAGGGATGGGGAGTGTCTCACATTTCCTGGTCTAGCCTCAGGCTTAGGCAGGGACTATGAATCTGAATCTCAGTGAAATGTATTTATAAGCATACCTTCCACCCCCATGGAAACCAAACTCTTCAGAGTTTATCCGTATTGGATCTTGGTTAAGAGAGACTTTTCTGCCCCTTCCCAGTGGTAGCAAACCTCTATTTTGTATTGGTGAAGAATTTGGGGCTCAAAAGCATTTTTTCTCCAATGCGCCCGCAGCTTAAGGCCACTGCTTCATCTGAAGGAAGGTCTGGGAAGTCTGTAAGGTGTTGTGCCTACACCACAGCGGCAGAAGATCACCACCTGCACATCTGCACGACCTTGGGGCATGCATTCCAGTATCCTCTCTTGCACCAGTCTTTCTATGTGCTCCTGGTGAAGTCCCTATCACAAAGAATCTCTGTGAGGAACTTGAAATTCTCTTTGTGGGGGCGCCTGGGTGGCTCAGTTGGTTGGGCGTCAGACTTCGGCTCAGGTCACGATCTCATGGTCCGTGAGTTCCAGCCCCGCGTCGGGCTCTGGGCTGATGGCTCAGAGCCTGGAGCCTGCTTCCGATTCTGTGTCTCCCTCTCTCTCTGCCCCTCCCCCGTTCATGCTCTGTCTCTCTCTGTCTCAAAAATAAATAAAACGTTAAAAAAAAATTAAAAAAAAAAGAAATTCTCTTTGTGTCTGGGACTTCCAGTAATTCTAAACTGATATGTTGGCCCACACTTGACTTTTCAGAATTCACTAAAATTTTAGCTGATTTCTTCTTACTTACTTTTGTGATGGCCTCCTTTGTCAGGCTGTTGTGAGCTGACAAAGGTGAAACAGTTTGTGTGATCCCTCTCTCCTTGGAGAGGCTTTTCATCCTTTGGAATTTAGTTTACTTGCTTGCTTTGTGACCTTAACTCTGATGGACTCAAAAGAGTTATGTTTTTGTAGATTTTCTAGCTTTTCCTCATTGTTAGAGTAGGAAGAAGTGTTCTCTTGTGACTTGCTATATCCTTTGTGGAAGTGGGGCAGCTATTATTTGAATGTCTATTATATGCAGGAAAATGGGCCACGCTCTGTTTGTTGACTTTGTGCCATGACTTGTCCCTTTTGACATATTCCCCTTGATGGACAACTTTTTGATATGTGGAAAAGCCACTTTCCAAGTTTCTCCCTCAGCTTTAAACATCACAGTCTTTGAGATAGCAAGGCCCCACCCCAGTTCTGTATCCAACATTCTGGGATACCACCCTGGCCCTGGCCCAGCACCACTTGCCTGGGAGGGGACAGAGGACACATCTATTTTGTTATCTAAGCATAGTGTGGCAGAGTAGAAGGAGGGAGACCAGGTATGTTGTCAGAACTTCTAACTCCATGAAAGTGTTGACCAGATGTCCCTTCACTTGGGTGCTGATTCATACTCTCCAGTTGTGTGAGTTCAAGCATATCTCCTCAAGTCCTCTTGTTTGTAACATTAGAGGTTGGACCAAATTCCCTTAGAATGGATGCTCTCCAGACCTTGGTGGACCAGTGATTCCTGGAGTTTTGGGATCTGTATGCACATATGCATTTTCCCAGTCAAGAGGTAATAAAAGGGCAACAGCTATCATGTAAGGTTATAAGAAACCCTCCATGTTAAAAGTAGTGTTCAGATTTGGGAAGGAGGAAACCACTGCTGAGCTTCTGTGGTTTTCAAGCAGGGTTTGCACTCCTGTCCCCCGCCATTTCATCCAGGTCATCTCAGACTTCATGTAGCTTATTTCTTGGGTAAGTCAGTGGTTTCTTAGGGGCCAGGGTTCAAGGGAAGGAGATAAGAACTTTTTGAGAGATGGAAATGTCCTGTGTCTCACTTGTGGTGATTGTTACCTAGGCCCGTTGTGTGTATTTAGCAAGCCTCATTTGGCTGTTTATTAAAATGGGTGAAAAATGTAGGGAGCCTGGCTGGTTCAGTCAGTAGAGCACATGACTCTTGATCTCAGGGTCGTGAGTTCAAGCCCCATGTTGGGTGTAGAGCTTACGTAATAATAATTTTAAAAACACAGTTAAAAAAAGAAAATGAGTGAAATGTGTTATATGTAAGTTGTATTTCAATACAGTTGATTTAATATTTGAAAGCTACTGCTTCAGATTAGTGATTTTCAGATTTTAAAATGTCCATACTCCTTTTGATTAGACTAAAACACTTACACTCTTCTTTAGTTACTTAGAATTTCAAAATAAGTTAATTGTAAGGGAAAAGAGCAAATAAAAACAATGGTAATTTTAGAACATGCTCTGTTAATTTGGAGGTAAGACTAATAAGATAGGTAACCTGGCTTCTAACTACTCAGAATTTGTATTTGCATTTTATTCTTTTTACTTCATTTTATGTGTACAAGTGTCTGTGTGTGTACATGTGTGTATGTAAGAAATACATATTATTGATACAGCCAAGTTTCCTTGGCTATAGCCATTTCATCCCTATCTCACTTCTGACCTCTGTTCTTGTCTTTGCTCCCTTTCTTCCTGGAGACAGTAGTACAAAAGTTTGGTGGACATGCTTCCAGTCTGCTTCTTGACATTTTTTTCACATGCATATATATTCCTAATAGCCGCACATAGTATTGTTTGAGCCTTTATTTGTAAATTTATGCATTTAGTTTCAGTATGTATAGATCATTCTGCAATTTGCTTCTTTCAGTCAACATTTTAAAAAATATTTATTTTTGAGAGAGAGAGAGAGAGTGTGCATGTGTGAGTAGGGGAGGGGCAGAGAGAGAGGGAGAGAGATGATCCAAAGCAGTCTCTATGCTGTCAGCCGAGAGCCCCACTGTGGGACTCAAACCCACGATCAGTGAGATCATGACCTGAACCAAAGACAGATACTTAACCAGGTGACCCACACAGGAGGCCCAACATTATGGGTTTTTTAAATGATTGTTTGTTTGTTTGTTTTATTTAAATTCAAGTTAGTTAACATACAGTGTAGAATTGGTTTCAGGAATAGGACCCGATGATTCATCACTTACACAGAACACCCAGTGCTCCTCCCAACAAGTGCTCTTCTTAATGCCCTCCACCCATTTAGCCCACCACACCACTCACCTCCTCTGTAGCAACCCCCAGTTTGTTCTCTGTATTTAAGAGTCTCTTATGGTTATTTTAAAAAAATTATTTATGCATTTTGAGAGGGAGAGGAAGGGGCAGAGAGAGAGGGAGAGAGAGAATCCCAAGCAGTCTATGTTCCAGCCCCAACATGGGGCTCGATCTCATGAGCTGTGAGATCATGACCTGAGCTGAAATTAAGAGTCGGTGCTTGACCGACTGAGCCACGCTGGCACACCCAACATTATATTTTTCAGACCTACTCATAATGACATGTATCTAGGTCTAGGTAATTTCTCTTACAGTTGTGAAGATTTCCATTATAATAATATACCACAACTTAGGTTATAATTTTCCTTTTTTTTTTTGTTATTGTTAGGAACGGTGCAGCCATGGTCTTCCTTTTACATGCAGAAAGTTTCTCAAGGTTACACCTATAACTGGACTTCCTTGGTTATGGGACTAGTTGCTTTTCCAGCTACATAGTGCATCACAAATCCCACCGAAAATTCCTGATGTTCACATTTTTCCCTTCCATTACCTTGACTATTGAGAGTCACTGTTCTAGAACAGATGTTGGCAAATGTTTTGTTAAAGGGCCAGAGAGTAAATATTTCAGGAGTTGCTGGCTAGTAGGTAAAATTGAGAATATGTTGTGGGTATTTATATAACCATTTAAAATGTAGCCAATAGAAAAAAAATAAAATGTAGCCAGTAGAAAAAGTAAAAACGACTCTTAGCTCATAAACTGTGAAAAAGCAGTGACTGGTAAGAGTTGGTTCATGCACTGTAGTTTGCTGATCTCTGTAGACTCTTTCAGTTCTAGACAATTTTCTCATTCTAGTATGAATTTAATAATTAATAGATAAATTAATACACATGTTGATCACACACACACACACACACACACACACAGTAAGAAGCTAGGTTGTTGGACACATGCACACTTTTGATTTAGGAAATCCCTGGGGGAAATGGTATCCCATTTCCTACAAATGCCCTTGTTGCCCTTGGTTTTCAGAAGCAAAAGAGAGTGCCTCCATTTTCCACCTCCAAGGTGTCTCCTGCTTCTGTGCCCCCTCACTGGTGGTGTGCCCCTTTCTCTGGTGAGTGGACACATGGAAGTGATGCTTCTGTTTTCACGGCTGTTTGTAGTTGCAGGAACACAAGGGTCTAATCTTCCACACATCCTATGACTCTCTTACAGTGAATGTGATATGTGCATTGGGCAGGGTCTCTCCAGTTATCTCAAGGACAAATTATATGAGGTGTTTAGAGGAGCGGTAGAAGGCAGAATCATAGAAATGGGCAGAAATCTGGAAAAAAACAGACATTAGAGAAGATCAAAGGGTTTGACTTCATCTTCCTAAAGATGGGGTGAAAATGAGATATAGGTAAGGCTGATTTGGGGGAAATACCTACCCTGTGTTGTTCCCTGAGACAACTAAAGAATGCAGAATTAATGGAATAGGTGACAATAAAAAGAGACTCAGATTAAATCAGTTTTTCATAAAACCCAAATCCTAGATAGAATTTGGCATGGCTATTTCCTGTCCTTCCAGTAAGACTGCATTCAGATTCACTGTGACAATTGACATCCAATCTACTCTTTACCATTTTTGGGTAAGGCATCCTTACAGTCTCTTTTTCCCGTGACCCTGGAGGCACTGTCTAGGAGGTGGCTGCCTTAGGGGACTATGTAATGTTCCTTACTGGTACAAGGACAACCATTTTGTGTGTTGGATGAGGAGATAACAGGGAGGGGCAAAGAGGGAATATGTGTGTGTGTGTGTGTGTGTGTGTGTGTGTGTGTGTGTGTTAATAGTGGGAGGGGGCAGAGAAACTGTCCCTTTTCAAAATGCCAAGCTCACATAGAAAACACTCTCCCAGATCCCAGTGCCCTCTCAAATTCTGTCAATTCACTAAATGTGGACTGGCCCAGTGCTACAATCTTCCTCTCCCTCCATCCCCTGCTTCTTATTGTCCACCTCTCCAGACGACCCCAGCCCACCTTCCATTTCCCTCCAGGAGGCACACTCCCCACTTCTTTCTCAGCCACACTGGTCTGACAGAACCCAGGACAATAAAGAGGAAGAATTCACTGAAGTTCAAGACCCAGTTTCCCAAAGGGGTGCCCTGACTCCCCCGACCGAGTGTCTTCCAGGTTCCAGGCCTGAGTGATGGAGCTTATGTCATGGCTTGGACAGGCAACCCCATGAAGAGATGTGTGGAATCAGTAGAGCAGGTAGATGAGGCAAGGCTCCATGCCTTCCTTTCCAGAACTTTCTACCTGTGCCTGAGGCTGGTAGCTGTCAGAGCTGGTAGTCAGTACAGGTTTTTGCCACTGGTTTTATGATCTATTAACAGAAATGTGCAGCCTTTTATCGGAAGCAAACAGCTCAGCAGTAAAGCCCCACAACCTCCTGGAGCTCAGGTTTGCTGCAGCCCACATGGAGGGCTGTGTCAGACTGTTTGCATCTCGGGCTATCTTCTAAGTGATTCTGTGGATAAAGGTGTCCACCCCCTGCAGAGATGGAATGATGCAGAGGGAGGTTCTCAGAGGTAGGATTCTATAAGAAAACAAAGCTCACTAGTGAACCAACCACCACAAGTTGAAAATATTTAAATCCACGTTTCAGCTGAGAGGAGAATGTGCCAGGACATATTGTCAGGCTCTGGTGTTAATTCCCTACTCTATAACATGGGGTCCATAGGAGAGCCTTTTGTCCCCTCTGCTCTGTACATGTTGCTCCCTGAGCCAGATACATGCACCTCCCTCCTACCCTTCCCCTGATGAATTCTCAATTGTGGTTTGGACATCACTTTTTGTGCCTTCTCATGCTGTCACAGCACTGGACTCTCCCATCATAGAACTTGTCACATGGGTTGTAATTGCTCATGCATTCACCTGAGTCATCCACTAGATCAGAAATAACATCTTTATTACTGTCTTCACAGCCCAGCACTGTGCTTGGGATGAAGCTGAATGGAGGTGAAGTGACCTCTGGAATAGCTGAAGGCACACACACTCAAAGAGAAAACCCCAGAGCATTGGGGTCAGAAAAACTAGAGTAATCATCAAACCAGGTGGCTCAGCATGGCATAGTCAGGAGAGGCAGGAGGTCAGGAGCTGAGGATGTGAGGACCAGCCTTGGGATGAGTTCCCAGTGGCTGGAGTTCTGGATGCTGACTGTGAACCATTGCAGGGTGTCTTCGCTCATTCCCTGCCTTCTGGCTGAGAATGAGGGAGTCAGGCAGGGGTTTTGAGGTGATGAAATGGGCCAAGGGCCAAGTACTAGGCATTTAGGACCCTAAGCTGGTTCTAGAAACTCATGTTAAGGGGTGCTGGGTCTCCAGAACAGGCTCTAACATGGAAGCTCCAAAAACTCAATCATGTGAGGAAGAGTAAGAAATGCTGGACACCAGGCATATCCAACTCCTGGCAGGGCTTATCCAGGGCTGGGGGTGTGTGGTGCAGGAACCAGAGCTTACAGTGGGAGAAAATATGGTTCAGTGGGCTTCAGGGTCCAGGTGGAGCTGGAGAGAAAAAATAGCAAGGCATTTATTAGGCTAGGTCCCACCAGAAGCAGACCTGGAGACAAGGATCTAGGGCAAGCGCTTTATTTGGGAAGTCGAAGCAAACAGTGATGAGAGAGTAGGGGGTGAGGCAGGGTAGGGGAATAAGTCAATCAGGTGTGTTGTGAAATGAGTGGGCACCTGAAGCTCCACCTTGCTGGGCACTCTGGGAGCCAGTGTGGACCATGCCCCAGAACCATCCTGCCTCCAGAGTGTGGCATTCTTATCTCACTGGTTAATGACTGCTCTTCTAGGACTTTGATTTCTTCTCCTTCATGGGTAGGGTGAAGTGACAATAGCACCAGAGAAAGCCTCCAAAAAAAGAGGTGCAGTACTGGCAGTGAGTTTTGGGCCCGTGGGCACTGAATTGATAAGGCCTGAGCACTGGGATGCGCCATTACACCTGCTACAAGGCTTCAGTGTGAAGACTTGTCCCTTGGCCAGTTTTGAGCAGCTGTGAGTAGTGTGCCTACAAGTATACTTGAGCTGGCTGCTGACACTCCCCTGGGCCCTGTTGAATTGGGTGTGGTGGAATCTGCCAGCATTCCCACTGGACTGAATCGCTGGAGCAGAGACATTCTATCTTGATTCTTCTGCTCTCCTTTGTCTACCAGGACTGCTGTATAGAAGACCCTGAAGAGCTTTTGGTTGAACAGAACTAAAATCCATCTTGAGAGTGTCAGAGAGGACAGAAGACTGAGTGATTGCCCAAGGATCCTGAGGGCACCATCAGTGACAGGTATTCCCAGGTGGAGGCCTACGTCACTTGAGCCCCCATAGTCAACAGCAGCTGACATTCACAGAGGGCTTTCTATCTGCCAGGAACTGTGCTCCAGCAGTTACAAAATTTCTCTCATTTAGTCACCAGTGCCTTTGGAGGTAGGTACTAGTATCATCTGCATTGAACAGAGGAGGAAAACTTGAAAGCCTATGGATGCAGTTTGTCTCAAACCTCTCTTCTTTGACATGAGGTCTATATGGGACACTGACCTCATCTTATCTCTTCCTGTGAATTGGCAGCTTACCCAAAACTCAGGACTGGTCATGCTGGATGAGCTAATAGAAGGATCCATGTACTTTGGAGAGCAAAGTTTCCCAGACTCAAGAGCTCATGGAGCCCAGCCTTCATTTTTACAGAAAGGGGAAATACTTGCTCCAAGGTTCCCCCAGCTAAGTGTAGAGTCCCCCTGCCTCTGCCCCACGATTCTAAGACCAAAGCTGCATCCATTCCCCCACACTGCCTCTTCTGCTGACAGAAAGGCATTTTCTAAAACAATTTTGCTTATGTGACCCATTTTCTAGGTTGCATTTTCCCAGATGAATATTTTGTATGTGTGA
Source organism: Panthera leo (assembly GCF_018350215.1). NCBI lineage: Eukaryota > Metazoa > Chordata > Mammalia > Carnivora > Felidae > Panthera > Panthera leo. The sequence goes on from NC_056681.1 coordinate 43,882,854, forward strand.
GTAAGTGGATGCCTTATAGAATTGTCATGAAATGTTTATTTTAGGAGAAAAGGCTAATTTTTGGCAAGAATCCTGTGGCTGTTAGAAAGAGCTTCCTGGTTGGACCAAGGGCTGGGCCTTCGGAAAGAAGGCGGAGGGTGACTGAGGCAGCCCTGCCCTTCAGTGTCTGTAGCTATCAAACACCCTGAGGTGGGATCAGCTTGACAGTGTTCTCAGGAGGCCTGCTCTGCCTGATTCCCTGGGTTCTCAAGTCCTGTGTTTAAGGCATTGTCCAAGAAAATGTTTAAGGCATTGTCCAGGAAAATGATTTTGACTGCTGTTGGAAAGACGTTTTTCTTCCCCAGAGCTTTGGATGCATGTCATTTTCCAATTTTAAAAAATGAGAGTGATATATTTCCCAGCTGGGTCACTGGAGGGAAGGAACAGGGTCACAGTCACTCTCTGGTTGCCTGTCCTTCCCTCTTCCACATCTCTGCTGTTGGCCTGGGAGAGCCCAGGTCCTCATTTGACTCCCAGCCCTCTCCTCCATGACCCTGGGATGTTGTATCTTGTTCTGTCAGATTCGTCCTCCCTCAGTCTCCAGTTTCCAAGAAACAGAAAACCTGAGTGTCCCATTTCTGTACCTTCTAGTTGTCCACATCTGACATGGTACTATTCTGAGGTTATTCATCCTGACTGTTCCCCAGTGTTGTCTGGCTCTGATATTAACCTGAAAAATGCCAAATATTTCTGTCATTCACTGGGCCAGATCAAGGTTTCCAGACCAGGCCTCTTTCTCTCTGGGAACTAAGAGCAAGTGGGTGTCGGTGCAGGGACCTCACTGGAGACCTCCTGCACCATGCCCAACTCCCTCACCAAGGCCACAGGGGTGCCCACAATGACATCTGCATCAAAACGCAGCAGGGGGCAGTGGTGATGAAGGTAAGTACATCATAGGTTTCCAGACCTGATCCTACCACCAGATACACCTGCAGGATTTACAAAAATACGGAATCTTGGGTCTTACATCAGTTAGCTTTTGCTATGTAAAAACTGCTTCAAAACTTAATGACTTTTTAAAGCATCAGCCACTTATTTAGTTCATGGTTCTGTGGGGTGGGGTGTTCTTCTGGTCTCTGCTTGCTCGTCTGATCTTGGTGGGATTCCCTTAGGCACCATGGTCCACTGACAGGTTGGCTGAGGCCTGGCTTATCTAGTAAGGCCTCCCTTACATCTGCTGGGTCGTCCAAGGCAGCTGGACCACAAATCTCTCAGCTTCTAACAGTCCAGCTCAGGCTCATTCACATGAAGCCACAGAATCCAGGAGTGGCCATATGGTGAGCCTTGAAGCACAGGCTCCTTTTTTTTTTTTAACGTTTATTTATTTTTGAGAGACAGAGTACAAGTCGGGGAGGGGCAGAGAGAGAAGGAGACACAGAATCTGAAGCAGGCTCCAGGCTCTGAGCTGTCAGCACAGAGCCCGATGCAGGACTCAAACCTACAAACTATGAGACCATGACAGGAGCTAAAGTCGAACACTTAACCAACTGAGCCACCCAGGCGCCCTAGCCCAGGCTCCATTTAAGTCTCTGCTTGTGTAACATTTGCTCATGTCCTGTTGCTAAAACTAGTCACATGACAAATCCAGAGTCTTTGTGGGACGGGATGCTTCAGGGCGTGGATATGAGAGGTGTGAACAAATTGGGGGCATTACTACAAACATCTACCACAGCCTTACTGATTTTGGAGGATGGCCCCAGGAATCCCTTAGTTTTAACTGGTGCCCTGAGTAATTCTCACACAGGTCCCCCACAGAAGTCATTTGGAGGCCACTGAACACAATGATGGGTTGTTAATTCAGAAGCCTGCAGAGGCCAGGTGAGTGAAATAAATGTTTGATGTCACAGGTGTAGAGCAACAGGAGACGCTCAGTCCGGGCAAACTGGATAGTCCCCAAATGGAAGGAATTCAAATGTAGCTTTCTTAACAAAGTGACCAGGCCAAGCCACTTAGGTCAAGGTGGCATATGGCTGTTAAGCCGGTGGCCCTGTTTTATTATGATGACTTCCCAAACTGTTTAGAAAGACAGGTGGCCCCGGAAGGAGGGGTCCTGCATCACTCCACAAAGCCCACTGCTTGCATCATACCATGGGTACTGACACAGGACAGCTGGCACTCAGGAGGCCTCCCTCCCTCCCGTCCTGGACTCAAGCTCACCCTCCCAATGAAATCTTCCCTGACCGTCTTCCACTTTATTTCCCCTTCCAGCACTTCTCACCAGCTGATATGTTTCCTCTGTTTATGGGTTTCTGGCCCTCTCTCTCCCATGGGAACATAAGCTCCAGGGATTCCTGCCTGTTTTGTCCACTTCCGGACCCTCAGGGCCTGCCACTGGGCAGGCACTTAATGAATATGTCTTCAATGAATGGAACTCCTACACTGTCATTTTTATTTTATTATTATTTTTTAAACTTTTTAAAAATTCTTCATTTATTTTTGAGAGAGAGACATCGAGACAGAGTATGAGCGGGGGAGGAACAGAGAGAGAGGAAGACACAAAATCTGAAGCAGGCTCCAGGCTCTAAGCTGTCAGCACAGAGTTCAATGTGGGGCTTGAACTCACGAACCGAGAGATCATGACCTGAGCCGAAGTCAGATGCTTAACTGAGGGAGCCACCCAGGTGCCATTTTATTATTTTTGTAAATGTGTATTTATTTTTTTGAGAGACAGAGAGAGAGAGAGACACACACAGAGCGCAGCAGGAGAGGGGTAGAGAGAGAAGGAGACACAGAATCTGAAACAGGCTCCAGGCTCCAAGCTGTCGGCACAGAGCCTGATGTGGGGCTCGAACCCACGAACCGTGAGATCATGTCCTGAGCCGAAGTCAGACGCGTAACTGACTGAGCCACCCAGGCGCCCCCTCGCCTTCGTTTTAAATTTTGATTCTCCCTCTTTGCTGCTCCAGGTCCGTCCTCAGGGACGGTGCCAGCCTGGCCTCAAGCATCTCTCCCTGTTCTGTGTGCTTGCTCTGTGGACTGCAGCATGTTGAAGGTATAGATTCCTCCCACATATGCCCTTCTTCCCCCCCCAAAGCATTAACACTGTATGAATTTTCTTTTGAGGGTCCTTGGAGATGGATGAAATCTCCTCATTCTGTTTGAGCTAGATCTCATCTGGAGGGGGAGCCAGGAGGGCAGGAGGGCCCGCAAGACCTGGCAGTGAGCAGGTGCTTGGAGGCCTTTGCTTTAGTTGCCCAGCATGTACTATTGTTGTTGTTATTATGGTGAGAATATTCAAGTTCAACTCTCAACAAATGACAACTGTAGTCACCATATTATACAGCAAAGCCCCATCTTGTAGCTGAGTTTGTACTACCCTCTTCCTACTTACCCTTTCATCTCTCTAGCAGAGGCAACCACTTTTCTACTCTCTGTTTTATGAGTTTGATTTTTTGAGTTAGGTTCCACATATAAGTAATGTCATGCAGTATTTGTGTTTTTCTGTCTGGCTGATTTAACTTAGCATAATTCCCTCAAAGTCTGTCCCTGTTGTTGCAAAGGCAGGAGTTCTTTCTTGGGTTGAATAGTATTTTCCTGTGTATATGTACCTTGTCTTTATTGATTCATCCCCCAACAGACACTTAGGTGGTTTTCATGTCTTGGCTACAGCATAATGCTGTACCACCTAGTCTTTAGAATGCAGACCATAGGACTATAAGGACGTATATATGAGAGAATTGGGGTGGGGAGGTGTGTGTGTGTGTGTGTGTGTGTGTGTGTGGCCAGCATGGGGTATGCTTCTCAGGGCATCATGGGGCCCCTTACTTACCTGGGAGGCATTTGGATTTGCTTCTCCAGATCTTACAGATGAGGAAATAGAGCTTTAGAGGTGTTACAAATCTGCCCAGGGTCCCAGAGCTGATTTGAGACCCCACCTTCCCATTTCCCACCCCATTGAATGCCCACCACACCACCCCACCCCCTCTTATCTTAAAGGGGTGAACAAACCAGATTTTTCCTTACCAAACCAAATTCCAGCTTGACTTCCCCTGAAGTAAACAATGTACATGGGCCCAAAAATGCTTTTAGAAAAGGAGGCAAGGATGTAAGCATTTTATAAACAGAAACTCCCAGGAGGCTGAGGTTCACATTGTTCAAGAGGGAAACAGAACCTCACCGCACCCTCCCCCCACCACCACAAATGGGCTTTTGATGAGTCTGTTTAAAATACAGAGGAGGGGCGCCTGGGTGGCTCAGTCAGTTGAGTTCGGCTCAGGTCATGATCTCATGGTTCACGGGTTTGAGCCCTGCATCCGGCTCTGTGCTCACAGCTCAGAGCCTAGAGCCTGCTTCGGATTCTGTATCTCCCTCTCTCTGCCTCTCCCCAGCTTACTCTCTTTCTCTCTTAAAAATAAATAAAAGTTAAAAAAAATAAAATAAAATACAGGAGATCAGGAGAACATGGTAAGACCCAGTCTTCTCAGAAGGGGAATGAAATGTGGTGTCAGAGCTCCTGTGGGGTGTTTGAGGTGAATCCCCTGTAGCACACATCTGGCTCTCTGTTATTGCTTACACAACTGCCTGGGTTTGCATCTCTCTGGAAGCAGGAGGGAGCAGTCCAGGCTGTTTTGGATCATGGTTTATAGGCTGGAGATACGGCACTTTCTCAGGGGCCAAATGTTCAAGGCAGATGCACCGTGTTCCCATTCGGAAATGCTGGACTTCTTGGATGAGAATATCTCACATAAAACATGAAAACCTGGCAGTTCCAAGTATCAGAGGAATTGAAGATCCAGGTCCTTTTCTGATATGCCTCAAAGTGTGTCCGTATGGCCCCCTGAGAAAAGCACATTGCTTTATGATGCCAGGAGATGGGCCTGTGGGGGCCTTCCCTAGTCCACCCAGGTGTGGGGAGTGGTGTCACTAACTGGAGCTGGACCCAAATGACGCCTGTTCAGAGGAGATGCTCTGTGCTTCATCTGTGGGATAATGGGTGTCCCTTCCTGCTCCTGTCTTTTTCCTGGGGATCTGGCAGGAAGGGAGGAGGCGGGGCCATCCCTGCCAGAGCATTCCACAATGTAACCCAATCAGCCCATATTGCACAAGGAGAACGTTTGCTCAACTCACCTTCCCAAGTGTCCCTGGCTTTTAAGGCCGGTGCCCGAGGCCAGCAAGATGCTGATTCTGCTAGTTGACAGGTGACAAAGTGGCCAAAGCCTCTGTGCTTGTCAGAGGTGTCAGCCATCTGGGGGCAGCTTTTAAGAGGTGAGGCTGGGGACAAGAGACTCATAGGGGTGAGCCATGGAGACACAGTGGTATGAGTGAAAGCTCAGCCCTATAGTCAAGAATTTGGGAACTAAGCAGCAGTTGGAAATGCTTCCCTACTAAAGGAAGTCTACTTCATTGTCCTAACAGCAAGAAAATACTACAGGGTTGCCAGTAGGATTCACTGTCAACTTCAAAAACAACTGTTTGAGCCCAGTGATGATTATCAAAGGAGGTGGAAGTACCTGCCAGCTTCATGGGGTTATTTCCCATTTTTACCCTCAAATTTGTATGTGCAGCCAGACCATGGCCCTGAATTCCAGGTATGTCTGTCCAACTGCCTGCTTGGCATCTCACATTTGACACATCCAAGACAAGTTCCTAACCCTTACCGTCCACACCGGACCCTCCCTGTCTTTCCTGTCTCAATCAGGGGCAAGGAGTCTGGGTAGAACATCTTTCAGTCATTCTTGACTCTTTGTTCACAGTGTACACACAGCACATCAGCAAATGTGGTGACTGGACCTTAAAAATATAACAGAGTCTGCCCATGTTTATGGCCCCTACCACCACCACCCTGGTCTGAGCCATTGTTGCCTCTGTCTGTAGTATTGTGGCAGTCTCCTAACTGCTCAGCCATGTATTACCACCTTTCCTCAGCAAGCAGAGTGATTATCTTAAAAACATAGGTCAGACTGGGCCATTCTGCTCTAAACCATTCATGGCTTTCCCTTTTTATTCTTCTTTCTTTTTTAAAGTTTATTTATTTATCTAGAGAGAGAGAAAGGGAGAGACAGACAAAGATTGCATTCATGAGTGAGAGAAGGACACAGAGAGAATTCTAAGCAGGCTCCATGCTGTCAGTGTGTGGGGCTGATGTGGGGGTTGATCCCATGAACCATGAGATCATGACCTGAGCCGAAACCAAGAGTCGGACACTTAACTGACTGAGCCATTCAGGTGCCTCCCATGGTTTTTCCTTCTAATCAGAGGAAAATCCAAACTCCTGACTCTGGTCCTGCATACTCTCGCCCACCACCCCCTGTCTGATCTCCTCTCCAACCTGTTTCCCAAGTCCCTGCCTCAGGACCTTTGTGCTTGCTACATACTTCCCATTGAGCCAACTGACTCAGAGCAGTTGGATGGTGGCTCCTACCAGGTCTGCTATGGTCGATGCATTGGGGCCTTGTCCAATCTCAGTGGCTGAGGCAGACATTGTAGTTGGTGCCTGTCCATATCCCACCCCCTGTACTCACTTTCTAATGTAGGTTGATGGCTTCCTAATGGGGGTACCTCCCATTCCAGGTGCTATGCTCAAGGCTTCTGTGGGACAGGCCAGTTGGGATATGGAAAGTACTCCAGGTTCCTCATCCCTGGATGGGACAACACTGAGGCATGTTAGACATGGTCTTCCAGAGGGCCCCAGTGAGAGAGCCCTGGTTGCCCACAGTAGTATCTGACTTGATAACACAGTGTGGGGCACCTGAGAGGCTCAGTTGGTTAAGTGTCTGACTTAGGCTCAGGTCATGACCTCGCAGTTTGTGAGTTTGAGCCCCGTGTCAGGCTCTGTGCTGACAGCTCAGAGCCTGGAGCCTGCTTCAGATTCTGTATCTCCCTCTCTCTCTGCCCCCTGCACTGCTCCAGCTCTCTCTCTCACCCCCCCCCCCCAAAGATAAATAAACATTAGAAAAAGAAAACACAAGTGTTATTTGCTGCCTTCCCTTCCCTGCCTCACTTGCCTACTGTCCTCCATGTTTTCTGGGATAATCTTCCAAATAAATCACCGGCTTTCAAGCCCTCATATCAGGGCCAACTTCTGGGATTCCACATTAAGGAAATGACTTCAAGCCTCTGCGGGTATGAGAATCACCCAGGACGACAGTCCAGATGGAAGACCCTGTCCACACATCGTTACTCAAATCTCAGTGTGCAAGGTCCCACTTTCCAGAGACTGCTACTCATGGCTTCCACGTGGGCAAATGGCTGTGGGTCTTCAAAGTGTCAAAACAGACACTTCATGGAGCTCCTGGGTAGATCAGTTAAGTGTCTGACTTGGGCTCAGGTCATGATCTCACGGTTCATGGGTTTGAGCCCCACATCAGGCTCTGTGCTGACAACTCAGAACCTGGAGCCTGCTTCGGATTCTGAGTCTCCTTCTCTCTCTGCTACTCCCCTGTTCGCACTTTATCTCTCTCTGTCTCTCAGAAATAAACAAACACTAAAAAAGTTTTAAGAAAAAAATCCAGACACATCATGGAGGCCAGGAAAGAAGTCCTATTGTCATGCCACGTGTGCTTTCTCTCTACTCTCCCCTCACATGCCAGTGGACCATCTTCACTGGAGTTAAGGATTTACCTTTTATCATCCAACAAGAAGAAAAAGGTAACCTTGGTTCCCAGGGTCCTTGGAATTTCAGAACCCAGGTTTTTCAGACTGTGTTATCTGTGAAACAAACCACCTTCATCCTGGTGGCTTAAAACAATGACAATATTTCTTTTGCTCCCAAATCTGCAGTTTGGGGAGGGTTTGATAGGGCCAGCACATCTCTGCTCCCATGACATTAGCCAGAGCGCTTCAAAGGCCAGGGACTGGGATCTCCAACACGTCCTGTGTTGACTGTGTTGAAGTTGACTGTGAAGAGCGTGACAAGGGGTGGGGCAGAAGAACGGGGAAATTTGTTCCTTTACATCTGTAAAACACCATTCTTGGTACATTCTTGGAATGGGAGGAGATGGGGGAGGACCTGTGTCCTGTATCACTAGGTATAGGCTTGGAACTGGGAAGAGACGGGTACTGATGTGAGTGTGCCCTCCTCGTGTTCACAGTCAGGTTGTTTGGGGAGGAGAATAGCATGGTACAGAGGCAGTCATATCATAGCCACGCACAGTGAATTGTGGTGGCAGTCCTGTGTGTGCACGTGCAAGTGTGTGCATGTGCACATGCGCGTGCATGTGTATGCGTGCATATGTACGGCTAAAAAGTGAAAGTCAAAAATTGAGTGGGTAAGGTCAACATGTTTACTGTACTTTGGCCATTCAGCCATACGCTTTGATGCAGAAGACCTTTCTTCCATGCTACTTCCATGCTTCTTCACTAAGAAGCCTGTCATTTCTGGGACTGGTGGGCAAATCTCAGTAAAAGAAAGCAAGATGCAAATTTTTAGCTGAAAAGAGACAATAGAGCTTCAGTGTTTCACAAAGGAAGGTGTGACACTGTGGGAGACATCCTGGGGATGTAGGTCCTGGACCTACCGGGAAGGCGCTCACTATTTCAGGGCATGAAGTGTTAACAACATTCACAGGGAAATTTGTAATTTCTTCAAGGACAGTTATCAGACTTCTAAATGCTACGGTGTCCAATGTATTTTATCATTTAAGAAAAGCCTTCCCTCCCCCTTATTTGGAAAAATACATGTTTACTTTTGAAACTCTGAGGAAAATTTGTCTTAGGAATACCCTAAGGAAGTTTGTCTCAGTCCAACCAAACTGCCATCCAGGAGTCAGTAATTCCTTTCAATCTAAGACAAAATAAAATCATCCCAAATCTTAACACTCAGATATGTTCAATATTAACATAGTATTATACTATAGTATAATAAACAATATAATAGTGTATAATAAATAATATATCATATAATAAAAGACATTAAAATAGTAAATTACAAGTGCATTTCTCCCCTCCTTTTCTGAGAAGGGAAGCCTCGTATTATGCTGAGTAGGGAGGCTGGGGAGAAAGAAATTTGGACAAGCTTCAGCTTGTCAGAGTCAAGCTGATCTAGATATGAAAAGGTATGGAGATACCCTAAGGGGGAAAAGATGAGAGATGCGGAGGAATTTGGAAGGAGAGACAGAGAGAAAGTGAGAGGAGAAGGAGGAGAAAGTAGTAGAGGAGGAGGAGGAGGAGGGGACAGGGGGAGAGAGAGACAGAGATGGAGAAGGGCAGGGGAGAGAAGGGGAGATGGGAGAAGGAAAAGGTTAGTGAGGAGAAGACAGAGAGGTGAATGACTAAGAAAGGCTCAGACTGGGAGTTTGGGGCTTGGGGTGCTGAATATGATCAAAAAACGAAGGAGGGATGTGCAAATAGCTGTAGTGTTGAATAAAATTTTGAGGAAAGGATGGTAAAAGTAATTTTTTAAAGACATATTTGTCACCATACACCACTGGAAAACTTTAGTAAAGAAACACACTCCCCTCCAATTTTGGCTTCATAATGAGAGTAATTTTAAGATCTGAAGTTGAGCCAGTTTTATTTGGGATATTTATATCCATCTATATAATCCCATATTATTTAAAAAAATCAAAGTAAGGTCTTATTCTACATATTATTTTATAACTTGCTCTTTTCACTTAACAGTGTGTATAGAAAACATAATCCTTAATGACCACATAATACTCCATTGTGGGAATGCACCATAATTTATTCAGCTCATTGCTCGTTGGCCATTTGGATTATTTCCAATTCTTCTTTTACTATTCTAAGCAATATAGTAATGAATAACTTTATAAGTTAATCTTCATGCACTTATATGGTGATTTACAGATATGATAATTTCTATAGGATACATTTCTTAGAGAAGCTTTGCTGAGCCAATGGGAATATAAAATATTATAGCTTTTAATACCCATTACTGGACTGTCTTATAGAAAGGTTAACTATTCTCTTATTGGGAGGATAACTCCCGATCTACGGATCCTAAACTATCTTCCCTTTGTTCTATAACTATATCCTGAGGCTAATTCAGCTAGAATGTAAGCTCCAAGAAGGCAACAGTGCTTTGTGATTCTATGTAGTATGGATCTTAACACATAATAAGAACTCAATAAAAATGTTCAAATAAATAAATAATTGGTTGGATGGATGGATGAATTCAGACTCCTCAAGGTCAGAGTTTCTACTTGTCTAAAGTCTTCTAATGTCTGATATGCTGCCAAGCACAGGGTAGGTGCCTAGTGCTAAATACCCTAAGGAAGTTTGTCTCAGTCCAACTAAACTGCCATCCAGGAGTCAGTAATTCCTTCCAATCTAAGAAATCAGATTGTTCATTTAAATGTTCCTGGTTCCAGAAATCTATGGCCCCTAAAATAGATCGTAATCCATGGAGGGTTGGGTCCCAATCTTCATACGTAGTCCATCCTAAAGACCTCTGTTGGTAAGTTTCTCTTGGAGTAGACCCAACCTGAATAAATCCTTATCTTCTTCCAGTAACAGATCAAGCTGCCTTTTGGATATTCCTTTAAAATGCTGTGTTATGGGGGTGCCTGGGTGGCTCCATCAGTTAAGCATCTGACTTCAGCTCAGGTCATGATCTCACAGCTTGTGAGTTCGAGCCCCATGTTGGGCTCTGTGCCGACAGCTCAGAGCCCGGCAACTGCTTTGCGTTCTGTCTCTGTCTCTGTCTCTGTCTCTCTCTCTCCCCCTCCCCAACTTGTGCTCTCTCTTTCAAAAATAAATAAATATTTAAAAAAATCTTAAAATGCTGTGTTATGAACACTGAGGGAGAAGATGGATGGGAGGCATCTGGCACAGTGCCAGACACAGAGTTGGCTCTCAAAAATGGTGGCCGTTACTATGATTAAATCACCACCATCACTCTTCAGTGTCACCCCTGGTCTCATCTACTCAAGGAAAAAAAAAGTAAATAACATTTTGTTAGTTTTTGAGTTTAATCCACTTTGTGCTGCTTTGAGTTTATGTATTTTTTCCATTCTACGGTTCCAGAAAGTGGAGTTTGGGGAGGTGAAGTGACATTCCTGCTATTTCACAGTTATTAGTGGTCCATCTGACTCTAGGAGAGAACGTGTGCCGTGTCACTTTTAGTCATTGGGCAAACTCAACCCTTTGACCAATCAGCAGAGATAAAGTGCCAGAGCTGCCTATATCTCAGGAACTCTGTTGGTTGCCTGGGTGTTTGTAACATTCCTGAGGAAGGTGGGAGCCATTCTCATCACTACTAAGCCAGCAGAGGCTAACTATGTTTAAGAAACTCCACTGAGGTCAGCCAGACAAGTTGTGGTGGCTCAGTCCAGACACTGTGTATGAAAAGGAAGCCAATACCTAAAAATGCTCTTATCAACATTGATAGAGGTTCCTGTGAGGAAAGACAGTAGTCAAGATTTGCTGCATCAGGTTGAAAATAAAATGAACAAATGCTCGTGTTGAAAGTGAAACCAAACTGAAGAAGCTGGGGTGGTTTTGTTTTGTTTTTGTTTTTTTACATCCTTTGATTCAAGGTGTGGATCTGGTTCTTCATTTGGTCTAGATTCTTGTGCTTCTTAGTCAACCCGTGGGCTGAAGGAATGCAGGGAGCTTAGTCTGGCTGAGCACAAACATGAATTCCATCCTCCCAAACCCCACCACTTTGATCCCCTTTCCATTTTCCCCAGCGATGCCAGTGGCAATGGAAAAGGGAATTAGTTCAAGTTGATGAGTTTTTCCTTTGTTCAAGATTTTGCTCTTGGGGTCTTTGTTGTAAACCAGATCTCAAAGTCTAAATAGCAGCTGTGCCTACCCTGGTGTGAAACATAAGGCTTGGTGTTTGGGGGAAAGAGGGCTTTGGTTTTCTTCTGTTAGCACTCAGATCTTGGTTGCTGTGGGGGGGAGATTGCATCTGGCATCACTGACTTGCCTAGAGGGCTGTTACATGAGCAGAGCAAAGCTGGGGTGTAAGAGGGGCATGCACACACACCGTCTCCCCAGACACACCAGGGTGGTTTCTTTTAAAAAAAATCTTCAAACCTGATCTTTGTGTGTGTCTAGATACTTGAAAGATGGCATCTGTGTGCAGACACCACGTTTCCAGTCTTCCCAAGACTGCAAGTGTGACTGAGTGAATTATTTGACCACAAGGAACTTCATTTTCTTTAAGTATAAAGGAAGGACCAGTGGTATCCTAGGTAATATATGTAAAACCACCCAGCATTTAATGGACACATGATAAATTCTCAATTCCACCTTTACTTCTTCAGTTTCCTTCCCAGTGCCCTGGACCATCTAACATGGACACCTTCCAGGTAGGTGGTTGTAAGGACAATCATTGAGATCTGTGTTGGTTTGACTTGCTGCCTTTCCTAAGGCATCCAAGGTCATCATCTTCTTAGGAAGTCTGAGAGACAGACCTCAGACTGTGTTCATTCTTTTCCAAATGGAAAATGGAAAAATGTGGTCAAGCATCCAAATGTTTGGTCTATAAAACTCTCAAAACATTCAGATGTTTGGTGTTGGGAGGGCAGAGTGCCATCAAAGCATGTGAGTGTCATAAGTCATGACTGGTCCAGCCATTGGGATCTTTGGTTTTAATCAGGTAATCCAGGGAAAATAACCCAGGCTTTGTGGTTTAACTCATTTCTTCTCTTCCTTAGACAAATTTGTATTTTTATCCTCACTCCAGAAGGTTAAAAACAAGGTTGCTTTGAAATGCATTGATTTGCAGTGGCTGGATGGGATTCTTAGAAATTACAAATACCTGACTTTATGAGCATTCAAATTTAGATACTGGCTGCTTTTTTAGACAAAACTTGGTCCAAAGGAAATTCTGAATTTACCCTAGAGCAAAAATAAAATAAATTATTTTTTTCAAGATTATATAGATTTTTTTTAAAAAAGCTAGATTCTATTTAGCTCTTTATGTACATATTAAGTGAGAGATTTTCATTTTTCATCTTCCTTAGAATATAGTGTTATTTTCAGTGCTATTCACAAATGAAAATAATGATGTTCAATATTTCTCTGAAAAAAAGAAACAGGATAAAAGTCCCACCATCAATGTTGCCTTCATCCATGGACTGGAAAGGGTGCTAAGAATGAGAGATTTACCTGTGGTAGGTTGCTTGCATTGATGTTCTCAATTTTTCACTCCTGTCATTGTGGACAGGACATTTACCCCACTCCTTAACCCCTGGCTCAGCCATGTGAACTGATTTGGCCAGTGGGATGTTAGCATGTGTGATGTATGACATAGCAGAAGCTTGAAAAATGCTTATACATGGGGGCTTGCTCTCTTGCAATTAACCATGAACACACACCTGAGCTAGCTTACTGGAGTATTACACATGAAATATAGTTGCATCTTCCCTCATCCCAGCTAATGCCATCATGACACATATGGGAGCCCAGCTGAGCATAGCCAGAGCTGACCAGATGCATGAGCAGGTCAAGATTATCAGAAAGACCCAGATGACCCACAGAATCAGGAGTAAGAATCATGATATACATAAATATTAAAATAATTTTAATATTTAATATTATTTTAAGCTACTGAATTTTGGGGTGTTTTGTTACAGAGCATTATCATGGCAATTGAAAACTCATATATTGCTATACACACAGCCCTGCGCCCTGAAAACAAATGGACCTGCTTTGGACTAGCTGTGTGACAAGACACACGGTACTTCATCTCTACGAGCATTATTTTCTTCATCTGAAATATGGAGAAAATAATTCCTGTCTTGCCAGATGGTTGATCTGGTTGCTATGAACTATTACTGAACAATTAATAAATAGTCCCCTTAATAAATGGCGACTACTTTTGCTTTGCCTTTATCTTTATCAAGAGCAAAAGGAGTGAGCAAGGCAGTTAATGTCTGGTTGGGCCAGTGTTAAGTTTTTTGCAGAGACTCTTTTTAAATCCTTGGGATAAACCCACCAAGAGAGAAAGTCCTGGGAAATCCTGACTTGAAAACAAAAGGAAATTTTCAGCCAGGAAATAGCCTTTGAATCTGGAGTATCGTTTTGACTTCATTTTTAACTCTGAGAGAGGATAGGGTAAGGGCCAAAGAAACCATGAATGACCATGCAGGACCTGCTGACTGTCTCTTAAGCAAGGATAATTGAGTTGCAGAGGCAACTTACATAGTTTTGGGAGATAACTTCCACCACCTCAATGGATTTGTTGAAGGGGCTACAAAGAATGGAGTATTTGGGGCTCAATTCCTGGTTGATGGAGTTGTGGAGCTTTCCTTTGGACCCATTCTAGTTTGTGTTTCTGGCTAAGAGATAAGACAGCTGACCAGTGAGAAATAAGGCCATGTTTCCCCTATGTCCTGTAATGTTTCCATGCTGTGAGACCTCTTTTTTCCATAACTACTGTTCAAGAGAAGTCTCCACTCCTCCACTTTCTTCAGAATTCACCCAGCATTAGAGCCTGGCTGACTCTGCTTCAATTAAATGACTGTTGGATGGATAAATAATGGATCAATGAATGAATGTATTCTTCCTTGCTACAAGATGGTATACTCTTCCATAGGAATAGATGAGACCATTGATTAGCACAGTTAGAATCTTAGGATATGCACACAGGAAGGAGCTCTAGCAACGACTTTGTTCAGTTCTCTCAAGTGATGAGGACATGGTCGTGGAGAGTTGACATCACTTGCCCTGGGTAACCAGAAAGATATGTGCAGACTTTGGGATAATACCCTGGGAAGGGAGTCCAGGGCTCTTGCCTTTCTGGCCTGCTGGTCCCTCCTCCAATATTCCCTTTTTATATATCTAAGTTATAATGTGTGGCTTAGGTAAGTGTGTGGGCTGGTGATCACATTCTTAGCATTTTTTAAAGTTTATTTATTTATTGTAAGGGGGGGGGCAGAGAGAGAGAGATAGAGAGAGAGAGAGAGAGAACCCCAAGCAGGCTGTGTGCTGTCATCACAGAGCCCCATGAAGGGCTTGATCTCATGAACTGTGAGATCATGACCTAAGTCAAAACCAAGAGTTGGCCACTTAACTGACTGAGCTACCCAGGCACCCCTGCTAGATTTTTAAAAAAGTTTTATTTATTTATTTTGAAAGAGAGAGAATGAGTGGAGGAGGGGCAGAGAGAGAGGGGGAGAGATAATTGCAAACAGGCTCCACCCTGTTAACGCAGAGCCCAGCTTGGGGCTGGACCTCATGAACTGGTGAGATCATGACCTGAGCCAAAACCAAGAGTCGGATGCTTAACTGACTGAGCCACCCAGGCACCTCCCCCCTTGCATTTTTAACTTCAGCATGTGTGCTGTTTCCTTTGTAAAGTTCCTTAAGTTATCAGAGTTTCCCTAAAGACCTGGATTTCATAATAATATATATTTATATCTTTATAATTATTGTAATATAATATATGGATGTGTATATAATTATTATTATATAAATATTACCAAAAATATATGTACATAATATCCAACCATTGCACAAAATGACTTTCTGTGCCAGTCAAGCTACACCCCTTGCACTGGGGCCTCACCATTTCCATGGCAACTAATGCATGGCAACTAATGCAACTAAAGTGGGAACACAGAGAGGAACTTGGTGTAAAGGATTAAAAAACAACACCATATATGAACACAGATAAAATGTGCTGTTGGACAGGGAGCAGAAGAGGTCCATAATGTTTTTAATTAATGTCTTCTTAGGAAAACCCCTGTATCTGACTCACAGCTTTGCCATTCATAGCAATTAAAACCTCTGTAGCATCCAGGTCATCGAACCCTTTCTACTAATGGTGAAGGAGAACAGAGAAGCTGTTTGCTACCTGGTACTGGCAGAGGACTTGCACTGAAATGTTTGGATTTTAAACTTTCCATTTGTCTGGAAACTTCCAAGAATGCAAAGGGGTTCCAACTTCCCACCCCAAGCAGGCGCTTGCCTGCTAACTCAGCCTTGCAAATTACCACCTGCCCACGATCTTAGGCCTTGGAGAACAGGCCAGACTCAAGGAATGAGCTGGTGAACCACCACGAACTTTAAGGAGCTGACCTCCTGGCCGGACCCACCAGGACCTCTTTTCTTCCTTTTCCTTCTTTTTTTCTGTACTGTTTTGATTTTCCTCTCTGCCAGCCTGCCTTTTTCTCTTTAATTTCTACTTTCATTTGATTTTTCTTTTCTATGAATGCTTCTATAACATACCTTTCTGTGACCGCTTACTTTTGTGTGGGGTTCTTCCTAGTATTTTGCTGCCGCAAGCACTTGCCTCCCCCTCCTTGCCACACTATGGCTTCTGGAGGACAGCAGCTCTGCCTCCTCCCAGCTCCCAGCTCGGTGAGCGATGGCTGCCTCATTCTTTAGCCTGAGAGTGGTCCTCAAATTTTAGCAAGTATAAGAATCTCCTAAATTGCTGGGCTCCCGTGCCATAACTTCTGATTCAGTAAGTCCAGGGTGGGATGAGAATTTGCACTTCTAACAAGTCTCTAGGTGATGCTGCTGCTGCTGTTCCAGGGAACACATTTGGAGACCTGTTGGTCTGAGTCAAGCATAGACTCTTGATCAAATGACATCTTGTGATTCTTTTTCTCTGTCTCCTTTTTAAAGAAGAGTTGGTATAGTGCTGCACACACAGAGTTTTGTATTCTGTTGGCTTACCCTACCATTATCCTATGGTGGTGTTCCCAAACCCTTGTTCAGACCAGTTTTGAAAAGTTAAATCTCACATGAGGGCAGTGGTAGTAGGGAAAAAAGGTTCTGCTTTCTCTAAACCAATAGGAGAATTGATGGGAAGTGAGTCTGAGAGTTCCTTCTGGAAAAGCCTTAGTCTGGTTACGCTTACCTGAGCTCAGAAATCTTCAAGATGAAGCACAACATTGCTGGCTGGGAGTGCTCAAGCTGGAAATCTCACTGCCAATGAGTGGTGCTACATCCCAGAGGACAGCCAGGGCCTGTGATTCATCTTGCTGACAGCCCATCAACGGTCAGCCTCGACAGTTCAGCCCTCGATCTTGGAGCCTGGAGGAGCTGGAAGAGGGAAGTTATCGGTGCCGATGTGTGAGTCAGGGCTTAGAGAGGCTGGCGTGAGTATGGGGACTACCTTCTCTGATTTTAAAAGTGCATCCACGGGATGAGTGTTTTTGCATGAAGAAAGTGCTGGAAGAGTCACATCTCCACTTCCCACGGAGTTTTCAATAACCAAATATGTGATTTTAAGAGGGACATCTTACCTCGAAAGAGAGCCCATGGCATCCCTAAGAACATGAAGGAGTTCATAAAGGCTCATGTCTGATTTCAGCTGCTGCTGTGGAGGACAGCCCTTCCAAGCTTCAGGGGTATATGTGCATCCCAGATGCATGTGTGTGCGTATGAACATGTGTGAGTATAGTGTGCACACATTTGTGTGGGAGTAGTTAATGCCCCTAGGACAACTCTCACTCCAGAGAGTCTAAAGCAAGTGGATAACACCCAGCTGCTTTCTTTGAGGCAGATGATTCTGGGGGGCACTGTGCATGATTCCTAGTGGAATCGAACCCCCATTGCCCAGCAGCAACCTCAGTATATGCCCTCTCATTGACCTTTCATCTTCTCCTGTCTTACTCCTAGCTTTACTGTCCTAAAGAAGTAATCTATACCTAAGTCCTTGTCTCAAAGATCCGTAGGGCTAGAGAATCCCAAACTTAGGGGACATGGGTTTTGTTTGTTTGTTTGTTTGTTTGTTTAATCTTTTCTGGCAAATGGCTGTGATCCTCCATTCTGGTGGAGGGTCTAAAGCCAGTGGATAATGCCCAGCTGCCTTCTTTCAGGCAGATGATTCTTGGGGGGCACTGTGCATGATTCCCAGTGGGATCAAACCCCTGATGCCCAGCAGCAACTTCAGTATATGCCCACTTATTGACCTTTCATCTTCTCCTGTCTTACTCCTAGCTTTACTGTCCTGAAGAAGTGATCTGCACCTAAGTCCTTGTCTCAAAAGTCCTTACTGCTGGGGAACCCCAAACTTAGGGGACATGGTTTGTTTGATCTCTTCTGGAAAAGGGCCATAATCCTCCATTCTGCTGCCTCCAACATATCCCCCAAACCCACAAAAGCCGCTGAATGAGAGAGGAGGG
Organism: Panthera leo; assembly: GCF_018350215.1. Taxonomy (NCBI): domain Eukaryota; kingdom Metazoa; phylum Chordata; class Mammalia; order Carnivora; family Felidae; genus Panthera; species Panthera leo. The sequence goes on from NC_056681.1 coordinate 43,900,880, forward strand.
CAGCAAAATTCAGGATGGTGGTTTGAATTTGGTGTCATGGAAGCCGAGAGCTCCATGCAAAGCACAGGGACTGCTGTGAGCATGGAAGGTGTAGAGGCCACAGGAAGGCCTCTGGCATCAACCAGGAAAGTTCTTCATTACCTGTTTAGGGTGTGGGATCCCAAATAAGAAACTTAAAGTCATGATTCAGTTGCTTAAAAATGCTCCAAAGCCAGTGGGTTATGGTCTAGCCCTCTTTAATGAGGGTGAAAGCTTTTCCCCAAAGCAAGCGTGAACAGCACTCTCCTCTTCATGTATCTGATCTGTATTTGTTTGCCTTCGACCATAGGAGATGGATTGCATGTCTGTGGGGGAGGAGTTGGGAAGTTGAGCCCTTAGCTTCAGGACATCCTACCATTCTTTCTGAGGGAGCAGGCGAGAAGGCTCAGGTCCCGATGATGGCCGTACACCAAGCCAGTTACGCCTGTTGGGTGAAGCCGGGGGAAAAACCTCATGATGCTCTCTCCACAGCATGCTTGTTCACCTAAAACCAGGTCAGAGCAATCATCAGGGACAACAAGGAAGGGGGAGACAAGTCACAAAAATATACCACACTGCTTGAATCGGGCTTGGCGAAAAGTCCAGGTTCATAAGGCATAGAAGGAATGGTACTTTGTCATGGTAGGTTTGCTTTGCTTACTTAAAATGGGCACACTGAGCCAAAAAATATACATCTCACCTGTTATGTAGAGGCTGTGAATGGAGTTGGAAAGCATTGGCCAGAGACCTCTCTGGGAGTTAGGTATCAACACCCTGCCATTTCTAGATGCAAAATTCCTTCATGGCGGTGGTTCTCAGAGATTAGTGGGAGGGTATTGGCCTGGCTGCCTGGACTCCACTCCTGGATAGTGTAATTCAGTATGCCTGGGGTGGTTCCTGGCATCTGAATGTTTTTTACATGCTTCCTAGTTTTTTTTTGAGATGTAATCAGGTTTGGGAATTTGTGCCACATTAGGGCATGTTGGTCTCATTTGTAGGTCAGGCACATCAGGAGACACTATGGCCAATTCTGGCATCTTGAAGGCTGTGGGGCAATCAGCTGGCACCTGGGAGATACAGTATCCTTCATGCTTGCAATTCAGGGAAGGGGGCAGAGTTCTCTGATGGGAGCTTCCTGCAATGGGGACAGAAGAGCTTGTTAAAGGGCTGGTTATTGGACTTAAATACCTGCAAGTGACCTTGCTTGCAGTTCTTTAATGCCATTTGAAACGTCCCAAGTTCTAAAGTTTCTCAGAGGAGTAATCAAGGTAATCTGCTTTCCTTTCTTCTATAAAACTGTGTCCCTCCTCCCTGATGAGATGTTCAAGGACATGTCTGCATTTAGTCCCATTTCATCCTGGAGAAAATAGAAGTGTGGACTGAGGAAGGCTTTGCTCAAAGTGGAGGTGAGGTCCCAGGGCACGAAGAACCAGGAAGGAGGGAAGAGGAAGGACTGTGATGAGAGGAAAGAGAGGTGTAGAAAGAATGAAATGGAGAGAGAGATGGAAAAAGACATGAAGGAAAGGGAGCATGAGGAATGGAAAAATGAGAGGCAAATGGCACTGGTAGCTTATTCCAGATTCCACAGGCAGTGATTAGCAGGGCAGGTGCTGTTCTTCTGCATCCAGGTAGGATATGGGTATCTGCCATTTCCTCCAACTCATGGGGTTGGCAGAGCTCCTACAGTACCACTGATTAGCTTGACCACAGTGGAAAGTACTTTGATTCTTGCCTGCTGCATACAATACCTAGATGCTGGGGCACAAAATGGAAGGAGAGATGTGGGCACTCTTCTTTTTAGGGAAAGGGCTGAAATAGAACCAGAGTATGGTCATTCAGTCATTGCTGGTGCCATTATGAACACAGAGGAGGGCAGTTCTACATGGACTGTGGTTGGATAGCTCACCTCTGTCAGCTATTTCCTTTTGGGAATCTGCTCCTTTCTTGGCATTTGATTCATTTTAGGCTAAAAGATAGTTTACTTGTGATTAGCCTTGGTAACCATGTTAATCTCTTTAGCAATGACTTATTCCTGACTACTGGCTCTCTACATGTTCCTCTGCTCTGAGATGGTATCCATCTGGTCTATCTGGTTCACCAAGGGCTCTGGGTTATTGCTGTTCATTCAACACATATGTTGTAAGCATCTCTGTTGGGTCAGACACTGTGGTGTTACTGACTATATAATGGTAAACACATCCTTGCTATTTTGGAACTTATGGTCTAGAACATCAGTTCTCAACCCTGTATGCACATTACAGTCACCTCAAGTTACCCCTGTGCAGGCCCTATCTCTGACTCATTGCATCAGAATCTCCAGTGGGGATCCAACTAATTCTGAGGCTCACCCAGCTTTGAGACCCCCTGGGAAACGATGCTTTCTAAATATTAATATTAATTGGGTCCTAGAATCCCACCTTGGTTCCTCAGTGGGGACACGAAAAGCATCTGATTTCCCATCTGTTCTCTGAGTAGCATTTCATACATGGCTGTTATGGTTGCTGGATGCCTCGGATGCCTCCTCCTTCCACTGACCCGGACTCAGTGCTAAGGCCAGCCATGGGTCGAACTTCTGCAGCTTCCATAACACCATTTCCTGTATTTGTCGTCCTAGCCCTGAGGGTGGAGTGGCCTCTACCTGTCATTAATCTTTATGTGGCTTCTCAGCTGTTCCATCACCCATGTAACCAATTCCCTGTAATAAATTCCCTCTTTTTGGAGTGTCTGGGTTGGTTTCTGTTTCCTGAAGGGACCCTGACCTATACAAAGTAAAATGTAATGGCAAGCATCTATAAAGTGGCAGATTCCCTCATCCCTTGTGAGTGGTGCATATGGTGTGAAAGGAAGCAGAGACTAAGTTTGTTGAGAAAAGGATGTTCAGAGACCAACGTTGTTGAGAAGAGGAAGTTCACATACTGTATCTGAAGCATCCACAACAGAACTTCTAACAGGTGGTCCATGGCCTACCTGCATGCAAACCCTCAAGTGCTTCCTGGCTGCCACTTCCAACTGCTGGATCAAATTATCTGGCTGGGTTCAGAATTTGTCAACTTAAGGGGGTTCCTCCAGAGGTTGAGATGTATCCTGATACATTTAGCCATGCTGCAATAGAAAGCTGCTAATGATCTGACCCTCTCAGAGAAGCATCTGTACTTCCTCAGGGTCAACTTCAGTTCCACCTCTAACTCATTTTCTCTTTGAGCAGGAGAATGTCTTCTTACCATATGGGATAGCTCCATGAGTAACAACTGACCTGTCTTGACATAGCACCAACTCACATGCATCTCTCTCAAAAATCACAGTGTTCTGGGGCCACCGGCATGGCTCAGTCAGTTGAGCGTCTGACTTTGGCTCAGGTCATGATCTCATGGTTCATGAGTTCAAGCCCCACATTGGGCTCACTGCTGTCAGCAAAGAGCACGCTTCAGATCCTCTGTCCTACTCTCTCCGCCTCTCCCCTTCTTGCACTCTCTCAAAAATAAATTAAAAAAAAATTTTTTTTAATCACAGTGTTTTTGGAACTGAAGGAGAGGTTCAGTGTATGAAAGCAGTGTGACTTTTCAGAGAGCAAAGGGCATGGAAACTTCAACTCTTTCAGATCTACACCACAATCCATGGTCAGGAATCTTGGCTGCATATTTACCCTCTAATGATCTCCAATATTTGACAGTAACCTTTCCTTGTAGGGTAACTGTGAAGAGTAAATGAAATAATAGCTGTCAAATTCCCAACACGTACTGGGCATCAACACCAATAGGTTCCTTTCCCCGCTTGTCCCTTCCTCCCCCACCTTGATGTAAAAGTCCAGCAGAAGAAACTGGGATCAAGAACTACTTGGGCTTCTATTTGGCTTACTCATTCCTACTTCTCTTTCTCATCATGGTAAACTGGGAATTCTGTTGTGTGCTATGGATGATTTTCCTTCCTGTAAATGACAATGACACATAATATTTGTAATTATTGTTTACTAGGTATTTATTGCTTTTTTTTTCTAAGTTTCTTTGAGATACGAACCTCACCCCCCCATTGTTTAAAAGTATCTTGCTGGGAACATCGTATATATTTGATAAATACAGAACCCTCTCATATATATATATATATATATGTGTGTATATATATATATGTGTGTGTGTGTGTGTGTGTGTGTATATATATATATGTGTATATATATGTATATATATATATATGTATATGTATATATTTGTTGTTATCTTTGTTTTTTTAAATAAAATTTATTGTCAAATTGGTTTCCATACAACACCCAGTGCTCATCCCAACAAATGCCCTCCTCCACGCCCATCACCCATTTTCCCCTCTCCCCCAACCCCCATCAACCCTCAGTTTGTTCTCAGTTTTTAAGAGTCTTTTATGGTTTGCCTCCTTCCCTCTCTGTAACTTTTTTCCCCCTTCACCTCCCCCATGGTCTTCTGTTACATTTCTCAAGATCCACATATGAGTGAAAACATATCGTATCTGTCTTTCTCTGCCTGACTTATTTCACTTAGCATAATACCCTCCAGTTCCATCCACGTTGCTGCAAATGGCCAAATTTCATTCTTTCTCATTGCCAAATAGTATTCCATTGTATATATAAACCACATCTTCTTTATCCATTCATCAGTTGACGGACATTTAGGCTCTTTCCATAATTTGGCTATTGTTGAGAGTGCTGCTATAAACATTGGGGTACAAGTGCCCCTATGCATCAGCACTCCTGTATCCCTTGGGTAAATTCCTAGCAGTGCTATTGCTGGGTCATAGGGTAGTCCTATTTTTAATTTTTTGAGGAACCTTCACACTGTTTTCCAGAGTGGCTGCCCCAGTTTGCATTCCCACCAACAGTGCAAGAGGGTTCCCATTTCTCCATATCCTCGTCAGCATCTATAGTCTCCTGATTTGTTCATTTTAGCCACTCTGACTGGCGTGAGGTGGCATCTCAGTGTGGTTTTGATTTGTATTTCCCTGATGATGAGTGACATTGAGCATCTTTTCATGTCTGTTGGCCATCTGGATGTCTTCTTTGGAAAAGCGTCTATTTATGTCTTCTGCCCACTTCCTCACTGGATTATTTGTTTTTCAGGTGTGGAGTTTGGTGAGTTCTTTATAGATTTTTAGATACTAGCCCTTTATCCGATATGTCACTTGCAAATATCTTTCCCCATTCCATCAGTTGCCTTTTAGTTTTGTTGATTGTTTCCTTTACAGTGCAGAAGCTCTTTATCTTGATGAGGTCCCAATAGTTCATTTTTGCTTTTAATTCCCTTGCCTTTGGAGATGTGTCGAGTAAGAAATTGCTGGAGCTGAGGTCAGAGAGGTTTTTTCTGCTTTCTCCTCTGGGGTTTTGATGGTTTCCTGTCTCACATTCAGGTCCTTCATCCATTTTGAGTTTATTTTCATGTATTGTGTAGTGGTGGTCTAGTTTCATTGGTGGTGTAGAAAGCGGTCTAGTTTCATTCTTTTGCACATTGCTGTCCAGTTCTCCCAGCACCATTCGTTAAAGAGACTGTCTTTATTCCATTGGATACTCTTTCCTGCTTTGTCAAAGATTAGTTGGCCATACATTTGTGGGTCCAGTTCTGGGGTCTCTATTCTATTCCATTGGTCTATGTGTCTGTTTTTGTGCTAATACTATACTATCTTGATGATTACAGCTTTGTAGAGGCTAAAGTCTGGGATTGTGATGCCTCTGGTTTTCGTTTTGTTCTTCAAAATTACTTTGGCTATTCAGGGCCTTTTGTGGTTCCATACAAACTTTAGGATTGTTTGTTCTAGCTTTGAGAAGAATTCTGGTGCAATTTTTATTGGGATTGCATTGAATGTGTTGACTGTTTTGTGTAGTATTGGCATTTTAACAATGTTTATTCTTCCAATCCATGAGCATGGAATGTTTCTCCATTTCTTTGTGTCTTCCTCAATTTCCTTCATAAGATTTCTATAGTTTTCAGCATACAGATCTTTTACATCTTTGGTTAGGTTTACTCTTAGCTATTTTATGGTTCTTGGTGCAATTGTGAATGGGATCAGTTTCTTTATTTCTCTTTTTGTTGCTTCATTACTGGTGTATAAAAATACAACCTATTTCTGTACATTAATTTTGTACCCTGAGACTTTGATGAATTCATGTAACAGTTCTATCAGACTTTTGGTGGAGTCTGTCAGGTTTTCCATGTAGAGTAGCGTATAGGGTTTAATTTGCAAGATGTGTACTCCCACAAGTGGAATAAATTCTCTCAAGTACTATGCCTGCAATTGGAATAGCTGCCATTAGGTGGAAGTATAGTGCTGTGGGATGCCTTTGATGTTATTCAGCCTCTCAGGAGGCACTGATTATGGCTATGCACTTGATCTGGTACAGGGGGAAAAAAAAAACTTTATCAAAACATTGTAAAACATTTAGCTAATCATCAGCTGCATATCCTGTGATTTCTGTTTACTTTTTTCCCCCTGCCTAGCACTTGGTATTTTATTATTTTATTTTATTTATTTATTTTTAAATTTTTAATGTTTTATTTATTTTTGAGAGAGAGAGACAGTGCAAGCAGGGGAAAGGCAGAGAGAGAGAGAGAGAGAGAGAGAGAGAGAGAGAGAGAGAGATGGAATCTGAATCAGGCTCCAGGCTCTGAGCTGTCAGCACAGAGCCTGATGCAGGGCTTGAACTCACAGACCACCAGCCAAAGTCAGACACTTAACCAACTCAACCAACCAGGCACCTCTATTTTTATTTTTTAAATATAATTTATTGTCAAGTTAGTTAACATACAATGTATACAATGTGCTCTTAGTTTCGGGGGTAATTCCCACAATTCATCACTTACATATAACACCCAGTAGCATTTGGTATTTTAAATTACATCTTTTCACACTTTTCTTCATTTATAGTCCATCCACACCTCTAAATAATTCTTGTCATCTTATGGTCCTTTATTTATTTATTTTTATTAGAATGCCTGAGTTTATTTACCTTTTATTTACCTTTCCTCTCTCTTTTTTTTTTTAACTGCACGAATTACTTACTAAGATTCTGCTTCCTTTGGAATAAATGCTTAATCAATCCAGTAATATCCTTTCGTTTCTCTCCAAGAAAATTCCAGACTTTATATAGGTGGAAAAGCTGTAGCCATTCTGTACTGGCAAGCTATTTTCCTTCTTTAATATTTGGAACTGAGAAAAACAGAGCATACAGAGAAAGCACGGGTGGAGGGGTGGGGAAAGAGAGAAAGAGAGAGCTTTAGATATGTGTAACCAAGGGTTTTTTCATAGTGGTCTCATGAGAACTTGTGTGGATTAATGAGACACACAATTGTAATGGTTTTCCTAAGCATTGTATAATAATGTTATTACCAGGAAAACCTCCCCGCCCGTCAAAATTCAGTCTGAAAAATTTTGAGTGTGAGAAAGTGTGTATGGGAGGGGGATGAAGTTCAAGTACAGAAATTAGTGTCTGCCCATAAACGCCTTTATGCTTTATGGAGCTCCTTCCTTATCCTACCATGCTTGAGCTCTGAAGCCTGAGCCTCTAACTGCCCATTTATTCCTTGGGACATCATCTCCAAGAGGAGAAACAGAATCAGTTTCCCATGCATGAAAACACAAACATCATTTGAATGGTGCCTAACAGAAACCTCCAGCTTTGAAATAGTTCCTGTTGAAAGGAGAGAAGACTAGAGAAAAATACGAGTGGGGATACTAATATCCAATGCCCTTTTGTGGCAGCTGCCTACGGGTTTTATATGCATGAACCCCAACCCCACTTACCATCCTGTTCTCTTGTTATGTAACAGAGCATCCCAAAACTTAGTGGCTTAAAACCACTAAAATACATTTTACAAAGTTTAAAGGTAAGTTTTATTATATCTCATGATTTTTTGGGTCAGAAACTCAGGCCAGGCTCAGCTGACCAATTCTTCTGCACCACACCCATCAATTCGGGTCATTTGGTTGTTGTGAGGGGGTGGATGGGCTGGTCTGGGTGGTCCAGATCGTTTCATCCCTTATCTAGGGGCTTGGTGGGATGGCTGGAAAGTTGGATGGTTGGCCAGAGCATGTACACACCACCAGTGTGTAGATCAGGTCTCCCGGAGAGAATGTTCTGAAAGATCCAGAAGGAAGCTGCAATGTTTCTTCTGATCCTGCCTTTCCATGGAATCCCAGAACATCATTCTTTGCCATGTTCTCTTGATCAACAAGCCACTAAGGGAAGCTCTGATACAGGAGGTGAGAATTAGATTGCTCTTCTCACTGGGAAGACTAGCAAAGGGTATGTGGCCATTTTTCCTTTACCTCACCTTCTTTAGATTCTCTGCGTGTTGTTAATCTATCCACACTTGAATATGAGCTCCACGAAGACCAGGATCTTTGTTCCCCCCAGCTCCCCACTGATGCATCCGAAGCACCTAAAATAGTGTCTGGAACATAGTAGGTGCTCAGTTAATAATTGTTGAATGCTGAATGATTTCATTTAATCTTCTTATTGCCATTTGAGACAGCTATTTTTGTTATCACTATTTTACAGATAAGAAATGGAGGCACATAGAGGTGAAGTCATTTGTTCAAAGTCACACAGCTATCGTGTGGCAAAGCCAGGGCTTGAACCTAGGTCTCTCTGATGTACTTTTGTAGATGGGGAACTAATTCAAGAAAGAAACCCAGCACACAAGAGAGCAGGCAAAGACCTGTAATTATGGACTTTCCTTACTTCTCAAGCCAAATCAGTGACTGGCTTAGAGTCGGTGGTTTTCCCTTGAAATGGTTTATCTCATTTGCTGGCTTTGCCTTCTTTTTACCAGGAAGCCCTAGGGGAAGACTGCTGTGCCAAGTTGAGTGTGGGGCGAGCTCAGTGCCTCTCTCAGCGCTGCTGGCACTGATAGTGCGGGCCTCTTGGATGTGGAAAAGTCTCTTCATTTGATTGTGAAATCAAGCTAGGCCCAACTGTGATGAGCAGCAGTTTTTTTGCATTCCTGTTGAATAATTCTGTGTAATATCCTCTTGGCTATATTTAGACGTGACACATGGTCTCTGTTTGTTAAGACGACGAGACAACCTAGGGGACAGTGTCGCCGGAGCCACCCCATGCAGGCAGAGCTTGGTGACTGCAGTCGCACCTCCTCTCCTGTCCCATCCCCCTCTCCTCCCATTGCAAATGTTAAGTTCCCCAAGGTCTCCAGGGCAAAGCCAGCCTCCCTGGACACTTTTGTTTTGTCATCTCTGAAACAGCTTCAGTGAAATGACATCATATGACCTTGTCAACCTGTGAAATCTTTTCCCATCTACTTAGAAGTATTTTGGTGCATGCGATTTCTTTTGGGGTGGAGGGCTCAGATTCTGGCAGTTGGAAAAGTTCTCTATGGCTTGTTGTATGATCCTCCTTCGTCTCAGCTCTGGCCACCCCTGCCACATACACACTGTCCTCTTTGCTAGATGCAGCCCCATGTAGGGGGCCAGCCTGAAAGTGGCCTTGCTGATTGGTGATGCTGGACCCCTGGGGGCAGAGCAGAGCTGCTCCATACCAGGTGGAAGATGGAAAGCATGGCCCAGCGGGGTTTTGCTGTAGCTGGGGTAGCAACTAGGGCCTGCCCCGGGGTGGGGCCCTCAGTCGAGGGCAGAGCCTGGAGGATGGGTCACACTTTTTTTCTGTCACTATATTCCTCTCAGCCCACTTTTTAAAAAATTGAGGTAAAATTCACATAGCATGAAATTCACCACCAGCCATCACCACTGTCTAGTTCCAGAACATTTCCCTCAGCCCATGGAGGATCCTGTACCCATTAGCGCTCACTCCCCTCCCCCAGTCCCTGTCAAACACTACTTTCTGACTCTTTTTTTCTTTTTTGTTAGTTCTGGACATTTCATGTAAGCGGGATCATACAATATGTGTCAGCCACTTTCTTGTTCCTGCTGTTGGGGTGACAGTGAGCTCATATCAAGGGTGATCTGATGGAATCTTCCCTCAGCTGCAGGAGGGTCCCCACAAGGGATGCTGGGAGCCACTCAGCTCTCCTGGTGTTGAGGAACAGGGCCTGGGGGAGGATGCTCCCCTCCTTCACGTCTCAGGTGGACAATTCAGAGGTACCTGGTTGCCCACAGCAGCGACCAGCTCAATAAGGCAATAAAGCATCGTTGGGTTGACATTCTTACCCTCAGCACTGCCAATCCTGTTCCACGAGCTAACTGCCCGGCTTCTGCAAACAACAAACAAACCGAACAACAAAAACAACTTCTTGCATGTGAGCCCTTAACTCAGGTGTTACTTTTTGAGGGTGGTGGGGAGACAGGCCCCAAAGAGGAAAACTCTCAGAAGGGGACTCTGTAGCCTTTGGACACAGCTGTGTCGGCTGATGTGGATATGGGGAGGCAGTGAATGCAGAGGCACTGGGGTCTTTCTCGCTTCCAGCCCAACTCTGCTCCTCAAGGGGCTCCGCACAGCACTTCCCATCCCTGTGCTTCAGTCTCCTCATCTAACATGTACTACATACAAGGATGCCAGGAAGTTTCAGTGCTTATCAGCACTTACCAGACCCCTTGAGCTCAGGTACTCTACTGAGAGAAACGGATCTCCAGCCTCGCTCTACTTGAGCCCTCCCTGGACCCAACTGTCCAGATCTGTACTGTCTATGCAGTAGACACCTGTGTCTTTTTAAAAAGCAGTTATTTAAAATTAAATAAAAGATTCAATTCCTCTGCAGACTAGCCTCCTTTCAAGAGCCCCACATAGCTAGGGGCTCCTACATTGCTTGGCATGGATACTGGGCATTTCTGTTCTCGAAGAATTTTAGACAGCACTGCTCCCAACACTCTGAGTTATTCATTCATTAAATGTTTACTGTCCTTTCCACCCCCATGCCTTTGATCATGGCCTTCCTCCTGCCTGGGCTGCCCCTTCATTTGTCTGCTTCCTTTCCCTGGAATGTCACCATCCCTCCGGAAGGTGAGGCTCTTCTGGGCTCTGACCAGCACCAGCCCTGTGTGTCATCAGCTGGCAGCTGGCTCTGCTCCATGTTGCCTGACCAGCTGCACCGGGCTCCTGGCTGCCAGTGCGGCTCAGGTGCTGCTCCCTCTGGCTTTGTTCTACATGCCAGGTTAGGGGACAGCAGCCATCGTTGGAGGGGTGCTGTTCTCACGGTGATCCCAGAAGTACAGGAGGCTGTGGACAGACACACTGTCACTTTGGCCCACATCCCACTGACCAAAGCAAGGCTGTGACTGAACAAATCAGAGGCAGAAAGTCCCCTCTGCCTTAGTGGGAAGCACTGCAAGTCATAAGGCCAGGGCCAGGGATACAGAGAGGAACACAGAATTGGAGGCAATTGCTTCATCCATGGCTTAGGAACCCACTCTCCCTCTTCCAACTTAGTGCCTTGGCTTTCGGGCCTCTGGCTGCCAAGACGCTCCCCTAACACTTCTCCTCAGACTCAGATGGAGACCCGCGCCCATGATGACTCTTCCTCTGTCTCCCTCCACACCATGCTCCCTGTGAACACTGCCATCCCTTTGGTTCAGGCTCTCAGCTTCCTGGAAGGCACTGCCTTAAAAATATGAATCTCTGAGAATTAGTACTTCCGTTGAGATATTTGCAGGCTGACCCGGGACTATGTTTACTCAAATCAGTGAGTGTTTAATGATGTAGGCAGTGTGAACGGTATTTGGGGGCTCTGTTTATTGTCATCTGTATGTTCATAAACAGGAGCTGGGGCCAAAGATGTTTCTCCTGCAAGGAGCCCGTTAGGGCACTGGTCTGGGAGTCAGGACACCTGGAGTGGGCTTGAGCACTGTCAGGTTGCCTTTGGAAAAGTTTCTCCCCATCTCTGGGCTGTAGTTCTTCATGGGTAGAGTAGGTAATCAAGCTAATGGTCGCTATGGCCCCCGATGGCCTGAGATGTTGTGGTCCTGAATCCTCACTGTGTCCCTGGTTGGGCAACAATTGGCCCTGCTTTCTGATTGCTGTGTCTACCCACTTTTCCGGCCTCTGACTCTTGTTCTCTGCCAAGGAGCTGACTTCCATAAAAAGAGTTTCAGGGTCTCTTTTTCCCAGAAGGTGTGGCGTGTAGAGATCTCAGAGTGGACTAAGCCATGCACGGGCACTCCCCAACCAAGAATCCCTTTGACCTTCCTCAGGGTGGGAGAAGGCCTCGCTGGGCATCAGTGCCATGTTGCAAACTCAAGTTAAACTCAGTCATATCCCGATCATGTTCCAGGGCAAGTTCAGGATTCCCCCTGAGGCGCTGGGTTTTGGCAATACCAGAGGCCAGGACCCTGGCTTTTGGGGCTTGTGGCCATCCCTGCTATACACACTCAAGTTTCACAACAGTGATGTTTAATTTTCTGCAGAAAACCCTGGGCTTTTCTTTCCCAGGAATCAAATAAACTAACATTTATCCAGAATGATTTGTTGCTCGTTTAGAAGTTCATATTTGGAGACAAGGATGTTTCTGAAAAGGGCCCAGAAATAGCTGGAGAAAATCATCTGTTGGGTTGCTCACCTTTGGACAATGATGGAAGCAGGCAGAATGATTCATGGCTCCTGGGGAAGATGGCTCCCTGCAGGGCCACACCTGGGCAGCACTTCTCCAGGAGCATTTGCCAGGGCCAGGGTATCTGTGACAGGCTGCGAACTAGATGGAAGGAGATTTAGATAGGGATGTTAGGAGAAAAGGTTTTGAGGGTACTGAAGGTTGCAGGTGCTGGTCAGACAGGTGGATGCTGGAAGTGGCATAGTGCCAGACATAGTCTGCTAGGCAGGAGGGAGGGAGGAAAGCCTGCCCTGATAGTGCATCTCCCAGAACGGGGCTCTTGCAAATGAATCAGCCTCTAGTCTGTGACTCATGTCCTCCATGGAGCACCTACCATGTGTCAAGCACTGTGTGAGACTCTAGGTGTCCTAAGTGAATATGATCCTTGAGACCACCAAGGTTACTGTAACTGTTAATTCTATTTAATACAACTGACATGATACTGATAGAGGTCAGATAATATGCTGGGTGAATGAATGATCTTCTTTTCTCACCCTTAAAGAGAGGAATCATACTGTCTACATTTATACAGAAGGAAGTTGAGTTTCTGAGAAGTTGAATAATTTTCCTTAGCTTACAACTAGTACAGAGGGGTTCTGGGAGAATTACCCATGACACTGGTGAAGGCCATTGGAATAAAGTGAACTACGTAAGCAATTTTAAGTATTCTACTAGCCACATTAAAAACAGTAGAGATGGGTTGCCTGGGTGGCTCAGTCGGTTGAGCGTCTGACTTTGGCTCAGGTCATGATCTCATGGTTCGTGGGTTCAAGCCCTGCGTCGGGCTCTGTGCTGACAGCTTGCAGCCTGTAGCTGCTTCCGATTCTGTATCTCTTTCTCTCTCTTTCTTTGCCCCTCCCCCACTCATGCTCTGTCTCTCTTGCTCTCAAAAAATAATAAAACATTTTAAAAAGTAAAAAAAACAGTAGAGAGAACAGGTGAAATCAATTTCACTTTTTATTTAACCCGATATGTCAAAAATATTATCATCTCAACATGTAATCTGTAATCTATATATTTTTAATGAGCTAATTATTCTTTCTTTTTTTCCACAAAATCATTGAAATTTGGTGTGCATTTCACCCTTAACAGCGCATCCCAAGTGGGACTTGCTGCCTTGCAGATGCTCGGCAGTCACTTGTGTCCACGGCATTCATACTGAACAGTGTAGTTCTAGAGGCACCATAGGGTTTTGCGGAGGTGGGGCCGGGCACTCCTGAGAAGCTCCCTGGTCATTCGGCTTCAAGGGCAAAGTGCCTCTGGAGCTGGACTTCAAGAACACAAATGCCACACCACCAAGTTTAAACTCCAGGGTGTACCCTTTTCCACACAGTGTTCCTGGGAGTCTCAGTGACCCTGGGGGTTAGCCAGGCAGAGAAAGAGGGGGAAGGGTGTGCCTGCAGAGGGAATGATCATAGATGAGGGCACAGATCCCCCAGCGCGGCCACCTGTTGAGGGAACTGCAAGTACCTGCCATGGGGAGGAGGGGGATGGCATGGGTTAGTTTGGGGAGGAGGCAGAGAGGTTATGGCAGGTCTCACGTGCCACCCCAAGGAGGCCGAGCTTCATTGTGATTGTCCAGGACTTACTTTTCAGTGGACAACTCAGGCAGCTACAAGCAAGCTGGGTTGGAGGGGCCAAGACTGAGAGCGGGGAGGGAACTCCCTCACGAGCAGGAAAGAAATGTTGAGGGGTGAGGCTGGGGTACAGGGTGGGTGGGAGCATGGGTGTGCAGCAGTGAGACCGAAGACTGAACTCGGATGGATCGGATTGGAGTGAAGGTGAAGGAAGAATCCAGGAGGCTGTCATTTGCAAGGTTATATGACTTTTCTGCAGAAATCCCCAGTCGCCTGGGACAGAAGTAGAGGGCCAGGACTTTGGAGGACATCATGTCTACTTCACAGAAATAAAGGCGCTGATTTGACACCAAGAGGGAGCCAGAAGTACCTCGAATCTCCTTGCCACCTGTGCTATCCCCACCCCCAGCACAAATGATTCACCTTCCTCTGCCCTCTTATCTCCCTCAACTTCCAGTGAATGTGCCTGTTTCTTCCCATTTTTATTTCTCCCAATGGCCCACTGTTATATTGGGAACACATTTTTGTGGGGTCACCTGGAGGCACCTCTTCCAGAACACCTGTGGTAAATAGAAGCACACAAGCCATGGCTCCAGCATTGCTCTTTCTGGCTGTATTTGTCACACTTAGCCACAAGTCCTGGTTCCAGTCACATCAAAGCACTACCTCTGCTGTGAGGGGCTTGAGATTCCACATTTCCAACAAACTTCCAGCAACCTTTGCTGCTGGTGCGTGAACCACACTTGAAGCACGAGGGGCCAGAGCTGGGGTCCTCATCCTTGGCCGGTCAGCACAGAAGAAGCTGGAGAGACTGAAATGCCCAATGCCTAGGCTACACTCCACACTAATTAAAGCAGACATCTGGAAATGGAACCTAGCCTCAGTCATTTTTTAACATTTCTGCTTCTGGGGCTCCTGGGTGGCTTAGTCAGTTAAGCATCTGATTTTAGCTCAGGTCATGATCTAATGGTTTGTGTGTTTGAGTCCAGCATCAGATTCTCTGCTGTCAGCATAGAGACTGCTTTGGATCTTCTATCTCCCTCTCTCTCTGTTCCTCCTCTGCTTACATGTGCTCTCTCTCTCTCTCAAAAATAAATAAACATTTTGGGGCACCTGGGTGGCTTAGTCAGTTAAGCACCCAACTTCAGTTCAGGTCATAATCTTGTGGTTCACAAGTTCGAGCCCTCCATCAGGCTCTGTGCTGACAGCTCAGACCTGGAGCTTGCCTCAGATTCTGTGTCTCCCTTTCTCTCTGCCCCTCCCCTGCTCGTACTTTTTCTCTCTGTCTCAAAAATAAATAAAACATTTTTTTAAATTAAAAAAAAGGTAAATAAGCATTTAAAAAGATTTCTGCTTCTGCTCACTTGGAATACAGCCACATGGGAAGAAGTACACGCTATCTGGCTGGAGAAAAGGCCCCAGAAGGATGAGACAACAATGTCAAAAGAGAGGCCACAGGGAAGAGAACATGATCCATTCCAGCTGAGGGTTCAGACACGTGAGTGAGCCTGACCAGCCCCAGGCCAGCTGCTCCAACAACACCACACAGAGCAGGGATGAGCTGTCCCCACAGAGCCCTGCCTGATTTCCTTACCCACAACATCATGAGTTTTTGGTGTTTTTTTTTTTTTTTAAGCCAAATGGTTGCGGTTTGTAAGCCAGTAAGCTTGGAGTGATTTGTTATGCAGTTGTAGCTAACTGATACAACCCACAGGACCTAAGTGCCTTGAGAGTAGGACCTATGTTGGTTTATAACCCCTACATGCTTAGCATTTAAGTTGCGATTCAGAGAATACTGGAGAAATGCTGAATGTCAGGGAAAGGCCCAAGTGAAAAATCACAGTGTTTTCCAGGCCAATTAAAGTCAGGAAGTGGAGATTTATTGTTTGGACATATATTCAGTAAAAATCAAAGCAAAACAGACAAGGCTCCCTCCTTCCCTGGAGGAGCAGTCATTCTCCTGCTGGCCTCCGCTGACTCTGCCTTCCGTTTCTCCCTGCTCAGTGCTTTCTTCGTGGTCCCAGCCTCCAGACACAGCTTTGTCACTCTGAGCAGTGATCAGTGAGGGGTAAATGGCTTCAGGGGTCTCTCTGCAAGGTGCTCAGCTTGGCTTCCTGTGACTCTCCACAGCATCTCTGTGCTTCTTCGGGGGCCTATGGCTCACCTCTCATTTCCAACAATGCCAGGACATGAGCCTCAGAACTCCCTGAAGTGCCCCAAGGTGGCCTTGAGAAGGAACAGGTGGGAGAAGTCCAGAAGAGGAGCATTCTCAGGTCCTAGGTTGATTGGGGAGAGGGGGAGGGCAGTGCGGGCAGCAGCTACTGGCCAGGAGGCCTGACCCTGCTCTGGGACATAGGCATAACTTGAGGATGCAGCATTAGAGATGTGGCTTTAGTTCCTCTCAGGGGTTCCTGTCTCAACCCTGGTGCCTGCTGCTGCCTCCAGAAGCATCTGTCCTCGCCATGAAGAACAATGCCCCAAGGTCTGGGCTTAGGGATCTGCCCTGCCCTCCACCCCCTGCTTTTATGTGAGTGGACACGGAGGGCATCCCTGGAGAAAATGTCTCCCGGCCCCTCCCTGGTGCCCGGCTAGTGCCAGATGCCGGGCTGTATTCAGGGTGGACATGTGAAGACCTCTTGGGGACACAGAGGCTATTAGTGGGACAGCTCAAAGTGGCCCATGAGCTGGTGCCAGGCCATCAGCTCTTTGGTACCAGTGGGTGACAAGATAAGCATTTAAGAACTTTCATGGCACTTCAACACTGCTGCAGCATCCATTCCTGTGACTTTGTACTTGACAAAAGTATTAGTTCACAATGGGCTGGAAATGAAATAAAGCAAAACCATTGCAGAGAAGCAGCAGTGCGCTAGGAACTATGGGCTGTGCACGGACAGCAAGAGAGCTGCTCCTGGGAACCTCCCGGCCACCACACACCCCTGGTTTCATACTTAGGAAGCGGTGAGACATTCAGTCCCCCAGCATTCCAGCTGGTTCCCACGCCAGCCCTTCCTTCTCTGAGATCCTGTTGTCCCAAAGGCTCTCATAGTATGGCCTGCCCACCAGCGGAGTCAGCAAGACGTGGGAGCGCATTAGAAAAACACACATTCTCAGGTCCCTCCCAAGACCCACTGCATCAGGAACCCTGGGCGCAGCAGTCTGCTTCCACAAGCCCTCCAGAGCATTCTGGTGCTTTCTTTAAAATGGCCCGACAGACACTTTTACGCTTTGCTTCCTTTGAATGGATCACTCTTCTCCACAACCATATTCTAAGCTCCTTGAGGGCAGAGGTCCAGAATTCCCCATCTGCTGTGTCTCAGCATTGAGATAGGAGCTGAAAAAGCCAACCATCAATACGTTTTGTCTCCTCAGATTCATTGCAATTGCTGTGCCCATTATATAGCCAGGCAAACCAAGCACTAAAAGGAATATGGCAAGACTGATTTTAGGACCAGATTGTGGAAGAATTGGGATGAAAATTCTCTTCTCTTCTCCCTGGCATCACTTGCTCCAGGAGCCTAGAATTAATTCCCTTCAGAGGCCCCTCTTCACTATTTCACATTCCCCTACCCCTCCCGAAGTCTGTGCTCACCGGTTTTGGCCTTTTGTAGGGCCTGCTGGGTCTTTTAAACTTAAAAAACAAAAAGTTGAGAGACTACCAGAAAGAAGTGACCAACTCTGTGGGCAGTTTGGGCACTCAGAGAAACCTGACCTCTGTGGACCCATTGCTTGCTGTAGGCAAAACAGAGGCAACTTGGGATATTTCTCACAAACTGTCTTTTCTACAACCGCCCACCGGCCCTGAGGCCATGGTATTGTGGCACTTCTCTTCAGAGGTCTCAAGGAGTGGGACTACCCCTCATCCCGGTGGTGGCAGGGACTCTGATGGCGGGGCCGGGGGTGGGCCCCTGTGGCCTTGGTGCTCTGTGGGGCAAGATCTGGGGAAATGAGTGTACTGTCTTGCTCCAGGTCTTGGAGCTCTGGCCTGCTGATGGCCTGCTGAAAGGAGGGAGGGAGGGAAGGGTTTGGAGAGAGTATAGGTGAGCCGGCACGTTTCCCATACTTGCCAGATGACAAGCTGCAGTAACGCAAGTCAGGAGATGGGCAGGGACAGCTATGGAAACAGCTGGCTTCTGTGCTGAGGACCCTGGCACTGCCCTGGGGTCTGACCCCACGTTCTCACTTCTTCTTTCTCTCTGGGAAGAGCAGGTCTTGGACCTTGGCTTGTTGTGGCTGCTCCCCAGACCCCTGTGGTCAGTACTGGAGAGCTGGCTCTGAGCCAGCAGAGCTTGGGAGAGGCTCCGCTCAAACCAGCCCTCCTGGCCGGACAGCGATCATATTCTATTCCCCCAGCTCCCACACCTCTGCACACCTCCCTGCTATTAAGATATGATGCTCTGTGGCTCCAAACATTTTGGAGGTAGCGCCTAAGAGCAAGTGTCCCTCAGACTCCTTTTTGTGTCCCCACTGCTCTGTTTATTGTGGGGAACAAATTCAGGACATTAAGTATTGCAGGGCACCTGGGGCTCACCAATTGCTTGACATGGCACCGTTAGAATAAAAGGCGGCTCCTACTCAGTGTCCAGCTCACCTCCCGCCCTCACCTTCCCACTAGGTCATAGCTGATGTGCCTGCTGCCATTTCTCCTCCATGCCAGGCTCCTGCCCACCTCGGGGCTCCACGGTGCTGTTACATCTGCCTGGGTCATTCTGTGCTCATCCCTCCATGCCTGGATTCTTCGTCCTATTTGGGTCTGAGCTCACACATCATCTCCGCAGAGATAATCACATCTCATGACCACATACAGGGTCACCTGCCTTCCTTCTTCTGCCCCTTGCACTACCCTGGCCTCAGGCACCCTCTCTTCAGTCCTTTCATTTATTTCCTTCCTGGCACATGCCACCCTCTGCCTTTACTTCCACCTTTGTGAGAATGCTTACTGCTGTCTGCCTCCCTGGGATGAGCACTCCACAGAAGGGGGACCGTGTCTGGCTATTCCCTCCTGGATCCCAGTGACTTTATCCATGCCTGGCATCCTGTGAGTGTCGGTGGAGTACATCATGAATTTGGAGACAAGAGGCTATATTAGCTTTCTGTAGCTTGTATTTTTTTCTGCTGTAACAAATTACCACAAACTAGATGGCTTTAAACAAAATAAATTTATTGTCTCACATTTTGGGGGTCCAGAAGTCCGCAGTTTCACAGGGCTAAGGTACTGGTAAGGCCACACTCTCTCTGAGGACCTCCAACATGCTCTTTGCCTCTTCCAGCTTCCGATGGCTGCTGGTGTCAGGGCCTTATCTCTACAATATCTACCCCCATCTCCACACTGCCTTTTTCTCTCTTATAAAGATACATATGATTGCATTTTAAGACCCACCAGGATAATCCAGATTAGGCAATTCCTCTCAATATCCCTAATTTAATCACACCATTGGACACATAAGGTCATAACTTCAGGTTGCAGGGATTAGGAGTTGGAAGTAAGAGCTGAGGTCACCATTCAGCTCACAACAGATGGAAATCATAATATGGCCTAGCTCATTGCACAAAATTGTTGGCAAGATCCAAGAACATTTGCAAAAGGATATGCATTGAAACTGAACAATTCCCTTCAAATCTTTGTTCTTAGTGACTTCTAGAAGAATGCAAGATGCAACATAAAAGTGAGTTCTTTCACTGACTACCAGGATGCTTTCTTCCATGCCTGTCACCACTGAAATATGGGATGGTGCAAGGGGAATTTGTTCTGACCTTGGTCTCCTGGGTGTCGCTGGCCCGGCAGCCTCTGTTGGTGTCACAGCCATGCTTTGATAGCAGCAGCTGCCTGAACTATGGGTATTTTGCTGAAAAATTAGACAAGACTAAAACAATCTGAGGGTTGTAGCCTGTTCACAATATTGCAAGCTCAGCAAAGATAACCAAATTTGCTTTGTGTGCAGAATGCCATTCCCTCTCTGGCAGGAAGCTCACAGTATCTTTCCACTAGGAGAATCCGGTGTTCAACTTAGTGGCAGAGGTGAAGGATGGACAGGCAAGGAGCTGAAGGCTGTGGGAGGGAGGTCAGGGGAGAGAAAACAGAAGATTACTGTAGGGCTCTTCCTGGTTCCAACTAGAATTGCTGGGGAGTTTTAAAGCCCTGACACCTGGACCCTACCCCAGAGCTTTCTGATGTAATTGGTCTGGGTGTGTGTGCCCTGGGAAGCAAAGAGATTTTAAAGCTACCTGGATCATGTGTGGGCCATGCTCAAGATCTCTGTGCTAAACTCTGACTAGGACCAGGCTATAACTCCGCATAAGCATGGTGAAAATGATGGTCTTAGGTTTGAGGGTTCAGCCAGGTCATTGGATGGGGAGAGGGAAAGTTGGGGGTTTTCTTGGGTGATTTATGTATAAAGTACACAGCTACTGAGGCACCTGGGTGGCTCAGTGGTTACATGTCTGACTCTTGATTTTGGCTCAGGTCTAGGTCTCACAGTTTGTGAGTTCAAGCCAGACTCCGTGCAGACAGTGCAGTCTGCTTGAGATTCTCTCTCCCTCTCTCTCTGCCCCTCCCCCCTAATAAACAAATAAGCTTTAAAAACCCCACATAGCTTCCCAGTTGATTTATGTATAAAACAGGAGCACCCCAGCTTTCCAGGTCCCTCTGGTATTTGGGGAGCTGATGTTATGGTCCCTGGAAACAACCTTAGGTTTGAGCTGGTTTAGCCTCCCAGCCCCTACTGAGGTCCCAACACAGGTCAGTGGTTCTCAAACTTTAATGTGCACATGAATCACCTGGGGATGTTGTTCAAGCACAGATTTGGATTTGATAGCTCTGGGGTGGGGTCTGAGATCCTGCATTTCTCAAAACCCCCAGTGCTGCTGCTGGCCACATTTGTAAGGAGCACAAATGTGGTCTGCTTTAGCAGCCCACTGCCATCAGGCTTTGCCAAGGAACCTTCTGGAACTCAGCAGGGCTACTTCTAGTTGGGATTTCAGTGGCTTCAGGAGATGTAAGTGTGGCCAATGTGTAACAATGTTACACTGCTTGGTGCTGTGCCCTGGTTTTCTCCAAGGTGCTCTCTTGGCTCTCAGTGGGAGCAGTGGTTCTCAACTTTGGCTGCACACTAGAATCATCTTTCGAGATTTAAAAAATGTGGATGCCTGGGTCCCACCCCCATAAAATCTGGTTTGCTTCATCTAGGGTTTTGCCTGCCCACTGGGATTGTTAAATCTCCCCTGCGGGTCTGACTTGACACTGAGGCTAAGAACCACTGGCCTTGGCAGAGATTCTCCAGTGTAGAACCAGTGCAGAAGGAGTGGGGTCTCCTAGGAGCTTGGGAGAAAGGGGAATTCTCAGACCCCACCCAGACTCACTGAGTCAGGGAGTCGGGGTGAAACCTGGCAATCTGTGGTCTGACTGCGATCTGTGCTACTCTGATACACCCTGACTTGCAGGATATGGAGGCAGCACAAATCTTGTTTGTAACCCAACCACTGCCCTGAGGACGTATATGGGGTAGGGGGCCCCCTCTGTGTCTTCTTGGGAAGGCTTGTGCAAAACCAGTTGTTCCTGAAGGGGGGTCCTAGGACCCTGTGATGCCGGGAGACTGTGGGGTGATTCAGCAACCTTATTAGGCCCCAACGTTTGGGGGCTGGCTGCTCTGGCTGCCTCCGCAGGCCACCTTCCAGCCCCAGATGCACCAGCTATTTAAAGTCTCAGCTGAATAATATTTTCCGTCATGTGGAGCAGACTTTACTTAGAAGTCCTTCGGGGCTCCTGGGGGTCATGTTTCTCAGCTTATCTATGACTGTCTGGACCCGAGTCCCTGGGACAGATCACTTGTTTCTGGTTTTTCCCTCCTAACTGAGGCCTAATTGAGGGGGAGGGGGAAGAGAATGACCTGGAATGTCCCCTTCCCTTGTAGGAAGCCTCCCAGAGCACATGTAACCTTCACAGCCCCTCATCCTGTGAGAAAGGGTGGCTGTGAGGGAGGGTGAACCATTGCCCAAGTTCACACCGTTCATCCGTGACAGCCCCAGGTCTCAAATATAAATCTCTGGCTGAGCGGGCTCATTGTCCCGCCCCACACTGTGTTTTAGGGGCTGTGTTCCCCCCTCACAGGCTGTGAGCCTGCCACCCTTGGGGACTGATTCCAGATTGAAGGTTGGGTGATTAACTGCTGAATGACAGGAAGTCCCTGCCTGCTATCTAAGGTATGAGTAGAGTCCCATCCCAACAGGCATGGCACCCATCAGCCATCAGCCATCTCTCTCTCCTGAGCGGGAGGGGGAGAAGCCTAGACTGCCCCTTAGGCTCCTGGCAGAGCTAGCTGATGGGTACTCTCCCCACATCCAGGACCAGTCTGTTCAGGCACCAGAGGCAGATGGCCTGCTTTCCAACACCCTCAACGAGACATCATCTGCTCGCAGGATCACTGTCTTTGGGTGACATCTGGGACTCTGGCCCTGAGCTGGAGGCGTCCTCTTAGGTACAGGCCCTGGGGGTAGTAGTGTGGGCATGGGGACAATTGGCCTTCCATGTCATAAACAAAGTCCTCAGCCAGTCCCATGGGGGCTTTGGGCCAGCCTGGATAAAAGCATGGGGGCTTTTTATATATGTGTACTCCCACCATTGCCAAATTTGGGAAGCATGTGAACCTGGGTGAGGAGAGGTGCACGGAGGGGGAGGGGATCTGCCAGCCAGCTCTCTGGAGGCTAAGTGAGCACGTGCCCTGACCTGATGGAGGGATCCGAGTGAACACAGAGCACCCACTGCAGTCACATGCCAGTGAGCCAACCCCATTCCAGGCCAGCCTGAGGGGCTGTGTCTCATGAGGGAGCAGAGCCGGTGTGGCCATGAATGAGGCCTAAGAGTACTTGGGCTTCAATCAGTCTTACTACTCATTAGCTGTAGGGCCTGAGGAAGGCTACACAGTCTCTCTGTGACTCAGTTTTCTTGACTGTAAAATGGAGATACTATTGGCATTTATTTTCATTGTGAGGATGAACGGAACTATCATGTGGAAAGAATTTAACTCAGTGGTTGGCAAAGTGCTTAATAAACAGCATTTTGTTCCTGGAAAGGGTTTCGTGTGCTGAGGAAACTCCCTGAGCATAGAGAATGCCAAGTCTGAGGACAAGTATGACTTTGGGGTAGGAGAAGACCAAGAGGGTGTACCCCTTCCTGGCACACACATGCATGCATGTGCACACACACACACACACGCGTGCGCGCATACACACACACACACACACACACACACACACCCCAGGGAAAGGCTACCATGGCAAGAATGTGGAGAATAATAGCAGTCAATGTTCAGACTTAGAGTTTCTACATGAACTTGTAAAGCCCCACCAGGAAGTTGGGAATCCCAGGGAAGGCTACCCACAGGTAGGGTACTAGCGAGTCTCGTCGGCAGTCAGGTAGACATATGGAACGGTTCTGAGGTGTCCCTCCAAGTCTCCTGGAACTCTTCTGGGCTCCTGAGATACATACAGATTTGATGGTGTCCCCAGTGGGGAGAACAAGGAGCATTTGGACTGTCAACCCAAGCCTGCTGGGAACATGGCAATGGCTGAGAACCAGGCGGGGGGATGTGTAGCTCCAAAGACACCGGAATGGGCACATGCTGACCATAACCTCGAGGCTCCTGCTGATACCTCGGTGCCAGGAGTGCCTACCTCCTCACCTCCTCAGTCACTGGTTTTATAAGCCCCCCAGAGAAAAGGAAGGAGAGGGAAAAATTCAGCTTCAGTCTGAGATGACCAAGTCTACTGTCATAGAGATAAATTAAGTTCCTCACCCCCAGCAGGAGGAATGGGGGTAAAAAGTAGTGACTAAGTTACATGGTTGTGGAAAAAGTGTCGCACTGGTGTCTGAATTCTGGACCTGAATGTTCCCACATCTTTAGGTCTCTTGAAACCCATCCATCACTCACTTAGCATTCCCACTTCTGACGGTTTCTACAGACTCCATCCAAGGGGTAGAGAGCAATGCGTTTCAAAGATGAGAAGGCATACACGGAAGAGTATTATATGAATGTTAACACACTGTACAAATATAAGAGATGGGGATAATGATAATATGCAGAATTCATCTAGAGAGAGAAAAGCATTAAATGCAAAAGGCACTAAGAGGGGATTATCCTGAGAGGAAGTTCCTAATGTTACTTCAAATTGTCTCAGTTACTATGCCACGTAAAGTCCTAAAAATCGCTTCCTGTCGCTGTTATATATGGCATAATGCAGGTGATTAAATAGCTCTTGAGTGAGTCATATTGGCTAATTCCTGTAATTGTAGGGCTTTTTTTTTTTTAAATTTATTTTTTTATTTTTTTTTTTATTTTTGGGACAGAGAGAGACAGAGCATGAACGGGGGAGGGACAGAGAAAGAGGGAGACACAGAATCGGAAACAGGCTCCAGGCTCTGAGCCATCAGCCCAGAGCCCGACGCGGGGCTCGAACTCACGGACCGTGAGATCGTGACCTGGCTGAAGTCGGCCGCTCAACCGACTGCGCCACCCAGGCGCCCCGCTTTGCTTTTTTTTTTTTTTTTTTTTTTTTTTAAAGCCCATAGTCACTGCCTTGGGAAGCTTCCAGCAGGTGATAGGCTCCATATCCAACATAAGCCTGTCAAAATCCTGTGTTTACAATGTTAGACTATCATTTTTCCAAATGCACCTTTCCTTTCCTTGGTTGATTGGGATTTGGGTTGTATCCAGATTTTTGCAGTTGTGAATAATGCTGCTGTGAACATTCAAGTGTTTGTGTGGCTATAATGTTTTCATTTCTCTTGGGTATATACCTAAGAGTGAGATTGTCAGATCATATGGTAATTCTGTGTTTAATCCTTTGAGGAACTGCCAGACTGGTTTTCAAAGTGGCTGCGCTATCTTATATTCCCTTCGTCAATAAATGAGAGTTCTGATTCTTCACATCCTTGTCAATACTTATTGTCTGACTTTTTTTTTTTTTATTATTATAGCCATCCTAAGCAAGTGAGTGTGAAATGGTATCTCATTGCAGTTTGGGTTCGCATTTCTTTAATGACTAATGACGTTGAGTATATTTTCACGTGCTTGATAACCATGTGCACATCCTCTTTTTTTAAAATATAATTTATTGTCAAATTGGTTTCCATACAACACCCAGTGCTCATCCCAACGGTGCCCTCCTCAATGCCCATCACCCACTTAGAGAGATGCCTGCTCAAAGTTCTTGCTTATTTTTATTTACTTTTATTTTATATTTAAGATTTTATTTTTAAGTAATCTCTACACCCAATGTGGGGCTTGAACCTACAACCCCAAGATTAAGAGTTGCAGGCCCCACTAACTGAGCCAGACAGGCACCCTTTTTGCTTATTTTTAAAGTTAGGTTGTTTTCTCTTTTGGTTGTTGGGTTGTAAACATTCTTATATATTCTGGATACAAGTGCCTCATCAGATATATGATTTGGAAATATTTTCTCCCATCCTGTGAGTTATTTTTTCATTCTCTTGAAAATGACCTTTGCTGCACAAGAGTTTTTTTATTTTGATGTGGTCTGATTTATCTATTTTTCTTTGGTTGCCTGTGCTTTTGGCATCATATTTAAGAAACTACTGCCAGGTCATGCAGATTTGCCCCTATGTTTTCTACTAGACTTCTTAAATTTAGGTCTTTGATCCATTTCATATATGGTGTGAAGGATCTAACTTCATTCTTTTGCATGTGGATATCCAGTTGTCCCAGAAACATTTTGAAGACTCTGTTTTTTCCTTATTAAATGGTATTTGGTCCCCCTGTTGGAAATCAGTTGACGATAGATGTATGGGTTTATTTCTAGACTCATTTTTTTCTGTTGATCAATATGTCTCTATGCCAGTACCACACAGTGTTTTCATTACTGTTGATTTGTAGTAAGTTTTTAAATCAGAAAATGAGAGTTCTCAAAATTCTTTCTTTCCACCCAAGATCATTTTGGCTATTCTGGGTGCCTTGAAATTCCATATGAATTTTAGAATCAGATTTTCCATATCTGCAAAAACACTCCTTGGAATTTTGTTGGGGATGGCATTGAATCTGTAGATCACTTTAGGAAGTATTGCCATTACATCTTCCAATCCATGAACATAGGATTTCTTTCCACTTATTTAGGCCTCCTTTAATTTGTTCAGTTATGCTATCTTTTACAATTATATACTATCCTTAACTAGTGTTTTTTTGTTTGTTTGGATAAAAATTACTGTGTCTGTGGTCACTTGCATTTGGCATGAAGATCTATCATAAGTATTTTTTGTAAGGTGATCTACTAACAACAAATTTACTCAGTTTTTAATCTGACAATGCCTTCATTTTGCCTTGTTCTTCCCTTATTTTGGAAAGAAAGGTTTGCTGTCTTAGGATTCTTGGTTGACTGCTTTTAGTTTGTTTTGTTTTGTTTTGTTTTTAGCACTTTGAGTGTGTTATCTTACTGCCTTCTGACTTCCATGTTTCTAATGTGAAGTCAAGTATTAATCTTATTGGTTCCCTTGTAAGTAATGAATTCTTTTTTTCTTGCTGCTTTTACAGTTTCCTCCTTGTCTTTAGCTTTCAGCATTTTTACTCTGATTTGTCTGTTTGTGGATCTCTTTATATTTATCCTACTGGGAGTTTGTGAAGATCCTTGGTGTGTAGATCAATTTTTTTTCAATAAATTTGGGATGTTTTTCAAAATTATTTCTTTGAATGTTTTTCTACCCCTTTTCCTGTCTCTTTTACTTCTGGTCCTTCCATTACATGTATGTTGGTATCCCACCTTTCTCTGAGACATTTATTTTTCTTCATTTTTCTTTTCTTGTTCTTCTTTAGATTGCACAATCTCTATCAATCTATCTTCCAGTTTGCTAATTCTTTCTTCTGCCAGTTCAAAGGTACTGTCAAGTCCCTCTGGTGAGGTTTTCATTTCAATTATTATACTCTTCAGTTATGGAATTGCCATTTGGTTTTTATTATAATTTCTATGTCTCAATTGGCATTTTTTATTGGATACAACATTGTCATCATACATTCCTTTACTTCTTTAATCATAGCCTCCTTTATTTCTTGAACATAATGGCTAATGTGAAGTCTTATTCTCTTAAATCTGACTTCTGGTTTCTCTGAGGCAGTTTCTAATGACTGTTGTTTTTTTTTTCTTTCTGGTGTGTGGGATATATGTTCTCATTTCTTTGAATGTTTTATATTTTTTGTTGGAAAATGGACATTTTAGATAATACATTGTTGCAATTCTGGATATTGGTCTCCCTTCTCTGGGGCTTGCTATCATCATAAGCTTGCTTACCTATTTAATGACTGGCTGGATTATTTTAGTGAAGTCTATTTCCCTCTCTTTCTCTGCCACCTTGCTACAGTGTGAGACCTCAGATGGTGCTTCTTGGGAACACATCCTTGGGGAATCCCACAGTCACCCTAGAGTGACACCAGTTTTGTATGATTTCAATTCGTTCTTAACATTTGTTAGGTTTATTGAATAACTCAGCATTTGGTGGATCTTGATGAATGTTCTTTGTGCACTAGAAAAGAATGTTGTATGGGCATGTTCTATAAATATTTATTAGACCCAGTTGTTGGTTTTTTCCTTTTTTTTATGTTTATTTTTGAAAGAGAGAGACAGAGCACGAGTGGGGGAGGGGTAGACAGAGAGGGAGACACAGAATCTGATGCAGGCTCCACGCTCTGAGCTGTTAGCACAGAGCCAGATACGGGGCTTGAACCCACAAACTATGAGATCATGACCTGAACTGAAGTTGGACGCTTAACCAACTAAGCCACTCAGGTGCCCCAATGATGTTTTTCAATTCTTCTCCAACCTTGGTGATTTTTGTTCTACTAGTTTTATCAGTGACAGAGAGAAGTAGTGGGGTCTACAACTACACTTGCGTCTATTGGTCCTTTTTGTTCTGTTTTCGATGACTGGTATTTTGATGCTGTTACTTGCTGTGGAATTATTTGGAATTATTACATCTTCCTGATGAATCTACATTTGATCATTATATAATGTCCTTCTTTGTCCTTAATAAGTTCTTTTTTCTAAAGTCTACTTTGATATTAATAGCGACACTCTTTCTTTCTTTTAATGTTTACGTGAAATATCTTATTCCATCCTTTTATTTATAACCTACCTATATCATTATATTTGAAGGGAGTTTCAAGAAGATAACATATAGCTATGTACATGTTTGTTTGCTTTTCCTATCTATTCTGACAATATCTCTCACTTTTAATTGGTGTGTTTAGACCATTTACATTCTATATCATTATTGGAATGTTGGATTTAGGTCTCTCAATTTATTATTATTATTTGCTCATTCTTTCTGTCTTATCATTCCTCTTTTACTAATCTATTACCTTCTTTTGGGTTATTTGAACAGCATTTAATACACCATTTTAATTTATCAATTTTTTGACTCACTATCTTTGCTTAGATATTCTAGAGGCTACTCTAGGATTGCAGTATACATACTTAATTCTTCACAGTTGACTTAGAATCAATATTATACCACTTCTGGTGAAATACAGAACTCCTTGCTACTATATAGATCCTCCTCTTTATGTGGTAGTTATCTTATGTATTACATCTACATACATTGAAAACGCTTGAGAAAAATGTCATAGTTAGTTCAATTCTCAAAGTCTATGATATATTTTTACGGTCAGATTCATGCATGTACAGCTTGTGGCTGAGCTCAAGAATCATAACCAAGCTATGTGGTCACTTTCCTGAGCTCTACCTTGTCTTTAACCTCCTGAATACTTTCTGTTCTCCTAGGGGCTCCCCCATTTCAGTCTTCAAGACAGAAACCTGGCACTTTATCCCACTTGACCACATCCTTCCCCCAAGTACACCCTTGTCTGGGGTCAGGTGGCAGGAGCACAGAGAGCAAAGAAAGAAATGGGGGTTCACCCCTCCTACTTGGGATCACAGTTCCTCCGATAGGTGAGAAGAAGTTCTCTCCTTCACAGCTGGGGGCCTCATTGATGTTTCTGCTGGTACCACCACTGGCACCAGATCATTTGAAGTTGGAGTGCGAGAGAATGGAAAAAAGATCAAAAAGGGAGAGTTTCCATGCTCTCTCTGACAGTTAGGATAGCCCTTTTCTACTTTATAAGTCAAAACTAGAGGCTTCTTCTAGAGCTGTTTTGTCCATACCCATACCCACATCCAGGTTTTAGGCTGTAACTTAAGTCTACGCCAGAGAGTACTGGAGGGAAATAAAATGAAACATCACTGCTAGTTCAATGACACTTGAATTCTGGTCTTCTTTCCCAATATTCTTGCTAGTGTTTATTTTTCAGGGTCCTCAAATAGCTGCTCCATGCATCTGTACAGATTATAGCTGCATTCGGTGAGAGCAACATGCTGGAATAGACTTCCCCCATCTCACACCAAACTGGAACTCCTCTGGGTCTTTTTTTTTTTTGGCTTTTGGGGGTCACTCCCAAACCTCCCTAATCACTGAGAAGTACTCTTGTGACCCTCTTCCTCTTTTATTGCTACTTTACTCCTAAGGCATCCTCCAACAACTGTTGGATTCCAGGACAAAAATCTGTGGGTAAGCTCAACTGAAAGTATCATCAGCAGTAGAAACTCTGCTGCTCACAATGGAACAGAAGATCCAGACCCTTCCCCTGTGATTGTTGGTTAGCCCGGTCCTAACTCAAACATTTGTGAGCAAGAATTACATCATTGGCATAATACTAAAAGTGGAGGCCTTGGGGTGCATGGCTCAGTTGGTTGAGCATCTGACTCTTGATTTCAGTTCAGGTCATGATCCTGGGGTCATGGAATCGAGCCCCCGCATAAGAGAAGTTTCTGTTTCTCTCTCCCTCTGCTCCTCTCCCCTGCTCACGCTTGCTCTCTCTAAAAAAATTGTTTTTAAATAGTAAAAAAAATAATAATAAAGGTGGAAGCCTTGTTGACCAGATTTATCATTTTTTTAAAAAATGTTTATTTATTTTCGAGAGAGGGAGAGACAGGGCACAAGTGTGGGAGGGGCAAGGAGAGAGGGAGACACAGAATCCGAATCAGGCTCCAGGCTCTGAGCTGTCAGCACAGAGCCCGATGTGGGGCTTGAGCTCATGGATGGCAAGATCATGACTTAGGCTGAAGTCAGACGCTTAACTGACTGAGGTGCTCCTATCATTTCTTTATATAGATAATACGAACAAGATAAAGATTATGACAGGATAGAGTTGAAATAACCTGCATGATCAGAATGATAGAAGAGAAATACTCAACCAATACTTTTAAAATTAATAACAGTGTAATTGGTACAGCCTTCTTAGAAAGGAATTTGGAATAAAACCAAAAAATGTTAAAGCATTTATACATACTTGGGAATTTATCCCAAGGAAATAACTCTAGAAATGAAGCTATATACTAAGAAGGTACAATTAAAAATTATCTCTAATAGCCAGGCATTAGAAATAACCCCCCCCAAAAAAGAAATAACCCCAATATACCCAAACTAGGGAATATTTCATTAAATTATGGTACATAAATAGTAGGTTATGGAATGTAGTCATTTAAAATGAATATTTTGAATATTATGTAGAAGGATACAAAAATGAATCAGTTATCTATTGCTGTGTAATTTTAACACTTAACTAGACCAGATTAAGCTTTTTTTGAAAGAGACCTAAAACTATGGATGCTACCCAAATGAAAGGGATAGGAAAGGAAGTTTCAACAGAATATTGTTGAAGCCTGTAATTAAATAAAAATAATAACACTCTTCATATTTGTACTTCACCCAGCATGTTAAAAAGAAAACCAACACCTCCACCAGTAACATGTACTTTTATATTACCACTTTATTAAATCCTTATTAATTTTAGTAGAGATTTTTGGGGAGGTGGTGTTTCTAAGTATGTAAGCATACAATCGTCAAGTGAAATTAATTTTGCCCAATTAATATTAGTCCTGAGTATTTTGTCTTATAGCATTAGGAAAAAACCTCTAAAATAATGTTGAATAACAATAGTCATATAAGACAAGAATTTTCTATTCCGGAATCCTTAACATAATTTATTATATTGATAATTAAAGGAGAAAAAATATGATTATAGCAAATCACATTTAGCAAATGCTAAAAAGGTATCATATAAAATTTCACATTCAATCCTTATAAAAGCACAATTAGAATAGGAGGGTACAAAAAATTATATTTTCACCAAACTAACAAACATCCTATTGTGTACCCCACTACAAAAGTATGTTCAAAATGGTCATTTAAAATGTCTCTATACCAGGGTGTCTGGCTGGCTCGTCAGTAGAGCATGTGACTCTTGATCTCAGGGTCATAACTTCGAGCCCCACGTTAGGTGTAGAGCTTACTTGAAAAGAAGAAAAGAGAAAAGAAATGAAAAGAAAAGGAATGGATTTTCAGGGGGCCTGGCTGGCTCCGTCAGAAGAGCATGTGACTCTAGATCTTGGAGTTGTGAAACTTCATTCATATGAGGACTTTAAGAGACAAAACAGATGAACATAAAGGAAGGGAAATAAAAATAATATAAAACAGGGAGGGAGACAAAACAGAAGAGACTGATAAATATGGAGAACAAACTGAGGCTTGCTGGAGGGGTTGTGGGAGGGGAGATGGGCTAAATGGGTAAGGGGCATTAAGGAATCTACTTCTGAAATCATTGCTTCACTATAGGCTAACTAATTTGGATGTAAATTTTAAAAAATAACAAATAAAATTAAAAAAAACAAAAACAAAAAATTAAAATGTCTCTGTACCATAACAATATTAATGTATCAAATTTAATGAATTTAGTTCAAGGATTATTATGTTAATTTGAATATCCTTGAGAGTCCTCCTTACCTCCTTCCCTCCCTCTCCCATTTTCATCTTTTGTGCCTTGTCTGTGAACTCTATGCTTAATCCCAGGTCATAAAGATTTTCTTCTATAGGTTCTTCTCAAAGTTTTATAGTTCCATATTTTACACTTAGAATTATGATCCATTTTGAGTTAATTTTTGTGTAAGGTGTGTGGCTTAGGTTGGTATTCAATTCTTTGCATGTGGATGTCGCATCGCCATTTTTTGAAGACTGTCCTTCCTCCATTGGATTGCTTTTGCAGTTCAGTTTCGCTCCTCCAGTTTCTCAAAATTCACTGGCCATTTTGGTGAGTCTCGTTTTGGACTCCCCTTTTGTTCTACTGCCTTAATTACCATAGCTTTATTAAATGTAAGTCTTAAAGTCAAGTAGTGTGATTCCTCTAACTTATTCTTTTAAAAAATAGCTTGGCCATTCTAGTTCCTTTGCCTTTCCATATATATTTTGGAATCAGCTTGTCTATATCTATCAGACATTCCATTGTGATTGTGATTTATATTGCCTAAATTCCATATAACTTCAATTTATCCACCAAAAAAAATTATTCTGGAAGCTGAATCATAATTCCTGGAATAAGTCTTCTGTTATCATGGTTTATCATCCTTTTAATCTACTGATGGATTTGGGGTACCTGGGTGGCTCTGTCAGTTAGGCATCTGACTTTGACTCAGGTCATGATCTCATAGTTTGTGAGTTCAAGCCCCGTGTTAGGCTCTGTGCTGACAGCTCAGAACCTGGAGGCGGCTTCAGATTCTGTCTCCCTCTCTCTATCTGCCCCTCCACTCCTCTCTCTCTCTCAAAAATAAACATTACAAATTTTTTAATATACCGATGAATTCAATTTGTCAATATTTCATTTATAATTTTTTTGCCTTTACATTCATAAATAAAGTTGACTTAGCATAGAGTTTCTTTGTTTTGTACATGCCATATAAGGTTTTGTCAATATGGCTGAGGTAGCTTCATTGAATGGATTTGGAAATTTTTCATCTTTTTCTATAATTTGGAATAGTTTAATATAGGAATTATCTATATTTTTTAAAGACTTTCTGAGTCTCTGCATATCTACAAATATCTTCCCTTGACAGGTGATTCATTTTGTGGCTGGGTATAGGATTTTTGGAATACTGTCCTTATTTGGTCATCTTGAAACATTTTCCCACAGTCTTACCTCCAGTATTGCAGATAGGAAGCCTGAAGCCAGCCTATCTTTTTTCCTTTGAAAGTAATCTGTCATTTCTTTCTATAAGCATGTAATATTTTCTTTTCTATAATTGGAATTCAAGAATTTAATCAGGAAATGTCATTGGAGGTCTGGATTTCTTTTTTTTTTTTTTAATTATAATCAATTCTACTTGGGACTCTATCACTCCTATAACCTGAGGACTCAAGCTTTTTCCTACTCAGATTTTCTTTTATGATTTCTTTATGTATTAATTCCTCATATGTTCCCTTTTTCCCTTCTAGTAAACTTTTATTATTCACATTCACATATCCTGGTCTGTCTTCCAAGTCTCTTTTCTTAATTCCTTAGAATTCCACATCATTTATAAAACACTTCTAACATTTGACTTTCCAAAATAGCACTTTGGTTCCAACAAAGAATATTCTCTTCTCCATTAGTCTATTGAATTTGATGTAAGTATTTTAGTTCTAGACAGTTTTTTTGTTCTGTGTTAAATTGAATGCTCTTGGGAGTTCTCATTTGCCTTTTGTTTAAGTTCATCTGTTTTTTCCATTAGCTCTATTTTAATAGTAGTTCTGTGTTCTCCTTGTTAAACTTAGTCTTTTCCCTCAGGTTGCTGAATTTCCTTAATTCAGTGGTTCTTGACCTTGGCCAACATGAGAATCACTCTAGGAAGGTTTTTAAAATCCCAGTGCCCAGAATGCAGAGAAACCAATTAATGAAGGATCTCTGGGAATGGGATTCAGGCATCAGTAGGTAGCTTTTTAAAGATCCTCAGGTGATTTAATGTAGCAGCCAGGAGTAAGCACTACAGTCTTAAATAATTCTCATTTTATTTACCTATTTATGAGTGGATATTCCCTTAGAATTTGTAGAGGTTATAGCATTGGTGTCTCAGTGGGCACTTTTTTCTCTTGTGAGGTAATGGTGAAGAACCTGGAAACATGTTCACTCTGCCGAAAAATGGGAGGAGAGCCTGCAGCCTGTTTCAGATTCTGTGTTTCCCTCTTTCTCAGCCCCTCCCCCACTTGCACTCTGTCTCTCTCTCTCTCAAAAATAAACATTAAAAATATTAAAACAAAATAAAGGTAATTTTTGATTGCACCTTGCTAGTTGTGTCATTCTAGATGGAGAGATGGAAGGGAGGTGAATAGCCATGCAGGTAAGCAGCCATTTTGCCAAAATCCCCTCTGAGATTCTTGGTGATTAAAACTTTATCACAATTTATATTTTTAAGATCAGATGATTAGTGTAAATGTCAAATGTCCATATCATTAAATTGGGTTCATAAAAAAATCTCATGTATATATACACAACAACGTGGATGAATCTCAAATGCATTATGCTAAGTGAAAGAAGACAGACGCACAGGTATACACACTGTATAATTTCATTCCTATGATTCTGGAAAAGACAAAGGCAAACCATGAGGACAGAAAACAGATCACTGGTTGCCAGGGGCTAAGAGTCACAGGAGGTGATTGTTTACAAAGGCACTGGAGGGAAATTAGGGGTGATGGAACTCTTCTATATCTTAATTGTGGTGGCAGTTACATCATTATATGTATCTGTCAAAACTCCTAGTACTGTGCCCTAAAAATAAATATTTTATTGCATAAGCATTGTACCTCAGTAAGCCCTCTTAGAAAAAAATTTCATGTACCTCTTCCATAGTACTAGTCATTTTTCAGATCCCCAAAATGCTCAAAGCCTCTCAGCCTTTGTCCATTCTATTTGCTCTGCCAAGAAATTCCCATTTAACCTTTATGATTTGGATTAGATGCTGCATCCTCTGGGAAGTCTTTCACATCCCTGCAAGACTCCTTGTGCTTTTCTAACACGCAATGATTCCTGCTACCCCAGCCCTCCTTCTGTGCTGTTGCAGAAGCTTGCCTATGCATTTGTATTCCCTGGTAGACTGTAAGTCAACAAAAGCAAGGATTTCATCTTAGTTATCATTGTTTCCCCATCATGTGACTCAGTTCTAATTATTGAGTCACCTACAACGTGGCCAAGCAAGGTAGCTGCCAGCTAGCACATGTACCTATTCACTAGGAACTTGTGTTTTCAGGAACCTTCCAGGAAGCCCCTAAAAAAATCAGGAACTGTCCCAGAATTTACTTGAAAAATCTTTGCACTAGGGCATGTGTGTTCAGCTGTGGAGCTCACAAAGCAGATGAGCCATGCCACTGAGTTTTTGAACATGAAAAGTGGGTATCTAGAGGAAGATATTTTGAGAAGACGGAAGTGAGTTCCCTGAAAATCCATGGTCCATAACACCTCATTCATTTTTATAGCTGCAATCAACAAGAAAGCTTGTTCATTTGCCTTCCTTGCTTGACAATATAATTTCAGAGACCGATGAACAATGTTTTCAGCACTAGAATCAATACTTCTGATTACGGCTGCTTTTGTGCTGGTCTCTCCCCAATGGAAATATTGCCAGGAAAGAGGGGACGATCTATGGTTGCCCCACGATCCTGATGTTTTAGCTCTAGAAAGCTCTCTGTTCTAATAAAAAGCTGCATTCATTTTGAAAAATTTGAAGGCTCAGATAGGGGTAAGAGAAGACAATTGATAGCTTTGAGGCACTTATGATAAAGCTGTTGTACCTGAAAAAATAAGGACCCATCCACCCACCTCTGCTTCAGAATCACATTTCTTTTCCTTGATTCCAAGCCAAAGGTGTCTTGTAAAAGCTCTTCGTGTAGTTGTCCTCTCAATCTGTGCTCCCAAGGGATTCTTGTTCAAATGGTGGATGTAACACCTCCATTAGGAGGAGGGGCCTTCGCAGTCTCAAGCCACACCATCAAATGAGCAAGAAATGCAACTTTGCCTACTTGTATTTAACTGAATTAATATCTCTTTCACATTTAGCTCAGTGGTAGAACCTTTATATTGGTCATTTCAGGATTCTCCTCCTTTTTACTTTAGGATTGCATCTAAGTTCTGGGAAGCTGCAGAGAGCCCGATGTCCAGATGTGAGGGGGGAAGGGAGGCTGTGATCTTGTGATTTATAATAAGGAATACACATATTGGTTTTTGCTCCTTGTTCTTGACACAGGAACCCTTGTAACTTCCTAAATGATAAGGGCACTAGAAACATCTCTTTTTCTAATATTTGGTATTTGACCTTGGTTTCTGTTCCTGATACATTTGTAATTTCCTGGGTGACAGGACTGTCTTTTGTCCTATTGAGGAGACTCTGGGTATGCTCCCAGATGGCTCCTGAATAGGGGCCAGTCACTAGAAAGACCAAGCCACAATTAGAAGCTTGGAATTTTCAGCCTCACCCGCCATTCTCTTGAGAAGGGAGAAGGGCTGGAAATGGAATTAATGATCAATCACAACTATGTGAGGAAGCTTCCCTGACATACCAATAGTATAGATTTGGAGAGCTTCTAGGTTGGCAAACGCAGGTATGGATCTGGAGGGCGACATACCCGATTTCCAGGGGGACAGAAACTCCTACACTCAGGACCCTCCCACACCATGCCTTTTTTTTTTAATCACTTCATCTGGTTGTTTATCTGTACCCTTTATCATATCCTTTACTAAACTAGTAAATGTAAGTGTTTCTCTGACTTCTGTAAGCTACTGTAGCAAATTAACTGAACTTGAGGAACGGGTTATGGGAACCTCTGATTTGTAGCCAGATTATAAAGAAGCTGACGATAATGTGGGGATGTACTCCTTGAAATTGGCATCTGAAGTAGGGTGGGACAGCCTTTTCAGACTGAACCCTTAACCTGTGGGATATGACATTTTCTCCAGGTAGATGGTATTAGAACTGAGTTAAATTGTAGGACACCCAGCTGGTGTTGCAGAGAATTGCCTGATGTGAGGAGAAACCACACATTTGGTGACCAGAAGTGAAGTGTTTTGTGTGACTAGTGAAAGAGAGACCCAGGAAAGAAACACCCAGTAGGGAAGAACTGGGTTTTTTGCCTGCCTTGGAGGAACGCTGAGTTTTCCCGTTTTTAGAGGCACATCTCATTCTCTTTTGTTCTCGTTTCTCTGCCATTTACTTCACCCCATCTGATCACTGATTGATGCAGGTCATTGCCTTCTCATTCCCTTTTTTCCCTCCTCCCATTCCATCTCTGCATCCTCATTCAACACAACTGCTGGATCTCTGTCTGTCTCTCTCTGTCATACAGAAACATTTAATCTTCCTATCATTGTGCAAGGGGTCTTTGAGGTTGTCTTGGCCCACCTACTTAGATACTCAAGAGCTCTGTGTCTCAAAAGCATCAATCCTGTTAGTGTCCCAATGTCATTACCTTATCTAAACCTGTTAAGCTTCCAAAGGCTCCCCTTCAAAATGCTATCACAACTGTCTCCTCTGTCTTAAGCCCTGGAAGCATGGAATAAGTCTGTGCAGTTCCTGGGTCCATTAGGAAGTGGGGCACGAGGTTCTCGGCTCCCTGGAGTTCTATTTACTACACGTAGCTCCTAATTTACCTGAGTGTAGGTGGATGATGGATGGGTTGTGGGGCCCAAGTCTCTGTCTCAGGGCAGCCATGAGGCTCTAGACCACTAGATGCCACACAAATATATATATGGTCAAACCATACATATAAAGTCAAAAGCAAGTTTAATGGTGGCAATTTCATGCAAAATTAAATTAAATTGAGTAAATACCTACCAAATCACAATCTACAACTTTCAACCTGCCCACCAGCTTTACAAAGATTTTTAAATGCAAAGATTTGTAAATGTTTCTAGCAAATTGCATTTGTCCTTGATGACCTTCAGTTGTTCTTGCAAACTAATCAGGTGTTGTGCTTGTATATTTTGAACAAATTGTTTCTAAGGTGCTGACATGCTTCATTTGGAAGACCATTTAATGGATTATAAAATGTTTCCAGGTTTTTACAGTGTGGACAGAGTAGACTTTTTATAGGTAATACACATGATTTTAAAAAGATCACATAATGTTGAGAAGGTATCCAAAAATCTTTTATGAAATGACACATTTCTTTAAAACAGCAGTTTCTTTACACTCTTTGTTTAAATATCATCTTTACCTGAATGGACAGATATGGCACTTCTTTTAAAAAGAAATACTTGTTAGATAGCAGGACAGTGACAGTCACTTGTCATCTCAGGAAAGGGCAGCAAATTTGAAACACCTGTCTTTTTGTAAAAGAAAAGTATATAACTCATTTTTAAGTCTGTCACATCTTTTAAGTACTTTGCTGTGACATAATATACAATCTGTATGTGGCACAAAAAAGTTTCAAAGTCAGTCCCTTAGTCTGCTCAGACTGCTATAACAAGATAACATGTGGACAGGGTGGCTTAAACAACAGAAATTTGTTTCTTAAAGTTATAGGAGATTGAGAAATCCAAGATCAAGATGCTGGCAGACTGAGTGTCTGGTGAGAGTCTACTTGCTGCCTGGTAGATGGCCGCCATCTTGCTGTGTACTTTCCTGGCCTTTCCTCAATGTGTGCTCATGCAGAGAGAAAGAAAGAGAGACAGAGAAAGAGAGAGAAAGAAAGAGAGAGAGACGTCTTCTGTCTCTTGCTTTCCTTACAAGGGCACTAATCCCATCATAGGGGCCCCACCCTCATGACCTCATCTAAACCTAATAATCTCCCCAAGAAGGCCATACCTCCAAACATCACACTGAAGGTTAGCACTTCAACATATGAATTTGGAGGGAGTACTTTCAGTCTTTCACAGCCCCCTTCTATTATAAAGTATTGTAAAAATTCTACTTGATATTAAAGGTCTTAATTTTATAAATTCACCAACATCCTTGATATTCTATAGTACTTGGCATACTTCTGGCTGTGGCATATTTGCTACAAGAGTTTGCTTATGAATGAGGCAATGAGTGAATGTGTCTCACATGTAGTATTATCTTGGCAGCCTTACACCACAATTCTTTTTTAATCTCATAAGCCCTTACATTTAATAAAGAATTCAATTGTTGAGATTATATCTTTCCTTGCTCATCTTTACTATAGTGACTCACCAACAGTACTTTTTGTGGATTTCATTATTGAAGCCAATCTGTCAAATCCCATAAGGCAAAACTTGTTAGAAACATCTGTACTTGATCTGTTGTCAACCTCCTGCTCTGCATGCTTGTTTAAATGCTTGTTTCTTCCATGGCATTTTCTGTGAGGATTCCAATGGTGTTTTCTGATGGAAGGATGCATTGTAGTTTGTTACCATATTGTTTTCTGTAGTCATTTTTTATTGTTGTAGGAAGACAAATGTTCTCCCAAAGCTAAGTGACTTTTTATCCATCACTAACAAATAAAAAGAGTTTTGAAATTTTGTATAGTACTGGACAGGGACTTTAAACATCAATGAAAAAATATTAATATTTGTCCTCTCAGTTTTGATGCTGTTAAAAAAGTCTTGCTAAATGTGATGGCTTCATTCAGCCATTCTCCACTTAATTAAGCCCCACAGACGATGATTTGAGTGATTTTTCTGAACTCCTCCAAGGAAGGCACAGAGCTAGTTAGTACCACTCTAGATGCATAGGGATGTGTTAGGGCTGTAAGACTTATTTCCTCGGAACTCCAACTGAGAAGTATTGCAAAAATCTCAAGACAAAATAGAATTTAGGGTTATATCCATCATCCATAATAGTAGCTATAAATGTTTATTTTAAAAAGGCTTATTTAAGCTAAATAAGAATCACTGCTAACCTTTCTGCATTATAGAATTCCCATCCTTCTTTTTGGATTCGTAGGGACATGACTGTCATATGGATCTACTAAAGACCCCATGTCATTCCATACATTGATGAGTAGAAGGCTAAGATGTTTTCTGTGTTTTTGATCAAAAAGTAAATATAGGTTTAAGTATTAAATTAGATATTTTATTCTCATACCCCCCAAAGAAGTGTTTCATTTTGGAGATAAATGGTTTAGGAACACAAATATCACTGTTTTGTTTTGTTTAATTTTTTTTTGAGTCACCATGCCAGTTTTCATTGAGAATTGGAAATTGTGAAGGTGAGGGGGGTGATTATGCAGTATAATTTACGTAATAGCAATAGCAAAAGCTACGTAGACACAGAATCCCAGGAATCTGTGTTCTATTTGTTGTACAGCACTAATTCAGGAGAGGATGCCCCTGTAAATTAGCTGTAGCTCCTTTATTCAGGTAACAGAATGAAAAGCACACGGGGGATCAAACTCAACCTGCCACCTGGAGCTGAGCCCTGCTGGCCTGCAGATCCACAAGTAGTATCACAGCAAAACAATGGCAAGTAAACACCTGAATGTGAGTGTGTGAGTGTGCTCAGCATTGATTTCAACCTCCAGGATTCTTGCACTCTTCTACCCTAAGTT
Organism: Panthera leo; assembly: GCF_018350215.1. Classification (NCBI taxonomy): domain Eukaryota; kingdom Metazoa; phylum Chordata; class Mammalia; order Carnivora; family Felidae; genus Panthera; species Panthera leo. The sequence continues at coordinate 43,941,337 of NC_056681.1, forward strand.
CCAGGAAGACTTATTAACATACAACACTCAGATGCATATATACATCCTCTGAGCAATTTTCAGAATTAGCTGGTTATGACTTGAGTTCAAAATATATTTCTGGCAACCATGTCAGACTATGAGCCAGTCCCCAAAAACATCTTATCATTTCTCATTATTCATTCCTTTGGGATGAAAAATGTGTCATGGTGCATTTGGTCAGTAAACAGACTCACTGACTATGTTATAAGAAATAGGAATTGGGATCTACATGAATGTGGGAGTAGCTGAGGCAACAACAGCTGCAGGGGAAGGATGAGAGAGACAGTCACTTGTAACTCACAGCTGGAAGCACTGGAATTCTCAGAGATGTCTGAGAAGCCACCATGTCTGGCTGCAAAAGTATAGACTTGAGATGAGGAGTAGCCATGTTCAACAAAACTGAGTTTGACAACATGACTTCCTAAGAAATATTACCACTGCATTTACTTCTGCATTCTCATGCAGCTCTTCTCACTGGTAACGAGATTTTCTCATTCAAACCGGGAGCCTCTCAGGGAACAGAGTGCTAAGAAATGTGGTGCCAATCTTAGGTGGGACTCCTGGTGGTGCCAGTTGACCACAGAGAGTTCAGCAGAAAGACTGATGTTTGTTATGTTTTCTCTATGCCAACTACCAACTCGGGGCTGTATGTACCTGAGTCTGTTTAGTGGCAGTTCTTCCAGGTACTCAGATGCTAAGACCAAGACAGGATGGAAGCTCCACAGCCCGTGGGACTTCCTCCTTGCTACATGGCATTGTCTTGGGTCATATGTGTCTCCTTTGCTGGACTCCAGGTTCATTGGAGAGGGGGATCTCTCTTATCTTTGGTTCTTCAATTAATTGGCATTTTTGTATATTTCAGTATTGCATCTTTACATATTAGGAATTCAGTAAGTATTTTTCTTTTTTTTTAAACATTTTTTTTGAATGTTTATTTATTTATTTTGAGAGAGAGACACACACACAGAGAGAGCAGGGGAGGGGCAGAGAGAGAGGAGACACAGGATCTGAAGCAGGCTCCAGGCTCTGAGCTGTCAGCACACAGCCCAACGCAGGGCTCGAACTCACGAACTGTGAGATCATGACCTGAGCCGAAGTCGGATGCTTAACCGACTGAGCCACCCAGGCACCTCCTGAATTCAGTAAGTATGTTTCAGAGTGTTTAATCTGGAAACAGAAAGCCAAATATGTGGATGAGAAGGTGGATAATCATACTCACCACTGAACACCATGCTTCCTTCCTGCCATTTAGGGTATGTGTATTTTGAAACATGAATTCTTGCCTCACTCCCCAAAGCCATTTTCTTGAGAGGCATGTATCTGGTTTGTCTCCTGGACTCTAGGCAGGGCTCCATTCCAGCTAGATGTAAGACCATCTTTCATTGAATTAATTAATTTGTTTAAAAATTCTCACTGTCTCTCCTGAATTTGCTCAGGAATACAGAGAAAGGAACCAAGATGGGACTGAACATCCTTAGTTGTGGTCCGTTCTCAAACGGCACATGTGATTTGATAGAGTATTTGCATTTAAGAGAAGCATCTGTTAGCTTGGTTTCTGGAATTTGCTTTCACTCTGAACCCGTCCAGTCTGTCTCTCCCAGCTTCTAAAAATATGATCTTATTTTTACTCTCCTTTCAACTTGAAACGGACATTGAATACAGACATCTCATACCATTTACACCCAGAAGGCTGTCAGCAGAGGCGCTTGGGGAGAGAGCGTGTTTAATTCTGAGAAGGAAACAGAATGTATACACACCCAGCAAACTGAAATGTTTTACCTTGGCTCTGGCTTCCACCGCCTCCACGTATGGTAGCAGCTACCAAGGCTTAGCTATGAATCTCCATCATCATCAGAGCGCTGTTGACGGGAATAATTGCTAAGGTTTTCCTGCTTTGTAGACTCTGGGCCCAGCCAAGTTACCAAGTCATTGTTAGCCTGGGCTGCTGATTCAGTTCCATTTGCTGACTCCACTTGGGGTAACTATTTCATGACCAGTTTACAGGGGGTAGAAATCAAAAGTACAACCTTATTTTCTGTTGGTCTCTTGTCTTCTGCTGGTCCCTTCCATCTTCCTTCTTTGGTCTTTGGAGCATGCATGACACAGTCACCCCAGCTCCTATTGGTGCTTGGAGTGGCTTGGAGGTTGATCAAAGTCAACCCTTCTTAGGCTGTGAACCACACCATTGGTGCATTTGTGCTTCTGCCTAAACCATGCCTCAGGAGGAATCATTGGCATCCCTCAGGGCAGAAGTGCATGCTGCCTTGGGCTCCAGGGGCATTGTCACTTGCTGGAGTGGCATGTTCCTAGGAGAGTCAGATAATTCAATAACTATCAATATCCCCCCAATCCCAGAAGCCAGGCCCCTATAGCAAGAAACTGCATGTGCTTTTCCCTTATAGCCTTTGAGAAAGACCAAAGCACTCACATCCTCCAGTGACTGAAGAAGGAAGAGAAGTGTTTTTACATTTTTATAGTCTCTGCTATTAGTTATTCCTCTGCCTCCTCCTCCTTCTCCTGATCCTTCTGTTCCTCTTCCTCCTCTTCCTCCCTCCCTTTTCTTCCTCCTCCCCCTCTTTTTTCTTCTTTCTCTCTTTCACCTCCTTTTCCTTTTTCAGTGACTCCTAGGTTAAAAACTAAAAAGCCCACTGGCTCTCATGCACTGCTGGTGTAGGTGCATTTTGTATGACCACTTGGGTACACTGTTTAATGACATCTAATAATGTAGCACCAGCAATGTGTGAGAGTCTATGGTCTTTTTAGTTTTTATATATAATGTGGTCCAGAAATTCTACTCCTCGGAACAAACCCAATAGGAATGCATACATTTGTGCATCATGAGACATGTACTAGAATGTTCCTAGCAGTGTTATTCATAAGAGCCCCAAACTGGAAATAACACAACTGCTCACCATCAGTAGAAATCAATGACTGGTTTGTGCGATATGTACACAGTGTCCTACAACAGCAATGAGAATAAACAAAATACAACTATTTGCAATAATGTGAATGAATCACACCAATGTATTGTTCAGGATAAGAATCCAGACACAAAAGGGTGCGTATTTTTGTGTTGAGTCCAGTTATGTAAAATTTGGAAACAAGAAACATTAATGTATGGTGTTAGCAGGCAGGATACGGAGTGGTCTGAGTCTGGAAGGGGTGGAAGGAGGCTTGGGGGCAGAACTGGCAACACTCTATTTCTTGATCTGGGAGCTGGTTCCATTTGTGTGTTCAGTCCATGTGGGTTCATTTAGCCACACACTGGTCATTTGTGAACTTTCCTGTGTATATATGTCTTACTTCCATGATTTTAAAAGATATGAAAAACCAAAATATAAAGTCCATGAAGATAGAGTTTATGTATGTGTTGTTTCTTCCCCCACCATGACATCCGCCTCCAAATTAGCTGTCTACAGAGAGAGTAGTGGCTGGCAAGTACCTCACTTGCTCTCTGTACTCGGCAAGATCCTCTAGCCAGTGGTCCCGGCTCATTACCCAGCCCTCCACCCCAAACTCACGTTTCCTCCTTCCGTGTAATCTACATTACAGATGTCCATCAGCCTCTCCCCCAAATTTCCCTCTCTACCAGGATCCCCAAGGCTCTGGATCCATTGCCCTAACCGCTGCCCCCTGCAGTTTGGGGCCTTAACAGGGCAGGCCTGACGCAGCAGTAACTATTGGTGCATGTTGAGGGCCTGGAAGCAGAAACATAGCTCTCTCTATCTCTCCATAATCCTGTGCTATCTCAAACCCCCATGTCACTTAACTCTTTTGGATGATGGCATTGAACATTCCTATTTAAATGTGAAAACGGAAGTGGCATACCTCTACTACATGATAATGCACCCATTAATCAGACTTTCCTTAAAGTGCCCTGTGAGCTAGAGGATCTTCAGCCAACACTTCTTTGGGTGTGGTCATCAGATGTTGGACTTTAAAGTTTTGAAGAGTGGGCTGAACATTTTCTTTCCCTCTTGTGTTTAATAATCGTATTCTGTCCTTTTTTGACATAAATTGTGGGTACCAAAGATTTACCTAGATTTTCAAACTGCTTTTTTATCTGCTACAGTATTTATTCAAATGATGTCTGAAGTAGAAGCATGAACACTTAAAACAGATTAAGGTGGAGTTATTGACCCCTCTCAGGTGTTCAGGTCAGTATGGGGGCTCTGAGGAGCTCAGATTAGAACATCAGGTATCTTGTCCAATCTTTTCATTTTACAACCTCATGAGTGAAGTGGCCAAGGTCTCTCTGGCCAAAATGACTGAGCTGGGTCAAGAATCCCCCTCCCAAACCAGGACTCTGACACCTCTCTGGCATGGGAGGGGTTCTGGTTTCCTGTCTTGCCTCAACATCTGCAATTGGCATCTCCTTCTGTGTTTCAGGTTTGACTTCTTAAAGCTTGGATCCTCCTTAGATGTTTGTAACCTCTGTTTTAGGAGTATGAGTTTCCTGCTAGAGCCAGACGCTGGGAAATTAGGGCTTTCCTCAAGGAAACCTGAGCATTGGCTTCATAGTTCAGGGATTCTGGAGTAGGTTCTGCATAGATAGGGGAAAGATCAAGGAAACTTGGAATCTGGGAGAGTAATCCAGCCCTCCATCTTCTGAATTACTTGCATGGGGTGGGTGAAATTGATGTACAATGAGTTTCATCTTTGAATACACTTTTTAACCCTTTAAAGTGGGGGGGGGGGGCGCCCGAGTGGCTCAGTTGGTTAAGCAACTGACTTCAATCATTGACTGAGGTCATGATCTCACGGTTCATGAGTTTGAGCCCTGCATCATCTCTGTGCTGACAGCTTAGAGCCTGGAGCCTGCTTCAGATTCTGTGTCTCCCTCTGTCTCTGCCCCTCCCCTGCTTGCACTCTGTCTCTCTCTCTCTCTCAAAAATAAACATTAAAAAAAAAAGTGTGTGTGTGTGTGTGTGTGTGTGTGTGTGTGTTGTCAAAGCCCCACCAGCCAAAGACTCCAGGAACACTCCTGGAAGAACAAAGTCAGGTTCATTTAACTTTCTACATCAGGGGAAGGGGAAAGCCCACCTTGGGGGAATTGGGGGTATGGCCTTAAGAGGACATTGAGAGGGGCTGTTCATGAGACCAGGGGCTTGTTGGGTGATTCTAAAGATGGTTTACATAAGTGGAGGCTGGTTCTAAGCAGGGTGTTTTTAGGATGTAGGAACAACCCCATTGATGAGTGTCTTGGTAATTTTTATGTAGGAGGCAAAAGGATTAAAATGGGGCTGAAGTTGTCACTGGTAAAGGAACATGAGTTAATTATTAGTTATTTTTGTGGTTGCAGCATGTCCTTATCTCTAATGAGGTTTAGATAAGACTACGGAGAGGTCTTGTTTATGTCTTGTTTCACTCAGTGTCTTTGTCTGAATATTATTTACATTCTGCAAAAGTTGTTTGCACTCACTTGGTAGCACTAGGCCCTGTTTGTTGCCTGATGTCACCTGGAATGGCTGTTCTTTAAACACACACAACATACTCACACATATAGTTATGTCCAGACCCATGTTCATATTTATATACTGTGGGCATGTCATTAAATGATGCAATATATTTCCGAGTACCTGGCATGGTGTGTATGAGGTATGCAGTCTGGAGAGACTGTCTTGCATGGAGGCTAATCACAGACAGGTTGTGATTAATTCTTAACTCAATTTCTTCACCAAAGTCTCAACTTTCTCATCCATAAAATGGGGATAATAATACCTATGGTATAGATCTGTGAGAAGTCAACAGGCATGTGCCTGCAAAATGGTAGAAAATGCCTTGGAAATAGTAATGAACACACACATGAGCAACCCCTTTGATCCCTACAGCCATCTCTATGGTCTGGACTGGGATAAATGTGCCAGAATTTTGGCAGAGAAGCCTGACACCAGACCCTAGATCGTGCAGTTGCATTCTGCTTCCTGGTATTTGGCAGTGAAGGCAAACCCCTGTATGAGCTATGTGTGTATATCAATGAGGGCAAAACACTGCTCCCACCATGATAGGAAGGTCCAATGGAGTCAACTTGCCACCTGGGTAGCTGACTGTTACCATATTTAGCATTGGCTAAAGCCAAATGGACGCCAGAGAGTTAAGGAGGTCATTGATGCTGTCCACACATGCCACTTTCTAGGGAGAGCCATTTGGTGAGGTTGGAGAGTCATACATGGGTTCATGAGGCCCCCATCTAGGGCCCCTACTCTGAGACTTCCTAATTAGTCTGTGATGTTTTTACACTCCCCCACTCCTCTCCTTCTGTCACAGTGGAGTCCTCCTTATGGTCTTTCCATCTTGGTAGGAAAGCAAGGTGTCCCATGCCCTTCCCAGGAGTGTTTGCATTTTAACATTACTGTTTAAAGTGCTATTGTGTCAAGCATGGCTCATTCCTCTATGACCACAAAGTTGGACCTGTGGGAGCAGAGATCATTATTTGATTTGACTTCTTGACTCTTGGAAAGGACACCTAGGGTAGCTGGCTTGCCTCCTGGGTGGATGTGGAAACCCCACGGGGATTCACAGAGAAATTTGAGGAAAACCTGATTTGCAACAATTCTCAGAAAACTTCCATAAGGTGAGCTGAGGAAGAAGAGCATGGTGCTAAAGTCTGGAAATCCTGGATTCAAAGCCAGGCTCTACCAAGTCCTAGAAGGTATGACTTTGGGCAAGTTACAAACCCTTGGGAAGAGTCATTTCTTCCTCTGTAAATTAGGAACAATTTAGACTGACTCCCCCCAGGATTGTTAAGAAGTTAAATACAATCATGCAGGTCTATCACACTAAGTTTCCAGTGGATGTCAACGTGTTCCTTCAGTCCCACTCACTGCCCTGTGATGCAGCAGACCCCTCCAGTCACCTCTATATCATTGCTGGCCCTCGTCAAGCTGCAGAGTTGATAGTTGTATGTCTCATTAAGGGGTCTCAGAGTCTGAGCCTCCCAAGAGGAAACCAAACATAAAAAACAGAGGTGTTAGGTAAAGTTGTGGCTTTTTGCCAGTGAAGCCCACCATATCAATCTGCAAAGATGTGATTCCTTATTGTCAGGATGATACGACTAGTCTTAATGTCATGGCAGGGACTCTGAGCAATGGTTCTCTCTTTTTTTTAATGTTTATTTATTTTTGTGAAAAAGAGAGACAGAGTGTGAGCAGGGGATGGGTAGAGAGGGAGAGAGATACAGAATCTGAAGCAGGCTCCAGGCTCCAAGCTGTCAGCACAGAGCCCAATGCGGGGCTCGAACTCACGGATCGCGAAATGATGACCTGAGCCAAAGTCAGATACTTAACTGACTGAGCCCCCCAGGTGCCTCTGAGCAATGAGTTAATAAAATCATTAAATTAAATTAAAATTAATCATCAAATTAAAATTATTAAATAAATTTAATAAAGCTTTCAGGGCTGAGGTCAAAACCACCCACTGCTTGGGTTTACTCATCTGCTTTCCAAGCTCAGCCATGCATATCCACTGTACTTGTGGTTCTTAATCCATCTGAAGGGGGGGATTGTTTCATGATTTGCTATCATAGGCATCCAGCTAGGACATGGGCCTGCCTCCTCCAGCAAGAAAACAGGCCAAGGTGGAGCGCAAAGGCAAAAAGCTGGTGTTCTCAAGGAATATGAGCCAATGGCTTGCAATGGTTGGAATTGAACAATTTCTTTGTGCATCACCCACAGAGTTTAATAATATACCAAGAGGATTGGTTTGTGTCCTTTCTAAGGGGTTGAATAACCACAGACTTGCTCTTCTATGAACCTGTCTGTGACTAGCACAGCCTTCATGGAAAACTCTTTGCTCTAAATATTTATAATTCTCATAGTAGGTTAATAACTGCTATATGCCTAGCCAACAGCCATCTCCTGCCTTTTTTCCTTGCCAGCAGAGGCATACCATCTACTCTGAAAAAGGTCAGATACTCACTTTCCTAGACACCTTTTCACTAAGACATGGACATTGACCCAATCTTGGCCAATGGAACCGGAAGAGCAGTCAGCTAAGGGCTTGAGAGAAGTATTTTCCTCTGTATTCAAAGAGTAGCACAGAGGAGAAAACACCCCTCTGCCCACACTGGACTATATATGTGAGGATGCAAAGTCAGCTCTCTGGTATCCACGAAGGTAAAGCTGAGAGAATCAGAAAAACCACACGGGAGCCTTGATGTGAATGGACCAGCTGTGGAGCTGCCCACTCATGAATTTCCTGTTATATGAGATAATCTACGTACCTCAGTTGATTGTGGCAGACACTACTATTTATGTGGAAGTATTCACCCACATTCCTTGCGAAAAGAATCACAATTTTATTTATTTGGGAGGAGATTCTCTTAGCCTCTTTGCTGGTGGGGACGGTGGGGCGGTGGTGGGAGGCATATAAATTATCCTGAACAGCAGGCTGTTAAGAAAAGTCTTCTGGAGGGCCCTGCGAAATATTCTTCTTTTCTAATAAGAGAGAAATATGTGAGTATAAAGGTCTGCCAGCCTCTTCTCTTTTGAAAAAAGCTGTATGAGGTCACATTCTCTAAGACTGTGTCCATTCTCTTAGGACCAGAAGAAGGTCAGAGACGCCATAGAGGAGGCACCAATGAGCTGTTGAGCTGACCTCCAGTCATGTGAATTCAGGGTTTTCAATAAAAACCATTTAGTACTATTTGATTTGTAGCCATGGGTTGGGCATTCCCCTGCTAAAGAGGTGTTGAAATGTTCAAGCTTAGCCCAGAGCCCTAGAAGGGCTGGCGAGGAGGGAAGGGTAGATTTTAAGAGTGATGCAGATTAGTTTTCCAGTCTAGACAAATGGGATGCAAACCATGTTCTTAGGAAGGGGGAACCGGAATGAGCCAAAATACCTGGTCAAGTAACAGACCGGTTCCCTCAGTTAGGGGCTCTGAAACAGGCTAGGGGACATACGGGATGACCACTGGAATGGCTGAGGACAGGAAGACAGGTTTCAGCACAGCCAGGGGTGGGGCTGGGCACCTAGTGGCCTGAGGGCTGCATCACAAATGATGGGAGAGTGGAGGCAGCTGTTGTCTCCAGGAGGCTGGACACAGCCCTCTTGGCATAGTAGGGGGGAAGTAGAAATTAGTTTCAGTGATTTGTTATGAAGGCTAAGTCAGTGACCGTTTTATCACCCAAATCCACAGCCCTGGACTGTGCTACCAGATTGCTGTGGTTTGGTGAAATGATGGATGCCCTGTGTTTATCTTCATCTCCCCAGCTAGTTTGTAAACACCTTGGAGACCCAAACTTCAGTTATCTTTCTCTGATTACCCTGTGTGTGGGTATCGAATACTTGATTTTTAAATTTGATTCAACAAATATTTATTGAGATCATACTCTGCTCCAGGCACCATGCCACACGCTGGGGATTCAGCAATGAACATTTGCTGCGAGGAGCCTTTCCATCAATGCAGTCTAACAGATAACCCTTGGGAGTATACCCAGTGGGGTTTCTGCACTAATCTGTCTCGACCACTAGAGGCCAGAAGAGGAGGCCCTTTTGCAGGACACTATGCCCTCCCTGGTGGCACTGCCAGGAATCTGAGGGGCCAGGCTCAGGACACCACCTAAGATCTAAGACGGAGGCAGAGATGGGGACAGTCTACTTTGTGATTATTTCTGAGTGGTGTGCTTGGGGTTGGGTTTTGTTTTTTCTTTCTTCCCAAGGCACTCTGCAAATTGGAAAATCACTCAGTCATGCTAATGGTGACAGCGTGAGACCTCTGTCAAATTACTGCAGTGCCTGTGCTCTGGGGAACACTGCCTTTTAAGTTGCAAAATGCCTTCTTTTACAATAATGAACATCTTTTGCTAGCATAAGAATGCACCAGAGGGTTCCCAAGAAAATTGAATAGGCTCTTTCCCACGGGTAGTTTTCTGCCTCCCTCATGCTCCTCACCCACCTTGGTCTAGAGTAATTATGAAATGATCAGATTTTCCCCAGCTGATGGCGATGGGGGAAATCTACTCAATATATGAGCCAGAGCCTCAGATTGTATCAGTTCCTCAGTCCTTCGGCAATTGTGGCTCAATAGAGGATTAAAGAGCTCTGGGTGTCAAGAAATAGCCACATTCCTTTATCTCCTTGTCAATTTTCTCAACCTTTTAGTTATTAACTTCTGAACTTGGTTGCTTTACAATGAATGGGAAAATCGTGAGTCTTTCTTTACCCTGTTTTGTTGCTTGCAGTTTTTCACACCTGTGGTGAGATGACCCCAACTTTGCCACCAGGGACTAACTGGCAGAGATGCTGGAGTATCTGCACGATGTAGGGCGCTTGTTAGTGTTTGGACCAGGAGCAAGTGGAGCTCTGAAGCTTGTGGGTATGGGCTCCAAAAGAGTCAGAGACAGAGTTAACAATCCTATAGTCTTATTTATGTGAGGCCACACAGTTGTTAAGTTTCCCATGGAGGGGCGCCTGAGTGGCTCAGTCAGTAAAGCATCCGACTTCAGCTTGGGTCATGATTTCACGGCTTGTGAGTTCAAGCCCTGCGTTGGGCTCTGTGCTGACAGCTTAGAGCCTGGAACCTGCTTCTGATTCTGTGTCCCTCTCTCACTCTGCCCCTCCCCTGCTCATGCTCTGTCTCTCTCTCTCTCTCTCTCTCTCTCAAGAATAAATAAAACATTAAATTTTTTTTTTAAGTTTATCATGGAATTGCCTGCTATGAGTGACTGGCTACATTATTTTGGATTTATACCCTAAACGTTTGAGGAAAACATCAAAATCAATACATTTAATGGAAAACCACTTATCTCCAATCATTGACATTTCAGTCAACAAGACTTTATTGAGCATCTATTAAGTGCTGGTCAATATCTGGATACTGGGAAAAGTAGAAGGCAGATTGGCTAAGATTATGGCCCATGCTAAAATCAAAAACACAGGAAACAATACATGTTGGTGAAGATGTGGAGGAAAAGGAACCCTCAGCCACTGTTGGTGGGAACGCAGACTTGTGCAGCCACTGTGGAAAACAGTGTAAAGAATCCTCAAAAAATTAAGAATAGAATTACCATGTGATCCCAGTAGTTCCACTATGGGTATTTACCCTAAGAATACAAAAACACTAACTCAAAAGATATAAGTACCCTTAGGTTTGTTTATTGCAGCATTATTTACAATAGCCAAAATATGGAAGTAGCTCAAGTGTCCATTGATAGATGAATGGATAGAGAAGATGGTGTATATATATATACCTCCAATAGAGTATTTCTCACCCATAAAAAAGAATGGAATCTTGCCATTTGCAAAAACATGGATGGATCTAGAAGGTATAATGCTAAGTGAAATAAATCAGTCAGAGAAAGACAAATATCATCTGATTTCACTCATATGTGGAATTTAAGTAACAGAATAAGCAAACAAAGAAAAAGGTCCAAACCAAAAAACAGACTCTTAACCATTGAGAACAAACTGATGGTAACCAGAGGGGATGTGGGTGGGGTATGGGTGAAATAGGTGAAGGGGATTAAGAGTACACTTATCATGATGAGCACTGAATATAGAATTGCTGAATCACTATATTGTACACCTGAAACTAATATAACACTGTATGTTAACTGTACTGGAATTATCTATGCATAATATACAGATAACATATAATTGATTTTTATTTTAGTTTTTTTATGTTTCCAGAATTTGCCATTTTGTTTTGTTTTTTGAAATATGAAATTTATTGTCAACACCCAGCGCTCATTCCAACAGATGCCCTCCTCAATGCCCATCACCCGCTTTCCCCTCCCTCCCACCGCCCGTCAACCCTCACTTTATTCTCAGTTTTGAAGAGTCTCTTATGGTTTGCCTCCTTCCCTCTCTGTAACTTTTCCCCCCTCTTTCTGCTCCCCCATGGTCTTCTGTTAAGTTTCTCAGGATCCACATAAGAGTGAAAACATATGGTATCTCTCTTTCTCTGTATGACTTATTTCACTTAGCATAACACTCTCCAGTTCCATCCACGTTGCTACAAAAGGCCGTATTTCATTCTTTCTCATTGCCAAGTAGTATTCCATTGTGTATATAAACCACAACTTCTTTATCCATTCATCAGTTGACAGACATTTAGATATAATGTATTTTTAAAGAAAACAAAAGGAATACAGGGCCATGGAGTTAGATCACATGATTATGAATCTTCCCCACACTACTTCCAGTTTGAAGCTGACCTTGCACAATTTATTTCATCTCTGTCCCCTCTCCTTAGTGACCCTTAAGGTTACCACAGGGTGAAGGATTCTGTATCCTGAGTCATCCCATGGAGAGGAACTGCTCAAGAGAGCTGTTGACTTTTATCACACTATGGTATGAGTGAGAAATAAAATGTTGTTATGCTAAACCATTGAGATTTTAAGCTTTGTTGTCACAGCAGAACCCTAGCTGACACTAGCTATAATGGCCATTCTTATTCTCCTGACCTCTGCCTATCTGCTGAGCACTCTTCCTTCAGGGATCCCTGTGGCCCCCATCCCTGTCCAACTACTACCCTCAGTCCACTTCCTCTGCTGCTTCTCCCTCTCTCTACACTTGCCTCCATTTCTCACTGCTATGAGCATCCTGGGTCTCTTGTCCTACCCCATCTCTGTAAGCCAGGCAGACATCTAGGTCACAGATGTGATACCCAAAGGACAGAGGTCAGAGCTGGGTAGTGTCATGGAAACACCAATGGACATACCCCACCTTATGCCTTACAGCCTCTGAATTGGAAACCAGTCTGTCCCAGAAGAGGCAGCCTTCTATACTCTATCTTACAATTCACAAAACATGGTGGCCTTGCATGGCAGAGCTAGCCCAAGGTAGAAGGGCATTCATTTTACACCAACTTGTCTCCCCAGACCTCTTGAGATCAAAAAGTGTTCCTCAAAGTGTGTTCTAATAGACCGCTAGCCCCCAAGGTGCTCTGTGAAGAATGTGGGGGAGAGTCAGCCTAGATGGTATCACACAAAACACTCCCATCTTGAGATTTCCCACACACATCAGCACATTAGGGTTTTGACAAGTCCCGTGATAAAATGACCACTTTAACGTGGTTTAACCAAACTTGTTCCACCCTAGACACATCTTCTCCTTTCTCTCACTAGCATCATTAAGAACAAATTTATAGAAATGATGATTTTGAGTATTAATACTTAGTCTCACAGCCTCTGACCTTCACAGCATCGATTGGAGCTATATTACAGGAATTTGATATTGATTGTTGGGATAGTAAAGAAAGTAGAATTCTTTAAGTTTCCTATTTTAACTTATGTGATTTTTATAGTTTTATACTATTGCCTCCCAATGATGATTAATATGAAGTCATGTAACTAAATTCAGTGATTGCTAAGATAATAAAATGGAGCTGTTTTTCCCTTTAATGTAAGAGTATCAAAGACTTTTCATTTGATGGATGGGGATGGCTTACTTTTATGTACCTAGTTGTGCCTTACTTTTCACAAAAATGAGTTCTGAGGATTCGTATAAATCAAACTTTTGAAAAGAGCATCTCACTTTCTCATTGGTTTACATTATCAGTATTTCTTTCATCTTACTTGATACCAATCCGTATGAATTCATTGTTTTCTATCTTTTGTCAGCCTAATGTTTTAATCCATTAGCTAAATAATCAGTAAACTGCTAACTACACAAAGAAACCTAGCAGGGAATCATTAAATAAATGATCATTCACTACAGATAACTTTTGTAGCTTTGGAACCTTCTGTATTACAAACACTTAATAAAGATGATCTAAACAAACAAGTAAATTTGTTCTTTAAATTTAGTGCAGAGCACACCCAAATACAGGGATATTTGAGCAAAGCCTAAATTTATGTCTGCAGTCAGAAATGTATATCCCGGTTGGGAATCATTTCATATTTTTAGAATAAGTGAGAATGTATGCAGAAAGAGTAGACATAACATTTTAATATAATCGCTAAAGAAGTTCTGGGAAGCAATTTTAAGTAGAAATGGTGTTATGTGGTCAGGTTGGGGCAAGAAAAAGGAATTATACCAAGATTCTGCAGAGAGGAGAACAGGAAAGATGGGGTGTTGTAAATGTCCTGTTTTAATCATTTTGTTCTTTGTGTTAACTCTGCGTCGCATGACGCATTCTGTTCCCTCTTGTATTTGCCCAGCTCCGAAGCATTTGGTCAGGCCTTGGTGTCTGCTGTCAGCTCTGCCTTCAGGGTTTTGCGGTGACTGGCAGCCCTGGCCTGCCCCAAAATGGCCCTTCTTATCAGCTGCTGGCACATACTTCCTCTCCAGGCAATGCCCATCTTCATTCAGGCTGGGGACCAGGGGAGGTGTCATTGGCTGCTCAGCCATGACTGGCAAGGGCAGGTGTGCAGAGGCTATCTCTTGCCCTGCCCATCAAACCTGGCCACTTTCTCCATCCTCCATCACCTGAGGGAAACGGAAGGGAGGGCTGGCCCTTAGCAATGGGATTCCATCCCTGTGCAGGCACCAGCAACCTTCTGGGTGGTTGGAGAGAGGTCCATGCTGGCGGGTGCCATGTTACATGGGAGTTTGCTTATCTGGCACACAGTCTAGGTAGAGAAGAGGCATTAGAAACTAGAGGCACTAAAGGCTGTTTACTTGGTTCAGGCAATTCACCCTGATGATGCCTGGAGGGATTCTTTTGTATTATTCTTTATATTTTCCATTAAGATATAACATACATGATATACCTAAAGTGCATTTAAGAGTGTATAGCCCTAGGGGTGCCTGGGGGGCTCATTCGGTTGAATATCTGACTTCTACTCATGTCATGATCTCACGGTTTGTGAGTTCAAGCCCCATTTCATGCTCTGTGCTGACAGTTCAGAGCCCAGAGCCTGCTTCGGATTCTGTGTCTCCCCCTCTCTCTCTGCCCCTCCTCCACTCATGCTCTGTCTCTCTCTCAAAAATAAATAAACATTAAAATTTTTTTTAAAAGAGTGTATAGCTCTATAAAACTTTATCTGTTGTATTCTCTATGATCACCTTGGGCTGCCATAACAGAGTACCACAGACTTGGTGGCTTAAACAGCAAGAATTTATTTTCCCATAGTTCTGAAGTCTAGAAGTCCAAAATCAAGATGCCAAGCAAGGTCAGTGTCTAGTGTGGCTCTCTCCTTGGGTTGCAGATGGCCACCTTCTCACTGTGTCCTCACATGGACAGAGAGAGAGAGAGTGAGGCATTTGGCATCTCATAGGAATGCTAATCTTATTGGATCAGTGCCCCATTCGCCTGACCCCATTTAATCCTAATTGCTTCAAAAAGGCCCTATTTCCAACACATTCACATTACGGGTAGGGCTTCAAGGTATGAATTTTGGGGGGAACTCAATTCAGTTCAAGCACATGTGTATATGCCTGTGTAACCAGAACTCAAATCAAGATTCAGAACCCTCCTAGCTACACGGAAGTTTCCCTAGTTCCCCTCCTGGTCAGTCACCCCTACTAGTAACTACTGCACCTCTGTCTCCATCAAAATGACATCACACCATATATGATTTTTTGTGCCTGGCTCCTTTCCCTCAACATTATATCTATAAGATGCATCTATGTCATTGTGTGTGTTCATAGTTGATTCATTTTTATTGCTGTGTAGTATTTTGTTATATGAACACACCCCAAAGTATCCGTTCTCCTATTGATAAAGCTGATTTGAACGCTCTTATGTATGTCTTTTGCTGGGCACAGACACACTTTCTTTTGGGGACATACTAGGAGTGGAATCGCTTGGCCATAGATTTAAGAATTGATTTTAGTTCAGTTAACTTAAGCATATGTGAGTTGGCACGAGTAACTTTTAGCTATAAATAAAACACGAGTGTCCCAGTTTCAATCAACTGCAAGTATAAATGGAAGTTCATTACCATTGAGGAAAAGTGATCACAGACTGCCTGGCCTTGAACCTTTGCTCCTCCACTTAAGCCCACTTAAGTTTACTTCAGTTCTCTGTGCCTCAGTTTCCTCATCTGTAAAAGGCTGATAATGATAATACTAGCTACTTACCAACAGCAGTGTGTCTATTTGACCCAGGGAAGATTGTTTTAACACTCCCTCCTCTAGATGACAAAATAGTTCCCAGTATCAGCCATGTTGTAATCAACAATAATCATTCATTCCTTAATTTGTTCTTCAGGTTTTAAAATTGAGTTTTAAAGTTATTGTTCAAATTTGATGAATTAATTCATGGACGAACTAACATTGTCGCTTATCAAACGGAACTAGCATGTCTGAAATGCTGCACTCAGTTTCGCTGTTGTAAGCTTTAGTCACAAATAAAAGCCCCATCTGGTCACACAGAATTGAAGTGACTCACGTTCTGTATCTTCACAGTCACTGTGCTATCCTTGTTTCACTAGAGTCTTCTGGCTACATGCAGACACTTGCAGGACCTCAGGAGTCAAAGACACAAACTGAGCCCCAAGCACCAAGAATTCCCAGTGGTTATGAATTTACTCTCAAAGCAAATGCACACGGCTGAGGCTGCACGTGTCAGAGGCCAGCTCTGACACTGGGAATTCTCCAAATTACTTCCATATAGAAAACAATGTTTATTAAAGGAGAAGTAATGAAAATATGCTAATTTGAAGCTTACATGTGTAATATTAAAACTCAGTGGCAATTATTTCAGACCTAGACCAATGGCTGGTTCATGGTAATGATTAAAAAGGAGGTGAACCTCTGGTTGGTGTTATTTCCGCTCTAACTTTCTCTCCTGACGATGCAGCTTCTTAATTTTGTAAACCTGGGGCAGAGTGCTCCGCTGCCCCGTTCCTGACACTTTACTTTCTCCCTCAGCCACTGTGAGTCATTCAACAAACATTTACTGAGCACAAGGATGTATAAGGCACCACTCCTGACACTGAGGCCAGAGAAATGAACAAATAAGGGTCCCTGAGCTCAAGGAACTTATGTTCTGGGGAGTAGAGAGAAGATAGACTGTAAAAAGTAAATGAATAGTGCTATCATATATCAAGAGTGATAATGCACTAATAAAAAAGGGTTAAGGAGGACAGAGAGGGATGGGTGGTTGTCCAGTTTCTGATGGATGATCAGAAAAGAGAAGGCCTGTCTGAAGAAGTGACCTGTGGGTCACACAGACATCCAGGTGGACAGAGGTCCAGGCCGAGGCTGCAGGAAGCCAAGCCCTAGAGGGAAGCATCCTGCAGATCGCAAAGAGGCCCATGTGGCTAGACCTGGGTCAGGGGAAAGAGAGGTGGGAGATACAGTTGTGCAAGCAGGGCTGGGCCAGGGGGCAGGTCCTTGCCAGCACAGGGGGGACTTTGAATCCTACTCTGAGGGAGGTGGGAACTCGTTGGGGGCTGAGATTGGAGCAGAGGAAGGACATGCTCTGAAATGTTTTAGCAGGATCACTCTGGCTGCTGTGTTGAAGACAGACACATGTCTACGTGAGGGGAGAGGTCAAGGGCAGAAACAGATGTCCCTTGCAACAGCCCAAGAGTGACCAGAGTGGTGAAGGTGGCTTAGACCAGATACTAAGGGTGGAGGTGGTAGAAACGGTAAAATTAAGGTGCATCCAGCTGGATTTGCTGCTGGAGTGTGTGTGGGGGTGGGGGGGACAGACAGGTGACTGGTCAAGGATGACCACCTATCAGACCTCTAGCCTTGCTTCTGGAAGGATGAAGGTGCCATTGACATATCAGGGGAATACTAGAATAATGGGGAGGAGCAGGTGTAGGAAAACAAATCACAAGGTCTGCTGAATATGCTTGGTGTGAAGTGCCTAATAGCCACCCCAGCAGGGCGAGCTCTGGAATGGAGGTAAGATCTTAGTTGGCAGTTATACGCTGTGTGTAAAGCCCTGGGACTACCATAGGTCATCTCAGAAGTGATGAGAGGGCGGGACCCCAATGTTCAGTGAGTTACGAAGGGAAGGAGGAGCCAATTAAAACAACTTAGAAAAAGCAGCCAAGAGAGGGTGCCATCCTAAAAGCTTTGTGGAGGAGAAAGGAGTGATCCTGTGTCGGGTACTGATGTGGCAGGAGGGAAGGAGGTGAGAAGTGGCCACAGGGTACCTGAGGACTGAACCAGGTGGTTCACCTGGGACAGGGCCTGGCCCATGCAAGCACTCAGTGATCATCACCATTCCCAGTATGAACTAATCATTTTATGGGTTTTAATATTTTAATAACTGTTAGTATTAAAACATTACTCTTATCATTTACAAGCCTTGGGACATCAGAGGACGCTGGATGTTAGGGGACCGATTAAAGCCTTTTCCCATTTGAACAGGAGAGAAGAATTTGGATACATTCTTCACCTTATTTCTAGTGGCTTGCCATGCACTTTCATAGGCCCACTCCTTGCAAGGACAGCAGCTGGGGTTCTGTGTTGCTGCTGGGGTGTCCAGCTCTCCTATGTCTTCTACGTAATCATGTCACATGAGCACATCTCTGTGCTGTTTAAGGTTTTGTACTGAATGTGGTGATGATGCATCTTACCTTCATAAACTGCAAAGTGCACCTGTCTTTCCTTGGCTGCCTCTTCACAGCACTGATTTTTCCCGCCAGAGGAGTATGTTTGTTTATTTGAAGACATGTATGTGGCCCTGACAAAAAAAAAAATTACCCAGGTGTCAATGACAAATATCACACAACTACTCTGGGGGAAATTTTCTTGGAGGGTCTAGGTCCTTGTTTGGGGTGGTGAAGAGTTGCTTCTGAGGCCTCACGCCTAGACCTTACATCCCACAGGTACAGAGAACAGACAGCAGGATGGTCATTTATGTCCATCAGGCAGGGGCAGCAGGTGGCATCTTGGTGTGAGGGTGTGGTCAGACTTTGGTGCTCTCCCCTCTCTTGTGAACACTACATGTGACCCTGCGTGGCTCCCAACTAGCCTTCTGGTCACTGCCATGCTTGACAGTGTCTCCACTGTGCATCTGTAGGACAAAGAAGGCAGATGAACCCATATCCACTCGGGCCCTAGGGATAACCTGGAGGAAGGAGTGATGGCCCGGACTCTTGAATACAGCCTTCAGAAATGAACTGTAGGCTTCATAGCTAATTGTAAGCTGGCTGCAGTAACACTTTGTTACTTGAGATCCAGGGACAGAAACCCTGACTAGCTGAAGCCCATGAGGTAACAGAGAGAAGCTTTAGGTTATCTGCTCACATGCACTCCTATACCTGAAATGGACCCCTGAGACCCCTGGACTGCTCGCTGAAAGTGACTCTACATCCAAATGTCTGCTTCATATCTCCACTTGAGGGCTGAATAGGCATCTCAAGGGGAACATATCCAACATCAACCTCCTGGTCTCCCCTACTCCCAAAGTTCTCCTCCTGTGGCCTTCCCTAACTCAGTAAATAGCAACCGCATTCCTCCATTGGCTCATGCCCAAACCTTGGAGTCAGTACTGAGTTCCTTGGTCACTTTTCTCATAGACAACAGAATAAATTGGGAATCCAGTCATGTCTCAAAACGTCCACTTACCAACGGGGTCTGAGCTGCCTTTCTCGCTCACCTGGAAGTTTCAGTAGCTTCATAACTAATCTCGTTGCTTCTACCCTTGCTCTTGTCCCCACCCCCTCCTCCCATCTCTGCCCAGTAGCCAGAATGATCCGCTTTAAATATGATAGATCATGCCCATTTCCTGCATAAAACCCTCTGATTGCTCTCATCTCACTCACACAACCTCCAAAATCCTTAACTATGGCCTCAAGGCCCTGCATGATCTGGCCCCATTACCCCCTGACTTCATCTTCTGGTCTCCTTTCCCTGGCCAACTCCACCCTGACCACCCTAAACTCTTTGCTGTTCCTGGAGCATGTCAGGCACGGCTGGCCTCAGGACATTTGCTCCTACTGTTCCTTGTTTCTGGAGCGTGCTTCCCCAGTATTCACGTGGCTCACTCCCTCTCTTTCACTGGCACCTTCTCAGTAGGGACTTGCCTTTCATCCAATGTCCAGTTCAGCTCCTGACCCCATCCTCCTCATTACCTACACTTCTTCCCCCTTCCCTGTTTTATTTTTGTCTATGAGACATATTTATCTGACATACTGTAGCCCAGAGCAAAATGGTTAACAGCATGAACGCTGGAGACAGACCAGGGGTCCGCACAGCTTGATTTCATTATATAGTAGCTGGGTAACCTTGGGAAAATTGGTTAATCTGTGCCTGTATTTCCTCATCTGTAAAATGGAGATTCTAGTAATGTTGACCTCACAGTGGAGTTAGTATACATATAGTGATATATAAGTGTTGGCTATTGTTATTATTATAATTATCAATTATTTGTATTGTCTATCTACTCATGAGAGTGTAAAATACCACGAGGGCAGGAAGTTTTGCCTGTTTTGTTCATGGCTGTATTCTTAGTGCCCAAAATAATGCCTGGCATATAGGAGGTGCCCAATTAATATGTATGGAATAAGTGAATGAATGATAAAGTATATAAAGTAGGCAGTTCATTATCTGTTACTTTGCAAATAAAAGTCTATTTTTATGATATGTTTTTCTATGATGTGTTTTTCATATTAATAAAACCTCCAAGTATAATAGAGTAGGGCATCCTAATTGAAATTCAAAACAATTCAGCAGAATAAATAATAAAAATAGTGAAGATCCTTTTCATATCATCCTCCCCCTTTCCCAGAGGTACATCCAGTTAAGTTTGCTTTGCATTATTTTTGAGATTTTAATCTAATTACACACACACACACACACACATATATATATATATATATATATATATATATATATATATATATATATATATATATCAGTCATTTCCTTCATGGCATGTATCCTGTAAGGATCCCAACATTTGTCTTGTATTTTCCATCTGGTTGTGTCTTTCAGCTCACTGTTTTGGCTACAGAGAATCTGATAAAGAAAAGAAGACAGTAAATAGAAACATTTTGTAGTCTGCAACATGGCTTATCTGCTCACCTATAATGTCTTCTGTGGGATGAATGTTATTCAAGAAAATGGTCCTCTGTCTATCCCAGGAAGACTTTATGTCAGCTGGACCCACCTAGCCCTTGAAACTTATGTAAAATAGCCTTGAACCCCCAATCCATGGCCTATTGCATCCCAAGACACCCACCCCCCTCAAAGTGTCTGAGTTCTAGCCTGTGCTCACACTCTGATGGCCTCCTTGGTCTGGGGTAATTGTTGTGTTGCATGAAATATTGTTCCTCCTTGTGAGTGTCCAGCCGAGAAACTCAGTCCCTGCTTCAGTTTAAAAGTTATCTTCACACGGAATTGTAAGATGTTACTAAAGAGCCAGGGGAGATGGCCTAATGGATGACACAACAAACACTGCACTCCTTCACCCCCTAATGTCTTTTCTCCAGAGCCCCTTCCAGACACTCAGCCACCTAGGGCTCCTCAGTGACCCACCTTTCCTGCAGCTTCACTGACCCCTCACCCCCTTTTCTTTCCAAATCCTCCCCAGCTATTAGGTGGGGTCACCCAGCCACCTTCAGCTCCTGCTCCTAAACAAGCATAACCAACTGCTTCCACGTCCAGGGCAGACAAAGAGCTTCCGCTAATGGGATCTCTTCTCTTTATAAGGCAGTTTGGGTTTTAAGTAACAGTATTTTCCTCTGTTTTACGTGACCAGGAGTGCTGTCTGGTGATTCTAATGGAATGATGGAATGATTTTAGCATTTCAGAGATGGAAGAGACCTCAAGATTTTCTCGCAACTGTAATGTAATTAATTACCCCTCTGAGTTCTATATTTGTTGCCTTATAACTTCCCACCAAGGACATTTTTCACCTATCAGAGAACTCCTCCATGCATAGCTGACATGCCTAGACAGTTTCACTGTGCACATTCCACTGGAAATCTGGCCTCCTATGGCTTCTAGTTTTTTCCCCAGATGAGTAAAATCAATAGTGCATGGCGATCAATCAGCGATGGAGAGTAAGACTGTGGCAAATGATGAAGAAATTCTGAGGCTCTTTAGCTGACCGGAAAGCTGGTACATCTGTTAGGAATTTGGCTATGAGTAATGGTGGATTTGAAAAGTAGAGGCATGTCTGTCTCATGTAACAGGAAGTCTAGAGGTGGGCAGCCCAGACCAGTTCAGCAAAGTGAGATATCATCATTGACCAAGGGTCCTTTATATGCTATTCCCTCTTTATTAGGTGGCAGACTAGAGTCACAATTGCAAAATGGCTGCATTGGCTCCAGCTATCACCTACTTATCTGTCATTGGCCAGAAATGTTTGCATGAGCCTCCTGGCAGTGAGAAAGCCTAGGAGATTAAGTTTTTAGCTTTAATAGGTTCCATTGTACAGGCAAGAAAAGGAGAGGAGGTTGTGAGAAGAATCTGGATGAGCTAAGCTATGGGGTCTGCCACATATTGTAATGGCTTCTAGGGACATGGGAGGAATCATGTGCTTTGGTGAGGAAGGTAGATTTGATTTGGGGCATATTGAATTTCAGCTGCTGGCAAGGTTATCCCAAAAGACTGGTGGTTGGATCTGCTCCAGCTTGACCCTTTTTACCATTACTTAATATTTAAAAAGTGGTATAGCTGGGGCATCTGGGTAGCTCAGTTTATTAAGGGGAAGACTCTTGATTTTTGGCTCAGGTCATGATCTCATGGTCTGTGAGTTCGAGTCTAGCATCAGGCTAGTGCTGACAGTGTGGAGCCTGCTTGGGATTCTCTCTTTCCCTCTCTCTGCTCCTCCTCAGCTCTCTCTCTCTCTCTGTCTCTAAAAATAAATAAATAAACATGTATTTCTCTTTCTAAATAAACATTAAAAAAAGTGGTGTAGCTAGAAGCCCTTGATTTAGGTCTGCCTATTTGTAAATAGTACAAAGGACACAACCATGAAGTAAAGAAAGAATTTAACATACAGTTCAGGCTGACTAGCTCCTTGGTCTTCATAATTGGTCAAGGTCCCACACATGATACATGAACCGAAGTGGATCAATGAGACTTATTTCTAGGACTTTGGTGGGGACTGATAGGAAAGGAAAACTTATTTTTCAATTGGATTGCTGATTGTGGGAGCTACAGATGGCCACTTGACTAATCTATGGCAAGATGGTGCTAGGGTGGAACTGTAGAGATGGCCCTGCATCTGCCCCGTGGCCAATGGACGAAACAAGATGGTGCATGGGACAAGAAGGCTGCTTCTCCCAGGCACAAGTAGTAGCTGCGAGACTGGGGTGTGAGTTTCCATGGTCTAGAAGCTTTCTTAGAGCAGCAATGTCAAAATCACAAGAATGAATATGATATAATTAGAAACTTTATACTCTGTTACAACTGGTTGGATGTTTTTACAAAAGGCAGACTCCATGCAAGATTTGAGAAAAAGAATACACAGCAGTAGATATCACAGCATTGTTTTTAGTAGTAAAACTTTGCAAAATGTAAATATCGAGCAGCAGTAAAATGGATGGATGAATTATGGTATGTCCATGCATAAGCATGTTAGGTAGCCTTTAAAAATTATGTTTTTTTCAAACAATTTTTAGTGATAATGGAAAATGCCCATGATATAATGACACAAAATTATATAAATGATATAATTCTCATGTTTTTCTTTTCCTAAAAAGCCTTAATGTGCAGATAAAAGAGATTGGAATGAAATATATCAACATATAATAATGTTTTTCTCTGGATGATGGGACTGAATAATTTTAATTTTCTTCTTTATCCTCCCTGTACCTTCCAATGAGCTCCTACTTTCAAAGTCATTATTATTTGTTTAAAGATAGGAAAAAAGGGGGTGCCTGTGTGGCTCAGTTTGCTGAGCATCCGACTCTTTATTTCAGGTCATGATCCCAGAGTCTTGGAATCAAGCCCTGTGTTGGTCTCTGCCCTGAGCGTGGAACCTGCTTAAGATTCTCTCTCTCTCTCTCTCTCTCTCTCTCTCTCTCTCTTTCCCTCCCTCCCTCCCTCCCCCTCCCTCTGCCACTCTCCCCACTCAGTCTCTCTCTCTCTCTCTCTTAAAAAAATGATAGGGAAAATGAAGCACAGCCTCTGTTCATTATTTTGAATTTATCCTGGTAATTCAGCTGTCCTTCCCTAGTCACAGCACATGGGGCTTTCCACCTGACTCAGAGCTAAGCCTATACCCAGATTCATCTCCATTGCTGGACTGTAGACTCCTTGACAGTGGGTGCCCAGCCTTTTCCTTCCCGACCCCATGCTGGACCTGTCTGGTACACACTTGAAATCTGAGGAGTACTTGCTGAGTTGAATTGCAGTGTGCAGCCCAAGTCTGAGGTTGAGTCCGTAACAGGAAGAGAAATGAAGAGACTAAAAAGAGCTGAGAAGTCACCTCCAGGCAGGATGTGAGGGTATTTTGCCTCACTTTAATCCTCTGTGAAGTGAGATTAACAGCAGCGCCCTCTTTATGGTGCTGATGTGAAGATTTCATGGGTGAGCAGAGGTGAGGTCCTTATAAGGGCGCTGGGCACATGGGAAAGGCTGTACAAGCATCTGTTCTTCCTGTTAGATGGTCTTGCTCAAATGTGGGTTCCATTCCACAGTGGGGACTGCCTTCTCCAGGCTCTGTACCAGGAGGCTGTGTCTAAGTCCCCCTCTCCTGTGCAGCCTTCTATCAACTCACTTGCAAACTTCTTTACCCTCTGGGATCACAAACCCCCTGAAAGTGGGGATTTCTTAAACTTTATATTCCCTTCCCTCATTGCACCTGGCAGGTACTAAATAAAACATATTTAATTAACTTGAAAATAATGTGTTCCTTTCTCCTCCCAGGTGCCCCGACTAATTTTTCTTTTCAAATCAGAGCGTCCCTTAAACTCCAGTGTAAACATTCCCTTCTCTTTATAGAGTCAGTTCCCAGAGAAAGGCACACTCAGCTTCCTGACTAAGGGCAGGACTTTGGAAATTGAATGAGAGGTCATTTGTCCAAGGAACACAGCCTGGCCATGCTAAGGACACACTGGAACCCACACCCCCACCTGGGATCCTCTCACTGCTAATCTTCAATGTAGAGAGGAAGGGGTCCACTCCTGGTTTCCTATTTCCAGCCACCCAAGGGTGGATTAGCCATGTGCGCACACAGCTCCTGGCCAGTCAGCACATGTTCTCGTGAATGAATATTTATTAATCATAAAATTCATTCATGGCCCCAGGCTGCTCAGTTACCCTCGCCCCAGTTCCCTGGCAGGTTTGTAGGGAATGGAAGCCAATTTTTTAAATTATTCATAGTTTTAGGGTTCTATTTGAGGTTACTTTAGGAGTAATAGTAGGGGACACTTCCATGTTGCATTCTAGAGCCTGTACAGGAGCTCTATCTGTGCTCAACCGTACTTCATATAGATCATCATTCAGGAGGTGTTCGTGAAGCACAGCCCCCAGTTCAAATTCTATCTGTCCAAGTCAGTTGCCAGGTTATATTAGGCAACCCCATTCATTTTCTCAGTCTGAATGTTGTCCTCCAGCCTAGGGAAAAGTCAGCCTGTTGTGACCCCCTTTCTCACCTCCTGGAGCCAGGTGAGAATTCACACGTAAATGATTCCTAGCATTTTTCGAGCATAAATGTGAATTGGCAATGACCATTGGCCATGTTGATTGAGGAGCCTCTGGAAAAAGCTTCCCGTTTAATCTGCAAGTAAAGGTTCCGTGTTTGTGGGGTTGCTTGTCATTTCCTAATGCCATTGGAGCATACGTCTTGCTGGTGCATGATTCACAGGCTGAGTTGCCCACTGCCGGATGCCACAAATAATGCTGCTATTCAAAAAAGGAGGGATGCTATAGACAGGGTTCAGAAGTGATTTTTAAAATTAAAAACCTTATTTATGTGTCCTCCAGAATATTCCAAGCCCCTCCAGGAGGAGACACAATGCTCTTTGTGTCACTGCTGAGGCAGAGGAAACAAAAACCACATTACGTGTAATATCCCTGAAGCTAAATTACAATATTTACCTCCGCATGTTAACTTGACGTGCATAATTATCTGTGCTTGGAACAGAAAATGGAAGAAAAGGTTCAGTGAACACCCACCTGGGTGTTGGTGAATGATGTTGTTCCAACAGAAACAAAAGTTGAGGAGGAGGATTTAAGGAGGAGGCATGAAGTGTGGTACTTGAACATCTTTAGGTGAAGAATGAGTGAGACTTCAGGAGAATTGCTTGAAGCATAACGATCTCCCTTGTCCACCTCATCAGAGATGACTTATGTCATTATTTCCCCCTCCAAACTACCACTGGTGTTCTGAATACCCCTCCATCAACCATCAGGAGAAAACAGCCCTGACATAATGAGACAAACTCCGAGAGCATCTAGAGTCTTTTAGCAAAGGATTGAGGCCAATTCTGTGGAAGGCTCCACTGTGGCCTTTGTGACCACCTCAAGTTCAGTTGGGCAGGCTGGGCCCATGGGAGCATATGATGTAGTGCTGCCCTCACACCCCCTCTCATCCTGGTGGGCTTCACTCCCAGCAGCCAGTACCTGTGTCTCTTCCCTGGTAGACCCTTCTACCCCAAGTCAAGGGCAAATGGGAACTCACAAGTGCCTGGGAATTTAACTCCTGCAGTGGCTGTTCTTGACCAATGACAGTGAGTGTGAAGGTATAAGATTCTCTAGCGCTCTTATCTTGCTCTCCCCACACCCACAATTCCAACCACCCTGACGCATCTCCTAAGCTCCCCTGTGGGAATGAGGCAAAATCCCCCCATGGAACTTTGCTGAATGCTGCACACTGATCCCACTTTTCCATTCCTTTATTAGGTTTTCCAGGAAGTCTCCTTAGCAAATAACTTTCACATGAATCCATGGATCGTTGCCATGAGAAGCTTTCCAATGCAAGAATAAGAATATAAGACTTAACTGTTCTAGCCACATGCAGTTGGAGCAAGGATGAGAGTCTGATCCAAAGTGGCCAGTCAATAGAATGACCGAAGAGGTCTGTCTAATGGTACTGGTCCTTGATGTCAACTCATTACCCCAATCATATCCACTTTTGTTTAATTCAAATAGGAGACGCAGAGTTAGTTGGCAACCCTAGGAAAAGCAGAAGCAGCGATGGTGAGCAGTTGCCTTACCAAAATGGTGAAGCATTAGACTAGTGACTCAGGGAGTCATGGGACCAGCATTACATTGCTTGAACTTGTTTTACCCTGAATGGCCTCAATCCTGCATGTCCCACCAGTCGCTGAGGCCTGGCTATGGGGAGGCTGACACCCTTTTCTATCTTCTTTACTTGCTTGTACATCTTTTAATACCCTTTCTCCCCCACCCCACCTCCTACTGACCAACATGACCATGTTCCCGAAAAAGCTCAACAAGTACAAAGAAGGGTACGAAGGAAATCCCACAAAATTCTAAGACCCAGAAATAGTACTGTAGTCCCTATTAACATGCTTAAACTTATATAATTGTGTGTAAATAGTTTACAAAGTTAAGGTTATCCATTATATCTCCAGAGAATTGTCTCATGCCCTAAAATATTCTTTAAGTACATGTCTGACATACTGCATAATATTTTGAATTAGGATAAACCATAATTTACTAAACCAACCTTCCATTGGTCACTTATGTTGCTTCTAGATATTTACTAGTATAAATATTGCTGTGATGATCATCCTTACACATAAACCTTAATGTTCATCTCTGAATGGTAGACTTACAGGCTCAGAAAGTATGAATTTCCTACAAGTCTTCTCATGGCCCAGTCCATGGTTCCTACATCAGGCTGCACACTGGGGTCCCCTGGACCCCACCCTCAGAGTTTATGATTTGAGTGGTCTGGGGGGTGGTCATTGCTAGGAATTTTAAGATTTTTGGGCATTTATTTATTTTGAGAAAGAGAGACAGAGAAAGCAAGGTAGGGGCAGGGAGAGATGGAGAGAAAGAATTCCAAGCAGCTCTGCACTGTCAACAGAGCCCAACAGAGCCCATCAGCCCAACTGTTGCTGATACTCAGTACCCCTAGCTTCCCAGAAGGTAGGGGGATGACTTATTATGGGCTGGACATCCCTCTTACACTCTCCCCAGGTCCCAGGCTTTCCCAGGGATTTAAACCTTGCAGCCAGCTCTGATGCTGACGTAATTTTGGAGGCATGCCTTAACAGCCCATGGTGAGATCTGCTTCCTCACTGTCATGCCTGGTGCTCAGGTAGATGCCTGGAGGAGCTGGTGACTGGCTGGATCTCTGTCTCTCTCCACACGGCTGGCTTGGGCTTCCTCAAGCACCGTGGTGTCAGGGTAGTCAGAATTTTACCATCTTGGCTGGCTTCCTCCACAGTGTGTGTCCTAAGAAACCCAGTTGGAAGCTGTGAGGTTCTTTGTAACTTAGTCATAGAATTTGCATAGTGTCACTTACACCACAGTCTACTAGTCAAAAAGTGAGTTATGGGGCCAACCCAGATTTAAGGGATGGGGACTGCACAAGGGTATGAATACCACGTATGGTGTTCATTGGGGAGCCATCTTTGGAGATGACTTACCACCACAACCTCACAGGACTGAGTGGGTTTGTTAGAGGTCTCAGGAGAATGCAGCACCCTAGGGGTGATATTCACATCATTCTCCTTTCCTTTTCCTGTTCACCTGGGAGACTGTCGTTTTTCCAGAAATTTCTCTTACATGCACATTTGCCAAGAGAGTGGTGGTAGGAGTGGGATTTAGGCAGAAAGCAAGAGTGATTTTGCCCAAAAGTCAAGGGAAGGACTTTTGGCCCTGAAATCCAGTGCTTCTTTTTTAGTACTGTGTCCTCCCCATTAACCCACTGGTTCCCTGATGCATTGAGTGAAGGCTGAAGTTTCTGAGACCTGAGATAATCAACAGCACAGAAATACCAGGGTCCTTCTACCAGAATCCTCTATATGCCTACAAGCCTTTTGAAAAAACAGTATCCAAGGGAAGTTGCTGTGATGGAATCCAATGACCATTTTATTAATGGTGGGTTGACACAAAACTGATTTCTGAATTATCCCATGGGGCACATGGGAGATGTGTTCTTCAGGAGGAGCACAGCACTCTTTTTCAGGAGCACAAAAATGATTTATAGCTTAATCACCACTCCCCACTCTCTCTATCTATTCCCAATAAGAGGCATTTAAGTCTTTTGTGTATATCCAGTATCTTCAGTGGAACCAGAGACCAGATCTGGGTATATTTCAAACTTCTCAGAGTAAGAATCCAATTGATTGTGGTGCTTCCTGTCAGAGAGGTCATTGTTGACCTTGAGTGGGCATCTAGTTGAGACCACTCCACTGGACAGTTCCAAGGGGCCATCTTGAGCCCTGAAGAGCTCAGACCTCAGGTCACCATCTGCAAACTTGGCTCCTAGACTTGAGCCTTGGAGATTTTGCCATGCAATTCTAATTCAAATTTTAATCATGAATCCAGATTTTTAAATCACAGTGCCAAGCACATGGACTGGGTGACACACAGCGGGTACTCAAAATGGAATAGAATAGAGACCCCAGAATTGGACCCACAAATGTATGGCCAACTAATCTTTGACAAAGCAGGAAAGAGTATCCAATGGAGAAAAGACAGTCTCTTTAACAAATGGTGTTGGGAGAACTGGACAGCAACATGCATAAGAATGAAATCAGACCACTTTCTTACACCATTCACAAAAATAAACTCAAAATGGATAAATGACCTGAATGTGAGATGGGAAATCATCAAAACCCTAGAGGAGAAAGCAGGAAAAAACCTCTCTGACCTCAGCTGCAGCAGTTTCTTACTCAACACATCTCCAAAGGCAAGGGAATTAAAAGCAAAAATGAACTATTGGGGCCTCATCAAGATAAAACACTTCTGCACTGCAAAGGAAACAATCAACAAAACTAAAAGGCAACTGATAGAATGGGAAAAGATATTTGCAAATAACATATTGGATGAAGGGTTAGTACCTAAAATCTATAAAGAACTCACCAAACTCCACATCCAAAAAACAAATAATCCAGTGAAGAAATGGGCAGAAGACATGAATGGACACTTTTCCAAAGCAGACATCCACATGGCCAACAGACACATGAAAGATGCTCAATGTCACTCATCATCAGAGAAATACAAATCAAACCACACTGAGATACCACAGAGTGGCTAAAATGAACAAATCAGGAGACTATAGATGCTGGCGAGGATGTGGAGAAATGGGAACCCTCTTGCACTGTTGGTGGGAATGCAAACTGGTGCAGCCGCTCTGGAAGACAGTGTGGAGGTTCCTCAAAAAGTTAAAAATAAAACTACCCTATGACCCAGCAATAGCACTGCTAGGAATTTACCCAAGGGATACAGGAGTGCTGATGCATGGGGGCACTTGTACCCCAATGTTTATAGCAGCACTTTCAACAACAGCCAAATTATGGAAAGAGCCTAAATTTTTATCAACTGATGAATTCATAAAGAAGCTGTCATTTATATATACAATGGAATACTATTTGGCAATGAGAAATAATGAAATCTGGCCATTTGTAGCAATGTGGATGGAACTGGAGGGTATTATGCTAAGTGAAATAAGTCAGGCAGAGAAAGACAGATACTCTATGTTTTCACTCATATGTGGATCTTGAGAAATGTAACAAAAGAGCATGGGGGAGGGGAAGGGGAAAAAAGTTAGAAAGAGGGAGGGAGGCAAACCATAAAAGACTCTTAAATACTGAGAACAACTGAGGGCTGATGGGGGGTGGGGGAGAGGGGAAAGTGGGTGATGGTCGTGGAGGAGGGCACTTGTTGGGATGAGCACTGGGTGTTGTATGGAAACCAATTTGACAATAAATTATATTTTAAAAAAATAATTAAAAAATTAAAAAAAATAGTTGTTGAATGAATGGATGAATGAAGTCCAGAGATATAACCTGACTTGTCTAGGTTCACACAATGAAATAGCAAAGTGGTTTGCTTTTCCCTCTCTCTGTCCCTTGGAAGTATTTAATTTGAGGTTGATGTAATTCCTGTGGTGCTGATCTCTGTCTTCCTAGCCTTCTCTGTATCTGTGCTGGCTCCTTACCTTTCCTGTTAAACAGTAAGCTCCTCAGGGACAGATGTTTGCATACACTCCTCCACATCTCTTAGGGAGCCAACCTGAGTGTCTTGCACACAAGTAAGAGGTCAACAATGTGTAGGTTCTGATCCTGTTGGTTCTGGGTCTTTGAGTTGGTGTATAGAGCTTTTTGTGGCTTCCCTAATTGTGTTGCTGTAAGTTTTTTGATTACTTTTTGCTCTTGTTGGGCCTTCTAATTTGTGGTTTCCAAACTGCCATAGGCAAGAAATAAAAAACCAAATTGGGTATGCACACACACACCCACCCACAGTCACTTCTTGTTATTTGTGTTGGTGGTTATGTTCTATAAAGTCACCATGAGCACTGAAGCCAATACTAAACCACTGCTTCTGGAGGAAATACAGATTTAGGTGCTTGCCAACCTTTGGTCACAACACGGAACAATCCAGAGCCAGGGGCAGACAGTCTGAGTCTTGACAATGTGGTCCAAACCTGATCTACCCCTTGACATTTTAACTTTGCGAGCCAGAAAATAAGTCAGTATGAGTCACCTTTTTTGTCATTTCCATGTGAACGAGTCCTGACTAATTTGACCACTTAATAAAAAATGCCTCTTACTATATTCTAGAAATGAGACACAACTGATGTAGCTTTATCTTCAATGATAGAAAGCTCTCTACCCAATGAGGCATTTTACAAAGATGGCTCTTATGTAGCCAACCTCCCTAACACACAAGCATATGGAAAAGTTTATTGTTCACCAACTGTGTACCAGGCACTGGAGTATGCTTTGGAGATTACAAAATGAATATGAAAGCTTAAACCTTAAAATATTTCATGGTTTAAGCTCTTTTAAATGTCTAAAAAATTTTTTTCTTGTAATTAATGAGGGAAAGATGATTTTCTTCTTACTGCTTGTTTTGCTTAGCTATTCTTATAATAGTACCACATAACAAAACAACAACAACCATAGAATCTTGGTGACACACAATAGCAACCTGCACGTGGGCCAGGGTGGCCCTGAGGACCCCGGTTTGGCTCACCCTTATGTCTGAGGTTGACTGGGGGCTGGCTGATCCAGACTGGGCTTCACTGGGAAGCTCTTCTTTTTGAACAATGGGAATGTCTCAGAATCAAGCTACAATGACTGGAGGTGGGGACTATTCTACACATTTCTCATGCTCCTTAAACCAATAGTCTAGTCAGACATGGTCTTCTTATGGTGATAGCTGAGGCTTTCTAAGCCATAGGCTCACTTTCACCTTGTTCTGTTGGCTAAAGCAAGTCACATGGACAAGCCTAAAGTCAAGGTGAGGGGCAGGGAAATAATGTACACTTTTAGTAGGAAAGATTGCAAAGACATATAACAAAAGACATGTATAGAGGGGTAAAGAATTGGGGCCAATAATGCAATCAACCACACTCATTCATTGGCCTTATATCTGCCTCTTAGAAATCCACTCTCACTTAACATAAGGGAGAATTGCATACTTAACGATGGCTTCTACATCTGCTTTGCAGATGCTCCTCAGATGAACTTAGAGATCTTGTAGGACTCTCTCCTTTCTGGGCCTCACTGTCATCGAATGGGGAGCATCTGTCTGTGAAAGGGCCCAGAAAGCTGTCACTGGTGCCTTCATGATGTCCTCTGATCATGAGCTCCCTGGAAGTAGAGCTCTGCATGATTCCAAGTTCCTGTAAATCGCTAAGTTCCAGAGAAGCCAATGTTAATGGCAATGTATTGGGTATGAGGTTATCTTGAATTTGTGTACTTCTTTCCAAAACCACCCTGAGAAACTGTCTGAATCAGGCTAGTTTTGCTCATTCCTTTGGTAGAACTATGATCTGGTAATGGGATTGGACAGGCTACATTATTGTCTTTAATGTCTTTCTGGAGAGAGATTGATTTTCTCAAAGTGAAGTACGAGGCATCCTTTCCATTAGACAAATTAAACTGCTTCGGTCAGAAAGGCTGTAAGAAGGAGCAGTGGTGTGCTCATAAATGCTTAACAACCAGCTCTCTGGATGAAAAAGCCCTGATTTGTAGTATTTGTCAATTTCTATGGTATAAACACTCCCATGATGGCTGATTTCAAGCTGCCCACACAGTGATGTCCCTGAACATGGCCTTGAGAAGTGATGCACCTGAATGGGTCCACTCTGCCACCCTGCTGCCTGCACAGCTGTGCTGTTGAGATAGAAAAATGGGTTTGTTTTCTGGGTGTTCCTAGAGAGAGAGGAGGTGGCGTTTGTGTCCCAAGTTGTATTCTAAGTTTCTTAGAAGTTAACACCAGCACTGAATTGATCAGGATGAATCCAGAGTGCTGACAAAAGGGCTTTGTCTGGGATAGGGCTATAAAAAATAACAGTAACACTGGCTACTTCTTTTTCTGGTGCCTACAGGCCTGGAACTTTTCTCATTACTTGGCATGCATCAGCACTATTACTTATTGCCACAACTCTATTGGAGAATCTGAGGCACCAATTTTTTTAAATTTTTTAATGTTTATTTATTTTTGAGAGAAAGAGAGAGAGAGAGAGAGAGAGAGAGAGTGAGCGTGAGTGGGGAGGGGCAGAGAGAGAAAGACACAGAATCTGAAGCAGGTTCCAGGCTCCAAGCTGTCAGCACAGAGCTCGAAGCGGGGCTCAAATCCACGGACTGTGAGATCACGACCTGAGCCTAAGTCAGAGTCTTAACCCACTGAGCAACCCAGCCTCCCCTGAGGCACCAATTGTTAAATGACATGCCCCAGGCCACACTAAGTAAGTAGAGACTGAGATTCCAACTCAGAGCCCTTGTTTGGTCCTGAAGCTCTCCTGACACCGTCTCAGAACCAAAGGAGAGCTTCAGGTTGGGACTGTTAGCTCCTGCTTGCTCCCTTCAACCAGTTGCCTTTGTCCACTTTCTCCATTTAGCAAATGAATACTTCCCTGCAAAACGCAGCAACAAGAATTATCTTCTCCGAGGATGAGTGTGCGTCTGCCTGCCTGTGCTATGACTCATATCTGAAGCCGAATCCCCAGGCTACATTCAGTGCTGGGCAAGCTGGGCTCATCCTAGCTAGCTCACAAGAGCCATTTGGTAAATCGCCAGGAATTCTGCAAGCCATTACTAAAACTCAAATTATATAAACTTATGATGAAATATACTATGTTAAAAGTAAAGGGAACAAATACTCATGACTCATCACTTCTTAATTATTTTACTATAATCTATGCTGTTGGGGCCATTTGTGTCTATTGTATCCACATAGTGGAAAAACCTATCTTGTGGTGGCTACTGAGCATCTCTTCCTGACTCCACATTCAGTGACATCACATTGGTATCTTGAAATCATTTGTTACAGGTATTTGTATACAATGGAAATGAGAAAATGCTGGAAAACAGGGTTTGGTTTGCTGTTCTGTTGATAGGCTAGGCTTTCAAAAGTGATGAAGGGGTGCCTGGATGGCGACTCTTGATCTCAGCTCAGGTCTTGATCTCAGGGTGGTGAGTTCAAGCCCTTCATTGGGCTATGCGCTGGATGTGAAGCCTGTTTTTAAAGATTTAAGGGGTGCCTGGGTGGATGAGTCAGTTAAGCCTCTGACTCTTGGTTTTGGCTCAGGTCACGATTTCACCATTTGTGGGTTTAAGCCCCATGTCCATCTCTGCGCTGACAGCCCAGAGCCTGCTTGGGATTCTCTCTCTCCCCCTCTCTCTCTGTCCCCTGTCACACTCATGCTTGCTTGCTCTTTTTCTCTGTCTCTCTCAAAATAAATAAGTAAACTTTTTAAAAAATTAAAAAAATAAAAAGTGATGGAGAAAATATTAGTAAGGCAGATTAAACTTAAAAGCATGCCACATCTATAATTGCTACATTATAAATAGCACAAAGCTTAAAAAGACATTTTTTTTCCCAATAGTTGAAACCTATTATTCATTTCAGGAAATAAGTTGCTCACAGCATTGATAAACAAAGTGGCATTCCAGCATACAGCTTTGTACCACTTTTGTCTTACTCATTACTGTGAACAAAAATATCAACCGGCATTCATAATAGAACTTCACTCATTTGTCAGTTGCCACCATAGGTTGGCTACAGATACAGGAGTTAGACACAAATCAATGAGAGCAGCTTCCATGTTTAGACCAGGGGCCAGATTTATCCTCCCACCTAAAACAACAACAAAAATGGACAGAATATGTGAAAAATGGTTCATTGCATATCAGAAAGGATAGTGAGAAAGAGACAGGAAACACACGATTACCCAGCTTGCTGGGTGAAGGCAGTGAAACAGAGGAGGGGACTGGTCAGTGGGGTTGGAGAGAGACAGAACCTGATGGGCTTCATGAGTTGAAGAGATGGAGATGAAAGTCTGGAGAGGCCAAGGTGGTGGTCAGAGAGTGTTGCCCCCATATTCAGGTGCCTGTTGATCAGCATGCTAGCTATGCAGTACTGGGTATTAACCTGACTCAGCTGTTAAAGCCTGCAGGGTTGTGCATAAATAATTTTCACATACTCTCTGTACCTTGGTATGATAGACTAAAATTTACATATGAGTAATTTGAGATTGCATGTCTCCTCGCACATTATAAAACATGGTAGATTAGGTGTATGTTATCAGTAGATGCCCTTTAAAGTAATTCACCTGGACCACGTAAAAAGCCAGATTTATTCACAACACATCTGAGATGCAACATCATTAAAGGGGAGGGATAGAACAACATGCAATGTCCACAGCTAATGGAAATATATATATGCAAGATGCAGGTGTCTATATACGTTCAGATGTGGAGGTCAGTCTGGGTCAGGTAGCTGGACCCAGGTTGCTATGCCTCTGGATTCAGAGTCATGGACAAGCTGGATGGAATTATTATTTCTCCATGGCACTTATTTAAAAGCATTTACTGAGACTCGCGATGATGATGTTACTGTGCTGACCATCAGGCTGGATGGCAGGATAGACATGGCCACTCAGGTTGGGAGCTCAGGGTCCCAGTACTGCAGCCTCTGAACGTGGGCGGGAGTAAGTTGGCTTTTATCATTTCCCTGGAGTGTGACTCTGAGTTTCTGGCTGCCAGAAATTATGTTTATATAATGCCTCTAAATTCCAGTCATCAAATTTGTGTGTAAAGCCACAGAGTCACACCGAGACCATAAATCCTACTGCTACTAAAACTACCTTTTTTCTTCCCAGGCCGCATGTCAACTGTGCCACATGCTTTTCCATACATCATCTCAATAGGGGCAAAAAGTTACTTAAGCTGAAAATGCAGGCTCAGAGGGAAGATTCCTTCCCAAGATCTCACACAATCTCCCTGGGCTGTCTATCTTACTAAAAAGCTTGTAATTTTTTTTAAATTTTGTTTTTAATGTTTATTTATTTTTGAGAGAGGGAGAGAGACAGAGTGCGAACGGGGGAGGGGCAGAGAGAGAGGGAGACACAGAATATGAAGCAGGTTCCAGGCTCTGAGCTGTCAGCACAGAGCCTGATGCGGGGCTTGAATTCATGAACCGTGCAATCATGACCTGAGCCAAAGTCGGACGGTCAACCGACTGAGCCACCCAGGCACCCCCTAAAGCTTTTATTTTTAAATTTCACGTTACATAATGGTTCTTAAGGAATACTACCATACACCATTATTCATATAGTGCTTTACTGTTAATCATTTACATCACCTGATTTAATTATTTGCACACTCAAAAATAGTCTGTTGCATAGGTACCTCCAACCCCATTGTACAGGTGGGGAAACTAAGCTTTAGGCAGGTTGTATGTCTTGTCCATTTGAGGGTACATGGCATGTGGCAGAGCTGGAATCAAAACATGAGCACAAGGAGGAGACACTGTTCTTATATAAAATACTGGACCAAGTTTCGTATGGTTTAGTCAGAAGAATGTTAGTATACAAAATTGTTTTCAGCAGCAGTTGGAGAAAGGGGAGAAGTTATTTCAAACTCTGCAATGTCCACAGTGCTGTTGTCACTTCAGTGAGCCACTTGAAAAAGCCCCTTATTTTATACCATATACAAAAACCTACTAAAAATTGATGACATATTTAATTGTAAGACCTGACACTATGAAATTCCTAGAAGAAAACATAGTGGGAAAACTTCATGATACTGGTCTTGGCAATGACTTCATGGATATGACGTCAAAGGTACAGGCAACAAGAACAGAAGTAAATATCAAATTAAAAGCTTCTGCACAGCAAAGGAAGTAACCAATGGTGGGGAAAAAACCTATGGAATGGGAGAAAATATTTGCAAACCATCTTTATGATAAAGGGTTAATATACAAAATACATAAAGAACTCATACAACTCAATAACAACAACAAAAACCCCCTAATAGCCCAATTAAAATATGAACAAAAAAGATGAATAGACATTTCTTCATAGGACCTACAAATGGCCAAGTATATGTCAGGTGAGAATTCTACCACTGAACCACCAATGCTCCAGCTGACAGTGGCTAAGTATATGAAAAGATGCTTAGCATCACTAATCATCAGGGAAATGCAGATTAGAACCATAATGAGATATCATCTCCCATTTGTAATGATGGGTATTATCAAAACAACAAAAGACAACGAATATTGGCGAAGACGTGGAAAACTGGAACCCTTACATACCATTGGTAGAGATGCACAATGGTGCATCGGCTGTGGAAACCAGTATGGAGTCTCCTCAAGAAATTAAAAATAGTACTACCGTATGATTCAGCAATCTCACTTCTGAGTATTTATCCAGAAGAATTGAAATCAGGATCTCAAACAAAATTTCATCCTCCCATGTTCATTGAAGCACTATTCACAGTAGCTGAGCAATGGGAACAAGGTCCATGTCCATAAACAGATACACAGATAAAGAAAGGGGGGCATAGACACACAGTGAGATACCATTCGGCCTTAAAAAAGGAAGGAAATTCTGCAGTATGCGACAACATGGATGGATCTTGAGAGCATCTTGCTAAATGAAACAAGCCGGTCACAGAAACAAAAATACTGCACGATTCCATTTATAGGAGTTATCTAAAATAGTCAAATTCATAAGGTCAAGGACTGGAATGGTGGTTACCAGGAGCTGGACGAAGAGGGAGATGGGAAGTTGTTAATCGATAGGCATAAAGTTTCAGTTACATAAGATGAGCAGACTCTAGAGATCTCCTGAACAGCATTGTAACTATAGTCAACAGTAATGTATTGCATGCTTAAAATTTAAGAGGCTAGATCTCACGTTAAGTGTTCTTACCACAATATATATATTTTTTTGGTGAACAAACAAACAAAATCACTTAGAACATTGCCAGAATTGGGAGGTGGGGAGGAGGAAAGGAAAAAAGGAAACAGAAAAACTCACCTACTCAGATCTGGAATATTTTCTTTGGCCTCCTGAAGAGCTGGGCCTCCAGATTCAGCTGGTCTGGGTTACAGTTCTAGCATTGACCCTTCTGGGCCTGGTGTCTTGAAGCAATGTACTTAACCTTTCTGAGCCTCAGTTTTTCCAAATGGGAAAACCATGAGAATAACCATGCCTCACAGGGTTGTTGGAAGTTTAAATAGATGATCCATGAGATAAAGCATCTAGTGTGGTCACTGTTCTCAGGAGCATTGTTTCTGCAGCATTTTTGGGCTGATCAGTCTCTGGGGGCCAGAGAGAGCAGGGTCACCTGCTATCTCGTGCATGGTGCCCATGGGAATGGGGAGTGAAGAGGGGACGTGGGCGGGTGCTGGCAGCTGACGGTATCTTCTACGGCCTCATTTCTGTACCCCTAGCAGGTGATGGATGATGGGGGCCCATTCTCAGAGGTGTATAATCCTGGGAGAAGATGAGACATCCTGCAAAGCTGGCAAGTGTGGGTGTGGAGGCACTGTCATGTGAGATGTTAGTGCCAACGTGTCCTCACCATCCTCCTGGAAGGCTGACTCTGTGAGGCCCCGACAGCATCTCCATGACAGTGTGTTGTGCTTAGAGCTCTCCTCTCTCTCAGTGTGTAGAACTCAGAGAACAGTCCCCACCCCATTAAACACCTAGGCTTCCATTCTACCCTCTGCTTTCTCAACACCACACATGGTCCCTCATTAATTTTAAGGAGCGAAATTGTTCAGCTGAAATTTATTTGAAGAATTTTGCCAGTTGAAGGTGTTGGAAGACATGACTAGGGAATCCCAATTATTTTAACTCAAAAGTAATAAAGCTTTAGGTATTAAAAATACTCTCCAGTTGAAACACTTCCATTTTAATTGGCTTCACGATCCTGCACAGACACATCGCAAACACTTAGAACCTGCCAGGGAGTACTGTGGCATCATCACATAATATTCTGGGAATCTGGATACCTGAGTTCTGGTTGTGAGGATGATTCACTCCCTAGTGTCTTTGGGGAAAACACATTAGACCTCCCAACCAAGTTAAGAGGAGGGACTTGGGAGCACCTTTTGTTCAATCTGTCTAAATTTTAAAAAAGTAAATAAATGCAAAATAATTTTTGTAATAATGGGAATGACACAAGCATAAGATCTTATACTTGCTACCCAGCTTAAGAATTGAATATTTAAAAATAAGAGAATTGAGGGGCGCCTGGGTGGCTCAGTCGGTTAAGCGTCCGACTTCTGCTCAGGTCACGATCTCGCGGTCCGTGGGTTTGAGCCCCGCGTCGGGGTCTGGGCTGATGGCTCGGAGCCTGGAGCCTGCTTCGATTCTGTGTCTCCCTCTCTCTCTGCCCCTCCCCCATTCATGCTCTGTCTCTCTATGTCTCAAAAATAAATAAAGGTTAAAAAAATTTTTTAAAAAATAAGAGAATTGAAATATTAATGGGGCACCTGGTGGCTTAGTCAGTTGACTCTTGATTTTGGCTCAGGTTATGATCTCACAGTTTGTGCCTCGAGCCCCATGTTGGGCTCCATGCTGACAGTGCAGTGCCTGCTTGGGATTCTCTCTCTCTCCCTCTTTCTCTGCCCCTCCCCTGTGTGTGTGTGTGTGTGTGTGTGTGTGTGTGTGTGTGTGTTCACACATGCATGTGCACATGTACTCTCTCTTTCTCAAAAATAAAGAAATAAACTTTAAGAATTGAAATATTAACGATTTCTTTGATGTTCCTGTGGACCCTCCCTTATCCTACTTATCTCCCACCCCTACCCAGGGGTGATCACTACCTTGAATTTGGTGTTTATGGCTACTTTGTTTTTATTTATAATTTTATTACATATGTAGGTATCATGCTTGCTTACTTTACTATTTGATTTGCACTGTACATATTCTTCTGGGACTTGCTTTGCCCCTCGACATTATGTCTTTGAGATTCTTGCATTTTGTGTTGAGTTGCTGCAGACCAGTTGTTTGCATTACTTTCCACTGGATGGCTATACCATTTATCGTCTCATTTTATGGTTTTTATTTGTCCAATTTTTCTTTTTTTCTCTATTGTTTTCTGGATTGTTTTCCTTGACCCCACTTCACCCCCTTTTTTAAACTCCTTTACTTGGTTTGGAAGTTCTTCCCTCCACATTTATGCTTTGTGACTTCCTCTTTTTCCATCAGCCAGAGAAATCTTTCTAGTTTTGAAGGGGCCATGTGATTGGATCAGCTACCCGGATAATCTCCCTATCTTATGATCAGCTGTGCCATATAATATTACAGAGTCACGGGGGGACACCTCATCATTGTCACTGGTTCCGTGGATCAGGGCAGAACATTTTTGGGGTGTCATTTTAGAAGTTGTACCACAGCTTGTGGCAATTTGACTGATAGAGTAGGGCAGAAATGCTATGTACACCATCTGAGGCTAGGTCAGGAGAGATGGTCCAGGCGTCCTCCTTGTGCATTAGAATACTACTCCTTGGAGCCCTGGAGCACCATGTAAGACATCAACTACCCCCAGGCCACCATGCTGTGAGGAAACCCAGCCATATGCAGTGTCACAGGTAGGCACTCTGGTTGGCAGTCCTAAATTATGCAGCAGCCCAGGCCAGGCCCCAAACCTGTGAGGGAACTGGCCTCAGGTGACTCTAGTTCCCAGCTGGTGAGTCTCTTCCAGCCTTCAAGTCTTCCTGGTGGAGGCCCCAGATATAGAAGAACAGAAGCAAGATACCACCCCTGTACTTTGTTCAAACTCCTGACCCACGAGTTGGAGAACATAATAAAAGGATGGTCTTACTCTCTATCCTGGGGGTAATCTGTTATGCAGTAATAGTAACTGGGGCAAATCTGAAGGTAGAAAAAAACATGCAGAATTTCTTGCTGACCTTTATTGAAAGGCTGGGTGGGCGTGGGGGGCACTGCTGACCAGAATCCCTTCCTCAGGAGTTCTCATATGTGGTGACAAATACAAGGAGCTAAACTCATTTTTAAAATATTTATTTTTTACAGTTACCCTCTGCTGGACACTAGGCAGGGTGCTAGACAGTGGGGGATAACATCATCCTCCCTCATGGGTCTCAGAGGTTAATGAGGAGGAACTGTAAAAATCCAGAACATATCCCATTCGAGATAATTTAATTAATTAATTAATTAATTAATTTAATGTTTATCTTTATTTTTGAGGCAGAGAGACAGAGCATGAGCAGGGGAGAAGCAAAGAGAGAGGGAGACACAGAATCTGAAGCAGGCTCCAGCCTCCATGCTGTCAGCACAGAGTTCGACACAGGGCTCGAATCCACAGACCACAAGATCATGACCTGAGTTGAAGTCTGATGCTTAACCGACTGAGCCGCCCAGGGGCCCCTCCATTCAAGATAATTTTAGATAGTGGTAACTTATACAGGACAAGTGAAACTTGTAGGTAATGATAAGTCCCACAGGGTTGGGTGAGCCCCAAGGTGGTAGAGGGGAGGCCACTTCTGACTAGGTCGTGAAAGAAGGCCTGTCTGAAGACGTAGCAACTGAGTGCTGAACGACAAGTCATTCCTGCAATCACACTTGCTTTGAAAATTTGAATTTGTCCCTAATCTGATTGCTGTAGCAGGAAAGGAATTTTGAATTCGCTGATGCACAATGTCGTCTGTAAAGATGCTAGGTGGGTACAGAAAACCGCACCCAGCTGAACTGAGTGGGGTAGGAATACACAACAGGCAACCACATGGGCCCCAAACATCCACCACCTTCCTCAGCTCAACACATGCGCTGGGAGCCATGCTGTCCACATCTAGCTGTACAACTTCTGTCTGGTTTCAGAAAACTTCCTTCATCCCATTCACAATAACCCACAAGCTGCAGGCCCTCTGCTGTCCACTTCCCTAGCAAACTTCAGGCCTTTTTCAAGGTTAAGTGACACATTTATTGTCACATTTACCTATTTCTTAACCATTTTTATTGGGTTCCAATCTCTTAAAATTTTTACTCAGTTCCAGTCCTTTTGAACGCGTCACTGACATTTTTGAATGTTGTACTTAGGGGGCTCCTACCCCCACATCCACCATAAGCCTGGTGGTTCTGATGGCATGGTTTTGCACACACGGTGGTTTTAGGATCACACAGATTGTGTTGTAGCAGAGCCGACTGTACAAGAAGGACTATATGAGATCCTGTGAAGACCTTGGGGCATCAAGTGCTAGGTCCCAGAGGCAGAAAGGAGCTTCGTGCATCTAAAGAGCAGGGTGACCGCATGGACATTTATAAATAAGAGGGAGATAGCCGTGTGGGTGGGATCAGGTGGGGGCCTCATACTGCATAGGAAGCAGTTGGGATGGGACACAATGGAAGGATTACATACAGCATCAGCCGCCTGAGGGTTGAGCTGCACTGGAAAGGAGCAGTAGAGGGGAAGGAGAGATGGGCCGGCTATGTGTTCTCGCCAATGCTGCCCCCTGTGGGCGGATGAGTGCATGCCCTCTCAGGGAAGCTGCCGGATAAAAAGTAGGTTTCTTCCAACTTAAATTCCCTCCTTTTGGGATGCGCCTGGCCCTAGACCAGTGCGCAGGGCTGACTAGGCGACACGTGGCGTTAGTCCTGGATTGCATCTTCACCATTACCTTATCCCACCCCTACTCTGAGAGGGGAATGATTGACCTATGTTCACAGTGGGGAAGCTGGGACTGGAAACCAAGTCTAACTTTTTTTCATGTTTATTTATTTTATTTTTGAGAGAGAGAGAGAGAGAGAGAGAGAGAGCGCACAAGCGGGGGGGGGGGGGGGGGGGGCAGAGAGAGAGGGAGAGAGGGAATCCCAAGCAGGGTCCTTGCCACCAGCACAGAGCTGGAGGGGGTGGGGGAGGGGCTCAATCCCCTGAACCAGGAGATCACAACCCAAGGCAAAAGCAAGAGCCAGTTGCTCAACTTACTGAGCCACCCAGGTGCCCCAAGTCTAATTTTTAGTTGATTGGCAAGTGTGAATGGAGGCACATGTTTTCAATTTCCTGGGAGGAGTAATGCCTTATGTTCCTAAATATTTAATGGTACACTGAAGGGATTTGAAGAAATCATGTTTCTTGCTACCAATATCTGTTCAGAAGCATTAGAGACTTCTTTGGCTGCATACTGGAAATTTTCCATTGCAACATTATTTCTACTCATTTATGTTTGAGTCCTTGACTTTCTAATGTTCTGGAGGACAAAGTGGTGCTTTGATCTCACTTTGATTGGCATTCCATAGCAATCCTGGGAAGTCTTTTCTTGGCACCAGGATGAAGTTTTAACTGGGTTGATATGTAATTAGTAGAGGGACTCCAATGGATGTGCAAATGGTTGAAGAGAAATAACAATAGCTTTATTCTATAGGTGGGGAAACTGAGGCAATGGAGAAGGGCAAACTATTGCATAATAGAGTTCCTTGTAATGGAATGCTCAGACGTAATGCATTACCTCTTTTCCTTTTTCCCACCAATCACTTTTTTAAGCTACTCCTTACCCACATTGAGAGGGACCAGCATCCTCCAGGGATTAGCTCCCAGTCAAAGCACCCAGTCAGGTGCTGTTGAGCTCTTCCCTGGGCATTTAGTTTCTTCACATTCTATGGCTACTTCACATTCTATGGTTCACGGGTTCCATGATGAAACAGAAGTCTCTCTTGGTCTTCATCGAGGCTCTTCCTCCTCAACTGTCAATACCCCTTCTTCTTCAGAAAGGGACCCAGTGTGGGAACTCACAAGGACCTTTGCTCAGATCTGCCATGCTCTTTCCATCATTACTGCTTATCTTCCTGCTCATTCATCATCCAATATCACACATCTTTTAAGGCCTGAGTATTTCTTGCTTTCTCCATGAATATTTCCCCAACTATTCTAGCACATACTGACTCCCCCATCTATACATTTCTGTGGCCTTAGGTCCAATACTCAATAAATGAGTATTTCATTTATAAAGAACAGACTGACACTCAGATGAGTTTAGTAAAAAAATACAGGTGGTATGTGGGAAATTTACATATGAATACAGAAAGGAATTGGAATGGCTGAATAAGTAGGCTTCAGGATGGGTGTGAACTGGTCAGTTCTGAGAATGGGGCTGGCCTCTACTGCCTCTGCAACTCTTTCTCCCTCCTTCATCCCCTCCTTCTTTGCTTCTCTCTGTCATCTTTATCCAGTCCTTCCTTCCCAATATTCTTCCTCTGGGCTTTACTCTCTCATATCTTTGGTGTGCAAATGGCCCTGGATGGCTCCCCTGTCCTCAACTCTCTATGTCCATTGGCACCTACAACTGATTAGGAACTTACCTCTGAATCTCTTATTCTAATTCTTGGGACAAGAAGACTTTGGTTGATCCAGATCATCCTTTTGAACCAGGGCCCACAGACCATAAGTCTGGGTAGCCAACGGCTCACTCCTCTTGGGTCAGGTGTCCACCCTGGCTCAATCAATTGTGACACCAAAGATTAGAAGACATGGTGTGATGCCCATTGATCTAGGCGGGTGGAAGGAGGCTTCATTAAAGAAATATCTGTGGAGTGGGGGATAAATTGGCATCTTTAATACAACTTATGTTCTATTTCACAGACTGTAATACTTAATGGTCCTTGTAATGCTTCATATGTCTTAATCTTATCTCCTTTATGAGAAGGGTTCCTTTTGGCACATCTGTCAAATAGTCCCTATTTGACCCACATTATCCACAGTACTGTTGAGAGGACCAACAGAACTGGTGTCTGCTTTAAATATAAAATGTCAGCCTGGGTGTCCAATG
This sequence comes from Panthera leo, assembly GCF_018350215.1. Classification (NCBI taxonomy): domain Eukaryota; kingdom Metazoa; phylum Chordata; class Mammalia; order Carnivora; family Felidae; genus Panthera; species Panthera leo. The sequence goes on from NC_056681.1 coordinate 43,986,331, forward strand.
AAGAGCAACCGATTAAATAAACCACATCAGGACTGTACAATGGAAAGTTATTCCAACATTAAAACATAGTAGTAGCAGAATTTTTATGTGGCAAGATGTTTAAGACATTGCTAAATGGAAAAAATTAATTCCAGAAGTATACATTCATGATTTTATTTGTGAGCACGTGCACATACACACACACACACACACACACACACACACACACACACACACACAAACACATTCATCCTCATAATTAGAAAGATACTCACCAAAATATCACCATACAACCTGGGCAGTGAGACTATTGATGATGTAAATTTTATCTTATTTGGTGAGGTATATTTCTAAATTTTCTGCAATAAGCATGTATCACTTTGGGAATAAGAGAAAGAAATAATAGTTATTTAAAAAGAAACTAAAATGTAATGTAAGGCTGCAGTTTCCTTAAGGATAAACTTGTTTTGTTTTGTTTGTAGATCCCATCGTAATAAATAAATTTGGGTCCCTTTAAATCCTACATGAAAATGTTGTATATAAACATGTACACATCTATGTCTGGATGCATGTGCATTAAAAGATGTGACTGCCTGTTGCATTACATTGAATGGCTTTCTTAGGCTGAGCTTCCTGGAAGGCAGTAGTTTATTTGAGAGGCATTCCCAGGAAGCACTGGTAGGAGAGGAGGAAAATAGAGAATGGAAGAAAACCAGCAGCATGTGTGTTAAGTGAGCACCGGGCGTTCCATCCCCTTGGGGACCTCTGAGAGGGACAAAGATGCTTCAGAGTCACCCTTCCTGAGGAGTAAGCGAGCTCACATATTTGCCTCCCATTCCATCTGCTATTGGTTTAAGGCTTCTGCCAGAGTGTGCCCTCTGGCACTTCCAGTCTCCACATGCCCGAGCAGGGAAGCCTCCAGGACCAGGGAAGTCCTTTGGTTTGGGGGACGCACAGTGCCAGCAGCTGGAAGGCATTGGGTTGACATATACAAGAATGGTTAAGCGTGGAGGGCGTGTAGACTGGGTCCCGCTAACACCTGCTGCAAAGGCATTCAGCCTTTCTTGATGAGCACCACCCCACCAGGTCTTAGGTCTTACTTGCATTTCTGTCCTCGTAGGCCCCGGGGCTGCAGCAGGAGGCAAACACCAATGGTTGAGAGGTAGAAAGTCTGCAAGGGAAACCCCATGAATGTGCTTGCTGCCCTCCTATCACCCACTAACTGCTTCAGTGTTCATGTGGAAAGCTGACCCCCTCTGGTGATGTTGGGAATATTCAAAACGAAAGTTGTGAAGTCCTGATTTCAACATGAAGCTGCTATGGCCAGTGAAATTGAAGAATGCACCATGAAAACATGATATCAGAACTTAGACATGTTTACTTATAAGTTTGGCAAGGGCCTTTTTATTTTTCATGATGTGTTTGAACTCTCTGTGTATAAGGCAGATTCCATCAACCCCAATCTATAAAATCCTTCACAATTCATTTTATGATGTGTTTGGAACAGCACAGACTGAATTATTGGTTGGTGACTTGTCCTTTCTTTTTGACACCTCGGCTAGGGATTGTCCTCCTAAAAGTAGAGTTGCTAACTTCTTGGAGACCTGTGACTACTGTTTGCTAGCAACATCACTGTCCTGGGACAAATATTTATTTATTGGGGCCAAGGGAGTAGCAATAGAGTTCTGACATCAGAAGCTCTAGGAGGAACATAAACTCTTCGAGCTAGAGCCATAAACTTTTCATTTTATGGTTATGGAAACTGAGGCATAAGGGCACCCACCTAGCATGAGGTGGATCTGGACAGAAACTCCACCACCTCGTCCTGTGATGTAGCCCAGGTGCGAGGGGTGGTGGGTGGCACATACTGGCTGGCTGGTAAGTGGTACTGACCATATAATTCCGTAATTCATGTGCACCGCCCCATCAGACCCCAGTGGTGGACTTTGATGGCGTCTTCCTCTCCTTGAACACTGGGCGATTTTGGCTGTGATGTCACTCTCTGTGGCTTTCCCGGGTGTTTTTCAGGTTCTCCTCCTTGGTCTCCTTCAGGAAAAACTGACCCCCCCCTTTTTTCATCTTTATTTATTTTTTGAGAGACAGAGAGAGAGAGAGCATGAGTGGGGGAGGGGCAGAGAGAGTGGGAGACACGGAATCCCAAGCAGGCTCCAGGCTCTGAGCTGTCAGCACAGAGCCTGACATGGGGCTCAAACTCACGAACCTCGAGATCATGACCTGAACTGAAGTTGGACGCTCAACCGACCGAGCCACCCAGGCGCCCCAAAACTGACCCATTTTTTAAGAATATTTCCAATCAGCCAGAATAAGTTGTTCTGGGGTCCTTGTGTAATATTTTGGAGTGTTGGGGACACACACACACACACACACACACACACACACACACACACACAGAAAAGAGAGATGGCTGGAACCCTACACACTTAACATTCAGGCCCAGGCTTCTTTCCATCTCAGTGGGGGCACTTGTGAGGATATACTGAATAATATATGTAAGGAAACCACACTGGACTCAGGTTGAATTCATCAGAGATTAAATGTTCAAAGGAAAAAAGGGGACTTGGTCTCTTTGAGGATTCAAGCATGATGTCAGAAGTCAAGGTACAATGTGTCAGGGCTCACCTGCTGGCTGGTCAACAGACAAAGAGGCCTAACACCGGATAAGGACAAGATGGGTGGACATTCTAGATTGGCCGTGCATGTGCAAACGGGGCTGAGAACTTGTAGGTTATTAATTAAGAAAATAACCTTTTTCAGCCTCTGTGCATTCATTGGCAAAATTGAAATAATTTGCCTTGCCTTTTATTTCTTGGATGGATTAATTAGGACACAATAGAAAAAGCACATACAACAGTATTAAGATTGTAGTATGTGTTCAATAGATGTTTCCTATCTATTATCTATCAATCATCTATCTACCAATCATCTATCTATCTATTGATAAACAACCTATCATCTATATCCAGCTATCATCTAACTACATAATTTGCCATCTATCTGTATAATATATCTATCATCACTTATCACTATCAACAACAATGACAAAGTCATGATCAACAGGCACAGCTTCCTATTAATTTCCTCCCTGAGGCCCTGAGTTTTCCTCTTCACATACTGCTCTGTGCTCTTGCTTCCCAGAGAATTTTGAGCCAAGTTTTAGCTCATGTCTCATGGCTGTTCCTTCATCTGCTCTGCACCCATGTAGCCATGGGGCTCAGTCCCTCAATCTGGTCACCACCATGCCACCACTCATGCAGGGTCTTTCTATGCAGACTTTACTGAGGGCTCAGGGGAGCTTAGGGGGCCCAGGCAGTGACAACCCTGTGGCAGACCTGCTTAGTTCCTAGTAGCCACTCCCTCTTTTTTTGTTAATTACAGAACCACAATTTTATTTATCGTGGTTACATGCTCAACTAAAAGTAGTCACTTCTTCAGATTCCCTTGTAGCTAGGGGTGTGACACAATTTTGTCTAGCAGGGCAAGACTTCCACCATTGCTCTTCCATAATCTTCCTAGAAGGTGAATGTAATGGCTGGAGGTACAGCAGCCACTTTGTGGCCATTAAAAAATGGAAAGCACATGCTAAGGAAGACAGAAAGATTCTTTGTTCTTGAGGACATTATAGAGCAGCCAGACTCCCCTGAATTGAATTGTCAGGTTTGTACTTACTGGAGAGAGAGAGATAGAGGGAGAGAGAGAGAGAGAAACATTTCTATCCGTTTAAGCCTGAGTCAAACACTATCCTAACATAAAGACAAATGCCCTCCTAAATGGAAGGCTAATTTTCCTCTTCTGTTACACTGGTCTCTGGCTGTTTCTCTCCATGTGGGGTCCAGTCCAGTTTCCAGATATTTACCTCATCTTCTATTCCCAGCCCCACTCTGGCTAGCAACTTCAAACTTTCTTCTTGCTTTGTTATCCAGAAAGATTCAGTGCTTTTTACACCTTATTTCACAGATTCTAGAAGACTTTCGGGGGAAAAGAGCCATACTGACATGCATTAGGGCACTTACTTTGGAAGAGAGAGTTAATTAAAGCTAGTATTATTCCATATTGTGCACATTATTATATACATTATATAGCGTAGTAAGATAATTTATTATGCTCATATTTTTAATTTTTAAGTGAAATTGCTCTCTGATTGGACAGTTAGTGTGTCTAGGGGCAAAGAGGATTCACATTCAAAGAAAAGGACTAAGGAAGGATACTAATTCTTGACTCTGATAACCCAGAAAATAAAAAAGGTGGTTTTTTTTTTTTTTTGTTTGTTTGTTTTTTGGTAAGGAAAAGCAAAGCCTCATTTCCTTATGCAAAGCCTGATAATAGCTGTTTGAAAACAGAGACATATATGTAGGGATCTATATTACTTAAGACATTGTTTTACTTAGCTTTATTTTGCATGTGATTTGGAATTATAGTTATCAATATACAGGATTCCTTTAAAAAAAAGATTTACAGTTTACTAAATTCATTGTAGATTACATATCTGTTTGTCATGGTTCCGCACTTGACAAAAAAAAAATCATCTAATTCCTCGGCACAGGTGAGGGCATTAGATGCCTCTTCTCCCAGGACTGGAGGGAATTTGGGGGCAGAAGGGCTCAGCTGCCTCCACAGGACAGCATCAGAAGTGGGCGCTCTGTGTGACCTCCGGAGGCTCATAGCCTTGTGGCCCCTGTTTATTACTTATTGGTAATGGTACCAGTTGGCTTTTTCTGAGCACTTCCTCTGTGCCAGGCCTTTGACCTTGGTATTTCTGCCCTGCACCCCGATGCAGAGAGTTCCCGGTGCACCCAGATCCCAGAGGGGCAAGTTGACCTGTCCAGGACATTGGTAAAGGGGCTCAAACCCAGGCATGCCAGACTCCAAAACCTTTTAATCTCCATGGTGGGATGACCTGTTGTCTTTTAGTTTTATTTGTTGACAGTCTTCTTATTTTGGAATAACTTTGTGCAGAAGAGAGATCAGAGCTAAGTCCCAGCAGGCTTCTTACCACCTGTCCTCCCTCTCATTGTTAACATCTCACATAGCCATTGTTTCCTTTTTATCATTTCTTTCCCCACTTTGAATTCTATGTTTCACCTTTTGGACTATGAAAAAAATAAAGTCTCCCTTTCCTGGCTTTTTTCTTTCACTGCATCCTGCCGGGTCTCTTCTTTGGAAGGAGAGGCAGAACTTGCAACGTGGAGAACTGAGTTCTTTCGAGAGGTGCACTGGGCCTGGCCTGGGGACAGAGAAGGATGATGAGGTGCCCAAGTCAGCCAGATGCCCGGCCTCCAATGGCCCCGCTGGCGATCTGCGCGGTGCACAGAAGTGTCTACTGTTAGGAAAACTCGTGTGGAGTTTTCCAGTGAGAACGCCAATGGGAGATGCTTTTCTGGAACAATTCTGTTTGCTTCAGACTGTTTGTACAAGCTTTTCAGCCCAAGACAAAGGCATGTTCAGGAATGCTAAAGTAACACCACTTTGTTCTTGCATTGTTTATTTAACATGGCAAAGCTCGCTAAGGGCATGGAGACCGTGGTCTCCTGTCGATGTAAGCATGCCAGCATGCCGATGACCTTGTGCAGACTGCCCTGCCCTGTGTTTAACAAACTCTGGAAGAAGGTAGAAGACTAGACCTGCCACATTATCCTGGTTGCTGGTACAGCTCATTCAGCTGGTGGAGAGAGGCCAGCATATTGTTACATTGTCACTTTCTCCCACCCCACTCCATTCTATGTATCAGTTACCACCCCCTCAACCCCCCACTCCCCCGACCAGGACAGCTCTGCTTTTTTTTGCCAGGTTGCCATTTCACATAATCACACAAGGGATGTTGGACCACAGGGGAGGCTGTGGGCTGGTTTGGGGACAAATTAAATCCATCTTTTAGCCAGGAAAGTGATCTGTATAGTCATGCCTTAGCCTGGCATTCAGGATTGTCCCATCCTATGGGTCGTGCCCCACCGCCTTGTGTGTATATACTGACTCAGGAGGAGGACTCAGTAAGGAGGAAGGGTCTACTGCCCCGAGACCAGGGCCTTGGGAGCAGGGATCCCGACAGGAGGGGTTGTAGGAAAGGCACGCAAAAATATGAGATTCTTGGGGCACCTGGGTGGCTCAGTCGGTTGAGTCCAACTATTGGTTTTGACTCAGGTCATGATCTCACAGTTTGTGAGTTCAAGCCCAACATTGGGCTCTGCACTGATAATGCAGAACCTGCTTGGCATTCTCTCTCCCTTCCCCCTCAAAATAAATACATAAACTTAAAAATATATATGGGAGATTCTTATAAATGTGGATGTTTTGAAGCACAAAAACACCCTCAGAAAAAAGCAAACCTTAGGCTCTTTGTGAACTGTACCTTCAAAGGGCATTCACTTAAAAACAGTAAAAAGGGTGCCTGGGGTGGCTCAGTCAGTTAAGCGTCAGACTTCAGCTGAGGTCATGATCTTGTAATTCATGTGTTCGAGCCCTGCACTGGGCTCTGTGCTGATGGCTCAGAGCCTGGAGCCTGTTTCGGATTCTGTGTCACTCTTTCTCTCTGCCCCTCCCCCACTCATGCTCTTTCAAAAAGGAATGTTAAAAAATTTAAAAAAAAATTTCAAATAGTAGGAAAAGTTGGGAGATTATCTAATGTACTTTCCCTTCCTGATCACATTGAAACTTTCATCTCTTCCAGAGAGAGTAAAAAGTCCTGTTTTCTTAACAGTTGTGCTAACAAGAGGACTCCACTCTCTGTCCTCATCCTATTTTGCGGTATTAATAGATCACTAACAGTTGGCCAAGCCAAGAATGGCTAAAAGCTTTCATTGGGCAAACACCAAAACTCCCTCTCTGTAGGGTGCACGGGGAAACCCTCATGATTTGAAATACAGAACAGGCTCTTTCCACTTCCTTCTGAAAATAGAGCTTGCCCACTTAAATACTAATGGTAATGTTAACCTTAAAAATAAAACTTCCAGGGGCTCCTGGGTGGCTCAGTCAGTTAAGCGTCTGACTTCAGTTCAGGTCATGATCTCATGGTTCGTGGGTTCAAGCCCTGCGTTGGGCTCTGTGCTGACAGCTCAGAGCCTGGAGCCTGTTTCAGATTCTGTGTCTTCCTCTCTCTCTGCCCCTCCCCACTTGTGCTCTGTCTCTCTCTGTCTCAAAAATAAATAAACATGAAATTTTTTTAAAAAAATAAAACTTCCAGGTATTTTACCAGCAGATGAGTTTATTCAGGAATAGCAAAGGATTGCAATCCAGGACAAGCAAGATAGAGTGAAACCACAGGAACCTCTAGCAAACAAAAGAGAGGAATATTATTTCATGGAGAAGGAGGATATTGGGAGGGGTTGTTTTGAACAAAAGTCCACTGGAAAGGAGCAGGAGTTCAGGGGTGGTTGATTTTTTATAGGAGATACAATGTACATCCTTCCCAGACCTGTAATTGATGATTCTTTCCTGTTGAGATTCTCCTTTCAGGGTTCTATAATGGGCAATTCTTCCTGTAATTGACACAGAGTAAAATGCTCCCCCTGCCAATCTCACCCTCTAGCATCTCAGGTCCACTTTAGTGAACTTTCCCCTTATTAATTTTCACAGTAATAACCCCAGAGCGTCCTGCCATCTGGATTCCCTCAGTTGGTGCATGTGCACGGATGCCCCAGCAAGGTCTAAACTGGAGCTTGCAAGAAGGTAACCAGGGGTGGCTTAGCTAGGCTGAGCTAGTTTTAAACCAGGCTTCCAGATAAGTGAAAGATTGTGTGTGTACGTGTGTATGCACATGTGCATGCGTGTGCATATGTAAGTGGCACTTGTCTCCAAATGGTGTTTGTATTTTGGTGGAAGCATGCAAAGAGGCAATGAGACTCTTGAAAGCGATCATCACTTACAGAGTACCTGCCATGTGACAGACACTTCACCAGTGGTTGGAATCCTCACACAGCCTTCAGAGTGGGCATTGGTGGCAGTGATATTTGAGGGACTGACCACGGCAGATGCTCCTGTCAGTGCTCCACCCACCACCCATAGTGTTTGTTCACCACTGTCATGCACACCCAGTGTCCATTCACCTCCTTCAGCCAGCCCCTGTGTCTCTGTTGGAGAACTTCCCACGGGCTGCTGGGATACACTCTGCCTGCACGTGGAGACTTGGAAGTTCTTGGGAAGTGTGTTTTATTGTGCGATCTAACAATAAGTGGGCACATTTGACAAGAAGCCAATGCAGTGAGATGCCAAATTCAGATCAGGTCTCTGCCACCTTCCCCTTTGCCTTTTAAGGCAATGAGGTACAATCCATATTCACCACAGCCTGCAAGTCATGGGTTTTGACAAATACAGACACCTGCAAAGCTCACACCTGTCCCCCCTACTGTCATGATAATGAACATTTTCCTCAACACAAACTTTTCTTTGCACCCTTCCCACTTCTCTAAGACCACAGACAACAATTTTCTGATTCATATTAATATCATTTCACTTAGCCTGTTGTATGTTATGTTCTTTCCTGTGTCATTTTTCTTTCTTTCAACATTATGTTTGTAAGATTCATCCATCTCATCGTGTGTAGCAATAATCCTACCGTTTCCATGGCTGCATAGTATTCCATCGTTTGAACCCCTACAGTTTGTTTATCCATTCTTCTGTTATTGGATGTTTGTGTTGTTTCCATTTTGGACCATCATGAATAAAGTTATTATGAACATTCACATACAAGTTATTCTATAGACCAGCTATTTTCTTCCAGATAGTTTTTCTTCCTTCTTCCTCTACCCTCTTTAAGCATCTACTTCAATGTGTTCTTGGGGGCACTTTTTGACAATTCTAAATGATAGAAGTTTCCTTTACGTGATTTCAAAAGGGCATGCCCTTACAAAGGAGCATCCTGAAACATTTGCAGCCTAAAGGATACTCTACCCAGACTATGGAAGACCCACTTGGGCTAGGAGTGGTGAGGAAAGATGGAGGAGACAGAGATGTGCAATGGTCAGCGGACCCCAGAAGAAGCAGACAGGACTCAGTGGGGCCACACGGCCAGGAATGAGTAAAATATGAGATCAAAGGACCATGGGATTGGTCCAGAGTCTTGGTTACAAACAGAAATTGAGCTCGGTTAAATTAAGAAGCAGAAGAATTTTTGAGTGCATATTGAATAGCTGATAAAATTAAGAGAAAAACAATGGAACCATCATCAGAAAATGTAAGGAAGTTAATAGAACTTAGGAGGCTAGACCCTTAGCCATGGTCATATCAAAGGAGCAGCCAGGACAGGATGAGATGTGGGTCCTAAATGCTGGAGCTGACACCACCACCTTTGCCATCTATGTGGACCCATGCAGGAGCTGATGACACTGCCATCTACCCTGGAACTAGGGATGCTGGAGCTTTCTTATCTGGACTTGCCACTGGCACTGGAATAACATGGAACACTACCCTACCCTTGCACCTGCTAGAATGGCCTTTTAAGGAATCCCTGCCTCATAGAGCCCCCATCTCTGGACCTTAGGACTGGCTTTTCTGAGGTTGGGTCCACACATCACTTACCAGAGAGAGTGAGCACCTGGTCTTCTATAATTTACCTGGTAGGAGACAAGTGCTATCATACAGTATGGATGGTTATCCAGAATGTGGGGTGCAGATGCTTGTCAGAGCAAGGCACTCTGGCACCCAGCACAGTTACCCCACTGGGCTTCGTTCAAGCTCTCAGAGCTGTGAATATGTCACACATGCCTGACTTCACTCAACAGGCACCACCATGACCTGCATCAGGGCTTTTGTTAACTGTCCTTGGATGTCCAGTGAGGACTTTTCCTCAACCACCAGCTGGTCCCCAAGTACCTGCTAATCAGGACTGATGACTGCTTGTGTGCTAGGCTTTGGTTGGTCTCAGGCCACCTACATGGATCCCTCTCCACCTCTAAATCCAAGATTTGGCAGTGGGGTGGTGATGGGAAGGCAAATCTTTATTACCTGAACTGGGGAGATTTTCCTGAACAGACTAGCTAAATCCTTTAAACTTTTAATGCTAGGGGATATTGAACACACAAGGTCCTTTAATCTGTGCATAAGTCTGCTCCTTCTATATCCTTACCCATATACCCCAGGCATCATATCATCTTGTTTATAAATAATACAGTATATATCTGTGACATTTGAAGAGACACGCAGTATACCCAAGACCACCCTCACTTTGGATACCCATTGCACAATTAGAGAGGGTATTGGATTATTACAGGTGAAGAATTAAAATTAGCCAAAGGTAGAACTACATAGATGAGGACACAGGAAAGTTCCAAACATGGAGCTTCCAATTATCTTTCCCATAGAGTCACAGACAGCTTTATTTTCCTGGCATTGATGTGTGACAATATGCACAGAGTACTGGCATCCAGGTAAGTTCATTTGAGCCTTGGAGTCCAGAATCTTTACTGGGGTCCCTGGTCAACTGCTCATGTGGCTGAACTCAGTCTCCAGCCCCTTAGGAGATTGAGTTGATACTGCATGCCTCAAGGCCCCTTTATAATTCATGTTGTTAGCTCTGTTGGTGTGGCCAGCCCCAACCCTAAACAAAGACCCTCCTGTTAGGCAGGACATTCCCAGGGTTGAGAGATTACCTTTCAGAAGCTGAGGACAAAATCCAGATCTCTCTTACGGCAAGGTTAAATTCCTTACTACACAATATCTCTGAACAAATACCACTTATTAACTTTTTAAAATGTTATTTATTTATTTTGAGAGAGAGTGAGAGAGTAAGGGAGGGGCAGAGAGACAGAATCCCAAGCAGGCTCTGCACTGTCAGCACAGAGCCCAACATGGGGCTTGATCTCACAAATCATGAGATCATGACCTGAGCTGAAATCAAGAGTCAGATGCTTAAACAACTGAGCCATCCAGGTGCCCCTGAATAAATATAGCGTATTTAAAAAACATAACAACTGTACAATTATCACACCTAAAAAATGTCTAATAATTTCTTAATATCCTCAAATATGTAGTCAGTGTTCAAATTTCCCTTTATTTAATGAATCATGATTTTTAACATTTTTTTTTGTTTGAATTAGGATCGAAATAAGGTCTAAATGCTTGTTGACAGGCATTTAAAGCCTCTTATTCTACAAGTTTTCCCTCCATACTTTTTCCTTGCAACTTATTTGTTGAAGAAATTAGTTGTTCATCCTGTAGAATTTGGTATAGTGTGGATTCCACTGACTGCCTCCTCCTGGTATCAGTTGACATGTTCCTTTGTCTCCTGTATTCCTTGTAAATTGGCAGTTGAATCTAGAGGCTCAACTAGACTCAAGTTTGATTGTTTTTGGCAAGACTACTTCACACATGGTGATACGCTTGCTATCGGGTACCTCTGTTTTTGTGATACTGGTAGCCACCGGTGGTCACTGTTTAGAGCCATTAGTTCATTATGGGTTGAGAAATGGACCAGCCCCAGTGAACCCTGGGTTGGATCAGTGATCAAATAAATCTTGCCACTCCTTCCTACCCTCATATTTTTGTTCCTATAACTCAGGTGTGGAAGGAGCCCTGTGTTTCTGCCCACCAAGGTGCCACTTACCAGTTTATTGGAGAAAATAATGAATTCAGTTTTATCCATTCACTCTGTGGGAGACACTTTGCTAGTCCAAAGGCACCTCAATTTTCCTGAGTTGGTGACTCCATCCAGTTACCCTTAAGGCAGTAGGGCAATGGCCTGCAGACCTCCATCTTTGCTGTTTCTTTCTCTGGTACTTATTCTTTTGTCTGTCTTCCTCAGAGAAATGCACCCTGGGTCAGGCTGTGTGCATGTGTGACCTTCTTATATGGGGGACTATGAAGATGCTCTAACAAGGCAGTACAGGAGACCAGAGTGGGTCACCCTGCACAAGGGCCATACAGTCTGAGCCTTCAGAGGAGGCTCTCAGACAACTTTCCTCTTGTCCCTGCAGTCACATTGGTCAGGCCTTACAGCCCTGTGTCCCATCTCTTTCCCTTGGGAAATCCCATCTCTATGTAAGGCCTCCTATGACTTGCAAACTCAAGTTCCATCATGTACAGAAGTGGCTTCTCAGTGCCTGAGCACTGGCCACTCTATAAGGGAGAAGGTGGGCAGGGCCAGGCTGGAGGGTGGTACCTTTGTGACCAGTTTTATACTTCCAGCAGATTTCCTCACTGGTTACCTAGGAAGCAAGCTCAGTCACCAAGATGGGCACTCTTTTTCACCCAGACCCAACAAAGTCTAGTCTCTTACAAAGAAAGGAGCTCCATTCTCCGTACCAATATCCCCAGCAGCACTGGGCTAAGGATCATTCGACTCTTTTCAGAGCCTGGTTTACATTGTACATGCATCCAAACAGCCACAGTGGTCCCCTCTTATCCACACGGAATCTATAGCTCCAATCTCAGTGAGCTTCTTTCCCCCTGGCAGAAAGAGTGGAAGTCTGCATAGCTCACCATACTGCTGCTGTATATAGCTGAGAAACTTTGGACAGAGAGAGGTTAAGTGACTTGCCCAAAGCAACACAGCTGGTAAATAGCGAAGCCAGAATTTAAACTCAGGTTTGTTTAGGAGCACCTGGGTGGCTCAGTCGGTTACACGTCCAACTTTGACTCAGGTCATGATCTCACAGTTGGTGAGTTCAAGCTCCACATTGGGGTCTGTACTGACAGCTCGGAGCCTAGAGCCTGCTTCAGATTCTGTGTCTCCCTCTCTCTCTGCCCTCCCCCACTCACATTCTGTTTGTCTGTCTGTCTGTCTGTCTCTCTCAAGAAATAAATAAACATTAAAAAAAATTAAACTCAGGTTTGTTTCTTCCCAAAGTCTACACTCTTTTTGCTCCAACCTTTTATGTAATGAGCCTTAGACCTATAATTAAGGAGAAGGGGATTGCAGGTCAGAATCTTTGACATAGTGGGTTTTTTTTTTTATGTATAATTAAAAGGCAGGCTCAGGGCACAGGTGGCCGGTGTGAAATGAAACAGATGACTGAACCTGGCACAGCATAAGGGACGCCTCTCAAGGTGAGTGAGCCATGTGAGGAGGCACAGTGGTGCAGGGCAGAGTGACAGCCGTGAAGCTTCCGCAGGCACATGCAGCAGGTAGGACAGAGGGAGGGTGAGCATTGTACTCAGGTTGACTCTGGTGAAAGATACATTTTTTAAATGTGTAGCCTGGGAAAACTGGAAAAAACTGAAAACTGGAAATTCAGGGTTACCGAGGGGTGGCAAATCTTTTTCTGTGCCATCGAGTGACAAAATGAAAAACGGTGCAGGGGAACATCAGGCTGTTTCAGCTGTGTTGACAGTGTGCTGATCTTTCGAACCACCAGAAGCTCTGGGCTTTAAGAACACCTGGAAAATGGACTCACACATCGAAATATACTCTACTGCTATCTCTCCTGGTTACTGGTCCTCCAACATCGGGATTAGCCATCACACTGGGGATGTGACTGGCCTGACTGCCACCGGGCTTTGTGGCCATGTCCTGAGGGGAGGCAAAGCACCTGATGGTAAGCAGAGCCTCTGTCTCTGAGCAGGTGTGAGCAGGTGAAGACAGCCAGCTATTGGTAGCAGACCCCGTGAATTATCTGCAGGCTTACAGCTCTCCTGAAGCACTTTATGGCTGAGGAAGTCAGTCAGTGTGTTTGTGTTTGTTCTGAGAAACGCTATGTTTATCAAAATAAAAATATTGAGGGGAATAAATCATTCTTTCCATGGTAAAATAATCAAGGTCTTCAGTCCAAGCTTCATTGTCAACAGTATGCTTCTGGGAGAATAATGTTTTGAAAGTAAGAAACCAATCTGAGTTTCAGCTCTATCCCTGTCTTTTTTTACCCAACAGCCATTTGGCAAAAATAGTCAGGTGAAAGGGGAGGGGCAGTTGCCCCTCTGGGAGGCAGGCTTTGATGTAAGGATGTCCTAGCTGACAGGAAGTAGAAGTGGAAGCCCCCAGGGAATCATGAGAAGGAGAAGAGGTGGTGACAGGGAAGATAGTGAGACCTACACCCTGACCCTCTTCCTGCCCTAGGTCAAGTGGCTATTTAGAAGCAGAGCCACATTGGCTATGTTTGTCGTTTGGAGTGTTGGGTCCTCTGAGTAAGCAAAGGGGAAGAAAAGAATTTGAGTTTGCACTTCTAGGAATCTTTGGTTCCCCCCTGGCAGGGTAAATATCCAGGCAGACCCCTGGGCTTCCGAGTGTGGAGCATCAGAAATGAATCCTTAGGAGGCGGACAGGGGAGTTGCTATGTTGGTGGCACCAGTGACTGGTGGACAAGACCTATTGACTGTGAGTTCCAAACAGATTTCCACACCAAAGAGGGCTGAGTTGGCCGAACAATCAATGGGAGAGGACACCAGGCTCTGATGGGGCTCAGAAGCTGGACTGTGAGTTCATGGACTACAATTCCAGCCTCCAGTACAAACAGGGGGCTTAGGAAACAGATAGAGTAGGGGCCTCTCCAAGGAAGGCAGAGGAGCCACAGCTGTGTCAGGACCAGATCCCCCACTCCTCCCTCAGCCCCCACCTCCAACCCCACGTAACACCTCGGAAGAACAGAGAATGAGAGGGCTACCCATTCACCCAAAACACACCGAGTTAACTGGAAGACTTCAGATTTGGTTCAAGCTGAGTGGATCAAGTTAGCCTAAGTTTAACACAGCGCAGACCTGGTAGGATGGAGTGGTGGGGTCATGTGGAAGCTGCCTTTCCTTTGAATGTGAACTTGTAGCCTTGCTGCTTGGGAAAGCAAGTGGTGAGAAGTGAATATTCCTGCTCTCTGGGTTGAATTCTTGGATGGGTTGAGGGCACCACTGAAAACTGAGGGTATTCGCCTTATTGCCCTTTGGAAATATGGAAGGAGGCTGCTTCCCAGGGGGCTCCTGCACCCACATAGCAAAGATCCAAAGGCATGATTAGACAGAAAGAGAGCCAGAATTCAGCTTCTAGACTCTTTGTCTTCCCTGTGGCAAGGACATTATTCACTAGCTCCACACCTGGTGGAAGGATGTGGAAAGAAGTTGCTGGCAATGAGCTTACCGTGGGGGTCACTGTGGTGACAGTAAAATGACCCAGTATCTGAATGTCAACCTCAGAAGCGACGTAGGTCATTCTGTCCACATGCCTTTGGCTAGAACTAGTCACATGGCCAGACTTGGCTGGAAGGGAGTCTGGGAAATGCAGTCTTCCTGCATGCCCTGGAGGTAAGCGACATGCTCAGTGAATGCATAGCATTGCCTTGTCTGCACAGGCAAACCTCAGGGGGATGTATAGTGCCAGTGGGATCCCAGACTGGGCATGGTAAGTACAGAAACTCATCAATCCTTGACAGATTCAGAAGGGATATCCCGTGGAGGACACTGTCAACCCCAAGGCAAGGGGTCTCCAAAGAGCAACACAAGGACCTCCTACTGCAGCTTTCCCCCATGACAAGATAAGGACGTCCTTGTACCTAGGTGCCATATTAAGGAAGAGAAGGAGGAGGGGCAGAATTTGAAAGACCCAAGCATTCATCTGAAAGAGGCTATTGTAAACTAAAAGAAGTCTGCTTAAGACCAAAGAGAAAATTACTGTTGATTATCCAGATTGGTTCCAGTTTACTCTGAGGGGTAGGGACAAGCATTCCCTGGGGAGATTAAATCTTGCATTGTTAATAAGGGAGCTTAGCCCTGAGTACAGAGTCTGTTAAATTGTGGCCTTACATAATGTTTTATTTAGCTGAGTTCAAAACCCACACCAAGAAATGAGCCTCATTTGTCCTCTCGACTGGCCTAAGGGATGCACCCACTGAGATGCTCTTTAAAAGTCTGCCTGGGTTTCTGATGTGGACTTCTGGGGACAGGATCCCTTTGCCCTGAGCTTTGCCAATGATCACAGATTAACTCTGCTTGGAGGGAGGAGAGTGGACCAGATGTCTTTGGTTCAGCGAGTCTATGGTGATCATGCATGCTGCCTTGAAAAAGAATTGACCTTCAATATTAGTTTAACTATTGCAAGCTGAAAACTGCATGCAGGTAACTGGCAAGTAGTGTACATTGGCCAGAGTGATGCATTAGGGACTTTGGGTGACTGTGGCAAACTAAAGGCCACATGTCTTGTCCAACAATATTCAGATTTATTTCTAAAAATAAAGCAAGACATCGTGCTCACAAACAGAAGTGACTATGGCAACATTTAGGTTGCCAGTTTGCAGCCTCACTTTAACAGCCAGTGTTTTAGAATTTTTAAGGCATTAAATGTAGACAGAATTTTAAAAACTATTTGCCATTGGGGAATAACTTCCTTTCATAGTTGTCCTTTTATGAATTGTTTTGAAACTCTTAGAAGTTCTAGGGTCACAAGAGCCCCAGACTACCTTAGGAAAAAAATCAAAGACTGCCAGGGTGCTTACATGGCTCAGTCAGTTGAGCATCTGACTCTTGATTTCAACTCAGGTTATAATTCCAGGATTGTGGGATTGAGCCCCATGCCAGGCTCCAAGACAAGCGTGGAGCCTGCTTGAGATTCTCTCTCTCTCAGTCTCTCTCTGACCCTCCCCAGCTTGTGCACGTTTTCTCTTTCTCACTTCCTCTGTCTGCCTCTCTCTCTCTCTCAAAATGAATAAATAAACATTAAAAAAAAAAAAAGACCAGTCAAAAGAGAGGTGAATTCATAGCCTTTGAAATTTCAGTCCAGCATTTTCATTCACCAGGAGACATGGGCTGGGGGTCAGTTTTATGGGTACTAAATTAGGGTGCTTCCCTGTTGATCCCTGAATGAAATAAAATGCAGAAAGACAAGTACCAAGAAAAAGTTAGAAATTGTATGGAAAGGCTCTCAAGATCAGCGAGGCCACTTGGTGAATGCAGGCATTCTGTTTACCCATTCAAGCCGCTTTGAGCTCTGTGGCTGTCAAAGCCCTGGTTTCAAACTACCTAGAGATGGACCCAGTGACTTGGAGACCCTGGGTCTCCCTTATCTTAGGGAGAGAGGTGGAATAGCTGAGTTGTTCAAAGGGTAGTTTCAACTTTTTAGGTGGACACCTAGAGTGGTCTAGCTGGTGTTTGGGAAATGCACAGAGAGCTGTGTGTGGATGCTGAGTAGCCAAAGGGGTGGACTGTGCCAGCCACAGAGCTATTGTGTCCCAGGTCCCAACTCTCCCCTCTATGCTCTGCTCTGTGGGCTGGACTGAGACCCATCCCTGCTCAGTCAACTGCTAGGCTTCATCACTAGGGGCATGAGTGGAGGGAAAAGGACTTGCTCTTCTCCATGATGCTTCTTGTTCCTGTCAGCATTGTCCCACCCTGCTCCCCACAGTGCCATCAACAGTTCGTTCCTATAGCAGCCAGGTCTAGTTGGCAGTTTTACCAATGCCCACAAAACCAGCTCTCTCATGTGCCCCTCAGAGACAGGGGCACCAGCTGGTCAGTGCCCCCTCCTCAGAGGTCTTCCTTCAGCCCCACAGGGACTCTCTTCCAAGATCAGAGACATGAACACCAGCCAGCTGCTGGCCCCTCAGCAGCATGAGCTTTACCTGCATAGGATCTCTCCTGTCAGCATTTATGTTTTAGTAATCCCAGCCTCTTCCCTGTGTGCCTCCAGTGCTAGGGGTGCTTGCTGCTTCCCGTGAGTGTTCCTCCACGACACCTCCATGACCCCTTTTTGCACTTTCTGTTTTCCAATACCTGGTGAACAATTCTCTATACTAAGTTCTCCTCATGAAGTGAACCAGTTGAGTTTCTGTCTCCTGACTGGACCACAGTTGATAAGATGAGCTTTCAGAGGTAAAGGAACCACAGGGTGCCTAGGTGGCTCAGCCAGTTGAGCATCCGACTTTGGCTCAGGTCATGATCTCACGGTTTGTGAGTTCGAGCCCTGCATGGAGTTCTGTGCTGACAGCTTGGAGCCTGGAGCCTGCTTCAAATTCTGCATCTCCCTCTCTCTCTGCCCCTCTCCTGCTTGCGCTGTCTGTCTGTCTCTCAAAAATAAATAAACATTAAAAAAACAAAAACAAAGTAAGGGAGCCATGAACAATGCAGCATTGCTTATAATTACAATTCTATGAGTGTCTATGCCTAGAGACATCCCACCCCAGTGTGGGTTCACGGTTTAGGGGTGTTAAAGTGAAATACAGAATAGAGATTCGATTTTAGAATCCTTTGAGCAGACAAAGCCATCTAAGCCCCATAAGTGAAATTTAATTAACTTATTTGGCAAAACAAGTGAAACTTAACTTGGCCTTTTCTTTTTTTTTCTTTTCTTTTCTTTTCTTTTTATTTTTATTTTTTTTGGCCTTTTCTTGTAAATGTTTGTAAAAGTAAATAAAACAAACTTTAGTCTACAGACTTGTTAAAACACTATATTGCCCCTGAAACTAATGTAACATGGTGTGTCAACTATATTTCAATTAAAAAAAATTGAGATGTGCTGTAGGCATAAAATACACACTGGATTGTAAAGATCTATTATGAAAAAAATGGAAAAATGTCATTAATAAATGTTGAAATAGTTTTGTCATATTGTTTAAATAAAATGAATTATTATTTTTATTTTTAAAAATCTGTTTATTTTTGAGAGAGACAGATAGAGATAGAGATAGAGAGAGAGAGAGAGAGAGAGAGAGAGAGAGAGAGAGAGAGAGAAAGCACAGGGGAGGGGCAGAGAGGGAGGGAGACACAGAATCTGAAGCAGGCTTCAGGCTCTGAGCTGTCAGCACAGAACCCAATGTGGGGCTTGAACTCACAAAGTGTGAGTTCATGACCTGAGCCTAAGTCAGATGCTTAACAAACTGAGCCACCCAGGTGCCCCAAATTATTAATTTTTTTTTTAAAAGAAACTTAAGTGGTGCCTGGGTGGCTCAGTCAAGCATCTGGCTCTTGATCTCAGCTCGGGTCATGATCTCAGGGTCATGGGTTCAGGCGCTGCATTGGGTTCCATACTGGGTGTGGTGACTACATAAAAAACAATCAAACAAACAAAACAGAACTTAAGTCATCTTCCTAAAAATGGTATAAGATTACCACTTTTAACCAATTGGTTAAATTGGAAACTCCTATTATAATAACCAATCATGCAAACATTAAACAACTTCCTCATTTTCACTTAATAAGCTGTCCTATAAAATCATGCCCTGAGCTTCCTGTCAGTTTTAAATTTGAAAGCTCCTAGTTCACAAACTGTTCTTACATGCATGATTAACTCTTACTAAATACTATTTATTGATTTGGTGGTTTTAGTTTTTCTGTCTCTGGATTTTTGACAAGGGGGTACCTGATGGATGTTCCCCACCTTCCTCCTCATCTGCCGCCAACCTTAAGGGGCTGGGTCACGTTTACCTAATGGGATGCCCTCTCCCCCTGCTCAGCCTGGGCACCAACAACCACATGGCCTTAGGGAAGACATTTTTATTTTCATTCCAGACCTATCTTTCCAGGTGATGTATTCCATCCAACACAGACTCCTTCCCAGTTATTTCGAGTATGAAAACTCCTCAGATAAACACTTTACTCGCTAAAGTGTGTTTGCTGCCTGCCTCTCACAAGGCAGTTGTTCTAGTACACAGTAGACCAGCATGCAGATGCACGGTGTTATCCAGGGTTTGGGAAACCAGCTTTGGGACTGAGCACAAACTAAGGGTAGAAGGGGGATGGGGGAGAGGGGAACGTGGGTGATGGGCATTGAGGAGGGCATTTGTTGGGATGAGCACTGGGTGTTGTATGGAAACAAATTTGACAATAAAATATATTTTAAAAAAAGAATAAAGATCATGTTCACGACAAAAAATAAAATAAAATCTGATTATAAAAAAAGAAAAGAAAAGAAACTGGAAGAGGCAAGAAAGGATTCTTCACTGGATCCTGGAAGGCTCTGCTCACACCTTGATTTTAAGACTTCTAGCCTCCAGAACTGTGAGAGAATACATTTTTATTGTTTTAAGTGACCCAGTTTATGATACTTTGTTACACAGCCCTAGGAAACTAACACAGTGTATTTGATTTTTGAAGATGTCCTTTGGGAAGAGTTTCGCTAGTTTGCTTGTTTAAAGTTTAAGTGGTTTTAAAAGTTTAAAGTTTAAAAAGTAGAGCTCTGAATAGTAAGGTAGAAATTTGGAAGGTATCTTTGGCAGGTGATTCAATGGCGAATGTAGAGGAAAATGTGGAGGGACAGGTGATCACAGGAAAATACCAGGAGAAAATCTTAGGGTTCACTTTCTCCTGGAACATTCCTTGACATTAAGACACAAAACTAATGCTTTCTAGTTAGTGAGCTAAAAGAAGAAGAGGTAGATTTCTGAAAATCATGTTACTATGACCTTTTGCCAATATCAGAATCAAGAGCAGTAAACCTTGGATTGCAAGTAACTTGTTCTGCAAGCGTTCTGCAAGATAAGCAAACATTTATAATGAATTTTAACTTGATAAAACAGCAATGTCTCACAGTATGGGTGGCATGTGATGCTAAACATCACATGGTCACAACTGAGCCAATGGTTCTCTCTCTCTATCTTGCTGTGGGATTATGGGTGATCATCTCCCATGCTCGGATGTTCGGTCTCAGGCCATGATGTTTGGCAGAAATCAGTGATTTTTCAGAACGTCAGAAGGTGCCCATGACTGGCACTAGTGAATTTTTTTGTCACTTCAAAGCACCTATGGACAGTCCTTTGCTTTTCCATACAAGTGTGAGCTTAGGAATGCTTTGCTTCATTCTAGGTCAGGCTGCCTGCTGGTAGAGACCCTTTCCTCTGCTGCCTCATTTCCAGTTACATTAAATACAGTATATGACAAGAGTTTATTAATACTGTACTGTAGCCAACATCCATGCAAGTATATACAATGTCACCCATGCAGAAAAGATTCCATTGAGCCAATGGAAGCAGTGATTCCGTTAGTGATAGGGCAAGTTGTCCTACACAATAACCCTCCTCTCTTGTCTCCCTCACACCAGCCACGAAGGTTTTCCAAGGTAAGTGCAAGTTAATTTGGTTTATTTTTCTTTATATTTTCTTTATTATTTTATATTATATTACAGCATTGTAATCATTTTTATATGAATATTTTTGGGTTGTGCAACAGACCATCTGAGTTTCCATTATTTCTTAAGGGGAAGTTTGCTTTGATATGCAAGTGCTTTGGATTACAAACATGTTTCTGGAATGAATTATGTTCACAAACCAAGGTTTTACTGTATATGCTATAGAAGAGAAGCTAGCAAACCAGAGTTGCTAACTCAAAGTGTTATGGGACCATGTACTACACAACCATGTCTAGAGGGGAAAACATCTGGCCAGACCACCTCTGTTCCCTCTCTTTGGTTGAGTATATTTGTGGTGGGAGAGAAGCTGTTACACACACAAATTGCAAATACAAGGCATGAATCTCTCTTTCTGTGCACTGCTTGGATGTTCTACCAGAATCCTTACACCAAACTGACCCTCTTGACCCTTGGGTAGAAGGAGTAATGGCCCCACAGATGTCCATGACCTAGTCCCCAGGAACTGAATATTACTTTACTTGGCCAAAGGGGCTTGGCAGATGTGATTAGGGTTGAGGATCTTGGCAAGGGGAGATTATCCTGGATTATCCAGATGGGCTCAATCAAATCATACAAACCCTTAAAAGTACAGCACCTTTTCCAGCTGTGGTTAAAGAGATGCAACATTACTGGCTTTGAAGCTGGAGGAGGAGGAGAGCCATGAGCCAAGGAATGCAAGCAGCCCTTAGAATCTGGAAAAAAGCAAAGCAAAGCAAGACAAAACAAACAAAAAAGAATTCTCCCCATATTAGTCTGCTGAGGCTGCCATAACAAAATACCATAGACCCAGTGGCTTAAACAACAGAAATCTATTTCTCACAATTCTGGAGGCTGGGATTCCAAGATCAAGGTGACTTCCAGGTAGGTTCCTATGAAGGTCCTCTTCCTGGCTTGTGGGTGGTGTCTTCTCATTGTGTCCCCACTTGGCCTTTCCTTGGTACGTGTGCATGAGGTGAGAGATCTCTCCCTTCCCCTTCTTATTAGGCCACCAATCCTATTGGATTAGGACCCCACCCTTATGATCTCATTTAGCTTTAATTACCTCCTTAAAGTCCTATCTCCAAACACAGTCACACTGGAGGTGTTAGGGCTTCAATATACGAATTTGGGGGAACACAGTTCAGTATTATCACTCCCCCTAGGGCCTCCAGGAAGGAAGGCAGCCCTATTGACATCTTGCTTTTAGCCCAGATCCAGGTCAGACCTCTGACCTACACAACTGGAGGATAATAAATTTGTGTCATTTAGCCACTACGTGGTCATTTGTTACAACACCAGTAGGAAAGTAACCCAGACTCCTATACCTCTATTTAGCATCCTTTCATCTTTCATGGACTGGGTTTGCAATGCAGACCAAACTATTATGTGCCAGCCATTGCAGTACACACAATGTTTCTTGTCCTTCATTCAGCACCTACAAGGAGGCTGTGAATTGTGTTGGTCGTGACTCCCCTGGTCTTTTTGAAGGCGGTATCCAGAAGGCTTATTCCCAGTAGCAGCTCCTTCCACGTGGCATATCACATATGCAGGTGCTATTAACGGGCAGCAGACTTCCTGATTCTAGACCTCAGAGGTATGCCTATACTAATTAGAGCTATTTCAAAATTTTACAACAGCTGGAAGTATTTTGTTCTGAAGAGTCACTCAGTCAAGGCATTTTTTGTGTGTGCTTGTTATTCAAGAGACACTGTGTAGGGGCTAGAACAAAATCCACCCATAGGTACCATGTTTGTCCTGGTGATTAAATGCATGGGCTCTGAAGTCAGGCAGATTTGGCTTTGGATTCCTGGACCACCACGCACTAGCTTTGGGGCTTTGGCAAGTTACCATCTGTCTGAACCTCGGTTCCACATCTATAATAGTTTTTACTTCCCAGGTTTGTTTGTTTTGGGTAAAGATTAAGTGAAATAAATCTGGGAGACCCAAAGAGAGATGCATAGTGGATCTAGAAGCCAGGAGACATGGATGGGCAGGGGGAATGGATGTCTGAGACCAGTGGGTTGAAATAAGCATTTGGTCTAGAGACCTCCTCCAGAATTTGATAATGTCGGATAAGTAACTTTTATTTGAAAAGTAAAGGATGGGAATGTGTTCTGGATGGTGCTGAATGCTCTGTGTGTATGGAAGACACCACTGTTTACTCATGTAGCTAGCAGTCACCCTTCCTTTCTTCTTGTTAAAAAGCATTCATTTTGTTCTGATATTGGCTGGCCAGCCAAGTGTTTTTGTGAGGTGCAGGACTCTCCCATAGACCCTGGGCGGGGGTGGGGTACATTTCTCCACACCCTTGCCAACACTTGTTATTTCCTGTCCTTTTGGCCATGGCCATTCTAACAGGTGTGTATTCAACATAAAACATAGAATAGCTACACTCAAAGGGATATTGTTGTTTTCCAAACTCAGTTTGGTATCTTAAAAGATGTTTCTGTATTTTTCTTAGCATTTTTACATATACCATACCAAGAAGATTGTCTGTCTGCATAGGAATTGGAGAGCCAGAAGAAGGCAGTGTGGAGAGAGCTTAGAGAATAGAGGAGAAAGGGAAAAAGAGAAGGATGACAAGAAGAGGAAAATGAAAAGGAGGAGGAGTAGGGGAGGACAAAGAGAAAAATGTAAAGAGAGAGAAAGTAGAGCAGAGAAGAACATAGACGAATCAGAGAACTGGGAAGTGATAATTTCTTGATTGTCCTAGAGACCCTTGTTCCTGGGACTGCAGTACTCCTGTCTGTAGGATTTGGGAGACATCCTGGGTCTGTATAAACATCCCCATATTTACTTGTTTAGGCATCTCAATGTAGTTCCTATTATTTCTAACCTAAAGGGCTTTCTGGATACTCCATCAACTCACTTCTGAGACTAAATAGGCTGGCTTTCTGTTTGGGTGAGCGGCTTTTCTACTTCACTGTTAAGACACAAGGGACTGTAGTCAACAAAAAATATAAGGGCTTGCCAAGACTTGGTCACAATGTATAATCTCAAAATCATAGTTCAGTTAAGAAAAATGATATTCAGTGAAGATGATTTAAAGGATTCTACTCTTTCAGTTGTTCTAAATACTTACTCCTAGATTAAACCATAACTAAAGAAAGTGAGGTCCCAGATGGCATCATTCTGGTACCTCCTGATAATTATTTTACTTGATTATTATTGATTTGATGCTACCACTATATATATTCACAGGAATATGAGTACCCTGATTGATAAGAACCAGTCAAAACCCACTCCCCGGAGCTGCTGGGGATTCATGTTTGTTATAAGAAATAAGATCCATGTGGTTAGTGGGTACCTTGCTTATTGTTATGGATTCAGTTGTGTTCCCCCTCAACCCATACAAACCCAAATTTATATGTTGAAGTTCTAATTCTCAGTACCTCAGAATGTGACCTAATTTGGAAATAAGGTAGTTGCAGACGTAACTAGTTAAATTAATTTGAAGTCATTTGGGTGAGCCCTAATTCAGTATGCTTAGTGTCCCTATAAAAAAGTGAAATTTGGATACAGAGACACATACACAGAGCATGACATATAAAAATGGAGGCAGAAATTGGGGTTATATATCTGCAAGCCAAAGGGCACCAAAGATTTCCTGCAAAGTAGTACAAGACGCTAGGCAAGAGACAAAAGACAGATTCTTCTTCAAAGCCATAAGAAGCAACCCTGCCAATAATTTAATTTAAGACTTCTGACCTCCAGAGCTGTGACACAAGAAATTTCTGTTGTTTAAGCCACCCACTTTGTGGGTACTTTGTTACAGCAGTCCCAGCAAACTAATACTGTGAGTCCACTGACACTGGCTCTTTCCACAGGAATGACTAATGGTGGTTCCTAGTAGAGGCTACACATGCATATCACTCTGTCCAGTCACAAGTGTTCACAACGATGACTTTTCATGACCTGTTCAACTTGAGCTTAAGTACAGTCATGATTGTACTTAATATTGCATTACTGCTGCTCACTCACCAGGAAAGAAAAGCTCAGGTGTGCCAAGAAAAGCATCAATCACTCACCTACAAACTTTTGTTCTTTTAAAAATGCCAACGTGAGGCTGTCATCTAGAAAAAACTCCAGTCATGCTTGAAGTGGGGCCTGTTCAAGAAAATGGTTGAGAGGTCACCAGATTTCTCAGTAGGTTATTTGCCACTCTTTGATTTTGATCCAATAGTCAGAGTAGACTTTTCCTATCTTCTTACATAAATATATGACAAAATAATTCTTTGCACTAGAGAGGGACTTCCAGCAGCCCTCAGAAGGTAAGGAGTTTGGACTTCCTATCACAGCAGAACACAGCATGCCCCTGGTGTAGAAGAAGTGTACTGCTCTCACATCTTGTGATAAGGGCTGACCCAGCCATGTTCCTGGGTGGTATATTCTGTGGTCTGGGCATAGCTAACCACAATACTGCTCCTCCAATGTCTTCCATGCAGTGGACATTTTTGGTAACTTTTCTTAGGGTGGGCTTTAATCCAATAGGACTGGAGTCCTTATAAAAAGAGGAAATTAGGACATAGATACACAGAAGGAAGACCATGTCAAGACATAGGAAGAAGATGGCCATCTACAGGCCAAAGTAAAAAGAAAAAATAAATTTCTGTTGTTTAACTCACCTATCTGAGGTACTTTGTTATGGCAGCCCTAACAAATTAATAGGGTACAAATCAACCAGCAGCTCCAAGGATGGGTTTTAACTGGTTCTTATCAATCAAGGCATTCATATTCCTGTGAAAGCCGTGGTTGCTTTACTTGTGAGAGCAACAGTTTGAGTGTTCGACTTTAATTTCCATCTTTATTTACATGCTTATTATGACTTCATGGTGGGAAGAAAGTACTTTCCTGTCCCCTGATGTTGGCCTTCTTTTGACCAGTAGCATTGTGGGTGGAATTAACACTAGGCCAGTTTCAAGCAGAGGCCTTAAGATGCTTTCTGTTTTCACTTCCTCTCTGGAAGTCCTGTCATTTCTATAACAATAGCAGACTTAGCTAGCCTCAGATCCTAGGAAAATGAAGGACAGTGGAGTAGAACCTCCCTAACTTGAAGTAGAGCCATCCAGTCCACCCCACACTAAATCAGCACACCCCACCCAGCCTGTAAGCATGTCAGAGAGCCCAGATGACATTAAGAGATCTTCTAGACAACTGTCAGACACATGAGTAATACTTCTTGTTAAATGACACCAAGATTCTGTAGTTGTTACACTGCACTTTGTGGCAATAGGTAACTGATACAATAAACATGTGACCTGAAATGTTCAATCAA
Organism: Panthera leo; assembly: GCF_018350215.1. NCBI lineage: Eukaryota > Metazoa > Chordata > Mammalia > Carnivora > Felidae > Panthera > Panthera leo. The sequence goes on from NC_056681.1 coordinate 44,012,544, forward strand.
AATAGAAACCTAAGACCTTTCTCCAGTGTTGGGAAAAGTTATTTTTTCTCTCTGAGAAAGCATGTAGACTTGGAAATTTTTGGCTGATTATAGATGATACTAAGGAGATAGAACAGAGAAATGAAAGGAATCTGTGTTCTTATTGGTGTTGTTGACCCATAAGATCTAACCAAACATAAACCTTGAACTACCTCTGAAATTCCCAGTTATACAAGCGAAGAAATTCCTTCATCATTTAAGCCTATGTGGTTTAGATTTTTCCATTACTCCAAAAATATAGATACAGAACTTCTGATTTCAGCTCCAACATGGAAATGTCTTGGAAGTGGTCCTGTTCTTATAGGAAAGTCCCCTCATGGCTGTGGCAGGAGCAGAGAGAAGTTACCATTGTGAGCTATATCCAGAGAGTCCTCCGTAGCAAATGCTTACTCTCAAAATCCAGCAGGAAGAATTTTGCCAGAATTTAAGGGGAGGAAGAGAAGCTAAGAAACACTTGTGAAGGAGGGGGCCCAGGGACATAGGCCTATTAAAAGCCTGAGATTTAATCAAGCAGTTACGGCATGCTTCCTCTCCCCAACACTTTACCACCACATCAATAGGACTCCAGTATAACAACACTGGATTATAGCTGAAAAAGCTTCAAGGCACAGACTTTATTTAAGGAGCCCAAAGGCAACAAGAGAGACAAAAACAAAGACATTAGACAAATCTGAAGCCCCTGACATCTACAGTTACAACAAACATTAAACAGAACCCAACTCTTAGATTAACATTAAACCTTACACTAAAGGTCTTACTTCAATTCTTATTACTCAATACATCATGCCTCGCTTTTAATAAAATATTACAAGGCACGCTAAAAGACAAGAAAAAACACAGCCTGAAGAGGAAAAGGAAGCATTAGAACCAGACTCAGATATGACACAGATTTTAAAACGGTTAGACAGGGAATTAAAAATAACTGTGATTAATATGTTAAGGGCTGTAATGGAAAAAGTAGACAACACACAAGAACAGATGGATAATGTAAGCAGAGAGATGGAAACTATAACAAATAATCAAAAGGAAATCCTACAAATCAAAAGCAAAGAAAGCCTTTGATGGACTCATCAGTATACTCACCACAGCCAAGGAAAGAAGCAGAGACATTAAAGATATGCCAATAGAAAGTTCCCAAATTGAAAGTTTAAAAAAAAGAAGGCAGAACAAAATATTCTAGAACTGTGGGGGAAAGTTTCAAAAGGTATGGCATCTACAAAGTTGGAATACCAAAAGAAGAAAGACAAAGAAGGGGAAATATTTGAAGTAATAATGACAGACAAAACCAGAGATGCAGGAAACTCAGAGAACAGTAAGATAAATACCAAAAAAATCTATGCTTATGTATTTCATATTAAAACTACATAAAATCAATGATAAAGTCTGGAAAATAGATGGTGGTATGAGAAGGGTCTTGTGTATAGAAAAACCAGGATAAGAATTACAGAAGACTTCTCATTAGAAGACATGTAAGCAAGCAGAGAGTCGAGTGAAATATTTAAAATGTTGAAATAAAAAAACTATATAATTCTATATCCAGCAAAATTATCTTTCCAAAGTGAAGGGGAAATAAAGATTTCTCGGTAAAACAAAAACTGAGGGAACTCACTGCCAGCACACCTGTCCAGAAAGAAATGTTTAAAAAGTTCTTCGTGGAGAGGGGCAACTGGCTGGTTCAGTTGGTTGGTTCAACTTTGGCTCAAATCATGATCTCAGAGTTTGAGCCCCACATCAGGCTCGCTGATGTCAGCCTGTCAGCACAGAGCCCACTTAGGATCCTCTTTCTGCCCCTCCCTCACTTGCAGTCTCCCCAAAATAAGTAAATATTTAAAAAAAAATTAAAAGTTCTTCATGGAGAAAGAAAGTTATATAGGTCAGAAAGTTGGATTTTTATAAGGAAAGGAAGACCATCAGAGAAGCAATAAAAGAAGGTAATATTTTTTTTTTTTAATTTTAGGGAGAGAGAGAGAGAGAGAGAGAGAGAGAGAGCGAGCAGGGGAGAGGGAGAATCTTAAGCAGACTCCACGCTCAGTGCAGAGCCCTATGTGGAGTCCATTCCACAACCCTGAGATCATGACCTGAGCTGAAATCAAGAGGCAGACACTCAACCAACTGAGCCACTCAGGTGTCCCAAGAAGGTAAAATTAAAAAAAAAAAATCATATTTCTTATTCTTTTTTCTCCATCTCCACCCTTTTCACCCACCCTTACTTCCAACCTCTGGCAACTACCAATTGGTGATCTGTGTCTATAAGTTCAATTATTTTTTATTTTTTAAAGTTTATTTATTTATTTTGAAGGAGGGGGGAAACCAGCAGGTGAGCGGCAGAGAAAGAGGGGACAGAGGATCTGAGGCGGGGTCTGTGCTGAAAGCAGAGAGCACAATGAGGGGTTCGAACTCACGAAACACAAGATCATGACCTGAGTCAAAGTCAGACACTTAACCACCTGAGCCACCCACGTGCCCCAGTTCAATTATCTTTTTTAGAGTCCATATATACATGAGATCACATAGTCTTTGTCTTTTTTTGTCTGACTTATTTCAGTTAGCATACTACCCTCTAGGTCCATCCATTTTTCTCAAATGTCATTTTTCTAAAATTTCCTTCCTTTTTTATGACTGAATAATATATACTCATGGCACATCTTCTTTATTCATTCATCTATCAATGGACGGTTAGATTGTTTCCATGTCTTGACTGTTGTAAATGATGCTGCAGTGAACATGGCAGTGTGGATATCTTTTCAAAATAATTTCATTCCCTTCAGATAAATACTGGAAGTGGAATTACTGGGTCATATGGTGGTTTTATATTTAATATTTTGAGTGCCTTCCATACTTTTTCCATAGTGGTGCACCAGTTTATATTCCCACCAACAGTGCACAGGTCCTCCCTTTTCTCCATATCCTCACCAACACTTTTTATTTCTTTTCTTTTCTTTTGGGTAATAGCCATTCTAACAAGGGTGGAGTGATATCTCATTGTTGTTTTGATATGCATTTCTCTGATGACTAGTGATGTTGAGCACATTTTCATGTACCTGTTGGTCATGTGTAGGTCTTCTTTGGAAAAATGTCTATTCAAATCCTCTGCTCATTTTTTTTTTTTCATGTATCAGTAATCTCACATTTTATTATGGGATTGTAGAATGTTAGAATAAAAGAGTGTTTAGAGGTCAGCTTGTCTAGGCCCTCTTTCTTTTTAATTAAAATTTTAGTTAACCTACAGTGCAATATTGGTTTGAGAAGTAGGGTTCAGTGATTCATCGCTTACATACAACACCCAGTGGTCATCACAAGTGTCCTACGTAGAATCTATCATCCATCTAGCCCATCTCCCATTCACCTCCCTTCATTGACCTATAGTTTGTTCTTTATCAGTAAGAGTCTCTTGTGGTTTGTTTCCCTCTCTTCTCTCCCCACCCCTTCCCATATGTTTATCTGTTTTGTTTCTTAAATTCCACATAGGGGTGAAATCATATATTGTCTTTCTCTGATTGACTTATTTTGCTTAGCATAATACACTCTAGCTCTATCTGCATTATTGCAAATGGCAAGAGTTCATTCTATCTGATAGCTGAGTAATATTCTGTTGTATATATACACCACATCTTCTTTATCCATTCATCTGTCAATGGACATTTGGGCTCTCTCCATAGTTGGGCTACTGTTGGTAGTGCTGCTATAAACACTGGGGTGAATACACCCCTTCAAATCTGTATTTTTTTATCCTTTGGGTAAATACCTAATAGTGCAATTGCTGGATTGAAAGGTATTTCTATTTTTAGTTTCTTGTGGAACCTCCATGCTATTCTCCGGAGTGGCTGTACCAGTTTGCATTCCCACCAACAGTGCAAGAGGGTTCCCCTTTGTCCACATCCTTGCCAACACCTGTTGTTTCTTGTGTTGTTAATTTTAGCCATTCTGACAGGTGTGAGGTGGTCCTCTGCCCATTTTTAATCATATTTTTTTCTGTTAAGTTATATGAGTTCTTTATTTATTGTGGGCATTTATTCCTTATCAGATATATGATTTGCAAATATTTTCTCTCATTCTTTGGGTTGCATTTTTATTTTGTTGATGTTTTCCTTTGCTGTAAGAGGCTTTTTAGTTTTATATAGTCCCTATTTTTCTTTCTTTCTTTCTTTCTTTCTTTCTTTCTTTCTTTCTTTCTTTCTTTCTTCCTTCTTTCTTTCTTCTTTCTTTCTTTCTTTCTTTCTTCCTTCCTTTTTCCTGAGAAAATGTTTTCTTATTCTTAACTGAGCTAAAAGATATCTGTTTAAAGTAATAATAATAATAGTAACAATAATAATAATGTATTGGGTGATTATAACATATGAATACATGAGAGGAATGACAGCATTCCTGTAAGGGATGAGAGGGAGGATCTGGGAATACTGTTGTTATAAGATAGCTACACTACATGTGAACTTGATACAGCATTATTTGAAGGTTAACTTAGATTAGTTGTAAACTGTAGGGCAACCACTAAATTTTTTTTTCATTTTTTTAAATGTTATTTTTGAGAAAGAGAGACAGAGCGTGAACGGAGGAGGGGCAGAGAGAGAGGGAGACACAGTATCTGAAGCAGGCTCCAGGCTCTGAGCTGTCAGCACAGAGCCCAACGTGGGGCTCAAACTCACAAACCATGAGATCATGACCTGAGCCTAAGTCAGACAATTAACCGACTGAGCCACCCAGGTGCCCCTAAATTTTTTTTAAACAAAGTGTAATTTGTATGCTAAGAGATAAAACAAAGTGGAATAATAAAATGTTTAATTTAAACCAGAGAAAGCAGGAGAGAGGAAGCAAGAAACAAACACCAGTTATGATGAACAGAAAACTGTTGCAAATATGGTAGATATTAATCTAACTATATTAATCATCAATCAATATGAGTGATCTAAAAACCCAAATGAAAAGGCAATGGTTGTCAGAGTGGATCAAAAAACAAAACTCAGGGTTCCTGGCTGGCTCAGTCAGTTGAGTGTCTAACTCTTGGTTTTGGCTCGGGTCATAATCTCATGGTTTTGGGGGTTTGAGCCCTACGTTGGGCTCTGCACTGACAGTGTGGAGCTTACTTGGGATTCTCTTTCTCTCCCTCTCTCTCTGCCCCTCCCTCACTTGTGCTGTCTCTGTGTCTCTCAAAATAAATAAATAAACTTAAAAAAAAAAAACTCAAATATACCCGTCTACCATAAACCCTCTTTAAGTACAGAAATCAGATTGGTTGAAAGTAAAGGGATAGAGAAAGATATACCATGTTAATGCTAATAAAAAGAAAACTGGTAACTGCATTAATTTCAAAGAAAACTGACTTCAGAGCAAAGAAAATTATCAGCGATAAAGGGGGGCATTACAAAATGATAAAGAGCTGAATTCCCCAAGAAGACGTAACAATTCTAAGTGTGTATCCACCAAAAACACAGCATCAAAATATGTGAGGCAAAAAATAATAGAGCTTCAAGGAACAACAGACACATCCACTATAATAGTTGGTGACTTCAACATCCCTTTTTCAGTAATTGATAAAGCAAGCAGAAACCAGTAAGAATGTAGTTGATCTGAATAGCGCTATCAATCAACTTGACGTTTATAGAATACTCAATCCAACAACAGCAGAATACACATTCTTCTCAAGCTCTCGTGGCTCTTTCCCTAAGACTGACTGCATTCTGTGCCATAAATCACACCTTAACAAATTTAAAGAGTAGAAATCATACAAAGTATGTTCTCAGACCACAATGGAATTAAACTAAAAATTAATAACAAAAAGACGGCTGGAAAATCCTAAAATAGTTGAAAAAATTTTAGAAAGTTGTTAATAACACATGGGTCAAAGAAGAAGTCTCAAGAGAAATTTACAAATATTTTGAACTAAATGAAAAAGAAAATACAATTTGTCAAAAATACATACTTCCCAGAGAGTTGCTTGTGCTCTTCCAGAAAGGGTACTTCTATATCTCTCTCTGTCTCTGTCTCTCTCTCACCTATCTATCTATTAACTACCTGCTGTCTATCTATTAGATATCTATCTATCATCTATCATCTCTATCACCTATTTATTTTTTATTTTTATTTTTTAATATTTTTATTTATTTTTGAGACAGAGAGAGACAGAGCATGAGCAGGGGAAGGGCAGAGAGAGAGGGAGACACAGAATCTGAAGCAGGCTCCAGGTTCCGAGCTGTCAGCACAGAGCCCGATGCGGAGCTCGAACTCACAGACTGTGAGATCATGATCTGAGCCGAAGTTGGATGCTCAACCGACTGAGACACCCAAGCGCCCCTCACTTATTTATTTTTTAGTAATCTCTATGTCCAACGTGGAGCTTGAGCCCACGACAGGGAGATCAAGAGTTGCATGCTCTCCCGACTGATCCAGCCAAGGTATGTCAATGAAACTGTACCTAATCCCAGTGTTAGAATCTGACTCAATCACAGATGTGATGAGCCCCCCTCTGAGGTAGCTAAGGGCATTCAGATGGCTTTGATGGGACTTAGGGACAGGCACACTGTGGCTGAAAACTTCGGAGGATAAGCTCTTGGAGAATGAAGGAATTCATCTAGACAGCTTGTTCCATACAGAACGTTCAAATGATCTCCCCCACTCACGTTATGTCTGTGTCTCTCAAAAATAAATAAATATTTAAAATATATATTTTTAAAAAGGGGGTGCCTGGATGGCTCAGTCAGTTAAAAATCTGACTTCTCTCTGGTCATAATCTCACAGTTCGTGGGTTAGAGCTCTGCATCCGGCTCTCTGCTGTCAGCTCAGAGCCCGCTTCAGATCCTCTGCCCCCCCCACACCTCCCCCACTCATGTTCAGTCTCTCAAAAATAAACATTACAAAATATATTTTCAAATGCTGTCTGTTTTTTACTATAAATACCCCAACGAAACTGTAAAACTTTTCACATCATGAATTTAAGATATTCTAAAAATGACATTGCATTCCCCCAAAGATCTGAGCCTCTGGTAGGCTAGTGCTCACTTGGGCATTTTTGTTTTTAACTGGGTTTAGCAGGAAGTGCTGGCATAAAGCATAAGGACGTATCATAGTTTAGCTTTGACCTCACTGTTGGGCTGAAATCTGTTATTTGGCTTTGCCTGATCTCAATCTTTGGAAGTCTAAATATTTCCCACTTTTTTGCAGCCTTATCTTCTGCTTGATCAATAATCATGTGATTGCATAGGGAACTCATATCTAATTGGAAATAATTCCAGTAATAGGAATGACACATGCCTTTTAGATTTATCTTTACTATTTGAATATTTATTTACAAATATAGGCAAGCATTTTAGATGTTACTTAGAGTGAAAAATCTCCAAAATTTGAAATTGTGTTAGCTAAGGTTTTAAGTGTATGTTTATTATTATAAGAGTATGGTGTTGTACTAATTAATGGTAATTGTGAGTCATTAAATTTATGTATGAAAGTAATTAGTATTTTCAGCTATTTAACAGGGAAAGAGATTGATAATTATTGTAAATTTTTGAAAGGGAGGGTACTAGCTAAATAACTTTAATATGACCAACCATCTCATCCTTTACAAGCAAACAGATGTGTATAAAAATTGGAATAATAATTGTATTAGTCTGTTTGAGATGCCATAACAAGACACTAAAGACAGGGTGGCTTAAACAACAGAAACTGGTTTATTGTCTCACAGTTCTGGAGGCTGGAAGTCCAAGATGAAAATGCTAGAATGGTCGGTTTCTCGTGAGCCCTCTCTTCTCACAGATGGACACGTGCTCACTATGCCTCACGTGGTCTTTCCTCCGCACACATTCTCCCGGTGACTCTTGCTGTTCTTATAAGGACATCGGTGCTATTGGGTTAGGGTCTCACTCTTGACCTCATTTTAACCATAATTACCTTCTGAAAGATCCTATCTTCAAATACAGTCATCTTGGGGGGTAGAGCTTCAACATATGAATTTGGAGGAACTCAACTCAGTCCATAACAATAATATAATAATAAGGTAAAACAGTAATAATGTGTTTGGTATACTAGCATCCATAGCATTACCTAAAATTAACTTTGTGAACTATGTTAATTTTTATTTATTTCATGCCACATAAACTAAAAGAAAAAGTCTCACGTGGGACTTCTTCAGATCTTATGAGGACAAGTTAAAAGTGGAACTTCAACTTTACCACCTCAGGATTCCACAAGGAAGAAAAAATCCAAACCCTGAGATAAAACATCTTCAATCCAAATGTAATTTAAGAAGAGAGAGAGAATTAAGAAAAGGAATAATTTGAAGAGTAAATAAAAATTCAAAATAATGGAATTCCAAGTGCATTAAGAAGAAAATTTTTTATAGTTTTGAGTTAATAGGAGCTTAGTTTTATTTTTTATTTTTTTTAACGTTTATTTATTTTTGAGACAGAGAGAGACAGAGCATGAACAGGGGAGGGGCAGAGAGAGAGGGAGACACAGAATCTGAAGCAGGCTCCAGGCTCCGAGCTTTCGGCACAGAGCCCGACGTGGGGCTCGAACTCACGGACCGTGAGATCATGACCTGAGCCGAAGTCGGACGCTTAGCCGACTGAGCCACCCAGGCGCCCCAGAGCTTAGGTTTTAAACAAAAATAGTTCAAAGTAATTGTTTTAGATTGCAATCATTCTCAGTAGTAGACAAAGCTGTGGATCCTCTGTGCAAATTTCCTTTTAAAAGTGGGTTTTAAAAATATTTTCCTGAATTACAAAACGCTGTACTCAAAAAGGGCGATACTATTACTTAATGTGCCATCTCCGTATCTTGCATCAGGCATCTGGACATGTAAGATCACAGGTCCTTCTTACATTTGATAGCAATGGTGAATGGTTTACTAAGAGGTTTTTAGCTTCTACTAGTTAACATATGAATCTGCTAAAGAACTATTTACAGAATGGAAATTTGGTAAAGGAAAGACCCGTGCAACTCGTGATGGATCATACATGGCCTAGGTCAGGAGTGGATGAAGAGCTCACAAGCATGCCAAGTTCTGTGCACATCCTCCAGCTGCATGTTCAAAAGGTAATAAAGCAGTGAGTAAAGTAAGAGAGTTACCAGTCAGAAGTAGACAGATTGTGGCCCAGGTCCACTATCTAATCACAGGCAGACTACAAGACATGCAAGAGATTACAGACCTCTTGTTGAGTTTTAAGAGTTTATGTGTAATTTGCACCACAGTCCTTTATCACGAGTCTTTTGCAAATATTTTCTCGCAGTCTGTGGTTTGTTTTCTCATTCTCTTGACTGTCTTTGGCAGAGCAGAAGTTTTTAATTTTAATGAAGTCCAGCTTATAAAGTATTTTTTTTCATAGCTAATGACTTTGGTATTGTATCTAAAAAGTCATACCCAAGCCCAAGATCACTTAGATTTTCCCTTATTTTATCTTTTAGGAATTTTACAATTTTTCCTTTTATATTTAGGTCAAGGATCAATTTTGAGCTAATTTTTGTGAAGGGTGTGAGGTTGGTGTCTAAGTTCCTTCCTTCATTTTCGTCTTCCTTCCTTCCTCTCCCCTCCTTCTTTCTTTCTTTCTTTCTTTCTTTCTTTCTTTCTTTCTTTCTTTCTTTCCTTCCCTCTCTGTTTCTCTCTGTTTCTCTCTGTTTCTCTCTTTCTCTCTCTTCTTTCTTTCTTTCTTTCTTTCTTTCTTTCTTTCTTTCTTCTCTCTTCTTTTTGCATGTGGGTATCCAGTTGTTGCCAGTGCCATTTGCTGAAAAGACTATCTTTAGTTTATTTTATTGTCTTTGCTCTTTTGTCAAAGATAAGCTGACTACTTAGGTGGGTCTATTTCTGAGTTTTCTATTTTTTTCCACTGATACATTTGTCTATTCTTTTGCAAGTACTTTACTGTCTGGATTATCATAACTTTATAGTAAGTCTTGACGTCTGGTGGCTTCAGTCCTCCTGGTTTGTTCTCTTCTAAAACTGTGTTGCATATTCTGGTCTTTTACCTCTCCATGTAAACTTCAGAATTAATTTTTCAACATCCACAACATAACTTGCTAAGATTTTTTTATTGGGACTGCATTGACTCTAGAGATCAAATTGGGAGGAGCTGGTATCTTGACAATATTGAATTCCTTAATGATGAATGTGAAATATCTATTTATATAGTTCTTTGATTTCTTTCATCAGAGTTTTAAGTTTTGCTCATATAATTCTTATACCTATTCAGTTAGATTTATGCCTAAGTATATAATTGTTTTGAGTGCTGTAAGTGTATCATGTTTTTAATTTCAGGCTCCACTTATTTATTCCTGCTATATAGAAAACTTTTGTGTATTAATTTTGCATTCTGCAACCTTGCTATAATTGCTTATTTGCTCCAGGAGATTTTTCTGGTCTATTCCTTCAGATTTTCTACATAGACCATTGTGTCATCTGCAAAAAAACAAAAACATAAACACAGTTTTATTTCTTCCCAATCTGTTTACTTTTTGTTTTATTTTTTCATTTTATTGCATTAACTAGGATGTCTGTGATGTTGAAAGTGGTGAGGGGTGCCCAGGTGGCTCAGTCGACTGAGCGCCTGACTCTGGTTTCAGCTCAGGTCATGACTCCAGTTTTGTGGGATAGATTCATGCTCACTGTGGGGCCTGCTTAAGATTCTCTCTCTCTCTCTCTCTCTCTCTCTCTCTCTCTCTCTCTCTCTCAAAAAAAAAAAAAAAAGGTGGTGACAATGGTGAGAGGGGACACACTTACCTTTTTTTCTGATCACTGTGGGAAAGCTTCTAGTTTCTCACCATTGAGTATAATGTTAGCTATAGGGTTTTTGCTAGATATTCTTTATCAAGTTGAGGCAGTTTCATCTATTCCTCGATGACAGAATTTTTATCAAGATCAGGTGTTGGATTTTGTCTGATGTTTTTTCTGCATCTATTGAGATGATCATGTGATACTTTTTTTTTCTTAGCTTGTTGATGTGAAGGATTACGTTAATTGATTTTTGAATGTTGAACCAGTCTGGTACACTTGAAATAAATCCCACTTGGTCACAGTGTATAATTCTTGTTCCACATTTTTGGGCTTGATTTACTAATACTTTTTGAGGATTTCTGCATCTATGTTCATGAGAGATATTAGTTTGTAGTTTTCTATTCTTGAAATATCTTTGTCTGGTTTTGTTATCATAGCAATGCTGGACTCAGAATGAGGTAGAAAGTTTTCTCTCTCTTTCTATCTTTTGGAAGAGATTTTAGAGAACTGGTATAATTTCTTCTTTAAATGTTTGGTAGAATTCACCAGTGAACCCATCTGTGTCTGGTGATTTCTGTTTTAGAAAGTTATTAATTACTGATTCAATTTATTTTATAGATAGATGTAGGCCTATTCTAGTTGTCTATTTCTTCTTGTGTGAGTTTTGGCACATTTCAAGGATTTGGTCCATTTTACCTAGGTTATTAAATGTGTGGGCAGAGAGTTGTTTATAATATTTCTTTATTCTTCTTTCAATATCAATGGGGTTAGTAGTGATGACCCCTATTTCGTTTTTGATGTTTGTAATTTGTCTTCTCCTTTTTAAAAAATCAGTCTTGCTAGAGGCTTATTGATTTTACTATTTTTGAAGGATTAGTGTTTTATTTTGTTGATTTTCTCTATTGCTTTTTTTTCACTCTCATTTCATTCAAAATACTTTAAACATTTTTAAGATTTCTTCTTGACCCATATGTTGGTTGGAAGTGTGCTGTTTTATCTCCAAATATTTGGGGATTTTCTAGCTTTCTGTTATTGATTTCTAGTTTAATTCCAAAAGTATACTTTATATGATTTCTGTTCTTTTAAATTTATTATGGTGTGCATTATGGCCTAGAATGTGGTCTATCTTGGTGAATGTTCCATGCGGACTTGAGAAGAATGTGTTTCCTGCTATTGTTGGATAAAGTAATCAATGGATGTCAATTATATCCAGTTGATTGATGGTGCTGTTGAGTTCAGCTATGTCTTTACTGATTTTCTGCCTGCTGGATCTGTTCATTTCTGAGAGAAAGATGGTAAAGTCTCCAACTATAATAGTGAACTCATCTCTTTCTCCTTGCAATTCTATCAGTTTTTGCCTCATGTATCGTGACACTCTGTTATTAGGCACATACACATTAAGGCTTGTTATGTCTTCCTGGAGCATTGATCCCTTTATCATTATGTAATGTCTATCTTTATTCCTAATACCTTTCCTTGCTCTGAAGTCTGATCTATCTGAAATTAATATAGCTACTCCCATTTTCTTTTTATTAGTGTTGCCATGGTATATCTTTCTCTACCTCTTTATTTATAAACTATGTGTATCTTCATATTTTAATTGTGTTTATTATAGGCAACGTATAGTTGAGTCTTGATTTCTCAAGACAATCTTTGTCTTTTAATTGGTGTATTTAGACCACTGATGTTTAAAGCGATTTCTGATACAGCATACCATATTTGTTACTGTATTTGTTATTGTTTTCTACTCATTGCCCTTGTTTTTTTTCTTATTTTTGTTCTCCACTCTGTTTCTGACATTTGTGGTTTTTATTTAGCACTTTAGATGACTCCATTTTCTTTTCTTTCTTAGCATATCACTTATACTTTTTTTCCTGGTTGCTCTAGAGTTGGAATATACATTTATAACTAATTCAAATTCATTTTCAAACAATGCTACATGGTTGGTGAAAATACCTTATAATAACAAAATAATCCTAATTCTTTTCCTCCACCCCTTGATCCCATGTATCATTGTTTATTGCTGTCATTCATTTCATATATACGTGTGTGCGTGTCATAAGTTGGATCTACGTAAAGCAATAGCATCAGAAAAGGAATAAGTTAAGGTAAAATTAAAACTTTCATCTTTATTATTCTCAATTGATCTAACACATGACAGTGAGCAATTTCTCCTACCAGAAACTTGGAAGTCCCTGATAACTGTTTACCACTATGAGTGACGATGTGATAGCTTTTTATCTTGGAGGGAGGAGAGAACCTGGGGATTTTGTAAATGAGGAAATTAAGGCACTTGAGGGTTGTGACATTCTCCTAATTCTTCATATAAGCGGAAAAGCTAGAAATAGCTCCTGGTTCCTTTGAGTCCTGGCTTTGAGCTCAATTCATTTATAGTTCTGGAACCAGAGATTGTTGCTTAGGAAGGAATAAAAGTGACTTGCTGTGTAGAAAAAGGAACCCTTGTTGTAAGTTCAGGGTCTCTGAGGGAAGAATGCATGTTTTAAGAACAAAAAAACAGAACACCTTTGAACCATGACATTTTGAAGTTGGTGGACACAAACAGCGTAATATCCAAAAGGTCTAACCAAAGATTTCTTCATGAAAGCCACTCAAAGTAATCAAAGACAAAATGGTGATTATCAAATACTTTGTTAATACTAATAAAATATTGATGACAAAATAAAAAATACAATCTACTTGATTGTAAATAAATACTCAGCTTGATTTATGTACTTTACTAACACTAGGTCTGGGATCATATAGATAGTTATTAGGTTTCTCCCTTTTTGTGTTTGTTAGTTTGTTTGTTTAAAGCTTATTTATTTTGAGAGAGAGAGAGAGTGTAGGAGAGCACAGGGGAGGGTCAGAGAGAGAAGGAGAATCCTGAGATTCAGGTTGGAACTCACCAACGAGGAGATCATGACCTGAGCCAAGATCAAGAGTTGGATGCTTAACTGACTGAGCCACCCAGGTGCCCTCCCTTCTTGTGTTTTTAAAGCACACTTATTCTTTTAAAATTAAAAAAAATGTTTATTTATTTTTGAGAGGGAGGGAGAGGCAGAGAGAGAGGGAGACACAGAATCTGAAGCAGGCTCCAAGCTCTGAGCTGTCAGCACAGACCCCGAATCAGGGCTGGAACTTGCGGACTGCACCGCAAGATCATGACCTGAGCTGAAGTTGGATGCCCAACCGACTGAGCCACTCACATGCCCCATAAAGCACACTTGTTCTTTTAAAGAACACAACTCTGTATTATAAACCTCAATTCCTTGACTGGTAGATTCATTTCTATAGATAGGTTGTGAAATCTTATATAGGAGGTCTTGAAGTTGGGTGCTGCACTACATAAGTAGCTCCCTGGGATACTGAGATAGGATGGAAACATAACCTATGGAGGGGCCCTTCTGTTTCCCTCTCTCCTCCCCTCCTTGTTTATTGTTTGAACACAGCTCACCTCCCTTCTCAAATTCCCATTTACTCTCACACACTTAAGTCTTCTCTAGTAGTTATTAAGGGCTTTGAAGAAATGGTAAGTAACTTTTAGATAAAATGGTTTAACACTATGCTAATAATTACTGTGGATACGATCCACCAGTGGATGTGAAAATTAGTAAGTGAAAATTTGAAGTGAAACAAAATTTGCATAGTTTCAAAGTATCTCCGCCTACCCCAGATATTAACTCCAAGTGATCAAGGTTCACATCACCAGTAACAAGACATAAACCCCTTGATAGATTGAGTATCATATCTTGCCAAAAATGTATGACCTCATGCAAATCATGAGAAAACATTAGGCAAACTTAAATTGAGGAATATTCTACAAAATAAACCATCAATACTCTTCACAAGTGTCAAAATCATGAAAGATAAGGAAACACTGACAAATTGTCATAGATAGGATGAAACTAAGAAGTAATTACCAAATATCATGTGGGATCCTGAATGGGATACTGGAACAGAAAAAGAACATTAGAAGAAAAAGTGATAAAATTTGATCAAGGTCTGTAGTTGACTTAATAACATTGTACCAGTGTTAATTTTATAGATCTGATTATCATCGTGTATTAGATATCTAAGATGATAACATTAGGAGAAGTTCATGAGGGGTCCACAGGAACTCTTTTTATGTTGTTTGCAACTTCCTGTAAGTTTAAAATTAGTTCGAAAGAAATGAACAAAGGGGTAAAAAAGAGAAAGAGACAAACCACAAAACAGATTTAGAGAACAAACTGATGGTTACCACAGGGGAGGTAATGGGGGATGGGTGCAATAGGTGATGGTGACTAAGGAGTGCACTTATCCTGATGAGCATCAAGTAATGTGTAGAATTGTTGAATCACTAGATCGTGTACCTGAAACTATTATAACACTGTATGTTAACCATACTGGAATTAAAATTTAAAAACTTAATTTAAAAACAAACCATCGGAAAAAAATCGGCTCAAAATAAAAAGTTAAAAAATTTGTTGCACTCACTTTTTAACACCTCAAAGGGCTATTTTTTCCCATTCCTTTAATGATCCTACTCAAAACCTTGATATTTTTGGGCATAATGTTCTAACAAGACTATGACTAATGCAAATGACGGATGGAAACGTTTTGAAAGAAAATAAAAAATATTATACCAAACCAGAGTTGTATTCTCAAATTCTCATGCTGCTTTTTGAAAGTTTAATTTATACCCTGTTTTGTGTTTCAAATGAATTCTGGTGGTGTTGTGGACTAACATAGTTTATGATAGGTGTGGGATTTAACTCAGAATTTCTTCTTTTGAATATTTTCTGGAATGGAGGGACTCACTATTCACAGCTAACTGTTTAATGATGTGGCTGAAATTCTTATTCCTTGGGGACTTCCGAATCTATTGCTTATAGATTACTTTAAATGCTAAACATTCAGAATTTGGTTTTGTTGGTTTTCCATATTTAAGTGGTGTTAAAAAGCAAATGAGACATTGCAAGTGCAAAGAATAAAATGGTATATATAATCTCAAGTGTTATAATTTGTAGTTAGCCATAAATATGGGTAGTTACGAAGTCCGAGAGGAAGTACCAACCAAATCCATGCTATTATCTACATAGGAATCTATTGTGGATTGTGTTAAAAAGCAAATTCTGATTCAGCAGGTGTGCAGTGGGCCCTGATTTCTGCATCTCCAAGCATCTTCCCAGGATGCCATGTTGCTGGTCCACGGATGACATTTTGGGCAGTAAAGACTTAAATGCTTGGAAGGGAAATGGAACAGATGAATCCTGTCTACTTCAGGCATAACATTTCAAGGAAGGGATTTAAAATTAAACAAGTGAAATACTTAAGTACTTAAGTGCCGGAAGGCAGTGTGGCCATAATCAAAATTTGAGGAAATCTCCCCAATGACTCAAACTCTGGGGACAAAGAGAGCAACAGGTGACTCAGCAGTCACCTCAGTGTCAGATGTTGCCTGAGCAGAAAGGATAGAGACCGGATTCGGTTTGAGAATAGGCTGAACCAGTCACGGGCAGGTTGGGTAGGAAGGAGCCCCTTCTTCTAGGAGGTCCGGAATCCCCCCAGGAGGATGTCTACCACTGCCACCAGGGGGCGCGCCCCCACCGCTTTTCAAGGTTGGCAGTAAGGACTGTCACCTCCCCTTGGGGAGGCCCGTGGGCTGGGGGATGAAATGAGATAAGGAAAGGGACACAACGCGGGACCATCCCAGGGTCTTAGAGCCTGACCTCGGGTCTCTCTGTTGACAGAGACTCGGTGAAGAGTCATGTGTTTACAACTCTTAGGATGTTTACACTTGGCAGTCGAGCGAGCCAGGCTTGAAGTGGGTTTTGGTCTGCAGTTAGATTCCAGGTGTTGGAGAAGCAGGGTTTGCCTTGATTACCCTCATTAGAGATAATACGCGGTTATTAAATATGAAGAGTGACAGACTTTGGCATCTCTTTCTTTTGGCTGTTTTGTATTTTCAAAATGCTGCATTGCTACAAACAACCTTCCGAGGAAGGGCTGGCAGCATCTCTCTAGTAATCAGTGAGGAAACTGAGGAACAGGGAGAGAACGCCTGCACCTTAGATCTTTGGCCAAATCAGAATCAGAAGTCCAGCTTCCTGCTCTAGCCAGCCAAGGCTGAGCACCTGGGTGGGCTGCCCCCCATCCTCCGCCATCTTAGGGCTCCTGAGAAGCCTCAGGGCACAGGGCGGCTGGGAAATGTTGGGCAAAGTGGCTCCCGTAAGGAGGCGGGCCTGGGGCCCCCTGCCCTAGCCTTCTGCTCAGTCCTGCCCAAGTCAAATCATGCCAATTCCTCTCATTTAAGTCAACTGTCTTAACTACTTACACATGAACAGATTCTTTTAATTTTTTCTTTATTTTTTAAACTAAAAAAGTAGGACATGCTGATGCCAGAAAAATAATTCCAAAAATATAAAACAGTATAAAATAAAAAGTGGAAGTCCCTCTTTATTCACTAATTCCCATCCAAAATCCTGTAATTCCACCTCCAGAAGTAACTGTTGCTAGCCATATTTAAAATATATATATTTTATATTATATAAGTGATTTTTTTAATTAAGTAGGCTTCATATCCAGTGCGGAGCCCAATGTGGGGCTTGAACTCACCACCCTCAGATCAAGATCTAAGCTGAGATCAAGAGTTGGACGCTTAACCAACTGAGCTACCCAAGTGCCCCATTAGTGTAATTTTATATAATACAAGTATATCTATGTGTGTTTATTATTACATATATTTATATATCTATAAATAAGTATAGAGAGATCTATAAATTTTATATCCATATGTATTTATACCTATATATATTTTGACATCTATTTGCCTGTCCAGAGACATACATGATTTTGCTTAACTTTACAAAAATGATGTTGCACAATTCTTTACACAGTTTTGCTTTTGCTACTTAAGATATATCTATCAGGATGGGGTCCCAAAATTTAAAAATAATAAGACATTTTATAGATGTATTTTCTTTTTTTTTTAAGTCTATTTAGTTATTTATTTATTTTGAGAGAGACAGAGAGCGTGAGCAGGGGACAAGCAGAGAGAGAGGGAGAATCCTGAGCAGGCTCCTTGAGGTCAGCACAGAGCCCAACTTGGGGCTCAAACTCATGAAATGGGAGATCATAACCCAAGCTGAAATCAAGAGCTGGACGTTTAACTGACTGAGCCACTTAGACGCCCCTTATAGATCTTTTTTTTTCTTTATTAAAACCATGGGATTACTAAGCCTAGTATTTATACCTTTACAGAAATAAGCTCCCAGGGCCCTCCCTGCCATACTCAGCATCCTGTGTTCCAAGTTTACATCCACAGAATGAAATTAGGGGGGCCTAAGTGTTTTCTTTCTGAATGATTATGATAGAATGAGTAATTTGTTCAAATTATGAATTCTCAATTTTTGTCCTCTGAGGATTCAAAATTTTGACCCCTCTATTATCTCCATGGCTCTGGATTATTTTTTATAGGAGTCTCTTTTATCTTATTTTTATAATGTTTATTTTTGAGAGAGAGAGAGGCAGAGTGTGAGAAGTAGAGAGAGAGGGAGACACAGAATCCTAAGTAGGCTCCAGGCTCTGAGCTGTCAGCACAGAGCTCAACGTGGGGCTCGAACTCACAAACTGTGAGATCATGACCTGAGCCAAAGTCAGACACTTAACCTACTGAGCCACCCAGGCTCCCAGAGTCTCTTTTATTTTTAATAGCACTTGTGTGAAACAGAAGACAGATACAGCCTTAGGAATAAGGTGTGTTTGTGTGCCCTGTCTTTCTTTCTTCCAAACACTCAAAAAAAATTGCTTAAAAATATTGACAAAAAGGGGCTAGGTAATATATTTTTCATTTTTAGATTTGCCCTCCAGGATCCACCAAAAATACACACCAAACTGTATTCTCTCAAATAGCAGATCTCAAACCTTAACGCAAGAGAATCCCTGGGAGCTTGTGAAGGATGCAGATTTCCAGGCTTCCTGAATCCCATTCCCCTGGGTGGGGCTGGGGATGGACATTTCTCACAAGCTGTCTTGTACTTTTTAAGCCCACGGGCATTTGATTGAAAGGCTGCTCCATGGCTCTGCCACCGAGTGGGTGGGAATCTCTCCTGATGGTACCCATTCTACTTTCTTCTCATTTAGAAGAAAAGAAGGGTGGAAAGAATGCATAAGAAATGGTTTGTGATTTTTCCATTAAAAGCAGAGTCCAAATCTTATGCACATCTGAGGGATTCTTCTGGGTCTGTCTTTAAAAGCTTGACCCCCGAAGTTTACCGGTTGACCTGTCGTCCTGCAGTTACCCTGGGGTAGTGTAACTGGTTTGAGAAGCAGCCGGTGACTGTTTCAATTTCAGCTGAAGTTCCTTATAAAACTAGCCAGTCTGGGAGGTCATTTGTCTCTGATCCAGAGGCAGTGGTTTCGTTATTCTTGGCTTACACTGAACTTGGAAGGGAACTGAAGCATCAGGTAAAAACAATCTACACCTACGCAGCATGAAAAAAAAAATTAGAGTTCTATACACCGGTGCAGATGGATTCCACAGGAACAAGCGTCCGTTTACCTGAAGTTCAAGGACAGGCAATGATGACCTGTGAGGGATTATTTTCAGAGGGTTATTACCTGCGGGGGAGAATTGGCACAAGGGAGCCTTGGTGGGGGAGCGGGTTCAGGAAATGTTCTAAGTCATGATCTGGAACCCATGTAGGGTATATGCTTAAGCTGTGTGCATTTTATGGTTTGTATATTATGATACCTGAATACTTTTATTTTTTTTACTTTTTTTTATTTATTTAAAACAATTTTTAATGTTTATTTATTTGAGAGACAGAGATACAGCACGAGTAGGGAAAGGGCAGAGAGAGGGAGACACAGAGTCTGAAGCAGGCTCCAGGCTCTGAGCTGTCAGCACAGAGCCCAATGCGGGGCTCGAACCCACGAACCGCAAGATCATGACCTGAGCTTAAGTTGGATGCCTAACCGACTGAGCCACCCAGGGGCCCCTATTTATTTGTTAAGTAGGCTCCATGTCCACCATGGAGACCAACGCAGGGCTTGAAGTCACGACCCTGGGATCAACACCTGAGCTGGGATCTCGAGTTCAATCAACTAAGCCACCCAGGCACCCCACTAAATATTTTTTTGAAAAATAAATAGCTGTGAATATGACAGTGTTCCACTAGGAAAACAAAATCTACAGTTATACCCATGTAGCAAGTCAAAATTACCAAATAGTTGTGCAAAAGGAAAATAAAAAATTGAAACTATAATAAAATAAGCAGTTTCTTTTAACTCTCGTTGTAAACTGAACAATTAACATAGCATAAGCCCCACCTTGCAGACAAGGTGTTCTCAAATGCCTCAGGATGTGAAGTGTGGACTCACACACACACGAGTGATTATTTTGTGTTCTTCAAAATGCTGACAGGAAGAGTCTAAAGGAGTTTTACTGGCTTTTTGAGAAAGACAGCTAATAAGAATGGGGAGGGAAACATGTGGTCAGGCTTTCCTGGATGAAGTTGGGGTTCTATCCAAATCTGGGTGCTGTGTGCGTGCAGGGTGACACGTGTACAGGTGAAGAGCAGCGGGTCAATGCTGCAGTTTACCAAGGTTAGGCAGTGACAGGAAGCCTGGGTGGTTGTCTCCAGACATATGGAGGGGGTGCTATACCTGAGGACTATTCCAGAAACATTCCATGGAAGAGTTTCCTCCTTTCATTCCCTCATCTGCCAACATTTGGCCTTATTGTGTTTAAAGGTTTTCTGTGAGGGGCATCTGCCTGGCTCATTTGGTAGAACGTATGACTCTTGATCTCAGGATCATGAGTTCAAGCCCCTCATTGGGTGTAGAGCTTACTTAAAAAAAAAAAAAAAAAAAGACGTAAAAAGGTTTTCTGTGAACATCCAGTGGTCTTTCCTCTTTCTTGGGCCATATCTCCCTGTGTTATGGTACAATCATGGTGAGCACCTCACACAGCAAGTGGCTTTTCTGGTTTTCTCATTTCTTCCTTTCCTTCCTTCTCAACTGGTGGTTTGTCTGACACACTGGCACTCTTTCGTGTTATGGAGCTACAACCTTGTTCTGTTGTGGAAACTGCTTTATCAGGCTGGGTGCTGTGGGCGAGGGGAGGGCTGGAGAACTAGAAAGAAGGCAGAAGGGTCTAGAAGCTGCTGGCTGTCTGGGCACAGATAAGGCCCTGCTCCCTGGCTGAGTTAAGAGCTCTCCTGGGCTGAGCATCAGTGAATGTGGTCATGGGAGGCTTTTAACTCTTTGTTATAAAGGCAGAGCTGGGAGACAGATGAATCACTTCTGGGCCCCCGCATCCAGCCCAAAGTCTTTGCACAGCACTGAAACTGGAATGTTGATAAGGAGGTAAAAACAGGGGCTGTGTGTGGTGATTCCCAGCACCCAGCCCTGGGTGAGGAGGTGCCTGGCTCACTCCTGGAAGAGTGAAGGCCTCAGCACATCCTTGGTCGATGCCTCTCTTTCTAAGCAAGCTAATCCTTAGACTGAATATCAGGGCCTGGAATTTTCTCTCTACGGACAAAAATGTGAGATGGAATACAAATGGATTAAGAAATAAAAGGCAAAAGCTACCTGAGGATTGATGATGATCCTGATGGTGAAAGGTAAGTAGCACATTAGCTATTTTAGTTGCTGCTCCTAACAAAATTCAGTTGGAAAGGGGGTGCCTCTGAAGACTAGGAGACAACACATAGGACAAAAATAACTGTTTTCCTTGGAAGAGGAGCCCACTGGGGTCTGTCTTCCTCCCCCAGTGCTGACACAGGACTTAGCAGTCTGCTCTCCCCCCCCCCCCAACTCCAAAGTGTTCCTGTTGAAGAAGAGGGACTTCCTTGACCCAAGAAGGAAGCTTTCCTCTCCTTCTTGCAGAGAAGCCATCGTCTGGGGTGTGGGGGTGAGGGATCCACCAGGGCAAAGGTGCTATCAGACCGGGGAAGAGAATTCCCCATTTTTCATCATGGGTGGTGACTGGCTGCTTGGGGATCTTTGTTTTTACTTCAATACCCTCTTTACTCTGAAATCTGTCAAAATGAGTATTAACTAAAATGTCCTTTCTATGTGCCACTGGAGTGATCTGTCTCTCTCCCCTGCCCTGTTTCTTCCTCTCACTGCAGGTGTTAGGAGAATTTCTAGGGAATTGCCAGTTCCTGGTTTCTCCTCCCTGCTCCCTCCCGGATACCTCTCCCTTTACCGGATTACACAATTCCTTGTGCCTGTGGCAATCTCCCCCTGAGCTGGTGTTGTGTTCATTCCCTAGCCCAATTAGTTCTCTCTTTCACTTTTATTTTTCCTATTTACACTAGAAAAAGCTATTTGAGTATCTTCCCCAGTTAGCTGAATGAAGGCACGTACTCAGCTCCTAACCTTCCATTCCTGTGTCTCTGAATGTTTGAGGGAGGTAACACCACTGGAGAATTCCCCCCACACACTCCAGCCTGGATGAACTTACATAGTTTTAAATCCTTCTCAGTACCTGGGAACCAAAGCATAAGGACAACCACACCGGCATCGTAGGGAAGGTGTTCTGTGTCTGGGAATATGTTGAGCTGAGAACACGTCTGAGTAAATGACGTAACCAAGAAGCAGAAAAGTCTTCCAGTCTCCTTGAGTGAAATGGTCCCTCTGTGGAAAGGAAGCCAGCCACTTTTGAAGGCTTGCTTTGTTGTTTGCTGTGACCCTGCTGTCCCCATGTGATATCTGGGTTCATCTTAGAGACTGTGGGCTAGGTGATCACCCACGGGTCTCCAAGGTTGGTGACACACTTGGACTCTGTGTGTGCTCTCAGACCGAGGAGTGGAGAAACTTCCTTCCTCCTCACCTGCCTAGATGTCTGCATCTACGTTCCTTAACATGACCAGATTCCATGGAGACAGTCACCCAGACAGACCCCTGGTGTCCAGGTGATCCTTTTTTGTTTTCAGCCCCATCGCAAAGGCTGTATCTCAGGTCTATTTATCTGCTATCCTGCCCGCAGACCTAGGGAGGCACCTGGAAACCCTCGCAGGAAGGGTGGGTGGTTCTGAGACCACTAGGTGTTCTCTCTAAATGGGCACCTTTTTGCAGGGCTGTGGGCCGGTCCAGACTCCAGGACAGACACCACCCTAAGTAGGTGAGGGTGGGAGCAGAACTGGGGGCAGGGAAATGGGGGAACTAGGGCTTCCTCCTCATGGGGGGTAGGGGCAGGCTGATGCTCCCTGCGGAAGGCCAGGGTCTTCCTCCCGAGGTTGGCTAGGGATCCTCAGGCTGCCTCACTCAGGGACAGTGCCAGCCGCCCCTCCCCCCTCCCCCCCTCCCTTCAGCAACAGCATTGGGTTGGATCCAGCGCGATTGGGAGTGAAGTGTGAGCCGAGCCAGCGCGGGGAGCCGGGACACCCTCGCGAGCCAAGTGCCTCCAGAGAGTCCGGTTCCAGGTCCAGAGGCTGGCGCGCTGGGGATCCCCACAAGGGGGCGGAGGGAAACCCAGGAGGCCCGCGGGAGGAGGCGCGGCTAGCGGCTGGGCGCGCGCAGCTTGAGCGCACTCGCGGCGTCTCCGCTCCGGGCAGACAGTGGGGAGCGGGGCTGAAGAGACCCCCTCTGTTTCTCCGAAGTTTCGGGCGATTCCTTCTGCCCGGAGACCCGCCTCCCGGCGGCGTGCTCCCCACGAGGGGGCCTTCTGCGCCGCCCCCTCCCTCCCCCTGGCACCGCACGGCCGAAGGATCGCGCACGGGGCTCCCTCCCCAGCTCAGTCTCCTCCCCACGCGCCCCCTCTCCGCCGCGCCGGCCAGCGCGGGCTGCGTCCCCGGCACTGCCCCCCGCCCGCTTCCGAGCCTGAGCCGCCGCGCCGCCGCAGGCTGCGGGAGCTGCGCCGCCCGTGCTCCCGGCGCGCTCCGGCCCCGCTCGGCCCCGGCTCCCCGCTCCCCGCGCGCGGACCATGGAGTGAGGGAGCGGGCGGTCCCGCGACGCGCTCCCGCAGCCGGCGAGGCCGGAGCCAGCCCGGGTGGCCTCGCCAGCCCGCGGAGTTGGCCAGCGGCGGGCCCTCCTCCCGCCGGTCCTTCCCCGCTCCTCCTCCTCCTCGGCCGCCGCCGCCCCCGCCTCCCGGCCGCCCCCGCCGCCCCCGCCGCGCCGCCGCCCGAGGCCGAGCGCGGACGCCGAGCGTGGGAGCCATGGCGCGCGAGGAAGAGAGGGACCCCGAGCGCCGGGAGGCGGCGGCGCGGGCCAGCGGCGAGGAGGAGGAGGAGGAGGGCGAGGAGGGACTGAGCGACAGCGACGACGAGGACGAAGACGACGAGCCCGGCAGCGGCAGGGAAGAGGAAGAGGAGGCGGCGGCGGCCAGGCGGGAGCGCAGCGAGGACGCGCGGCTGCAGCGCGCAGGGGTGCCTCCCGCCGCCGTCCCCGCCGCGGCCGCCCGCGACAGGAGCGGCCGCCGCCAGCCGAGGCCCCCGCCGGGGCCGCTGCCTTGCCGCCCGAGGATGCCGTCGCCCGACGACGAGGACCGCGAGCGTCGCCGGAGCCGCCGGAGGGACCTTCTGCTGAGCCAGCTCTGCTTCCTGGCCTTGGTGGCGCTGCTGCTCTGGTCGCTGTCGAGCATGCAAGAGCATAATGGTGAGTGCTCGCGGCTCGCCCCGAGTGGGCGCTGCGGCTCCGGCAGCTCGGGGCTCCCGGGCCGGGCGCGGGGCGAGCAGGCTGGCCGGCAGGAAGGGGTGCCGGGCACGAGGACTCCCCCTGCCTCTCGGAGGGGCTCGGGAGGAGGGGGCCCTGGAGGCCAGGATCGCGCAGTGGAGTCGCGGCCGGCACGCGGGGGCGCCTGGCTGGCCCTGGGGACCCTTACCTGTGCCTCTTGGCTCTCTGTCCTTCTTACCCACCGGCAGGAGGGACTGGTGGCGGAGGGGGTGGGGGCTGTTCCCCTAAAGAAGTCCCCCAAGGCCAGCAATGAAGTTGTCCCGGTACGATTTGGTACCTGTGCAGGTAACCACCTGTACACCTTCGGCTTGTTGAGGGCATGAAGGGGTCTGGTTGACTGGTGAAACACATAATTTCCCAGTGTTCCCCATACGGAACAGGCGGTCTGGACCAGGCAGAAAGCTCCGTACCCGCTTTTCTAGAACAGGTGCCGGGAACTCCGGGGAGGAAAAGTGTTGGCCGCCTGGCTAGGGTTTAGGAATGGACTTGTTCTCTTTCACTGACCACTCACTGGGAAGACTGATCCCTTCTGGGCACTTGCAGCTCTGGAAGAAATGATTTAGATTGTGCTGCCCCGTCACGCTGCATTCTGCTCTCATGGTGCCCTGCAGTGGGTCTGCCCTTTCCCCACAACTTTTGTCTTATTTGTCCTTGGCCTTTCTTGAGCTGAAATAGACCTTGTGGAGAAATGTGCTCAGAACAGTTGTCCACTGAAAACAGTTTGGACCCTGGGGGGCAGCTGTCTAAATAACGGAGGGAAAGACTTGGAAGAAAAAGAATGTTGTAAAAACGGTTTTATATCCCAGCAGTTCAAGTGGCATGGTTCGTGGGAAAACAGCCGTAAAAATGGTTGTGAGAAAAAGAAAAAGCCGTTACAAGTATGTGCCTTGGTGTTAAGAAAGATGTAGCTCTAATACAAGGCGTTATGAAGTGCAGCACAAAAGCACTTTGATAGTGATGGTGAAGGATGGCATCGGTTAAAAAGGGGATGTCCCCCAGATTGGCTGGTCTCGTGCTTTGTGGGGAAAGCAGGTGGTCCCTCTTGGTTCAAGTCTTAGCAGACCTCTTGACAGACTTCATCTTATATGGTAATATGAGCGAGTCGGTCCCGGTCTTCAGTGGAGCCGTTGGGACTCCAGAGCTCTCTCCTTTTCTCTTGAATCCCAGATTATCTGGTGAAGGGGAGTGTGCCAGGGAGGGAAGCTGGACTTCTCTTAAAGGGCAGTGTCGGACCTGCCAAAAGCAGTGACTGACTGATTCTCTCGAAGAGGGTTTTCATTAACCCCCTTTTAATCTTGCTGATTTTTGTGAGTGCAAAGCCAGTCTGTACTTGATGCCACCTTTGGTAAGGGCTCTTCTAAGTCAATTACGTGCCGGCCATGTTTCCTGCATGCTGGGGCTCTGGGAGTTCTAGAGTGCCCATCACTTCCAGGATGTAAGGGGCATTTTTCTGGATGGCCAGTGTGGCCCATAGAGTTAAGTCCATCGATGGCTGGGGGCCACCTGGGGCTCTGGGAAAGCCGGGGTGTTCAGGAGGAAGGGGGTGGAAGACACTCTGCAAACTAGAAACCTGGTGACTAAAATGTCATTTTGAAATGGTTTCCCTAGCAGTGACATTTCTTTTCAGGTGCCACCAACTCCGACTTTGTTCCATAGCACAGCCCTTTCCCTGGTCTCTTCCCTTGATCTCTGTCCTCCCATATTCTCTCTCTCTTTCTCTCTCCTTCCATAAATGCAAGCTTTCAGAAGACCCCCACCTCAGCAACTGAAGATCACCGTGAAAATCCAGCAGTGTGAAGGGGGATGCCATCCAGCCCCCAAATGGCACGCCAGTTGTAATTCTGTCTCGAATCACCTTTTCTTCAAGTAGATACTCATGATTTCATTACGTGATACCTTGCTGATTCACAGCCAGGCCCAGGTGTTTGTGTGTGTGTGTGTGTGTGTGTGTGTGTGTGTGTGTGTGTGTGTGTTTTAGATCATATTTAAGATATTAATGTGTGTGAATCTGCAAGTGGTTATTTAGCTTGGGGGGGTTGTCCTTTGGCATACTTAAGCTTTAGAATACTGACTTTTTACCCTGGAAACTTGGGTGCTAACTCTACTTAAGTGTCTTTTCAGTATGGATAAAAAGTGTGGAGTTTGGCCTTGTTTCAAAGACCCTGTGTCTGCGAGAGGCTGAGTGATTCACTTAAGGTCACACAGCAATTGAGGAGTAGAGGGAGGACCCAACCCAAGGTGGCCTGACTCTTTGATCCCACCTCTGTTTCCTGGTATTCATGCCACCATCTGGGTGCAGCTTTGTAATATTTATATAATCACATGGGGGGTACCTTCCTAATGATCCAAGGAGAATATAGTTTTTAATTTACCTTGAAAACCACACCGTGATTAAAATGTAACTTCTCAGAGGCCTGTTTTCTTAACACATATCGATTTTTCTTTTTTTATAAAAAAGACTGTTCTTTTACCAAACCAAAATAGGGATGTGTGGCAGTTGTGTTATATAGTGTTGTGTAACACTTCGATGGTGTGGAACCTGAGCTCCCTTTCCTGACATCTAACCAAACTCCAGTATTGACTCCTTTCTGCTGAGATGGGATGCAAGCATTATTAAATACAAGTCGGGGAAGGGTTACTGCTGGAATCAACAAAAATGTGAATCCTCACAATAACCAGAGCAGGAGTAACAACTGGTGGATGGGCTTGTAAGCGCCAAGCACTGAGCTCAGTATGCTTTATGTGCATTGCCTCATTCAGTAGCTGCACACCATCTTCGCAGACGCTTGAGCTTTCAGCGGTAGAGGAAGCAAGGGCTTCCTCTTCAGGAAGGGAAACAAGGGCTCTTCAGTCCTAGCTAGGGCTCTATGGTTGCTGATAAAGATCATGTTTTTTTTTTTTTTTTAATTAAAAAAATAATTTATTTATTTAATTTACATCCAAGTTAGTTAGCTTATAGCGCAACAATGATTTCAGGAGTAGATTCCTTAATGCCCCTTACCTATTTAGCCCATCCCCTTTTCCCCCCCACCCTGCTTCCCACCACAACCCCTCTATTTGTTCTCCATATTTAAGAGTCTCTTCTGTTTTGTCTCCCTCCCTGTTTTTCTATTATTTTTGCCTCCATTCCCTTATGTTCATCTGTTTTGTATCTTAAAGATGACATTTTTGATCTGTTTTCAAAGCCAATTGAAGTAAGGTGTCAGATTGGCTAAATGAGGGTTTTCTTTTCTTTTTCTTGTTTCTGCAGTGAGAATGGATTACTTTTGCATGTTTTGAGTGGTCTGAAAATGTTTAGTTTTTCTTTGAAGTGAGGAACCTGGTCATCTTTTTCCAGAAGTGGTACGAATAAAGCCCAGAGGTTCTAGCTTAGGAGTGATGATAAACATCCCCTCTAGAAAGTTCCTAGGTAGGTGAATAATGAATAAGAAAAAAAATATGTAATATATATAGCTCAAAGTTTACATATATATTCTGGCCCAGTTACTGTTTCTAATAATGGATCTCCTCAAAACGTAGTGGTGTAGAACTACTGTTTTATGTTTTTGCTCATGGATACTTTGGGTCAGGAGTTTGGACAGGGTGTTCTGGGATGGCTTATCTCTGCTCCACGTCTGGGGCTCAGCTGGAAAGATTGAAAGGCTGGGTGACTTGACAGCTGGGTCTGCAGTCATCTGGAGGCAACATCACTCCCGTGTCTGGGGTTGAGGCCAGCTGTTGGCTGGGCTCTCAGCTGGGCATTTACCCAGAACACCTATGTATGGCCTCTCCATATGGCTTCTCCATGTGCCTTAGTTTGAACTCCCTCAGAACACAGCAGTTGGGTTCCAAGAGGATAAAGTGGACGTACACAGCATTTATGTCTTAGCCTCAGAAGTCATGTGGTATGACTTCCACTGTTTTCTTTTGGCCAAGGCATTGGCAGTTGTCATCCTAAGTTCAAAAAGGGGGGACATAGATGTCACCACTTACTCAGTGGAGGAGTGTCAGGTTATATTGTAAGGAGAGCAGGTGGGCATGTATATTGTGGCTATCTTTGGAAAACCAGGGATCCAAGGGATAATAACTTAGAGACACAGACATTTCCCAAGGAGGTAAATGGTGAATGATAAATATACACATATTTGAAATACCTTCCAATCATGAAAACATGGCAGCCCGTCTTAAGTTAGGTGTGGGGTCCACAGGTGGTATCTGAAAAGAGGGCTGTGTGGGTACTTGAACTGCACATTTCAGTTGCCAAGCTGAGAGCCTATCTTTAGCTTTGCGACCTCCCAGTCCTCAGAGGACAATGGCCACGACCTCTCAATCTCTCGTGTGGTTTACAGGGACGCCTTGCTGGATTCTTCTGCCTGGATATCCTCCCTTCCTGCCCTCCCTTCCATGCTTCACTACACTGGTCTTTCTAATGCTCCTCAAAAGGGTGACATTTCTTCTGGCCCCAGACCTGTCACACATGCCAGTTCCACATTTATCAATCACAGCTCGTTCATCTTTCACTTCTGGGCCTAAGATCTACCCAACCAGACTAGGTCCTCCCATTTTGCTCCTTGAGCTATTTTCTCTTCATAGCATTTATCACAGTTGCCAATTATGTATTTGTTTGGTTGTGATTTGAGTAACCTGTCCTCTTCACCACATTCTAATAAGCTCCAGGAGATCAGGGGCCCTCTGACCTTTGCTCACCTTTGTCATCTGCATCAACTGCCCTTAGTAGATGCTCAAAAGACACTTGTTAAGTAAAGAAGCTGTTTTGATTTCTGAACTACAGTACCTGTAATAACTAGCAACTGCATGTCAGGAGCTCAGTTACTGGCATGCGTTTTAATCTCACGATTTAGGATTCTTCCCCCCCTCCCCCATCCATCAAAGTCAGTGTTGTTACCCATTTTTCATGGGCTAACACGGAGCCACACAAGGTGAGTGCCTTGCTTTGTGTCACTTCATTAAGTGGCAGGATTTGATCCCAAGCCCACTTGTATCCAAGCTGCATGCCCCTGCATTGCCTAGCTCCAGCTGAGGAGGACGCGAATAGAAAATGGGAATCACACTGCCTTTTTCAGTCGACTGGGGAGAGTAAAGGAGTAACAGAAGGTTGCTTTCATAGAAGCAGTATTTTAGAAACACATCGCTTTTCAACCTTTTCTATTTTCTGCCTAAACATATATAGATGTGTCTCTCCTGGCTTTTCTTAGCTGCTCATCAACCCAGATTTTTCTCAAAGATTTCCTTTACTTGCAAGCCTTGAATCCTTGTGGGAAGATTTTTTTTAATACCCTGGAGGGTTGGCAAAGCCAAAAGAATTGCAAAACCAGCCATTTGCTGAGAATTCCAGGGCTTGGTGGAAGTTGGCTGATAGGACAGGATTTTGGCAACTCTCTTTTTCCTCAAGGAGATTACTTTTCCTTGAGCTAAATATATGTTTTTGGAGGGAATAATAGTACAGTGACTCTTGTATTGGGGAGACTGAGGTACAGAAAGTTCATAAGATGTCCTTGAAGTCACATAGCAAATGAGTGGTACTTCCAGAAGGTAATTCAAGTTTTTCTGCTCTTTTCCTGCCCTCAGTTTCTGAAGGGCTTGTTTGGCAATGACTTTTGTTTGTCTTTGCAACAGTTTGAAACATGGTTTTATCCTGTAGGGTTTGAGAATTTGACGTATTAAGGGATACAGTGTAAGAAGGTTTTCTCTAGTGAAACGTGGTGCCATCCAGGCAGTTTTAATCACAGAGTTGTGAGTTTTAAGACATGGAAGATATCTTCCAGACTCTCTCCTGTGGCTGCAGGTGCACCAGTCCTGTCCTCATTCTCATCCCTGGGGGCTTCACCTCCCTTACCAGTTTTCCCACTCCCACCTTTGTAAGTGGTCCCTTGTGAAACAGTCTTCAGTGGCACCTCTTGAATGAGTTTCTGCCTGGACTCCACTGGTGTAAGACCCAAGGACCTCCATTCATTCATCCAGTTAATATTTGGCAGGCTTTTTACTAGTTGTTGGGGTGACAGCAGTGTCTGAGATGGATACTCAGAATATTGTCCTCATGGTGGCTTAGACTTTAGTGGGAAGAGAGGCGTCGAACAGCTAATTTTCAAGAATTATAGGCGAGGCGAATGAGAGAGACAGCATGGCGTGAGGAGGTGTTGGTAGTAAGGAGAAGCTGGAACCTGGAAAATCAAAGGAATTAGGTTGGTAATGAATGGGGAACAAAAAACAAATGTATAAAAATTGGGTAAAAGATACTGACAGGCAGTTGACAAAGCAGTTGTAAATGACCAGTAGATACCAGTAAAAATCCTCAACCTCAATAATAATCAGGGAAATCTCATTTTAAAAATGATGAAATACATTTTTAAATATCAGGTTGGCAAAAATGAAAATGCAGGATAATGTCAAGTATTAACACAGGTGCAGGAGAGATAGCTTATCTCATTTACTGCAGGTGAGGGTATAAATTGGGTCCCCAAACATGGTGGGGAACTGCAAGGTGATAAGGTTTTAGGCACAGACCCCAAATGAAACCTTGGCTAATAAAATTTTTTTTTTACTGTTTGTTTATTTTTGAGAGACAGAGAGACAGAGCACAGGCGGGGAAGGAACAGAGAGAGAGGGAGACACAGAATCTGAAGCAGGCTCCAGGCTCTGAGCTGTCAACACAGAGCCCGACACAGGACTTGAACCCATAAACCGTGAGATCATGACCTGAGCTGAAGTCAGATGCTTAATCGACAGCACCCCTGTTTCCCCAACCTTGCCTAACTTTTAACGAGATGTATATATGGGGAATTGTGAATTTGAATGGCAGTGCATAGACATTTGACACTTGGATAGAAGCTGAGCTTTCCCAAGGGGAACTGGGTGGGCTCAGGTGGTTAAGCATCCACCTCTTGATTTAGGCTCAGGTCATGATCTCAAGGTTTGTGGGTTTGAGTCCCACGTTGGGCTCTGCACAGAGCCTGCTTGGGATTCTCTCTTCTCTCTCTTTCCCTCCCTTGCTCACATGCTCGCTCTCTCTCTCTCTCTCTCTCTCTCCAAAAATAAACATTAAAAAAAAAAAAAAACAAAACTCAACTTTTCCTGGACACATCTGTGATCGAGGAGCAGTCATG
The DNA here is from genome assembly GCF_018350215.1 of Panthera leo. NCBI lineage: Eukaryota > Metazoa > Chordata > Mammalia > Carnivora > Felidae > Panthera > Panthera leo. The sequence goes on from NC_056681.1 coordinate 44,044,044, forward strand.
ACCCTTTGAACTCTAGACTTCAAACATTGGAAGGTACGGTGAATAGGCCTTTGATATTTCTGGAGGTATTCAAACCAATACAAATTGCTTATCTAAATCATGAAATCTAGCCATTATTTCTTGTCCATCACTCTTCATTTCTAGGAGAATGAGAACAATTAAAGTCTGCTTCTCTGTTGACCTAGTTCAGAGGAATTTCACATTTGCAACTTTGTGTTTTTCTCTTCATGACTCCCTCTCTGCTTCTGCATTGTTTGACCTCAGCAAAAGTCATTTTCACTTGAGTGACAAACTGTGCGCTCTGAACCCACAGGGAACAGGAAGTAACAAGCACATTTCTTGGGTAGGGTTTTGATGTAAGAACAAAGTGGGTGATGGGAAGCATGGGTGACCAGGAGAAAGGGAGTGCTGAAGGTTAACGTTGCTGAGTCAATAGCACCATCTTTAAGAAGGAACATTCACTTTTGGACATTTTGACTTTGATTACTGGTAGGACATCTGGGTGGAATATAGCTGATTGTCAAAAGTCAAGATCATAAGCAGTTGCTACAGATAAGTACCTGGGAAATAGTATGCATGAGGGTGAAAATTGTATCTTTGCTTGGCTCCTGGGTTTCCGTCTTCTCTGCACCTTGTAATCATGAGGGAACTTTCAACTTTACTTATGTCTGGGTCTAACCCTCCCCCCCACCCCCCACTCCCTGCAGAGATTCTGACATAATGTTCCTGGGTATAGCTTGGGTATTGGTATTTTTTTTTTTTTTTAAGGGAAGCAGATGGCTCTAGTGTGCAGCTAAGACTAGGCAACTCTGGATAGAGCAGTGGTCAGTATTTATCACAGCCATGTCAGTGCTCTTTGTACCCGAGCTATGAAGCATGCTGGGCTTAATTTTTCTGTCCTAAATGTGAATGAGTATTTGCTTAGTTTTCTAAGCCTTCACCACTAATTGAAGCCCAAACTTTCCTCCGGTTGCCCTCACCTTCTTTGCCTATGTACACTGCCGTTAGATATTCTATCCAGTTCTCTTTTTTCAGAAGTCCTTCTCAGATTGTTCCAGCTTGGTCTAGTCTGGATAGGTTGCTTGTTAAATCTGCTGCCCAGCTGTCATCTTGAGATCTGCCTATAGCTTCATACTGCCCATGACTCCCCCCCCCCCTCCCCAACCCCCAGCTCTCCCTGTGTTGCAAGGAACCTGTATGCATTTCCTGCCCTGCTTGGTTTATCCCTTCACCTGTGGTACACGTTTCTGGGGATCACACACTCCAGGTGCCTCCTAAGACAGAGTGTGGAAACAAGAAAACAAAGGTTTGAGACATCGTAGATTTGAAAATAGGTTTGAAAATACATTAATTCGAGTCTCACACTTTGAAGATAGTTTGGCTGGAGGGGGAATTTATGTTGGAACTCAGTTTCCCCAGTTTTGAAGGCATTGCTCTTAAGGGTTACCCCTGAGAAGTCTGATGCTGTTCTAGTTCTTTTGTATGTTACCTGTTTCCTCCTGTCTCCCCCAAAAGCATGGGTGCTCTTTGTTCCTAATGTTCAGGCATATCAGTTAAATGGCTGGGGTGGTTCTGTTTTCATGTATTGTACTGGGAACTCACCTGGTTCTTTTCATCTGGAGGCTCATGTCCTTCAGATCTGGGAACTTGTGTGCATTCCTCCAACCCAAGCTCTCTCCCCTCTCTGGATTGTCTGTTACTGGGGTGTTTGACTTCCAAGATTGATATTCTGATTTTCTGATCTCTTCTCTCCCATTTTTCCCTCATCCTCCTGCTCTAATTTCTATAGGTTGCTGAACCACATCTTCTAGTTCTACTGAGGATTTCATTTCTGCTGTTGTATTTTTAGTTCCAAGAGCTCTTTTTCTCCCTCCTCTGAGAGTTATTTTTAGTAACATCCTGTTCTGCTTCATCAATACAGCATCATTGCTTATATCCTAAAGTGTGTGAATAGTAAGTAGTCTTTGGAATTTCCTTTTCTGTATGTGGACTTGGTTTTTTCCAGGTTGCTGTTGTCTTTCCACTTTGTTTTTCATATTATGTGCTTTCTTTAAAAGTTAAGTGATCCTTTGTGTGTACTCATATTTAAGAGAGGCTACTGAAATGATGATTGGAAACTGCAAAGAGGAGGGTCTGTTGACTGTTTCTCTGTAAGGTGATCCAACTGGGCCATGTCACCGGGCAGTGCTCCATGTCTCCAGTTCTGGATCTTTATCAGGGGGTGGTTGGGTTTCTCAGAGAGGGGTTGCCCCATGTCCTGTCTGGAGGGAGAACCAGTAGGAATCCAGTGGGAGAGGAAGTGGGGGCTAGGGGGTGTTGTTCAGCAGAAACATTCTCCTAGACTCAGTGAGTTGTCCTGAGGCAGTTATAAGTATGATGGAGCTGAACAATTTATTTTGATGCAATGCAGTTTATTTCAGGCTCCCTTCCTCCTGCCCTCCTCCCCTCCCTTCCTGCCTTCCTCCTTTATCTCTTTAGCTCTCATATACATGAAACTGGTAAGAGTTGTTGCCCCCTGATGGGGCTTATGCTCAGGGTAGGGGGAAAGAAGGCATAGTCTTCATCATCTCCTTTCCTTTAACTGAGATTTTTATTGAGATAGTTGTGGATTCATATGCAGTTGTAAGGAATAATGCAGAGAGATCCCTAGTACATTTCCCCCAGTTTCCTTCAATGGTAACATTTTGCAAAACTCTAGTATAATACCATAACCAGAGAAGTACCATTGATAACAAGCCACCAACCTTATTCAGATTCCCGAGCTTCATTTGTGCTCATGTGCGTGCATGTGTATATGTGTATCTGTTTAAGTGTAGGTAGTGTTTGTATGTGTATATGTATGTGTAGAGCATATGTGTGCAGTATGTGTGTGTGTGTGCATTCAGTATGTGTGTGTGTCGTGTGTACACGTATGTATGTGTAGTGTATGTAGTGAATTCAGCATGTGTGTGCCTGTAGTGTGTATGTGCATGCATGTGTGTGTAGTATTTGTTCATGTGTGTATAGTATTGTGTGTGTGTAGTGTGTGTTAGAGGTGTGTGTATGTTTTATACAGCTTTCTCACTTGTGTTGGTTGCTGTAACCACCACAATCAGAATATTGCACAGATCCACCATCATGAGGATAACTTGTGTTGCCCTGTCCTAACCACACACGGCCTGTGTATCTTTTTATTCAGAAACAACAGTCAAAGTAAGTAACTTCTGTCACCTACTCCAAAAATAAAGGTAAAAAAATTGTAGCTTCTAGAATTAAAGGAAATTCCACCACCAGCAGTGTTGCTCTGCACCGAAAGCTGCTTGTGAGGTGGGGGTGGGGAGAGGAGTGTGAAGTCCGTCAACATTCGCGATACTGGGGGCATGGAGACCTTTCTCAGTCGTCAGGTTCACTCCTAATCAGGGATGGCAGCCATATCTAAGTGCTGGGTGAAGGCTGCATGTGGCTGGTGACCAGTTTCTCTGGTGGATGATGTTTCCTGTCATTTGCACAGCATTGCTGGATGAATTCTCTGTGGAAAGTTTTTTCAAGTTGCTTGTTCATTCAGGCAGTTTGGCTAAGCTTTCTGCAATGAGATTTTCACCAGTATCTGTTTCTTAGGGTATTAGAGATAGAGATCTTGGGGGCTATTGTCTCTTAACATCTGAGAATTACTGCTGGGGGTGGAGCCCAGTTTTCTGACTCTTTGCTTAGTAAATACTTAAGGAAAAAGCAGAAAATTAAGGCTAGAAATGGATTTAATGTAGATGGACTCAGTGAAATTATTTCAAAATCTGAAATGTTCCTGAAGTGCTAAAATCTTGTTGGGAATTATTTGGCATTTAGCGTGGTCACTAAATGGGGAAAATTAGGGAATGTCGGGGGAGGGGGCGGCTACTTCTTGTAGCAAATAAAATATTTTGGGGGGGATTTTTTTTTTTTTTGGAAATACGGGCTCTTAGGACAGTCTTAACTTGCTTCAGGAGAGAGTTAACATCGCTGGTTTACTTTCCACCTGGGGAGTCACCTCATATAACCATGGCAATGATTAGTTGTTTCAAAAATGAGTAACCATGAATTTTTTCCTGTTGGGGTTTTTGAGTTTACAAGATTTCAACTTTTTTCATACCTGGTGTTACAATTCTAGTCTGTGATCTGGACACCACTTCCAAACAAAGCAAAGTTTCCTAGGACCTTAACACCCTAGGCTTTGAAAACCCGATGATAATCACCTTCTTAGTAGGATTTCATAATGTGGTTATTTGAAATCACAAATGTTTGCTGGGTTAAGTGCAAAAAGAAAAACTATTGCACCTACTTTCGATAAATCTGGACATGAAGGCAGGTCAATTCCAGTATTTTCCAACATTGTGGTATATTTCCTCCCTCATATATTACAAAATTGATTGAATACTATATATAATATCTTGGATACCGCTTTTGAATTAAAAAATTAATATACATTCAAATCGCCATGATGCAGAACAAAAATATCAGCCCCCCAAAACTTTGTCAAACCAACCCTTTGCAGTTATACCCTTCTTCATCCCTATTGTTTGACCTCTGTTACCATTGGTTTTGTCTTTTTGAGAATGTCAAACAAATGGAATCCTACAGGATGAAATATTTTGACACTGACTTCTTTCACTCAGCAGAATGCCTCTCAGATTCATTACACTGTTGCATGTGTGGGTAGGTCCATTCCCTTTCATGGCTGAGTAGTGTTCCATTAAACCAGATGTACAACAGCTTGTTTATCCATTTACCTGTTGATATTTGGGTTGTTTTAGTTTTGTTGATTATGAATAGAGCTGCTGTAAACGTTCAGATCCCAGGGTGGGGTTTTTTTTTTTAAATTTTTTATTTCTTTTTCTCACTTTATCATACTGGCTGAGACTTTCAGTACAATGTTGAGTTTGAGTGGACATCCTTGCCTTGTCCCTGATCTTAAGGGGAAAGCCTTCAGTCCTTTAAGTATGATGTTTACTGTAGGGCTTTCATGTCCTTTGTCAAGTTAAGGAAGTTCCCTTCTAGTTACAATTTGTTGAGAATTCTTATCAGAGATGGGTATTGAAGTTTATCAGGTGCTTTTCTGCATCAGGTGATATGATGCTATGTTTTTTATTCTTTAGACAGTTAATATGGTGAATTACATGGATTGATTTTTTGACTACAGATTCAAAAAATGTATATACCCTGGAGAAGCCCCACTTGATCATGGTGTGTTTTTTCTTTCATATTTCTGGATTTGAATTGGTCCTGTTTTATTGAGGACTTTCACACCTGTGATCACCCAGAGTGTTGGTCATAGGTTTATTGTACTATCTTTGTCTGGTTTTGCTGGCCCCATGAAATGAATTAGGAAACATTATTCCCCTTTCCTACATTTCCTGGAAGAGATTGTGTAGAATTGGTAGATTCTGCTCTTTAACTTATCATAAACATTTCTCTATAGCATCAAACTTAAGATATTATTTTCACTGTCTGCATAAGCATAGTATTAAACATCACAAAAATTTTCTTAGTATTATAGCAAGTGATGTTTATTGAACACTTTGCATGCTTGAGGCACTGTTTAAGTGTTTTTCCCTGTATTGAATCCTTTAATCTGCATGATATCCAATGGAGTGGGTACCATTATGATCTCCACTTTACATGCAAAGAAAAATAAGACAGTGTGTAAATAACTTGCCCAAAATTTCTATGTGGCTAAGTAGTATATGAATTCAGGCTGTCTGATTCCAGACCCCATGGCCTTAACTATTACATTTTATCCTGTGGTTATATTACAGTTTACTTTTTCATACCTCCATTTGGGATATTTAGGTATTTTCTATATCCTCACTGTGATCATTGTTCTTGTACTCAAGTCCTTGATAATTGATGGCAATTTCTTTAAGCTGGTTTCCTAGAAGTAAGTGCCATGTCAGTGTCAAAGTGCATGCCTATTGTAAAGGCTAACATCCTGCTATGTAATTTTCCAGGAATTTGAAGAAATTAAAAATTCCAACAGCAGTGTTTGAGAGTACTCAATTCAGTGTTCTCTGCCAGAATGGAATATTATGATTATTTTACATATTTTAAATTCAGTTTGCAGAGAGATGGTATCTTACTGCTTTATTTTGTGTTTTCTTCATACTGGTGAAACTGAATGTTTAAAATGTTTATTGACTTTTTATTTCTTGTGAGAAAAACTTATTCATGTCTCTTCTCCATTTTTTTCTAATGGGATAACTATTTTTCTTAATGATTTGTAAAACTCTTTATATATTCCATAAATACGTTTTTAATCCTATGTCAGTTTTGTTGTTTTTTTTTTTTGGCATACAGAAGATTTTCATTTTTATCTAGCTAAAACTGTATTTCTTTTTTTCTTGTCTTTTTTCATTGTTTTATTCTTCGATCCAGGATCTCAAGTGTGTACATAAAACCTTGGTTTGTGAGCATAATTTGTTCTGGAAACATGCTTGTAGTTCAAAGCACTTGTAAATCAAAGCAAATTTCAAGAACCATTGGCTCAGTTGTGATCATATGACATTTGTCATCACGTACTACTTGTATTGCAAGACATCGCTCCTTTAGCAAGTTAAAATTTATTAGAAATGTTGGCTCGTCTTTCAGAACACTCGCAGAACAAGTTACTCCCAATCCAAGGTTTTACTGTATTTATTCCACATAATCCTTTATGTCTTTTTCCTCATATTATGGTTTAGTTTAAAAAAAATTAACTCTATTTCATTTGGAAGGTATCAGAACTAAGATGAAGATTTCACTTAAACTGATGAACAGATTTAATAGTTAAATTGTTTATTGAATAATCTTTCCTTTACCTAGACATTTGTGGTCTGACCTTTATTCCATGCTTGTTCTCTTATGTACCAGAAGAGTTTTTGTGATGTGTATTTTGTTCTATTTACTCATTAATTACTTGTTGTAGTTCATTAGCGTATTTATTAACGATAGGGCAAGACTCCTCTCCTCTTGTTTTGGGGAAAAAATCATTTGCTATTATCACTTGTTTATCCTTCCAGGTGAACTTTAAAATCTCTGTTGAATTTTGCTCAAATGCCTCTGGGTTTTGACAAATCTATAAATAATTTGTGGAAAAATGGCATTTTACAACATTGATTATTTTCATTCAGAATGTGCTTCATTTGATCAAGACTTTAAAACAAATCTGCCCAGATTCATAATTATTTCCCTCTTTCTTACATTTCTTTGTGAAAATTATTCTGTTATTATTTATTGTGGCTGTTGTTTCATTCTTTATATATTCTCTTAAAATATGTACTCTTTGTAATTAATTCTGTTCTTTATTTTTCATTCTTAAGTTTTAAACTACATACGTATTAATAAACACAAATTGGTTTATTAATGACCATTGGTTTATTAATTACAATTAATAACCAAAATAATACCTTATATTTTCCAATATTTTTCTGTTAAAGGGAATTTTAATTTAATTTTGTTTTTTTATGATAAAGCCCTCAACAAAGTAGGTTTATTTATTTTTTCTTTTTTGGTTAAGTTTTTAATTCCAGTTAGTTAACATACAGCGTTATTAGTTTTAGGTGTAAAATATAGTGATTCCACACTTCCATACATCACCTGGTGCTCATCACAACAGGTGCACTTGGAAGGATTTTTTTTTTAAGTTTATTTATTTATAATCTCTATACCCATCATGGGGCTCGAACTCATGACCGTAAGATCAAGAGTTGCATGCTCTACCAACTGAGCCAGCTAGGCACCCCTAGAGGGAATTTTATGTATGTATGTATGTATGTATGTATGTATGTATTTATAAACTAGCAATTGTTTTTATGTTTACTTATTTTGAGAGCAAGTGAGCATATAAGCAGGGGAGGGGCAGAGAGAGAGAGAGGGAGAGAGAGAATCCCAAGCAGGCTCTGTGCTGTCCTGACATAGCAGGGGGGCGGTGTGGCACGGGGGCGGGAGGGGGGGTTGCTGGGTCTCTCTTGGAATGGGAATGTCATGACCGGAGCTGAAATCAAGGGTCAGATGCTTAAACGACTGAGCCACCTCGGCACCCCCTAGAGGGAATTTTTAGGTTCATGCTGTAGTTGGGTAGTTATTTACTGTTGGCTCTTGGTTATGTTAGTTGCTTTTCATTATGTTGTGGATGTTTCCTCATCTCTCTCATTTTCAAATAAGTTTCTTTTTCTTAAATCAGCCATGGATGTTGTATGTGGTTAGATGCCTTATCAACATTTGTTGAAGCCTTTAGTATAATGTGATGTAAATAAATATCCACAGGAAGCTGCTCCTGAGGCAAACCCCAGATAGCCACGACAATTTTTCTTTTTTCTTTTTTAATAGGATATTGGATCTGATTTTTCTATACTCTTTATAGAATTTTTGTTTTTGTATTCTTTTTTTTTAACATTTATTTATTTTGAGAGAGGGAAAGAGATGTGTTTGTGCATGAATGGGGAAGGGGCAGAGAGAAAGGGAGAGACAAAATCCCAAGTAGGCTCTGCCCTGTCAGCACAGAGGCCAATGAAGGGCTCCATCTCATAACTGCAAGATCATGACCTGAGCAGAAATCAAATCAAGAGTCAGATGCTTAACTGACTGAGCCACCCCAGCGCCCCTGCTTTTGTATTCTTGACAGACATTGACCTATAACTTCTTTGCCAGGTTTTAGTGCTAGCATTACACTAACTTTACAAAACAAATTGATGATTTCCATGTTCTTCTATGTTCTAGAGAATTTTATGAAGCATGGGGATGGTCTGTTAAGTTTAAAATTTGAAAGGACATTTATATAGTACTGCCTGGCCTTTACCTGGCCTGTAGCAAATCTTAAAAGTAATTTTGGAGACACTTTTCAATTTCTGCCACCGCTACGTTCCATGTAGGTAATTTGTTTTCTTAGAATTTGTTTTCTTTTCTCTATTTCATTATTTTTAAACTGAACCAAATTCTGCATTGCATTTTAAAATTTTAACTTGTTTTGTAATTGTGATTATGTAACATTTTCTGATTACTAACGTATGTGTTTCTCTTTTCCTTGATCAAATCTGACTGTATTTGGTTTATTATTTTTGGAAGATCCATATCATGTGTATCTTTATCAATTTTCCTTTCCCCCCTGTTTTCTGAATCAGTTATGGCTTTAATAGTTCCTTGACAGTCTTCTCTTAATTCCTTTGTATTCTAATACCTTGAATTAATTGCTTTATATATTTTTATTCCTTCTTGCTAATGGTGCATTTGCCTTTGAGGGCAGCTTTAGACTCGCCTTGTAAGTTCCAAAGTGGCAAGTAGTCATTATTGTTCTTTTTAAATAGTCTTGTCATTGTAGTTTTTTTTTTCCTGCAGTTATTTAGGAGAGTGATTTTTAATTTCCAAGTTGTCAGGATGAGTTTTAGGTGTATATTTTTATTATTTTTAAATTTTTATTATTTTTAATTTTTAGTTTTGAGAGAGAGAGAGTGCAAGCGCAGGCACACAAGTGAAGGAGGACAGAGAGATGGAGATGGAGACACAGAATCCAAAACAGGCTCCAGGCTCTGAGCTGTCAGCCCAGCGCCCGATGCAGAGCTTAAACCCACAAGCTGTGAGATCATGACCTGAGCCAAAGTCAGATGCTTAACTGACTGAGCCACCCAGGTGCTCCTAGGTGTATATTTTTAAATACCAAATTCTAATTTTGTTTGTCTAGAGAATATGACCTTTGAGTGTGGTTTTTCATTTGTTTTGGTCATTTTTTTTAGAACATGAACTGTTCGTAATTGGATAGCCATTTGTCTGTCTTTCATGTCTGTCATCTTCTCATTTCATCATTTCCCTCTTTTGGTCATTTCCTCTTCATTCTGCAAGAGTCTTTTTTTTCATTCTGCAAGAGTCTTGAATTTTTTTTTCTTTCTCCTGAATGGTTTGATTTTTAGCACTTTGGGTCTGCTTGACTGTCTTTTATTCCACTTAGGTTTTGTTTGTGCATTTCTGACTTTTTAACCATTTCATATTTTGTGCATCTCCATATTAGCTAGCTTCTATTGTAATATTAGCTTTTTTGTTCATTTTTAATTTTCTGTCATATAACTCATATTTCTTTACATGCCCTTGATATTAAAAAATAGATTATCTCTGAAATTTACTTCTACTTCCTTTGATAAATTATTTTTAGAATGTAGTATTCTTTTTTTTTATGTTGCAGAGAATTTTCAGGGTTTTTTTTTTGTTACCCACCTTTGAAGGAGAAGATCCAGGCCCCGTGTGTGCCTTTCAGTGGACTTTCCTGTCTCTCCCAAGCATTCGCCTTGTCACATTGTGTTAGGTTACTGTTAGCATATCTTCAGCTGAAGATCTGGTTGTTGTTTGTTCATGGTCTTGGCCAGATTCTCTTTGTTTATGTTGACTTTTTAAGGGTGACTCAGCTTGCTTGAGAGGAGATCTCCTGGTAGTTTGAATATTTAGATGGAGCTTTATTTATATAATTTCACTCAATTGATAGTTCTTCCATCTAGAGACAGTGCATTAAAATCCAACACCCTCATTTGTATATGTCCACGGTTCTGTCTCTTCTCTTTTTTGTTATTTTGTAGAAGGCAGTATTCCCCCATCTACCCACTCTTTCCCTGGTTGAGTTATACTTCCAGGAACTGGGGTTTCTGTGTGGATGGATATAGAGAGACATTCATAGGGTAGGGAAACCCTTGAAAGCAGCTCCTTTCAGCAGCATGGTTCTGAGATAGGGTTTCACACCTGGGGATCAGTGTGTTCTCCAGCTACCCACCTGTCACACTCCATTATTATGTTTCAGGGGCTCATCCATACTCAGCATCTTTTTTATGTGTTTCTGTATTTCTTTCAGTGGGCATATAGGAAAGAGTAAATCACATACTATTGACTGATTACCCTAGTATCCCAGAATGCCTGTTCAGATTTCAGCTTGAAATTTTTAGTTTGTTACAAAGAAGAAGAAATTTAATTCATGGATAGAGGGATTCAAGAACAGCTACATCTGTCTAATATTAAGCAGCTTATCAGTGTGTTTTCCATGTTCATACCTCTTTCATGTATTTTATCTCAATTATCCCACAGAACGATGGATTAGATGTTATTATCCTCTTTGGGTTAAAGTGACTTGCTCAGTGCCACATAGGTAGACAGTGGTAGTTTCCACTGTGCTAAGCATCTTTGAGGAACATTTCCTGTCAGGGAGTTCAACAGAAGCTATCCCAGTGTGGTAGGCAGAATAACGTCCCCCTCCCTGTCAAAGATGCCCATCTCCTAATCCCAGGATCCTGGGAATCCATGGTACTATATGACATGGGGGAATTAAGTTTGTTAATCAGATGACTTTGAGAGTATCCTGGATAATCCAGGTGGGCTCTTTGTAATCACAGGAGTCCTAGTAAGTGAAAGAAGGAGGCAGGAGGGACAGAGTCAGGGACAGTGGGGACAGAAGCAGAGATGGGGGTGGTACACTTACTGGCTTTGAAGATGAAAGGGGCCAATGAGCCAAGGAACATGGGCAGTTGCTAGGAGCTGGGAAAGGCCAGGAATGGGATTCTCCTGTGGAGTCTCCAGAAGGAACACAGCCCTGCTGACACTTTGAATTTAGCCCACTGACACCCCTCCCTATTGGAGTTCTCACTTCTAGAACTATAAGATTTTGGTCTGTTTTAAAGCCACTAGGATGGTGGGACTCTATTGCTGCAGCATTAGGAAACTAATACACTTCACGCATCAGACTTTGTGGTCTGACACCAAGAAGCAGAAACTGGAAGTCCTGGAGTGATCCATCACACAGATGTTTACGTGGGCAGTTACTATGTCATCGTTTGATAGACTGTACATTTATTTTCTCACTGTGCTGCCGCTACCCTCCTGAGGAGAATGTCAGCTCTCTGGAGCAGGAGCTTCGTCTGTTGTGTTCTCCACCTTATGCCCAGAGCCTAGTTTGCAGGAAAAATTCAATAAATATTTGTTAAATTATTCCTTTTTGCCCAGATGACACTGTACCAACTGAATGGAGTCTCAGATGTGTCCTTGATGGAATACTGCCAACTCTATAAGTAATAACAAAAATAAAAAGAAGAAACCGAGTTAAAATTATGCCATCCCCAAAGATCAAATATTAATTTTTCATGTTTTTTCGAGTGTTTAGTTATATGCATAATTTTTTTTAGAGTTAGCGAATACTCCTCACACACTCTCATATGATCCTCTCATAAAATAAGATAGATGGTGGTCATAAAGTAAATACAGTATTGTATATTATATTTTTGACTTATTTTTTAATGTTTTATTTATTTTGAGAGCAAGAGAGTGTGCGTGCGAGTGGGGGAGGGGCAGAAAGAGACTGAGAGAGAGAATCCCAAGCAGGCTGTGGCTGTCAGCACAGAGCACCACACGGGACTGGGACCCATGAACTGTGAGATCATGACCTAAGCTGAAATCAAGAGTCAGATGCTTAACCAACTGAGCCACCCAGGCACTCCTACATTTTTGACTTATGATGTTCCGTATTACATTTTTGTTACTTAACATATTTGAAATAATGATAACTCAGTTTTTTCAATAATTACCGTTTCACAGGCTGATTGGCATTCCACCGAGTATATAGGATATTCCATTAAATGTATAGAATATACATTTAACACATACATATGTGTATATATGTATTCTATATATTTAAATGTATAGAATATACATGTATATTTTAGAGATTGAGAGTGCAAGTGGGGGAGAGGGATTGGGGTGGGGGGGGAGAGAGAGAGAGATAGAAAGGGAGAATCTTAAGCAGGCTCCATGCTTAGCATGGAGCCCAGTGTGGGGCTCGATCCCACAACCCTGAGATCATGACCTGAGCTGAAATGAAGAGTCGGATATTCAACCGACTGAGCCACCCAAGCATACCTAATGTGTGTATGTGTATGTATATATAAATATATGTGTGTATATGTATATTTGTTTATTGTTGGTTATCTAAAATATTATGGGTTATTTAAAATATTTGGTTACTACTAATTAAACACCCTAATGCGTGAGTCTGTTACTCAGTCTGTCACTGTACTCTCTAGTCATTATTGTGTTTGTAGTAATCCAGTAGGTCCGGTAGAGCTTTTGACAATGTCTGTGGAGTTATGAGGCTTCCACGTGTTTCTGTATAGAGCTCTGTCCACTAGGTTCCCTAACTTAGAGTATACTGAATAGGTTTTAAATTTTTAAAGGCATATCCTGAGGCAGTCTCTGCCTGGTATCAAGTGTCCCCACTTTATCTCATCAACCTCAGATTGCACTTCTATGTGAAATTGTTCCTCAGAAATCCCCAGAACCTCTATAACAACTGGAGGCAAACAGAGTGTTAATGGGACAGTGATGGCAAAGAAATACCAGCTTGGAAAACACATCAAGACAGTTATGAGAATCAGGCAAAGTCATTTCCTTAAAATATATCCTGTGATGACCTTCCCTTTCTTAAGTAGATATTTTTTCTTTCCTCTCTTCTTTTCTTGACAGTTGTTTTGGTTTTCCTACATGCTGCTTGTTCTTCTGGTAACAAAATAAAAAGGAAAAGAGGAAAAAAAAAGTTAACCATTGACTCAGTTTTACAATAGCAGTGGAACACCCAGGAGTGGGGGAGGGGATCTCTCCACACTCCCTTTGGTTATACAAGTCAGCAGTATTAACTGAATTACAAACAACAGCTCCGAGCCTGGGAGGATAAGGATGTCCACTCTGAGGCAGATCTGGACAGTTGTTTTGCCTAAGATGGCAAGAACATCATCTTTCAGTCTCGAGCCAAGACACCATAAATGGGCAGATCTTGTCCTGCCTGGGAAAGGATGCTCCTGGGGGTTTCCGGGTGCCATAGTATCTCTTGAAAGCCCTTTCATCCCAGTGTTTGCTTTATCAGTGTCTTCTGAGTCTGTTGGGAAGTAGGGTAGGGAGGAAAGTAGGAGGAAGGGGAGATAAGAGAAATGCTTGCTTGGGATCACTGTCTTCCGATGAACCTTCTGACTGTCTGCGCAGAATGAGGGTTTATTTTAGGAGACACCAGGAATGAAATATTTTATGTTGATATTTTGCAGGGCTGATCTGTATTGTTCCGCCATGAAGGAGAGTAAAATTTCACGATCCCATCCGGTATCTTTATAGTTTCTGCCATTAAGACATTCATGGATATGAAACTCAGCTCATCTTGTCCCTAACAGGAGTACTGGACAGTGAGTCTGGAGCCCAGGGTTCTAAATCCACTTCTGTAACTAACCTGCATGTTCATGTTTGTTCTCAGTTTCCTCGTCTGTAAACTATGAGTATTTGCGCTACATTGTCTTTACATTGGAAAACACTAAAAATCTCACATTTTATCATGAATTTTAAATTGGTAGCCTGGAATATGTGAGAAATACACTTCCTTCTAAGGCTAATTTACAGCCAGAGCAATATCGTTTTGCTTCTGAGCATGCCCTGAATCATTATTCATTTTTATTTCATAGAATTACTCTTATAAATGTGATTTTCTGTTGGTTTCACAGAGCCATTGAAATTGTACCGCTCGATGGATTTCTTCTGCATGTCATAAATTTTTGCTTGTAGTAGAAGCCAGTAGTGATCAAAGCAAGATCCTTGGATTGGTTATCAGTATTGCCTGCCACCTCCTGTGAGCTTGCTAGACATGTACTGTCATGGGCCCCACCCATGCCTCCTGAATCAGAATCTTTGGGGGATGGCAGCCAGGAAACTTTGTTCTCTTATTGCATGTGAGAAAGGTTGAGAAGCATCTATAAGCCATGGCAGGAGACAGGTGCTTTGGTTTTTCCCTGTGTGTGTGAACATACTCCAAAGTATGCTCCTTGAGTGACTGTCCTTCCAACAGACCTGATGAGCTTTATTTGAAATGCCAAGATAGGGACCCTTCTGTGGGTCCCTTCTAGAAGCTGGGGTTGCTCTGTTGAGAGTCTGAGGATGTTGAGAGGGAAATGCAGAGGCTTTTGGGGTAGGAAGAAGGATGCCCTTTACTTATGGGATGGCATCCATTCCCCTTCCTACCCCAGGCTTACCTTCACATGTGAGGTGCCTTAAAAAGAGCTGTGGGAGGAAGGGGACACCAGCTCTGGCTGGCAGGATTGGGATGCAGCACACACCAAACATGGCTCATGTATTCACCTTTTTATATTCATTGTTATTACCCAAGTAATCCATGGGTTACTTCCTTCTTGAGAAAAGTTAAGACATCACAGATAATGCTAATGTCCTCTTTGAGCATCCTGCCTCTATCCCCAATGTTTACAGCTCTGTCCAGGAGCCACTGGTGTGGCTTATCTTGCTTATTCTTATTCAACAATGTATATTGGAGATTGATCCACCTCATTCTTTTCAATGCCACAATGGTATTCCAGGATATCCTGTGTACCCTCAGATGCCCTTCCTTTTTTTTTTTTTTCAAAAAAATTTTTTTTAGCTTTTATTTATTTTTGAGAGACAGAGAGGGCGAGCAGGGGAGGGGCAGAGAGAGAGGGAGACAGGTATCTGAAGCAGGCTCCAGGCTCTGAACTGTTAGCACAGAGCCCAACATGGGAGCTCGAACTCAAAAGCTGCGAGATCATGATCTGAGTCAAAGTCAGACGCTTAACTGACTGAGCTAGCTAGGTGTCCCCCAGATGCACTTCTTACCCCTTCCCTGCCCTTCTTTTATCACAGGGAGTTACTTTCCCCAGCTTCATTGCCCTCTGACTTCCGGGCAGTTTGGCCAACAGGGAGTACAGGATGGGGAGAGAAAGAAGGCGTCTCCTTCCCCTTCTCTTTCTTCCTCTTCTCTTCCCCTCCCCCCTGCTTCAGGCAGCCTCTCTGTGGCTGCATTCATGCTGGAAGCCCCTCCTTTTCATGGCCTGGCTCCCGAGCTCTAGTAACACCCCCCTTTCCCATTGCCGTTCCCATCCTAGGGATGCTGACAACTGCCTGCCTTTGCTAATCTCTGGGTTGCCTCACCAGCCCTTTGAAGCCGCTAACTGTGTTGTTACCTATACAGCCTGTGTTACCCTGTACTATGTCCTCTCCATTTGAAATACCCGTGTGCTTGTTTTCCTCACTGTGTCATTCGCATGGATATATCAGAGATGATTTTGCTTTTTAGCTCTTCCCACTGTGTTGGACATTTGAGTTGTTTTTATTGTTTTTCACATCACAGAGAGTGCTGGAGTTGAACATTCTTATACACAGCTCCCGTGCCTGGGATCACATCAGTTATTTACCTTTTTACATTGAAATCTGTATGGGTCCGCTCTGGATCTCAGGTGTTCTCCATGTCCCTGCAGTACAGAGTGAATTTGCTGTGCAGAGGGGAGCTTACTAACTAACTGTTGAATGAATGAATGAATGAATGACTATCCGTATGTAGATCTAGGAGAAAGCATTGCTTTCTGAAATACCCTCCAGGCATTTTGCTTCTGTTCATGGCCTGTTCACCTGCTACAGAGCACAGGTTATTTTGGGGCTGATCCAGACTCCAGACCAGCGTGGATGTCTAGGAGCAGTGTTGTGGCTGGTGTGAAATGAGTGCTACAGAAAAAAGTCCCCAGTTTCCTTATGACAGGGCTTAGGAAACCCAGTGTCTGCTGTGACTTGGGAGAGTGTTGTGACTTTGAGGGTGGGGGTAGGTGCTGATAAGGAGTGATGTGGGTTAGGAGGACAGAATAACTCGAGGGAAGCAAGCAGCTCATGCCCACAGATGCTTGGGGTCTACATCGCTCCCTAGAGAGGCAGAAGGTGGGCCTGTGTTTCATTGTGTGCTTCTTTGCTCCACCCCTACAATGTTTGTAGATGAGAAAAAAACCCTCAAAATGAGCATCAAGGGCCATATTGGAAGGCCAGCAGATGTGACAGAAGACCCATAGACAGACAGGGATGTGTGTGTGGAAAAGGAGGGAGAGAGGGTCCCTTGGGGATGGTGGACATTTATAGCTCACTGTCTTTGGGTTTATAAACGTTTTTTCTTTTTTAACAGTTGAGCTGGTAGAGTTTCCCCTCTTCTTCCCCAGGCTGCCGTTCCCCAGGGAACTGCCCAGACTTCAGACACTTCTAAATCCTGCAATTAACTTTAAAAAAATAAGATTAGTTCTGTTTTATAGTGCTTGGCCTATAAATGACGGTAATGAGGAGTCAGGGCCATACAATGACCATTTGATGAACTCCATCCTCATAAACACATTTGGCAGGGATCACATTGTGCTCCCCTTTCAGGAGGATCCTTTACATTGTGAGTTTAGAGACCCTCCCGGCTTCAGGAGCTGCGGTTGCTCATTTGTTTTCCTTTCTTCCCAACACAGAGTTCGTTCTGCAGTGGAAGGACATGGTGTGGTGCTGGGACCTGAAGTGCCCTCTGTCGCCAGCCTGGCATCGTGGGTTAGGGTTTGGCGGTGGACGGAGTTTCAGGATTTGGTTACCCAGCAGCACTGTCTGCCCTTCTCCTGCCTTCGCCCACTTTGCTGTCTGCGGGTCATCCTGGAAAGGAGTTTGTGAGAAACTACCTTATGGGGAGTCCTGGCATGGGGTCCCTTTAAAGTCACGGGAACCTGTGCTCTCTGGGATTCAGTATCTGCTCATGTCTGCACAAGCTTAGCTTGGCTCCAGGCTCTGCGAGGCATCTGAAAACCAGTGGGGCCAGGCTGGAATTCAGGGTGCAGATTCGGTCCTGCACACATCCTCCTTGTTTGGTACCCTGACCTCTCTGGTCCCGTGTCGTGTCAGTACACATGCATTGTAGTTTGAATGAGATGTTGACGTCTTGAGCATCCGTGTGTGGCCGGATTCAGTCAGATTGTGATTAGCCCCCGGTGAGAGGAAAATTGGTAGAGTGGAGAGATGGGAGTCACACAGCTCTCCCACGGGTCTCTGATTTTGTCCCCTTCTCACTAAATACCACCCCCAACGTTCTCTCACAGCCTCACCTTGCCATCTTTTTTCTTTTATTAAAAATTTTTTTTCATGACTTTATTTTACTTTATGTTTTTAATATAATTTATTGTCAAATTGGTTTCCTTACAACACCCAGTGCTCATCCGGACAAGTGCCCTCCTCAGCGTCTACCACCTACTTTCCCCTCTCTCCCACCCCCTAAATGTTTATTTTGAGAGAGAGAGAGAGGGAGGGAGGAAGGATGGGAGGGAGGGAGAGCGAATCCTAAGCAGGTTCTTTGCTATCGGCATAGAGCCTGACATAAGGCTTGAACTCATGAATCGTGAGATCATGACCTGAGCTAAAATCAAGAGTGGGACACTTAACCAACTGAGCCACGCAGACAGTCCTCCCTCCCCACCCCCACCCCCCACCCCCCGCCTTCTGAAGTAAGTGGGAGCCTGCATCTTGCTTGTATTGATTGACTTCCAGAGCCTGAGCCTCTCTGATGTTTTCCTGCTGCCTTTTCTATTTTCAACCCAAATAGGAAATGACCAGGATGGTTTCAGTGCAGAGAGATAGGATTCATGTTGTTACTTCTAAAACTCATTTGGAAGTTTAATGTATATGTGTACATACACACACACACATACAGAGAAAAGTGGATCTGTCACAAGTGTATCACAGTTCATAGCTCGATGAATTTTCACAAACAAACAGCACCTGTCAGATCAAGAGCAGAGCAGGGCCTGCACCCCTGAAGCCCCTTTGTGGTCCTTTCTAGTTACCGTCTCCAAGATTGACCACTATCCCAACTTCTGACAGCATGGATTAATTTTGCCTGTTGTTGTGTGTTACTTCAGTGTAACCTGTGTACATACTCTTTTGCTGAATATATGCATGTGAGATCCATCTACATAATTTAATTTTTTTTTTAAATTTTAAATAGAGGGAGAGAATGTGAGCAGGGAAGGGGCAGAGAGAAAGAGAATCTTCAGCAGGCTTCATGCTGACTGTGGAGCCCCACGCGGGGCTTGGTCCCACGACACTGGGATCATGATCTGAACCGAAATCAAGAGTCGGATGTTCAACCCACTCAGCCACCCAGGTGCCCCACCCCCCCATCTATATCATTTTAACTAGTTGTAGATTCGTCACTATTGTTGCCATTTCATATTTATTGTGAAATTATTGGATATTTGAGTAATTCTTAGTGTTTGTCTGTTATGAATCCTCCTGTTCAGAGCATTCTCATACATGCCTTTCCATGATCATGTGTGCACATTTGGGTTAGGTCTGTACCCTAGTGTGGAGTCACTGGGTCTTGGGAATGTGCCTACGTTCGGCTCTTCCAGATCCTAATGAATAGTTTTCCACAGTGGATGTATCTATGTGAAGTATAACTTGGATTTTAAAGCAAAATAGGTAATTGAATTTGAATTTCATGGTCACATTTGGTTGGATTGAAAGGTTTCTTGGGCAAGCCATAGCCAAGAGAGTCCAAACCTTTGGGATAGAGAAGTTGTACCGTGGCAGCCTCACCCCTGCTTGGCGTTGGGTCCCTGCAGCAGGCAAGAGGTGGCCAGACAGGCACATGTCTTGCCCTCTCTGAGTTGAAGCAACAGTAATTTTATTACCATTGTTGACGCCTCGCTGCATCTCCTCCTCCTTCCTGCCCCTCTTCTTTGTAGACTTTTCTTCTTCTCTCCTCTCAGAACACCTCCAAAGAGGAGTTGTAGTCTTATCACTGACCCTCCTCCCCCATATTTTCACGCACACACATCCCTTGCCTGTAGGAGGCCCAGCTCCTAAGGTAGTAATGCAGTCAGGGGAAACACAGCGTGGAGAAAAGTGTTAATTATACTGGAGAAAGTGTGATCACTGTAACTGGAGCTCTTCAGAGAAAAGCTTATTTAAGACAAAAAAATAGTAAGAGCAAGTCCTTCCACAGTTGCTGTGCCTGAGGCCAGGCCTGTATTAGACAGCCCTGCTCTTGCTCTCGTGCTTTCCTTGCGAGTTTGTGATATGCCAAGCCCGTGGTGAGCAAGCCAACCAGCAGAAACAACCCAGAGATGCACACATAAAAATAACAAGGCGGTATAGTTTCTATACAGTGCATTGTCTTTCTAGCCAGTGCCTCCTGTTCTGGGGATTGTACTGCCAGCTCCTTCCCCAGCTGGGGTCTGGCCCCGGACGCCAAGGCTTGGAGTGAAGGGCCAAGGATCTGGCACCCATCTGGCTCCTGTCCCTTGCCCCCCTCAGGGTACCTGTTTGGGGAAGTAGAGTGGAGACTGTATCTTGGGTGACTGTTTTGACATGTAGGGTCCTGTGCCCACGGACCCCTGCAGAGACCCAGCTCTCGGCCAGACCTGAGACTCCTGCTGCCAGCTCGGGAACCTCCAGAACCTCTGTCGCGGTGGCTGTGCCTCCTGGGAGCTGGTGCGGTGAAGGCATGTGTGCGGAAGGTGATTGGACACAACCCAGGGGGCTTGCAGGCAGCTGTGGCACTAGTCCAGTGGCCCTAGACACAAAGGGCTGTCCTGGGGAGTGGTGCTGGCTTGGCTGGGAGCGAACACACTGAGCAAAGACAAGTGACCAAGTCGGCCTGGTAGGGTTGTATGTTGCCATCACTGGCTCCTCCCTGACCTCTGGTCAGGTGCAGCCCTCTTTCCTTGACCACTGCAAGCCCAGGGCTAGGCAGCTGTCCCTCTCCATTCTGTGGCCTGCTCTTTGGAGAGCATAGGGTACCATGGGCCCTGGTGTGGGAGAAGAATGATCTGGGGCCATCTCATCTCCATCTTCTCTCTGCCCTCTGAGGACAAATAGAGACAGTCCCTTTAGCAAGGTGTGAAAATGGTGGTGTTAGTACCTCCTGTTACTATTTTCTTCCATTCGTTCAATGTCTTAGAAGCTTAGGTGACTCATAAAGCCATATTAATAAAGCATTAATCTGTTCAATTTCCCCTGAAAATCATCGAAGAGCCATATGACTGACTACTTTTGGGGGCTTTCGGTCACCCTGCTGTAACTGGTGCTGCCACCTGAGTTTATATAATTGCAGCTAAAGCAGAGGCTGGTGGCATGTCCATTAGCCATCATAGCCTTAATTGGAGTAGATGTAAGGGTTCTGTTATTCTGAAAAAGCATGCAGATCGTCAGTACCACATCATCCTACTGAGAGACGAGGGCTGGCTCTGAGATGTGAGTTTGCATTGTGAAAGCAACCTGTTTCCAGTGCTTTCCCCATTCTGAGTTGCTGGGAGCTCTGGGGGCAGTAACACTGTACAGGATGGGCTGAACTATGTGCCTGCAGGTGTGCAGTCAGGCCCGGTGAGACCAGAGAAGCCAACATTGGTGCTGCCTGGCGTAACTCATCCTTGTTGGGGAAGGAATAAATGAATATGGAGTCCCAGACCTCCTTCTTCAGGGTGTCCACTGTCTCTGGTGGGCAGAGCTAGGTTCCTGGGCAAGTGAGTTATTGAGGGATGGAAGCCGTATAAAGCAGGATAGACTGGGTGTGAAGGCTAAGCTGGGATGTAGTCTCTCCTAGGGTCAGCTGATCCCACAGGGAGCCCCAGAGCACAGCTACATCCCACAGTTGATCCTGTCTGGGGCAGAGTCAGTCATTCACTGGCCACTGGCTGCCCCTGGCACAGGGTTGGAGTGGGGATGTTGACCTGCCGGGCAAGGCAGCTACCTTGGAGAAGGGGGCAGGTGAAAGCCATTAGCAGCCAGAGCTTATAGCAGCTGGGATTATGCCTGTGAGGTACAGGGGACCTGCATGGGCACCAGCAAGTAAGTACCACGCTGCCCGTGTGCCTGGATGGTGATGGGCTGTTAGTGGACTCAGGTCCTTGGGCCCAGTGAGAGTAGAAATGAGGCTGGACCCTGAATGTGAAGGCACAGGCAAGGCTCTGTTTGGGCTACAGCTGCAGCTGAAGGGAGACACAGTCATGACAACGGTGTCAGACTGGCTCTCTGAACAATAGTCTGGGAGTTTCAAAGGCACTGAAGTGGGAAAGGAGTGATGTCTAAGCATGTAGGGGCAGGGAGTCCCAGGAAGGTGGGCACGCAGGCACAGTTGACATACATTGTACATTTCATTTGCATGTTAAACCTCCACCTCTGAGTGTTTGGGTTTTGTGTTTTTTTGTTTGTTTGTTCTTTTGGCATTAAAGTGAGGGGAAAAGTTGGTAAAGGGCCATCCTGTCTCGGATCAGTTTAAACCCGTCTGGGCTTGCTCGTTGGTCTGTGCTCTGCTTTGCAAGAAAAGTGATAACAGCAAGCAGGGAGTGCCCCGGGTGCATGGGACTTGTTCCCGAGGTCCCTGACTGTCTCAGGGCCACCACCTCTCCCAGCCCTGTCCCTGGGAACAAGCTCCCTCTACACCTGCCACTGTGGATTATGCCAATTGGACATCTCTGTGTGGCCCTGCCCAGGACATTGTAGTAGGTTTTAGAAAAGCAAACAGCTGGATTCAAGACCACGTAAGCAGGCATAGCCAGGCTTTAGAGATGTGGCTTTGAGAATCAGAGAGGGTTTGGAGGGCTCCACATGTTTGGGGAGGTACTCCTGTTTGAGATGGGTGAAAGATGTTCTTTTTATTGGTGTTTTTGCCCAGCCATACATTCTTGCCTCATCCATGTACTCTGGGACACCAGGATCTGTGCAGATGCTAAGTGGGGCTTAGAAGCTCTTTCAGGTCTCAGCAGACCCACAGCTCTGTGCTGTGGGTCCCTCCCACCTCTGTGCTGACCCCACTTTCTCAGGATGGCCTGGCTCCTTTCTAGGCTACTCCATTTCTCCATTCTGAAGGTGGGGTTGTTGGTCAGGAAAATCTCTCTTGTTCTCACTGGGGCGGAGGTGAACATGTCAGGTCCAGATTCCAAAAAATGAAAATGTGGTTCTAGGTAGGTTTACTGAGCATACCTAGGGGGTTTCCTGGGGCCCTCATTGATGAGTGAATATTTAAAACTAGTACTTCCATTGGTCTGTGTTGGTGGCATTTGTGGAGACATGGTGGCATGTTGAGCTCTGTCTCTTCTTGGCCAAGATGCTCCTTCCAGACTTGTGGTGGCTCCAAATTCAGAGCTTTTGGCACACTTAGCTCCCATTCAGGGCAATTGTGAAGAACAACATCCCCAGACAATGGGGGTCATTTTACTGCAGAATGGCTGCCCTTTGTCCCTCTGGCAAAAGGGTGCTGAGAAAATGAATGTTCAGGGCTGTAGAAATGCTGAATAATAAGTGAACTTGATCCCATCAGGCAGCCAAGGCTGAAAGGCTCCCTCTGATTGACCCAGTTATACCTTCAGGGTCCCCAGACTGGTGCTTTGGAAAAACTGGTTGGCTTAAGCGTATCTCTCTGTGCCTCGATGTTATCAGATTCCCCAGCGTAGACTTTCATCTCAATAGTGAGTTGTAGGTTTTGAGAATAATAACCCAGAGGATTTCCTGGAAAAGGGGGAGGAGAGGAGTTGGCCGCAGGATTGTGAATGGGTGTATTGGAGACCCAGAGCCAAGACGAAGATTAATTTACACTGGGAGGGAGGAGTGATGGGCCCCTAAGGGAGTAAATAAAAGCCCCAGTTCACCTTCATTCATTCATCCATTGATTGATAGATTCATTCGTTCCTCATCCATTGAGTCAACAGATGGGTGTGGGATGAGGTCAGTTTGGCTGGTATCATGTTTGAGATGTCCCATATAGATTGGGGTTTGGACAATAGAGGTCTGGGTTGTGGGAAGGAGCAATTCTTCATTCATTTCCCAGAACTGTAATGCAGGTGGCTGGGATCACAGCTGACATTTTCGACACATTTCCATGTTCTGAAAGGACAGGTCAGTTTTTAGTTTTCTCTCTAAATTCACAGGGCAAGTTCCGTCACTCTTTGTTAAATAATTTTCAGCAATGGTAAACCTCAGCTCCCAGACAGATATAAAATGAACATATACTAAAGGTTTTATTTAACTTATGGATGAGGAAACTGGTAAGATGTGATAAACATTTCAAAGGAGAACCAGAGCAGACACATTTATAGATCAGGAATATTGAAATGAATATGCAAATAGAGGCAACATTGGTTTCTTCCCCAGTAGGGGAGAGAAGTCAATTTGCATGTATAGACAATAGTTACTGTGTATCACTGTCAAATTACAGAATTGTAAAATAGCTCAAGGGCCATGAAAAGTAAGAGACAACCTAGAAAGGTGTGTTCTTGGTTTTCTGTTGAAGCACAGGTTTTTCCCTGTACTCTTCTTAGCACCTTTCTTTCTCCAAATTTTTAATGTATAAGTAGCAATGATAAAAGTGTCTTGTTTTTTCATTTTTGATGTGTTATGTTTGTTTTTATGGTACTAAAGCTAAGCTAAGCTCTTACTTTCTAAATAACTTCAAGAGTAATTTTGGAAGAGAATTACTGACCTTACCCTATGTAGTTTCCTCAGACTTATATTAATGAGTAGAAAGTATGATTTATAGGAATTATGTATATGATTTATAGGACTTTGGGTATATGAGTAACATGGGAACAGTGAATCTGTGAACCAGAAATAAATTGGCTCAAACAACATAGAATATTCCAAAGCACAGCTGTTGCAGGGTGGGGGATAGGAGGTAGGGGAAGAGGACCCTTGGCAGAAACATCTAGATAATACTAGAACATAGTTCCTGAAAAAATACTTGGGGATCTCTTCATCCATTAACTTTTAATCTCTGAAAACTTAAAAAAATTTTTTTTAACGTTTATACATTTTTGAGAGATAGAGAGACAGAGCATGAGCGGGGAAGGGGCAGAGAGAGAGGGAGACACAGAACCCGAAACAGCTCCAGGCTCTGAGCTGTCAGCACAGAGCCTGACACGGGGCTCGAACTCACAGACTGCGAGATCATGACCTGAGCTGAAGTCGGTCGCTCAACCGACTGAGCCACCCAGGCGCCCCAATCTCTGAAAACTTTTAATGTAATGTAATTGAATATTTTTCATATCTCTGAAGGCTCTAAAATTCTAGATGTTTCTGTCTTATTTGCCTTTCTGAAGTTTATCATGAAAAGATATGTAGATGTTATGAAAAATGGAAGGACTAGGGAATTTATGGTGGGATTTAACTTAACCTCTTCTGGTTTATTGTGAAAATATTTCTTTTAAAAAAATTTTTTTTAATGTTTATTTATTTTTGAGAGAGGGAGATAGACAGAGTGTGAACAGGGGAGGAGCAGAGAGAGAGGGAGACACAGAATCCAAAGCAGGCTCCAGGTCCTGAGCTGTCAGCACAGAGCCTGATGCGGGGCTCGAAACCGCAAACTGTGAGATCATGACCTGAGCCGAAGTCAGGTGCTTAACCGACTGAGCCTCCCAGGCGCCCCAGTGAAAATATTTCTTCATCACCCTTTGGTAGCTCTGACCCACCTGTCCTGTTGGAAACCTGTTCCTTCCTTGCTTGACCCCCTACAGTCCCTGTTTTCTATCACTGGGGTTATTCACTGTGTCTTTCCCTGGTCCCCCTTCTACCTTCTTTCCCTTTGTTCCTAGGATGCCACTCTAGGTGCTGTACTTCTCTTTTCCAGCCACTACCTCCTGCCCAGCACCCACCGGACACTGCAGCCTCATCTGGAGAATCTGCTCTCTCCTTGGTTTAGATGGTCATGATCTTCATTCTGCTCCAGAGCACCACACCAGCATTGCCACCTGTGCCTGGACATTTCCACCTGAATATTTTTACAAATAACAGTCAGTATGTTTCAAATGCAAGTAATCAAATTCCTTCCAGTGAAATATAGCTGTTTTTTGAACTTATTCTCCTGTCCATTTACCAAATACTGTCAGTTCTTTCTTCTCCGTATCTCTCTTATTGGACATTTTCTTTCATTTCCATTGTTGCGCCATAACCCGGGCCTCATTCCTTCATCACTGAACTGTTGCTGCAGCTTCTGTGTTAATCTTAATTCAGTCAGTGTCCCTTTGGAGCCTTGTGAGTAGATACCATGAGCTGGACCCCAGTGCAGCCATTAGGGGTCTAAGGCTTCTCAGTCTGCAGAGAAGACAGATGTCAATTAGATGCTCACACTACTAAGTGTATGATTATAAGCTGCTGGAGGAAAGTGCTGTAAGAGCCTGTAATGGGAAACCCTGAATTAGTCTTCAGGGCAAGACACTCCTTGGAGGAAGTGATCACCGAGAACCTTGAGGAATGAACAGGCACTAAATACGGGAAGGCAATGTGGAGGGTGTGAGTTTTATCAGGAGAGGAACGTAGTGTTCCCCAGGTCCTGGAGGTGGTTGGAGGCTTGGCACATTAGTGAGACTGGGAAAGACCCACATGCTGCTGTGAAGTGAGTGAGGGCAGAGAGATGTGGGATGGGCTGGGGGTGGGAGGAAGCTGGGGCAGGCTGATGCTAAGTTGCCATATGAATTCAGGTGTCTACATGGATGGACCTTGAATGCTTTATTGCTAAGGGAAATAAGAGGAAGACGAATACTGTATGATCTCACTTGTGTGTGGAATCTAAAAAAAAGCTGTAACTCCTACAAACGGAGAGTAGAATGTTGGTCAACAGTGGCTTTGGGGGAGGAGGAAATGGAAGATACAGACTTCCAGTTACAAGTAAGCTTTGGGGATCTGATGTACAGCGCAGTGACTATAGTTTACAATCCTGTATTATATACTTGGAAGTTGCTGTGAGGGTAGATCTTATATGTTCTTACCACACATGTACATAAAAAGTAATTATGTGAATTGGTGGAGGTATTAACTAATGTTATTGTGGGAAGCATTTTGCCATATATACTAGTCTTAAGTCATTACCTTTAAGCTTCTACAATGTTATAAGTCAGTTATATCTCAATAAAGCGGGGAAAAATTAGGTGTCTATCTTCAGAGCAAAGGGGAGTCTTTGAAGGGCTTTAAGCAGGAAGGGAATGACATGACCAGATAAGCCTTTTCAAAAGGTCATTATGACTGCTGTGTGATATCCAGAGATGTCCAGAGACAAGATAACCTGAAAATCCTCTTGATCCAGAGCAAAAGGAAATGGCTGGATAATATCATAGTGGAGCTGCACTTACTAGAAAGTAAGGGATATCACTGGAGCTGTAAATAAACAGAAAGCTGAATACTCAAGAAGCATGCTGGCTCTGATTGCATCATCTTCTCTGGTGGCATTTGTCAGTTTCAGTAAACAAAGAATGTGTCTTCAATCACTACATAGGGCCAGTAGACAAAGCAAGGGATGTAAATGGATTGGGGAAGCGATCTGAGACCCTGGCATGAAAGAGGAACCCTTTGATCAGTAAAAGGGGGACCATATAATAAATCTGTCCCCCCACAAAAGAAAGAGCTAGGAAGTTTGTCTCTTTTGACCTGGGCTCTGGTTGGGGCTGGGACAAGTCTTCTCCAAAGATATCTTACAATGGATGGTGCCCAAGTGTGCTTGGGAGTCTTCTTTATACTATTTTCATGGTCCTGGAACCCAAGCCAAAAAATTAACATAATAATGAGTCCCCCGCTAGTAATCACCCTGGGATTCCTAGAAGAAGCATCACAGTTTTCTCTGCTACTATTAAGTAGAATTAAACCCTAAAGATTTTCATATGATTGTGTTCCTAAAAAAAGTATATAAATATACATATATAAAAATGGAAATATATGTGGATATGTGTACACATATATGATACACATATATGGATAATGTCTATATGGAGACATATGGGTATATACACCCATGCATATATTCAATATACATTCATATATATATATATATATATATATATATATATATATATATATATATGAAGTTTGGATATATTTTAGATTGTATAAAGCAATATTGACTGTGTAAGTATATGACCTGTTTGGGCAGGTCAGTAAAAAAATCAGTAAAGCATTTTAACTTTTTGTATTTTTGCTGAAGAGAGTGGATATATTGATTACAACTTAATTTTATGAAGTTAAATATGTATGTTAAAAGTTATAGATAACTACCAAAATACTAAATAGGATATATGATTTCCAAACCAATAGAAGAGAAAAATCGTGTATAAAACCCAGTCAGTTCGAGGGTTGATGGGGGGTGGGAGGGTGGGGAGGGTGGGTGATGGGTATTGAGGGGGCACCTTCTGGAATGAGCACTGGGTGTTGTATGGAAACCAATTTGACAATAAATTTCATATTAAAAAAAAACCCAGTCAGTTCAAAGAAGGGAAAAAAACAATAAAAGGAGAGAAGAAGAATAAATACAAGATACGAAATTAGATGGTAGACATAAATGCAAACGTATGAATAATAATAAATGAAGATGGACCAAATTCATGACAGATTGCCAGATTGGGTTAAAAGAATTTCATCTATATGCTGTTTACAGGCAACACATCTACAACATAAAGGCACAGATGGTTGAAATCAAAAGATTGGGAAATTATGAAGGCAAATACCAGAAGATATCATTGGGTTGGATAAGATTGGTACCATTACCCAATAAAGTAGATTTAAAGGCATAGCTTATGATTTGGAATAAAGAGACAGTATTTAATGGTAAATGATACAGTTAACTGTGAAGATAGGACAATTCTAAACTTCTAAGAACTTAATAACATAGTCTCAGAATTACATAAAGCAAAACTGATGTTTTTTCAGGAAGAAGCTGAACAAAAGGACAAACATAATCATATTGAGAGATATGAATACAATTTTGTTAGTAACCCACATATCAGATAAAATCATTAAGGATACAGAGGATTTGAACAAAGGTTTGATCTTATGGACATGTGTAGAATATTACTGTCAACAATAAGTAATACACATTATTTTCAATATGTACAAAGTGGAACATATATAAAAATTCACCTTGTACCAGGCCATAACAGAAGTCTCAAAACAGATCACAGAATTGATATCACACAGATTAAATTCTTTGCTCACAGAGAGACATAACCTTGTTAAATATATAGTATGTTATATCATAATACATTGCAGTTTATTATATTGTGTCAGAATAAAGGAATATTAAAATTAAATGAGTGGGGTGCCTGGATGGCTCAGTCGGTTGTATCTGACTCTTGAGTTCAAGACCCATGTTGGCCTCTGCATTGGCTGTGAAGCTTACTTAAAAGAATTAAATGAGTTAACTGTTTAGTTTAAGAGGTAGGAGGAAAGAACAATAAATATACCCAAATAAGTCAGAAGGAAAGAAATAAAAAATATGAATAATGAATGAAATGGGAAACCGAGTTATAATCAGTAGAATTACCCAAATCAGACTTTGGTTATTTATAAAGAACAATAAAATACAGACTCAGTGACAGGTCTGGCCAGCATAAATGGATATTAGTAGGTGTGAAAAGGAGGATAGGTACAGCTATGGCAGAAATGGAAAAGAATGATTCTCAGTGTGGTAGGAAACGCAGATGAATTTGATATTCTTCAAGAAAAATATAACGTAACAACATGACTGAAGAAATTGAAAACTTGAAGAGATTTGTAATATTAAAACAAATTTTTAATATTATTTAATCAGTATGTTTATTCATCTATTTAGATGCATTAATGTAATTTTCCTCCTGAACAGATTTAAAAAGATAAAAAGTGATCATCTCAACAGGTGGAGGAAAATATTTAAAAATCCACGCCTACTGTCTACCTCCATCTCTGTTTCTCTCTCAAATTCTTCAAACCTGAAGTAACAGGCAGGTGTAAAGAGTATCAAAACCTGAAAATAAATATATGATCATTAATTAAGAAGCACTAAAAGCCTTTTCTTTAAAGTCAGCAATAAGCAGGAGTTCGCTTTATCTTTTGTGATCAACATTTTATCAGAGTTTGTAGCTCATTGTAATAAGTCAGAAAAACAGATTGAAAGTGGTAGAGGCATTGCAGTGTAGAAAATAAATTCATTTACAAAAGATTGTGACTTTCTGATAAATAAAAGATTATAGGTTATTAGGATTAATGAGAAAGTTCTTTCAGATTGCTGGATATACGATCAATACACAAAAATTCCATATCTTTACATTGGTCACATATAAACAGAGTAATATATACAACTTAGAAAGCAAAACCAGGGATGACCCCACTCAGGTACCATCTCTGTCTGTGGAGCTTTCCCTGATTAGGCAATCTTATAACTCAGATACAGAAACCATTCCTTGTACATTGGCATGCCCAGCCTCCTACCCATTTTTACCAGGGTTCCTTCCTCAGTTGCTTGGCTTAATAGTCTTCTGACTAAAAAAACAAAAGCAAACAAACAAAAAAAAAAACCCCAAAACTAAAAAAAAAAATAAGTCTAATTATTGAAACGTCTTCATCTCTTTACAGAGATCTACAACCTTCTCAGTACATTCTTCACAGGGAAAGGTGTAATTGCCAAGGTAACGATTTTATGGATGAAAATACGAGGCCCATAGCTAGAAATTTTCATTCCTGGAGGCAGAAGGCAGTTCCTAATCCCATCCAACACTGTAGCCATGGGCCACCTGCAACTAGTCAAGCCCTTGAATGTAGACTTGGAATGGACTGTAAATGTGAAGCACCCACCACATTGGGAAGACCTCATTCAGAGGAATGTGGACATCTCATTAATGATTTTATATAGATTATGTGTTGAAATGCTTTTGCTTTATTGAGTTCATTAAAATGAATTATTAAAATTCACTGTTTTTTACATTCTTCATGTGAATACTAGAAAATCTGTCACATATGTGGCTTGTGTTTGGTAGACATTTAATGTCTGCTGTTCAGCACTGTTCTAGGGTTCTAAATCCTAATTGTGTGGTTTGGGATTAGTGCTTCATTTTCTCCAAGGCTCAGTCTTCTCCTCTGTAAATAGGGGTGATAAATGCCTCACGTACCTTGAATAGTTGAGAACATTCAGTGGAGAAACCCATTCTCTGAAGAAGTATTTGATAAATGGCAAAGCTCTATAGCTACACTGGATGATTTTGTGTCTTGTTTGTCACTCCATCTTTGTTCCAGAGCACAGCACAGTTCCAGAAATAGAAAAACAAAAGGACTTGGAGAAAACTGACCACATTGCTGGCATCTTGCCTGTTTATTGGAGCCCCAGGGATTAGGACCAACCTCTAGGCAAAGCTTTGCTATGTGTCTTCTTTATGGGCTTCTGCTTTTAGAGAGAATTCTGTGTGCCTGACATCCTTTGAATCTGCTGTGGTTGTGCAGAATGGTAAAAATGACCATGCAAGCAGAAGCTATGCAAAGCAATCTTAATACTCAATAAAAAAATTATGATGGTTTTGTGAACTTTGAAGTTTTGGGTATGTCATTAAAATGTGTCTTACTATCAGTTATACATGTACAGTGAAGTGAAAAATAACAGAACTAGTATTTAGTATACAATTCATTTTTAGAAATATCAATAATTAATGTGCTTTATTTTCTTGTGTAAAAAAAACCCTTACCAATTGTAGTTTAAATAGTGGTTATGATGCATCACTGAACATCTTTTCTAGATCTTGGAAAGTTACCCTACTACTTTCTAAGTTTGGATCAGCTTCCAACATTCTATGTTTTTTTGTTTTTTGGTTTTTTTTTTAGAGAGAGTGAGCGAGAGCAAGCACACTTGCACATGTGCATGTGCACAAGAGTCGGGGAGGGGCAGAGAGAAAGCAGAGAGAATCCCAAGCAGGTTCCACACCTAGTGCAGAGCCCAATGTGGGGCTTGATCCCATGATCCCTGGTATCATGGCCTTAGCTGAAATCAAGAGTCAGATGCTTGACTGAATGAGCCACCCAGATGCCCCTCAACATTTTATCTTTTGTTTTTAAACTGAAGTACAGTTGACGCACAATGTTACGTTAGTTTCAGGAGCACAGCATAATGATCGTTGGTGCCTCACTCACTGCTCGCCATGATGAATGTCATCACCATCTGTCCCCATACAGTGTTATTACAGTATTATCGACTCTATTCCCTGTGCTGTACTTTTCATCTCCCTGACACATATTTTATAACTGGACAATGGACGA
Source organism: Panthera leo (assembly GCF_018350215.1). Taxonomy (NCBI): domain Eukaryota; kingdom Metazoa; phylum Chordata; class Mammalia; order Carnivora; family Felidae; genus Panthera; species Panthera leo. The sequence goes on from NC_056681.1 coordinate 44,075,871, forward strand.
AGGGGATTAAGACGGACAACATGGGATCTTTTGAATTTTCACCATCGCAAAGTATCTCTAAGAGCTCCTTCAACGTGAAAGTTTTTGCCAGCATACTTCTTAGAGACCTCTTCGTCTTTTGGTCACAAGCACTTTCTTCATTTGTGCTGATAAGTTTGTTTGCACCGAGTTCCTCTGGCCGCACATCCTTTTTTTTTTTTTCTTCAATATATGAAATTTATTGTCAAATTGGTTTCCATACAACACCCAGTGCTCATCCCAAAAGGTGCCCTCCTCAATACCCATCACCCACCCTCCCCTCCCTCCCACCCCCCATCAACCCTCAGTTTGTTCTCAGTTTTTAAGACTCTTATGTGGCGCTCTCCCACTCTAACCTGTTTTTTTTTTCCTTCCCCTCCCCCATGGGTTTCTGTTAAGTTTCTCAGGATCCACATACGAGTGAAAACATATGGTATCTGTCCTTCTCTGTATGGCTTATTTCACTTAGCATAACACTCTCCAGTTCCATCCACGTTGCTACAAAGGGCCATATTTCATTCTTTCTCATTGCCACATAGTACTCCATTGTGTATATAAACCACAATTTCTTTATCCATTCATCAGTTGATGGACATTTAGGCTTTTTCCATAATTTGGCTATTGTTGAGATTGCTGCTATAAATATTGGGGTAAAAGTGTCTGGCCGCACATCTTGAGTCTCTGGGCCACACTAGTGCTGAGCATCCCTGCAGTAGGCTGTTCCTTCTAGAAGGCCATTTATGCGCTGGCCACGTTTCCCTTCCAGCGCTACCACTTCTCATTTCTATGCCTCATTTTCATTTGTTGGCTGGTTCCTTCTTTCAGTCGTCCATCTTACAGAATGTCACACAGGTTTGTCACTGGGAGGCAAGGGGGGCAGTCACAATCACACAATTTGCTGTCTCTTGGTGGACGAATCACCGATGCAGTGCCTGGTCATGACAGACTCTTGGAAACATTGACGTGTTGGTCAGTGATCGTGGTGTGCGTGATATTTACATAGCGGTCATGGACAGGAGAGCAAACAGGGAAGTTTGCACTTTGAACGGTTCTTCATAGTTTAGCATATCGTGGTTACAGAAGCATGAACCGTTTTGTTGGGGCACTGCTATTTTTCAACTGAGTGGTGGCACCTGAGATAAAATTCTCTTGTAACTGGGCAAAACGAGGACTCCTGTTCTCGGCATGCTCAGAGGTTATTCCTCGGGGGAGAGCCCTGCCAATCCCTCAATCTTTGTCTTTCGTCCCTTTTCTCATCCGAAAAGCCACCTTTCCTATTCATAGTTCTCAGATGTTACTTTGAGGGCAGGGCGAGTGTGCAGGGGGAAACGTGCAGGGGTCAGTGTTCATTAAGTCATTTGACAGCTATGTGCTCTGCGTCCACCTGTGCTGGGCACCGTGCTAGGCTCTGGCATGTTTGCTGGCAACTGAAAGTGCCTTAAATTGCTCTCATTTTTGGTTTTTGGCAGCTAACTCTCCAGCATACTTTCCAAACCACCACTTACACTATTTTCACAAGGTTTTAAAGTGACTTCCTCCTTGCACAAGTTCCCGCTGTCTTGATCGCCGGGATACATATGCTGTCAGAGCATCAGGTTCCTGAGATTGGGATACGGTCTGCATCTTGGCGTGCCAGATGGGACAGTCCCTTTTCTAAAAACAATTAACTAATGGACACAGTCTAAACTTGCATAGACACTGGTTAATTATTCAAAGCATGTTTCATCCAGGCCAGTTTCCTTTCTCAGCATCTTCTTTCTTCAGTGTTTTTAATTCACCTGGGAATTATGGCTCCATACTCCAAAGAGTGTGCTATAGTTTATTAGAATCAAATGTTTCTGCCTGGAGCGTTAAATTCCCCTGAAAAACTGCTTCAACCGGAAGAGAGGTGTGACTAGAAGGGGAGGTTCATGATCTTAGAGCGTTAAATTAAAAAAAAATCCTTTTGAGATTCTTTGCCATGAAATACATTAAATAATTTTGGCAAATAATGTATTTGCGTAAGAAATCCAAAGCACTTTCTTTTATAAAACAGCTCGCTGGCTTCTAGTGGTGAAGGGAACCAAACACTTATTGAGCTAGGAGTGTGCCAGGAGTTTTTCCATATCATCATACTTAATCCTTATAATAGCCTTATAGGATAGGAACCATTTATCTGCATTTATATAGTTGAGGAACCAGAGGTCTGAGCAGGAAAATTAAGATGCCCAAGACTTAACATCTGTTAAGTGTTAGGGTTGAATTTTGAGTTTGTCTGATTCCAGAGTCCTTATCATTTTCTGTATAGAAATGATTGTAAATGCCTGGCATACTCACCATCACTCACCTATCCTGGTCCCAGTACAGACATCACTAATTGATAACCCACTTTTTCTCCCTGCCTTATTCTGTGCTACTGCCCATAAAGATGCTAAATGATGCTCAGAATGGAAAATCTTTTTCACCCCTTAAATGAAAGGTCATGCAAGTTAGATTTTAGGGATGTCTGGAGCTTTCAGACCAGTTTGGCCACTCACTACTGAGGGCCAGAGGTGTCCCTCCAACCTTCTAGCATGCTCACTGTTTCTATATTTGGGATTCTAAGAGCTAACGTGTTCCCTGTGGAATAGTCACAGACAGGAAGAAAAATAATTATGAATTTAAATCCTGTCTTGATTTGGATTTCCCAAAAAGCAGACCCTCACACCAGGAGGTGGGCACAAAGAGGTGATCCAGAACTTCTTCCAAGAGAGGGTGTGAGGCAAGTGAGACAGAATGGGAGAAGTGCCAACACAAGAGGCCTTCTTAAGCAGAATACTGCTATGGGCAGCTGGGGTCAACCCTGGATCTCTGGGAGGCTGCGTGGGACATACCTCAGAGACAGGAAACTGGGGTGTTTATTCCCCGTATCCACTCCCCTACTGGTGGAGGGCTGCTCACACACCCCCTTCCCTCCACCAGAATTAAGTCTCCTACACCTCTCAGGAAAACCCTCAGGCGGAAGCTGGCAGGTACAGTCCTTCAGTGGGGAAGTTGTGAGTGGACCCTGCACCCGGAAACTCACAGGGGGACCTTTGGGGCCTGGAGCAGGGCTTGTCCAGTGCCTGCTCTAGCTGACATCTGTTGGGTAATGTTCCCACATGCTGGGCTATAAGTGAAGTTAATCCCACTTCTGTCACTCTAGAAAATCCCCCAGATTCTTTATATTCTGTACGCCTAATGTCATGGGATGGATGGGCCCCAAGTTGCCTATCTCTGTGGCCAGGCTGCGTTCTTAGTGGTTGCAGAGCCCAGCAGTGCGGATTTGAAATTTATGGTGGTGGTTGAGTCCATCAAAGACAACACAGAGTGCTGTGTGTAGCTCCTAATAAATTCCTTGTTATCTTTTACAACCATCTCCGGCAAGCATTGTTCCTCTTGACACAGTGGGCTGTGTCAGCCAGAGCGAATGTTATCCCAGACAACCATGAATTGAAGACCACAGAGTGTTGGGGCCAAAATAGCTAGCTTTGAAATGGAGCCAAACAGTCTTTCAGCAGTGGAAGGGCAGATCCAAGGCAGGGTGTACTCAGATGACCTTTGCCCTGACAATACCCTTAGCTCTGGGGGGCCCTCAAAGTAGCAGGTAGCAAAATCTCTGCCACCAGAGCTTGGAGGAAGAAAAGAAGAAGCCGTGGTGGTGACAGGATAACGATGTATTTGCGGTAATAGGCGCTAATTAACCCAGACGGCTGATTTTAATCATTGCTGTCATCTGGTGAAATCAGCTAGCTGACAGAGTGGTTCAGTTTCATCGTTTCCAATAGGCGGATATGCAAAAACTGTTCTTTTCCCCCTTCTAGCTGTCTTATTTTAGCTTAAGAAAAACCAGCTTAAAATGAGAACAGAGTTCATTTTCAAGACCCCCACCCCCACCCCACAGTTTCCCTTGAGTCACTGTGCTACCTTCTTTTGTGTGTGGTTTTGTCTCACTGGATCATGTGTACCAGGCAGAGGACAATTTCACATTCTCTGTTGGACAGGTTTTTTTTTTTTTTTTCAATGGAGCATCCATGATAAACTTTTTTGGATCCTCCAGTAGAGCCTCTAATATGGGGGAAGGGTCAGCGTATATTAGGATTATGTTGATAGCTCTGTGTTAAATTCTGAAGAGATACAATGAAGAAGTGGTAATTGATTTTGCAATCTTGTGGTAGGAGCTGTATGTGCATTTAGATTTATAGAATTATGCAATGGGTACTTTGCCTCATGGAGTGAAGCAAGGTCATGTGGAAACATCTGGAGCAATTCCTGGATGCTTGGTCTTCCCACGGGATTAGGAAATAGTGCTGGTCTTAATATGCCCCCAGGCAATGGACAGAATGGTATCATTTACAGAAGGCATCCTTGTATTTTTCTGGCGGTCTGTGGACTCGTGCCTTTTCCTATAGGAATGGTGGAAGCAGGGATAGACCTGCAACTTCACATCCTCTGGATGTCCCAGGGCCCTGGTCATGTCCTAGAAATCTCAATCAGTGACCCAACATGTTGAGTGTAAATGACCTGCCACTGTTGGTGTCTAAAGCATTTTCACTACGGGAGAGGTTTGAAATAATTTCATACCTTAGGGTCTGATGACAGCGAATGTGGCACACATACTAATGAATGCTTGCCAAGCCGTCACCCTCACACAGCCTCACTGTTACCCATAGGGCCTGAGCTCTTCTGAGCAGTCAAGTTGGAATCCTCTAGACTTCCCAGACCCTTCAGCCATGGTGTCTGGCATCCACTTCCCTCATTGTTTCATGGTTGTTGATTTGGGGTCATCAGCATCTTTACTTGTAGGAGCCACGTCTATACATCCTTCATGGTCTTCTGAGTAGCTGCATGGAGTCGTGCCTCTCTGTCCTTCATCACCCCAGTGTCTCCTCCTCATGTCACATCACCCTTGTTGTCTACCTACCATGAGCTCAACACAGTTTGGCAGCAAAGAAACCAAGAGAAAGGTATGGAATGTTCTTTTCCTCAAAGAGCTTCTGGAATGAATGGAGAAATGAGGCATTCATATGTGAGAAAAACACAAGATCTGACATTCCAGAATTAAATGTGAGCAAGAGTAGCCTCAAAGTGGGAGAGTGAAGAAATGGGGCTTGAGGGCAGAGAGGGAAGGTATCACAGGAAAGGAGGGATGGAGGCTTGACCATAGCTCCAAGTGGGGTGTGAATGTGGATAATGGGTGAGAACATGCTGCTTGGTAAACCAGGGGCCTCACCAACTTCTGTGCGTGGCCAGATCTTGTGTGCATGCTCTATGTCTATAGAAGGCCTGGTGAGAGAGTAGGGAGGGTGGGGACTGTGGTGACGACCAGGGAGCTTTCCTCGTCCAAAGGGGAGTAGTTGCTCTCGGGGCTATCCACATGGTAGGAACTCAGGCCTATTTTGCCAGGTCTCCCAGTTTTTCAAGAGAAGCTGGAAGTCTTTTTCTGTGACATCAGGGACCTTTTGTAACACTGTCTGAACGAAACGTTATCGGTGCTGCCCTCCAGCTAGGCTGTAACTCTAGCTGTTGCCATCACAGTGCGCTCCTTCTATAGGGTGACAGTGCCTACGAGCCTGGTATTTCCCTGCTCCCAACTGGAGCCAGAGCCTGGCTGCCTTTGTGTGGCTACCCCACACCTCCAGGGGTTCCCAAGCAGGTGATAGGATCCCAACTTCAGTATATGGTGGGGAGAGTTCCCCGGTGGGGAAGCTGCCTTTCCCATACTCAGTGGGCTGCTTGCTGGCTTGTACTGGGATTTCAGCAAGCGGGGGGTGGGGACTGGTTTTGGGGACAAAAACAGTGAATCCATGTGTTGTGGTCTGTCACTCCTTAGCAACAAACTCAGCAGCCTGTCTCCCAGTTTAATAAATCTAGACCTTGGTGGCTCATACAGCAGGCATGATGACAAGTAATAGTAGCTCATAAGAAAAAGGAGGAATTTTTTTGTTGTTGTTCCTGACTCATGCGTCTATAGAGCATGGGTAATCCAAGCAAGGGTGGCCACAGATGTCCTCCGGAGCTGGAAGGTGCGAACCCAGAGATGGTGCTGCTGCACGGGCTGGGGGGTCTGAGCGGGTCCATCTAGGAGGAAAAGGCTCCATGGGGACGGCCCTGGGATCCTTGGATGTCCGAGGCCTCTCGAGAGCATGTGGTGGTCAGAGAGCCTAGATTCCAGAGGCAGACTGCCTGGGTTCAGATGCCTGCTGTTCTGGTTCCTAGCTCTGTGACCTTGAGTAAGTTACTTAACCTCTGTGTGCCAACCTTTCTTCATCTTTAAATGTGAGTAATAATAGTAATAACAATGCTGCTGCTGCTACCTCCCACACACAGTTGTAAGAATTGAAGCTGCTGTATGTGAACCACTTCGAAGACTCTCTGGTGCAAGAAGCATGTGCTGTTATTGTTTTAATTCCTGCACCTGTGCTACATAGAAACATGCATCTGCCCTCGCTCATACGTAGTAAATGCCTTCGATTTCCTGGGTGGGGATCTACAGGACAACATTATTTATAAGAGATAGAAGTTCATTGACTCTTGTTAACCCAATAGACCTGTCCTCCTCAGGTGCGTCTCCATCTCCTCTCCCGAGCACCCCATAAAGTCAAGGATGTGTGCACTATCCCTCCATCAAGGGATCTCAGGGAAGTTGAGTGTCTTACAGTGACCTGTGAGTGTAACCTTTGTTGCCTTGTACCGCTCTCATTTTTGGGAGTCAGCTCATCTGCAGGGTGGAGAGGTGCTTTCTTTAGGGAGAAGGTAGGTTCGAGCTCTAGGCATCTCAAACCCAGGTGTTCCCAGGCCCACCAGTGGCACCATGCTTCATCTTCACTGACGCTTTGGGCCCCATAGAGAGGGCAGAGATGGAGACATGGCAGGCCAGCCACTTTCCTCTCTGAACAACACTCCAAACCTGGCTGGCCATCATTCTGTTTTCAACCATGGTGTGGGCCCAGTGGGACAACGTCTGGGCACCCAGCCACAGTACCCCCCCACCCCAAGCAAAGCAGAGTCTAGATCTGTCCTTGTAGAGGACACTGAGCACTTGAAATGTGGCTCATGTGTTAGAGACACGCCGTGTGTGTAAAATGCACAATGGCCTTTGAAGGCTTTTAGTACAAAACCTGAATGTGAAATAGTTCACTAATAACTTGTATCCACACAATGGAATATTATTCAGGAGTTAAAAGCAAGGAAGGCCTGATGCACAGTGTGCCTCGAACACATTAGGTGATGTCAAAGAAGGCAGTCACCAAAGACCCCCTACTATGTAATTTCATTTAGATGAGATGTCCCAAATAGGCAGGTCTTCAGAGGCATAAAGTATATAATGATTGTCTAGAGTTAAGCATGGGGGTGATGGAGAGTGACTGCTAACGGGTAGAGGATGTCTTTTCAGGGTGCTTAAAATATACTAAATTACATCGTGGTGATGGTCGCACAACTGGAAACTAGAAACCACTTAATTGTACACTTCGAATGGGTGGGTTTTATGGTAGGTTAAGGTATGTCTCAAAAAAGGTGGTAAAATCATTTTTATAGTTATTACATGGTAAAACTATAATGTTTTTGATATATCAGGTTAAGTAAAATATATGAACATTAATTTCATCTGTTGCATTTTACTTTTTTAACATGTCTGGGAGAAAAGGCACAATTGCCTATGTGGCTCACGGTATATTTCTTTTGGACCGCACTGCGCTGCACATTCTCGAAGGACCTTCCTGGTTCCAAAATTATATTCTGCCATACAATGATCCCCAGGTTTGGACTTCTGATGACTCATCTGGTACCATGGCGAAAACCCAACTTGAAAGAAAGTTCATTTGGGTCTTTTTTAAAAACCATTTGCAAAAATAGGTTTTTGAAGAGAAATCCTGGAAGGAGGCACAGAGTCACATAAGGTGAGCCTGAGAGCTGAGACCGTCAATTTCTCCTGTCCCCATGAGCCACCAGAGCCAGCTCTAAGTGTGGACAGGGCTGTTATAAAAAAATTTCCAGTCTGAGCCTGAACAACGGTTTTCTCAATCAATCCTCCTCTTGAAAACTTGACTCCGGGGCTACCGCTGCCCAGAGGAACAGGCAGTAAATCCCTGGTTGGCAATAGGGCTTAATGGGAGCCAGTGCCTGGATTCCTCACCTCCTTATGGCCCAGCCAGAGACCATGGAAGTTTCTTTATTCCCCTCAAAGCTCAATGTCAGAACACAGACCTTGGCCCAGGCTCATCTACAAGGAGGGCTGAAGATGATCTCAGCAAGTATCTTTTTACTCTAATCTCTTCTGTAGTTGTTATTCACCAAAAGCTGGATGTTCAGTACCTTAACCATCCATCATTTGCTCAGTGATGAGCCTGTACCTCCCACTTTGGGCTTTCTCATTGTGCTCCATGTTTGTTGCCTCTAGAGCTGCTGGATCCTGCTCCACCCAACAGAGGCGACTTGGCTGCCTTTTACTGGGTGCTATAGGGAAATGCAGACTCCCAAGTAGTACAGCTTTGTGGAGATACCTGACTCCTGCAAGAGCAGGGAAGCATCTGAGTGCATTAAAAAAAAAAAAAGCCCATGGGAGTGGCTTGTCTTTCCCCTGTGAGGTGGTCTTTCCCCTTTGCTCCTTCAGCCAACCCCTGGAAGTCTGTTAGAGGCTCTGAACCCTTGTCATCTTCTGTGTTCTTCAGCACCTGCTCTTGCGTAGGTCCCTGTTTGGAATGCTATCCCTAAACTCCTTTACTTCTCTGTGGACCTGTTTTCACATAAACGGCCAATGCAAGTGTTCACAACCTTGTGGAGGCCCAGTTTCAGGAGGCTGGCACCCCTGTCCCATCTGTTCCCATCCCTGTCATCCCATGTCTCTGGATGGGTGTTGCTGCACCATTTCAGCATTTGGGCAAGGGCATGGGGAAGCAAGGGCTTTCTGTAAAAACCAGTTTTGACATTTCTCCAGGGAACAAGGCAAAAGCAAACTTCTTTTGTTCCTGGGCTTCTTTTGAAATAATTGTGGTCACAGAGAAATAGTAATAGAAACAGTAATGGCAAGGAAGATATAAGAGTGAACACTTTCCTATAGCTTTTCTACTAAGTGTGAGCTTTCCAGAAATCCCCAGAGAAGAATAAGCAGACACAGAGCTTGCACAGGAGGATAAAGCACAAGAGACAGAAAATTCGACAAAGGCCAGTGTCCACAGAATCAGAGTGGTTTTCCAGGACACTAAAGCAAAGCATGTCAAGGCCCTATCTCTCCCTGGCAGTAATGCACCAGAGAAACGTGCCATGTCACCAGAAGATTTCCATTTTAATATTAGTGCAGGGATAGCGCATCACGATTAAATTAGAGTCAGGTGCGTTTTCTGGTAACCATGATATCCAGAGGAGGGATTGAAAATGGAGCTGCTCAAAGATAACCTGCCTCGAGCTAAGTTATTTCATGGATCTCCCAGGAGAGGACACTTTGCTGATAAGGCTTTGCTACTGAGGGAAGGCCTCTGAAGCCCTCTGATGAGAAGATAAGTCAGACTGTGGTTATAGAAGAGGAAATGAAACGAGCATGCAGCTAGCTAGGCAGTGACGTGCTGGGATGTCCTGCCTCCAATGCCCGGGTGTCTCAGGAGTGAAGGCTCTGGCGCTTAAGAGTGTTGGCTCTAGAATGGACAGCTTCCACCTGCTGGACTGCCACGACACTGTCTTCTCCATGACAGGTGTTTGCAGTGCACTTGGCCATTGTGTTGGTGCCATGCCCATCTGGTGGTGACAGTGTGGGCCCTGAAGCCTTTTGGGTATAGTGGCTATAGTTTGGGGGACAGAGCAGTGCTGGGTGGCAGCACCCCATTGTGTTTTGGAACCAGCTAAGCTGTTGTGATCACAGTGGTGACTGCCCTGCCCGGTCTGGAGGGTTTCCTTGAACAACACACAGATCTTGGCCACATTGCTATTATCTTCCTTTTCCTCACTCCCAGATATGATAAGAGGGATGGTATTGATACTCATGTACCTCTGAGACCTTCTTCATAATTATTTCCCTTCTGACATTTTCTGTGAAAATATTCAACCACATAGTAACATGGAAAGAACACTCAGATACCCACCATCTAGACTCTGCCATTAACTTTTTGCTATATTTACAACATTTTTATTTTTGCTATGGTAAAATCTCTTCACGATTCTCCCATGATATGTTCCTTTAAAAAAAAAAAAAAGGAAGCCCCAGCCGTATTCCTCCCATGTCTCAGATGGAAACATGGAGGGGAATATAATGCAGAAGAGCATCGTAGTGAAACTGAGGCAAGAGTCTAGATGTCCTGAGATTAGGGTAGGTCAAGGTAAAGGAAAGATTCCTGGAGTGGGAACTTGAAGGTGAGGGATTCCAAGCCAGGCTCTGCTGCTGAAAATCCTGCATACCTAAACAGATCACCTTCATTCTACCAGGACAGTCCTAATGCTGACCTTGGACTACATGCTGCCTATAGTCTAGTCCAAGGCAGGAACTAGACACGTAGCCTGGGACCTTTGGCAGATTGTTGGCCTAGATTCTGAGCTATTGGTTTCTTGTTTTGGAAGTGGGGATAACAATACCCACTTTACAAAGCTCTTATAAGATTAAGTTGGATCTTGAGATGCTACAAAATGCCCCAGGCAATGCCAGGCTTGAGGTAGGCATGCGCAGGGTTGCACATATTATGAATACAAATGCGCGTATACCTTTGTACGGTGTCCAGCACGTAGTGGCCACAGAGGGTCCATTCTGCTGCTGAAGGGACAGCGGTATTGCATTTAGAAACGTAGCAGTAACAATAACACTAGTTATCGTAGAGTTCAGTAAACCCGAACCAAAGACAAAAAGAGCCAGAGAGAAAAAATTTCTCGGCTCACACCCGGAGCATCCTGTGCATGCATCTGTAGAAAGAGCCCTTATGTTTGCCTCTGCAGATGAGAATTTTCTGGTTTATTGCTTCTCATAAAAGATTGAAGCTGCAAGAGCGCTGTCCCCTGTGGCCCTTTGAAGGCTTAGGGGCAACATCGCTGTATAGGACATGATTATTGGAGCTCTGCCCTCCCGTGGGGTGGCCACCTCTGGCATGGATGGACACATTCCCCTTACTCAGTGACTTCCTGTTTGTCATCTGGCGGTAGCAGCAGCTCACGCCTGTCATCGGAGGGAATGGGATGAGCTCAAGTCACAGATGTGGTGTGTTCCTGATTGAGCACCAAATCAGAGTGGCCCTGCAAGCAGGCAATGGCAGGGAAAGGCTTTCTACAGCACTTCAGAAGCCCCCAACCCCTCATGAGGCTCTCATCACATGCTGCTGGCTCCTCAGAAATTAGATGACACCATTCACAGCACCTTTCATGGCTTCACTGAACTTTTCTGAGGCAAGGAATCCTTCTGGAGCAATGGGAATTTGTTCCAGGGGCTCCTCATCCTTTTATCCAGCCTCCTGTCTACTGCTGTTTCGAGCTGAGAGACCACACTGCTGGCTGTTAGATTCTCATGATGGGCGACAAGGGAATGACAGATGGTACCATTTTCTCTATGGTGGTTTCACCTGATGGATAATGGATCCCCGAGAAGGGAGGAGGGACTTTGTGATGAGCTTTCACTGCTTTTATTAGGAAGCTTTGTGTCTAGGTGGGCTAATGTATGGACATTCACTTATGTGTAGGGCCAGCGGCCAGCAAGAAGTTCATGCAGTGGTAAGGTCATGTAGGTTAGAAAGTTGCACAGCTGAGGTTTGGACCAAAGTTTGATGTTTCTCATGGCAGCACTCATTATCTTCTTAATGAAAGGATTAATCTGATACATCAGTCATGACACTTCATGCTGTCAGATACAAAAAATTCAAAACACCTAACACATTGGGCATTTTTCAGACGGTGTTTCTGTAGGTTTCTGTAGGTGGGCCTGACAGTGGACCAGTGATGTTGTAGGGACTCACTTTTTCCCCCTCTCTTTTCCTCCCTTCCTTATGTGAGCTTCATCCCAAGGCCAGCTTCTCCCATGGTGGCAAAATGGCTGCAGAGGTTCCAGGAATTCTTTACTCAGAAGGAGAGAGAAATACGACATCAGCTTCTCTCTCTGGAGAGGGAGACTCCTTCCTTCCCAGAAGCTGCTGGCAAACCTTCCCTCACATCTCACTGACCTGAATAGGGCCACTTGCTACTCCTGAACCAATCTTTTTTGGCTGTGGGCCCAGCCCTGGAGATGAGGTGGGGTCAAGCTACGCCTTCTCCAAAACTTGATGCTGCTACACAGTGGGGAAGAGTGGAGGGGTCTTGAGAAAAGAACCACAATGTCCATGACATCTACCATAAGAGACATGTACTAACCCCATCCACTGTGTCTGTGACTCTTCTCCATTTCAGTGCCCACTCATCCTTCTGCCAGGGAGTGACTCATATGTGATTCCAGGAGTGATGGGCAGGCTCATCCTGCAGTTCCCAGAGTCCCTCATTCCATCGCTGCTTCTCAGTCTGTGCGTGTATGTGTGTCCTTTTGTTGCCCTCCTGTTGCCCTCCTGCCTCTTGTTTCCTACTTCCTTCACTTTCAGAAGCAATGGAAGAGGCCCTTTCTTTTCTTGATTTCTTTCTGACGCCTTGTCAAAGGGCTTACTGACCTTGACTGCTGCTCGTAGCTGTGATGGACAGGGTCTCTTTCAGCATTTGGGATGGAAGGGCCTAATGTGGCTTTGGGAGAGAGAGCATGGGCTGGAGGGAAGGGCATAGACAGGCATGCATGGAGCAAACTGCACAGAGCACGATGAAGAGTCACATGACCGATCCTAATTACTGAATCTTGGTTGTAGTTTTCAGCGATTCTTCTCAACGGGAAGTTATTGACAGCCTGCTTTTGTCAGGACTCTAGAAAATAAACAAAGCCTCATTTAGGTAAATACCAAATTCATAGAAGTACCCTTGGCAGAGGTTTCACTGGGGCAAGGGACATGTTGCTCTCTGGCTGGAAGGTGAGAAGCAGTCCTGCCCATTGCTCATGTAGCAGGTGGTGGCCTGAAAGGTCCTATACGTGTCAACTTATCCTGGTCTGACCATTCACATACTTTCTTCCCATCTTCCCTTTCCTGGTGCTGGATCTCGGACTTGGGACTGAAACCTGAGAGGGAATGGATCCTATCTTTCTTTCCACTCAACCTTGTTTCTCTCTGATGGCTGGCTTCAGTTTCCAGCTTGGAAAGTGGCAAGTGGTGGGCCAAAGAGTAGGAAAAAGTGAGAAGAACCAAGTGGCTTTGTGCTTAAATGAAAACTGCACTGCCTGTCCTCTCTTTGGCCCTGTCCTTCTCATTGTGAAACATCAAGAGGATATTTTAGTTCTGGCGTCAGGTTCCCTGGTGAGAGAAGAGAGAAGAAAAGGAAAACTTTATCGGAAAATATACACATCTGTGGCTCTATCTTCCTACTTGCTTTAAGAGGCATTCTTTCCAAGATGAGGCCAAGGTTACCTTTGGTAGCTGACATCATTTGATGTCCCCTGAGACACCCCTCAGCTCTTCTGGGGTTCTGGCTGCAGCCGTGGTGGGCAGTTTGGTGTGAGTTCAGACTTTTAAAAGTTGCAGTGGCCCTCAAGCATAGCCCAGCGTCTTTCCCAGTAGGTAGGAGCTGGTTTGGTACACTCAAAAGTGCAGCCCAGAATTTGGGGGGTTCATGCTCCTGGGCAACCCTCAACTAGTGGGCTATAGGAACCATGGCCCTCTTCATTTAGGTAGGCATCCTGGATACATCTCTGAGCTTCCAGGGGGTTTGTGCCCTAGTTGCCAACAGAAGCAACTTCCATAGTGAGTCTTTATGTATCTCGTGTCCTTTTCCTTGTCTTGCGTTCCACTCTCCCTCACTCCTCTTACCTGGGATCACCTTCAGAGTAAACTACTTGCACCCAAGTCTTTGTCTCAGACTCAGCATTTGGAGAACCCAAACCAGGGCACCTCCCAACATGGTAGACACTGCATTACCATCTAAAGCATTGGACATTTGAAGCTTTTGTTTGTTTGATTGGGCCAACGTCTAGCCGTCATCTGGCCCAGGTTGGCAGGGTATTTGGAGGCTGGATACAGACTCTCTCTCACCACTATCAGTGGCCAGCTTTCATCCCTTGCAGCCTATACTTGAACCCTTTATGCCCCGAAGCCATCTTAATTCCCATACAATTGCCTGGTGCTCTCATAGCTTTATTAGTTTGGTTCATAGAAGCCATTGGGAGGCTCTGTGTTTGTGGCAGGATGAAAGACATTTGTGCAGAGAAAAGAAAGAGCCCTCTGTTTGGCAGTGCACCCATAAGCATGGTGAGGATAAAGGCCAGGGAAGTTTGGGGACTGTCATGTGATAAAGATGTGGAGGTTCTAGTATTTTCTTCCCACTCTTCAATAAGTCATGTGGCCCATCTTCCTGGAGTGCTTGACTTTGAAGGATGGAGATAGATGTACCATGAGACCCTGTTGACCTTCAGTCAGATGACTCTACCCTAGATTTAAAAAGATCTAAACTTGGGGTGCCTGGCTGGCTCCATACTCAGTGGAATTGTGTGGCTCTTGATCTCGGGGTTGTGAGTTCAAGCCCCACATTGGGTGTAGAGATTGCTTAAAAAATAAAATCTTGAAAAAATATCCAAGCTCAAGGGACTTTAGAGGTCGGATCATTCATGCCTTTCAATTCTCAGATGCAGCAACTCAGATAAAGTGACTCAGCTTCTCCAGCAGCCCGGAGCTAGTTACAGAGCTGGAGCTAGGATCCCAAGTCACCAAATGCCCTAGATAGTGAATTCCTATGACCACAAGCCCTGGGGTCCTTGGAATAAACCCGCTTGCTTTATTTAGTAAGGCAGTGAAAGAAGATGGAGCTGTTTTGAAAAGAGAAAGCTCTGAAACCAGGCGCCCAGGGCCAGGTCTTTCAAGCCTTTCAGAGGAATCGGAAAATGGATCTGGGGAGGCAGACATGGGAGCAAGTGTCTCAGGCTGAATGGACAGCACTGTGGGGGCCAAAGCATCATCTCTGGCCGGGGCTCATGAGGTGTTCTGTGAGAGGCCTTTCTGGTCTTTGAGGATGTTGAGGGGTCCCTGCACCTCAGACTTCAGAGGTGGGAACTGTACTGTTGCACAGGCACACAACAACATTTGCGAACAAAATAGGAGGAGATGGTGCATGTGAGCCACCTGTTTATTTTATTTATTTAATTTTTAAAATGTTTATTTGAGAGAGAGAGCGAGCGGGCAAGAGAGAATGCACAAGCAGGTCGGGGGCAGAGAGAGAGGGAGATACAGAATCCGAAGCAGGCTCCAGGCTCTGAGCTGTCAGCTCAGAGCCTGACGTGGGGCTCAAACCCACAAACCATGAGATCATGACCTGAGCCGAAGTCAGATGCTTAACCGACTGAGCTACCCAGGGGCCCAAGCCACTGTATAAATGCAGCATCTCATGCATTGTGGGTCTGAGGTGGGCCCTGGATCTTGCATTTCTAGCAAGCTCCCAGGTGATGCTGATGTGGCTGGTGCCAGGACCACTTTGAGTGGCAAGGCTGTAACGCGAACAGTTTTGTCCATGAACCTGGAAAACCTGAATTCTGGTTCAGATTTGCCACTAAGATTCCCAGCCTGTCATTTAAACATGACCCCCTAGTCGAGGGGCATGACCCCTGAGGGATGATATAGAATCCCCCGGGGATCTTTCCTGGGGATTTGCTGAGTACTGTAGGCCCACCCATATGGTGGCTTGAGTGAAACACTAGGACACGGTGGCTGTCCAGCATCTTCTGAGTTCCAGGCCAGGCAGACACAGTGAAGACATGCAAACAGGCTGGGTATGCCTGGAGCTTGTATACGGGTTGGGGGTGGGAAGGAGCAATAAAGACAGGTTATGATTCTGTCTTTGATATGTGCTCTAAAGGAGGAGAAGCTCCTTCTCTGGGAGCTTGTGGTGGAAGAGGTCCTGGAAGATCAGGGAAGGCTGCCTGGAGGAAGGGCTTCCTTCTGGAAGCTGTGAGAGGCTCAGAGTCTCACAACCAGACTTGCCTTCTTTTGCCACGGCAGAGTCTGTATTTGGGGCCAGTTTGGACGCTTGGCTCATGCCTTTGGGTTGAGGGCCTTGGGGCAAGGGACTGCCTGCACTCTTGCAGGGGCTCAGCCAGCTTCTGTGAGCCTGGGGGGAGTGAGTGGGCTGGGGCTGGCTGTGTAGGGGTTGATGTCAGGAAGGCGAGATGCAGCAGTAGCGGAGACTTTGTAGGGGAGTAGAGAGATAGCTAGGCCCTCCTTTTTCCCTCCTGTGGGTGGGCAGTGAGACCAGTCATTCTGATGCAGGACACGATTGACCACCATGGCATGGCCTGAAGCCCCACCAAGCTGTGTGCTCCCTGCCTTCTTTTTGCCACCCAAGGTTCTTGCTTTCCTGCACGCCTCGGTCTAGCAGGGGTGGGTAGGGACCAGTTCTCTGTGCCCTGCAGCCCCCTTGTGTGTGTTGTGCTGGGAGGACTGCCTCCAGGACATGGGAGCAGTGGCTCAGGCTCCAGTGTGCCCCATGAGAGCTTCTAGCTCTCCTCGGCCTGAGATCTGTGTTTCCAGCTAGCTCCCCAGGAGGTGCCCATGCTGCAGCTAAGCAACCACTCTGTGAAGGAGGGGAGACCGTCAGGAGACTGGGCATCAGCAGAAGTGCCTGCCTCAGTGGGGCAGGTGGTTCAGGATTACCTTTGACCTTGGAGTGGAAGGGAGGCCTTTTGGAGGGACCAAAAGCCTTCAACTTTCAACTTTCCTCTTGAAGAGGTATCGTGCCTCAGTGCTAGAAGGTTCAAATTCAGTGTGAAAACAGCAGTCTATGAATGCTGTACGTAGATGGAGTGCAGGAGAGGGGAGAACTTGACTCAGCCCACTGGGTTCTAAGAGTCCCCCACCCACCGGACAGCACGTGTGAGCAGCTGGAGAGACATTTAAGCAGAATGTGTGGCCTCCCCGCAGCGGCGAGGTCTCTGGATCTGCCCTTCTCTGTCTTTTCTGGAAGCTTTGAGGCAATGGAGAAGACCCAGTGTACAGCTCATTCAGCCTCTGGCTTCTTCCTCTCCTGGTGGTTTTGGAGAGCTCGCAACCTCTCCACAGTGTGTGTTCCTTTCCAAGGACCAAGAACAGTGCAGAGACACTCTCTTTCAGCTGGAAAATCCATGTGAAAATCCACGTGCAGAAAGCCAGAGCCTCCCTTGCTGCCTCTTTACTCACAGAGGGTGAGAAGCACCAGGCTCACTCTCAAGAGACTCTAGGGGTGGAGGGTGCTGCTGGGGGTGGGCGGATGCACCCCTGTTCACCAAGTCTGCAGAAGGCGGTCTGCTGGCTGCGGGCTTATGCAAACCTGACCTCCGACCCCGAGGTGAAGACCCGGGCGCAGAGAGTGGAGACAGCTGTGTAAACTTCAGGGTGGGGTATTTATAGCCTTGGTGAGGAGCGCTGAGCCAGCCTAGAGAGCCAGAGACAGTCCCTGTGGTCATCGGCTCCGTCTCTTGTTCTCTTAAGTGAGTTTCTGTATATTATTTCTTCATTGTTGCATTAGGCATTCTGAGACTCTGTTTCCCCATCTGCAAATGAGGGGCTATTGCCCTGATCCTCTGGGTGTTTCAGAGTGGTGGCTCCCTCCATCCCAGTTTCAAGAAGAAATGCAGTATTCCAGTTTTGGGGGAGGGGAGACTTAACATGGCCTCTCAAAGTGAATGTGCTGACCCCTGGAGGCCAAGTCCCCTGGGCTCCTGGAGCTCTGGGAAAGGTGGAATGCTCATACCTGGGCTTTGGAGTCAGATCTGGGCTTGATTCTGGCTTGGCCACTTAGCCCCATCAGCAACAGCAGTAAGACAGCGGAAATGCCCTGTGAGAGCATGGAGTGGCTTGGTGCATAGGCAAGGGGCATGCAGGATGGTCATGATGCTGTTGCAGCAGACATGCCCATCTGCTGCTTGTCCCTGTGTCTCAGAGAGCAGACAGCCACACCCCTCTGAGGGGCCTGGGGCCAGTATTTGGGAAGGGTGGAAACCCTGTGGGACAAGGGGACACACAAGAGAAAGTGTGTTAATCTTAGAGTGAAGGCCGGGATCTGGGGCACCCAAGGAAACCCATTCTTGGTGTCAGAAAACCTTGGGTTCTCCCAGCCCCAGTCCCAGAAGGAAGAAGGGGTGGGGGAAGACAGAGAAAGACAGAGGGGGGTTGGTGAGAGCAGGAGAGGGTGAGCACACAGCTCTGTAATGGAAACTTGGCACCCAGCCTCCACTTCTTTCCTTCCTTAGTGCATGTGGCTTGAGCCTCGGATTGAGAACTTCTTCCCCTTTCAGCAGGCATCCCACGCTATCTCCATGGCCCCCTCCTGTCCCCCCTTCTCAGAGCCTGCAGTCATACATGCTGCCTCTGCTGGTGACATATGACATGTGAGCCATCTGCCTCCCTCCTCACACGCCCCCCGCCCTCCACCCCCTGACTAATTAGGCCAACATGCAACTTCTAGGCCCTGGCAGATGAGGAGCCAAGAATGCGGTGGACAGGCGCCAAGTGTTTTTGTTGACATTGCTCAAGTGTAGCTTTGTGGAGCAGCCTCTGCCCTAGCAGTGAAGTCTAAGGAAGCTGGAGATGAGTGAAGGGAGAGCAGTGAGAAACCAACTGTGGGTGCTGCTCCCAATCCCCTGTGTCCTCCCCGTGGCCCACCCTCTGTCCCTCCTCCTAAATCCGAGAATAGAGCCCTCCATGTCATGACCGATGGGACCGGCTTAGTCTGTAAGAAAAACACACTGGGCAGAGCATCATGTGTTCACTAGGGTTTTTGGAACTATTTTCAGTTTGTGATCGTTTCATGCTGTGTGTGCCCCATTGCTGTTCCTAATTGTTTCTGAGGAAACAACCTTCCTGGAAGGCGGTTTAGTGAGACTATTTTCACCCCTAACCTCTTATAAGGTGCAGGCTGCATTGTTGATCTACCTTGCCGTAGCTGAATACCAGATGGATTTCATCCTCTCCAGGGATCTACCAAGAATGTGGCCATTGGGTCACTAGGCCTGGGTTCAGATCCCCCTTCGACTCCTCCTTGCTTGTGACCCTGGGAGAGTCTTTCAACCTTTTTGTGCTTTGGCTTCCTTATTTGCAAATCAAGCTAATAGTTAAAAATAAGACTTGTTAAGTAAGATGAAACATGGATGGAATAGAAAGTTCTTCGTGCATAATAGACCCTCAATAAGTGGAAGCCATAATAACTATTAAATGGTAGTTGATGTGGCTGGCTATGGATAGGTTCTGATTTTAGGAAAATCTCTTCTACCCTGACATATTAACTCCCAAGGCAAGTCGACCCCAGCACCAACTGCCCTTTCCTACCTCACCAGGATTTCATGAGGACAAATGGAATGGGGTATAATATTGTCACACTTGGTTCTCCATGGAGAGTGAGTGAATGCAGTGCTTACTTTCGTCTCTCTGATTTTCTCAGACTCTGGTGTCTGTATTGGTCGATCAGTGGTTAGTGGTCAAATATATTTTTGTTGAGATAAAAATTTGTAGGTTTTGGAATCCAGAGGTGCTGCCTTAATAGTCTCTAATGCCTGAAGATATTGAATCATTATGTAAAAAAAAAATCCTCTAATTTTCTGCTACAATAGCTGGCTTTATTTTTATATCTCTTAATTGGTATCAGCTTTTCTTTCAGAATTACAGAACCATGGAAACTTGGCCTAAGAAATAACTTTGGAAGTCATTGGAAGGGACACTTGCTTCTTTGCAAATCTTTGGAGTTTTCCTAAACATTAGGATTGTAGTACCACAAAATACTTTTCTTTGACCCAGATTATGAAACAGCAGAATGGCCAATCTGTTTGTCCCTAGCACCACTCTATCTTTGGATCTCATGCAGACTGGAAGATGCCATTGTTGCCCTGCCCATATCTCTTTGTTCTTACCTCTTCAGTGCACACTGGCACTGCTTAACTTTCAGCACCTCCCTCTCATTGTCTAAGGTCTTCTTCTGGACACTAGAGCCCACCTTGGACACCCATGTGGCAGGTTAGAAATGCCAGGGAATTCATGTCCCCTGGAAATAGCCTTCAACCAATGGCAGATCAGGAATGGGTGGATACATACCTAAACTTCCTCACCCCTTGAGTGTCTGAGATACCTGTCTGCCCTGACCCCCAGAGCTTTCCAGGGGAGCCAAGCTTTAGTTTACTCATTTTGGCAATTGGCTTGAAGCGTACCCTTTGTTGGCTGGCTCCTCTTACCTGTCCCATGTCCCTGTTCCCCCCAGGTGCTTCCTGGGATCATCTCCATCCCCCAGAGAAAACACGAGCGTTCAAATCCTCGTCTTGGGCTGCTTGTGTGGAAACCCAGCCTGAGGCAAATGGGATGTCTTTCTCCACACTTTTAGATCATTTGTGACAATATGGTGCTATATTCACATTTCAGGGTTGATTGTTGGATTTTCAGACCACTGACCTTGTTTCTTTATGAGTTTTTGAAAATATTTTTCTCTGCATCTCACCATTCTTAATCCTAAGAATTAACTGTTGAGATTAACCAGAGTACACAAATGTCTTGCTTTCACCTTGAATTATCTTTGGTATTGCTCTCTCAGTTTTGACTAAACTAATATCTGTGGCCTCCATGTACGCTTTTGCATTTCAGAATCTAAACTTATTGTTTATTCTAGTTTGGCTCCACATTGTACATTTTTTATGTGAATATGCCTAGTGGCTGTTCTGACTAATATGCATAAGTCATAATGAGATATCTTGATAATTTTAAATTTGAGAGCAGATTCCATTTGAGGAAGATCTCAGTGCATGAGCTGTTGGTATTATGTGTGTCCTGTGGCTTAGGTGAGATGCCTACAAGCATTGCGATTTCCAGAAACTTCCATGAGTCTTACTTTATCCATATTCAAAGTGGTAATGGTTATTTCAACACATATACCGAGCATCTCCTCAGAACCAGGAGTGATTGGGTGTTAGAGAGGCAACAATGGACAAAGTGGACAATATCCTTGCTCCCTCTTTCTTTCCTAAGTGGTGTTGTGAGGTTCAAATTCAGTAATGAAGGTGAAATCATTTGGGCAACTAAAATCACCATGGAAATAGAGGAATGGGTATGATGACCTAGCTCTTCATTGATCATTTCAGAACACCATACTGATGTGGCTGGGTGGGATGTACCCTGTGGCCTTTCATGAACACCACATGACCCATGATCCTTATCTTGTACTTAGATCCATTTTCTGACCACAGCAACTCTGGACACTTAAGAGGTGGCCATTGCCTCATGCCACATCTTTCTTTAGTGCTAAGCCACCAGAAAGACCATCTTTGCTTGATGTTTCCACCTTCCAGTGGCTCTCTGATGTCCAGCTCTGGTGTGTCTTTGCCTTTGTCTTACTTGAATTGTCCATAGTGGTCAAGGCATTGGCCACTCTTGAAATTCCCTTTCTGCTGACCTTGCTTTATACCATTCCCCTTCCTCTTTCCTTTCATGATTCATTGCTGAATTCTTTTACTTTCCTTGCACTCTGAAACAATGTTGAGTTCTCCATAACTTCTTCTCTTCTCTTCTCTTCTCTTCTCCCTTCCCTTCCCTTCCCTTCCCTTCCCTTCCCTTCCCTTCCCTTCCCTTCCCTTCCCTTCCCTTCCCTTCTCTTCCCTCCCCCTTCCAGAAGGCCCCAGACATCATGTCTCATACTCTTCCCTGTTTGCTTATGACTCTCTAGATGCTCTCTGTTGCTTAGCTCTTTCCCCTGAGGTATCCCCACCCACATGCATACAGGCAGCTTACCTCCCTTTCCATGTTCCACAGACACTTCAAGCTCAACAAGTCTTTAACAAAACGTGCTCCATTCTCCCCTCTGATGTGCCCTTCATCATCCATCCTTTCTCCTGGCACGTTGGTTCCTATAGTCATGTCGGCTGGAGGCCTCAACACTATTAGCCTGCTCATCCCATCACGCATTCAGTGGTTCACTGTTTTCACATCTGTGCTTTCATCTGTGTATTCACTGGCCTAGACCCTGGGGACATCGACATGGTGCCCTATCTTGGACAACCCTCCAGAAGCAGATCCTGGGGAAGTGTTCAGTTGCAGTAGCTTTATTTGAGAAGTGGCTCAAGGAAATACTGGTAGGGGAGTAGATGCTGGTGGGATAGAGACAGTCATGCTGACTTAAGAACTGAATTGTACCCATCTCTTTTCAAATCTGTGTTCAGTGACGTCATGTTGGTCGTGTTGAAATTGGCCATGATGAGAATATTTACACTACGGAAATTGGCCAATGGCTATAAAACAGGACCTTTCTTTCCCTGGAGAGTTGGTTGTTAAACATTATCAGCATGTTACTGGGAGTGAGGAATTAAGGCAAGGAAGGACAGCAGTTAATAAATTGTGCTTTATCAGCAGAGTTACACTGTAGAAAACTGGAGCATATTCCCAGTTGAGAAAGAATACATACCTAATAGTCATCCCATTGGAGCGGTGAGGTAGTTAGTTATACACTCCCTACTGGTTAGTGGCTGAGGGCTGCCTCTCTTGGGCCCAGCAGGATCCAGCCACTAGAGGAAGCCCACAGGCAGTTAGAGGCAGCATGGATGAAGTACAATAAGGGCCAGGGTGGGGTGTATAGGCTCATCAGTGAGCAAATGATAGCTGATCAAGACACTGGACATGCAGCATTGGTAAAGGCTAAAACCCGACTGTTAATGATGTGTGGTAACCTTTTTCTCTCCAGACCTCGACTTCATGGACCTCCTAGGGGAAGACAGACAATGGACGGTGGGGAGGAAGTTAATGCAGGTGAACGATACTCTGACTTCAGAAGATGCAGGACTCCGGAGCAGCAAGAACTGCACTGAACCAGGTAATAGTAACAGCTTTGCTGTGGGCAGTGGCTGCCATTTTTTCTGGTTGTGTCTGAGGAAGGGCTGGATGCCATGCTTTTTTCCCTTTGAGTTCGAATCCAGACGTTCTTAGGGACATTTAGAGCAGGCATCTAAGAAACTGAAAGGTGAGATCCCGGGACCATTCAGCTGTGATTCTACCTCTGTATTCTTTTTCTAGGGCATGGGCGACAAGGTAAGTCACCATCAGTGATGCTGATATCAAAGGTGGACTCTGGTGCTCTCAAGTGGGAAACTAAGTCTGGAACAGGATGAGTGAGGATGTTCTGTGGTCATCATTGCTTTGATCCCTGGAATTCTCTCTGGCTGGTTTTTAAGCAGGAGCCTTCTTTATGTCACAATAAAGACACTGAGATTGAACCAGATCCTTACCTATGTTGTTGGTCTTTTTGGAAGAAGTGAATATTCATTTATAAGCTATTATATTTGATACCTGTTGTGTTTTTCCTCAGAAAGATATGGAACATTCTATTTCCAGTGTTACTGAACGTAAAAGGAAAACAAACACAACGTGAGTGAGGGGGACTTGGAATTGTCAGAACTCAGCTCACCGAATCTCAGGAAATGGCAAGCACCCTCTAGGTGGTTGAGGTCCTTGCTAGTTCCGACCAGGGGTCAGCAAACTTGTCTGACAAATGGCCAGACAGTAAATATTTCAGTCTTTGTAGGCCATATACCGTGTCTAAAGTTTTTGCTTTTTAAAATACCCTTTTATAACCCTTTACACATTTAAAAACCATTCTTAGCTCGCAGACTGTACAAAACAGGCATGGGGATGTATTAGGCCTGCAGCTCTTCTTTGCCAATCCTGACTTGGACTTCTCAACTCTCTGGGACCTCTTTTCTTTGCTTGATGGGGACATGGGCCCCATGTGTGCCCCCTCTGAGGGTTCAGGAGCTCAACCAAATGTTGATCCCACATCCAAAAACCAGTCTTATTTTTAGTGTCATGCTGGAAAGATATAAACAGTCTTCAGTGCAGCCCAAAGAACCTTAGACCTTTGAGAACAGAAGGTGTTCTGTGAAGTTGTGTGCCTGCTCTTTTTTGGGAAGGTGGGTAGGGGTGTCCTTCACCACCATACTGAGAATTTTAACAGTCACTTTCCAAGCAGAGCAGGAAGGAATTAAAAATAGATTACCAGCCACCCCCTCTCCCCCCCCAAAAAAACCCACAATAGCCCTCAGCACTACATAATCTATATTCCTCAAGCTGGAAAATTCAAGGGTCACCATGGCTATTATTAAATGCTCTGAAGGAACACTCTTGAAGGTTAGTGAAGCACATAGTTGCTATGTGAGCTAGAAGTGAAAATGGATGTGACGGGTTCGAGTGCCACACGCAGCAGACAGAGCCTTTGTAGAGCCGTTTGTAGAGAGATGTGCCAAGAACCCTGGTTACTGATCTGGCATTGTAGCCAAGCATTTTTCAACATCTTTCTGGAGCTAAGAGGCTGATGGTGGTTGGGATGTCAAGACAGGAAATACAGCATTATGGAGGCCAGTCGTCACCTTTGGTATAGGAAAGAATGGAGTCACATAATACAGTGACTGGCTCCAGGTTGGGTTCAGCCACCATGCTCTGGGCCAGTGGTGATGGAGGGCTTCTGTTCCCTGTTGAGGGATGTGTGTTGAGGGAGGTGGTTTTGTCTCTGTGAGTGGCATAGAGTATGCTCACTGTGTCAAGAAGTGTCTTTCTCAGAGTGGCATGTGTAGAAGAATAAACACATTAAAAGGCATTGCAAGAGAGGAAATGACTCAGTTCCAGGTAGAAAACATGCCCAGGTTTTTAAAAAGAGCACAAGCCCAGCACCTGCTGGTGTTGGCAAGGAGGGCATAGGGGGAGAGAGAAGGAAGGGCTTCTAGAGGGCAGCAGGAGGACTGAACAAGAGCTCATAATGCTGCTTAGAGGCAGTCCAGAAAGAATAAAGACCCAAAAGGAATATTCTCGATTTCTTCATTTGTGTGCTATGGGAACTGGGCTTGATTTTCGGAGCCCTTGACTCCGAGCCAAATTTACAGGGAAAGTGGTCATTCCTGAAACAAGGAGGGATCTTTTTAAGTCCTGATACATCAAGGGCCTGCCTGGAGCCTCCGTTCTTCACCAAGCCTGCGGTGACCATTCTGTTTGCTGAATATTTCCGCTACAGAATGTCTCTAACTGTGCTGTCCAATATGGACACTCAGTGGTGACTTAAATTCAAATTAAATACATTAAAAATTCAGATTCTCAGCTGCACTAGCTACATGTCAAATACCCAATAGCTGAGTGTGGCTTGTGGCTACCGTATTGGAGAGCACAGATCATAACATATTTCCATCACCACAGAAAGTTCTATTGGACAGGCAGATCTAGAACTTCCATTTGTTTTTGAACATCTCCTCGTCTTCCGGGCTTAATTGGAAGCACCTCAAGGAGATAAAGTGGACATGTAGATTTGAGAGCTCAATCTCTTCCTGGGTTTTGGAGTCCTACTCAACCTCATTTGAATCCCAGCTTAGAAGCTCTGGGCTTTGGGAGAAATAGGCTTTCTAAGCATCTGTCTGCTTCTCTGAGAAATGGAGATAATCATTCTGACCTTTCATGACTGCTGTGAGAATTGGTAATGAAGTAATAAGAACAGCTTAGTGCCCTGTGTGTGGTGGTAGTTCTGTAGTGGGAGCTCACTCGTGTATTTCTCACTCTCTGCTGGGGGCAACCATCCCTCCATTACAAGTGGGTCATGGAACTACCTTCTCCAGCCACTCCTCACAGGAATGGGCACATACGGTCCATCTGGTTCTGTCAACAGGCTGTTGCCTCAGGTGGCCCAAGTCCGAGCAGTCAGCCAGTGGGGCTGAGATGTCCTAGCACCATCTTCTAATACAGACAAGCTTGAAAGATCTTGCCATGGTAATGAGCACAGCGCCTCTGAGGAATGCTCTGTTTCTACAAGAACGTGGCCAAACCATGACCACGGACACACATGCCCCCCAGTAGCCTTGGTGCTCTTTCCAGAATGCTGTTGGAGGTCTGCTTCTCAGTCTTGATGGAACAGGTATTTCATGCAAAAATGCATGAAAATGCTTTATGAGCTAAAGCACTCATAAGATCCTGGTTTGGAAAATTTAGTAGTTTTCATCTTCTCTGTCTCTAACTCACTATGGGAGGGGAGGACTGAGCTAGAGTGAGCCAAGGCCCAGTTGCCCTGGTTTCCTTAAGAGGTCAGAGTAGCCCTGTATGCAGAGAATATTGCATGCACTGGTTGAATGCTTAGTGTCTGCTCTCAAGAGTCTTAAAAAAATTTTTTTTAATGTTTATTTATTTTTTTGAGAGAGAGAACACGAGCAGGGGAGGGACAGAGAAAGAGGGAAACACAGAATCCAAAGCAGGCTCTGAGCTGTCAGCACAGAGCCCGACGTGGGGCTCGGACTCAAAAACCATGAGATCATGACCTGAGTCAAAGTCAGCCGCTTAACCTACTGAGCCACCCAGGCACCCTGCTCTCAAAAGCCTTAAATGTAGGGCTAGGAAGTGAGCCCTGTGTTTCTGGACCAGCTTTCCTTCCTCTTTGTTATGATGTCCACGGAGCGAGAATGTACTTCCAAAGATGATGCATTGGGGTTCCCTCTGTGCTCAGAGGGGCACTTATTTACTCGGGGACCTGAGTGTTTGGGGTGCCAGCATTTGCCATGGCCAAGTGAGTAATGGTGCCAGGGTCACAGGCAGGAGTTAATTTGGCTGTTGTCATAAAGTACATCTAGCAGAATTTGTGATGTCACTGGGCTTCTCAGACTGTGTTCTTGGAACCCTTAGCCTCAGGTGCCATTAGAGTAAGTAGGTTCAGAGTTTGGAGATGGAATGACCTTATAGTCTCTGTTCAGGATATGGGGCTAGTTTGCTTTCTCAGATGTCAGTTTCCTTATCTATGAAATAGATCTGCAACTAGTTTATCCTTTCTATCCCTTCCACTGTACAGATCCAATAGTTGCATGAAGTTTCAAGACGAGAGATTCATGAAAACTTCCAGCCCAAGCTGCCCTGCTCCACTGCCCTGAATAACTTCTTTGCATTTGCAGAATTGCTTGTCATACCCCCTCCTTTGACCCTCATTCCCCTTTCCTCTTCTCCTCTACCCCTCTCCTGCCCCCTCTCCCTGTCCCTCTCCTTCTTCCTTCCTCTGGAAACCCTGTACCCAGAACACTGCCCAGGGAAAGACCAGGATGCAGGGTGCCTGTTACAGTGTCAGCGCTCTCTTTGGTTGGTGTGACAGCACAGAGATGGCACAGTTTTCATATGACAGCTGCCACTTTAAAGATGCATTTTTTTGCAATATTTTGGAATTTATTTTTAAATGGCATTATCCGCCCCCCCCCCCCCGCTACTCCAAGACATGATTTTGGTGGAAATTGGTAATTTTGTTTTTACCTTCAGAACTGCATGAAAACGACTAAGCTCTGGCTCCAATTTTTCTGCAATTATTCCAGTCCTCTGTGAATTTTTAAGGTTGTTTTCTTAAACACTGACACTGCCGATTTCATCTAGAGCCTGGAAACATATTGTTTTTTGGCAAATAACACTTGAAACTGTTTACTCAGATGACCTATTAAGTGAAATTTAACTTTGAATAAATTTTATCCATGGAAAATTAAGTTAGCTAAATGTAATATTGAGAGTGGTGGACAACTGTGGCAGAAATGAACTCTTTGTCATTTTTATTTGTGCACTTTGCAGATTTTTATTTATACACTTTGCAGTCTGTCTCCAGAAGAATCTGTCATCTTTTGGTTTTTAGGTCTTTGATGTTTTAAGGAAATAAGCTTTTCCTGAGTGCCTCCTTCAAATAAACTTTGGAAGAAAGAAGCTATTTAAAATGATAGCCTTTGGCATGGGCTTCGTTCTGAGATCACCGGATGTTCTTTTGATACAGGGCTCATCTCCCTCTCTCTGCCTGGCTTAATTGGGTCTAAGGTCCCTGAAGATGGGAAAGACACCCCAGGCCTGTGTTGTAGGTACCTATGGGGCATGCCAGGAGGGTTTACTGAATCAGGGGTCTACTGAAATGGCCAGAAACTACATGATCTGAGAGCCAAATGTGAATTGTAATAGAGGAGGGAAGTCAGAGGTCCATAAAAGGGAAGCAATATGGAATAAATACAAGGGGTGAGTATGGCCCCAGATTGACAGGCAACACAGACTAGTTCAGGCCGCAGGTCACAGACAAAGTTAAGTGTTGGGGTCCTACTGTTTCCTTTAAAATTTTTTTTAATGTTTATTTTTGAGAGAGAGACAGTGTGAGCAGGGGAGGGAAACAGGCTTGAAGCTCTGAGCTGTCAGCACAGAGCCTGACATGGGGCTTGAACTCCTGAGTCGTGAGATCATGACCTGAGTCAAAGTTGAATGCTTACCCGACTGAGCCACCCAGGTGCCCCAGGGTCCTACTGTTTTTTGACTTTAAACCATAACATCAAGGCCAGTTGGTCTAAGCAGGTGGGTGGGGGGATGGGTGAAGTAGGTGATGGGGATTAAGGAGGGCACTTGTCATGATGGGCCCCAGGTGTTGTATAGAAGTGTTGAATCACTATATTGTACACCTGAAACTAGTATTACACACTATATGTTCACTAACTGGAATTTAAATAAAAACTTAAAAAAAAAAAGGCCAGTTGGTCTGAAACCACAGGACACAGGGTTGGGCATGACTAATCTACGAAGCGTCAAAAGGCCACATCTCTTATCTCTTACATGAAGAAAAAAATATCCAGAGTGGGTGAGTGGGTGAATGCACTTGTCAGAAGCAGAGGAGAGCCCCTCCCCCAACTGTCATACATAGATACTGCAAACATACTGGTGATCAGGTGGAAAGCCTGACATTTGCATGATTTAGAGTAGCACTGTCCTGTGGAATTAGAATGCAAGCTACAGATGGGGGTTTAAATTTTCTAGTGGCTACATTAAAAAGGTAAACAGAAACAGGTGAAATTTACTTTAATAATATGTTTTATTTAACCAAATACATCCACAGTACTAAAAATGACAAACTTCAGTTGTCCCAGTGTTTTATCCCTGGGATTGAACCCAGGAAAGAGCTAAGGGTTTGTTTTTTTTTAAGTCTTAAAATCTATACTTTATTATACTCGCTTACTGAACTTTCACCAGCTTCCCTCTGCATTTGTAATTTTCATAATGATTCAAAAAATAGCTGTTGACATTCTTAAGTGCCACAAGTTAGACACTTATTGTGATCTGCTCTTTAATTTGTGTCAGATTCTTTACTGGATTAGTTAGACAGGGTAATAGTAGCTGCTGTAACAAAGAAGTCTAGCTTTGGGAGTTTAACACAAAAGCAGTTTTTTTCTTTCTTGTGGAAGGTTCTGGTCTTTGGGGGCCCTGTTTTAAGAGGTGGTCCATGGACTCTGAAGCCTTCCATTTCGAAGCTTTCTCATCCTCACACTTGGTTTCCAAGGTGGTTGTGCTTCTCTGCTTTAAGAGGCAAAAAGCATGGAGATTTGTGCATAGCTGAGTGTGAGATCCTCACTCCTGCTCACATTCCATTTGTCAAGGCTCAGTCACAGGACAACTTCTCACTTCAAGGGAGGCTGGGATTTGTATGCTAGCAGAATGCCCTTGAATAAGAGACAGCAGACCTGGTGAACAGCTAGCTAGTCTCTGCTACATTATTCCCCCCCTCCCCCCGAACTTGTTTCTTTTTATCTGTTTACAAGAGCAGTATTCTCCCTCTACATCAAAATCCTAACCCAGACTGACATCTTCTGAGGTGAACTTAGGTCTTGGTTTAACCTTCATGATTCTTACTTGCTCAAGGTGACATAATTCAACTCTCTCTTCACCTTGGGAGGGTCACAAGTCAGGTAGGAATGGTCCCAGTTGTGCCTAATTGCAAATTGCATTTCTTCTTTGTAAATACAAGAACCCTAGGAAAAATGATGAACATTTGATACATGAATCATTGGCAATAATGTAAGAGTTTAAGTTCCAGAGTAAACCCTAAATCTCAAATCCATCACTTTCAGCCTGTGAGATGCCAGGTGAGTTTCTTAAATTCTTTGAACCTCATTTCCACCATTTGCAAAATGCAAATTAAGACACCCACTTTACAGAGTTGTAATCATGCAGTGAAGTGAGCTATGTGAACAGCTGGAACCTCAGTCTGTACATGTTCATTAAATTGTGGCCACATTGTCTTTGTTACCAGAAATACAATGGAAGGCAGAGTGATGGCAGTCATTTATAAGGATTTTGCCACTCTGAGGCCCATTAGGACATGGTGGGATCATGAAGACTGTTTTAAGGATGGATAGCTTATTGAGTATAGTTTGGCCACAGTGCAACATTCTTAGAGCTGTGCGAAGGAGACATGTCCAGAGATTAACTAGGAGACTTCTGACTAATGCCATGTTCTGGCCTCATAGGCCACTGTATAGACACATAGGATAAGATAAGGAGTATAGGGTTTTCTACTTCACACTAATGAAGGGCTTAGAAGTCTCCAGCTCTGGGAGGAAAGGGCCAGATGCTATTCATTTCTTCTAGCTACATGATCCCTTTAGGACTTATGTCTTGAGACATTCTTAACAGCCTTGTTCTTTAAAAGCAGCCTGGGCAGACTAATCCAGTCAGTGGTACCTAGAATCTTCCCAAAACACAGGTGAAGGATGATAAGCTCTGCTCTTAGATGCTTTTGTGGGCCTGCCTATTTGCGCAGGACTTTAGACCTTCAAAGCAGTTTTACATTCACTAGCTTATTGGAACATGTTTGGATCTTGGAACAAAAAATATTTGAAAGTGAGGAATGACTGTATTGTTTGCAGATAAATTAGACTGAGAGCAAGGCAAGTTGAGTTAAAGAATTGAGAATTCATAGTCATAAATGTGGAAAGAAGCTTAGGGATTCTTGATTCCAAACATTTTTCCTCAAGCCAAGGCTCAGCAAACCATGGCCCTTGGCCAAATCTGGTCTGTTGACTGTTTTTGTAAATAAAGTTTTATTAGAACACAGACATACACATCCATCTATGTGTTGTCTGTGGCTGCCTTTGCTATATGAAGGCAGAGCTGAGTAGTTGCAACACAGACCATAGGTCCTGCAAAGCCTAAAGTATTTACTCTGTGGTCCTTCATAGGAATGTTTGCTGCTACACCCTGCTCTAGGCCCTGGGACTGGCACCTGATGTGGCCTGGAGGGGAGGTTAAGACAAGAAAAAATCCCCCCTCTCCCTGACCCTTCCCCAAGATGGTGCCTGTGCCATATTAAAACTAGTGTCATGTTAAATATTTTTAATATTTAACATGACACCCCTGGGCTGCAGGGGTCTGTGAGTTTTACTTTACTGCTTTCTCTCCCACACATAGATACACAGTCAAGAACCTTTAATGTTGTCTGTCCATATTGTAGGGATCTGTTTAAAGTAGAAGAGGTAATGTTCACTCCCATAAAAATGCTTGAAAACCACTGGTGTGGACTAATGCAATCTTCCTTACACCTGGAATTGCTTCCCTTTTTGGTCAGAGGATGAAGCATCCATGAGGGGCTGGTTGCTGGGGAGTGTGGTATCCCCAGAGCTTACCTTGCAGGTACCCCCAGAGCAGTGAGAAGTGAGCTCACCTGTGTGTAGAGGCCACGGGCATTGGAATGGGGTGGCCAGGAACACCTACCTGCCTTGGGGTCAGCTCAAGGGTTAGTCACCTCCTGGCCCTGGTGTACCCCTTGGCTGCACCTATGTGGCCTCTTGATAGTGACAGTGGCATCCACTTCTTCCTTGAGGCCAGGGAGCAAATGTGGCCCTGGCCCCATCTCCAGCTCTATGGGAGTTCATTCTTACCTGCTCCCTATTCCTTGGTGGTGCCGCAGCACACCCCAGGTGATCTGTGGACTTTTTTCTTGAATTACACATTCCAAAATGATCTTGTGCCACAGATAGCCTCATTGTACAGTTGAAGCCAGGACTGAGGTCTAGGGGCATGAAAGGGGGTACGAAGGGTGGCATGTCCAGCATCCACCTCTGGTTGGTAGTAGAGTAAGGACTAGTCCTTGCACGTCTCGACTTTTCCTGCCTCTGGCCACAGGGCTGGGCCATGTCCCCTCACCTTGTGTGCGTGTGGAGTCTGCCTGAAATCACACCTGCAAATCGAGGTCAGCAGGAGGACACTACCCTGTTCTCATACAGGTAACTTAATGGTTCTCAAAGCGAAGCCGACCGGCAGCAGCCCTGGGAGCTTGTCAGAAATGCTTGTTCCTGGGCCCCACCTGAGGTCTGCTTCGCCAGAGCCTCTGGGAAGTGGGCCCTGCCATCTGGGTCTTCACAAGTACTCCTGGGGCTTGTTAGGTGCACTTGAGTGCGAGGAGCCCTGGCTTAGTTCCCTGGAGTCCCCTGGGGAGATTTTCAATCAGGCCCCACTCCACACCAACACAACTCAAGTCTCTGGGACTGAAAACCAGGCTTCAATGGCTTGAGAGCTCCTCAGTGATGCCAGGGTGCAGTCAGGGCTGAGACCGTGGCCTGAGGCCACCTGCCTCCATGCACCAGCCAGCTCTGGAAAGCTGGTCCAGAGGAAGAGAACTGGCATTCCTTGTGAGCCACACAGACTCCATCATGGGGGGACAGTCCTTGGGTTTTGTTTCTAAGACTTCTTCCCCTGAGAAACACCAGGATGGAGTTTCACCTAGCTGTATTTTAAAATGTGTGTCTATCAGGGTCGGGGGGGAGTGTTCCTGCCTTGCTTTTCAGGGGATTTCCTCTTGTGTTTTAGACCTTGGGTGGTTGCTGAGCACTTGTCTCTCCCATCATGATCTCAGTGGGCACTTTGATCCTGACCTCACTGGGACATGCTCAGGTCTGGGGTAGACTCTGGGAGCTTTAGGGTAGGATGAGGCCCAGTCAGGGCGTCTCTCCTCAGAGGCTCATGGCAGCTCCTCTGGGCCTCAGACTTTTAAAAACAGGCTATGTGGAGTAATCAGGCAGTGTGGCTGAGGGCTATGGGGAGGGCATATCTGAGTTAGTGCACTGAGTGTGCCTTCCACAGACTGCATACTTGGGCATCAGGCAGCCAGCCTATTGCTTCCTCCTACGTGGGGGCTCCCCATGGCCTGTGGGCTGATGGCCACCCCCAGTCTGAATTTACTGGGTTAGGCCCTATCTATGCCCATGACAAAGTTCACATTCCACCTTGGAGAGTAAGGTTAAATAAGTACATGTCTGGATTTTCATATTGGCGCTTCTGAGGTTCCTGATATAGTTTAAGCCATTAGTTTGGCTAAAATTTCTATAATAGAACAATAAAATCCCTGAATTAAAGATTAGCAGCTTTTTTTAGAAGCGGACTCAGAACAAAATAGACATGAGCCCAGCCCAGTGGCTTGTCCATCCCTGCCAAGGCCTTTCTGCACAAAGCCCAGCCTGGCTTCCTAGCCCTGAGACTGCACGGAGCCTCAGGGCTCATCCAGTGTCCATGCTGTTGGGATTAGGGGTACTTAGCCGAGAAAGGGAAGAAACAGGATGCAGAGTACTGGGGACAGGCCACTCTAGAAGGAGCATAGGACTGGGGTCTGTGTAGTCAGGCTGGACTCACTTAAGCATCTATTACCTCAGTCACTAAATAGGCATTCAGAGTTCCCACCCTGCCTTGGACTATTGAGAGAAAAAAGAGATAAGGGGTAGCCATGTTTTATAAAGTACTTCTGGGCAGAGGTAGGGATGTGGACCAGGGTTCCACAGACCTGGAGAGGAGTCCTGTTTTGATACCTATGGGCTGTAGGATCATGGACCAGTCATTTAAACTCTCAAAGCCTTGGTTTCTTCCCCTGAGAAGTGGGATAATTCATGGTACAAATCTAAAGGGTTGCCATGAAGAATCAATGGAATAAAGATTGTAGAGCAGCACACAGCAGATGTTCAATGTGTGAATGGATGCCCATATTTTGAGCACCCACTGTGTGCTAAGGGGTTTCATAAGCAGGGCCTCAATTAGTTATGCACAAGAGATTGTGGTTATTGATTAGGGTGTTGATTAGGGTATGGAGATTTCTATAGGAGGAAAGTAAACAGATGTGACATACTAATATTACACAGGTACACCTCATTTTACTGCACTTTGGTTTATCTTACTTCACAGATACTGCATTTTCTTTTTACAAATTGGAAGTTTATGGCAATCCTAGGATGGGCAAATCTATAGGCACCATTTTCCCAATGACATTCACTCACTTTGTGTCTGTCAGTCACATTTTGGTAATTCTCACACTATTTCAAACTTTTGGAATTCTTATTATATTTATTGTGACGGGTGATTACAGCTCACTGAAAGCTCAGATGATGGTTAGCATTTTAAGTATCTTTAATTAAGTTTCACACATTTTTTTTTGGCATAATGCTATTGCACACTTAATAGACTGCAACAGAGTGTAAACATAGCTTTTGTGTGCACTGGGAAACCAAAACATTCATGTGACTCACTTTACTGAGACATTTGCTTTATCCCAGTGGTCTGGAATTGAACCCACAACATCTCTGAAACATGCCTGTAATATGTAGGTGGAAAGTAAAAATATTCTTTAAAAACATTTTTTTAACATTTATCCGTGTGTGTGTGTGTGTGTGTGTGTGTGTGTGTGTGTGTGTGTGAGAGAGAGAGAGAGAGAGAGAGAGAGAGAGAGAGAGGGAACGAACAAGTGGGGGAGGAGCAGAGAGAAATGGAGACACAGAATTCAAAGCAGGCTCCAGGCTCTGAGCTGTCAGCACAGAACTGGATTGTGGGGCTCAAACTTATGAGCTGTGAAATCATGACCTGAGCTGAAGTTGGACGTTCAACCAACTGAGCCACCCAGGTGCCGCAAAAGTAAAAATGTGCTTAATTGTCAAACCTTACATGTTGGCACATGAACAGCCTGTCAGCATCAACCTCAGCCCTCCCAGTGGGTCTTTCTTGGGAAATGGGAATTACACTTACCTGAATTCTTGTTGAAATGTCCTGGGAAAATCCATAGAAAAATCACTGGTAATGGGAATTTTGGTCTTAGTAGATGGAGTGTGCGAGGTTGGCTGTCCAGAATGGATATTGACGGATAAAAGAAGAGGCAGTGAAGGGCAGTGAGAAGGTGGGAAAGAAGCTGGGATTGTTCTGTGCTCGATTTTGCCCATGTTCACCCTGCACGTCTGCCCTTTGGACGTAACTTTGTCAGGTCATTTGAAAAGAGGTGACCTGTGTTCCATGGATAATGATCCTTCCATATTCCAGAAACAGTTCCTCCCCTGCCTGTGCCATTTTAACCACAAGTACTAGACCAATTTATTAAGTTAAATTATAGTTTAATGCTGAATTTAAAGGAAGAAAAATCAACACAGCTGTACCCATCCCTCTGTCCAGTGTTTTTATCCATTGATGCTAGTTTCATGCAGAACATTGGCCCCTTTGCAGGAATCATTTCTGTTTGTGGCTCACAAAAAGGTGTTCCCTTGCCTGGGGCCCAGGATGAATGGCGCTTGGTGGTTGCTGAGGGTACACAGACTCTCAGTAGTAAATCTACTCATTGTAAATCTAGAATTATTGTCTTTTCAATGCCACAATTTCATGTGCTGTTTATTTATGAGTTTGTATCCCCTCTCCCCCATCCAGGCTCAAGAATTCTACTTTCAGGTACTTTTGTTTTCACTCCAGCATTTTATTATAAAAATTTGCAAACATACAGAAAAATTGAAGGGATTTTACAGTGAACTTAGACTCAGGACCTAGGTTCTGTAATTCACATTTGACTCTACTGGCTTTCTCACAGATTTGTTCATCTAGCCAGCCCTGTATCCATCCATCAATCTGCCCTGTTTCAAATGTTTTTTTAATTTATTTTGAGAGAGAGGGAAACCATGTGTGGGTGCGTGCAAGTGAGGGGCAGAGAGAGAGAGAGGGGAAGATAGAATCCCAAGCAGGATCCTCACCTTCGGCACAAAGCCGACATGGGGCTTGAACCCGACAGCCATAAGATTATGACCTGAGCTGAAATTAAGAGTCAGATGCTCAGCTGACTGGGCCACCCAGGCACCCCTCTCCTGTTTAATTTAGTGGATTTCAAAACAATTTGCAGAAATAAATACATTCCCTCTCCCATAGTTTAGCATGCATATCATTAACTAGAGTTTATTGTTTGTTTATCCTTCTTTTTGGGTAATGTTTATACACAATGAAGTGCATGCGTCTTAAGTGTCCCATCAGTGAGTTCTGACATATGCATACAGTAGTGCTCCCAATCTCTATCAACATCTAGGGCATACATCACCCCAGGAAGTTCCTTCATGCCCCTTCTCTAGAAACCCCCGGCCCACCCCTCACATAACCACTCTTTTGATTTCTGTCACCATAGATTAGTTGATGCTTATTCTAGAACTTTATATCCAGGAATCATAAAATATGTACTCTTTGATGTAAGACTTCCTTGTTAAAGCACACTGTTTTTGAGATTCATTCATGTTTTTGTGTATAGATACATCCTTTACTATATGCAAGCACACACACGTTTACACATGTTGGTAAACATGTATATATGTAGATTACACATACACATGACAAACTTTCCATGTAAATCTTAATATGTTGGGTATATTTCTCTCTAGGAAATGCCTTACAGATTTTGGTCACTTCTTTTAGAAACTTATTTAGGGACACCTGGGTGGCTCAGTCAAGTGAGCATCCTGGACGACTCTTGATTTCAGCTCTGGTCCTGATCCCAGGGTTGTGGGATCAAGCTCTGTGTTGGGCTCCATGCTGAGCATGGAGACTGCTTAAGATTCTCTCTCTCCTGCCTTCTGCCCCTCTCCACTACTCATGCACACACACTCTCTATCAGAGAAAAAATTTAAAAAATAACAATTATGAAAAAAAATAAATTGGATCCACTTTCAAAGAGACCTTTGTGATGTCTGGCAAATTGGTAAGAGCTTTGGTTGACCTGGGGTTAGTTATAGACAAGGGCCAGTCATCCCTAATGCCACCTCTCACTCCCCCCCGCCCCCCCGCCCCAGAGCAGAACCATGGACTGGAGCCAGAAGTGCTCTGATTGTAGGAAGGGAAGGGGGAGGGGTTGGAAGGGGTGATCTCCCTCATCCTTAAGGCCTTATAAGCTCTCTGGATGCAGTACTGGAATTCAGTTATTCAGTTACAAAAAGAAGTGGGAGAAGCAGAGCTGTGAAGGTGGAGAAAACAGTCTGATTCATTGAGTAAACAGCCATGTGCATTCTGCTGTGGAAGCTGCTTCATGGAGGCCTGTGTGGCATTCTTTCCTGCTGGAGCTGGGCATGCTCCTCATCACAAACAGCATCAGAGAGAAAAGGACATTCTCTCTCCAAGCATCTCACTGGGAACTAGATGCCTATTTGGGGAAGAGGACTAGCTTTGCATTAAAGTGGGAACTGTGTGTGTGTGTGTGTGTGTGTGTGTGTGTGTGTGTGCGCATGTGCGAGGGAGTCATGTCTTTGG
Organism: Panthera leo; assembly: GCF_018350215.1. Lineage (NCBI taxonomy): Eukaryota > Metazoa > Chordata > Mammalia > Carnivora > Felidae > Panthera > Panthera leo. Next base: position 44,113,220 of record NC_056681.1, read on the forward strand.
AATGGAGGAGATCCTCATTTTCCCGAACAAGTTCTCTCCAAGCAGAACCTTTTGTTGGCACAGGTCTTCATTTGTTTGTGTTCCATGTCTGCTTGTCTGCAGTTCCTGACACACAGGTTGATTTGGAGTAGGTAGTTGAGGTACACAAACAACTTGTACAATGAAGAATACCCTTGGTGATCATTAATTTCATGTTGTAGCCATCAAGTACCTTGAGTCAGTTCTGGTTCTCTTAGAAGCACACACTGAGACAAGGGTTTGGGTCCATGGAATTTATCTGGGAGGTAATACCAGGAAACACCAGTAGGGAGTAAGGAAGAGAGAGAGGGAGGATGTCTGACATGTCAGCCAGTTACCATTGGGGACAACAGGGTATAGAAGATACCTTTGACCCCTCCCCTCCAAGGGTGAGGGAGCCGGGTTATGTATACACCAGTTCCCAGCAGTCATCAGTTGAGAGCCACTCCCAGGGAATGCACTAGCATTCCCAGCCTGCCCCTCATTCAGACAGAGCGGCATCCATGACTAGAGACAGTACCTGGCTGAAGGGGTGCAGGTGCCGGCAGCTGAAAGTTGGGCCTCTGTGCACCCAAGTGCTAAGAAGAGGGAAGGTGAGTGGGGCGCCGGCTATGATTGCCAAACACTGACTGCTTCTTTCCAACTAAGCGGTTTCATGTTGTAAAACAAGTTAGAAAGCTCCTCCTGAACCAGGAAGGGCGCGTGATGGCACTTTGCACTTCCTCTGCGTGCACAGGTTTGTCTTGTTAGGCACTGGCACTCAGACTCACCCCATTGGTTTTCACTGTGTCATAATGTGTTTGTACAAGTGCCGACTGCTCACCAAGCCCTGGTGCTGCAAGCAGCAGGCTTAGGCTGGATGAACCGAGAATGCTTTCCAGGCCAGGGTCCAAGGACAGAAGGCTCTCACGAAAACCAGGAAACATGCCTTCCCTTCCTCATTCATCTTCGATTGCCTCCGTGCACGTGTTAGACTTCCGGGGACCCCAGGGAAGCTCGGAACATGTCAAAATTGAAAAAAGAGGAACACCAAGAAAATCCTGCCTGAGCTCCTTCTGCAAGAAAACAGAGCTTTTGCCCACCAGGCAGATCTTTTTATTTTGAAGTCAATTAAAGTAAAAGAGTTATTTCTACCAGTGTTGCTAGGGCCTGGGGCCTGGAACTTCTGTAAATCCACAGAAAAGACTCAGTTTTTTTTTTTCTTTCATTTTTTCATTTATTAATTTTTTAAAATTTACAAGTTAGTTAGCATATAGTGCAATGATGATTTCAGGAGTAGAATCCAGTGATTCATCTCCTATATATAACACCCAGTGCTCATCCCAACAAGTGCCCTCCTTCATGCCCCTTGCCCAGTTAGCCCATCCCCCCCCCCCTCAAATCCCTCCAGCAACCCTCAGTTTGTTCTCTATATTTAAGAGTCTTTTATGGTTTGTCCCCCTCCCTGCTTTTATATTATTTTTGGACAAGACTCAGTTGAAACCCTGAATAGAAATTGGGAAACGTGGTGTCACTACAAACATGTGGCCCATACTTTAGTCTCTAGCACGTGTATTGTTTTAGGGGAATACACTGGGTTTTCTGGCTCCAGACTCAAAAGAAAAGGTATCCATATCCTCAGGTAATTTTTAAAAAAATTTTTTTTTTAACGTTTATTTATTTTTGAGACAGAGAGAAACAGAGCATGAACGGGGGAGGGGCAGAGAGAGAGGGAGACACAGAATCGGAAGGAGGCTCCAGGCTCTGAGCCACCAGCCCAGAGCCCAACGCAGGGCTCGAACTCACGGACTGCAAGATCGTGACCTGAGCTGAAGTCGGACGCTTAACCGACTGCGCCACCCAGGCGCCCCCTCAGGTAATTTTTTAATCCCTCAGGGGCTCTATCTTGTGTTAAATGGAGTTTATATGTCACACCAAATCATCTTTCAAAGTGACTTGACATCTTTAAAGTAGGGAACTATGTAGCCCTGGTATTTAGGTCCTACATGCTTTCATGTTTCTAGAACCTCCCACCCCCAAATGTGGGACTTACAAAGGCTTCCAGAAAAAAACACATCCAACTGAATGATATACTTCAGCCCAAAGCCTGGCACATTGGGAGGTAATTCCCACCTGTAATTGGACGCTTTCAGATCCCTTGAAGGCTATGGGATGTAGTTTTTAGCCCAGGAGGAAGGATTGTACCTTACAGTGTTTTAAAACATTACCACAAGTGTTTTGGTATTTCTCTGGGTAGGAGATAGGCTCTCATTCTCCTCCTCTAAGTCTGGATGCCTTCATGACTCACTTTTAACAGATAGACTATGGCAGAAGTTGTGTGGCTTCCAGAACTGGGTCGTAAAAGGCAATACAGCTTCCACTCAGCTCTCTCCCTTGGGATAGTTGCTCTTGGAACCGGGCCACTGTGCTGAGAGGAAGCATGGGCCTCATGGAGACCCTTATAAGTGCTTCTGCTAACAGCCCCAGCCAGGGTCCTGTCTGATTGCTGATAGCCAGCATCAACACCCAGACGTGTGAGTGAAGACACCCTCTGCATGAGTCCAGTCCCGGCCACCATCAGACTGCAACCAAATGGCCTCCTGAGTGAGAACTGTCTAACTGAGCCCAGTCACTCCCAGAACCATATAGACAAAAACAATAAGTGATCGTTGCTGTTTGGGGCTGCCAGTTTGGGCTGGTTTGTTATGCAGCCATGGTGACTGGTACACTCATACACTCATGGCTGCATTGCCAAAGAGGTCCTGGGGGAGTAGAGGATCTCCAGTGTTCACTCACATCTTTCATCCAGTGTGGTGACTCACTTCTTGCTCCCCAGGAAATCGGTATCTGGGGAGAAGAGACAAGAGTGGGCATGCTTCTCGGATTCTCAGGAGTCTCCAGCTTGCTGCCAGCTTGGTGGCCTGGAGGCGGTATGAGGTTTCCAGCCGCTTCAACCTCAGCAGGTTGGGGACTGAGGGCCTGCTTTAGGTCTGGCTACAAGCAGCAGGGGCAGCAGCAGTGGGAAGCTCTGGGCTTCTGTGGCTCACTCGGCACACCTTACTTGCTTCATTGTCATGACCTCTTCCTAGGGAGGTAGCAGGTCAGGGGGGTGTGGCAGTGAGCACCCAGGGTTTCCTCCAGTGTTTTGGTCTCATGAGGGCTGGTCCCTGGGTGGCCAGTCAGGGCTCTTTCCTCTCACTTTTCCTCCGCACTTCGCCTCCTTTGGCCTGGGAATGGCTCCACCATTTCTTCTTTGGAGAAATGTGAAAATGCACGAGAGAGCTTTGAAAAATCTGCAAAGGTGTTACAAAACCAGAAGGTACTACTGCGAGATTTGCAAATGATTACTGGGTCATGCAGGAGCAGCACACCTGTGTGGCTGTCTTATCTTCTCAGAACACCATAAGTGAGAGTCCTAAGCTCTGGACACTCAGAGACTCTAAAAAACCATGTGGCCCAGCACCTGGTATAATGCCCAGGTTCTCTTTATGGCATCTCCTGAAAGTGGTCTTTTTTTGTGTCCTTGGATATCCTCAGTGGTAGGGACCTTCTCCCCCACCTCCTTATAAGAGGCCTTTTATTCCCTGGGGCAACTAGAATTATTAAAATTGTCTTCCTTGGGCTGAACCAGTGATCTTCCTTTTAGTCATTCTGACTTCTTTTATTATTTTTTAAAGAATTTTTAAATGTTTATTTATTTATTTATTTAGAGAGAGAGAGAGAGAGAGAGAGCGAGCAGGAGGAAGGGGCAGAGAGAATCCCAAGGAGGCTCCACACTGCCAGTGCAGAGCCTAATGTGGGGCTTGAACTCACAGACCCTGAGATCATGACCCAAGCTGAAATTAAGAGTCAGATGATTAACTGACTGAGCCACCCAGGCAGCCCTAGTTATTCTGACTTCTATAAAAGAAATCCAATTCCTTTTCCCCATGGCTTCCCTTTAAGGTCAAATATTAAGGTCTTCCTTGTTCAGACTTCCATATCTTCAGTTTTTTTTAGCTTCCTTCTCCCCATCCCCTCTTCATATGACATGGTTTGGAGACCGCCTCACCATCCTGGTTACCTTCTGGACCAACTCTTAAAACTGTCTTGTGTCACTGTGTTTGAACAACATGTGAAGAGTTGGACCTTTTGCCATCCATGCTCAGCTATTAGATAACAGTATAATTATTTCAGAGGCAAACTCACCTAATGCAAACCCATTTTCAGATATAAACCCATTAATTCCTCAGCTAGGATTTAAATCCGTAGGTTCTTTCCAGAGACGAGGTCAAGTGTCTACTTGGAGTCAGGGCTGGGCTAAGTGCTCTGCCTGCAAGTTTTCTTAATTTGGACATGCTCGTGAGTCAGGTGTTCCTTGAGCACCCAGGGATGGCTGCCGAGTTGGAGTTAAAATCCAACCACACCCAAGTGTTCCTTCCCAGCACCTCGCTCCCCTCTACATCGAATGTCAGGCATGAATGTCAAGTTGACACATGATTTCCACAAGTAATAGTCTTTGCCTGCAGGAGCTAAACCCTGTGTGGACAGGCACTGGGGCTGTTTTGCTCACTATTGTATCCCCAGGGTCTACATAATACCCAGAACATGGTAGTTGCATCTCAAATATTTATTGATGTTAAATCTTTGTTGAACGAATGATTGATTGATTGAATGAATGAATGAATGAATGTTTTTTTTCCCAACAATTTACTTCGAAATAACAAAAGATTAATACAGAAAACTGTAAGGGAAAATATAACAGACTTCAGTGTATTTATTGTTTGAATTAATGAGTGTTGATATTTTTATTTGCTTCTACTCTTTTCCTCTTTATCAGAATATAACATTGCAGATCAAGTCAACATTCTTTTTTATATGCTTTCTCAGGTCTTCTACCTTCAGAAGCAATCATCATCCTTATTTTGGGCATGGTTGACCTGTGGTTAGTGTTTCCACTTCATGTATTTATGTGTGCAAACAATAACATTGTTTTTTCTTGTGATTTCAAATTCACATGAGTGTTATTTGGCTATAATGATATTCTGCAGTGTTTTTCCCTCTCCTGTATTTTTGAGATCTGTGTGTATGCATGTGCTGATCCATTCATTTTAACTACTGTCTTTTTTTCCATTGTTAAGGCTGTGTTGCCATTCCCTAGGAATACATATGTGGCTGGTTTTCAGTTCCTTGCTGTGGTTAATTAACATTCTCATCACCCTGAGTTTTCAGGCAGGGAAACTTAGAGCCAGCAGTTAAATGACCCATCCAGGCTGTCATATTTTAACAGGTAGTGGAACCAGAGAACGAGCCCATATCTTCTGACCTCGGGCAGTGGTCTTTCTCAGTGCACCCACAGCTGTCTCCCTTTGGGAAAGGAGATCATAGGTTGAAGGAAATGTGGGAGGGCTCTCTCTCCTATGAGCTCCAGGAAAGGAAATGACCATTTTTAAAGACTAGCATGAGTGTTTGCAACAAAAGGAGGTTACCACCCCCCAGCCCCCACCATGTTTCAAGGAAGAAAAAAGACCTGTGTGTGATAGGAGGGGCATCCCTGATCTTGGTTCTTGTCTCTATTATCAGTCACCTGGACAAATAGGACAGGCTGTGTGTTAAAACAACCTCAGAGCTGGCCCAAATTTCACAAATGCATCAAGCGGGCCTGGGTGGCTTTATCTCCAGGTCAGAGGGTCCTGGGGTACAGGACCACTTCTGTCCTGGGGGTTGACTTCTTTTTTTTTTTTTTTCCATTTCATGTGAATATAGTGTCACTGTAGAGCAGGTTTTAAAACCAGTTAACCTAAAAAGAGACCAATATTTCTGTCTTCATTTCTCTTTAAAAATTAGGGCTTCGAAAACATGAATCAAGTTTTACAAATTTAGCAAAAGATGGTCAAGTTTCTCAGACAATAAAGACCTTCTTTTCCCTTCTCCAGAAATGGTATAATGGCCTTTAGGCCACCTGGCTCAGTGACTGGCTGTGGAGATCCTCTGAGGCAATTTGTGTAACTTCTCAGTTTCCTCATCTTTCAAAGCAGATCATGCTGATAACTGCCTCACTGCCAGAACAGATTTCCCAGGAAGTGGGAGCCTCAGGGCTCCTCACTTGCAAGAGCCCTTCTAAGACCTTCTATCTTATTTTTATTCATAATTTGGTCTGATTTTCCATGAAGAGGTCCACCAAATTGTGTGAGCTTCAGCCCCACGTGCCCTGGATTCACCTCCTTGCTCATAAGATGGTTGTAAGGATGCCCTATCGTATAATTAGTGCATGGTAATTGTTAGCTGTTGTTAGGGTAATTATTTAATTAATAGCATGTGCCTTGACTGTAACCTCATGCCTGGAACTGAGTCAGGGCTCAATTAGTAGCAGCTTTAGTTATTCTGTTCTCAAATTCTGCAGAGTTCAGGTTTTTTAGTGTCTTCATCTTTAAGGACAGTGTGAGGAGGACCAGAGGTAGCCACTTATGCTGGCCTGTGACAAAGACAATAGACAGAAATCCCTTTAAAGCCATAAGAGCTTTCTGCCTTGTCTTCTCCATCATCTGGCTCCCCTGAATGGTCTGGTTGACCCCCATGTCCCATGGTAAGGTGGGCTGTCAGCCAGGCAGGGACATAGAGGTTGACCATCAGCTTCCACGTTTTCTCCCATATAGTTTTTCTCAAGAGACCATGAATATGAAAATCCCTTAGCTAAAAGCCAGTGGCAAATGATTTTAGGGGGTGGATGGTGGAAATGCTTCTTAGAGAATGCTAATCCACCAAACAAAAGCTGAAGGAGAGGCCAGAGTGCTGAAAAGCCTAGTCTTAGGCATCCTCAAAGCCTTGGCATCTTAAACCCTCCACACCCTGAAAACTCAGACCAGGATATTTGCGCCCCATCTGAATTTCACGACCTGTTGAGTTACTTTGCTTTTTCCTTCTTGAATGCAACATGACGGTTGTGTTTCTAAATTTAACTCTTCCTGTTTTGGCTTCTTGGAATATTTGTTCACAGAAGACCTGTGTGGGATGAGAGCAGCTCTCCCTCGGGGGGTGGGGTGTGTATGTGTGGTGGTTTGAGACTGCTGTGGGCTGTCATGTTGCTGGGGAATGAAGCCTGGGAGGGATGGCCTTACCAGCCCATGGGGTTAGTGGCTTGTGGATGTCACCTTTTCCCAGCCATGATCGAAATATGGGTGTGTGTGTGTGTGTGTGTGTGTGTGTGTGCGCGCGTGTGCGCATCCCTCCCCCCCGCCCCCAAGGTTAGTTTCCTTGGCATTCTGTTACTCAGTCTTGTCATTACACCCCTTTTTTCTTAGGAAGTTCTGAACACTGCCTTTTTCATGAGAAGATATGAAAGGTGGTTGCTTTTCCGGTATAATTCTGAAAGCCATTTATGGAGTCTTCTTCCAGTTTCTAACCTCTTTGAACTCATTTTCAGAATTCTGGGTAGCCAGAATATCTGATGGAGGCACCTGAACCACAGGGGAGGGTAAGGGATTTGTCAAGAGTTACACAATGTGCTGAGAGTGGGTGCCAAGCCCTTACTTGGTGGCACTGCTGTTCTTGCTTGGACCTCCATCATTGGCCTTGCTTGGCTGTTTGCCCCGGCACGTCTATGTTTGACTGGTGGGGTTAAAAAGGGTCTCATGCAACACGTGTAGCATTTGTGCCAGCAGAGGCATTTCTCCTTGACCATTCACTGAGCTTTTTTGGTGTGTGTGTGTGTGTGTGTGTGTGTGTGTGTGTGTGCGCGCGCGTGTGTGTGTGTGAGAGAGAGAGAAAGAGAGAGAGAGAGAGAGAGAGAGAGAGATCTGGGTCTTCCAAGGACTGGAGGCCTCCTGAGTCTTCTTCAAGCTCTGGCTGTTCTCTGTCTTGGTGAGGATTTTGGTTGGGGTGGTTTGGGGAAGGCCACGGGGTTCTGGAACAAAATGTGGACAAAGATTTACAAGATGGTTTAGTACAGCAACTGGTAACTATAAACTAGAGTTTGGTCCGTTTTTCCATTCATTATAGATGGGAACTTCAGTTCCCTTATCTCAAGATGGGGATATGAATTATATCACTGTGTTGTTACAAAGAGTAAATGAGATAATATTTGTAATTGCACCTACTCTTTGTGGTATATCACGTGGACAATAAATGCTCAGTCACTTGTCACTCTCCTTTGAGCTCCTGATTCTTTGTCTGTGAAACACACGGAGTAGACTGGAAGATCTTTAAAGTTCCTCCTACCGCTAAAATGAAATAATTTTATTATGAGGAGACATAAAATTTGTCCTCATGTAGATGAAGAGCTTCCAGATATGAGAAAGGATAGTACCTCAGTAAAACAAAACAAAACAAAACAAAAGTCTTGTTTGTGAGGCACTTTGCACAAGAATATTCACCCAAGACACCTCCTGGGGGCAGGCCTTGATCAAGCAGCTTCTGCTCTGCCCCCTGGGCCTAGAACAGGCCTTGGCATAGTGTAGGCTCTGGTTGGATATTTGATGAATGAGTGAAGGGACAGCATGACTGTCTTTGTAGCACATGAGACCCCAGCATCACGGCGGTCCAGAGCTGGAAGGAGAAATTGCTGGCTGCAGTAGAGGGCAGGGCTGTTGATGAGGAATTGGCTTCAGTTGTCCATTCTCCTGCTCTAGGATCCATTGATCTAACTTAAAGAAAACACAAAGTTAACCCTTGCATGGCACATACTGAAATCGTGTCCCATTTCGCAATAGTCTGGCCTGTTTGGGAAACAAAACTAAGGGCATGAGCTTCCATGATCCCCTAAGTTGAGGAAACATGGCAGCATATTCTTGGAGAGACCGAATACACATTCCCATCAAAGCTTCAGAGAACTGTAGAAAAACTTGTTTGAATTTGTTTAAGCTCATGTTTCCCAAACCAACTGGGTAATGGAATCCCATTCTGGTAATTCTTGTTAACTTGCTTGGAATCTAGGATTGGGGAAAGCCCATTTGGGGAAATGCCCATGCTGGTGAATGTGAATTATGTTGCAAATCATGCTTTTTATTCAAGTTCTACAATTCCAACTATTTTCAAAATCGGGTAATGACCCTCTGAAATGTCTCATGCTGGGCAACCAGTTAAAATTTTAGAGGTGCATCTTTAGTGCCCCGGAAACCTCTAAACTAGTCATACATCTGTAGTGACCAAGCAGATGCTGGCTTACTTAACACAGCACGGGAATATTTGCATTTTTCCTGTGCCTGATTCTATTGAAAAGACAAAGAAGTTTTAAAAGTGAAATATCATTAGGGTGTCTGGTGGCTCAGTTGGTTGAGTATCTGACTTCAGCTCAGGTCATGATCTCACAACTCGTGAGTTTGGGCCCCACATAGTGCTCCGACAGCTCGGAGCCTGGAGCCTGCTTCAGATTCTGTGTCTCCCTCTCTCTCTGCCCCTTCCCCACTCATGCTCTGTCTCTCTCCTTCAAAAAATAAATAAACATTAAAAAAATATTTAAAAGTGATATATCATCTCTCTTTGTTTTACTTGATCTAACAGGAGTATAACAAGGGACTTGGGAAACAGAAGGGGTGCAGGTGCATGAGCAGTCGGTCGGTCCTGTTTCCCTTCTAGCTTCGCCATCAATTACATTGAGGATGTATCCTGTTAAGCATATTTTACTCCCATGCTGTGAAATTTTCTACTGGACAAATAACGGAATGCTTTGAAAGGAGAAGGTCTCTTTCGAGGTGTGTTGGCCCAACTTGATGTTACCTAAAGCCCCTTGATATCTAGTTTCTTTGACTCCGTGGCTATTACGTTTTGCTCAGATGGCCCTTGCAAGCAAACAGCTCCTGCTTAGACTGAGAGCGGCTTCATTTTCAAATTGCCAGAGACTAAAGATGCTTTTATTTGCAGTCCCCAGACTCTCGCTGGCGGGAGGTGACATCTGTGGTATATTCCAAAAGCAGATGTTGGAGACCCAAGTCACACCCAGTCCTCTGTCCATTTGCCTCATTAGCTGAGGGTTTATCAGGATAGGTTGATAAGTGATGCACTTTGTGAACTTTTATTGAGCTGTTTTTTTAAAGATTCATGTCTGAAATCAGCTGTGTTATTTGGAATGTGGGAAAGAGAGAAACTAAACTGGGTTGCAGTGGGGGCTTTGTTCCTTATTAAGGATCCCGTGTTATGATCTAAGCATCTCATTTATCTTTATCATTGAGAAATCCTTCCACCTGAACGGCTGCTGCTGATAGCACAGCCTTGCACATCTAGAAAGTCAACAAGTGTTCAGTTTGCTTAAATGAACTAAGGGAAACATCCTTTCAAATTCCAGACCATTTGAAAAGGTGGTAAGCATTTGATTGATATCTTTCTAAAGTAAACTCTGTACATTCTTGCCTCTAAGATACAATGCTCCTAGTGGGGATTGGACTTTATTGTGGTAAATTTAGGCCGTCACTTTGTTGAGGAAAGAACGTGAGTTTTGGTGTCATGCTGACCAGACTTAAAATCTGAACCCATATTCTAGCTGCAGAACTTGATGGGATTTTCTAATCTCGATGATGGTTGACTTCTTCCTGTCAGGCGGAGGGCTGTGCCTGACCGGATGGCATTGTATATTAATGTAAATGAAGGGCCTAACTGGTGGCTAGCACATTCTCCTGCCTTTGGTTCTCCAAATGTGAGGGACCAGTGCAGCAGCTTCAGCACCTCCAGGGAAGTGGCTAGAAATGCAGAGCCACGTCCCACCCAGATGACTGACTTAGCAGCTACCTGCTAGCAGTCTCCCCAGGTGTTTACCAGCAAATTGAATTGAGAACCACCAGGCCAAAGCTCCCCCTTTATCTCCTATTTGGGAGAAAAAGCAGTGAGCCAGCTTTAGGTAGTCAGAGCCTTCAGCTTTCTGGAAGAGTGCCGGGCCCTGAGTGTCATGACAGTGGCCTACTGAAGGAGTGTGGAACCTTCTTTCTGATTCTTCTCCATGTAGGTGGGTTAGTGTGAGATAGCCCTTTATTGTTCATTTCTCAGCCATACACAAGTAGATGTAGAATCATCCATTGGGGGATATAAAGGCAAGGGATGTCTCCTTCTCCCAGGAGAGCTGGGCTCCCACATGTGTCCCATGCACCACATGCTCCTGGGAATGATGCCAGGCCATCATACTAGGCCAGAGCATCACTGTCTCTGCTACAGCATCCAACCTACCCAAGTGCTGATCCTGCACAGTGGGGGAGTCCAGCAGGTCCTGAGTGCCTGAAGTGGAGCCAGGTTCAACGTCAGAGGCAGCCCCTGGAGATGGACCTGGCCTTGCTTCCTCCTGGGGGAGCTGGTTCTACATCCGGCTACCTTACCTGGACACCTGACATCCAATCACTGATAATGAAGTTTTTTGAATGGATGGACCCTTGCTTTCATAGTGCCCCTTCTAACATCTTTCACTGTATTCTAAACTCTTGCTAATCAGTGTGTGGTCCAAGAATGGAGAAGCATGGGCATGTCTGGGAGCTCATTGGTCACCCGGAAGCTCAGGTCCACCTAGACCTACTGAATCTAAATGTGAATTTCAAACATTCCCAGAGGATTCATGTGCATAGTAGAGTTTGACAAGTTCTAGGCCAATGTATGCTTAGTAAATATTAATTCTGTCTTCTTCTGTTAAACATTGTGTATAAAATAAAAATCAATAAGGCTCCCCATGAGAGCTTCAGAGATGAGGAGTAAGAGGTCAGGGCAGAAATTTCATGAAAACTGGCCCTTCCCTCTCTAGTGCAAGCCAGCTCTGTGGAAGGCTGGGCTGCCCTACGACTGACCTGTGGCTACCTGAGGAGGAGCCTCACTGCTCCCGGCACTGTTCTTCCTTGTCTGGGGCCCGGCCCAGAGACAGCCATTGTCTGTGTTGCAATCCTTTGGGCGGCGAGAGTATAAACAGAGCGTGATGCTGTGTTCAGCTTTGTTACGTAACCTTGCTCGGGAGTCATACTTTCCAGATGTTGTGTATCAACATGCCCCCCGCTTCTTGCACTACCTGTTTCTTTAGCCATGTGCAGCCTTTCTGGGGAAAGGTCAAAGACAAGCTCCTAGGATAGCCCGGTGCTTTTAAATCTGGGAAAATGCTTTTTTTGAGCTCATTCTAGGTTGTGTTTATTTGCTTTCTTGGGGTGTCTCTGACACACTTTTTTTTTCTCTCTGTTACTTTCCTTCCTTCCTGAAGAAGCACAGTTTGGGACCATTTGAGACTTGCTTTCAATTGCTCCCCTGTGCATGTGGACTTGAGTCCATATAGATTTGGGGCATGAACCTAAATATTCAAGGGCCCAGGGCTGGAAGAGAACCCCAGACTTGCAGCCTTGGGACATTGGGGTCCAATGGGAGTTTGTCTCCATGTGGTGAATCACCCTGGGACTGCGCACAGGAAATCAGGATGAAGTGATAACAAGGACCCAGCCTCCCTGAACTTTCCTGCTGGTCCTGGCACTCTCTTGGTGGCAGGGAGACTTGGAGATAGAAAGGACTTGGAGATAGAAAGTGTCAGCCCTTAGGAATACCAATCTGAAGGTAGGGGGAGAGAAATCCAGCTGGAGTGATGAACACCCCACTAAAGGTGTGCACTTTGGACCTGGTTGGGGCCCAGAAGAGGGTCAGATGGACGGGAGGGTGCTGGTAAGGAAGGGCTTCCAGGAGGAGGCAGTGTTTGAGATGACAGATATCTCCAAGGGAAATGACTAGATTATGTCCACCCAGGAGGACAATGGGAATGGGTCCAATGAAACCAGGACAGCCTGTTGTACATTAGCAGTGACACACAACCCCTTCTCTCCACTGTGTTCAGCAGAGAATTCATTTTGCAGCACTTGCTTCCCATGCTCATTAGAATACATCTCTCGAAAGGATCACACAAAAGAAACACGGCTGCAGTTGCCTGATATAATCCTTGGCCCATGTGAGAACATGGCTGCCTGTGCTCTGTTTGTTACGTGGGGACTTTTCCCAGCAAATTCTCTTTATTTCATCTGTTGTGAGCGATGAGTAATTGTGCACCCATTTCCTGCTCTCATTCTAATTCATGTTCCAAATGCTAGAATCACAAATGGAAGGGAGCCTATAATATAAGAACAATAAATTTAGGGGTAGCTGGAAGGAAAATTGGATGTGAAACTGCCATGTGAACCAAAATGGTATTTGGTTAATTTATGTCAGTGATGAGTTTATTTTTAAGTGTCCATGGATGTCGCCCAGGTCAGAGTTATTGGAAGAGTTCTCTAGGAGCGTAAGACACTGTAAGGCACAGGGCTCTGTTTTCCCCATAGTGAAGGACTTCATTCTTGCTTCTAAGAAATGTATTTGTGATGCCAGCAGGCTGTCCAACATGTGGACATAAATAGGGAAAGACATTCCCTGAATCCACCCAAAGCTCCAGTAATATGGAAGCTTAGGACAGCTTAAGTATATAGTTTTTATATTGATATTTTTGACTTTTTTAAAGTTTATTTACTTTTTCGAGCTCAGGGCGGGTAAGAGAGAGAGAGACGGAATCCCGAGCAGGCTCCATACTGTCAGCACAGAGTACAACAAGGGGCTTGAACCCAGGAACTATGAGATCATGAACCTGAATTGAAATCAAAAGTCCCGCCAGGGCACCCCCCTGATATTTTTGAGTTTTTAAAATTATAAGTCATTTAAGAACACATACTTATTAGCCTAGATAATCCAAATTGTATATGCTGAACTACATAGAGAAAAAGTCCTCCTTTTCCCACACCTGGCCTCTTCCAGTTGTGTTCCAGGAAGATAGCCATTGTGAACAGGGTGGTTGGGAGGGCAGGATTCCTCATGACTTCTGTTCATTTACTCACAGGTGCACATATATAGATTATTAAAACATAAATGGTTAATATCCAAAATATATAAAGAATCTGACACCAAAAAAGAAAACCCACAAATAATCCAATTAAAAAATGGGCAGAGGACCTCAGTAGACATTTTTCCAAAGAACGTATACAGATGGCCAACAGACACATGGAAAGATGCTCAACATCATTAAACATCAGGGAAGTGCAAATCAAAATCACAGTGAGCTATCACTTCACACCTGTCAGAAGAGCTAAAATCAAAAACAAAAGAAATAGGTTCTAGTCCAAGATGGTAATATGGGAGGACCCTGAACTTACTCTCTTTATGGAACACACCAAATTATACCTATCTGTAGAAAAATTCCTTCTGAAGAGCTGAGGGCCAAGTAAACAGAGTCTGCACAACAAATAACAGAGAACAGCAGAAGAGAAGAGCAAGAGAGACAGAGACATGGAGCCTTATTCATGGAAAGACCAAGAACCTCTAGCCCATGCCAGCCAAACACCGGCCAGCAAGCAGAAGTCACCAGGCACACACAGTGTACGTAGGGCTTGACCACACACAAGACCATTCCTTGAAGTTTAGAAGTAGCTGGTCCACCTAATCCATAGAAACAAACACAGAAAGTCAAGCAAAATGGGGAGACAGAGGAATATGCTCCGAAAGAAAGAACAAGAAAAAAACTGAGAAAGAGAACTAAATGAAATGGAGATAAACAATATGCCCAATAAAGAGTTTAATTTAATGTTCATAAAAATCCTCAGTGGGCTGGACATAAGAGTGGAAAAACACAAGAAATAACAAGTGTTGGTGAGGATGTGGGGATAAGGGAACCTCGTGCACTGTTGGTGGGAATGCAAACTGGTGCAGGCACTGTAGGGAAACAGTGTTGGAGGCTCCTCAAAAAATTTAAAACAGAATTACCATGTGATCCAGTAATTTTACTACTCGGTATTTACCCAAAGAAAATGAAAACACTGATTCAAAAAGATACACGTACCCTTATGTTTATTGCAACATTATTTACACTTGCCAAAACATGGAAGCAACCCAAGTATCCCTCTAAAGATGAAGAGATGAATGAATAAAAAAGAGATGATATATGGAGGGAGGGAGAGAGGGAGAGAGGGAGAGGGAGAGAGAGAGAGAGATGTACAATGTACATGTATAATGAATATAGATAGAATGGAATATTGCTCAGCCATAAAAAAGAATGAAATCTTGTGATTTGCAACAACGTGGCTGGATCTAGAGGGTGTAATGCTAAGTGAAATATGTCAGAGAAAGGCAAATACCATACAATTTCACTCATATGTAGCATTTAAGAAAACAAATGAAGAAGTAAAGAAAAAAGAACCAAACCAAGAAACAGACCATTTTTTTAATGTTTATTTTTTAGTTTTTTTTTTACTTTTACTTTTATTTTTTTTAATTTACATCCAAATTAGTTGGCATACAGTGCAACGATTTCAGAAGTAGGTTCTTTAATGCCCCTTACCCATTTAGCCCACCCCCCCTCCCACAACCCCTCCAGTAGCCCTCTGTTCTCCATATTTAAGAGTCTCTATGTTTATGTTTGAGAGAGAAAGAGAGAGAAAGAGACAGAGAGAGAGAGGGAGACACAATCTGAAGCAGGCTCCAGGCTCTGAGTTGTGAGCACAGAGCCCGATGTGGGGCTCAAACTCATGACCTGGGAGATTGTGACCTAAGCTGAAGTCAGATGCTTAACCGATTGAGCCAACCAGGCACCCCCAAGAAAAGACTCCTAAATACAGAGAACAAACTTAGTTTGGGTGGTTGCCAGAGGGGATGTGGGTGAAATCAATAAAGGGGATCAGAAATACAGTTATCTTGATGAGCACTGAGAAATATATGGAATTGTTAAATTATTATATTGTATATCTGAAACTAATATAACATGGTGCTAATTATACTTTAGTTAAAAAAACGGGGTACATTTCATACCCTGTTTTGCTGTTTACCCCTTATTTTGCTACTTGGTAAACTGTTTCCCCCCTGATGCTTTTTATTTTGCTTTGTGCACACCTCTTTGTCTAAATTTCACATTGACATGTGTGATGGGGAGGACCCTGGGGTCGTGACAGGTTTTATTTCAGCACTTGAGTGAAGTAGGGACTTGCCACATGCTCACGTGGCGGCTCAGTGTCTTGGGCTCCCGTGGCCAGTGGCATGTATACTACAGCAGGGTGGGTTTTGGTGCTCAGTGGTGACTGCCCAGTGTCCCCACGAGTTGGCACAGCCTGGCCATGCGGGTTTCCTGGCCACCTCCCTTGCACACGGTTAGTCTCCTGCTAGGTATCCCCAGTACTTTATATTTATATGACTGTGGTGTCAGGACCAACACAAGGAGATTTCACCAACTCTGGTGTCTTCACTTATTTCTCCCTTTCTCTTTGCTTCCCAATTCCTGCTCTGTGCTCTGGGAAGAGACAACATGAAACAGGGTGTTCCAGGTGCTGCTTCTCCATTCTATGGTGGAACAAAGTCAGAGCCAACCAAGGAAGAATAGGGGGTATGCCCTGGGCTCTGCACCTGTGTCATACTGCATGGGCTCAGCAACCTGAGCCAGTCTGGAATCCAGTCCTGTTCTGGGCCACATTCAACTCTGGTGCCCAAACTTGCCTCTCTGAGGCCTTTCTTTTCTTAGTTGATCTGGAAAGTCAGATTTTGAGATTTAACTAAGAATCTGAGGCGTTAAATCTATTATGGCTGCTAATTCCAGGTGGACACATAGCAGCTTCTGTTTTCAGAGTAGGTCCTGAGGATTCCTGTGACATCTTGTGCTTGAACTTTGTGCTTGAGTCTTGTGCTTGAACCTCGTATTCCACCCTTTTGAGGCTGGTAGCAGGGAACTGCCTTGATGACTAGTTTAACCCCCCTGGGGCTTGAGAAACTTGTGCAGTCTGCCCCCCACCCCTCACCAGGAGATGATACATTTTAAAAGGTGGGCAGAGGGACGGAGCCATGCTGGGCACGTGGGATGAACTGTAGAATTTCAAATATGGGGGTGCAGGAAGGAGATTCTTCTGTGAGCATTTTCTGGTACGTCTCACAGTCCAGTCAGTCTGGTCATTTATCCAGTTCACGTTTGTAGAGCGGGGCAGTGTTGATGGATGAAAAAAACATTTGACTTGAAGATTCTTTGGCCCCAAGGTTTTCTCTGCTTTGATTGCAGGGTCAAAAGGCTGCAGACAGGGTCCTTTCAGAGGCAGTATTTCCCGAGGAAGGTAGGAGTAAAGGAACAGCTGTCTCCTGGTCCTGTTCTAAACGATCTTTACTGGTGTTCTGGATTCTTGTATGTTGTCACTCAAGAGGGAGGATGTTCCTCCTCTGTAGGTTGCAGGGAGCTGCAGTGGAAGGTTCTTGGCTGTGTGGGCAGCCACGCCGGCATGCTGCCTTTCCTCACCGTCTTCCAGAACAAGAGTCAAGTAAGACTTATAGTAATACACCTTGGCATTTACCAGACCGTGGCCGGCTGGTATGTCTGGATGCAGGCAGGAGGTCTGATGTGTCAGATGTGTGATTTACACGTGGTGTGTGCAGTGCACAGAATTATAGTGTCACCCTATTGTCTAAAAACACAAATGTCATGCTTTGGTGTTTGGTTGAAGGCTGTGCATAAAATGTACTAAAGGAGAAATTTGCTATGATTTTATGGGTCATGGGGATAGTGTACTGGCAATCAAGTTACTTGCTTCTGGGGCACCCACATTCTGTCTCAGCTCAAGGAGGTCATGTGTTTTGTTTTTGGCTTCCTGGAAAGAAAAGGTCCTCTGTGTCACACCTTCACCCTCAGACCCATATCTGTTTCTAGCACTTTCACTCATGATAGGTCAGTTTCCTGTGTGCCAGGTAGACCTGTTTTTCCCTCTTTTCTACTGGACTAGGAATGTTTTAAATGAGGAATAGAAAGGAGTCTCTGGGAAGTATCCTGGCTGTGTCCCTAGTGCAGGTTTTCCAGAGCATGACACTTTTAGGACCCATCATCAGGGCTGAGCATCAGAGATTCCCACTCAGGCATAAAACAGGAAGCGTTCATTGAGGAATTTTCCATCAGGCACCAAATAGGAATGAAATGGAATGTTCTGGAAAGAGGTGGGGTCATGGTTCCACCCTAAGTAGGTTGAATGGTGGGGGGCAGAACCTTTACCTTGCAAGGCTGAGGCCTCTCTCTCCTCCTCTCATGGCTCGTATGTAGGATGGTGTACCATGCTTGTGTTTTACCAAGAACACACACGCTGGTGATTCTGATGATATGTAGGGATCCAGTGGCTCTGCTAGTAGGAGGGTCACTACTCTGCTAGAACTCTGAGAGTTCTAATGCCGTAATCAGCATTCACAGTTCTTTGGTCACTCATGCACATAAATACTCGGAAATGCTTGCAGAAAGGGCATTTGCAAAGATGGGGCCCAGGTCCAACTTCCACAGACTTTCTGCGTAGCTGGAGAGAGAGAGAGAGAGAGAGAGAAAGAGAGGTAGGGAGAGCAAGCGGAAAAGGGATGACATGAAGCCTCGGATACAACCAGAGGAGGTAAGCAGGTCCTCCGGGTTTACAAAAACAGCCAAGGAAGGGAGTTGGCCTGCAGCCACCTTGGGGGCGGCGGGCTATAAAACATCAGTGTTTGTGCCTCACACAAGCAAATATGGTGGTCCATTTGCCAAGACAGGGTTTCCCTGTTCAATCTGAGCTATGGTTCATAAATCAGTCAAATAAAAGAAATCCAATCTTGAAAACGTCTAGTGGTTCAAAAACTCTGGGATTAAGTTATACCAGTGGGAGCCATAAATCATCCGGAAGCTAAGTCACTCTGATTCCTCTGGGCAGGAACAGAGGAGGGTCGAGGCCAGGTTGGCTTGGAGGGAGGGTGGGAGAGGGATGTGGTGGGGAGATCACCTGACCTGAGATGGGCCTTGCAGAGGAGACAGTGGGAATAACCTCAAGGTCTTTGCCAAGGAGACTTTAGGTGCTCCCGCTGCTCTTAGCAGAATTTTAAAACGTGGAGTCTCCTTGATTTTCTGAGTGAGTGAGCATGGCTGCCCTCCTTCACGGGTATCAGGATCGTATTCTTTCTGTTTCTCCTCCATCACCAACTGATGCTTTCATTTCTACTCTGCTTCCCATGCTGACTCCCCTGTGACCTGCTGTGTTTATAGGAAAGAGGCTAAAGGGAAAATAGCCCATCAGGGCAGAGCAGCCATGCAAGGCCTATGGGCTGCTGCCCCTCGCTGTTGTGACCCCCAAATGATAAAACAGATTTGCATCCCCAGCCACACCTCAGACTTGCCTTGAGCACCTCTCTGTAGCAAGCAGACAAGAAAGAGCCACCACGGGGACTGCCTTTCTTTGCAGAGTTGCTGTGACAGGGACATGCTCCTTTGGGGGTTCCTTTTGTTCTCCATGAGCTCTCCCCTTCTTGTCAGGGAAATAGAATTGCTTTTCTGGGTGAATGGTCATGCCTTGTGTTATGGGACACCTCTCTTCTGTGGAGCGCAAAGCCTTTTACGTGTGGGTGTCCTCAAGCACCCTAGCTGGTGCAGTGGCAGCTGGTTCTGGATCTTTCAGGAAGCATATGTTGCCTGTGCCCTGTTCCTGGCTCTTTTTCTTCCTGTCTTCTGCATTCCTTTGCCGAAAGGCTTTCCCTGGTGTCAGAGTTCATTTTGCCCTGCTGAGTGGAAGGCTGGAAGGTCAAGGAGTAGGTGACCCCTGGGAACAGCTCTCACCCAGTGACAGATGGCAGCTGGTACATCACCCCTAGCTGAGATGCCCACAGTGGGCACCTGGTTGGTGACAACAAGCTTTACTGGCTGCCTTTTTCCTGCATCTTAAGTTCACATTTATCATACTTATACCGATTACCTTTTTTTCCGAGTGCTGTTCTGTGGAATCTTAAACCAAGACATTTACTTGCATCCTTTGTGCAGGTAGGTGATGGTGGACACTGGGAAGAAGGGAGTAAATGGTGAGCACGAGAGTTTCCTGGAGCAAGGCCTGAGCAGGGGAACATACTGGTGCCTCTGCCTGGGGAGAACATGCTGTTTCCTCACCACTGGTATTGATGCTCATGCCTTTTCCAGAAAAGCCAAGTTAGCTCCCTCGGGCCCATTTCTTGAGTGTAGCTGCTGTTAGTACCAGACGTGAAGTCAAGAGTGGGAGACACGGGGTGTGCTTTTCCAGGTGGTACAGAGTATTTTGATATTTCAGCAACTGGTACATCTGTCCATACTGGTATATGGACAGATACCAGCTGGCCTGTGCCTGATGGTGGGGCCGTGCACCACTCACACCTAAGGAGGTGGCGCACAGGGCTTGCCAAAAAAAGACAGCGGTTCCTTCCAAGCTGGGGGATGGGGTAGGGGGGATTCCCAGAGCTCCCTCCTGTAAACTCCCAGGGGGAGTCCTCCTGGGCCTGCCTTGTGCCTGGGCAGCTGGAGGCATGGACTGGAAAAGCCAGGTCCACCCAGCTCGCTCACCTATAATTACATTTGCTTAAATGTGCTGGCTTGTCAAGGCTGCACCTGGAACCAAGTGTGTGTGAATGAAAGCAGGGCCGGAGAAGCACCGATGCCTCTGTTCTCTCCTGCAGCGGTTCCCTGGCTTTGTTTTCTGTGGGGCACAGACTAGTCAGGCTTGTCGTTTGCAGAGGCAGTGCACGTGTGTGTTTTTTTGTTTCAATCAAAATGTGGTGATTTACTAACACTGTAAAGGTCGTGCTATGAAATTAAC
The DNA here is from genome assembly GCF_018350215.1 of Panthera leo. Lineage (NCBI taxonomy): Eukaryota > Metazoa > Chordata > Mammalia > Carnivora > Felidae > Panthera > Panthera leo. Next base: position 44,133,739 of record NC_056681.1, read on the forward strand.
ATGAGGGGATGCCCGAGTGGAACTTAAAAGATTATTTCCACCTCATTTAAGAGATTGTTGCTGAATCGCTGTTCTGGAGCTCTTGGGTTTGGACATCTGCTCATTTCTCTGGGAGGGATGTTGTCCCTTGTTTGGTTCATGCTGTGGCTATTCTGCCTCGAGTGAGCTGATCTTACTGACACTGTGCACTTATGGCTCTGTGTCAATATCCTATGGAGGGGGTATCACATTTGTGTGTTCTTTCTGTCCTTATGTGTACATACTCAGGCATGTGTGTGTTTCCTGTGTGTATTTTCCTACATCACCAACCCATTCTTTTTTTTTAAACCTTTTTTAAAAGTTTATTTATTTTGAGAGAGGAAGGGGAGAGAGAGAGGGAGAGAGGAAAAGAGAATCCTAAGCAAGCACCTCACTGTCAATGTGGAGTCTGATGAGGGGCTTGGACTCAAGAACCATGAGATCATGACCTGAGCTGAAGTCAAGATACAGCCAGATGGAGAGGTATGTAGGGCCACATCCAGATGTGTCTTGTGTTCAGGATCTTCTGTCCCCATGGAACTGGGGTACAACACCCTCCTGGCACATTACTGCATTCACCAATCTGAGAGTTCATTGACTGTTGTTGTTTAAGACTTTTGATAGAAGGGTGCCTGGGTGGCTCAGTTGGTTAAGTGTCTGACTTTTGATTTTGGCTTAGGGAGCCAAATCAAGCAGGGGAGGGGCAGAGAGAGAGGGAGACAGAAAATCTGAAGCAGGTTCCACACTGTCAGTGCAGAGCCTGATATGGGGCTTGAACCCATGAACCATGAGATTATGACTTGAGCTGAAGTGAGAAGCTCAACCAACTGAGCCCCCCACATGTCCCCAAAAGAGGCTTCTTAAAAGTGACAAAAGGTATTCTTTTCCCTTGGGAAATTCCAAGAGTTTTAGGAGCTTTTTTCTAGGAACCAGGGACAAAGACCAAATATATTACATTGGACATACTGTTATTTATGTACACACACGTGTGTGTGTGTGTGTGTGTGTGTGTGTGTGTGTGTGTGTGTGTATAAAACTTATTTGTGTTTTTTGGCAAGATCACTTGAAAGTAAGTTGTAGACAGACATCACAAACCTTTGCCTCTAAATACTTGGGACTGATCTAAGAATACAGGCACTATATTCCCCTCCATAAACACAATACTGCTGAAGAAATGTAACAGTCATGTTGGAAACTTTGGAAACAATATAAATGAAGTTTTGATTGAACTGAGATGTGAGTATCAGAAGAATTCAAAGTTACTTGTAATTTATTGAACATACATTTACCAAGTCACTGGTATGTACTGATCACTGGGCTTGGAACCAAAGAAGCAAAGGGCAAAGGAAAGACTGAATTGGTGAATATACTGGAAATATGTGAAGGGCAGAAAAAGAAATTTGAAGAATCTCATGCTAAAGGACTTCAGTCTTGGAAAAATAAAAGCCGCTTCTATTCCCAGGCTTTAGGATATCCAGGAATCAAGACAGATCATCGTAAGGGTTAAGACGGTCTTATTCCTTGGGTCTTTAAGACATGTGCTACATTTAAAAGTGTTTAAAATCCCTAAAGGTGTATGTCAAAGGGCAGTGGTTGCTCTATGGTTCCCTTCTAATGTTAAATAAATACAGTTCCATTTTCTGGTTCCCAAGATAATATCAACAATTGCATATATGTGTCCATATTGATATTTCTCCCAGTTGTCCCCAAAAGTGTTTTATATTTTCATTTTTTTTTAAATCTGGAATATAGATGAGGTTCACACATGGTGTTTGGTTGAATACCTTTAATCTGCCTTGTTTCAGAACATTTTCTTGTTTTTTTTGTTTTCCTTTCCTGCCGTTGACATTTTGACAAGTCCAGGCCTGTTAACTTGAGTGCCCCACGCTTCTGGTTTTGTCTCGTTGTCCCTCCCTGTGCAGATGCCAGTTGAACACTACTGGCAAGAATTGTGCATAAGGAATGTGGCGTCCTTCTCAGTATGGCATTGGGAGGCACGTGATGCCAATATGGTCCATCATTCAGTTTGACCAGTTGGTCATGGTGTATCCACCAGACTGCTGCTTTGCGTCTGTGTGACTGTCCTGCTTTTGCCCTGTGGCTTCAACCATCCATAGATCATCCTCATCTAGATCAATATGCAAAATGATGATTTTCCTATTCAATCACTTCTTTAAAAAAATTTTTTTTGAATTTATTTTTGAGAGAGGGAGAGAGACATAGTGCGAGCAGGGGAGGAGCATAGAGAGAGGGAGACAGAGAATCTGAAGCAGGCTCCAGGCTCTGAGATGTCAGCACAGAGCCTGATGTGGGGCTCAGACCCACGAACCGCGAGATCATGACCCCAGCTGAAGTCAGACGCTTAACTGACTAAGCCACCCAGGCGGTCCTCAATCACTTCCACATTATATTAGGTGGCATTCTCTCTAAAAAAAGAGACTTTCTGCCCCATTTAGTATCACTATGGATTCTTTTTTATCCTCCCTCTTTGTTTTACAATTCATCATCATCATTTTTTTTTTTTATGCTCAAATTGTCCTAATTTTGGCCATGAGAGCCCATTCAAGCTGACATGTTCGCTAATGACTTCCCAGACTCCCCTCGCCTTGTTCTTTCCTGCAGGGTATTTCAGACTTTCAAAGACCTGGGATTTCTTTCTAGCCTGCACTTACCTCTTCTGTGAAATCCAGTTAGACTGTCACAATTTTCTTATGATTTCGGAGCATTGGTCTTAAAAATCCAGCACTCTTTTGTGTCTGCTTGGTACACACAGGAGATGCCATCCCTCTGCCAAACCTGGGCCCAACAGCCATAAGCTGGTGGAAGTCAGCAAGCCCAAGCTAAGCTCTTCTCTGAGCTTGTCTGAATTAATTCACATTATCACTTAGAGCTGATGAAATGACAGACACAAAACCTGGGGACATGAGGACATAAAGGAAGTTATTATGGGTGAACAGCATTTTTCTTTGAGTAGAAATACAATCTTCTTTATTCTTTAAGCTTTTAAAAGTTTGAGAAGAGTATTGTAAACAGAATGACCTGGAGCAGAGTTTGACTGTCAATGGGCTAACTGATGGTTAGAGCATAAGCAGGTCTATGACATAAGCTTTTGCGTGTCCCCACCTGAAAATGCTCTAGACTTCTGAGACCAGCAGGTGTCATCTAGAGCTGTTGTTTCTGGCAAAGTTGATCACATCTTTTACATTTAGGTCAGTACACCTCAAAAAGCAATGGGATCAGGCCCTGCGGAATCAATAGAACTAGACCTGCACATTGATGTGACCATGGGGCCAGCTGTGGCTGCAGCCTGTCCTTTGGAATGCCCTCTCTGGTCTGCTTCTTCACTGAGAATCCTCCCCATATCCAGTGGGTTCATAGGAGGTTAATATGGAAGTTGAGTCCTAAGAGGCCCTTTTGCTACCATGTACACCTTTTCTGGAACCTTCTGCCAGAGAGATGCTGGAAATCACGCTTGCCTGCATGAGAAACTAACAGTATGTGCTTCATTTGCCAAGATGGCAGAAGATTTGGCTTTAGCTGGAAGATTGCTCCTTTTCCCTGCTCAGTTTGAAGCAATTTTTTTATTGCTCTGCAGACCATTTAATTGATGTTACTGTTATTAACACCATCAATAGCATTTCAGGCAAGTCTACTGAATTCAGAATGTTTGCTTTCTAGTATGTCATAGACAAGAAGAATACCTGCCTCGCAAAGTTGGTGAGAAGTGGGTGAGATCAGGCACAGAAAGTTCCTAGTACAATGCCTGGTGCAGGGTAAGAGCTCAGAAAACATTGATTTTGATATTTGGTAGCTGTGATGATCTGGCCTTGGAACACTTCAGAATGAAAAATGCTTTTCCTCAGTCACTAAGTAATTCCACTTATTTCAGTCATTGGAAATCTCCTGGTTGTCTGCTATAATGGATAAGTTACAAATGGATGTCAGAGGGCAGACAGGACTACCCTTTCTCCTCATTAGAGGAGGGGAAATTAGCCAGAATGCCGCTTTCCTTGGTATTAAAACTGCACTCAGATCAGTTTGAAACCATTTTTAGTTTTGATGTTTTTCTTGTGTACTGATCGTAGCTGCAGCAAGATTGGGCTGGAAACATATTATCAGTTGTAAACCCATTGACATTTACTAGGGGGAGTTTTCACTACTCTCATTGATAGGAAAGTAGGAAGTTCTGCTTTTAAGAAAATGGTTCTCTCTGATTCACACCAAGAAGTGTTACAATCCCACAACCCCCCGAATTTGCCAGTCCTCGGGGTCACGAGGCTCTGTGGTGGTGGCTGCACTGCTCATCACCCTTTCCTGACTCCACACCATGATGGTTTGATGTCTTTACCCATCCATATAATCAGAGAAAATCAAATTGTTGGTTCTTAATGAGATGCCTTTAGGCTGTGTCTATAGAATGCCAATTATGCAGCTGGAAATGGGAAAAAAAGTCAATTATCTTATTTTTCCTGAAGACTTTAACACAATCTGATATTGCATTAATATTGTGACACATGCTGTCCTGGGGAATGTCTCAGACTTTTGTTCAGTGACTTAATCCTCCTGGTGTGTTCACTTTTCAATCTTCATCCAGGCAGCTGACATTCCAAGAAGTACAGCCTTTCTCTGTTGTGACAGCTCATGGAGGTGAATGGAAGGTGGGACTTGTTTTTTTTGTTTTTTTTTATGAGATGACATCTTCTCATTCTTACTCCTGCTCATCATTCTCTTGCATTCCTGAAATAACTTAGGTGGCCTTTAGGTCAAAGTGGCATTACCTCAGAAAGACAGAGGAACCCAGACCTCAGGTCTGAGCACTGACTTGGGTGAACAGACCCTGCCTGCTTGCAGAATTGGCCGCCAGTCCACAAGCCCTGCACCTTCCTTGCTGCTGCATGGGAGACAAGGCATGGCTTCCAGAACTGTAGGGATGTATTTCCCTCAAAAAGTGTTCTTCCCCTTGGAACATGAATCTTCCCTTCAGCCGGGGTCTGGGAGACAGCAGCTGGTATGCTCCAAAGGGGTGATGAGAGGGTAGTTTCAAGAGGAATAGATTTTTACCAACAAGTGGGCAGGATGGGGAAACATGAAGAGATGATAAAGCTTCCAGAGAGTAGACATAATGAAGAGCTGTTAACACCTCTGTGCCTAAGAGAACATGGAGGGCACAGACACCCCAACACTGTGAGCTGTGAGCTATGGAGGGGGGACTTGATAGGCTGTGGGTCAGAAGAGGAGAAGTGGGAAATAAGTGTCCTGGTCTCTAGATCTTTAATCTCCTGCTGTTGGCCAAATATACCAAGAAGCCAAAGGCCCAGAGAGCCAGGTTTGGCCGTTTAGGGCCCAGAGCAAGAATGGGGGGCCTGTGGGTTGTGGGTCAGGAGAGACAGAGAGAGAATTTCCAGCACATTCAGTTTTCCTTTTTTTTTTTTTTTTTTTTTTTTTTTTTTTTTTTTTTTTTTTAATACAGAACAAAGCTTGTTTCCTTTGTTTTACAGAAATGGATACTTTGGAAAGCCAGGAAAAATAAATCCTGCCAATAATTAGGTACTGTTTAGAGATTCATTACAACCAGGCTTTGCACTGGGAGAGGGATGTGGCCTGACCATTTTATGACGGTTTACTGTTCCCTTCATGTATTTTGATTAACGTTTCTCTATTTCTTTACTTTTATTTTTAAAATATCCTGTTAATATTTAACTATACCCAATATTGGAGCATTTTGTTCTGTTATGACTTACACAATGGGAAGAGACTTTCCAAAGGCCTTCCTACTTAGGACTTCTGGATACCTAAAGGCCACCTAAGTTATTAAGGTGATTAAGATTAAGGGAGCTATCTTGAGTTTTTCCAGCTTTTGAGGAGGTCGTTGTTGACTCCCTGTGCCTTCCCATTTCATGGCTGGGCTGGAGAGGGATGGGCAGCAGCAGAGAGCTACAGTTGCCTTGTTGCTGAAAGCCAAGGCACACTGGCCACCAAGAGAAAGGCCTTCTTTCATATTTACCATGCAAGAGTCCTCCAGGTAGAGATGCCAGTGGATGGAACCTCTGAGATTAGAACCTCTGAGGTGACCTGGATGTGCAATCACAGGATTTGTTGCCTGCACAGACTTCTGCAGAATGAGTAAGAGAAGCATCAGTGTGTGTGCTATACCCAGATGCTGCTCAGAGTCTCCGTTTACTACTGCCTCACACACCAGTGGAGTCCTCACGCCTTGCCCCCAGGTGGAGCTTGCCTCAGGACTGCTGTTCTGCCTCGATAACTATTTATCCCACTTATATATGGTCTTTTTCATCATCATATCATTGGGATGCTACTGATGAGCATGTGTCTGCTCCCCAGGCTCAGGCTGCATTCTTGGCTCACTGTACTTTAATTGTTTAAACGTGTATTTCTTATTCTGTCCACTTTTCTACAAGATTCTGTAGGGACATGTTCATTCAGTGTGTATTTATTGGGCATCCACTATGTGTCAGCCACTATGTGTTCTGGGACATGAAGACATGGAACAAGAAAGCCAAAATTCCCATCCTTATGGAGCTCCCATCCAGGCTGGGGGAGGGGATGGTAAAGACAAACAGCAAACAAACACAAATAAATGTCAAGTTTGGTAGAAAGTGATAGGTGGTGTGAAAGAAATGAACAAGGTAATGAGGGACCAGGAGTGGGGAGAGTGTAAGGTGGGTTGTAAATTTAAATCAAGGTAGAAATCTTTGAGAAGATGATATTTCAGTAGTCTCTGAGGAAGGTGCAGGTGGGAGCCTTGGAGCTATCTGAGGATGAGCATTGCAGAGGGACAGCAAACGCGAAGACCCTGAGGTGGAAGCAAGCTAGACGTGTGCACGGGATGATGCAGAGTCAGTGTGGCTGGAGCAGAGTGGGGGAGGAGGAGAGGAGCCGGAGGGAGGTCAGAGGGGTCGTCAGAGTCCTATCACTTAGGGCCTTGGAGGCCAGTGGAGGTCTTTGCCTTCTACTCTGGTTGGGGAGCCATTTCTTGCTCTGAGAAGTGATGGGACCAGGCTTATGTTTTTAAAGGACCAACTGGAATGTTGGGTTGGTAATACAATATAGGGGGCAAGGGTGGAAAGTGAAGCCTTAGGGGACTATTAAAATAGCTGTGGCTCAGAAGAGGGTGGGAACAAGGCGGGTGGTATGAGGTGGCATCAGGTCCTGGCTACAGTTTAAAGACAACAACAGGATTTCCTGAAGCAATAGATGTGGATGAGATGGAAATATAAGAATCCAGGATTCTTGAGCTGAGTAATGGCAAGAGTGGGTGAAGCAGGTGGTGCAGCAGTCTTTGTTGGGGAGATGTAAGGGGTTCTGTTTTGGAGATGTTGATTTGGAGGTGCATGCTAGGCATCCAAGTAGAATTAAAGTTTTTTTTTAATGTTTATTTTTGAGAGAGAGAGAAAGTAAGTAGGTTAAAGGCAGAGACAGAGGGAGACACAGAATCCAAAGCAAGCTCTAGGCTCTGAGTTGTCAGCACAGAGCCTGACACGAGGCACAAACTCACGAACTGTGAGATCATGACCTGAGCCGAAGTCAGACACTCAACTGAATGAGCCACTCAGGCACCCCTGGCATCCAAGTAGAATTAATGAGTAGGGGTCTGAAGCGTGCACCTGAAGTTCACTTGATAGGTCAAGGCTGGAGATCTGAACTGGGGATTCAGCAGCATGTAGAAGCTTATATTTACAACCATGAGTTTCAAGAGATCCCCCACGGAGTAAGCATGGACAGAGAGGGGCCCCGCTGGGAGCCAGCAAAGGACACTGAGGGGAGCAGCCAGCCATGGGGGTTGGGGTGGGTAGAAGATGTGGTCAGTCTTAGAAGCCCAGCACCCGGAGAGAAGGGAGTGAGTAAGGGAAGTGAATGCTGCCAACACATCTGGTGACTCCAGGGTCATTGGTGACATGCACAAGAGCAGTCTCAGTGCTGGCGGGGATGATGATACTCCGATTGGAATGGGTTCAAAGAAGAAGGGAGGGCAAGAATTGGCAGCAGATCATATAGGCACCTTTTTTGAGAAGTTTTGCTACAAAAGGGTGAAGAGAAATAATACAGTATCTCATAGGAAAAGCGGGAAGGAGAATAATTTTTACTGGTTGGAAAATAAATAAGAATATATTTGTGTGGTAACAGGATGATCTTTGTTCATCTGAATGTACGGACTTCGTACAGACTTTTTTTACTTAATACATTTATGCCACTACGTCGTTCCATGGGTGTGCCTTACCCTCTCATCAGTAGATTGAAACAGTCATTATTCTATATGAGACACACAATAAGACATCCTTGAACTCCAGTTTAGTTCATTCATTGGGCACATGTAAACCATATGGCAGTGCTCAACGATAAGCCTGTTATATTACTTTATTCATTACAGTATTTGATTGTTGTATTCCACTGTATAGCTATGAAGGCTGTTTTGAATGTACTGTTATTGAATTTGTTATTTAGTTTACAGAGCACTGGGAGGTGTAGAATCATTGCTTGGGGAACAAATAAGACCTCCTCTAGATTTTCCACTCCAGGAATAATTCTTCCCATTCAGGGCTAAATGGCTGAGGTCAATTAATGTGTTGTTGAAAACATGTTCATGAGCCCTGAGTTTGCTATTTGGCTCAGCCTGTCTGCTTAATACACAGTGAGTGCTGTCCTTTTACCTGTGTTGTTTCAAGGTCATGAATTTAACCTTGGCAGCATGTGTGGACTCACTATGATCTGACATATGTGGGATCTTGCTTATTCCACCTTGGAGCCCAGTCACGTTACTGGACACCAGTTGAGCTGGTTGCAATCAGTGTTTTAATAATCTAGAGTCTTTACGCATGATTTTAATTGAAAAGGACTCCTCAATACACATCATAACTATCTTATACATGTTCATTATAGTGTGGTTCTTGGGATAACCAGGTCATACACTTAAATATTTAAATACACTTAGGCCTTAGTGAGGAATTGTTTTTAGCTGTTTGCAGGAACAAAGTGCCAGTATCTCTCATCCAGAGATTCCTTTGGGCAGGACTGGCTGAGGAAAGTGTATCAGGCTCTGGGTCTGAACATCCTCAGACCCTATGGATCTGGTTTCTCTGCTCTTGAGGAGGTAGGCAAGGACTTTACAAAGCTGTGGCCTGGGAAGTTATATATCCCCCAGCTGTCCAGAGCCTCCATGGGGGATGCAACAGACTGCATGTTTATGTTCCCCCAAGTTCATATGTTGAATCCCTAATTAGGTTTAGATGAAGTCATAGGGTTGAAGCCCCCATGATAGATTTAGTGCCCTTATAATGGGAGGAAGAGCTCAGAGCCCTCCCTCACAGTGAGATGGTGGCCAGGAAGAGAGCTCTCCAGACAGACACTGAATTTGATGCACTTTGACCTTTGATCTCCAGCCTCAAGAACTAAATAATATTTAGTTTCTATCAAGAAATAAATATTTGTATTTTTTAATTTTTTTTTAATGTTTATTCATTTTTGAGACAGAGAGACACAGAGTGTGAGCAGGGGAGGGGCAGAGAGGGAATAGAGGGAGACACAGAATCCGAAGCAGACTCTGTCTGTGTCAGCACAGAGCCTGATGTGGGGCTTGAATCCACGAGCCGTGAGATCATGACCTGAGCTGAAGTGAGATGCTTAACCGACTGAGCCACCCAAGCACCCCTAAATATTTGTTCTTTAAGCTATCCAGTCTATGGTATTTTGTTACAGCAGCCCAAAATGGCTACAATATGGAGGAATTCTTATGTTTCCCTTAAGTCAAACTTTAGGGAAAAAAGGCACCTTTCAACCAGCCAGAGTCTAATGAATATATTTAAAAATTAGCTCCTTTAACATGGGACCCAGCTTGAAGGGGATCTGCCGGGACCAATCTGGGACAGTTTGAGTACCAAAACAAATAAGGACAGAAATGAAGTATAAAAAAATATGAATCCATGATCCTATACTTACATAGATAAACCAGTAAAGAAACAAATCCGGGAGGAGTGAAGGCATGCGAATATTGAGTACTGATTGGTAAAATTTACAGAAGTTGTTGGGTTGGGAAAATCATAATTTTGCATCATCATCTCAGTAAGGATTGAATCAGGTAAAAGTTATCAGTAGGTGCAAAATCCAGGGATAGTTTTGATGAGGAAGAGGATATTTGTCTGCTCTTAAGCTATCTCCCCATAAATTGCTTATAAGTAGCAAGAGAAACAATAGTAACGACCATGGATAAATCCAACAGTGTGCTGACTGAAATCGCCTTGATCAAAGTTAACATCATCAATGAAACCAGGTGGTCATGGTGCCCTGCAGAAATGATGCCCCGGAAGGAAGGGTGACTTATGCCTCCATGGTGTTCTTTCTGGGAGCACACAACCCAAATCTAATTATGAGGAAGCCCCAGAAAACCCCAAACAAGGAACACCCCATTTAAACAAGGAATTGTTCTTCAAAAATGTTGGTGTCATGAATGACAGGAAGGCTGAGGAGCTGTCCCAGAGTAGAGGAGACTGGAAAAATGGGACAGCTAAGCACAGATCTTGACCAGCTCCTGATGGACATTACTGGTTCAACTGATGATGTTTGAATACAGACAGTAGACCAGACAAAAGAATTATATCAATGGTAACTTACGGAAGTTCATGAGTATGCCATGATCTTGTAAAAGAATGTCCTTTTGTTGAAAAATAAGCACTGAATTGTTTCAGGGTGTAGAGGTATAAAGTTTGCAACTTACTTTGGAATAGTTCAGAAATAAGGATGCATGGATGGATGGATGGATGGATGGATGGATAGGATAGACAGAAATTAGATAAATAGAATGATAAAGCAGGTGGAACAGAGTATGTTGACAATAGGAGAAGGGTTTATGGGAGTTCAGTGTATTGGTGCAATTTTTATGTAAGTTTGAAATTGTTTCTAAAGAAAAGTTAAATATCCTTTGTTGAAGGATCAGCTGATTCACCCATTCATGGAGGATTTATTGAACATGGGTTTCCCATGCAGTGAGTGTCCCACGGACAAACCCCTGGTTCTGAGGAAGCTTCTGCTCTAGGGGAGATGACAGGATAGAGGAATACACAGAGAGCCACAGGAAAGCGTCAGATGGTAATCAATGTTACGAAGGGAAACAGTCTTAAGGTGGTGAGGAAGGTCAGTGGTAGGGTTCCTATTTATATCAAGGGCTGTGGAGGGAATGGAAACCTGTTGAGGGAAGGAGTTGGTCCTGTATCCTCCCATGGGAAAAACTTTCCAGGCCAAGGGACCAGCTACTGCAGAGGCCCTTTGGCAGGACAGAGATGGCATGCTTGAGGAACAGAAAAGGACTTTGTGACTGGGCATTAGGGAACAGGGACAAGGAATTGGAACCTGGGACAGGGCAAGACCATCTGGGGTCTTGTTGGCCACAGTAAGGAGTTCAGATTTTATTCTGAATAGGAGAGGGATTCAGCGAAAGGTTGGAAGAATGGAAGTGACATTAATGAATTCATGTTTCCAAAGATCACTCTGGCTACCTAGGGGAGTATTACTTATAGGGGGATGCTGATGGGGGAGGAAGCCCCCACCAGGCACCAGGAGAGGCCACTGCTCTCTGTGGGCTCCACTGGTGTGAACGTCTGTGGGAGTCCAGGGTGGCAATATGAGCACACTGTCTCTTTTTGTCTTTTATACCAAAACATATCTTTAGTGCAGTCACTCAGCGCTTCTCAGCAACTCTAAAAATTGACCAGATTTCTTTTTCCAACATTACTTTGACACATGCCAAGAATGACAAAAATGTATCCCTCTCCATTTTTTTTTCTCTTGAGCTACTTTCAGGCCTGAGTGTTGGGGAATAATAAATAGAAACCCAGAACATGACTAAAGAGGCCCAGGTCCACAGGGAGAAAACCACCATGAGGTTCCAGAGAGGTATTTGGGGTCTCACCAGAGCACCCACAATGGGAGGAGGTATCGAGGGGGACATTATGGTGCTACATGGAATATTGTAAAAGAAACAAAGACTAGAGTTTTTCTTGTTAATGGATTCCCACTGCTGCTTCTGCCATCTGCCGCCAGCCACCCTTTCTGGAATTTGGAATTCTTTAGTCTAGGGAGGACACTAAATAGCCCTTTCTCCACTTCCTGGTGTCAGGTAAAGTGAGGTTTTTCTTTGGGAGGCTGAAGGGGTCCAGTGGCAGGGTTTTTGTAACTCTTAGGTGGATGTTTTGTTGAGGCACCATCGTGCCAGAAAGCAGAAACGTGAGACTTAGAGAAAGGGCCCTTAATTGCGATGATTGATTCTTTAAAGAGTGGACAGACTCTTTCTAAGACCCTTGTAAGACCCTTTAAACTTCAGGCTGTGTGTGTGTGTGTGTGTGTGTGTGTGTGTGTGTGTGCACGTGTGTGTGCGGGTGTGTGTGCTTGTGTGTCTAGGGGCTGGGTGAGTGCACAGTGGGACAGTGGGTGTCCCTAGAAAGACATTTACCTGTGCTGTCAAAACTTCTAGTTGGATCTTTTGATGGTTATACAGAGTGATACCCTTATATCTTCCCTCTGGATGTGTTTACCTGCCCTAAGGCACTCTTCCCCTGTAACCAGGGGGCTAAAATTAGGGTCTGGGGAGAAGATTCTGGTGGGGGCTTAAATGGTCCCAAACAGATTCAAAGTGTCTAGGGGGAGGTGGGAGACTTGACTTACTGCAAAGAGCAGTGTGGGAAGAGGAGGGAAGTATTTCACCAAAGTGGTTTGTGGCATCAATAAGAATCAGAGAACTAGGGAGGAATGGAATTTTAAAAAAGAATACATTTTTGTGTGTGCATTTACATTTTGTTGAGCAAACAAAATGTTACTGAGTTCAGTCTTGGTAAATTTTTTTTTGCAGTGTAAATAGATAAATCAATAATTGAACATGGTAAATTTTTTTTTTAAATGGAAAGGAAGAAAGCCACACTAGTATAACTATTGCTTATTCTTTTCTATATGCCCAGTGGTAGTAAATGATCCTTCAGTGAACATGACTTTGATTTTGGATATAGCCATTGAGTCGTCGAACAGGAATAATGTGTGTGAGATTGCTGACTGCCTGTTACCATTTAGGAGAAGGAAGAGCACAGGAGAGATAGTTGTACAACCCTTTGAAATACAAAAACATGTTGAACCACACACTTTAAATGGGTTAACTGTATGATATGTTAATTATATCTGAATAAAGCTGTTAGAAAAAATAGCCAAAGAGAAGTAGACAAGCAGACAGGTTTGACTCTGAAGAAATCAAATTTTAAAAAGTCATACAGGAAACAAAGCATACAAATGGGCACTCATCATCTCCATGGGACTTGGATGATTTATTTTAATGATTTTATATGAGCCCAAAGGTCCTTAAGCTGGACTGTGGGAAAGTTTTCAGAACCAGGGACATACTGCCTTCTCTATCCTCAGTGGGGTCAAATGTCTTTGGAGGGCGGTTTGATTTTTGGAAACAGCTAAAATGACTCAAAGGTAAGTTTAGCAATTAAGCAAATGATGAAGCTGAGAAATAACAGCACAGTAAAAATAAAAACAATAAAGAACGCTATACAGCTCAGAGCCTGGACTCTGCTTTGGACTCCTTTGGTCTCCCTCTCTCTCTGCCCCTCCCCCACTCATGCTCGGTCTCAAAAATAAATAAATGTTAAAAAATTATTTAAAAAATAAATAAAGAATGATATAAAGTAAGGTGACAGACATTTTCTTTTGAGAGCTCCCATTTATTGATTCCATAAATGACCACCTTTTCACCAGTGAAATCAGCTAGTTTTCGAACATCATCCTTATAAGCCAAGGGAAATGTGACTGTCTTGTGATGTGTGAATGACTGAGGTGAATTGTCTTGGTTGCGTTCTTCTAGAAACCAACCCAGTCAAGCCAGTGAGGGGTGTGTTCACAACAGGTGATCACCGTGGACATCTGGGACTTGCTGTCGCGAGGAGAATGCCTCAGAGTTGCCCAAGCCAGGAAGCGAGGAAGGTGGGGTCTTTGTCCACCAAGTCCCAAGTGTCATTTGTTGAGCTCTGCTTCTAGGGGTGTCTGTTGGCACTGTTAGACTACCCTGATCTTGGGCTGAGTGTGCTCTTCCAGGCAGAAACACGGCACTCAGGTAGAGTTAGAGTTTTTAGTAGAATCTGCTACTGTAGTCTAAATCGGTGCTGTTCAAAAGAATCTTCTTCAGTGACAGACATGTTCTGTAAGGTGGACTATATAGTGAGATAGCCACTAGATACTTTGAAGATGACTCATGTGACTTGGGTTTGCTTCATTTCCTCACTTCATTTCCTAGCCTCTTTCTATTAAGGATAAAGACTGTATATTTATTGTCTTCTTTATAAAGCTAGAGAGCAGTAGCTGTACATCTTTGCGAACTTGACTTTAATAATTCATATGGATGAAAGGCACAGTGTCTGCAGTGGCCAGTATGGCCAGTGGCTACCATCCTGGGCAGTCCAAGTCTAAATAGAATATTGTAAAATAAACCTCTCTAAGTCTCATAGTCCCAAATTCTCAAGATGAGGTATCAAGAGGATGAGAATAAAATGAGTGGTATCTAAAGATGTATTTTCATGGACTGTTACTTGGTCTTTTGCACATTAGCTGAACAGATTTTCAGCTGCTCTTAGCTGACAGGTAGGACTCTGTGTGCTCGGCCAAAGATAATTGCCAATTAATACAGTTCACATGTTTCAGTGCCTACTGTAAGTTCTGTGTCTCTGCATCCTAGCTCTGAACATAGAGAGGGGTGACTAACATGCTAGCACCTTCATTGATAGGAATCCGTGCCTGCAAGGCTGCTTGACTCTGCCCAGGTCAAGACTGCTCAGGTAAATATTATTGCAAGGGGGTTAATGGAATTATTTATTTGATTTGATGGTTATAACTGAAACAGAGTCATTTGGTTTGATACTTGTATTTGAAACAAAATGGTTAGGCAATTTTGATCAGTCTGTTTTAGCTTCATTGTATTGACCAGCTTTTTCCTTTTGGGCTGCTTTGTTTGAAGATATCAGATCATTGGGTTGTAAAGGCATTCAGAGGATTATTCACACCTGTGTCTGAAAAGCAGCCTGAATTATCAACAGTTAATTTTTATTGAAAACAATAAACAGCGTACATGACAAACGTGTGGGACACCTGACTTGATGCATTTTTCCTCCCTTCCTTTGCCCAAGGCAGACATGGCTCATCTATCACAGTGCTCTTTTTTTGTGGACCTGAAATACAGCCTCTGGGTCTTTCGTAACACAGTGCTGCTGGCATATACTGCAGGTCAACCAAAATTAGCATGTTCAATAAGAAACAATAAGTCATTTCTGGCATACCTGACATGATTCAGAGATCATTTATACGTAAGAGACTTTTAATACACTTGCTGTTATTGTTTTTTTCCTGACTCTCAGGATTGAAGGTACTAACGTTATAAGGTACTAACATTATAATCTATTTCCCCTCCCCTGGCCCTATCCCTTAGGCCATGGATCAGCAGACTACCTGTTTTTGTAAAGAAGATTTTATTGACCACCGCCACACCAACTGTTGTCTGTTGTTGCCTTTTTGGTACAGTAGTACATTTGAGACTGTATGGCTTGCAAAGCCTAAAATATGTACTATCTTTATAGAAAAAGTGACACTTTGTTTGACTCTTATTTTGACTTTTGTACAGGGAGAAAACCTCTCCTCCCTGTTGGCATGGGAACAGAGTTAGATTAGCCTGTGCTCATCCGTCCTGGACTTGGTGGTTGCTCATGAAACTTCCAATCTGTAAAATATATATGAACTTGATATGTGGCCACAGTGCGAACTTGTTAATCCCAGCACATCATAATTAATTACAGAGACAGAACTTCTTAAGTATACTCTATAAGGATGCGTACTTGGGATAAGTTGGCCTTGGGGTCACATTTTTGGATCTGCCACTTAGTGTGTGGCCTAAGTCGAGTTGGTCTGAGTATCTGTTCCCTCATCATTAATATGATACTATTAAATCACAGTCCTTGTTGTGGCTGTAGAGATAGCATTGCAGTGAGGATTAAATAAGAAAATCACTAAAACATGTTTATTCTAGTGTCTTATACATGTTAAAAGTCCAGAAATGGTAGCTCTTTGTGAAGCAGCATGTTTTAGTAAATATGGTGATGGACTAGGAGAATGGTCTTGTTCAGAACAAGCTCTTATCTGCCATATGAGATTCTTGGGAAGGAGTCTCCATTCATACTTGGAGAACCCTGTTGTATCAGTCAGCTATAGCTGTGTAACAGGCCACCCTAAAACTCAGTTGTTTAAAACAATAAGCATTTACTATGACTCATGAGTCTGTGGGCCAGCTGCATAGTTATGCTGGATCAGGCTCAAATGATCTCAGCTGAGTTGATTCATGTCTGTGATCATTGGTGGTCAGCTAGGGTGGGGTTGGGGGCTGCTGGACTATAATGGACTCATGTATCTTGACACCTATGCTGAGAAATGGCACAGCTTCTACACATTTCTACCACATTCTCTTGGCTGTCAAGTCAGAAGGACCACCCACATTTAAAGGACAGCTCCATCAAAAGGTGGAATGAGCTGAAAAATATGATTGCAAGAGGCATGGAAAGGGATGAATGAAGAACTGGGAAATCTTTTGCAATTGACCTCTCACTTTGGCTATTTCAAGATGATAAAAAATAAATCAAGAAATTGCAGACGTCGTTACTTTCATTCATACGGATTTTTAAAGTCAAGTCTTGGTATATTTTCAGCTACTACTGTTTAGCCTGATAAAGAAGACAATGAATATACAATTTTTATCTTTGATAGAAGCTAGGAAACAAAGCTTTTGATTAAGAGGTTCCAACATGGCAAATCCAAGATCTTTATTGACACATGGTCTTTGCTACAGACTTTGGCTAGTGGAGCCTTTAAAGTGACAAGATGTTAATTTGGGGCTTTCCTACCTCAGTTTTGTGTGTCATGTAATAGGACAAACCTCAGGCCCTGTTGGCTTGTCAATATCAGATTTCTTTGACAGTCTTATAAGCACTGTAGCCCTTGGATTCTTTTATGAAGGAGCCATCAAACCCCCTGCTTCTCAGACTTACGGAATTCCCTGAGGCTGTGTCTGCACATTGGCACAGAGGCCACTCGAGAAGTGACAATTGTGGCTGGACAGTGCACTGTCTTGGCCTCTGGGATCAGGCCAATCCTGGCTGCCTTGGCAATTTGATTTCATTGGCTATTCAATTTCTGCTTAGGGTTGGCTAACTGTTGAAAGCATGAGTCATTCAAGAGCTTGGACTTTGGAGCCGAACGGAACGTGGAAACCTGGCTCCGTCATGTACAGATGTGACCTTGGGCAAGATACTGACCTGGAGGGGTTCAGGTTACGTTAATAAGATGGAAGTGTCATGGCACTTAGGATATGGGGCTGTGAAGATGATACAAGCCAAAGCTTGCAAGGCATCTGACTTCAGTTTGTGGAATAAACACTCACTTGGCGACAGCTCTTATTATCAAAATTATTTTTAGGGGCCTGACTGCACTGTGGTGTGAGCCCCTTGGCGATTTTTGAGTCTGAGTTACATGCCCAGTTTTGCCTCGTCGAAGGGGTCTTCACTGCCTTTCTTCAGCCTGCTCTGGAAAGCCTGATTTGAGTGGAAACATCCATGAGTTGCCATGACGATGTCATTTTTGATTTGCACAGGGACTTTCCACATTTTGAAGGGGATAGCTTCTCCTCAGCATGGGGACACTTGCCAAGCTTCGAAAGAGCTATAAACTTGCTGAGTCGTGGAAAGGTATTCTTGGATACAGAGCTTCCAACAAACCAGACCCTGTTTGTAATTAATTTGAATGTTTCCAGAGCTTCATGTTATGCCCTCCCTGTTGTATTTCCATAGGGAGTTCATTGGGCCATAGCTCTGGTTTGGAAAACGGTGCTCACTCCTCACTTCTATTGCGTGGGCTATGTGTTAATGGAGAGCGGTTATTTTTTGTCTCCAGGTATGTGTTTTTGTTTATCTTTCTTTACCTGCACAGCATTAGTGTTGGTGTTTGCCCCACAGAAGGGAGCTTGTTAAATACACTTGATGAAGAGTACCATGAGAATCTTCATTCATAAACTATCTTCTGAGTCCATATAACAATTTGTAGGAGGAAACAGTGTCAGTTCACTTATTTAACTGTTCAAAAATTCTGGTATTTCCTGTTTTGTAAGGAAAAGTGATAGGAGCAGGTTAGGAAGACAACCTAAGGTATGGAAGTGTTGGAAGAAGCAGAAATTGTTAAACAAATATTAGAGTTCACATTTCACTTGGCTGCCATGTAGGGTTTCAGAGAGACCCCACCCTGACCTACCTGCTGTGTTGAACTGTGTTCTTAACTCAGGGCTGTGAAGTTTGCCAAGCACCGAGGGCTTAGGGCCAGGAGCCCAGGGAGGGGGAGAGGGCAGAGCTGAGCTGGGGATGGCCCTTGTCAGGTCCCGACCACGAGCCGGGTCGCTTGGCTTCAACTCTGAGTTAGTGACACTTGAAGTGTTTGATCAATCACCTTTAGCCACCAGTAGATTGGGTAGAGGCAGGCAGAGGAGTTTCAGGTGGAAAAAGAGTGAATTTTGTATAATCTCCACAGGACTTTCTTGTAAAGCAAGGGATTTTGATGGAGTGACATTCTAACCAGGACCTCACACTCATGCATGTGTTTTGCAGCCTATCCCTATCAGTGGGACTTGAGGCGTGTGCATGCATGACCTAGGGGGGATGGTCACAGATCTTTAGGTTTGGGAGGGTTGATTTCTAGCCTCTAGGACTGTGACACAATGAATTTTTATTGGTTAAGCCACCCAACTTATGGTATGTTGTTGAGGCAGCCTTAGCAAACAAATACAGCTAGCATGGTGATACAGGGCATGGATATTCTCACCTGTTCCCCCCACTGTCCTGCTTATACCACTCCCACAGCCTTCGCAGGGAACACGTGTGGTGGGGAAAGGGCTTGGGGGCCAGGTATTTCCAGGTCCTCTCAAATGAGGCTGGGAACCATTTGGCAACTGAGACTTGTGTATTTCTTTTTTATTTAAAATTTTTTTTTGAGTTTATTTATTTGCAAAGAAAGACAACACAAGTGGGGGAAGATAGAGAGGCAGAGAGAGGGGGAGACAGAGAATCCCAAGCAGGCTCTGCACTATCAGCTCAGAGCCCGATGTGGGGCTTGATCCCATGAACCGTGAGATCATGAGCCGAGCCGGAACCAAGAGTTGGATGTTTAACCAACTGAGCTATCCACGCTCCCCAAGACTTGTGTATTTCTAATAAATACCCAGAAATAACATGATGAGGTCCAGATTTCTTCCTCTTGTCATCTAGATTTTATGTTTGCAATAATAATGATAATATAAAAAATGTAGTAGTACAATGTGATTCATTGAGAGAGATGTCACTGCGAGCCATAATTGGTTTTTACTTCCACTGAATGAACGTCTTATGGGCTTTTTTTTTTTTAGGGGAACCTGAGGCTTCAGAGGGTAAGGGGATTTTGCACAAGGTTAATGATAGGACCAGAGTTCTAGTCTAGGACCCCCAACTTACAGGGTTGAGGATCTCTCCACCGTTTCGTAGGATGAGTGCACTATTGGTCACCTGGAGAGTTCTGAAGGTACTAATGCCTGGATCCCCCCAAGGGGCCAGTGTAATTGATCTGGGTGGTTGGTTTTAGCTTGGGGATTTTTCAAATCTCCCAGCTTGAGACACACCAGGATAGCAAACCAACAAATTATTTTATGTTGAAAATTTTAAGTTAGCTTATGGAAAAGTTCTCATAGAGGTTGCTGAGAATCACTTGAGAAATTTTTCCTTGAATACAGATTCTTGAGCCCCTCCCAGGCACACTAGATTCAAATTTCTAGGAGTGGAGTCCCAGAGTCTGTATTTTATGAAAGTTCCAAAGGTCATTCAAGGATCATACAGGTTTGGGTCCTAGAGTTTGTTCTAGAAAGAATTCTAGGCCATGAAGGGCTCTGCTGTTTTCCCAGAAAGGCTTTGCCCTAACATCTCACATAGTGACCCAGGGAGCATGGCCTTCTGTTCACTTCAAACATTCTAAAGGTAAATGTTATAGTGTCATATGAGAAAGTACCTGGGACTTAACTATGGAGTAAATACTCCTTCACTCAGTAACTGGGTATAACTCCCATTCACTCAGGAACCCTGCTTTGGAATTTTGCAGCTTTGTGGAAGTCTGATAAATGGAAGCAGTTTTCCATTCCATAAGAAAGCCATAGTATGTAGCCTTTTTTACATCATGTGGCAGATGTCTTTGTTCTACAGAGCAGGAAACTGAAGATCATAGAGGGTGTGGCTCCCATGTAATACCTGCGAAGAAAGGTGGGTATAGGATTGGAGGCTTCTAATGTGAGCTGTGACATTCTCCTCGTTGTCCCTGTGTTTCTGACCCTTTACCCATCTAGCTGCCATTCACTGGCCACATCTCCAAGAGATCCCTGTTGTGGATCAGGCCTTCCTTCAGGAGTTACAGGAAAGCTGTTTTTGGCTAGGAGCTATGCTAGAACTTGGGGGAATCTGCCCAACAAGAACACGCTTGTGGCTTAGGGCAGAGGGAGTCAGTGTTTCTATTCAGAATGTTCTGTAGAGTGTATGATATGATCTTCTCTGGAAGGTTGTCCATTCAACCTGATTCTGCATCCTATAGACCTGTGCATGCCATCTTACATCTTACCCCCTGTCCTGGGGTGCCTCATCGTTCCCTGTGGGAAGGTAACATGATGTGGTGGAAATGAGCACAGTGTTTGGGCTTGGGGTCCTAAGGTGTAAGTCCCAGCTCCACCCCTTCAGCTGCACTGGATAAACTCATTAGGCTCTGTGGGGTTCCATTTTCACTTCTCTAATAGTATCTTGGAGTATAGTGAGCATCAAAAGCACTTTAAAGCTTTATACAATATTATTTACTATTATTACTATCATTGGAATGTTCGTCTGCATTAGGGTGATATGGAAACTCAAGGTGGGACCCATCTTTGGTTTGTACCTGCAAGAACAGTTAAGTACCAATTTCTATTTGTGGGTCTAGTTTTCTTTTGCCAAACTTCAAACGATGTAGTACTATACTATACTATACTATACTATACTATACTATACTATATTATACTATACTATACTATACTATACTATACTATACTATACTATACAATGAGTTAAGCTGATTAGCTTTCTATCCTCCTGAAGCTTAAAATCCAAGACATAAAATATTGGCAGTGGCAAAAGTGACTGGGCCATTGGCCAAAGCAAATTCATTAATTCTTCGGTCTTTATATCTTGCCTAAGCACTGTGGGAACCTGGGACACAGCCCTGGCATCTGTACTCTGCCCTAGGTACCCATCATGATAAGTTTCTGCTGAGTTGGCCATGTTAACCTTTGGATTGATTAGATGATAAGATTTATGATCATATCCAATTATAGAACAACAATATGTTAGAATAGTGGGTAATCATTAAAAATCAGATGTTGAATATTGAGTGAGGTAGGGATATATTTATGGTAAATGTTTAGGTGCAAAAAGCAAATTATAATATGGAAACATAAAACATTAAGAATGGGTTTCTTGTGGCAGAAAAAAAGATATTTTTATTTTCATTTTTGTATCTGTTTTGGCATTTTTCAAGGAAATGCTAATTCTGTCTGATGAATGTAGTTTCACAGAAGAGGTAACACTTGATTTGGGTCTTAATGGATGTGTAGGAGTTTGAAAAGGCAGAAAGGCCATCTTAAGAAATGGGACTAGCATTTGTGGAGGTGAAGAAGGGTAAAAGCTTATGACCTATTCTGGAAATGGTCAGCAGGTCAGGCTGGACCATGTACAGAGGATCATCAGCCAGTTAGGGTTTGTACCATGCTCTGGCTGGAACAAACAGAAGGCTTTGAGAGCATTGGGAAACAATGTTGGATAAGTTTACATTATGGAGGACCTTATATGCTTGGTGGTAGATTTCTCACACATAAAAGGAAAGGGGATTATGCTGTGATTTTATAGCTGTTCTGTGCTTGGTAAAAAGTGTTAGAGCATAAGGGGATTTGCCCATGCCATGTTTTACCAAAGCCATTGGGTCCTGGACCTCACCTATCACCAATACTGATGTGGAAGTGTTTTGGATTTGTGTTTTGTCACAGGAATGGAAATACGCCCTTGTCTCTGAGCCTGGAAAGAATCATGGTTGATTTTACTTCTGAGCATTGGTTTTTGGGTTGGGGAAAGCAGCTGAATATCTGTGGACATCTACTCCTCCAGTGAATAAACAGGACAGCGGTCAAAAGAGAGAGCAGTGAACTTGTTGAGGCCATAGTAAAGTGTATTGCTACATCATTTTAAAACTTTGTTTGCCTTTTAATTTTTTTAATTTAATTTTTTACTACCTTATTATTTTTGAAGCTTAATAATATGGTTAAAAGTTATACCTGGCTAGGTTTCAGGTGGAATCACCACTCCCATATCTGACAGTGTGTACAAGCTTTCTGAATCCTAAATTCTACACCTGTAGATGGAATGAAAACAGTTATGTACATATGTACATGGTTTGGTGTTGGGTTGGGTTTTCCAAAAATCAGACTCTGAGAGTAGGATTTTTAATTAGTTTATTTGGGAAATGACCCAAGGAGCACTGGTACAGAAGTGGGAAGTGAGATAGGTAAGGGATGGAAGCCAACAAATGAGGTAATAATAAGTAAGTGACTTTTTGGGGCAATAGGGGTTCCGCCTCCTGGGGACCATTGGGAGCCTGCAGAGAGTACATACAAGATTGACCTCCTCAAGCTGTGAGGACCCACCACAGAGCATTTAAATTAACTCCTATATACCATTGGTTGAAGGAAGTAACTCACTAGCACTCCTGGCCTTATCCAGATAATAGGCTAAACATGCTCTGTGGCCAGATAAAGCCCTCAGACAAGGAAGGGTGAATGCCAAGAGAATATGTGTAGTGGACCCATTACTCCATGTCACATAGAAGGTTTAACAGTAAAGTGATGCTGAGAAACTAGATGCCTTTCCCCTAAGATCAGAAATAAGTCAAAGATGCCTCCTATCACCATTTCTATTCAACATCACACTGAAAGTCGTAGCCCATGCAATAAGATAAGAAAAGGAAATAAAAGGCATACATACTGAGAAGGAAGAAATAAAACTGTCTTTGTTTACTGATGTTGTGATTGTCTATGTAGAAAATCCTAAATAACTGATTAAAAAAAACTCATGGAACTAGTAAATGATTATAGCAGAGTTGCAGGATACAAAAATCAAGTGTTTTTCTGTATATACCAGTAATGAATAATTGGAATTTCATATTAAAAATAGCATTTACATTAACAGCAAAAATGATGAAATACTTAGCTATAAAATCTAACAAAACATGCACAAGATCTATATGAGGAAATCTGGAAAATTCTGTTGAAAGGAAACAAAGAACTAAATACATGCATGTATGTGAAGAGCTATTCCCTGTTTATGGATAGGAAGATGCAATAATGGTAAGATGTCAGTTTTTCCCACCTTGATCCTGACAAACTTCAGTGCAGAATCCCAGCAAGTTATTTTTTGGATATCAGCCAAGTGATTCTGAAATTTACATGGAGAGGCAAAAGGCCCAGGATAGCCTACTCAGCATTGAAAGAGAAGAACAAGGTTGGAGGGCTGACAGTATGCAACTTCACCCTTATTGTAAAGCTGTAGTATTCAAGAGAGTGTGATATTCTCCAGGAAGCAGCACAATATATGTGGAAAATAAATAAATAATAAATAAGCTTGTGTTTATTGTTTTTTTTTTTTTAAAGTGTGATAGTGGTAAAAGAATAGGTGAATAGATCAATAGGACAAAATGGAGAATTGCCAAATTGGAGGCAACCAAGATATCTTTCAATATGTCTATGGATAAGCAAACTGTGGCACATCCATGCAATGGAGCATTATTCAGCAGTAATAAGAAATGAGTTGTCAAGCCACAAAAAGACATGGAGGAACCTGAAAGCATATTGCTAAGTGAAAGAAGCTAATTTGAAAGGGTAGCCTACTGTATGATTCCAAGTATATGACATTCTGGAAAAGGCAAACTTAGAAAGTGAAAAGATCAGTGGTTTCCTGGGGGTCCAGGGGATAGAGGCAGGGATGGATAAACAGGTGCAGCATTTAACCATGTATGTAAGATTTTTTAGGGTGGTGAAACTAATTCCGTATGATATGTAATGGTGTATGTAATGGTGTATGCATGACATTATTTGTCAGAACCCACAGAACTGTACAACATGAAGGATGACCCCTTATCTAAACTGTGGACTTTAGATAATTATAATGTATCAGTACTGGTTCATCAGTTGTTACAAAGGTACCACATTAATGTAAGCTGTTAATAATAGAGGAAATTGGGGTGGGGAGGGGATGTATGGGAACTCTGAATTGTACTTTCCACTCAATTTTTTTGAAAACCTAAATTTCTCTAAAAAACAGAATCCATTAGTAAATGAAAAAAAAAAATAAAGCAAGCCAATAAGTAGATTGGAGTTTTAAAAATATTAATATTTGTAACTAACTTATAAATTATAACAGAGTCCAGATCTCTCCCACAAAACAAAGATTCCAATGTGAATATGAAAGGGTGACACTATAGAAATCAGACACTGTGTTGGGCATGTGTACAGTTTAATAGGAGACCATGGACTCAGGAATCACTCCTGCCTGAATCCCGTGCCAGCCTGTTTCTTAGCAGCAGTGAGATGAATTGTAACTCAGCCTTGGATTCATCGTCTGCAAGGTGGGCACAGTAAGACCTACTCCGTGGTGGTGTTGTGGAGGTGAAGGGAGATAATGGCTGTAAAGTGGTTGGACAACTCAGTGCATGGAGCTCGGTTTCCTTCCAGTCTCACCCTGCCTCCAGACCTCTCTCACAGTGCTATACAGACGTTTCACTTTGATTCTATCAAGGGTTGTGCCATCTTTGGCTTATGTTCTGTGACTAGGCTGCCAATTGATGACAGACAACTACTTGGGCAGGTTGCAACAGAGTGGTAATTGACCTTGCTTCCCCACCCCCTAAGACATCTGTTCAGGCTCTGCTAGAAGCCAAGGGCTCCCTGTGTGGGGTTTCAGTTTCAAACTGCGGCACTCCAAACATTCTTTATGGGCTGGCAAAGGTGTTTCACACTTCACATGGGCCTCTTGAGGATGATTTGCTTTCTACAAGGAGAGTTGGGAATTCCCAGCTGATCGTAAGGTTCTGTTCAGTGTCATTTTGGCACCTCAGGTAGATTCTCCTATATGTGCGTATATAGCCAAATCTGGATGAGCGATCAGTAGGTAGTAGGGGGTCAGCTGTCACTGCATGAGAGAGTGCAGATAATGGATTATTTCCATCATCTCGGAGAGTTCTGTTGCATAGCACAGGTACAGAATATTCTGTCTCTCTCACTGGCTTCCCCTCATGCGGTGCATGCATCTGTACTTTGCTGTTCCAGTTCTGGCCCTCAATGCCTGTGACCATGTTGACATACCAGTAGAGTTTTCCTTTAGCAAGTCTGGTGTAATGCTGTACCTCTGGCTTCTCAAACGACAGAGCAAGTCCTCTGCTGGGTCCTCAGGCTCTTACTGGGAGACCAGCTAGCCTGTGCTGCTTTAATCTCCTCCTGTTCCCCAGCCTGTGCCCAGGGTGTGCAGTGTGTATGCACCAGGCTCTTGGTGTTTTAGGAGCCTGTCCATGCCTCAGTGCTGGGTGTCATTTCACTCTCTACTCTTGGAGTGAGCTCCTTCCTCTGCATCTGCCCTCGTCAAAGTCTTCTTTACTGTGTGGCACACTCCTCAGATATCACCGCTCAAAGAAGTCTTGCATGCCCACCTAAGCAGAGACAATTTCTTCCTCAAGGAGATGTTTGAGGTTTCCCTTCCTTGTGACACCCAGCACAGCTTGCTTCATAGGAGATCATCTGTCTGCATTGCCCATTCTCACTTCCTCCTGGAAATATACCCCTTAAAATTTTTAATGTTTATTTATTTTGATAGAGTGAGTGAGCATGAGTGGGGGAGGGGCAGAAAGAGAGGGAGACGCAGAATCTGATGCAGGTTCCAGGTTCCAAGCTGTCTGCACAGAACCCGATGTAGGGCTGGAACTCACGAACTGTGAGATCATGACCTGAGCCAAAGTCGGATGCTCAACCGACTGAGCCACACAGGCACCCAGAAAATACACCCATTTAAGGACAAGCCGTCTACCCTCTTAATCTGTGTATGCTAGCCTGGTACTTTGCTGAGCAATACATATTTGGTGAATTATAAAACCCTCCTGTCAGGAAACATTCTCCAAAGTCACTCCTCCATGTTATTTTCTAAATTACCGCGGGAGCAAACTAGCACACTTACACTGTCTCCACGTAGAGAGATTTTGCAGAATCTCTGCTTTAGTCCCCGATCTCTCTGCCTCTGGACCAACTTTTAGACACACTGCTCATGTGCCCCCTTTTGCATGCTAAATGGATTGTGTCGTGTACCACTGTTGATGCCCAGCTTGTGTCCCTCAGGCTTTAATACTTGTGTGTACTGCCCAAGCTTCTCATGGCTTGAATCCACATCTCTTTGCCTGCGGGTTTTTGGAGGTTCCCCAAAGCCCAGGAAAACTATTCTGCTCCAGAGAGTCGGCCAGAAGTTTCCAGGGGATGAATATCCTTGAGAATGGTTCTCAGCCAAGAATTGCTGAGAGGTGGTATATAAATGCCCCAGCTACCACTCCATCAGGTGGGAAGGCTCTCAGGTACATTCTTTGGATGGTTTTCCAGAGGTTCTCTAGAGGATGGCCTTCAGTTGCCCACAGAGTCACTGGCTTGATAATTTAACCCTTTGTTCACTGCCTTCCCTTCCTGTTCCACTTCCTCACTATCTGGGTTCCCTTTACCTCCCATTAACTAGCCTTGAATCTTTGTCTCAGATCCTGCTTCTGGGGAACCCAAATTAAGATCGAATGACTGCAATATAGGCTTGATTGCTGACACTCTGCCTTCTTTGGTTTTGTCATTCTTCAGTTTGCTCTGGTTCGTGTTTTGTCTGTATAATTTGTCACCCTGTCAGGCAAACACCCCTAAGATTTGAGCTGGAATGACTGCCTTACTTATGTCACAGGACTAATCCTTATAAGTAATATGTTCATCCAGGGACTCAGCAGGATGAAGAAATTGCCTTGAGAATGTGGGCACAATTGGGGGTCTCCAGGAGTTCTGGAGAAAAGGATGCGGAGATGTTCTTGGCTATAGTAGCTCTATCTGAAGCCAGAGATTACTGAGAGTTACCAACTCTACTATTTATAAGGAATGAATTCATAGCTAGGGTGTTTACATATGAAAAATGGGAAATTCTTTTGTAAACCTAAATATAATGTTGTTTTGTAGTTGGTAAAAAGAGCATTTGGTTAGAATAAATTGGTGGAATGAGGCACCTGGGTGGCTCAGGGAGTTGAGCATGTGACTCTTGATTTCAGCTCAGGTCATGAGCCCAGGGTTGTGGGACTGAGCCCTGCATTGGGCTCTGTGCTGAACATGGAGCCTGCTTGCGATTCTCCCTCTCTCTCTTTCTCTTTCTCTGCCTCTCTCTGCCCCTCTCCTGCATTTGCATTCTTGTGCTGTCTCTCTTTCTCTCTCTCTCTCTCTCTCTCTCTCCCCCTCTTTCCCTCTCCCCCTCTCCCTCACTCCCTCCCCCCCTCTAAAACAAAGAATTTGGTGGAAGATAGGAAGATATCAAAGTTACTTTGGGAAGTTTCTTTTATAGGCTTATTTCGATCTGAATTTCTACTCCCCTGTCCTCTTTTTATTCTTTTCCTCCCTTTCTTCCTGCCTGTTTTTATCATTGTTATTTGTGCTATTGTATTTAGGCAATGTTAAGGTGTTTTTAAAAATTCATATGCAGATAATTTGATTTATCTGTTTAGCATTTGCACTCATTATAATTTTCTAAACAAACAAACAAAAAGGACAGATTTGTGGCACGCATGGTGCATCTAGCACTGCTCTTGCCAGACATCAATAATCAATCACAGAGCCCTTCTCAATCCAGAGCTCGTGGAAGCCATTGCCAAGTGATTTGTATTAGCATAGGAAATGACATTTTATAATTTAATATGAATGATTAGATTGAGGAGACCAGTTTAGACAGATAATTGATACACCTGCTCTTTTCATTCATCCTTTGTTAGAAGTCAGAAGAAAGGACTGTTCAAGGACAGCTTCTCCTTGGGTTCTGTGGGTTGTACATCAGTCTTGGGTACAATCCTCTGCTAAGTTTTCATTAGCTTGAGGGAGCCCCAAGAAAGAGAAGTACCACAAGCTGAGTTTTCCATTCACCTCTTTTGGAACCCCAGTGGCAGTTTAATAAAGACCTTTCATGGTATGTACAAATGGGCTTCTTGCCCTTTCTTTCCTCCCATTGATTTTGCACATTTCAGTGCCACTGGCATTCCCCATAAACTATCTTCTAGGTCCCTTGGTCATTGACTACACCCCTCCTTGGATACTTTGATGTTTAGCTGGCTCTGTGATGGTCTTCAGGGACTCAGGTCCAGGGCTGGCCTCCATAGAGTCTGTGGAGGGAGGCAGAGAATTTTCCTCACATTCATGCCTCATCAGTCTTCCCCAGAAACTCAGGCTTGGCGATGTGGACATCTCGAATTGCTGCTCTGCCAAGTCCACCCATAGTGGTGAGCTAACTCCTTTAGATGTGTGGGGATCATTTCTTCTCCTGGCTACATTTCTTAAGTCAAAGCCATTCTTTATTTTCCCTCTCTATCTTATCTCTGCATCATGGCCCAACCCATGGGGTTCAGCTGCTGTGTGTTCTCCGAGTCCGGATGTGTGACTAAACAGGATCTCTCTCTCTCCCTCTCTCTCTCTCTCTCTCTCTCTCTAACTCTGACTCTCTGGCTACTAGGACCCTTTCTGGCTTTTCCTGCTTACTTGTCCTCATGTCCCAGCTTGACAAACAACTTGGAGAGCTTCTCCAGGGTGTGCGGTGCAACCTCAGTAATTAAGCTTCTCATCACTCGTGTGTGTATCAGCAGGGGTAGTCCTGTTTGTCACTCACAGCCTCCCCAGAATTCCTTTCTCTGGGGTCCTTGTCAGTGTCTTTTATGCCACTGACACTCTGAGTAGAGGTTTGGCTTTGGGAAGCTCTCTTTTGTACCATCCCAAGGCTTCCGAAAGTGCTTCTTGTTCGATTGCTAGGGTGCCTGGTTGCCCCAGGTGATTGGTTTAGGACAGGCTGAATGCCATAACCTCCAGAGACTCTGTGGGTTTGAGACAGCACAGAATTCATGGAAAAATTCTTCTGTGACTGTTTATACTCCATTGACCAGGGTGTTTGGCTTCAAAACAATCTTATGCTTTGTGTCATTAATGGAAGGGAAGAAAACGGTGCCCCATGAGTCCCTCAGTGTGGTTCCTAGGAGTAGAGCCTGACATGGGGATCCATGAGCAGGTATTTTACTGAGGGAGAGCTCTCAGGAGAAATCCATGAAAGAGGGAGAGAAGCAGGACATGGCAGGGGAAGGGGCCAGAAAGGATGTCTTCTAAGGCAGGTTTAGCCTTGACCTGATCCAGTGTAGGAGAGGGTTAGTTCTGTAGCCAAAACCATACCCATAATTGTCCCTGCTTGAGTCAAGGGGCCTTAGCTTTTATCCTTGTATCAGTCACTCATTGAACACCCCCAGGGACATTGGGGGTGCCTAGACTTCCAGGGGGCAGTGCTGTGGACAAAGTCACGCCTTTAGCCCCAGCAGTGGGAAGACACAGTACTAGCTACTGTAGAAGATCTTGGCTGGCACCAAGGGCGGCAGTTACCCTGAGTGTTACACAGGAAGAAGGAAGCTCACGCTTATTGAAAGGCTCTTGTGAGCGGGTGTGTGTGGGAAGCCTTCACATCCATCTCCTCATATATTTTTTAAAGTTTATTTATTTATTTTGAGATTGAGAGAGAGAGAGAGAGAGAGAGAGAGAGAGAATGAGAATGAGAATGAGTAGGGGAGGGGCAAACAGTGAGAGAGAATCCCAAGCAGGCCCTGTGCTGTCAGCACAGAGCCTGACACGGGGCTTGAACTCACATGCCATGAGATCATGACCTGAGCCAAACTCAAGGGTCAGATGCTTAACTGACTGAGCTACTCAGGTGCCCCCCTCATTTAATTCCTTTTTTTTAATGTTTTTTTTTTTTAATTAATTTTGGGAGAGAGAGAGCACAAACAGGGGAGGGGCAGAGAGAGAGAGACAGAGAATCCTAAGCAGGCTCCAGACTCTGAGCTGTCAGCACAGAGCCTGACATGGGGTTGAACCCATGATGTGTGAGATCATGGCCTGTGCCCAAGTCGGACATTCAACCAGCTGAGCCACCCAGGTGCCCCTGTTTGCTCATTTTTTAACAGACCTATATTGAGTACCTACCATGTGTCAGGTACTGTCCTAGAGATAGAAAGACTATTGATACAGGCTCTTTGTCCATATGGGGTTTGCATCATTAAAAACTTAAAACAGAAGCAAGAGACAAGAGCAAGAGCCTTCCTTGAACAGAGTCCTTTATCACCCTAACCAGAGTAATAAAAATATATGACTCCATAAGCTCTTGAAAGGATGCTCAGCATCATTAGTCATCAGGGTGATGGAAAGTGTAAAACTACTATGAGATACCAGTGCATGCTCACCAGAATAGCTCAAATTTAAAAGCTGACAATGCCGAGTATTGCCAACGATATGGAGTAACTGGAACTCTAATACATGCTTAATGGAAATATAAAATGGTGCAGCCACTTTGGAAAACAGTGTGGAGTTTCATATAAGTTAAGCATACACTCTGCATATGACCCAGCTATTGCGCACTTAGCTATTTACCAAAAAGAAATGAAACACCTGGTTGTAAAAAGATACACGCCTGAATGTTCATAGCGGTTTTACTCCCAATAGCCCCAAACTGGAAAAACTCAGAGAGCCATCAACTGGTAAATGGATAAACAAATAGGGCTTCGTGCATGTAATGGAATACTACTTAGCATTTAAAGGAATGAACCCTGAAAATACATGAATGGATCTCAAAAACATCACACAAAATGAAAGAATCCAGACGTGAAAGCATATGTACTAGATGACTCCAGTTGCATAAAATTCTAGAAAATACAAACGAATCTGTAGAGTTAGAAAGCAGATCCGTGGTTACATGGGGTCAGGTGTGGAAGAGATGCACCACAGAGGGCACAAGGAAACTTTGGAGGTGATGGAATTGTACACTTTAAGTGGCTGCAATTTATCGCAAGTAGATTACACTTCAGTAAAGTTGATTTTTAAAAACATCTGACAGCATGCCTGCCACATCACAAGTGCTTGATGAATGGACTTCATGAAGAGTGTGTGTGTGTGTGTGTGTGTGTGTGTGTGTGTCTCACCAGCCTCACTTCCACCACTGGCTCCCCAGGGCCTTCTCTGGAGGGCAGAAACATTGACCCAGCCCCCTCCTCAGACAGGGCTGCTTCCTGCCAAAAGCCATTGCGTTCTCTTTTCCATCTTGGCATCTTTTGCCTCCATTCGGACTTCCCGAGGCCTGGCTACACCTCAGGCCGGGCTGAGTCAGGAAACCAGCTGGCTCCTCACGCCTCTGCTCCCCTGCCGGGCATCCTTCTGGCCCGTAGGCAGGAGGCTGCATGTGGTTCCAGTCACCGAGTACAGACTCAGCCTTGACTTGGGTTTCTGTTCTTTTGGAGGCCTCCTCTGAGCCTTTATCCAGTAGCTCAGTTCTTGTGTCACATTTTGATCTGGGTTTCAGAATGCTTCACAGGTTAGCCCCTGATGAAAATCCAGTAAAACAAGGCAGAGAAGATGGGGTAAGAAGGATGGCACGCTCGAAAATAGCTCAGCTTATCTGCTGGGCTCTGTGTTTTACATCTGCTAAGATAAACAAGTGCAACTTGCCTCTCTTCCTTAAATTGAGATCTGATTCCTCTCTCTGCCGTCTCCAGCCTGGAGCTGTGGGGACCCCCAGGGACCTTCCATAGCCACTGACCCAACTCCACAGGAACCCCTAGTCCCTCTCCTCCTCCAGGGCTGCAGAATCCCCCCAGCAGTCTGGGGAAGGATGTTGTTTTAAATACATTGGATAAAATACAAAAGGGCAACAGAAAGTATTTCAACTACACTGAAATACAGTCATCAGTATAGCGAATAAATAATCTGGCGATGGAGTAAAAATCCATGTGCTTCTTTACTCTCGCATTCAATAGCAAGATCTGGTGGTGGGTCTAATAACCACTGTCATTTTGAATTGCTGATGAGCATAAATGCTATCCTGAGGTATCTGCCACACTGTAATGGGCTGTAAAATACCTGACAGCTATGGGTGATAAAGTCAAAGAAATTGCTATAATACCATGTGGCTTGCTTTCTACCTACATTCATATTAGAAGGAAATGCTGCATTTCAGTTAGAAGTTGGTAAAAAATATATATTTCCTCATTGTGGTTTACAGGTCCCCCCCCACCCGCCCTCCAATTCTACCCATAGATACCTTGGTTAAGAACCCTTGTGACCAAAGCCACTCTCCCTCCCGCCAGGCCCTCCTGCTGAGATGAATCATCTGTCACCATTCCTGCCTGCAGTATAGATCACCCTTTAAATTGAAAAAAAAGTGACTATTTCAGACATGAAAACATATAGAGAATAATATAATGAAGCTCCATATACCCATCACCCAACTGAGAAAGAAACTATTGTAAATACATTTTGAAATCTCCTTTGGACATCTCATTGATCACATTTGCATTGCATTTCCTTCCTCCCAGGGGCAACCTGTGTCTAGAATTGGGTGTTTGTGGTTCCCGTATATATCTTTAGGCTTCCACCACAAATGTACATATCCATAACCAACATCAAGTATCAGTGGCATGTTTTTTTTTAACTCGGTGTGAATCATTTCTCACTGTGTGAGTCCTGCAATGTGCTTTTCGCCCTTGACCTTATATGGATCAGATTTACCCATGTCAATGTATGAGACTCCATTCGCTTCTTTTCAAAGCTGCATAGTATATTGCCTGACTACACCATGGTTTAGTTAGCTATACACCTGTTGATGGACATTTGGATTGTTTCCAGGGTTTCAGCATGACTGTGCCACGTTGAACACTCTTGTGGGTGTCTTCTGCTGAGATGCATTTCTCTAGTTGTGGAATGGAATGTCTGGATCTAGGATACATGCATCCTTAGTTTTTCAAAAGGGGACTCTGCCAAACTGTTCTCCAGCTTGGTCATACTGATAGATTTACACTCTCAATAGCAGGAGATGTGAGTCCCTATGGCTCTACATTGTTATAAACACTTGGTATTGTCAGACTTTTTAATAAATGCCAATCTGATGATACGTCTCAGTGTGGCTTTAATTTGCATTTCCCTGGTTTCTGATTGCAGTAAGATGAATGGTGCCTTCCAAAGATACCAGGTCCTAACCCCCTGGAAACTGTGACTATTCCTTATGCGGTAAAAGTTTTTGCAGATATGATTTAAGTTAAGGATCTTGAGATGGGGAGATTACCTTGGATTATTAGAGCGGGCCCTAAATGCCATCACAGGTATCTGTGTAAGAGAGGCGAAGGGAGGTCAGACGTACACAGAGCAGGAGGTGATGGCAAAGGTAGAGGCAGAGACTAGAGCAGTGAGGCCAGGAGTTGGAGAATGCCAGCAGGTACCAGAAGCTGAGAAAGGCAAGAAACAGATTCTCCCTGAGAGTCTCCAGAGCACTGTGGCCCTGCTCATACCTTGCTCTGGCCTTCTGGTCCCCAGAGCTGTGAAAGGCCCCCAGTGTCTGGTAATTTGTTACAGCAGCCCCAGGACACAAATGCACTGGTCAAGTTCAGCTTCCATTCACAAGTTTATTGGGCACTTGTATGGTTTCTTTTGTGAATTGCTTAGTCATAAACCTTGCCTTTTTTTTTTCCTTAGTGACTATAAGAGAGCTTTACAAGTTCTGGGTATCAGTTCTTTGTTAGTGTTAGGTTTTGTTTATGGCTTGTTCTTCTGTTTGACAGTGGTTGTTCATACGCGGAAGTTTTATGCTTAAAGGTGGTCAAATGCATCATCTTTTTTTTTCTTGTTTAGAAAGTCCTTTACCACCCTGGGGCCAGAGATGTATACATATCCTGATGTTATCTTGTAAATGCCTCCTGCTATTTAGAAGCCCTCTTTCTGGTGAGAGACCCCAGCTGGGAAAGTGCACTTCACTCTTCAGACAACCAGCAAAGCCTCACAGGCATTCCAGTGAGCCCACCAGGGGCTGCTGGCCTGGACACGGGTGTGGCCTGCCTTGATTTTCCAGATGGCCATGCACATTTTTTATGTTCAGCTTTCATAGCTGTACCCACTCCTGCCCTTTTTGTTTGTTCGTTTGTTTGTTTTTAAGTGGGCTCCACACCCAAGGTGGGGCTACAACTCAGGACCCTGAGATCAGGAGTCATGTGCTCTACTGACCGAGCCAACCAGGCATCCCCATTCCTGCCCTGTTTAATCATCCCTTGTCATTTGTTGCTTCTCAGTTATCAGCACTGTAGGTCCAAGCAAGGTACATTTTCCCTCCTGCTCAGCAAGGAGTTGCTCTTTCTTTTCTTCCTTGTGCTCCAACCGTATCATCATTTTGCTTATTATCTGCAGTGCCTGGAGTTCCAGTAGTAACAGTTCCATTTCATTTTTTGCTGCCAATAATCCAGACTAGGGGCCATGACCTTGAATGCCTTCAGGATGAGGCAGGTGATGTAAGAAGGAGGAGGTGGGGGTACAACCTCAAGGGGTGGTCACACGGGGGTAGATCTCACCTGAAATCTGGTGTTGGCCACATGCATCCCATTGCCCACCACACCTGGGGCACATCCCACCTATCCCCCTGTCCCCCACCACATCTGGGCACATCCCACTGCCCACCACACCTGGGCACATCCCACCGCCTCCAACACCTGGGCACATTCCTCCCACCTGCCCCCAACACCTGGGCACATCCCCCTGTCTACCACACTTGGGCTCTGGACCACATTGATGGATTGTTAGAGACCACCACCATGTAAACTTTGTTCTGATTTTGGGAAAAAGAGAAGTAGAACCTCCATCAAATGAAACGACTCCTAATTCCCTTTGCAACCTTAACCAAGTCATCAACTACTCTGCATCTTTCTTGAGTTTTAAAATCGAATTACAGGGCAACTTATCTCTTAAGGTGCATTTGAGCTCATAAAAGTGTCTTGATAGCACTTCAGAAATCCAAAGGTGTCCATGTTCACAAACTTCTGTCTTCCTGTTTAAAAATTGTGGAAAAATACACTTAAAATTTACTATTTTAGCCTTTTTAAATTGTACAGTTTAGTGGCATTTATTTTATTTGCCATGTGGTACAACCGCCACCTCTTTCTAGTTCCAGAATATTTTCGTCACCCTAAAGGATGCCCTGTATCCATTAGCAGCCACTCCCTACTCCCCTCTGCCCCTAGCCCCTGGCAGACCCTAGTCTGTGCTCTGTATCTCTGGATCTGCCTATTCTGGATATTTCATATAAATGGAATTACATAATATGTGGTCTTTTTGTGTCCAGCCTATTTCACTTAGCATAATGTTTACAAGGTGTGTATGTATATATATTTATTTCATATATGCATTAAAGAACATGGGTTTGAACTATGTAGGTCCGCTTATATGTGGATATTTTTTACAGTCTAGTACTGTAAATATGTTTTATTTTACTTATGATTTTCTTACTTCTGTGTTTTTCTCTAGATGACTTTATTGTAAGAATATGGTATATAATGCCTATAACATTCAAAATGTATGTCAATCAACTGTTTATGTTATTGGTCAACAGGAGGCTATTACTCGTTAAGTTTGGGGGAAGTCAAAAGTTATACAAAGGATTTCAACTGCTCAGGGTCAGTACCCCTAACCCCTGCATTGTTCAAGGGTCAACTGTACACATTATCATGTATCAATACTTCACTCCTCCCTGTGGCTGAACTGAATAATATTCCATCATGTGGATGTGTCACGTTGTGTGTATCTGTTCACCTGTTGATGGACGTGACATTTGGGTGTTTTCCCCTTATACCTGTTGTAAATAGTGCTTCTTTGAACATTAGTGTCCAGTTTTTTGTTTGAATGCCTCTATGGTCAACTTACTGAGGAACTGCCAGTTTTTCACAGTGGTTGTACCATTTGTATCTTTCATCATGCATTGTTTTTCCATGGAAAAAAATTCTTATTCTTTCATATGGCCCATGTTCTAAGATTCTTTTGTCTCCACAAGCATCCTTCGTTTATGCCTACCCAGTGATTCAAGGAGAAATTTGTGTTGAACAGCCTATACGGGGCTCCAGAACCTTCTCTACTCACTGAGGGAACCATTCTGGGAGCATTCCCCTCAAAGAGAATAGTCAACCCCTGTGCCACTGACTCACATGGGCATCTGGATTTGGAGGGAGAGGAGGGACCCTTCCAGATTGCCACGTGGTGGGAGACTATGAGGTACTTCCACAGATTTCTCTTATCTGGTGTCCTTTAGTCCTCAAGGAGCAGGTCCTGACCTCCACCTGTTTTAGCAAACTTAGTGAGTAGCCAGTAACGTGGAAACCTATGGAAGAGGATATGTCTTCTGTAGTAGGTATGAATGTACTGACCTTCTGCTTTCTGACTATTTGGAGATAGGACTGGTGCTTTGGAGATCACTTAGTTTGGGTTCCCATCAAAGTCAGGAACACAGATTTGGGTGCAAGTATATTGTTTGGGAGGTGATCTCAAGAAACACCAATAGGAGACATTACCACTAAAACAACTGGACTCAGTTGCAGTCAGGACCCTCTGGGAGATAGTATTAAGCCACTGAAAGGTGAGGAAACTGGAATATTTACCTCCTAAATCTCATCCTGTGATAGTTGAGGGTCACTTCTGGGCTGTAAACTCCCTGGCATTTCTTGTCTGCCCGTATAGAAGTCGAGCACCCCCTTGGGGCCAGAGAATGTCCTCAGGCAGAGAGACGCAGGATGCCATAGACCCATTGGATGCAAATCATCCATGGAGACCTCCAAGTGGTGCCAACACTGTTTGCTATGGGCAAAGGGATGTAGAAGAAGAGTTTATCAGATATCACTAAGTATCCATATCTTAGGCCCAGCTAAACTCATCTTATGTTTGAAGTCAGACATATGAATGAGAAGGTAACATCTCAACCTGTAAATGTTTCAGCATCTCAACATGTGAATGTCTCTTCTTACCAGTTTGTGAGAAGCTCAGCATCTGAATCCACAAATGTTTTAATATGTCAACTTGTGAATGCCTTAATATTGGAACTTGTAAAGATTTTAACACCTCATTGCGCAGATGTCTCAACATCTCAACATGGGAATGTCTCCGCATCTCAGTATACAAATGTCACAGCATTTGAACCTGTGAATGTTTTAATGTTTCAACATGTGAATGTCTCAGCATTTCGACATGCAAATGACACAAAACTGAACGTGTGAATGGTACCTCAACGTCTCAACATGCATATCAACATGTGATATTTTGACATATGAACTTGTGAATGTATCCACATCTTAACATATGAATATCTCAACCTGTGAATCTGATTCTCCCATCTCAACATGCAAGTGCCTTGACTTCTCAACATGTGACTGTCTGCATCAGAACATGTGAATATCTCAACATCACAACGCGTGAATATCACACCACAACTCCAAAGAGGTGAATGAGCCAGTATCCTCCTTTAAAAAAAAATTGGTGTTTTTATTTTTAATTTATTTAAAAAATTTTTATTTTAATTCTAGTTAGTTAACATACACTATTAATTTCAGGTGTATAATGTAGCAATTCAACACTTCCATACATCACCCAGTGCTCCTCATGACAGGTTCACTCCTTAATCCCCATCCCCTATTTCACCCACCACCCATCCCCCTCTTCTCTAGTAACCATCAGTTTGTTCTCTAGAGTTAAGAGTCTGTTTCTTGGTTTCTCTCTCTCTCTCTCTCTCTCTCTCTCTCTCTCTCATTTTTCTTCCTTTGCTCATTGATTTGGTTTCTTAAATTCCACATAGCAGTGAAATCATATAGTATTTATCTTTCTCTGACTTATTTCGCTTAGCATTACACTCTCTAGCTCCATCCATGTCTTTGCAGGTAGCAAGATTTCATTCCTTTTTATGGCCGAGTAGTATTCCATTGTGTATAGATATCACATCTTTAACTATTCATCAATAGATGGATACTTGGGCTGCTTCCATATCTTGCCTATTGTAAATAATGCTTCTATAAACATAGGCATGCCTGTATTTTCCTCTTAAAGTCAGTCCCTCAGAATCCTGGTGAAATACTAGCACATAGAAATTTTTACTCCTGTAGTAATTCTGTTCTTTTACAGATCAGCACTGCATCTTACAGATGGAGAGATAGCTGCTGAAGCTTTATAACAGCCCACTAACACTCTATTTACATGGAAATCAGGCTGCTGGCAATGCCAGATACTCCCAAATCCTTGCAGGGCAGGGTGAGGGGAATGCCTCTCAGCCTCAAGGAAAAGACAACCCTAAGCCCCATGCACTTTCCTGAAATGGCTTTAGAATTTCGCTCACAATCCCACCCAGGTAATTGCAGGTAAAATGAGGTCACAGATTAGAAACAGAACCTCTGACATTTGTAAAGTGACATTTGACAGCATGGGGAGGAAAAGGAAGACCTATAGAAAGTAGGCTCCCCAGAAGTACAAGTGAAATTGAGTAGGACAGGGCGCTCGAGAACTTTCTGAGGCAGTAGTCATGGTCTGCATCTTGGTAGGGTTTTGTTACACAGGTGTATTCATTTGACAAAACTCAGTGAATGTTCACTTAGGGTTTGTGCATTTCATTGTCTGTAAATGTATCTCAACCGAAAAATTACCATAAACAAATAATGATACGATACATATGCTGAAGTTATTCAGAGAGAAGTGTGCTGATATCTGCAGTGTATTTTAAATGCATTTTTGAAAGGACAGATGGATAGGTAGATAGAAGAATGGATAGATGGAAATGGGTGTGATAAAACAAGTGTTTTACAGTGTTATATTAGAATCTAGGTGGTGGGCACATTCTTTCAATATTTCTGCATATTTAAACATTTTCCTAATAAGGTATTCTGGAAGAAAGTAGGTTTGGAAAACTAACAAGTCTGGCCATTTGGGGCTGCTTTACCCACATCACAGACTCTGAGAACATTACCCAATTGTATCTCATTTTCATGCCTGATATTCATTAATGTCCTGGATTATTTTTAGAAATCTTAAAATTCTGATCCATGTGTATTTAAGACACCAAAAAAGAATGTAATTACTTTTGGAAATTTTCCATGAAAATTTTTTGCATTAAAAAAAGAGCTCAGTTCTTAATTAGGGGTAAAGTTAAGATACCTGGAAAATCCTGCCTGTGAGAGATCATACATTCCCTAACAATGCTGGTACATGAGATATCTTTTTATTTTATTTTATTTAAGTTTGTTTTTTTATTTTGAGAGAAAAGGAGAGAGAGAGAGAGAGAGAGAGAGAGAATATCCCAAGCAAGCTGCATACTGTCAGCACAGACCTGATGTGGGGCTCGATCTCATGAACCTTAAGATCATGACCTGAGCTAAGATCAAGAGTCAGATGCTTAACCAACTGAGCCACCCAGGTGCCCCTGGAGATGTCATTTTAATAAGCATTTCTAGTTAGTGGATGATCACATCATCTTACCTTTGACGTGGCTTCAGAATTTTTAGGGCATTTTTATGTGTATTATCTCAGGGTTTTAAGGAAAGGATTTGGAGACTAGAATCACTTGACTTAGGTTCTGTCTAGTACATCCATTTGTTGAGTGTGTGACCATGGAGGCATTTCTTGATCTGTCTGAGCTTGATGCTTTTTTAGAAAGTTTTTTTTTCTTTTCTTTTTTTATGTTTTATATATTTATTGAGAGAGCGTGAGCAGGGGAGGGGCAGAGGGGGGGTGGACAGAGGATTCGAAGTGGGCTATGCACTGACAGCAGATAGCCTGATGTGGGGCTTCAACTCACGAACTGTAAAATTATGATTGGAGCCAAAGTCGAACGCTTAACTGACTGAGCCACGCAGGCGCCCCTGAGCTTGATGCTTTTATGTGACAAGTGGGAACGATGATACCTAAAATAAAGGCTTCTTCTACGACATAAATAAAATATGGGTTTTGCTTCCCATCCGAAAGTAGAGCATTCCTGTGAAACCTCTTGTAAGCCAAAATGGCATAAAGTGAAGAAGCAATTACCATTTATTTGTACAGAAAAAAATATTTGAGCATTCCCAGACCCAAGAAATAACCTCTTTTCAGCTTTTCTGATACCTTAGGACACATCTTGCTAACAGATTCACAAAACAAATCGAGATAAAGCACAGATCTCACAGACACAGTTCAAAGCTATGGCGGCTTGATGCTGAGACGCTGAGTGTAGTTCCCTGGGGAGGTGCTGGGCGATGCTGTTATCACTGCTCAAGGTGCTCACTGCCCCTATACAAATGCTAAATGCTATTTTCACTTTTCACCTTTTTTCATAAAGTGAAAAATCCTCTTTGGATTTCTTTCAGTTAGTGAAAACAGCTACTAATGTTGGTCTTTTGTAAACGTGAGGTGGTTAAGGTGAACTTTCGAAAAGTGAGGGATACCTGTCATGCAGGCAAAGCACATCAAAGAGACTGACCCATAGCAGGTTCTTAATCAGGTGGAGTTCTCAGCCTCGTTCCTTTCATGGAGTCCCTGTGACTTTCTGTGCAGCAGAATGAATATTATGTACATTCCCCAGAGAAGATGGCTGGTGTTTGTAGAAGTGCAGTGACCTATAGACCCCTAACCATATGGGTAAGCCAGAGTAAATGGAGGACTCAAACCAACATATGTGAGTCCATTGCTGTTTTTATTTCAGCCAGTGGTGGTGTGTCAGTAGGGCAGCAGTGGCCTTCCAAAGAGCCCTGGGTCCTTTGCGAACGCACTCCCCTTTGCTTTCCTTCCTTTGGCCAAAACTGTGGAGTTTCCGCACATCTCCGTCAAAGAACAATTGGGTTATTTACCGAACCATTCCCCTGAGACATTGAATCTGCCCCAGACCTGGTTGTCTTGGACAGCCTTTAACAAAGATTTGCCCATCTCTTTAGGTCTGTCATCCAGAATTGGCTACTGGCCTTAATTGCAACATAAAGGAAGACAAAAGTGCCCATTTTAAAATAACTATCAGCCTTCCAGGGCTCCGTCAGTGCTGAAAGGGAGAGCCCCAGAGCCCAGCATGTGTGTCTGGTGGGGGATGTCCACTCGGGGTGCTATATGGCATGATAGAATCCATGGAAGGAACAAAGTACAGTCAAACCAACCCCTGGGGAGCAGCCATGGCCAAAGAACACACACCCTCATGGGGCTTATTGTTTTTAGAGCATGCGAGGGAATTACAACAGACTGTTTGGAGCCTTAACAATCGCTTATTTTGTATTGGATGTTTTAAAAAAGCAAAGGATTTTTTTTCTTTGTATGTTACATGGATGCCAGGAAAAATAGTTCCTGGAGAATGAAAACATCTCGAGGGGCAGTTTGCAACTTGAGAGGGGCCGTTGGGCCCAGTTGCAAAGATGCCATTTTCTCCCAAGCAAGGAGTGTCCAGGGAGGAAACAGATGTGGTCAGGCAGATGGGCTGATGTCAGAAGGTTTCCGGTCTTTAGTGAGGGCCCAGCTGGGTCTTCAGTGGGAGCTGCGGGTGCAATAATGACCTTGCCCCTGGCCATGAGGGACATGGGCTCCAGAGAAGCTGGGTCCAAAACCTAATGGGGAACAGGATGATGGGAGTTCCACACTGGCCTGGTGTCCTGTAGCCTGGCCTGGTGTCCAGCTGACTTTGAAACCACACATTGCCTCAGCACGGTCAGGGTGCCGCCCAGGTCCCAGGTTTTCTGTAGATGGTGTGGTCATCTGCAGGACTGAAGACCTGTGAGGTCTGGGGCTACAGGGGAGTAGGCACAGGGAAGAAGCAGTAGGAGAAATGAGAAAAAGGAAGTAGCAAGATAAAGTCCAGCTTGCAGACTACCCAGGGCTGTGTGGGGCAGCTCCCCTGTAGACCACAGAGAAGGCTTCTCGGGGCTGGTGTTCACTGTCTTCTGAGAAGGACGCCAACCACAGGGCTCCTCCGTGCAGCCACACGGGGTGCTGACACATTGCTCTCCTGAGCAGCCTTGCATTTGACACCAGTGATGAACAAGGAGGAGAAGGATATTCCCCTACTGACCCCTTCAGCTTGGCTCTCCTTCCAGGAATGGCAGGAATTATTTAGGAAGGGAGCATGTCTCAAAGAGCAGTTCCTGGACCACCAGCATCAGTTACCCCTGGGAGCCGGTGAGAACTATACATTCTCCCACTCCTCCTAGACTGACTGAATCAGGCACTCTGCGGGCAGGCCCGGGAATCTGGGGCTTCAGAGCCCTCCAGGTGAGCCTGATTAGCGCTCCTGGTTTAGGATCCACAGGTGTAGAGGACCCCAGCTGGGTCCTGCAGAAACTGGCTGAGGAGGGGGTTCCCCTGTAGGGTGTTTTCCCATTCTCATTTCTCTCCATGGACTCTAGTGGGGTTTCTATATGGGAGGAACTTCAGGAAGATTTGGGGGAGTGATCTACCTGGAACAGGGCACTGGGCATTATTTCTTTTGAAGTTGCCATATAGAAGAGCACAAGGTTAATCCTTCAGTGATAGAAGTCAATAAGAGCAGTAATGATTTTATAATGCTGCCTCTATTCACGCTGTAAGTAAGAAGGAGAAGACTGGTGTTAGTAATCCTTGTCTATGGGAGGTAGTGCTAGAGCCCCTCCCCCAGCTCCTCCTGGAGGCTCCATAAAGGACACATCCAGCACCAGGGGTTGCCTGCTGTGTTGTCCAGGACAACACTGCCCTGTGAAAATGAAGATCGTTTTTTTTTTTTTTTTCTTTCTTTCTTTCTGACTTTTCCCTGACGTGTGGGTCCAGGTATTATTTATTATATGGTGTTGCTCCCTGCCTCTGGGCAAGGACTATATTTAAGCCAAGTCAAACTTTGCGAGTCTTAAAAATAACTCTCTCTTTGCGAACCCCTTCCAGGTTTGGCAAGGCTCTCCTTCAAACAGGAAATCCATCTTTTTTTTTACCTGCCCAACCCTCGTGATGAGCTCACCCTGTGATCTGCTCTTACTTTTTCAAGCTTCAAGTTGACAGGGTGATTTTGTGTGTGTGTGCACAGGGGTGTGGGGGTCCTGTTTTCCCTTTCATTGCCAAGGGTCCTGATTTCTGTGTGGAAGGTTAACTTCTTTAAAGGCAAAACAGTCATCATGGGGCCCTCATGAATAGTCATGCCTTTAGCGAGTTCATCTCCAGCTAATTGTTCCTGAAAGTCATCCCAGGCATCTAGAAGAAAAAGTTACTGTGACTATGTTAAAGAGTGACTTTTAAATACTGCATGCTCGTGGCATACATTTAAGCTGATAACGATCTCCAAAGTGAATTACTTTCATACTGAGAGGTAAGCTCTGGAGACTTGACTTTTCTTGTAGTTCCTTCCTTTTAATGGATTTTTGACCGTGATTGTGGGTTCCAGTCTCCCTTTCCCTAT
Source organism: Panthera leo (assembly GCF_018350215.1). Taxonomy (NCBI): domain Eukaryota; kingdom Metazoa; phylum Chordata; class Mammalia; order Carnivora; family Felidae; genus Panthera; species Panthera leo. Next base: position 44,177,421 of record NC_056681.1, read on the forward strand.
AGCCTCCCCACCCACCTTGATGACCAGAGTCCTAAGACTTCTTTCTGTCCTACAGAAAACATCGTTGTACTAAACTGACTCTCCATCCCTGGAGGGGCCCCCAAACTATGTCTTCCTCTTCATGAAACCCTGAGTTATAATACTGAGTGGGAGTCTTTGGTCACAGAGAGACGTTTGGTATGGTCAAAATTAACTTTATTAAAAATCAAGGAAAAAATAGGGACTAACAGCCTCCATACTGAGGGGAATGTTTCAGCTTAAGGAGAAATGAAGAGTGGAAAGTATTTGGAAGGTAAAAGGTTAGGAGAAGAAAGAGAAAGCTCAGATGCCTCCCATTCCCTGCCTCTCCACCCCTCAGATGTATATCCCTTGCACCTGCTCTGAGCCCAGGCTCACTCTCCTTTGAAATAGGTAGGTCCATTGGCTAGTCATGCCCTCTAATAGAACTCCCTGTGCCAGAATGTTCTGTGTACTGTTCAGTAAGGAAGTCACTTGCCACTTGTGTCTGTTGAGACCTTGACATGTGGCTAGGGCAACTAATGAACTACATTTTGAATTTTATTTAATTTCTATTTAATTTCCTTTCAAATGGCCACATGTGGCTAATGGCTGCCATGCTGGGCAGCACAGAGCTGGTGGGAAGGAAATGAAGTTGCCCGGGCAGTGCCTGCTCCAGATAATTCCACTGGACAGTGGTAACAAGGACCAGACTGGTTCCCCAAAGAGGACTTCCCAAATTATTAAATGTGGAAGCTGAGAAAGGAGAGTATCGTCATTTTACAAAGAAATTGAGATAATTGAGGCTTGAAATTTTCACTGAGGTGAAGCAGAGCCTCCCTTCATTATAAACAAGCAGGCTTGGGATAAAAGCAAAGGACTAAACAGGAAGCCCTGCATTTTTAATTTCTTTTTAAAATCCCATTTCATCAGCCAGGGATGAATTGCAGAAAACTCTGTGAGAATACAAAGTTTTGTTTTGTTTTGTTTTGTTTTGCCTAGGAAAAGGATGGAGTAGACAGTTGTCTAATTAGATGCCCCAGTTCTCAGAACCTGGTGGTCTGCCTGCCTTCTCTTTTACCATGTGCTGAGCCACACTTTGGGAAGGGGGAAGAAGAGAGGAAGGAGAACTAGCTGATTTGTCTTGTTGGGCAGTTTTGGGAGGGAGTCTGATGGAAGGTGCCTGAAACATCCCAATGCCTAGAAGATCTCAGGTAGTCCTGTCCCCAGTACCATTTGGCATTGGCGTGTGGGCAGTTTTTGTCTGAGAAAACTAGTTCTGTTTTGGAATGTTCCTTAGTAATGGGCAGCCAGCATCCATTGCTGGATGTGTGGTGAGTAATGGGCTCCATGTTCCATGCTATGAGCTTTGGGAGAAGCATCATTTATTACCACAACCTATAGTACCATAGAGGAGGAAAGGTAAAATATGCACCCTTGCAGTAAATGGCAGAAAAGATGGTTATGGAAGCATTAATTTTTCAGTAAAGAACAAGGGTGTGTGTGTGTGTGTGTGTGTGTGTGTGTGTGTGTGTCTGTGTGTGTGTGTGTCTGTGTGTGTGTGTAAAAATTTAGGTAACACATTGGTGGCAGAAAGTGGGACAAAAACTTTGTTATTAGAGGAATGTTGGGTTCCTTTCAAACCGGGAGCCACCTTGGCTGGTTTCTTTACTGAGGATAGTCAAATAAGTGGTGACAGTGAATGCTGACACTTTAACAGGCAGGGTAGAGCCCGAGAGAAAATGGGGCAGACAGAGTTAAAAGCAGAAAGGGAAGGTCCACAGATTTCTCTGGGAACCTGGCACCCGTACTTGCCTGTCCCTCCCCTTTATGTTGGCTCCGCATCATGGTCCTTCTTGGCACATGCCTTTGGCTGGTGTCTCTGCTAGCAGCACTCTCCAGTTTGGCTCTGGCTTCTGGGCTGGTTTGTGCCCTCTGTCCACGCTCTTGGCTAGCAGCCCTAGCAGTGGGCCACTGCATTCAATTGAGGTCCTGTCAGTGACCCTCCTTCCCACTCAGTGGGCACCACCACATCCCCTGTGCAGCCTCAGCCCATCTGCTTCACCTTTCTCCCTGGGGGCAAACAGCTGTGATGACCATTGGCTCCAGTGACCAACAGTGTAGCCAAATGATGCTGTATTGAAAGAAAAGCATTTAACAAAAGTTAAATCTATTCTGGAACAAAAATGAGGCCCGTAGTTTCTCAGCATCCAGGAGAATTTCTCAGTCCTGACATATTGAAAGGACACAGTGGCCAGCTTGAAGGAGCTCTTACTGGCCAAATCTGGGACAATTTGAGCATCAAAATAAATAATGACAGGAGCAGGTTATATATAATCTATAGACTTAAATAAGAATCTGTGAGTCCACATTTGAATGAATGAATGAATGAATGATATGGAAATAACTCTTCCCTTGAGTCAGAGAAATGATGGAACTAGAAAAATCCCCATATGACAACTGCAAATGGTGCAGCCACTCTGGAGAACAGTGTGGAGGTTCCTCAAAAAGTTAAAAATAGAACTGCCCTGGGGCGCCTGGTTGGCTCAGTTGGTTAAGCGTCCAGCTTCAGCTCAGGTCATGATCTCACGGTTTGTGAGTTCGAGCCCCACCTTGGGCTCTGTGCTGACAGCTCAGAGCCTAGAGCCTGCTTCAGATTCTGTGTCTCCCTCTCTCTCTCTCTCTCTCTCTCTCTCTCTCTCTCTCTGCCCCTACCCCTGTTCATGCTCTGTCTCTTTCTCTCTCAAAAATAAATAAATGTTAAAAAAAAATAGAACTGCCTTATGATCTAGCAATTGCACTGCTAGGTGCACTGCTGGTAATTGCACTACTGTTTACCCAAAGGAATATAAAACTACAGATTCAAAGGAGTAAATGCACCCCAGTGTTCACAGCATCACTATCAACAAAGGTCAAACTATGGAGAGAGCCCAAATGTCCATCGAATGATAAATGCACATACGTATACACACACACAATGAAATATTACTCAGCCATCATCAACTGGTTAGGGTGGGGTCAGTCAACCCACTTCCCTCCACTGTAACATTACCACTTTATTTGACATTAGTAAGTATCCTGTTGGGATATACTCCAAGATAATGTAAATACCCTTCCTACCAAGCATTTAGCCACTAGTCTGGGTACTAGTTTATGATTTTTGCTTGAGTAAATTATTATGATGGTTGCCCTATGAGGATCATTCTCTTTTTCAAAAATTTTATTTAAATTCTAATTAGTTAACATACACTGCAAAACTGGTTTCAGGCACAGAATTCAGTGATTTATCACTTACTTATAACACCCAGTGTTATAAGTGCCTTCCTTTAAGACCCATCACCAGTCTAACCCATGTCCCACCCACCGCCCTCCATCAGCCCTCAGTTTGTTTTCTATCACTAAGAGTCTCTTGTGGTTTGTTTCCCTCTCTTCTCTTGCCCCTTCCCACCCATACGTTCATCTGTTTGGTTTCTTAAATTCCACATGAGTGAAATCACATGGTGTTTGTCTTTCTCTGACTGACTTATTTAACAGAATGCACCCTAGCTCCATCATGGCATAGCAAATGGCAAAATTTCATTCTTTTTGATGGCTGAGTAATATTTCATTGTGGGAAGCAGAGTGAGGATCTCACCCTGGCTCTGGCTGCACAGAAAAAGAAACCCCAACTCTTCAGTCTGGTTAGCACATATTGTCAGGAGCCTGGAAGATCACCATGGTGGTTCTGACCTTTATCACATCCTGGAGTCATCCAGACAACATTGTGACTCTTATTGCAGATGACAAAACTGAGGCTCAGAGATATCAAGTCATTAGAACCTGGAGTTTCTTCCCTCTTCTCCGAGGTCCTTTCCAGCGTAACCCACAGTCTGTCTTGGTGGGGGGTCTCCCTGGAAGCAGACCCTGAACAAAAGACTTAAATGTAGGTCATCTGTTTGGGAGGTGACTCAGGGAAGAAAAGAAGCCCTGGCGGTAATGTGCCCTTCTGGGGATTCTGGAAAGCAGTGGAGAGCCTGCTGGGAGCATTTTTGCACCCCTAGGAGGAGGGAGCAGGGGTACATATACCCTGGCTCCCATTACTTGTGGTTGAGGGATGCTGGGAAGGGGGTGTCTTTATTCCTGGCACATCACTCTGTCCATCACACATTTGGACAGAGAGATGCTGGTGCTGGTAGGTACAGGTGGAGCTGACAGGGACTGAAATGGTAGAGACTGAGGAGGTATGGGGAGGGTACCCACAGTGTCTGCAAGGCTGCCTTTCAATCACCAGACCACGTGGAATAGGCTTTGAGAGCTTTGAGGGACAAAGGGCATTATAGGCTGGACTCTGAGTCAGATCTTGGAGTAGGCTCACTCTGCCCTGGCCACCAGCAGAAGCAGGGAGGGACAGGATTCTCCAGTTAGTTCCTTAAAAGGGGCGAATGCCACTCAGTGCCTTCCATGAGGAATAATCCCAGCTGTCCCCAAAATGTGGGGTGGGAACCCTGACAACATCCCCCCCACACCTCCTCACATGGGAGAGCCTTTGGGTAGCATGCTTTTTAGTGATGTAGTGATACCCTGTTCAGTGTCATGTCACAGTCTCACCCAGCCATGGCGGCCCCCTTGATGAGAGTGAGGGAGGCTCTGGGAGGCCAAAGAGCACATTGAAAACAAAGCCAAACAGCAACAAGAGCAAAGGATCCTGTGGGAAGAAAGGCCATGAACTTGGCCTCATTAGCACTGTCTGGCAGCAGACCCAATTCTCTCCCTTGTATGCTTATTATGAAAATGACAAAACAAAAAAAGAAACAGATCAACCAACGGACAGACAGCTCCACCTGGGAGGAGCTTCCTGTCCGTTCACTAGCGGTGGAGTCCTACCACGGTGAGAAAATTGGGGTCCCCTCGTCTGACCCCCAGTGGTCCCCTGTTACTAAGACCAGGAAAGAAGAGTCTCCATGGTGAAATAGGAAAACATTAGTGAATGTAAGCCTTTTTCACTTCACGTGCTCAGCACCATCGAGCAAAGGACATGGGGAACCACCAGTGAATTTCCGCTGTTCTCTGTGGTGGCCACAGATTTAATCAGGTGGCATCAGGAGGCAAATATTTGGACCTGTGTATGGAAAGTTCTTCTGCTCCCCATTTCCTGTGGTGGCCTGGGGCTGGTTGGGACCACAAGGGAAATGAATTACATAGAGAGGGAACATGCCTGACTTAGTTACCAAAAAGGAAAGAAATAAATCCTTTAGCTTTGTGATTTTTTTTTTTTTGTCCCTTTTCACTGAAGGGAGATCCTGGCAGTTAGCTCTGGTCAGAGGCCTATGGGTTGGCTCCCTGCCTTTGCCCCACTTTGTCTTTTCAAACGGATGCTTTTTGGTCTGGTTTTTGTTTGCTGCTGGTGTTTAGTTCCTGAGAGAGGATCTGACTTATACAAGCTAATTTCTCCCTTAGCATACCCCAAAGGAAATCAAGTCAGAAGCAGAGATCTCTTATGGGAATCCCTGATCTGTCCTGGCTAGCATCAGCCGCATTGTTACCTCCTCTGCAAAGGCAGGGCCCTGGGATGGACAGAGCTGTTCTTGAACCTCGCTGGGAAATTGGATGGGGGACTGGTAGTCTGGGAAGAGCAGTGCGCCATATTGGTTTATGGCATCAAAAGTTCAGAACATCATAGAGGAATAGAAGTAAAAAACAACAACAACAAAAAACAACAACAACAAAAAACACATACACAAAACAAAATGAAAAAAGAAGGAGAAAAAGAAAAAGAAGACTTTTTCTCAGAGAAGAGGATAGGCCTCTGTGAGAAAAGCTCTAGTAGAGACTCATGGTCATGAACTTCATCTTCAGCTTACCACATGGCTTTGGAAAATCGCTATAAATTTCTGGACCTTGTTCCCTTATTGAAATAATAACAGTATGGGTCCATGTGACCTCTATCCTCCAAAAGGAAAACCAGGGAGAACAGGGGCAAAAGCCAAGGGCCCAGACAGAGGCTATGGGCTAGACCTGCTGCCAGCCTTGCATGGGTCACTTAACTGCTCAGAACCCCAGTGGATCTCTCTCTTGAATCTTCCCTGAGTGCTGGAGACATCTTGGGGGACCCTTTGAAGTTCACCACTGATGCCATAAAAACTTCTCCAACCCCTTGTCTCCAAGGTTATCTGCCTATCTTTCATTGAGTATATGAAGCCAATAAACTCAGACTGACTCCTGAGGCATCAGATTTACTGCAAGTTTTGAGCAAGAAGAACCATTTCTTAGGCCAAAACAGACAATGGTATATTACTCTGTTCATGTAAAATGTGCTTGAATTTTAAAGATAGGTACTTGGATAATAAGAACTCGGAATGGATTCCATGCCTGCCTTAAACCACTTTCTACAAGAGCCCAGTCACCCACATACCTGTCCTTCGTTCCTCTGTACACGGATACCTGGTGGTACATTAGAGAAGCCACCCCGTTTATCAGTGTATTGAGATCAGAACAGTCCTTATGTACCTGAGTACTTAATAGTGTAGAGCGTGATCCAGCTCCATGGCTTTCCAGGTGTCAGTTTGTCTAGGATAGTGGTTCTTAATTCTTGAGGAACACTGCCTACTTGGAGGATCTGGTTATAGCAGCTTGAAATTCTGATTTAGATTTTCCATGGAATTTGAGGGCCATTTCAAGCCCACTCAGTAGACCACTACTGCCTGGGTCCTAGGCTAAGAAGACCTTGCCTAGAGGAATCTGGTAAAGAGGAAAACTGGGCGGAGGCAGAACTTTAGCTGCTGTTTTGTATCATTTTTCGGAAGTAGGTGGGCTTCTGGGTTTGAAGGTGTCTGCTGAGGGATGACCTGATTTGAGGCCAAAACTGTGTGAAACATTTAGAAGTGGTGGGAGGGTAGAGTGGGGAGGAGGGATGTGTGTCTATGTACATCTCCAAGCTTCCGTTTTGAGTTTTTCTTGAATGGGCTGGATACTTGGATTAGGTTGTAAGGATTTGTTTATCCATGTACTTGTCACCTAGCTACTAACATCAGCTCTCACACCGTCATTTTTTAAGGTAGTGTGAGGAGTAGTTTGATGCCACAATGTCTTTGCTTGAGAAGGGGCTTCAGGTTGGAGAAGTATGGAGTGATTATTTATTTCATGGTCAGAGGGGAAAGCAGGGAGCCCCGATCATACTTCAGAAGTCCCCTGGTTTCTTTGCTCCCCTGACCCCAGGATGTTGCACAGATGTCACCTGGGTGTGCCCCTCCCCCTGCTCAAATTGCCTTTTCTTTCTGGTCTTGCATGAGTAATCCTCACCTTGTTGAAATGAGATGTTTCCCCTGAGTTGAGAGGTTTGTGTAGCAGGTTGGATTCACACTCCTGCAAGTTTGAGGCAGAGTGCCTGCTCCCCTATGCATTTTGACAAGCAGGATCCTGACCAAGGGGTTAAGTTCCTCATAGGTGCTCCATGTAAGGCACAGAGAAACAAAGCCTGTGCTCTGCTCTTATCTCTCCTAGAGCTCTGGGCACATGGTGGGCTCCCAGCCCTCCCTGTAGGCTTGGGAGAGTTAATGATTTCATAGGGCTTTCTAAATTGCACAGTTATTTACAGAATCATCTGACTTAATTCTCACCATAAGCATGGGGGTAGGTACAATGGCATCATTTTCTAGAAGAGTTGCTTAGGCGCTAGAGAAGTTAAGGGATGTATCTCAAGTGCCAGCCCTGATCAGTGACAGGACACAGGAATTCAGAGGTTGTCATGGCCCTGCCCATGTTCTTCACCCATACCCATCAGGGCACTTGGTGATGACTTTGCCTGATGGCTTTCTCTGGCCACCTTAGTGTGTTTTGCCTATCGTTGTGGTAGACCAAAAGTCAGAGGAATGCATACTTCCTGGGGCATCCCAGAGCCTATGACAGTTGGGAACTGGTATATACCCCCACATCCCTCACCCCCTTGGAGGAGGAGATAACACTGAAGTACCTGATCTATGCATTTTCTTCAGAGTTTCCCTAGTGGGATTCAAAAGCCCGCTACCACAGTGATAACTGGCTTGCCGACTGGCAACCTTCCCTTCCAAGTATCACTTCCCCACTCCCCTGCTGGCTCTTCTCCACCTCACAGATTAGTCACTGGTGCCCAAATCCTTGTCTCAGAGTCTGCTTCTAGGAGAACCTAAACTAGGACCCAGATTTTTGGACACCAAGTCCTGGCTTTTCCCATCTGGACAGCAGTGTTTCTCTCTCTTCCTTCTGGGTGGAAGGGCTCACCAGGCTCCTGAGAGAGAATCAAGCTGTGTTCTGAGGCTAAGAACAGCCTGTCATTGCTGTGGTGCATAGCTTGTAGTTGGTGGCTTTTTTCTTTCTTTTATTCTGAGGAGAAAGAAAATGGACTGGCACTCCTGGTACGTCCCCCTGCCCACCCCCAGATCAGCACTGTTTATCCACAGAGGGAAGTTGTCTGAAATGGAGATGGAGAAGGCAGGGTCCCAGGAGAAAACCCCGCTGTCTGAGCTTCTGGCCGTAGAAGACAGTGGGCCCAGCAAGGTTACAGAGTTCACCAAGTTAGTGCATTTGTTCTGCACATTGCTTACGTTATTTGATGGGAAGAAGCACCATATCAGACTCCACGGCAGATGCTGTAAATCATGGGAAGTGTGCTGCGGCCAGCTCTGTGGGGTGGCATGGAAATTAAGCCATCTGTCAGACCAGGAGGCCAGGCTGCTGGGCCCTCGCTCCCCTGGGTTTGGCCTTGGTGAAGAGAAGGGGAGCTACTGAGGCATCAGTGGGGGTGGGATTCTGCAGCAACTTTGAACACCCTTGAGAATCAGAGAAGCTGAGGAAAGCATGTCAACGTTTCCTGAGAAATTTTGTCTGCATTTGGCAAAGGTGAACTAGAATTTGCCACGTGAGTGGGGAGGGGCTTTTTAAATAAAGCAAGATCTCCAGAATTCCTTTCTAGAAGCCCTTTCTAGAAGCTTCTCTTGAATATCTTAAAAGAGATTGAAACAGAGAGATGCTGAGGACAGCCTGGCTTCCCTATTTAAAACTGATTATTAAAGTTGGCTTGTTCTAACCCAATATGAGAAGTGTGTGTACGTGTGTGTGTGCGCATGTGTGTGTAAGGGCAGGCATTTGGGAAAAAAGCTATGAAGATGAGGGAAAGTGTGTAGAAGGACATGTCTTGAAATACACTGAGTACCCTGATTTGTAGTTCCTATAATATTATTTTATGTGTAATTTTATAAATATATAAAATATAGTATTTTATGTGTAATTTTACTTATTATTGATGAAACTGCCTGTGTGGGAATGTTTTAGGTGCTAGGTGCCATTTTCAGCAAGAAACCAAAAAGTGGAAGAAAGAGTGGAAGATTCTCTATCTGTGTTCAAGGTTGCTACTTGCTGGCTGTTCTGGTCAGTAACAGTATAGAATGGATAGGTGGAAGGGTAAATTGAAGCAGTCCTATGAAATGAGGCATGGGATTCATCTCTGGATTGCTTGCTCCCCATTCTGTGTGTCCTTAACATGGATAATTGTGGGCAGGCTGTCATTCTAGCCTTCCTGGGAGGCTGTTCCCAATTTATTCTTTCACTCTCCGCCATGAGCCAGCCAAGGGAAAAGATTATTCCCAGAACCAGAGTGTTCCAGGTTTTCTGAAAGGTCATTGCCACTTTAAAAAAAAATTTTTTTTTTTTTGGTAACTCCCAGCATGGCAGAAATGCTTGGATGTCAGTCCTGTGCCTTTAACCGCTGCTACAAGCTGACTCTATTTATTTGAGATAAAACTTTCCTCCTGGTCCAGTAGCATTCAAGGCTGAATTGGCCATGAGACAGAGGACCCTGTGTTCCTAATTATTTCTGGATGAAAAGTCCTGCAGGCAAGTGGAGATTCAGGGCAAGGATGGCCAGGTGGAGCAGTCACCAGTGTGCAGTGGATTGTAGAAACGGAGAGATAATTAAATTAAGAGTGCCAGGTGCAGGCATTGAAAAATAACCGTGGGTGTTAATTATGCAGTCCAGCTTTACAGTCCAGTGTTAGCAGAGGAAATGCCATGGGCCAGTCCGTCACATGGCAGCTTGAAAGGCTTGGGAGAGACACATTCATGATTTCTAGAGAATTTGCCAGGGCTGCCTACTTGGGATTCTGGTGAAGCAAGATTATTTATTAGTTGGGGTGTGTATATCTTTTCTATTTTACACTGAGCCAAGGTGGGAATTTGGTGTGTGGGGTGGTGTGGGGGGTTAAGTTTGATCCACATGGAAATTTGAGCGTGGTGAGGATCATGGTGGAGTATGGCGTTTCTGGTCTCGGCACTTCCAGAAGTTTTATTCTCTGATTCAAAATGACTTCGGGTTTAGGGGTCTGGGGCAGTATGTCCCTGTCGTGGCATATTCTTACAGTGGTTTACAATACAGCAGTCAGGAGGGGTGGATGCTGATAGCATGGAACAGCAGTGTAGCTAGGTTTCTAGTATACTGAGTGGAGAGAAGCCATACCTCAGAGTCCTATCTGCCTGATTCCATGTTGGTGAAGTTCTAGATCAGGTTAAACTGAGCTGTGGTGATGCATAGCAGGTCTGTGGTTCAGCAAGGGAACTTTATAAGGTGATCGGGGAATTTTCTGTTTCTTTCTTGGGCCAAGGGTTAGATGATGTGAGCATTTTCCCAAATACATTGGAAGTACACTTAAAATCTGTGCGTTTCATTGCATGTAAATTGTTCCCCGTTGAAAGAAATATAAGAAGGCTTCCAGCGCTATGCCCTTCCGTGGATTTTGAGCCCTACTCGGTTTGTCCCAAATCTCATGTTCACAGTCTACCCTGACCACCCAGCCTTTCTTTGTCCATAGAGTTGTTCACAAAAGCCCCTCATTATAAGGAAGCCTAGTCTAATGCAGGGACAGTGTGCCGTGGCCCTCGGGCCAAATCCGCTCACCCGCAGTTTTGTAAATACAATCCTATTGGAACCCAGCCATGCCTGTTCATTTACGTGTCCTTTGTGGCTGCTTTCATGGCACAGTGACAGAGCTGAGTGGCTGCAGCAGAGACCACTGGTCCACAGGCCTGAAATACTTACTGTCTGTCCCTTTACAGAAAAGGTCTGTGACAACTTGGTCTAAAGGACCGTTTCTTTTGGAGCTTCTCACTACAGCTCTGTGTGGGCAGAGGTTTTGGGCCGAGAATGCTGCCCTGGGAGGGGTCAGGTATAGCTATTGAGTTGTGGTTGCTGTTGGGATAAGTCGTTTTTCATCCCTTGGACTTTGCCAGGTGTGCATGGTGCCATGGATGTACAGTGGAGTACATCTTGGCCTATATAGAGTTTTAAAAAAAGTTTTCTGGGTCGCTGCTTTTAGGGAGCGAGAAATAAGTAAGGCCTGGAAACTCTCCGTGGCCAAAGCAAAACTCCTGTTTTAAACCCCTAAGCCTGTGGCTGTAAATGATCCCTGCATGGAAAATGAAAGTCAGCTAATTGATATTGATAAAAGTAGGGAGGTGTGGTCTGGTGAGACCTAATCAGTGTGATTGGCAGCGTTGATTAAGTAAATGAAGGAACTAATTGAACATGTGAACTAATGTCAGAATTTGGGTTTGTATTTGGGGCTAAATGAGTTATTTTGTGGAAGATACACTTTATACTGTTGATTTGTTGAAGATAGTCTTTTAGACCATTGTTTAAAAAGGTTTACAGGGGCGCCTTGGGTGGCTCAGTCGGTTGGGCGGCCGACTTCGGCTTAGGTCATGATCTCGCGGTCCGTGGGTTCGAGCCCCGCGTCGGGCTCTGTGCTGACAGCTCGGAGCCTGGAGCCTGTTTCGGATTCTGTGTCTCCCTCTCTCTGACCCTCCCCTGTTCATGCTCTGTCTCTCTCTGTCTCAAAAATAAATAAATGTTAAATTAAAAAAAAAAATAAAAAAAAAAATAAAAAGGTTTACACCCCCTTCTCTACTTTCTCCCCAAGATTAATGCTTGTGACCAGGCAGACCGTCTCTTGAGGGTCTGGTAATGTGGCGCACGGGTTTTGAAGCTTCAGCTTTTTTCATTTTGCAATGGTTATTTCCCTCATCTGTCTGATTTTCTTACTCTGTGGTTACCAGAATTAAAGAGCTAGGTCTTGGGGATGAGGGATCGATAACTTTTTTAACGAAAAGAAGTAGATTTCTGTTCTTAAAAATGTGTGTGTGTGTGTGTGTGTGTATGATAATGATGCATGACACATGCATATGTGAATGATACCTATCTGTGATGAACATGTAAATGATAAATAAAATAATGATCTGTCTGTGTAATTGGGGACTTAAAAAATCAGGGCAATTACATTAGGCTGTTCCTTCCTGGCCCCAGATTACGAGGGCTGCTCGCAGGTGGGGCGGAATTACTGGAACTGGAAAATCGCTGGCTCACTGAGAGGATTTCAGAAACAAGCAGATGAATCGTGAGTCCTGGAGATGTGTTCCACAGAACAGAGAATTCCTGACTTGATCGTGTGGCCTGTGCTGCGGGATTCGTTCTATAGTCAGCCTCATATACTTAGGACCTCCTGAATGTCAGGCACTTTAGGGTGCTGTGTTTTATGCTGGTAGAAGTGAGGGGCCATGGGTGTGAGCTCACCTGCACACACCTACCTCAGCAGAATTAAGCTGGCCACTACTTCCGCAGCGTGGCAGTGTCAAAAATAATTAAATGTATATAAAGGCCTCCTCTCCTCCCTTCAGGCTGCTGTGCCCGCCGATGACAATAGCAGCACCAGCGAAACAACAATAACAACAACAACACACACACACACACACACACACACACACACACACATACACTCTATAATCTGATGTGTTTTTTTCCTTTCAGCTTCAGATACAGATTTGGGATGGAGGCAGAATATCATATTTTATACTTTTTATAAAGTATTTACTTTGTAAGTATTCTTATAGGAGTGTTAATAATAACCCTGTGATGTAAACACTGACTGGGTAGTATGTATGTACATTCATTCATTGATCCATCCATTCATTAATTCATTTTCACATATCACATTGCCTTCTGCCAGCAGCCTTGCTTAGTACCGGGGAGTAAATAGTGAGGAAAAAAAATAGCCCAGTTCTTGTCCACAGAGAACTCAGAGCTCTCTAGCTTCAGTACCAGGAGATCACACAGTAGGTCTGGGGATTAGAAGATATTTCACAGAGAAGAAAGTGGCACTGGGGCTAGAATCTACAGGAAGAATTTTGACCAGGTGAGGGTTGAGGGAAGTTGTGCAGAGGTCCTGTGGTCCAAAGGAACAGGGCACGTAAGAGGAACTCTGACAAGGCTTCAGGGTGGAAGAAACAGCATGGCTGAAGACACTGGGAATGACCTTGCAGTGCAGGTCCTTGTGTATTATATTAAGGAGGCAGACTGGAATCCAAGAACAGTGAGAAGCTGCTGTAGTACTTTAATCAAGGTGGATTTACATTTGGAAAATGTACATTTGGATTTGCATTTTGGAAAGCTCCCTCTGGCTGCAGTGCTTGTATGGACCAGAGGGGAAGACTCAGCCTGGAATGATGACTTTCTGTGGGCTTGTTTTTCTTCTTTTACTTTCCCTCTGGGATGTGGGTGCCTGGGCTGATTTAGTCTCTGACAGTCTCCGAGCAGAAGGACTGGTCATAGGGTATTTAGTAAAAGTGAGGTGGGATGGAATATTCCAGAAATGTATTCCTTGGGCTGTGGAATGATTAGGAATACCATATGCCAGCAGCAGTGGGCTAAATGGGGGGATTATGGTGCTAACAGGTAAACTGATGTCTGAAATGATTCCATCCACCAAACCTTGGCCATGAAGAATAAGTTCCTGTTTTAAGCCAGTTTTTCCTTTGACATCCAGAATGAAGTGTGAGAGGTTTTCCTTGGCAGCAACTCTTAAACCATAGAGCATTGGGGAATGATTTCTGACTCTTTGAAATAATGAGCCAGGCGAAGATTAAAATAGGTAAGGTACTGGGTGACCCAGACACTAGGTTGAGGAGAGGAAAAGTGTAAAAGTGTTTAACTCAGTGTCCTACATAGATGTTAGCTATTATGATATGGCTATTATTAATATCAGTGCCACTATTACCAACAGGAATGTCCTGCATTACTGTCTCACCTTTTAATATCCATCCATCCATCCATCCATCCATCCATCCATCCATGCAGTTATCCATCCAGTTCATCCTTTTAACAAATGTCTATTGAGAACCAACTATACCAGGCATTATTATAGGTGTTGGGGACATAGCAGTGAGCAAAACTATATTCCAGTCTCCATGAAGCTTACATTCTGGTTCAGGGAGGTGAATAAATAAAAGCCAAATAAATAAATGCATTTCCTTGCTGATGAGAGTAAGAGCTGAGGAGAAAAATAAGGTAGGAAGAGAGGCTGAAGAGTGATGGCTAAGTCCAGGAAGGCCTCTCTGAGCCCAGAACAGAGTGGAGGACGTAGATTGCCAATGACTAAGGAAACTGAAGGGCAGGTGCAATAGCCCTGTGGCAGGAAGTGCTTTCGGGATTTGAGAAGGAGGGAGGAGATTAGTGCAGCTTGGGGAGTACTCTCCTCTGTGTGCTCCAAGCTTCTGTTCTTATGTAACCAGTAATGCCTAATAACAGGAGTGGGCTCCTCTTTTCGGTGGAGGAAGTAAGCAACTCTGATAAAAGGGATTGGTGCTTACTTTCAGTTTTCTTTTTTTGTCCCTTGGGGCTCTGATTCCACCCCCTTCTTGCCGTTTCTGCACAGGTTAGACTCACAGCCATTCATATACTAGGCAGAGGTTCCCAGAAGAAATGTTTTGAGAGGTCTAGCAAGTTGAAGTATTATTTCATCTCCTTTCTGACAATTTTCAAGATTGACAACAATCCCCATTTGTCTGGCGACATGGTCACTGGCGGGGCAGGTGTTCTGTTAAACGTGGAACACAGAAATAAGCAGTGAGAGTTGACATGCTGAAGTAGAAATTGAAGGAAGTACATCTTTGGATGAAATGGAGTCACTCAACTGACATTCGAAATGTCTGCCGTGAATTCAGTAGATGATGTTCTCTGCCACAGGCAGCCCTTCCAACATGTATGCAGACGTCTGCCATGTGCCTGTTCCCTGCTGGGGCTGGGAAGCGCTCTTCAGCGTGTCAGCATCTTGGTAAACATGTCAACAATCTCTGTGATTCACCACACGTGAATAAGTGCTATGGATTTGGCTGATCGATTGGTATGCGAATGTAGGAGAAAATGCCACTTCTTATCTGTGGGCGGACATGCAAAAAACAGAAGTTCTCCCCAGTATGATGATTACACAATGAACGATGTGAGTCTGTGAAAAGTTCCAGAAACTCGATTACTGCTGATGGTGATAATATGATTAATTAAAGCCACTCAGGAATTAGTCTAATTTACTGCAGTGGGAGGAAGGGGGGGATATAGGTTTAAAAGGAAAATAAAGTGAGGTTTATTTTTTTACATCTGAGAGTCAGAATGATTAAAATTAAGCAGCTTCCTCGTCCATTTTGGTGGGAACCAGGAGAGGCTTTTGTCTTTGCTGCTGGGGCCTGGCGGTGGGCTGACATGTTATGTGAATGCATGTGTCCCTCCTGGTTCAGGAGCTGTCTGAGGCATAGATGTGACCAGAGGCTCTCTACATGGCACCCCTTTCTCTAGCCTTGTCGGGTAAAATGCAAACCTCCATAGTGCACCCAGATGAAATAGCCAGACTCCCCAGATGTGAAGAGGAAGAAGAGGGTTTAATTCCAGATTCCCTCCAAGGCTTGTTCTGTCTGCTCCCATCTAGAAATTAATTTGTGAACAAACAGCATTATTGGGGCCCAAAGAGAATCAATCAGAAGGCTGTTGGCTGCAGCCAGTCTAGGTGATGGGACCGCCGTTTGTTCGAATGCTCTAATACGTTCACTCAAGTGTCTGCCCCACGTCTCTATGGCAAAGCCTGCAAAATTGCAAGCATTCAACTCTCGCAATTACCACTGACTCAGCTGCCAAAACATATTTTCCGTTCGTTTCTGACAGAGGCTTCTGTTTAAATAGGAGAAGAGAGATGATCTCTTTTCAAAGTGATTCCAGCCTGATTCTCGGAGTGCAAGTGGTAAAGTCACCAAGTCCGATTGGAATGAATTGATTTATCTTTTTTGGCAGCCCTGATCAACACCCTCCCAAGAGGCTGGACTATAAATGGGAGGTAATCATGATGATATACATATTTCTCTGGATGCTGCTTGGCTAATCCAGTCCATTTGCCATAGATATTATCACTTCAGACAGCTGCTATTCCATTGCTGGTTTTGAATTTTTTGTTTAACCCTGTACTTCAAGAAGAGAAATCTGGTGGTTTTATAACATTCAGTCGAATTGCCAGAAAAGCTAGAGGAGCAACTCATTCTCCTTTAACATTTTTCGGTAGAAGTTTTATTCTTCCACCTGGACAAAAGTTGATCTGTGAAATGACATAAGCACATGCTAAATGTGCATGTAATAATCAGTTCCCATGGATGTTGTGATGTTTTGTGTTTATACTGTAGACCTACTGAGTCTTGGGTTGTCATTTTGGCTGTTTCTCTTGATTCAATGGGTTAGGGGCTTCATTGGGGTGAAACTGGTATTTGTATGACCTCTTCATTGTCCCTGCTGACTGCCAATTAGAAGCCTTGAGAACTGTTTGCACTTTGACCTGTTTTACCTGCCACCTGCTTGCACCCCAGAGCTGAAAGCTTTCTTTAGGTTGTTTATGACCTTTGCACCTATGCTTGTGACCTGAGCCCTTTCAGTTTTTTTTTTTTAATTTTTTTTAAACGTTTATTTATTTTTGAGACAGAGAGAGACAGAGCATGAACAGGGGAGGGTCAGAGAGAGGGAGACACAGAATCCGAAACAGGCTCCAGGCTCTGAGCTGTCAGCACAGAGCCCGACGTGGGGCTCGAACCCACAGACCGCGAGATCATGACCTGAGCCGAAGTCGGCCGCTCAACCGACTGAGCCACCCAGGCACCCCAGCCCTTTCATTTTTTTAGTTCCTTGTCTTTGCTTTCCTTCTCTACGACCACATGTAAAGCCTCCACAGGGTCTGGGACAGTATCCTAATCCAACTGTGTTCTGCCCCTGCTGCCAGCAGCATGGTTGATACACAGTCATTAAATCGAATGTTTGTCCTTCCCCAGATAGCCAGTGGCTCAGTTCACCTAATCAGGGGCTTTCCTGACTACCTTATCCAAGATTGTCGTTCCCATCATTACAGGCACCTTCTAGTTCTGGTTTGTATTGCTTCATGGGATGTATCATCATCTCAAATATCAGATATTTAAATGTTAGTTTTCCCTGCCCCCTACTACAAGTTCTATGAGAAATACGAATTTGTTATGTTGCTTGCTGAATTTCCACCTTAGGACAGTGTCTGAAACATAACAGGTACCCACTACATTTTTATTCAGTGAAAAAAAAAAGAGCTTAATTAAAGGAGAAGAATATAAAAATTACCCATAGCCACAGCTAACATCATACTCAGTGGCAAAGATTGGAAGTTCTTCCTCTAAAATGAGGAACAAGACAAGGGTGCCTTCTTTTGCCATGTGTATTCAACAGAAAACTGTAAGTCCTAGCCAGAGCAATTAGGCAAGAAAAAGAAAGAAAAGGCATCCAAGTTGGAAAGGAAGAAGTAAATTTTTCTTATCTACCGATGATATGATCTTTACGAAGATTTCACAAAATAATTATTAGAACTGATAAATGAATTGAGCAAAATTGCAGGACATAAAATCAACATACAAAGGTAAATCATGTGCTATACATTAAAAATGAACAATCCAAAAAGGAAATTAAGAAAACCATTCCATTTACAGTAGCATCAAAATAAATGAAATACTTAGGAACAGTTTTAACCAAGGAGGCAAAAGAATTGAAAACTACAAAACTCTGCTGAAAGAAATTTTAAAAGACCTGAATGAATGGAAAGACATCTCATATTTATGATTTAGAAAACTTAGCACTCTTAAGAGGTCAGTACCACCTCAAATAATTTATAGATTTAATGCAGTCTCTATCAAAATCCTGGTAAAGATTTTTTGCAGAAATAGAAAAATCCATCCTAATATTCATATGGAATCTCAAGGGACCCTGGAACTCTGATTAGCTAAATATATATATATATATATATATATATATATATATATATATATATATAATATTGCATATATGTACATAGGCATACACACACACATATATATGTATATATATATATATGTAGAAATATAAGAAGACAGTTGGAGATCTCACACTTTCTGATTTCAAAACTTATTACAAAGCTACAGTAATCAAGACAATGTAGTACTGGCACCAAGACAGACATATAGACCACTGGAATAGAAGAGAAAGCCAAGAAATCAACCCTTACATATATGGTTAAATGATTTTGACAAGGGCTCCAAGATCATACAATGGGGAATGGTCAATCTTTTCAACAAATGGTGTTGGGAATACTGGATATCCACATGCAAAAGAATGAAGTTGGACCAGTAGCTTATACCATATACAAAAAAATAACTCAAAGTGGACCAAAGAGCTAAATGTAAGACCT
Organism: Panthera leo; assembly: GCF_018350215.1. Taxonomy (NCBI): domain Eukaryota; kingdom Metazoa; phylum Chordata; class Mammalia; order Carnivora; family Felidae; genus Panthera; species Panthera leo. Next base: position 44,195,963 of record NC_056681.1, read on the forward strand.
AAAACTATAAAAATCTTAGAAGGAAACATATGGTAAAAGCTTCACAACATTGGATTCGGCAATGATTTCTTGGATATGACACCAAAAGCCCAGGGAACAAAAGTAAAAATGGGTACATTGGTCTTTGACAAAATTGAAAACTTCTGTGCATCTAAGGACACAGTCAGTTGAATGAAAAGGCAGCCTACAGAATGGAATAAAATATTTGCAAATAATGTATCTAGTAAAGGGTTACTATTCACAATATATAAAGAACTTCTACAAGTCCAAAACAAATAAACAAACAAACAAAACCCAACTCAATTAAAAAATGAGCAAAGGACATTTTTCCAAAGAAGATAGAAATAGCCAATAAGCATAGAAAAGATGCTCAATATTACTAAGCATTAGGGAAATGCAAATCAAAACCATAATGATACTGCCATATATATATATGGCACACACACACACACACATGTATATATATATATATACACACACACACATATATATGTATATATATATAATGACTATTATTAAAAAACAGTATATTATTAAAAAACAGTGCTGAAGATGTGGAGAAATTGGTAACTCTTGTGCACTGTTGGTGGGAATGCAAACTGGTGCAGCTGCTGTGGAAAATGATACGGTAATTCTTCAGAAAAATTAAAAATAAAATTACCACATGATCCAGTAGTCCCACTGCTGGGTGTATATTCAAAAGAATTATAAGTAGGCTCTCAAAGAGAGATTTGTACATTCATATTTATAAGCAACCTAAATGCCCAACAACAAATGAATGGAAACCAAAATGTGTTATATACATACAGTGGAATATTATTCAACTTTTAAAGGGAGGGAAATTCTGATACATGCTACAAAAATGGATGAACCTTGAGGATATTATGCTAAGTGAAATAAGCCAGTTGTAAAAAGACAAATACCGTATGATTTCACTTACATGGAGTATCTAGAATAGTCAAACTCATAGAAACAGAAAATAGTATGGTGGCTGCTAGGGCCTGGGGGGAGGGGAGAAGAGTCATTGGATGGGAATAGAGTTTGCGGTTTGCAAGATGAAAAAGTTCTGGAGATTTTCTGTACAACGATGTGAATAAACTTAGCACTATTGAACTTTACACTTAAAAATGGTTAAGATGATGGGATGCCTTGGTGGCTCAGTCAGTTGAGTGTCCAACTTTTGGTTTCAGCTCAGGTCATGGTCTTGTGTTCATGGGATCAAGCCCTACGTTGGGTTCTGTGCTGACAGCAGGGAGCCTGCTTGGGATTCTCTCTCTCTCTCTCTCTCTCTCTCTCTCTCTCTCTCTCTCTTTCAAAATAAATAAACATTTTAAAAAATGGTTAGGATGATACAATTTGTTATATGCATTTTACCATAATTAAAAAAAAGTCACCTATAATGTTACATGCATTTTACCACAATAAAAAAAATTCACCTATAATCCCACCACCAGAATTAACTACTCTTAACATTTTATTTATTTAATTTATTTAATAAAGTTTATTCTTTGAGAGAGAGAGCAAGTGAGTGAGGGGAAGAGAGAGAGAGAGAGAGAGAGAGAGGGAGAGAGAGAGAGAGATAATACCAAGCAGGCTCCCCACTGTCAGTTCAGAGCCCCATGCAGGGCTCAAGCCCACAGATCATGACCTGAGCTGAAATGAAGAGTTGGACACTTAACCAAATGAACCACCCAGGTGCCCATTTTAATATGTAACTATCTTAGGTTTTGTAGATTTCTTTCCTGTGCATGTATGTTTGAAAATGTGTATGTGCATATATGCACATACATACACCAACACACCATTTGTTGTGTTGGCCTGAGAGTGTGGTAGTCAGTGGAGAGGTACAAATGAAAGGAGAACAGAGAGCAATTGAATAATTACAGTGAAACCCAGTTGTGCTCTAGTAATTAAATGCGAAGAATGTTGGAGCACTATGGGAGCAGAACAGGATAATTTTGTCAAGGAGGAGCATCTGAGTTAGTTGGATTTTAAAGTAGGAGTAGGAGTTTTACAGGCAGAGAAAGAGGATCAGGGACAGCATGTGAAAAGGCATGGGGTTGTGAAAGGCAGTGACAAGTTTAGAAATCAGTGAATAAGTTTATAGAGGTGGTGGGAGTATTGGGAGGGGGAGACCATAGTGGGGCCTGAACCCAGAGATGATTCAAGGACCCATTTGGCAGCTTTAGTCTTCTAGCTGTCGGCCAGTGGAGGAGTTACCCCTCCCTGCCCCAGAGATATGTGCTTGTGTGTTTGGTTTTTTAATAATGAGATTGACATTTTGGCTGCAACATGACATTAAAATGATCACCACAAATCAGTTGTCACTGCAGGAGTTGCAAAATAACCCTTGAAGATGACCATTTACTGCTCTGAAAGAGGAAATTACACACATCTTGGTGCTCCCAGAGGATTAAACTTTTAATGTATGTGGGGATTGACACAAAGGGTGGTCTGCTGTTTCTGTGGCTTTTCAAATCTGTATATGTACTTAAAAATAGACCAAGCAGTGAGTCCAAGGATTTATTAATCTTTACTATATATCTAGAATGACCCTGTCTAATAAAGATACAGTGCAAAACACATATGTACTTTAAAGTTTTCTATTGGTTACGTTAGGGACAGGTGAAATTAACGTTAATAATGTATTTTATTTAACCCATTTTATTGTTGAGATATCACTTCAACATGTAATCAATATAAAATTATTAATGAAGTATTTGCATTCTCTTTTTCATCCCAGATCTTCGAAATCTGGTGTGTATTTTACACTTAGAGCACGTCTCAATTCAGACGAGCTACATGTCATTAGTGACTACTGTGTGGGAAAGAGCAAGTCTAGAACATGCAGTGGTTTAAAAGAAATGCATAATAGCCATGTATTCTCTAAAACATGATGAGGATCAGCACCCCTTTTAAAGACTTTGCTCACAGCACAGATCAAATTACTTCTCTGGCATTTAGGAAGGTTTAAGCTGATGGAGTATAATTTTCACTGACACTCTCGTTTGCCAAGATCATATGGTGTCTAAAAAATATGCAGTCATGTCAAATCATGGCAATTAGTGCCAGAAAAAAAAAAAAAAAAACTTGTCAGGGGTATGCATTGCAGACTCTATCACCTCCACTTGCCAACCTTGCATACGGATGTTCTTTTGCATTCTCATTCCAGCCAACAGAACTGAATTCTGCTTCAGGACACATACACATGGCCTGTATTAGTATGGGTGGGATTGAATTTAGAAGAGAATTTGGCCTGAAGGGCAAATGCGAAAGTGATCATTAATGTCACTGAATATTTGAGGTAGCAAACACACAAGGATGTATTAGACACTGTGATGTGTGTTTGTATGTATGTGTGCATTTCAACCCAACTCGATGGAATTAATGTTTTCAGTCTCCATGTAAGCACATCCTACCCACTTTTCAAACTTTCCCTCTTTCCACATCTTACATTTTTTTAACATACAGATTTGGAACTCTAAAATCATGCATTATCTTTTTCTCATTAGCAACATTTCTTCCACAAGCCATATGTTTTTCTCCCCTCAAAATACAAATGATTTGTTTTTCATCATAACCAGTTAGATCTTGCCAAAGGTATATGCAATAATCATTTGAGATGCATATCATGAAGCTCAGTCCTCCAATCAAGATAACAAACTAGCTGGAAACCACAGCAGTTGGAAAGAAAATAAGACCTGGGCCCAGGAGTTTAGTAGTGTTTTGAAATTTTGAATGAAAACAAAATCCTAAAAACAACTTATTAGACAGGAGACATTTGTTGTCTTTAAAAGAAGAACTGGTTTTTTTCTTTATCTCTTATTTCCTTTTACCTTGAAAATACTATACCTTCTTAACATGTGGATGGTTAAAAAGGGCAAGATTGTGCTTCTAAAAATTTGGTTGTTAAACAGATAAGGGGGACAAGGTGAAGCCTCTAAAGTTGAGGCTAGAGAGAACAGTGAGGCTCTTTGCATCTGTTCTATAAGGTGGAAGTTCCCAAGAAAGAACACCATTTACAACTATTTTTGTGATGACAAAAGGGCTCTTAATTCCTGATGCAGTCTTGTGAGAGACTGGAGGAGGAGAAGGAGGAGGAATTAAATTGCTCTCTTAGGATCTTGCAACAGGAAGTAAGATTCCAGTAGGAAGTAAGATCCTAATAGGAAGTGAGAAACCTGTTTTAATGTCAAGTTTTGATTGTTCATTGCTAGCACATAAAAATACGGTAGATTTTTGTATGCTGATTTTATATCCCGCAACATGCTAAATTCGCATTTAGTTCTAGTAGCTTTTTGCATGTTACATTAGATTTTCTACATAGAGGATGATGGTGTCTGCAAATAAATACAGTTTGACTTTTTCTTTTCAATATAAGTGCCTTTTATTTCTTTTTCTTGCCTTATTTTTTAAGTTTATTTTGAGAGAGAGGGAGAGAGAGAGCGAGCATGCAAGTAGGGGGAGGGGCAGAGAAAGAGAGAGAGAGAGAATATCCCAAGCAGGCGCTGTACTGACCATTGAGCCCAATGCAAGGCTCAGACTCACGAACCATGACATGACCTGAGCCGATACCAAGAGTTGGATGTTAACTGACTGAGCCACCCAGGCATCACTTTTTCTTGCCTTATTGCACTAGCTATGAATGGAAGTGGAGAGAGTAGACATTCTTGTCTTGTTGTTTATTAGGGGGAAAGCATCCAGTCTTTTACCATTTAATATGATATAAGTTGTAGGCTTTTTCTAGTTTTCCTTTATCAAGTGAGGAAGTTCCCCATACTTCTAGTATGCTGAGAGTTTTCATCAAGAATAGATACTGGATTTTGTCAAGTGCTTTTTATGTATCTGCTGAGATGACAGTGTGGTTCTTGTTTTTGTTAATATAGTGAATTATATTAATTGATTTTTGAATGTCAAACCAATCTTGATTCCTTGGGAAATCTCACTTGGTCATGAAATATCCTTTTTACATATTTATTGGGTTTGCTAAAATTTTATTTATAATTTTGCACCCATGTTCATAAGGGATATTGGTCAATAGTTCTTTTTTTGTAATGTCGGTGTTTGGTTTTGGTAGTAACAGAATAATACTAGCCTCATAAGTTGCATGGGAGCTGGAAAAGTTTGAATAGGATTGGTATTATCTCTTTCTTAAGAATTTGATACAACTTGCCAGTGAAGCCATCTGGGCCTCAAGTTTTATGATAAGGTTTTTAACTACAAATTCAGTTTCTTTAATAGTTGGCTGTTCAAATGATCTATTTCTTCTTGAATGAGCTTTAGTGGTTTGTGTTTGTCATAGAATTTGTTCATTTCATCTAAGTTGTCAAATTTATTGGCATAAAGTTGTTCATAATATTTATATAGTATCTTTTAAATATATATATACACATATATACACACACACTATTTGTTTTATTTTAGAGAGAGACAGAGAGTGTGTGCATGTGCGGTGGAAGGGAAGAGGGAGAGAGAATCTTAAGCCCCAGTACATGGGGCTTGATCCCATAGCCTGGAATCGTGACCTGAGCCGAAATCACGGGTTGGACGCTCAACCGACTGAGCCACCCAGGTGCCCCCCCACACTCTTATTGATGTTACCTCTCTCATTCCTTATCTGTCTGAATAGAGGATTGTCAGTTTTATTTTTATTTTATTTTATTTTTTTAACGTTTATTTATTTTTGGGACAGAGAGAGACAGAGCGTGAACGGGGGAGGGGCAGAAAGAGAGGGAGACACAGAATCGGAAACAGGCTCCAGGCTCTGAACCATCAGCCCAGAGCCCGACGCGGGGCTCAAACTCACGGACCGCGAGATCGTGACCTGAGCTGAAGTCGGATGCTTAACCGACTGAGCCACCCAGGCCCCCCAAGGATTGTCAGTTTTATTAATGATCTCTACAACCAACTTTTGGTTTCATCGATTTTGTTCATTGCTTTTTTGTTTTCTATTTCATTCATTCCCACTCTGATTTCTATTATTTTCTCTATTCTACTTATTTCAAATTTAATTTCCTCTTCTCTAACCACTCTATTGAGGTATGATTTACATACAAAAAGCTGTACATATTGAATGGATACAACTTGTTAGGTTTGGAGATAAGTATACATGTACGAAACCATCAACCACAATTAATTTTTTTTGCAATATATGAAGTTTATTGTCAAATTGGTTTCCATACAATACCCAGTGCTCATCCCAAAAGGTGCCCTCCTCAATACCCATCACCCACCCTCCCCTCCCTCCCACCCCCCATCAACCCTCAGTTTGTTCTCAGTTTTTAAGAGTCTCTTATGCTTTGGCTCTCTTCCACTCTAACCTTTTTTTTTTTCCTTCCCCTCCCCCATGGGTTTCTGTTAAGTTTCTCAGGATCCACATAAGAGTGAAACCATATGGTATCTGTCTTTCTCTGTATGGCTTATTTCACTTAGCATAACACTCTCCAGTTCCATCCATGTTGCTACAAAGGGCCATACTTCATTCTTTCTCATCACCACGTAGTACTCCATTGTGTATATAAACCACAAATTTTTTTTATCCATTCATCAGTCATCACCCACAATTTATGCCGTAAACATATCTATCACCTGGAAAAGTTTCCTCCTGCTCTCTTGAATTATTTATCATTATTTTTATGTAATAAGAACACTTAACAGAAGACCCACTGTATTAGGAGAATTTAAAGTACACAATATAGTATTCTTTTTTTAACTTCATGTATTTTGAGAGAGAGAGAGAGAGAGAGAGAGCTTACATGAGCAGGGAAATGGTAGAGAGAGAAAGAATACCCCAAGCAGGCTCCATGCTGTCAGCGTAGAGCACATTGCAGGGCTTGACCCCACAAAACATGAGATTGTGACCTGAGCCAAGATCAAGAGTCAGATGCTTCACTGACTGAGCCACCCAGGCACCCCTACCATATAGTATTCTTAGCTTTAGACTCTATGCTGTATGATAGATCTCAAGGGCTTACTCATCCCACATAACTAAAACTTTGCTAACACGCTTTGACTAATACTTCCCTGTTTCCTCCTCCCCATAGTCCCTGGCAATCATTATTCTGCTGTCTGCTTCTGTGAAGTTGACTATTTTACATAGCTTATATGAGTTGTATCACCTAGTACTTGCACTTCTGGGCCTTGCTTATTTCACTTGGCATAGTGTTCTCTAAGTTCACTAACGTCTCAAAAGGCAGGATTTCCTTCTTTGTTAAGGCTGAATAATATTCCATTGTATGTATGTGCCACATTTTCTTTATCCATTCATCTGTCAGTGGACATTTTTATTGCCTCCTTATTTTGGCTGTTGTGAATCATATTGCAATAAATATAGGGGTAGGAGTGCAGATATCTCTCTGGGATCCTTAGTCCCTTTGGACATATACCTACAGGTAGGATTGCTAGATCATATAGTAATTCTCTTTGGGAACTATAACAAAGCAAAATGCATCTGCACAGCAAAGGAAATAAGTAATGAAAGAAAAAGGCAGTGTATGATATGGCAGAAGATATTTGATAACTGTATATCTGCAGGACATTTAATGTTCAAAATATATAGGGGACTCAATAACAAACAACAAGACAAAAACAAAAACTGCATAAATAATCAAATTTAAAAATGGGCAAATGAACTGAATAGACTTTTCTCTACAGATGACATACAAATGGCCAACAGGTGCTCAATGTCACTAATTATCAGAAAATGCAAATAAAAACCATAATGACCTCACCTCACACCTGTTAGGATGACTGAATTAGAAAGCACACGCACACAGGTATTAGCGAGGATGTGGAGAAAAGGGAACCCTCGTGCACTGTTGGTGGGAATGTAAAATGGTGCAGCCACTATGGAAACCAGTATGGAGGTTCCTCTTTTCCTGTTTTTTTTTTTTTTAACCAAAGTCATTGGTTTGAGACTTTTCTTTTTTCTCAACATAGATATATAGTACTATGTATTTCCCCATACTTGGTAGCATTATACAAATTTCGATATGGTGTTTTTATTTTCATTCAGTTCAAAATGCTTCCTAATTTCTCTCTGCATTCTTTGACATATGGATTTTTTAGAAATTAATTATTTAGAAGTCAGTTCAGATTAGTTGAGTTTAATTCCATTGTGGAGAGTAACAAACTTTGTATGACTTAATCCTTTCAGATTACTTTTACGGCCAGAAGATGGTTTATTTTGCTAAATTGTTCCATGTGTCCTTGCAAAGAACATGCTTTCTGCTGTTGCCGGGTGGAGTGTTCCACAAATGTCAGTTAGGTCATGTTGGTTGATAGGACTGTTTAAGTCTACTGTGTCCTGACTTACTTTCTGTCTACTTGTTACATTAATTATTGAGAGAGGGACATTAAAATATCTTTGTGTTGTTTTATTTTAGTTTCTATTACTATATCTTGAACATCTCTAATATTTTCTTTCAGATGCCCAGTATGCCATTAATCCTGTTCGGTACGTTTTCATCTCAGATGTAGTTTCCATCTAGAGATGCTCAGTTTGAATCTTGTTAATATCTCCCATGTCGCTACATAACTTTTTGAACTATGGAATGCAGTTGTAACAACTGTTTTAATGTCCTTGTCTGCCAAGTCCTACATCTGTGTCAGTTTTTCGTTGGTTTTGACTGATTGCCTTTTCTCCTCATTATGGGTCCTATTTTCCTGTTCTTCTGCATTACTGGTAATCTTTGACTGGCTGTGCAGACACTGTGATTTTACCTTGTTAGGTGCTGGGTATTTTTGTATTCCTGTATATATTCTTGAGTTTTGTTCTGGGATTCGTTTAAGTTACTTGGAAACGGTTTGATCCTTTTGGATCTTGCCTTTTTTTTTTTTTTTTTTTGGCAAGATTGTAGCAGTCGGTGCTCAATAGGGTTAATTGTTTCCCACTGCTAAGGGGAGACCCTACTGTGTACTCCACCCACTGCCCCATGAATCTTGAGCTGCTCCAAGCTGGCTGGTGGGAACAGGCACTGTTCCCAGCCCTTTGTGAGCACCGGGCACTGTGACCTCTAATCCTTTAGAGTGGTTCCTTCTGGCTTTGGGTAGCATGTGCTGGTCAGTACTTGGCTGAATGCTTGAGGCTGGTCCTCTGCAGCCCTCCAGGGAGCTCATTCTTTGCAGCCCTCTTCTCTCTAGTACCCTGTACCCTGGCTCAGCTCTGTCTCCTGTGTTCAGGGGGTCTGTCAGTCTCCTTCTGTGTTCCCCCTCCCTGTGTTGGCAGCCTGGGAACTCTCTCAGGGCAGCAAGCTGGGGCATTCCTAGGGCTCATGCCATTGGTTTCCCATCTTTCAAGATCCCTGCCCTTCAATGCCTGATGTGCATTGTCTTGAAAACCGTTCCTTCATGTATTTTGCACATTTTCCTGGCTGTTTCAGGTAGGAGGATACATCCAGTCCCTGTCACTCAATCTTGACCTGAAGATTGATCTGGGACACATGCTGAGATCTCTGTGCCTGGGTTTTCTCAGCTTCCACTGGTGTTCTTTGGGGCTGTTGTGGGAGGGGATTAGTGTGAAGCACTTAGATTACACCTGCCACATGATAAACACTCTTCCTGTTCTGAGAGGGGGACTGGCTGGGGTTTGAAGGGGGGTGCCCTGAGACGGCACCTACAATATAAGGAGAACCCCTGAGGTCAGAAAGTAGCTGAAGAACTAGTCCACAGAGATGGATGGGGGCTGATAGTGACGGTATGAGGTTCTGTCTTCTCCCATGAATGGTTCAAGCAGCAGCCAGCTCTCAAGTGGCTGAGGTCACTCTGAAACATTTGGAGACCAAAGGGCTTGTGGCATCTGATGTCTGTGTCAGGCTTGGGTATGACATGGGGCCTTGCCTCAGCTCAGACTGCTAGAGCAAAAAATACCATTGACCAGATGGCATAAGAGACACGGGATTTCTCACAGTTCTGGAGACTAGCAGTTCAAGGTCAACATGCAGCATGGTCGGGTTCTGGTGAGGACTTTCTTCTTGGTTTCTGGACAGCCATTGAGTTGGTGTGTCCTCACATGATAGGAAGAAAATCAAGAGAGCTCTCCGGGGTCTGTTTTATTTGGCCACAAATCTCATTCAGGAGAATTTCACCCCATGACCCCATCACCTCCCTCATACCCAGCTCCTCCCTCCCTCATATGAGGGTCTGCCTCCTCCTACCGTTACATTGTGGGGTGAGGATTTCAACATGGGGGTTTTGGTGGGGGACCCTGCAAAAACATTTGGTTTGTAACAGGCATCCACTCAGATATCTTTAAGGAAAGTGGTTCAGAGCCTGAAAGAATCTACAGAAGCTCGCAGATCCTTGGGAATCATCTACTTTGGACCCTCCCTTGGGCTGATAAAAATTTTGAGGCACAGGAAGGTGATGCGACTTGTCCCAAAGGATTTCCCAAAAGAGATGGTTAGGAGCCAGTTTGGAGGTAGCTGCTCCTGGACTCTCCCAAAGCCACTCCCGCTCACTGCCAGCACTTGTACCTCTTTGTTAGAAGGCATTCTTTGGCTGGCGAATCATGTTTTGCTTGTCTAGTGGAAACTGAAGGAATCAATAAACAACTGTGAGAGTTGATGTGTAAATACCTCAGCTCCCTTGCCTCAGAAGCACTTGGGTTACAGCATCTCCTGGAACTCCCCAGGGAGGTCCAGCAGTCCTGTTGGCCACAGTGGTAGCTACTTTTATCACACATCTTTCATTGAATGCCATCACTTCCCTGCCTCATTCCCGCACCCCCAGCTGGTGTTTCCTGCAGGAGAACCACCTCCCCAAAGCATCACTAGCCCTTGAGTTTATGTGTCAGTGTCAGCTTCTGGAAGAACCCAAACAGAGGTTGGGGGTGGGGCTACATGAGGACAATTTACAAGCATGAGGAAGGGCAGGAGCAACTGAGGCAGAAATCCCTTTTTAATGTAATGTTATGAAAGAGGAAAGAAGGAATTAAAGCTCTAAAGCTGTAATCTAGAGATTAGACAGAAGCCTGGGAGGAAATGATCACAAGATAATCAAATCCACAATGCTCTCCGTAGGAATAAGCCAGAAAATGAAGAGACTCCATCTCAGGAAGGCAGATTTGCTTAGATTTTCACTGCAGCTGTTTTTCCCAGCCGCGATATGCAGAGACATGAATGCAGGCATTGGAGTTATTCTTCAACAGCCTGAAGTTTTCTTCAGAAACGAACGAACCAGGATCTCAGAAGCACAGAAATGTTGAGAAATCAACCAAGGACTTAGCCCAGACTCCAAAGAGTTGGGGCACATAGGGAATGAGGCCAGATCCTCAAAGAGGAGCATCCTGAGACAGCCAAGCACACAAGCACAATGTCAAGAGTGTTAGCATTGAAAGGAAGTGTTGCCAGCAAAGGGTGTGAAAATAATGAAAACAAACAGAACGTTTAAAATCTACTGGCCAGAAGGAACAGATCAGAGAAGTTAGTTTCTTTGACAGGTGAAAGCTTTTAAAATCTCACTTCTGTCCTTTCAGAAAAGAGCCGCTGTGAACATCCGGCTGTAGCTAGTCTTGGCTTATGATGTTAGGAAGGAAAGCAAAACCCAGACAGGGAACAGTGTGGTCTGAGATGACCCAGAAATGCAACATGTGTTGAGCTTAGCAGATGCTTAGGATAGTACTGTCCAAAAGAGCTTTCTGCCTGGCGGGAACAGTCTGTATCCGCACCGTCCAGGACAGTAGTCACTAGCCATGCAGGGCTGTTGAGCACTTGAAAGGTATCTAGTGCTCAACAGCTGCAGAACTGAATTTTTAATTTTATTTAATTTCAATCACTGTAAGTTTAAATAACTACATGTGACTAGTGTCTCCATATTAGCCCGGGTCTGGAGTATGCACTCCTGGGTAATTACAGCTGTTCCCATGTTGCTGCTAGCCCATCACTTGGAGATATCACTTAGGACAGAGAACGAGCCAGAGGACTGGGGAAGGGCCAGTGTTGCTTTTCTTTTTTCTTTTTTTTTAATGTTTATTTATTTTCAAAGGAGAGAGAGACCAAGAGTGAGTGGAGGAGGAGCAGAGAGAGGGAGACACAGAATCTAAAGCAGGCTCCAGGCTCTGAGCTATCAGCACAGAGCCTGATGTGGGACTTGAACTCACAAACTGTGAGATCATGACCTGAACTGAAGTCAGACGCTCAACTGACTGAGCCACCCAGGTGCCCCGCTTCTCTACCTTTCTGTGAGAAGTGTGACCCTGGACGTGTTTGTCTAACATCTTAAGGTATGTGAGATCTAACCCCATGATAATTAACTGTGATACAAAATTTTATGTAGCTCTTAGGCGGCATCTTAATGTCTGTTAAATTTATCGTTCATTCATGCATGCATTTATTTATTCCCAATGTAGTTACTGAGTAAGATGTATGAGTTCAGGTTTAAGGACAAGGTGGTGAATATAACAGACTCTGTCTTTGTCCTCATTCTCATGGAAATGATAATCTAGCAAGACGAACAGACATCAGACCAATGATCACATTGACTTATTTAATTTTAACGGTGGATAGTGTTATTGGTAAATAGGACAGAGACAAGTAACGGAATTTTGATTCATCTGAGGATAGCAGGGGACAGAGGGAGTTAGTCTGGCAAAGATGTAGCCATGAGTGTCCAGAGAAAGACATTCCAGATAGCAAGAACAATGTGTGGAATTTGGGAAATTGTAGGAGCCATAAGGTGCCAGTGTAGCCAGATTCAAGGGATTATAAATATTGTCGAGTGGGAGTGCTTTTAGGAGGCAAAAGAGTCAAGTGGTTTTTACAACCTTTTATTATTATTATCAGTGGAATCCTTTAGTCAATGATGAAGGCAATGGGTCTTTTATTATTATTATCAGTGGAATCCTTTAGTCAATGATGAAGGCAAGGGTCTTGTGCCACTCAGGCACAGAAGCACCACTGCTAAGCTTTGGAGCTTGACATAACACAGTGGGAAAACATTGCTGGAGTTAAACCTTTTCTTTTCACTGATGAGGAAACCGAGGATCAAGGCAAGTGCATGACTGTATTAAAGTCCCATAGTTTGTCAAGGGCCAAGGGAAACCAGCACTGTGGTCTTCTGTCTCCACTCCTCCCCCCGTCACTTGTTCTTTCTGCTTTACTGCAAAGGAAAAATTTGAGCCTACCTCTGGGGATTCCTTGGGAGCTCTTTCAGAACTCAGTTCTATGTAGCAAATATTTTTGAGCATCCCTCGTATGTGCCAGCTACTCTTTGTAGAGCTAGGAATATAGTAGTTAACAAAACAGGCCACAGTCCTTTGTGTAACTTAATTTTTATGTGCTTGTACTCAGACAATGAAATATTGGACTGGGTAAGCTGATGGCTGTCCTTCTTGTCGAAATCCTTAGGTTCTTATGACATAGCACCGTGGGCAGATAAAAATGCCTTTATTGACTCGGCATGGTGGATGTAGGTAAATGTGGAAGAGTGAATGGTCGCTGAAAGCCACTGAATACAAGGTACCTAGTACCTTCACTAGTAGGCCTTTAATAGGCATTCCCAGGAAACAGGGGCCAAAGGGGATCTCAGTTTCACCCCAGTTCTTCCTCTGTACTTTCATCGTCGCCGCCCCGCCCCCACCTCTTCATGCATTTGTTAATTTGCCTCAGGCCAAGCTGATGGTTTGCCAAGCAGATGACTTGGGCATGAGTTTTCATTCAGTTCCATGCAGACTCAGTGTGTTACAGCATGGCACTGATGGGCCCTGGGGTCAGACATGTTAGTCAGTTGCAGTCTGTTGCAGGTACGAACCAGTCGGCTTGCAGCACATACCCCCTCACAGGAACGATAGCGCAGTGGGAGAAGTGTAGGGGCTTCCCCCTCACTGGGCTGTGCTTCTTTCACCTGACTCCCAAGCCAGATGGTCCTGCACTCCTGGTTTCTTTCAAACCTATTAGGGTTGGTTTTTAATACAAAAAATTTTTTAGTGTTTATTCATTTTTGAGAGAAAGAGAGAAGGAGACAGAACATAAGCCAGGGAAGGGCAGAGAGAGAGAGAAGGAGACACAGAATCTGAAGCAGGCTCCAGGCTCTGAACTGTCAGCACAGAGCCCGATGTGGGGCTGGAACTCACAAACCGTGAGATCATGACCTGAGCTGAAGTCAGATACTTAATTGACCGAGCCACCCAGGAGCCCCAACACGGCTTTAATTTTTTTTATGTTTTATTTATTTTTGAGAGAGAGAGAGAGAGAGAGAGCAAGGGAAGGACAGAGAGAGAGGGAGACAGAATCCGAAGCAGGCTCCAGGCTCTGAGCTGTCAGTGCAGAGCCTAACACGAGCTCGAACTCACGAACCTGAGCCAAAGTCGGACGCTTTACTGACTGAGACACCCAGGTGCCCCAACATGGCTTTATTTTTAAGAGCCCACTCAGTTTCTTTCCACTGGCTCTCTCAGGGTACTAAGAACAAAAATTGCAGACAAAGTGACACACCCCAAAAGGGTCCTTCACCAGTGAGGGTCCTCTGGCCTTAGGGTGAGCTCTTACTGGCATGCTGTCTCTGAAAGTCAGGAATCCCCTTTACTCCTCCATGCCATGGCTTGTCTGGAGTCTTACTTCCAAGGTCTAGTGTATTTCTCCATAGTCCCCGATCGCTATGTCACTGAGAGGGCCCACTCCTGGCATCCCCTCCACCTGTGGGTATGACTGAAACCAGGCCTTCGGACAGCCCCCCTTCAGTGTTTCTGAACTTTCCTCCTTCCTTCAGGCTCTTCCAGAAAACCAGGACCCACCAGGACCACTGGAGCATCCATCTTGATTCCATCTTCCCATTCCTTATGTGAAGTAAAGCTTACAGCTAGGAAGATAGATTCATGTTCGAGAAGACAAAACTTGGGGGAGTCTTCTATCTTTGGCTTCCTAGCTGCCTCATTCCTTCTCATTTTGAGGCAAGGGCATAAACAAATCACTACATGCCATGGGTACCCTGGCCACATCGTCGAAACACACAAGACAGAGTGGCAACTTGGGTTTGTCCACAAGGGTGGAGACATAATTTCAGCTGCATCCCCCTTCACAGTTGGTATTTTCTCTACATTTTCGTCAAAAATCATCCTGACATAAGTAGCCTAATTTCTAGCAGTACATTGACATCGGCATTGTTTCCAACTGGTTTAAAACAAAGCCCCACACTTTGAAGTATTTGAAGAATTTAAATTTTATTTCTGCTAAGGAAAATTACCAAAAGGTGCTTGGGCTGATGGGACTGTTCTGACTGGATGGTGTAAAATGAAGGTGCTTTTTTTTTTTTTTTCCTTTTTTATAGATGGGACTTTGGGTGAAATAATGGAATGGTTTTAACGCATGGATTTGGAAATATATTCATGTTTGTTCAGTGAATGGTTTCCCGTGCTGAAGGGTTGTATTAATAAATACTCTGTCGGCAAATGGAATTTCAAAAAGGAACCTCTCAAAATCTGATTTTGAATTGCTTCATACAATTTGCTAAAATCTTGTGCCTGTCTTTCTTCTTTATTTTATTGCTTTGGAAAAATTCTTAGAACTCAATCTGAGAGGCTTAATGGCCTTCAATGATATTTGGGTGGCCTAACCTAAAGTACTCTGGATTTTAGCAGAATGTCTAGTGTTTTTAAATATATACGATTAGTGTGTGTGTTTGGGGGTGGGGAGGATTTGAATGTTGGTGCCAAATCATACCCCATCTGGAAGATTCCATTTTCTTTGAAATTCCACATGAGTATCCTTGTAGTTACATGTGAGAACAATTGTGAAATTACAGAGGATTGGCACAGTTGATTTAGAAATGGTGGGGCTTGGAGCTCAATTTTACAGCTTTTCTACCTCTCTTTTCCTTTAATGTCCATACAGAGACTAAGAGGATTGATTTTTAGATCTTCGTCCAGAGATTCAGTCCAATTCCATTCAGAAATGTTCTCTGAGAGCCCTTTCTGTGCCAGTCCACTCTGAACAAACTGATCCCTGCCTTAACAGACTTGACAGTCCTAGTGGGGGACAAAGGCACATGTGACAGATTTATCACAATATAGACAGATCAATGCAGCAAGAAGAGGAGGGATATAAGTATAGGAATATAACAAGAAGAGGGAAAGGCAGCACAAAAGGGGAAAGGATTAACTTTGAGGGTCTGGACACAGCAGGGATCCATGGCCTTCTCCATGTCCTCAGCGGCCAGTTCAGTCCCCCAGGAGGCACTGAGGCAGTGCTGTGGCCTGGGCATCCCAAGGCATGGGTGAAGTTATTCAGTTCCTTTTTCTATTGAGAGAAACCGCCCACCCCATTTAAAGGTGTGAATGAGGTGGAAAAGATAGGTAAAATAGGGGGACGGGCCCAGTAAGAGATGGCGGTTGGCAGATGTGGTACTCCTGGGTCACCCTCACAGATAGTCACCACTAATCAATCATGGCACTCTTTTCTGTTGGTCTCTGACAAGATGGTGAACGAGGCACTTTCTGCCAGTCAGTGGGGTTGACTGTTACTAGAGGGTCTGTTTCTGAAAACTGAGTAGGAAGGTAGGAGCTAACCGAGTTTTGGGTTTTTTTGTTTGGTTGTTTGTTTTGTTTTGATTTTGGCCCAGGGACAGTGGAAGCTCCCAAGGACCAGAGCCCTTTCTTATCATTGCGTCCATGGACAGAGGGTGGCCACCCTGGGAGAGCATTTGGACAGTGGTGCTGAGAGTCTGCCTACGAAGGTCCGAGACAAAGAGATAGTAATAGGGTCATTTGTGGTGATCAATTGAAATGATGGTGGAGAGAGATTTGGGGACAGGTTGGACATGTTCCTCAGATGGAAGATGTTTGTCATCTTTAGTTTCTCTGTGTCCCGATGCTGTGTCCCAATTTCCGTGTTCCTCCTGGGAGTGAAGAAAGGGGCGGGCTGTGCTGTGATGGTGCGCACTCCAGCTGCTTCAGGCATCGAGGGACGCCACCTGGCAAAGTGGAGATGCCTTTCATGTCAGAAACAGAGAAGGGAAAATAACAACAAAGTTTTCCTGGCTTTAGAAGAGAACTGCAGGAAAGATGAGCAGGAAAAGATCTTCGAGGAGGATAAGTGAATTACAAAAAGGTCTATTTTAGGAGTCTGGTTACTGGTGATTAATGTCAGGCAAGGAAAGAAAAAAAAAAACAGGAAAAAAACTAACCTACAACAGTAATAATGCGAGTAATCCCGTGTAGATGTGTCAGTTCACCCCCTGTGTTTTATGTTATCAATTTTCCCTTCCCCCACCATATTGATTGCTCAACCTTCTATACCTCAGCAAGCAAATGGTGGCAAAGTGTGTTTCTCTTGTGGTGTCTGCACCCTAGCCACCTAACCACCCGAAAATAATTTAGTAGAAGGTGTCAGTGAGATAGGAATAAGTCCTCACACTTCTTTCTGTGTTAGTGGGGGTTAGGGTAGGACAAAAGTAAGGACTGCTTCCAGTTCCAAGGGATCCTAGTGGTTTTATAGGACTACCCTTGTGAAACTGGTTCCATCTTTGAACATTCTTTCTGTGACGCTTAAAAAATATCTGCCATTTGCAAAACACCACATGTAAGAACAGGAGAGGAGGAGGAGAACTCAAAAAGAGAAGTGGGGGGATAATATTGAGTGCAAATATCTTTAAACTCAGATGTGGGGTGGGGGGATTTTTAGTTTGTTACTTTATCTGTAAAAGGAACACATCCTCATTGATGAAAATTTGTAAAACACCAAAAGGATAAAGGAAATTGTCGTCCTGATTTCATCACTCAGAGATTTAACTACTAACACTTGGTGCATTTGTTGTCATTTTCGTGTCCTTAAAAATTCAGTATAAATACGGTTTTTAACAGGTGCATCATATTTCACCATTTCCATATGAGATCCACATGTACAACGATGTCTCCTTTGTTCTTTATATTAGAGTTGCTTTCTGTTTGTTTTTTTTAATTCCAATATAATTAACATACAGTATTATGTTTCAGGTGTTTCAGGTGTACAACATAGTGATTGACTTTCAGTTTTTAATATTATGAACAGTTGTCTGATGACCATTCTTTCCCCAAATTGGCATCTCCGTTCCTTTCCATGTCATCAGGAGAGATTCCTTGAAGCAAAATATGGGCCAGACGTGTATGGATATTTTCAAGATTTAAGAAATTCTCTGGGTTATAAAATACATCCATATAATGTGGCACATATATAGAGTATTTCACCAAGGAAATGAGATTGGCCTTCATGTTTTCATTGATTCATTCATTCATCCATCAGGAAACATTTATTGAGCTCCTGCTATAGATCTTCACTGTTCTGAGCAAAGTGTCATAATAATGAACGAGAGCAACTGGGTTTAGCAGAAGGGAGAAGATAATCGAGGAACACATTAAAGAACCAGATATTTTCAGAGAGTGCTGAGTGAGAAACTCAGTGGTCTCAAGTGGTATCTTTGAGAATGACTGACGAGGAGGGGAACCTACAGCTTCTTTAGATTGTGGATCCAGAGAGGCCTTTGAGAAGGTGACCCGCAGGCCGGGACTGGAGTTATAAAGAGACACCTTGCAAAGATCTGAGAGTTAGCCTTTCCAGGCAGAGGAGCAGCAGGTGCAAAGGCCTGGGCCCTCTGTGTGAAGGTGAGGGGGTAGGGGTCGGAGGCAGGACTGGAGGGGCGGCTGGGGCCAGACTCAGTGGAGTCAAGGAAGCAAAAATGTGAGCACAGATGTTGACACTGAGGGATCCAGAGGCAGGCCGTACCCTATCAGGTGAAGACTGGGATGTGCAACTTTTGGCCAGGACACATGCCCTAAGAGGAAGGAGAACATTCTGTGCCTGTTCTGACCAGTAAACTGGAAAGGTTTCAGGGCACATTTGTGGGTAAGACACTGACTCAGAAGGATTGCAGCCCAATTAAATTCAAATGTTTGTTTGGAGAAGAGTTTGAGGGAAATACATGTATTTCCTTATACAATTATAGCAAAAAAGGGGAAACAACCCAAGTGTCAAGCTTGGGAAATGATGCAATAAATAATGGTAGATCCATAGTATAAAATATTATGCTACAATATAGAATCATGGCTATGAAAAATTTTAAGAGCATAGAAAAATGCTAATGATACTATGTTAAGTTAAAAAAAAAGACCTAAAACTATATATAGTAGCACGGTTATGTAAAAATATATATACATGCACAAAATGTGTATGAACAGGGTAGTCTCAAGTGTTAATAGTGGACGTCGTTGGGTAGTAGGATTAGGGTTATCTTTAATTTTTAATCCTTATAATTTTCCGCATCTTCCAGAACTTGATATAGGCATTATATCTCTGATCTGAAAACTAAGATATATAGATGCTTTTGTGAATGCCAGAATTCAGATGAAATTCACTGCATAGATATTCAGTTCTAGGAGAAGAACGGCCATAGTAAGAATAGGGGTATTAGTTAGAAAGATGTTCAAAGGAAGCACAGAACAAAGGAAGTGCCTTACAAGGAGCTGGGAGACTTTATCAAACACCTCGTTAAGGGCCTAGAAAAAAATACTTACAAAGAAGCAAAGAGATGTGATACCCAGAGGGGCCAAAAATAAACCTACCACCTTGACAAAAAGACATTAGATAATGTCTTTGAAGAAATTGACCCATGGTGTGGTTGTGCACGCCGCTCCCCCAGAATAAGAGAATGGAGGGGGAAAAAAAGGAAGTCACTGCATTGCTGTGCATCTTAGACACATTTAAAGAGAAACAGAAAATGCTGTGCTTCGTTCTGAGCTGTTAGGTGGGACTTAGGCCAATGTACCACAAGAAAGGGCAGAGGAAATGCAGGCGAGTGGGAGAAGAGGCATCTGGGGGTTTTATTTTAATATTTAGTTAGACCCCAGGCCAATGTACCACAAGAAAGGGCAGAGGAAATGCAGGCGAGTGGGAGAAGAGGCATCTGGGGGTTTTATTTTAATATTTAGTTAGACCCCATGAGGCGCACCTGCCTTTCCAGGTACGGGAACCAAGGCGCAGAGTCGGCCACTTGCCCAGGTCTGATTTCCAAGCCCAAGAAGGTGTGGCCATACCGCTTGCTGGGTGGTTGGGGTAGTGAGGTGGAGTGCCCTCTGTGAGTCAGGAATCGGGGTTGGAGCCGTGGGAGGAGAGATGGTCACTGCAAGGCAGACATAAAAGATGAAAAACATTTGGTATGAAAGACAATAAGTATGTATCCGATCGTGCAGTGATAAAATGGTGAAACTTAAGGGAGCATGCCACTTTATCCTTGTTTCAATCAAGTCTGTGGATTCCAAGCAGGCAGAATCACATCCACTTTTGCTGTACATCACAACCAAGAACATCATAGGGCACATAGTAGGTGCCCTGTAGATACTGAAAGGGATAAAAGAATGCAGTGAACCACGAGGGGAAGGTACCTCAAGAGCTAACACTCAATCTCTCCATCACAAATGCACTCCTTCTTATTGCAAATATTTATTGAACATTTTCCTGTGCACGGTACCATCTTCAAGATAGAAACAAGTTCATGATAAATTTGTCTGAATCAGTGTGTCCATACTAGGTTGTGAAAAGGAGCTGAGATTGATGATATTCTTGGAAACATCTCTGCCCTTCAGGGACGGAATCTAGGAAGAAGCCTCATACTCCCCTCTGTATTCCTTGGACCTCAGAATGGCCATGCATTTGTGGATCTGGTTCCTGAATCCCTTCCCTTCCAGTCCTGTTGACACCTCCCTCTCTGCTGTTTAGGGCAGTGTCTCGAGCAGAGCAAAGATGGGGAACAGTGACTCTGTATGTGGACACCACTTTATTTCTCTAGCATGAGTCTTCAGCATCCTCAGGTGTGTCGTGTCAGTTGACAGAAATAAAGTCAGTATTTTGGAAATGTCATTATATCTTTGGACTCTGCCTTGGCCATCACCGAGCGGCTTGATGGTAGGTTTGGCCAGATTCTAGGGTCTGCATATTTCAAGGGCATCCAGCAGCAAGGAGAAGGTTGGATTTTTCAAGCAGCTGAAGGCTCTGGCTGTCAGAACAGTGTTGTTTAGATGCATGAGTGAGTCCAGCAAGCTTGAGGTGGGAGGTGGCATAAGGAAAATACATAGGAGCAATGGGAGGTCCCTTGGGGAGCATCTCATTTGCTTTCCCCCCACAAAGGTTTGGCAGTCTTCCCATCGGTTTGAGTAGTTGTGGGTTACGGTTTTGAGAAGCAAAAACCCAAATGTTCCCCTTTAGCAGCCTTCGATGCCCTCAGTCACTATAGCTTTGGGTATAGGGACATGAAATTTCCCTCAACACTTTTCCAAAATAGTGGAATTTTGTTTCTTATATATTTGGCTAACTTACTCTGTGTTTATCTCGGGACCTACCTACCAGGGTATGAGAAATTCACAATGTGAACTAAAGAAGGTAGTTACCCCTGTGCCATTCCCTGTGCTTGTGTCTGATCATATTTTTAACTGTGAGTATGCACAAGGTCATAGCCTCTCCTTCTGCAAAAACTGGGGAAAACTTCTGAAGGTATTAAACTACAGTTTTATTGAGTATAGCACTAGGCAGATTTCAATCCCAGTAACTAGGAATTTGGAGCATTTGGCCTGTGATTTTGCTCACATTCATCCAATGCATCTTTGTTTCAAGCCTAATGAAATTAAGTCCTAATGAAATTATTCAGGGAGAAGGAGTGACCCAGACAAAGAAAAACACTCTGGCTTAGGCTGGTAAGACAGAGCCAGAGCTCATGGAGAAGACTTTCCTATAGGACAGGGATGATAAAATCATGAAGAAAATTGTGACCACTGAATTTCCCTCATGTGTGAAATGCCAAATTGGAAAAGAGAGGAGGAGGAGGAAGAGGAAGAGAAGGAGGAAAAGGAGAGGGGGCAGAAGAGAGAAGAGAAGGAGGAGAAGGGAAACCACCCAAAGGCAACAGTATGGCCAGTCTGTCCTGATGAAATGATTTCATGATCTCTCACAGCACAGTATAGGAAGCTTATTTTGGATGCCCCTTTGGCTTAGTATCTTGCAAGAAAGGAGGAAATGGGATATTTGCTCATAGCCCGAATCCCCTGTACTTCCCCATATGTGGAGTAACCGTTTGCAAATAATTACCTGATCAGCTTCTAAATGAAACTCCCAGTAACCGGCAAATTCATGTTACTTGGTAGGCTTCCTGCTTTTCAGTCTATCTCTGTTAAGCACACTGTAGTGTTTACAGGATAAAAATAAAAGGTAATCAGAATTGGAACAGTGGCTTAAATGAGGAAGAGCCTTCTCACCTGACACTTGCCTTGGGACTGTGTCATTTGGTATGAGTGATCTAATTAGGGAAATCTACCCTTGTGCTTCTGGGACACTCCCACAGTCTGTTAGCTCCTGAAGTAGTGTTCGGCTGCTTTGCCTTTGGCCACCTACTTAGTCACTGAGAAAGGTCAAACCCAGAAGTCTAAGGCTGGGGGAGTTGGCCTGGACTTGCAGGTAGCTATGTATCGATAAGTCAGACCCTTTTCTGAAAACAAAGGACGAATATGGGAAAATGAGAGCACGGGTTCATGATGCCTCATGGAGTATCTTGGGCGAAGCCAAAATGTGATGTATATTTGTTGTAGAAACAAACAAATGGTACCATTCGTTGAGCTCTCTGGTCTCAGTGACAATGGAAAAGTGCTGAAGGATTGGAGAAAATACTCGAGGGTAAGAAAAAATCTCCAAATTCTTCTTCAAGGAGAGGATCACCAAGTTCCAGGCGGGCCCTTGAGCTGTCCAGTGGTGTGGCCAATCTTTTAAGAGTTCTGTCCAAGAAGATACCTGAAGGTTCAGGTTCCAGCTACACTGATTGCTTCCTCTGGCTCCTGTTTCTGGTTTCTGTTAAGGATTCTGACACGTAATCATCAGCTTTTACTTTACCCTTAATCCACCTTTGCCACACAGATTAATGATTATGTTTTGATTTGCAACTTCCTGTTCTGAAGCAAGTGAACAGAAGGAAGAAAGTCTCTGTGACATTCTACCACAGTTCCCTCGGACAGGAAGATTTTAGTAAAGATTGCTGCTGGAATTGCAGAATGTGGATGCACTGAACGAAAGCCTAACAGAAGCAACCAGTAGGTTTGACTGCATAACACTTCAAAACTTCTCTCCGTAACGCTGTCTCATTAACAGAATTAGCTGGCGAACACCAACCTGGGAAATGTTTGAAACAAATAGGACAGAACTAAAAGATTAATATTCCTAATATATAAAGAATTCATGCAAATCAATAAGAAAAACATTAAGACCCAAAATAGATACCCAGGTAAAGGACAAACAAATCTCCAAAGAGGAAATGCAAATGGCAGATCAACATATGATAAAACGTCCAGCCTGGCTGGTTTTTAACAAAATGCAAATTGAAGTAGCAAGGGGACATCATTTCCCCTATCAAATTAGCAAAGATTCTACAACGATGGCTCAGAAAAAGATGCAGTGAGATAGAATGATATATGCTACTCAGGAAAAAAACAGACTTTCTGGAAAACAATTGGTCATAGTTCTCAGGAGGTTTAAAATATGCAGACGGCCTTTGACCCAAGAAATCAGCTTCTAGATATGTATGTCAAAGAGGTCATCAGAAATGTGGACCCTTGTTTATGTACAAAGGATTCATAACGGATATTTGGTTTATTTAAATACTTATTTAAAAGAGCGCCTGGGTGGTTCAGCTGGTTAAGCATCTGACTCTTTGTTTCGGCTCAGGTTATGATCTCTCGGTTTGTGAGTTTGAGCCCCACATTGGGTTCCACACGGATTCTCTCTCACTCTCTTCCCCTCCTCAGCTTGTGCTCTCTCTCTCAAATAAATAAGCAAACTTTTAAAAAAAGAGCCAAAGTCCACCAAGTGATGAGAATAGCTCAGTAAATAAGGCTGATCTGTTCCAAGAACTATAGAGCCAACTATAAGCCACCTTCACCTTAAATGTGAGGTGTGAGACAAGTTTTTCATGGCATGGAAAAACTCTCAAGATAGAGGACTATTAGAAAAACTAGGAAAATACCATTACATATGTTTTCATCTTTAAAAATTTTTTTTTAATATTCATTTCTTTTTTTAATTTTTTTTAGTGTTTTTATTAATTTGTTTTTGAGACAGAGAGAGACAAAGCATGAGCAGGGGAGGGACAGAGAGAGAGGGAGACACAGAATCCGAAGCAGGCTCCAGGCTCTGAGATGACAGCACAGAGCCTGATGCGGGACTCAAACCCACAAGTGGTGAGATCATGACCTGAGCTGAAGTCGGACGCTCAACCGACTGAGCCACCCAGGCGCCCCAATATTCATTTCTTTTTGAGAGAGAGAGACAGAGCGTGGGAGGAGGAGAGGCAGAGAGAGAGGGAGACACAGATTCCGAAGCAGGCTCCAGGCTTTGAGCCATCAGCACAGAGCCTGACGCGGGGCTCAAACTCAACAGACTACGAGATCATGACATGAGCCAAAGTTGGACTCTTAACTGACTGAGCCACCCAGGTCCCCCTCATCTGTATTTTTTAAATGGGAAGAGAGTGGAGGAAAGTACCAAATCCTCACCCCAGTTATCTCAGGGTGATAATATTATAGAACTATTATGTTCCTTTTAAATGTCTCCCCCAGGTTTCCCAGAAAGAGGCAAATAATAGTGATCCCTCATAAGTATTGTACAGCACGTGCTCCATCTGTGGACGACTGACCTATAAAGTACAGGGTGTGTTCGATCACCTTGGCCTTTCTGCCTTGCCTGTCCTAAAGCTAAGATCAGATTGAATACCCAACCAAAATAAATAACAGTCTTGACTATACATTGCTTTTCCCCATCTCTTTTTAAATTACTTTGTATATTTTTAGTTTATTTTTATGAGAATCTTTGATTAGAAACCACTTTAAGTTATTTTAAAAATACTTAGCAATTACATTATTAATACATACCAACATGTTTATGGGGTTTTAGTTAATGAAAAGCATTGAATACCTTTGGAGTGTGTGTGTGTGTGTGTGTGTGTGTGTGTGTGTGTGTGTGTGTTCTGTTTAGTAGTCTAGACACATTTGGGATTTTTTTTTTTTTTAGTATAATTGACACAAAATGTTACCTAAATTTCAGTAGACACATTTGGTTGTAATGTGTCCTCCAGCAGGAGGGACATGTGGAAAGTTGTGGAAAGATCCTAGCAGTATTGGGAGTATACACACTTGAAGGTATGCTAGAACACATATAACGTGCACACCTGTGTGAGCACACATACACCCGCTTACATGTGCAAACACACACACATACAATACTGCTAGATCTTCCTTGTTCAGCAAAATACCTAACCCACAGCCACATCCTTGATGTGTTCCTTCAGAACTGTGTAGATAGACTCTGCCTAATTGTGCCTTTGGTTCATGGTGCGGTCTGAGTGATGGGCCTAACAAGGCTACTGTCAGCCTTTTTTTCTTCTTGAAGGAATTCTATATTTGTTTATATAGTGCAGCAAAATTGTATTGCAGACTCCTGGCCATTCCCCACACATCTCTGCAAAAAAGTTAAGGTAGAAACAAATGCTTCAGTCATACCATTGATTTTTCCTGAAATAAACAAAAGAACCTAAAAAGTATTCAGAATTCGCCTTGGGAAAAAAGGTTAGGATTGAAACAGCCTTCCAGAACGAACTCTGGAGCCCCGTCTGGGGACTTCTTTCTCTTGGCACGAGGTGTTGTAAACCTGCAGGCGTTTCAGAGAATTTGCTCCGTCAAGTGAATTCTGTCATCATATTTCACTGCCAGCAGGGAAAAACGGAGTATATGGTTTCAGCTTCCAATTAATATATTAAATTAAAAGGAAAACCCTCCAAAGCTCTGTTGTGTTTTTGGATCTTTTGTACCTTTCCTTCTGGATGCAAAAGGTGGTCCCCCAGGATAACCAAGCACAGATTTGTGGGGTCTCAGACCGGGCTTTGTGAGTTTTTTCCAAATAGAAATTGTGTATATTTAAAGTAGAAAGCATGATGTTTTGCTATACATCTACACAGTGACATGATTACTGCAGTCAGGCTCACTAACACGTCCATCTCCTCATATTCTTACCATTGTGTTGGGGGTGACAGCACTGGACATCTACTCTCTTAGAAAGTGTCCAGCGTGCAACATGTGACGATTAACTCTAGTCACTGAGCAGTACATCAGAGCTCTAGAATTTATTCATCCCATGTAGGTGGAACTTTGTACCCTTTGAATTTCGGCTCACCAGCTTTGTGAATTTGGCAGTGACCCTTAACTCCCCTGAGCCTCGCTTTCTCCATTTGTAAACGCAAACAAAAATAACATATAATGTGCTGCGGATTTACTCTGTGTTGAGAGCTCGGCTCTCCCACTTCATGGGGTGGGCATTATGTGGACTCCGTGGCAAGGGAGGAAATCAAATCACAAGTGAGCACAATTATTTGCTGAAGCCCACGTGGCTTGTAAGTGGCAGGGCCTAGATTGCAATTAGGAAGCTGGGTCCTGGCGCCTGTGTTCTTAACTGCCCTCCTTGGCTGATCATCTCTACCTCAGAGGACTCCCCTGAGGATTAGGTGAAGTGGGGCAAGTAAAGTGATGATTGCCCTTTCACCCCCAATTCTGACAATGGCATCCGGGGGAAGTCATTATTAAGGAAGGACATGTTATAACACCTGCCCTGCAACTTGAATAATGTCCTGGTCTCCAGTCAAGTATTGCTTTAGCAAATTGGAAATTTGCATTAAGTATTTCTCTAAAGAGAGTTACAAAAACTTGATTATACCTGGGATAGGGTGTAAAAGAAAAATGCCCCTCTCCAAGATATACTGCCTAATCCTCAGCACCCATAAATATTACCTTTATATGGCAAATGAGTGAGTATTAACCTTGAATGGCCAATGAGGTAATTAAGTTAAGGGTCCTGAAAGGAAGAGATTATCCTGGCTTATCTGGGTGGGCCCCAAATGTCATCCCAAGTATCCCTATAAGAGAAGAGGGACAGGGCACCTGGACCGACACAGAGAAGGAGGTCATTTGAGGACAGGGACAGAGATTGGAAGCTGGAAAAGACAAGGAGGTATTCTCTCCTGGAGCCTCTGGAGGGAGTGTGGCCCTGGTGACATCTTGATTTTGGACTTCTGGCCTCCAGAACTGTGGGAGAATAAGTTTCTCTTGTTTTAAGCCTCCTAATTTGTGGGCTTTGTTATAGCAGCCCCAGGAAACGAATACAATTCCCCATCCCTAGTAGGCTGAGGATATTTCCATTTGTTTCTATAGAGGCAACCACAGTCATCCTCCCAGGCTGATGCAGATGCTAAGATGCTAGGCTGTTATTAAAAAAAAATACCATCCCCAGACATGTCAGTGAAGGATATTGTAGAAATTAAAGTGTTCAAATTGTATTAAGATGGGAGCACAGAGGAAGGGCCATCAATCTTGAACCCGCAAGAGTAATCGTCGAGGGCTTCTTGGAGTAGGCAACATTGATGCTTAATTTTTTAGGGCAAGCAGGGATTAAATGAATGAGAAGAGTTGGGAAAGGCAACAAAGACTGGAGAGGAAGCACACACAAAGGCTCAAGGCAGGAGAGAATGTCAGGTGTTTAGGGAACTGCGCGTAACTTTGTGTACAGTGGACAGGAGAGATAAGTGAGAGGGGAGAAAAGAAAAAAGACCTATTGAAGGACCTTAAATACTAACAAATTGGATCTTATCCTGAAGACAGCCAAGAATGGCCAAAGGAAGTAACATGATCAGATTGCGTTTTGTAAAGAATTCCTCTGGCAGCAGTATAGCAAATAGATTGGATGTGACATTTGGCTAAATATGGCTTTAGTGTATGCATGTATCTCTGTTTCCTCACAAAACCTGTGGACATGATAATAACACAGATTAAAAAGACATTGACCCACAAGTTCAAAGAGAACAGAGGAAGGATGGTCCACAGATAAGAGAGGCCAACACAGCTCTACCAGCAGTTGAGGGGATGGACGACCAGTGCCTGACTTAGCCAGAGAGGGCTGCCCCCCCGCCCCCCGCCCTCACCCCGGAGCATGGGAATGGGAGAGAAGCCAACTGGAAGGCAGGTGATTCACTCTGAAGAACTCTCGAACAGCTCGGGCTTCAAGGTGCCAGGTACCCCTACAGGTGCAGACTTGGGGAAGGGCTAGAAACAGAAGAATCCATTGGTTCTTTATTAGAACAATTAAGTAAACTTGCACATATCCTCTTTTCCTGCACCACCCAGTCAGGGTACCAGCCCCAGCAGAGGACTGAAGGCACAGTCTCTGAGTTGACCCTGAGATATTCTGACTCTGGTGTCAACAGAGCTGAGGGTGCCAGTTGTGGCCCCATATTGCAATGAGAGGAGCAAGTGAAAATCTGCATGCTGACTGGCAAGATGCCTGCTTGGGGCCCAGAAATGGAAGCCAGAATTATACTTTTCTTTTCTTTTTTTTCCCCAATATATGAAATTTATTGTCAAATTGGTTTCCATACAACACCCAGTGCTCATCCCAAAAGGTGCCCTCCTCAATAGCCATCACCCACCCTCCCCTCCCTCCCACCCCCCATCAACCCTCAGTTTGTTCTCAGTTTTTAAGAGTTATACTTTTCAGGCAGGAAATTGGAGGAGTGAAGGAGTCTTTTTTTTGGAAACTGATGAACTAAAAAAAAAAAAATGAAAAGAAAAGAAAAAGACCTATAGTATAATATTGACATTGGAAGTCCCTGGAGAAATCGTTAGATCTCTGCCTGATCACTCTGAAGCCCAGAAGGAGACCCTCTCTTCTTCCACAGAAATCGAGTTAGCACTTCAGCACCTTACTCAACAATGAGTGAATAGAGAGGCATCAGATATTTGAAGGGGGAAGTCAGACCAAAGTGAAAGAGCTGCACAAAAAGGAATTTGGAGGACACAGAAATCATGTGGCACACATATGAAACAGCCAGAAAATGATAAGCAATAGCCTTGGGTGTGAGGGATGTTATTGCACCGTGGAACAAGAACAGCATGCTATAAAAAAGGAACATTCAGAGAACACAGAAGAAGAACTGGAAATAAAACATAATAGCAAAAGCCAAAAGTTCAATTAAAGAGTGGTAACATAAAGTTGAGGAAGTCTCCCAGAAAGCAGAATAAAATGAAAATGAATGGAATGGGGGGGGGGATAAGAAAATTAGAGGACTGGTCTATGAAATCTAAAATCAAGGTAAATGAGTTATAGAGACAAAACAAACAAAAATAACAACCAACCTCCACCCCTGAAAATGTGAAAGGAAAATAAATTATTGAAGAGGAACTATAAGAAAATGTCCAACTCATGAATAAGAGTTGCCCACTTTGAAAGGGCCCATTGAGTATACATTATAATAAATTTAAAAAGACCCTCATCTATAAATACCATTACCCATTAAAAGAATCAGAGAAGTGCTTGATTCTTTTTTTAAGTTATTTATTTACTTATTTATTTATTTTGATAGAGAGAGTGAGCGGGGGAGGGGCAGAGAGAGAGAGAGAGAGAGAGAGAGAGAGAGAATTCCAAGCAGGTTCTGCATGGTCAGTGCAGAGCCTCATGTGGGGCTTGAACCCACGAACTGTGAGATCATGACTTGAGCTGAAACCAAAAGTTAGACACTCAACTGACTGAGCCACTCAGCACCCCAGAAGTGCTTGATTCTAGGTCTGGGTCAGAAAATGTACAAGAGGCATAAGATAGATGGAATGTTGTTTTACACCAGAGAGCAAAGCAGTGACTGAAGTCGGCTTGGGTCATGTCAGTAGGACTGACTCAGAAGCCAATTTGGGAGGTTCCCATTGGCCAAAAATGTAATGTTCTGAGCCTCACTTAGAATAAAGCCTGCAATCCATCGAACCACAGTCCATAATGATACTTGAAAGGAGATCTCATTGGTCACCTTGAGAAGATGCCAGGTAACCAACACACTATTTTGAAAGCTTATAAATAACAAAAAAGCAAGCATTTATTTGGTCTTTCTTGTAAAACTGTACCTCTGGTAACCAAATAGTTGATGAGACATGTTGCTTTTCTTTTAAATATTCTTTTAATGTTTATTTATTTTTGAGAGAAAGAGACAGAATGAGAGTGGGGGAGGCCAGAGAAAGAGGGAGACACAAAATCCAAAGCAGGCTCCAGCCTGTCAGCACAGAGCCCGATGCGGGGCTGGAACTCACGAATGGTGAGATCATGACCTGAGCCGAAGTTGGACGCTTAACAGACTGAGCCACCCAGGTGCCCCAAGAGACGTTTCTTTTTATGAAACTATTTCAACTAACAAACAAGGAAGGAATGAACAAAATGACAACTTCACTGTGTTGCATTCCCCAATGAAATGAAGGATCCAAGCTAAGATCCTTGGTGGTCATTGACATCCCAAGGAGAATGACATCCAGACACATTTTGCCTCCAAATGGAAGTACCTGGGAGTAGTACCTGGAAGGTGGTATGGACAAATTCCCACAAACCAGACAGTAAAAGGCCAATTTCTCGTTTTCCTGGCTATTTAAAATGGAACAGAATATTTTAGGCTGAGGCTCAGTTTATACTGAGCATAGGGACTGGGGATCTGGCATAAAGGTTTTTGTAAGTGACTTAATCATTTAATGAGCGACCCAGTGCCTCCAAGCGAAATTTCCTGAATCCCTGCCCAGAAGGAATGTTGGAGGTTTAACTCAGAGTCCATCCATCAGGTGGGCCAGTGCTGCAGGCCCTCTGGAACCCACTCGGGGAGGGACAGGGAGGAGACAGGAAAGGAGGGCTCAGCCTCGAGGCTGGGAAGGCACAACAGCTGACCTTTTCTGCCTCTCCCCACCGCAGGCAGTGAGTGAGCTGCTCATGCACAGTGCCGTCTTTTGCTTTCACAGGTTTTAGAGGCAGAGGCAAGCCAGGCCCAGAGACACTAACTCAGAGTCTCATGATGTCCCCCAACAGCCAAGCCTGAAGGAGGGATCCCAGGAGGCACGGTGAGGGAGTGAGAAAGCGAGATGGGTGCACCCTTGCAAGATGCATTGGAAGCCAGCTGCCACCATGGGCAGCTGGGACCTGGTCCCCCTGGGGACCTCCAGAAATTGTCCCATCAAGGGACGAGGAAGAGGCAGTATTCCTCCACCAGTCATTTGGAGTGAATGACCCAGTGGCTGAAGGCTGCTCTAGGGGTACTCACTCCCTGACGCTTCTGGCCGGTCCTACTGAGCATGCTCTCTGGCCAGAGAACCCCCCCAAACAGAGAGACTTGGGGAGCCAACAACCTGTAGGGCAGCTTTCTGCAGGTGACCTTCGGGGTGAATGGAGTCCAGCAGAACCAGACCTCCCTGGCCCCAAGGCCGTGATGCTAACTGCTGCTCTAAATAGGTACTGGGGGTCCTTACTAAGGTTCAGACCTGGAACTCGGGAAAGGAGGACAGGCTGACAATGGCTGGACTTGCCTAAGTCCAACAGGAGTCATGTGTTGGGGGAGCAGACACTTAGTACTGTGCACAGGTGATCTGACATACTGTGTCCCAGAAAGAAACGGGGACACTTTTCTGCTCAGCATGCTGACAGGGGCCTGGCTTCTGACCCAGGCAGTCCTTCCAAGATGCAGCATCTTTCGCGGCCGTCCCCTCGGGCTAATTCTGCTTCTCACCTGGCACCTTTGGGGAAATGCTTCCTGTGGATCTCAACCTTGGCTGCATATTACAGTCACCTGGGGACCTTTCAAACAGTGGATGCCTCTGTCCCATCTCCAAAGTGACAGAGGTAATTGGTCTGCGGTGAGTGCTGGCACAGGGAGCTTTAAAAACCTCTCGAGGTGTTTCTAATGAGAAGCCACAGCTTATAACAAAATTCTAAACGCTTAAGCAGGAAGTCCCTATTGCAAGCAAGTATTATTTTAGCAATCAGGAAGGAATTTCTCACTTTTTTATGAAGCTCCAACCACTGAGCTGGGTGGAGAATGAGACCCAACAGAAGGGTGTGTGAGTAAGTCCCTTTTGCCTGCAGGTCTCTGATGGATTAAGAGAGTTCCTGAGTGTCATTGATTAGTGATTGATTGCTAAGCAATTTGGAGAGGTTTGCTGTTTACATAAAAGCCTGTTTACTAGCTGTGCCTCTTCAACTCCCCAAGCCTCAGTTTCCTCATCTCTAAAATGGGGATCTGTGTGCCCAAGAAAACTCACATACACTGTGTGCCTACCATACTCAGGTCACACACCAGCAGCCCCTGCCCCATAGCTAGCTGGACAGGCTGAGGGTGGTTCCATGTTCTGGGTCATGGCGAAGCTGCTTTAGTGGAGCAGGGGACGTTTGTTCCTCTCTGCAACACGGGGCAGCCAGATGGCATGTGAAGGAAACAGTTGGGGACCCAGACTCAGGAGGGGAGATCACACTTTCTCCAGCTTTTCCTGCTGCCCCCCTGCTCAGTCCCAACCACAAACACAGAAGGCCAATAGCAGGGCAAGTGCGACGTGATAAAAGATCTCCATGCAGTCTGAAAGAGATGGCTGTAATTAGGACAGAAAAAAATGTAGCCAGGCCATTTACAACTTTGCAGGATGCTTCCCCTCCCAAAAAACAGCTAAGCAGGAGCCCCCCAGAGGTGTTTTTAATGGGCCTAAGCAGCAGGAGGGTTTGCAGAATTGTTTTCTCTGCTCCCAGGGGTTCAATTTCTGTTTTGGTATGGGCACTGAACGGTATTGGTCTTCCAGAACTCCTTTTGTTGTTATTAATAACACCGCATCTTTCCAAGTTGGAGCAAAGACAGGCAGCCAGGGAAGCAGGAATCCTGATATTTAGAGGGCAGCCTATTCACAGACATCCCTATGCAGCTCCACAGTAGGTTAGTCCTGTAGACGTTTGAGGGTGCCAGGTCCCAATGGCTCAATCACGCTTTGAAGCCAGTTCTATCTGGGGAGCATACCATTTAGTGGAGGATGCCAGGTACATCCGCAGTTCTTTTCAGTATTCCATGGTGTATGATTGGATGGAGGTAGGCACAGAGCCTGGAGGGAGAGGTGGGGAAAAGCTAGGCGTTTGCCCAGTGAGGAGCCTCGTCTGGGATGAGTTTAAAGGAAAAACAGTTATAGTATGAAAAGGAAAGAAGAAATCCTTAATGGTCAAGGAACCACATGAGCCATGGTGGAGCTGGGAGGAAAAGCATGGTGTGAAGGAGGAACGGCAGACAGAGTGGCATGGCTGGAGCAAAAGGTGCCAGGGCTGGGGGTTGGGGGTAAGGAGGGATGTAGCCGGGAGACTGAGCAGAAACCAGACAGCCCAGACTATTTGCTAGGTCAGAGACTACACTTCACTCTGTGAGTGACTGAGGAAAGTCTTTCTCTCCAACTTTTTATTTTGAAACTTCCAAACCTATAGAAAAGTTGAAAGAATAGTACAGTAAATAACTGTACACCCTTACCTT
Source organism: Panthera leo (assembly GCF_018350215.1). Classification (NCBI taxonomy): domain Eukaryota; kingdom Metazoa; phylum Chordata; class Mammalia; order Carnivora; family Felidae; genus Panthera; species Panthera leo. The sequence continues at coordinate 44,229,293 of NC_056681.1, forward strand.
ACACATGGCTTCTCAAGTTTAACATCTGTCATGTTGACCTTCCCCTCCTCTATTAGTATTTTTTTTTTTGCAGAATCTTTGAAAGTAGATAATTGACATCATAGCCAAATAAGAAAGGAAGAAGGAAGAAAGGACATTCATTTTCCTATATAACCACAATGCCATTATCACACCCAAGGACTGAACATTGGCAATACATTGAATGTGTTACCTGGCATCCAGTCCATAGTTCAATTTCCTCTGTTTTCCCCGAAATAAACTTTATAGCTCTTCTAGTCTTCATCTGGAGTTTGATCAAGAACACCTTGCCTTTGGGGACACTGGCTCTTTAGTCTCTTAGAAGGTAGAATGTCCCCCACCTTTTGTTATTTTGTGTTTCTTGATATTGTCATTTGTTGAGCATACAGGCCAGTCACGTAGCAGAACATCCCTCAAGTTGGATCTGTGTGGTGGTTCAGTCATATTAAATTAAGGTTAAACATTTTTGGCAAAAGCACTACTCCTTCCCATCGCATCATTTCCAGAAGCTCACCTGTCCTCGTGTGGCAGGGCTAAACTGTCACCACGGTCTGTCCATTGTACACCAACATCTTATTCTCTATAGCTAAGGATGATTTTGCAATTCTGTCTTTTCCTTCTCCATTTTCAGATTGGCATTACCTCAAGAAAAGCTCCCCACCACACCCCACTATTAACAAATCATCACTTTAGGCTCAGGGGATTCATTTTTTGATTCAGTGTGTTAGAAATTGCTATTATGCTCGTTCATGCTCAAATTGTCCCACATTGGGCCAGTAGGAGTCCCATCAAGCTAGCCCGTGTGTCTTTGATGGGTCGCCATTGACCCTTAAGCACTTTTGGGCTTCCTGCCTTGCTTGGTACTTTTGTGTTCCACTCTCAGAAGTGACCACTTCTCTGAGGAGCCCTGGTTTGATGAGGAGTAATCATTGGAAACCATGGCCTGGGCACCAGCTGTGCTCCACACTATAGCAGTGTCATTGTTTCTAGGCCCTTTGAGAATGGAGTGCTAGGAATGTGTATTTTTTTAATGTTTATTTAATTTTTGAGAGAGGGAGACAGAGCATGAGCGGGGGAGGGTCAGAGAGAGAGAGAGACCAGAATCGGAAGCAGGCTGCAGGCTTCAAGCTGTCAGCACAGAGCCCGATGCGGGGCTCGAACTCACGGACTGTGAGATCATGACCTGAGCTGAAGTTGGATGTTTAACCAACTGAGCCACCCAGGCACCCCGGAAATGTGTATTTTTTAAAACTCACAAGTATATGCAAATAACACCAACTCATCACAAGGTCCTTTCTTCCCCACTTGGTATCCCCATATTGGTCTCCAAATATATGAACACATGTATTTATTTGCTCTATCATACAATTTCCACAGTCATTCTGGATTATTATACTGGTAACACCACCACTAACAGGAGACTCACTGGATAAAATGCAAGATTTCTTCACAGTTATTTTCCTCTATAGAACGTATCTTACCAAGGGTGTGTAATCAGAGTACCTGCATTTGTTACTTGTGTGTGCAGTTATATTACCAATGTATATGATTAGCTTCATTTGAATACAATTTAGTTTTTTCACCTTTCATGCATTTTTTAGAAATGTATTTTTTGGAAATTTTTATGTAACTAATCTCCTAGGGATGGGCGCTTGGTTGTTCGCAGTATTTTGCTATTACAAATAATGTCATGGCAGATGATTTTGATTTGTGGACATGTATCTTCCAGGTAAATTCCTGCCAGTGCCATTCCTGCATTAAAGGGCAAGTGCACGTGTCATTTTGTGAATTGTTGCCACATTTCTTTTGGTACAGACTGCATTTGAGCTTTCAGTAGATTCTGTTGGAAAATGGAGTGGAAAGGAAACGAGGTCAGGAATAAGAGGTCACCGTGGCCGTCCAGATGAGCGATGGCCGGTGCCTCAACCAGTAGCAGTGAGCCTGGGGAAGAAGATGGGGGCTGGCTGAGGGCTTAGCTCCTGATTGGATGTGGGGAGCAAGGGAATAAAAAGACTCCCAAGTGTTTAGACTAAGGTAAGAAGGCAGTTCAGTGTCCACACTAAGGCAGGAAACAGGAGGAGGAAGAAGATGTGTGTCTATGTGTGTATGTGCATGCACGTGCATGTATATGTGCACGTGTATGTACGAGAGTGCATGTGGGTGCATGTGAATGAGTGTGTGTGTGTGTCTTTGGGTGTGCATGCACACATGTGTGAATGCATTTGGGAAACAGACATGCAGAGGCCTGGAGCACAGAGTGGGGCAGGGCGGGCGGCAACGAGCCATTGGTATGAAGAGGGCAGTAAAAAGCATGACCATGGCGGAGATCAGGACCTACACTCCTGAGTGTCCCCAGCCTCTGGACACACAGGGAAAATGGTGCACATCGATTTTACCTTTCTCAGATGTACACGTAGACCTGCTGCCTTAGATTTAGTGGTCCTCACCTGAAAGAGCCCCTGGAGGATGAGGAAAAGTACAGTGAGCACATTACATAAAAATGTGACCACTGTTAAAAAAATGGATCTGATGTTCCAGATCTCTCAGATCCCACACACACTTTAGTAGCCCCCCTCAGGGGCAGGTGGATGCATGTTGGCCCCAGTTGGAGGCGTGATGGCTTTTGTTATGAAGCTGCTGGGACATCCTGAGCAATTCCTGCGGTGCTTCTGTCCGCTGTAGACCTGTCCTTGTCCTCATCCTCTAACAGGCCTGTCCTCGGCTGACCCCGGGCACAATAAAGATCTCGCTTGGAAAAAAGTTATTTGCCAGAGGCTCAGAGCACTAGAAGGCAGTGGGAATCAGTTCACCAACAAGCTCCTGTGGGATCCACAAAGGTTCCCTGGAAAGGGGGTCCTTATCTTCCATCAGGAAACATGCTCTTCATTTCTAGAGGACGCTTTACGTTTGGCTAAAGGTATAACCTTGTGTATTCGTGTGCAACTTAAGTAGCAGTGGATAAATTGCCATTTTTATTTTTTTATTTTTTATTATTTTTAATTTTTTAAAAATGTTTATTTTTGACAGAGAGAGAGAGAGAGAGAGAGCGAGCGAGCATGAGCGGGGGAGAGGCAGAGAGAGAGGGGGATACAGAATCTCAAGCAGGCTCCAGGCTCTGAGCTGTCAGCACAGAGCCTGATATGGGGCCCAAACTCACGAACCGTGAGATCATGACCTGAGCCAAAGTCGGATGCTCAACCGACTGAGCCACCCAGGAGCCCCAGAATCGTCATTTTTAGAAGCTTATCAAAAACTCTGTTCTCTGCACACATGTAACAACAAACAAACATATTTGCTGTAACACGTCAGAGATCGGGCATTGCTCTGCTCCTTATGCTCGAATTACTCAAATCATTGAAAAATTCCTTCAAGCACCAGTTCTGCAACAGTAAAATACAACCCCCCTTTGTTTTTCATTTATTCCAGTGCGGTCTTTCTTATATGCTTTCCTGCCTCCCTACACTGTGTCTAGGGCCCATTACTTAGTTATTTCTTAATAACTTGGTGGAATTAATATGAGTATTAGCCTGGCCTGGTTGTGATTGTTGTAGTTTCTGTTTGCTCTCTTCAAGGTTGGCTGCCAGTGGCCACTTCTGTTCCCTTCTGGTTTTCTTCTGACAGCTCTTTTCACACCAGTAGAATCCAGTCGTTCTCCTGTGTTTGCTGCCTTGAACATCCTGTGGGATTGGACACAGCTACCCGGTCTGTAATTGTGTTAAAATATTGTGTGTTAAATAGGAGTCACAGGACTCTGAGAGACTTCTGGAAAATAAATGCCTGACTAGGGTTCATGGCACCATAGCAAGGGCTGGGAGATTCCCACTGAGAGTGAGGATGAGGAGAAAGTGTGGCTTCTGGAAGTATTCCTTTTCCTCGAACTGACAAACATATGCTGCAGCTGACCTAAATAAGCTTCCGGTTTGATTGCAGGTATGAACTCTCTCCTCTGAGTAGATGGGGATGGCGTGGGCAAGCTCTAGTCTAAGTCGGGGTGGGGGGCAGAAGGGAAGATGCTGCAGATTGGGGTTCTGAGTTCTTATCCACTCCAGATGCTGTCACTTCTGTACCATAGGGGTTTGGGCAGGTTAGAACGTCCTTATCCTCCTGCCTCCTCCCTCCTCCCTACAAATGGAGCTATTACCTGCCTTGCCCAGGTGGTAACAGTGGAAAGGCTTTATACAAGCAGTGTGGTCTACAAACACAAGACAGCCTTATCTGCACTTTGGAGATATGTTAAGTGTAGGATAGACGAGTTATGCCATTCTAATTGTGACTTTTCTCAGCTGCAGCAAACGTGGGACGTTTTCTTTCCATCTTTCCATCTTCTAAGTTCCCTTCTTCTCCTCTAGAGATATTTTTATACCTCTCTCTGCCCCCAAGAACTTTAAAAGAAAATATAATACTGTTTTTAAAAAATCTGAAATCATGTCCCCCCTGGTGGGCTGCGATTATCAGCAGCCAGAGTTTCATTTCTCTGAAGGTTACCCAATGTAGGAAGGGTGTGAACCAACCATGTGGGCAAAAGGAAGCAGCTCAGCTGTCCCCCACTGTCCTCACCTTTACCTCTATTATTCTCAAGAAAAGAATCCAGGCCTGATGTGCAGAGCAGACCGGTAGGAGGCTGCTGGCATTTGACCACTTTTAACATGCAGAAATGCCAGTGTCCAATGATTTAACCTAATGATTTCTGGGGAAAGGGAATGACACGCATGGTTCAGGGTTATTCAATCAATAGTTCAGCATAATGCTGAACCTCTCATTGTTTATGGTGAAAAATCTAGGAAATAAACCCAAGGAATGCCATGTAAATAGATGCAAAGGTAATAAATACACCCAGCATTTCATTTACTCTCTTCTGGGCCCCCCACCCCCTATTCAAGAGATATGTAATTGTATCTTTCTTTCTTGAGGCCAGGATAAAGCCATATGTTTGTGTGGAAGACGATGGGAAATTGGACTTGAATTTACTGTGTCATTTTAATATACTGCCCCCTTTACTTGACAGGAGGGAGGTTCACTGAGGGCTGTCTTCGAAGCACTGCTGATCTCCTAAATAAATAATGTGCTGGGCTGGCAGAACCTCTATATACAGTGCGTCCCAGGGGCTCATAAGTACGCTGTCACAGGAGAGCGGCAGGTGGTTACTCCATGTTCATTTCTGGCTGACCCATAAAAGGCATCCTCCATGTTGCTGATTATGAGCCCGTCATCTGATTTGGAGTTATGTCACCCTAAAGTAGGGAGAATTGCCTCACAGTAAATCTCATTTTTAATCCAGAGCTTCAGCAGGGAAAGCCTCTCTGCCCAGTTTAGAGGAAAGGGGGGCCTGGGCCTGGGATTAAATAATAGGAAGGCAGTCTACAGCTCCTGTCTGCTTGAAGGCATTCCTGGGGTGCCCTTGGGGAGAGAGGCTGGGGGTGGGGAGAGGTTCTGTTTGGTCTCTTTCACCCTCCCTAAGTCCCCTGCCCTTCCTGTTCCTCCTCACTTCATTCTCTCCACTTCCCTACCCCTCTCCAGTCTCCACCCCACTTCCACCCCTCCCTTCTCTATCTCCTTCTCTAGTTCTCCAAACTTCACCCCTTCCCAGCCTCCACCCCTCTCCTCCCTAAGCTTCTCCAACTCCCTCCCCTCCTCACCTCTTCAGAGCCTCCCTCCCCTCCCACCACCCCCGTTTCCTTTGAGCTAAGATTCCTTCCCAACCCCCACCCCTCTCCTCCCTAAGCTTCTCCAACTCCCTCCCCTCCTCACCTCTTCAGAGCCTCCGTCCCCTCCCACCACCCCCCTGACTGTTTCCTTTGGGCTAAGATTCCTTGTGGCTCCTGCTGGGGTAAAGCCCATCTTTGGGTTTAGGTCCTGGAGCAGTAATGGCTGCTGGCAGGGTTTTATAGAGACATGCCACAGACACCCGTGTTCTGTTTTCTGAGATCACCAAGGAGAAGAAGGAGAATTAGAGCAGAGAAGACAGGAAATCTAAAGGGGGTTCTCCTGTGGTTCTCTGTTCAGGCAGGTGCTGTCTCCAGGCAGACCAAGGGCCTGGAACTAAAGGAAAGGAAACAGAAGGGAGGGAAATTGGGTGAGAAGGAGGAAAGCAGGGAGAGAGGGAAGGGAAGAAGGAAGGGTGGAGGGAAGGGAAGAAGGAGGGGTGGAGGGAGGAGAGAAAGGAGGAGGAAAAGGCCATTCTCACAATTGATTTGTGTGGAAATTAAAAACAGAACCTGTACTACAGGACTTCTGTAGCCTTCAGGGATGGAGTTAATGGGGAAAATAGTGCAGAAAAACGCAGCTGATCCGTGTTAGCAGCCCTGCTCCCTCGAGATGCCCCTGCTCCAGCCTGTGACCACACACGTATACCTGCACATGTGCACACATGCAGACATACACACATTCTCCCACACACACAGCCATACACATGGGTACACACGTACCTGCATTCATGTGCACTGACAGGTATACACAGGCATGCACACACACAGACCCACACTTGCACGCATGATCACACACATGCATGCATCATGCACGCATACACAGAGACACTCATGTACAGATGCATGCACATGGAGATAACATGCACACCATTACATGGACACACATGTACATTCACAGGCAAGCACAGACATGTATGCATGCGCACACACTCCTGTCCGTGCACACATGCAATCATGTGCACACACACACACACACACACATACAGAGGCACAATCACACCCTGCCCCATCCTTTCTGTTTTGAGTCTTGGTCTCTGTGGTTGTCTTCACCCCTGACCCAGGGGTAGGATCTCCATGGGATCATGTCCTGTTATCCTCTGCCTGCCTTCAGGACCCCGGGGCCAGTCTCTACTGCTGCTAAATACAAAGAACACCTTGGGCTTTGGAGTCAGGTAGAACAGCCTTTATACACCCGTGAAAGTTTGAACTAACCAGCCAGCCAGTGGGAAGAGAATGTTGACATGAGTCTGGTGAGGCCATGGGTTGTACCCTTGAGTCAGCCTCCATCAGACATCCCAAGGCCATCATGGGAGCTTCCAAGAAGCAGATACCAGGATGTGATGAAACATGCAAGGACTTTCCTAGGGAAATGCCCATAAGGAAGGTGGAAAGGGGAGGGAAGGTTGTACAGAAGTGTTCTCTAGGATGGCCGTGCAGCCTCGAGAAGGTTCTGCAGGGCCATCAGGGAATCACTGAGCTATCTCTGACCTTCAAGGGAGTCTCACATCTCCTGGGGATGGGCCTGCATTGGTATCCCCACTCACGTGGCTGTGGATCCCATCATCCTGTGGTTAGTGTAGGAGTTGTTTTAGGTTTATGGCTGCAGAGCAGACAGAGAAAGAAATTGAAACTTTGCCCCAAGTCTGTTTTTAATGTTTATTTATTTTTGAGAGAGAGAGACAGAGCACAAGTTGGGGAAGAGGAAAAAGAGAATGTGAAGCAGGCCCCAGGTTCTGAGCTGTCATCACAGAGCCCAACACAGGGCTCAAACCCACGGACCGCGAGATCATGACCTGAGCCGAAGTTGGACGCTTAACTAACTGAGCCACCCAGGTGCCCTGACCCCACTCAATTTGTACTGATTTGAAACATAAAATCAACAATTCACTCAAGAAATAGGTTCACTTTTAAAATAATGATAAATTCAGTCCAATCATCATTTGCTAACAAGGTGTCTGAACTCAAGGGGTTTTCTCTCTATGTCCAACATGCAGGCACCAAGGACGTAGGCGTTAAACTGTGTAAGAGTGCTCCTGGTTTGGAAATAAGGAGGTCTTTCTGGATGTAAGGGGAGCTTAAATATTACATGGGGTTGGGGTGTCTGGGTGGCTCAGTCGGTTACGCGTCCGACTTCGGCTTAAGTCATGATCTTGGGGTCCATGAATTTGAGCCCCGCATCGGGCTCTGTGCTGACAGCTCAGCTCCTGGAGCCTGCTTCAGATTCTGTGTCTTCCTGTCTGCGTTCTCTTCCCCTGCTTATGCTCTGTCTCTCTCAAAAATAAACATTAAAAAAAATTTTTTTTTAGATATTTCACAGGGTCATAATAATCATTTCATTTTAGGGGCTTGACAGATCAGGTTTGAACCTTATTGGTTTAAGGTAGGTTGAGTGACCCTGTCTGAGAGGAGATACTTTGTCATTCTAACTTCCCCAATGACCTAAATCTTGCTATCCTCATTTTGGGGTCAGTGAAAGGCACTGGTAGGGTGACAGGCGGTAGAGGTCGTCACATGGAGGACAAGGAAATGCTGAGTATGTCCATATAAACACAGCCCTTAGCAAAAGCTAACCCCAAAGCTGATGTCCTGAGATGATTGGTAGTCACCTGACATCATTTTAATGAAACCAAACGGGTTTATATGTAATTTTAGAGATCGTCCTGATAAACAATGGAAAATTTCAGAGTTAAAAAAAAAAAGCTCAATCAGTCATAAAAGACAAGAAAAAGTGCCTGAATATTTCTTGTTTTTTTTCTGTGACCATCTTGAAGGTAACCGTAGAGCTTTCTCTCCTTGGCTGCAGTAATTCAAGTAGTGGCAAATGACCACACAGAGAATTCCAAGCTAAGGTCTGATTCTACCACTACACACATATCTCAAGCCCCAAGACATTCATAAGCTAAGGGGAGCAAAAATCAGCAACAAACATGAAAGGAAGTCTTTATCTGGGAGCTGGGGTCTCTGGTTTGCCTGGGTAGAGAGTGTGTAATGTGACGCTGCAGAGACTCTCGCAGCTGTGATGCCTCAGCTACTAAGTGGAATGATTTGCCAGCTCTTAGTAGCCAGGTGCATTATTTAAAGTGCATTCATGAAAGCATCTTAAAACATTGATTTAGTGCTGTAAATTATGAGCATTTAAATCCATGTGAATGTTCCAGGTTTTCAGTGACGAAAGGTGGTGGTTGTCATTGTCTCCATCTTCAATTGTTTTAGAAGGAATATAGTTCCATTCTTCAGGTAGTTCCAGTGGAGACACAGATATTTTATCCAGTGCGAGTAGCTGACTCTCTAGAAGGTGCTCCTGCTCAGGATTTAATGGAAGACGTGCTTTCCTTGGGGTGCTTCATGTGGATCATTTCACGTTATGTGTGGGGCGGGTTGGCCCCGTATTTGATTAGTAGACTAATGACATGTGACCAGATCCTCATACAGAAAACATTTACATTTTATTTTCAGAGTTTGGGAGTTGAAACTGGGTCAAATCCCAGTGAGCTCTTACACAAACTAATGAGGTTACAAAATCCAGATCCTCAGAAATCATGCTTGCAGTGGTTTTAATGAATGTTCCAGGGGGAAAATGCACCGAGTTTTTTTGTTTCAATCAGGCAGTGACTAAACTTAGGTCACTTTAGGTAAATTTCCTCCGATATGCAGGGTATTAAGCTTGAGTCTGCATATCTTTGATTTTTTTGATTCTTTTTTTCAGTCACAACCGTTGGGTTTTCCACTCTGAAAAGGAAGATGAGGCCACTCAAATTGTTCTAGTGTCTTGTAGGAAGAAGGCTTGGAGTTTGGTGAGAGTGACTTAATAGAGATTCCCTTCTTGGATTAAAATATAATGTGTTGGGGCACCTTGGTGGCTCAAGTCAAGCATCTGACTCTTGATTTCAGCTCAGGTCATGATCTCACCGTTTGTGAGTTTGAGCCCCACATCAGGCTCCGTGCTGATGGCATGGAATCTGCTTGGAATTCCTCTCTCTCTCTCTCTCTCTCTCTCTCTCTCTCTCCCTCTCTCTCTGACCCTTCCCTGCTTGTGGGTGCTCTCTCTCTCTCTCTCTCTTTCTCTCAAAATAAATAAATAAACTTAGAAAATAATAAAACACAATGTGTTAATGGGTAAATAGGATAGGGCTTAGAGATCAGGAGCAGATTGCCATTGAAAACAGTTTGTTCCTCACAGTTCCTGAGAGAAGGGGGCATTCCACACCATGTGGGACCATGTAAGAAAACCTCAGGGTCAATCAGGAGTCAGAGGGTGAGGGCACATTGGTTTCCATGGGAAGGAATGGGTGAGGCAGGGTAAACAGGCTTAGGATTTGCTAGTTTGAATAATTTCAGTAGACTCTGGGGAAAAGGGGTTGTCCCTAGTTGTCTGGTGCTTGGTGGCCCCGGGTACCAGATTGGGGCAGGTGGAGAGTGTCCCTGAGTGTGACGGCAGAGTGAAGAAGGTGGGCTCTGGATTGATTGGTTTGCATTGAAAAGTGTGCTCATTATTTACTGTTCATTACTCATGTGTTTACTTTAGCAATTGGCTTCCCCTGAGAGAGGCAGTCTCTCCAGGGTCAGTGGGGGCCCCAGATGTCAAACCATTAGAATTTAGAAAATAGAAGACATGATTCATGCACATCTCCAAGCTTAAAATCCTGTGGTTTATCAAACAAGACAAGTAAAGATTTACGGCTACATCTGTTGTTCACAGAAACCCTCCTATGAGGGACATTTTCTCGGATATTAAAACCAAGAAATCACAGAGCCTTATTCTCCCACAGAAGTCCACAAACCCGGTGTTCACCAGCCTCCACTGGTCACGAAGTTTTGAGGGGCTCTGGAAGGCTCTGGACAGAGAAGCAGGCAGCTAAGCAAGCCGCAGAAGAGAAGGCAGCACAACTCTGAGTTGAAGTGCAGGATGAGAACAAATCAGATGATTTTTTTTTTCAGATGGCCTAAGCCCAGGAAAATTTATGCTGCAAGAATAACATTTGCATTGGTAGATAAGATAGAGAATACTGTAGAACCCCAGTCTGTACTGTTGGCATTGGTGATGAATGACCTCGTTTTGGAGAACTTGCCATTTGCTTAGAAAGCCGGGAAGGTGAGCTGTTGGTAATTTCTACAGTGTAGCAACGGTATCTACCATGGTCTCCCTTTTCTCTGCATGCCTTCAGCGGATTGCCCATCCACTTCTGGGTGCTTATTTGTTCTTAGCTAATTACAGAATGAAGGAATGTTACAGTCTCACAGCTAGGGACAAGAGAAACTTACCTTTTTCCTTTCTTTCCTAGGAAAAATGGAACTCATCTCCTACCTAATTAGAGAGCCATGTGTGCAGGGAAGGGCAAATGCTGACTGCACACCCGAAGGATAGGAACCCCTTCCCTTCTTGCCGACAGCATACAGGGATTCCACTTCTTAGTTTTGGAGGCTACATAACAACCTGGAGTTGTCTTGGCTGGCACCAGGAGTCCCCTGGCCTTTGTGTTGCTGCTAGCTCTGGGATACGTGCACATCTTTCAACAGGTGCTTTTTGATCAACTAATCCAGTTACTCCAACAATGAATTTTTTGCCAGAAATGATTACAAGATGCTGCCGTCTCTATTTTAGGACAGTTTATAATATAGAGATGACAGCCTTCTAAGTCAGGCAAGCCCAGGTCCAAATCCTGGCTGAGTCACTTACCAGCTAGACAAATTTGGGCCCATCAGTCAACATCCTTGAACCTGAATTTCCTCCTCTGCAAAATGAACACCACAGCACCTACCCTGTAGCTTCACCAGAAGGTCAGATGACACTGTTCGTGAAAACCTTGCCATGTTGTAGACTTATTTTTTACATTTATACCCCAAACAACATACAAAAGTATTTTAATAAAACAAGATATTTGGGGCACCTGGGTGGCTCAGTCAGTTGAATGTCGTCCGACTCTTGATTTCGGCTCACATCATGAGCTCATGGTTCGTGAGACTGAGCCCCGATCAGACTCTGCACTGGCAGCACAGAGCCTGCTTGGGATTTTATCTCTCCCTTTTTCTCTGTCCCTCCTCCATTCACACTCACTCTCACAAAAATAAAAAACAAAAATAAAATTTAAAGATGCTTATTTTCACCTTTCATATTTGTTACTGTAGCAGTAAGTATTATTTCAAGGTGGAATCTTTTGAGAGGAGATTCATCTGCCCACTGAAAATGTTAGGAACCCCAGATGATCTGCTTGACTAGATGTTGTGTCCTCAGATGGGTGCTGGCCATTTTGAGGGTGTTTCAGGGCAGTTAGTATGTGCTTAATGTACTCCTGGTTTACAGAGCCGTTTCGCCAGGCACAGGGTAACCCAGTTGGAGCCCCCACTCCTGGCAGGCAATGTCTGAAGGTGACTGAAGCATTCTCATGCACCCCATGAGTGTCTAGGACAGCTTTCTTTATCTTCAGGGTGTCTTCCATCTGGAGCAGTCAATGGTTGTAGGAGAAACCCAGAGCAGAGAGAAGAGTTTTATTCTACCACATTGTAGTGGTCGCCCATACTGGTTCCAGGAAGAATGGTATCATTACCTAGATGTTCAGTTTGATCCTCTAAAACTCCCTGTAGCAAGTGACATACTCAGATACCAGATCTCCCTCCTACACATGCTGGCTTGTGCTTATTAAGGAGAGGTGTGAGGACTTCCTCTGTTCAGATACAGAGAAAGAGGTAATAAGAACTAACGTTTCTTGAGTACTTGCGATGTGTGCCACATGTGGTTCTGAGAATGTGACACATACACATTCACTCAGCCCTCATGCTCTGTATGAAGTGAGGACCATTATTACATCATACACTGAGACAGTAGTATTTATATTTGCCCAGATGACGAGACCGAGGCCCTGAGAAGTTCAGTGTCTGCCCCCAAGTTACACGGCGGGGGAAGGGAAGCTTGTAGATGTGGATTGGTGCTGAGCTACTGACGGGTCTTCTGTTTGACCACTGATTCTTCAGAGGTTATGAGTAGTCTCCTCTGATTTCCTTTCAAAACGCTGAGCAAAAGGATCCAGGAGAATTTCATCTCGTGCTCTTATCACTGCGTAGCATGACTATCTGGTACTTGTGTCTCTGACATGTCCCACGTGAGTACGGGAAGAATCCCTGCTCTCCGTGGGAAAAAAAATCAGCGTGCTTGCATGGATCAGAGACCCTGGTAACTCACAGGGGCCTCTCCAGAGGATCTCTTCTCTTCAGGTTCTAGCTGGCTGCTGTCAGCAACCTCATGGCCAGTGGCCAGCTGCTGCAGCAAAAGGGACTAGGTGGTTGCATGGCTGCATCTCTCATTGTAATTGGTCTTGTTTTCTCCTGCAACTATCTCCAGCCTTTAAAAAGGAACCCTCTTCTCAGCTCCAGTTAGGAAAACCCCAAGGAAAGGTGCTGATTGGCTACATCAGTTGCCATGGCCAGGGCAGTGAGGGACTATTTTTGGCCCAGCCTAGGCCATATGTCCACCTTTGACCAATCACTGTAGCCAGAAGAATGGGGTCACATCAGAAGATAGCAGCCCCCTTTTTGGCTGACAGGATTAGAAGAAGGGTGGGGGATGAGATGTCTCCCTGAAAAGAAGGAGCTCAAGTTCCAAAAGACAGAACAGATAGATGGGTAGACAGAATAACAACGTGAGCAGCAAATACAGAAAAATAGTCCTCAGGAGGTGTCTCAGAATGAGACAAACTGAGAATATAACTCTCTGCCAATATGCAGCAGGAAGTTTTGGCATTGGGATGTTGGGGGGCTTCAGAAGGAAGAATAGGGGTAAAAGGTGTATGTGAGGGAAGATTGGGGAACACAGCTGAGCCTACTCACCACGGGGCCTTTGCACATGATGTCTCCTCTTTCATAATGCTTACACTTTCATACTATCTGTAGCTGCCTCTGTTTTCATCCTTCAGATCCTAGTGTAAGAAATCTCTCATCTGAGAGGCTGATCCTGAGCCCATGAGATGAGTCAGGTGCCTCTTTTTTACTTCTCTTCCATAGACCCCTCCTTGCTTCAGAGCACTTACAGTGAATTTTAGTCATTTATTGAATTGTTTATTTGTTCCTTGTCTCTGGACTGTGTGTGTTGGTTCTCCTATGTATTGCCAATGCTTGGCAATCAGAGGGCACTCAATAAATGTTGGAGGAATACTGTCCTTGTATGAATTTTGTTTGTATGACATGATCAGAAGCAAATGTGCTGGGCCAGTATGGAGAGAAGATAAAGGACAAAGGATACATAGAGGAAAGACATGAGAGCCTGAGAGTCAGAAGTCAGAAGGAAGCAATAACTGACTGGGCCCATGTAATGCCCTCAGAGATCTCTGGGTTTCTCAGACTTTTCATTTGCGGGGGGGTTTATCTAGGCAAGTTTATCTGAATGTCCACGATGGGCATCTGGATTATCACAGTATGACCCTACTCCATGGTTGGTGTGTCTGAGGGGAGATGGGTTTCCAAATAGCTGACGGACGGACACCAGCTGGGCCATGGTGCTTTGTATGGTGTGAATTCTGTTTCCTGTCTTCATTCTCCTCTGCCTTCTCCATACTGCTCTTGGGGTGCAGCTGTTGGCCATGCTTACCTCTCACATCGTGATTCCAGAAAATTCCTTGCTGCCACTTCACCACACAGCAGTGAAGTCACATTAATGAGGCCAGTGCAGGGACCTGCTGTATTTTCAGAGCAGTATTCTGGGCACGTGTCTAACTCCCAGACGACCCAGTGGAGTTTCCCCTGAAAGGCTCTGGCATTGGTGCCCCGAGCAGTCTCCTCGCTTCAAGGTTGAACCCAGTGGCCCCGTGTTTTCAAAACATGAAATGATCATTGAGGAAAAGAAGTCAGTTGAGCTTGGCAAGTCCCCAGTGTCTGGGCACCATGCACTCCACTGTGAAAGGAAAATGCTGGCCTTTGAGCACACAAAAGGCATCTGACAGAGTTGGAAGAAGTGGCTTTTTACTACTTTCAGGAGGGATAAATTGGACTTTTAAAAAGGAGGCCTTCATTTCAGGGAGGCTAGGTTTGTACAGTGGCTGTCTGAGTGATATAGAAAGCTGATCTTGGAGACCTTCAATGTTGGATTCCCCCTGACCCGTTGCCTATTTGGGGGTGATAGCTAGTCTAGACAGCAAGCCACTACTTGGCCTCTGCCCCTACATACCCCCACCACAGAGTGATTTGCTGCTGTGGCTGATCAGAGCACTTTCCTCATGCTCAGAGATGAGCACGGCCAGGGTGAAAATGCCCTTTGCTTGTAGCTTTCTGGAATTCAAAGCATCTTTCTTGAAAAATTGGGCCTTTTGCCTCCAAGTGGGGATTCCTCTCCACTCTACAGACATTCCTGTTCAGCTGCTGTTCGCATGTCCACCATGGTGTCCACTGTCGCTGGCAGGCCTGATGCCCCCTTAGCACACTGTGGCTTCCATTAGGTCTGCGACTCTGTCCTGTGTCAGGCAAGGTGTGTGATCCCACTGGGCAGCCATCCCAGGTGTGAGGGTCAAACCTCACTCATTCCAAGCAATGTTCTTTTACTCTGAAGCCCTGGAGAAGTACAGTACCAAATTTTTGTCTTTGTAGTGTTGCTTGGATTTATTTAATTTTTTTCTTCCGTATAGAAAAACCCACAAAAACCAAGATGTATATGGGGAGAAGAGCATAGTGCCCCCCCAAACAGGTAGATTTGGCTGGATTTCTCTCCTAGAGATATATTTCTGAAACACTTATGAATGACTTGTATCCCATGTAATTCTGTACAAATTTTGTTGGCATATGTTAAGTGACCCCTTAGAATCCCACAAGAGTAATTATTAGTCATAGCCAGAATTTACCAAGCAAATCAGAACTCATTTCCTTCCAAGGACTTCCAAACCTCTTACATTCTTCCTATTTGTTTGTCTGTAAATTATATCTACATAGAATCAGAATAACTGGTGGGTTTGATCTGTGTGGTGGGTAAATTCAGAGATCTCTGAATTAATCAGAGCTTATTAAACAGAATGCCTCACTGATCTGAGGGTCTGAGTTGACAAAGAACAAGACCTTTCTGTGTGGACATGGCTGACTTCCTCTGGGGAACAGAAAAGGGGGGAAAGGTGAAGGAGCATTGGTTTTGCATTTAGCCAGCTTTGGGTGGATGTGTGTTGGAGGAGGGTGATGTTGGTGGCTGGGTTCTGATTGGTGGATACAGGGGTTTTATTTCTACTCAAGAAGAAGTATATATTCCAATGGATTTATTATATATCACCTCCTTCAAATATAGGGAAAAGAATCAGACCTAACTTTGACAATATTCTTTGCTGAAATATATGTGACTCCTTGGCCGTTGAAATCAGACATCACTCTGGAATTCATATTTTCTTCCTGTTTGGCACATTTCACTTATTTCAAAGCTCAGAAACACCAAATGTAAATTTAAGGGCAAACCCAGACCCCATACTTTACTTTCAGCTTACTAGAGCCATCTGCTCTCCTGCCCTCTTGCCACTTCTGTGGAGCACCTATTTGCCAGTTAGGTGATGAGTCTCTTGTCTATAATCTAGGAGGGAGCCGGTGGAATGGGGAGACAAGTGCATAAGGGTCTAAAGACCTAGAACGTCTCTGTTTGTGGTAATCCTCCAAAGTTATAGGCTTCAGAGCTATGAGGAAAATAATAACCCAGCTCTGCGGGTTCCCTAGGGAAGGGCAAACTGTCTTCAGCACCACTAACTTGGCTTCTAAACCATGAGGTCAGAAAGAGAAATGGCAGCCACAATTGCCATTCCCATACTTGCTGAACAGAAGAGATTTATTTACTTGAAAGAAATCCAGAAACAGTTCCCAGAGGAGAGGCCTGGCGGAGTTACTCTTTAAAGAAGTAATGGAGTTTCAACAACCAGAGACAAGTTCAAGAATCAGTATCAGAAGAGGTAGAAGGAGACAATGGTGATGGTGTGCAGGGCTCTGCCAGTTGTCTGAAGACAGTGGATGGAAGGTGAAGTCTGAGGCCCCCAGGGGAGAGGGTGCTATTGCAGACTCAGCACTGGGGCAGTGGCAGCCTCAGGCTACATTGGACTCAAACAGGACTTTGATCAAATGTGGCTGATGGGCGTGTTAGGTGGGTGCATTAAAAGCAAAGCTATTGGCTCTATGAGCAGGAAGCAGCCTGGAGCCCGAGACTGTGCAGTCATCGGGATGTCATGTCACACATCCGTAACACTGTTTCAGACAAGACCGTGTAGTAATGCCTGGGTCAGGCCAGTTTTGAAATCAAGATTGGAAGCCTTAGTCTTCCTGCTGCCCACTGAGCCAGGGTCAGGCTTACCTCTTTCTGGGCTGTCCCTTCCTCACACAGTAGGAGCCCTCTTCTCATCTCAGCTCAGATGCTGACAAGCTGTGATCTTGGTTTTCTCACCCTCATGGGACCCTGGCATCCCCACCCGGGAGCTGGAAGTGGTGATGGTCAGTAACTCACAGCCGAGCACAGGAACCTCATGGCCTGCTAGGGATGTACGGCTCTCATTTTCAGGTGAGGGACCCTGTGCATCCAGAACCAAAAGAGTGAACGCCGGGGTAGGGCTGACGTTGGCATGGACCCACTCAGTTCACTCACCAACAGGCCGTACTTCTAAGAATGCCAGGAAATAGAATGCCAGGAAATAGAAATACATTTATAAATATAAAGTGTGTATGCATGTATATATGCATATAGACTTCATGTTTATTTAAGATAGTTTAAGTTAATAGACTTTAAATTTAAAGCTTTAGGTTTCTAGAAAGTGGGTGAAAAACACCGTACACCTCTTGACCTCTACCTCCCAGTTTCCCTTTCTGCTAACATCTTGCATCACTGGTTCATTTGTTACAATTGATGAACAGATAATGGTATAGCACTTTTAACTAAACTGAATAGTTTATCTTAGGGTTCACTCTTGATGATGTACAGGTTCACGAGTTTTATCAAATGCATAGTGTCATGTATCCACCATTACAGTATCCTATAGAATAGTTTCCCTGCCCTAAAAATCCTCTGTGCCCTGCCCGTTCATCCCTCCCTCGCCCTAGCCTTGGGGAACCACTGATCCTTTTACTGTCTCCATAGTTCTCTCTTCCAGAATGTCATATAGTTGGAACCATACAGGAGCCTTCTTAGATCAGCCTTTTTCACTTAGCAATGCGTGTTTAAGGTTCTTCCATGTCTTGTTGCCAATAGCTCATTTCTGTCACTGGGTAATATTCCATCATCTGGATGTACCACGGTTTGTTTCTCCATTCACCGACTAAAAGACATCTTGGTTGCTTCCAAGTTTTGACAATTAAGGATAAAGCTGCTAAGAACAATTATGTGCAGGTATTTAAGTTTTCAGTTCATTCAAGGTAAATACCAAGAAGTATAGTTGCTTGATGACATGGTAAAAACATGTTTAGTTTTATTTTCTGCCAAGCTGTTTCGAAAGTAGCTGTATAGTTTCACATTCATACCAGCGGTGAATGGGTTTCTCTTGCCCCACATCCTCACCAGAATTTAGAGTTGTGAGTGTTTTGGATTTGGGCCATTCTAATAGGTACACAGGATATTGAGCATATTTTCTTATGCTTATGTGCCATTTGTATACCTTCTTTTGTGAGGTATTTACTCAGGACCCCTGTCCATCTTCTAATCGGGTTGTTCATTTTCTTATTGTTGAGTTTTAAGAGCTCTTTGTATATTTTGCAGAAGTCTTTTATCAGATAGTCTTTTGAAAATATTTTCTCCAAGTCTGTGGCTTGTCTTCTCATTCCCTTGACAGTATCTTTTGTTGAACAGAAGTTTTAATTTTAAGGAAATCCATTATATCAGTTATTTCTTTCATGGATCATACTTTTGGTATTGTATCTAAGAAGTCATCCCCCAACCCAAGGTCACCTAGATTTTCCCTTACATTGTCTTCTAAATGTTTTTTTAAATTTTTTAAATATTTGTATTTATTTTTGAGAGACAGTGCAAGCAGGGGAGGAACAGAGGGAGTGGGAGACACAGAATCCAAAGCAGGATCCAGGCTCTGAGCTGTCAGCACAGAGCCCGATGCGAGGTTTGAACTCCATGAACCGCAAGCTCACGACCTGAGCTGATGTCGGACGCTCAACCGACTGAGCCACCCAGGTGCCCCTTCGAAACTTTTTATAGTATTGTATTTTATGTTTAGGCCCATGATCCATTTTGAGTTAATTTTTGTGAAACGTGTAATGTCAGTGTCTGTATTCTTTTTTTTTTTTTTTTTTGCATTTGGATATCTAGTTTCAGCACTCTGGTGAAAAGGCTGGTCTTTCTCCATTCAAGTGCCTTTGTTTCCTGTATCAAAAATCAGTTGACTGTATTTGCATGGGTCTATTTCTCAGTTCTCTTTTCTTCTCCATTAATGTTTTTCCACCAGTATCATACTTTCTTGATCAGTATAGCTTTATATTAAGTGATAAAGTCAGGTAGTATCCACCTTCTGTCTTTGTTCTTCTCCAGTATGATTTTGACTATTCTGTCTTTTGTCTCTCTGTATAAACTTTGGAATCAATTTATTGATATTCAGATAATTATTTGCTGGGATTCTGATAGGGGTTGCAGTGAGTCTGCAGACTGAGTTGGGAAGGACTGACATCTTAACACTATTGAATCTTCCTATGCATGATATGGAATATCTCTCCATTTATTTAGTTCTTGGATTTCTTTCGTCAGAGTTCTCTAGTTTTCTTAATCAAGATATTGCACATATTTTATTAGATTTATACCTATTTAGTTCTCTTTTTTGGGTGCTATACTATAAATGGTGTTGTATTTTTAATTTACATTCCAATTGTGTATTGCTGGCATGAAGGAGAACAGTTGAGTTTTGTATATGAACTTTGTGCCCTGCAGCTATGCTATCATCATTTATTAGTTCCTGGAGTTGTGTTTTTGTTTTGATTCTTTGGGATTTCTTACATAGATAATCATCTAATCCATGAAAAAAGACAGTTTTATTTCTTTCTTCCCAATCTGTATGCCTTTTGTTTCTTTTTGTTTCTTTTGTTTTTAATGGCAGACTTTATTTATTTATTTACTTATTTATTTATTTATTTATTGTCAAGTTAGTTAATATACAGTGTATACAGTATAGTCTTGGCTTCACAGAGCTAGAACAGATGATCCTAAAATTTGTGTGGGATCACAAAAAAACCCAAATAGCCAAAGTAATGTTGAAAAAGAAAACCAAAGCTGGAGGCATTACAATCTCAGACTTTAGCCTGTACTACAAAGCTGTAATCATCAAGACAGTATGGTATTGGCACAAAAACAGAGACGCAGACCAATAGAATAGAATAGAGAACCGACAAACGGACCCTCAAATGTATGGCCAACTAATCTTCGACAAAGCAGGAAAGAGTATCCAATGGAAAAAGATAGTCGCTTTATTTTTCTTGTCTTACTGCATTGGCTTGGACTCTTCCGGTATGATGTTAAATAGGAATGGTGTGAGGGGACATCCTTGCCTTGTTCCTGATGTTAGGGGAAAAACATTTACTTTCTCATCATTACTTTTACTGTTAAGTCCTCCATGTGACATGGGGTTGTGGGTGCTCTGGCCATATTCCCTTGCCACCCACTCTTCCTTGTTGGAGGGCTATCTCTGGCTACAGAGCCAACTTAGTCCATATTTAGGAAAGGCCAGGAATGCTGAGAGTTAATAAAGCACCTGCTTTCTCATGTTAAGTATGATGTTAGCTATAGATGTTCTTTACCAGGTTGAGGAAGTTCTCCCCTATTCCTAATTTGCTAAGGGTTCTTTTTTTTTTCATCATGAATGGATGTTAGCTTTTGTCAAATGCTTTTTCTGCATTTATTAATAAGATAATATGATTTTTCTTCTTTGACCTGTTGATATTATGGATTACAGTAATTGATTTTTAAATGGTGAACCAGCCTCCATATCTAGAATAGATCCTACTTGGTCATGATGTATAATTCTTTCTATACATTTTAAGATTAGATTTGCTAATACTCTGTTGAGAATTTTTATATGTACATTCATGAGAGATATTCTATAGTTTTCCCTTCTTGTAATTTCTCTGTCTGGTTTGGTATTAGGGTAATGATGGCCTTACAGAATGAGGTAGTAAGTATTATGTGTACTTATATTTTCTGGAAGAGATTGTAGAGAATTGGTATAATTTCTTCCCAAAATATTTGATATAATTCACCAGTGAACCAAGCTGGGCCTGTTGCTTTGTCTTTTAGAAGATTACTAATTACTGATTCAATTTCTTTAATAGATACAGGCCTATTCAGATAGTATCTTTCTCCTTATTGAGTTTTGGTAGACCTTTTCATTCAAGGAATTGATCCATTTTATCTCAGTTGTCAACTTCTGGCCATATGGTTATTCACGATTTCCCTTCATTATTCTCTTATGTCCATAAGATCAGTGGTGATGGCCCCTCTTTCATTTCTGATATTAGTGATTTGTGTCTTTTCTCCTATTTTTCTTATAACATAGCTACAGATTGATCAATTTTAATGATCATTTCAGAGAACCAGATTTTGGTTTTGTTGTTTTCTCTACTATTGCCCAGTTTTCTTCTTCTTCTTCTTTTTCTTCTTCTTTTTTTTTTTTTTTGCAATTTATTTCTGCTCTAATTTTATTATTTCTTTCCTTCTGCTTCCTTTTTTTTTAATTTTTTTTTAACGTTTATTTATTTTTGAGACAGAGAGAGACAGAGCACGAATGGGGGAGGGTCAGAGAGAGGGAGACACAGAATCTGAAACAGGCTTCAGGCTCTGAGCTGTCAGCACAGAGCCCGACGTGGGGCTTGAACTCACGGACTGTGAGATCATGACCCGAGCTGAAGTCGGCCGCTTAACCGACTGAGCCACCCAGGCGCCCCCCTTCTGCTTCCTTTTGATTTAATTTTTCTTTTTCTAGTTTTCTAAAGTGGAAGCTTGGATTATTGACTTTGAATCTTCTTTCTAATATATGTATACAGTGCTATAAAATTCCCTCTAAGCACTGCTATTGTTATATCCCACAAATCTTGATACATTTTTGATTCATTGTAATTTTACTTAAAACATATTTAGGGGCTCCTGAGTGGCTCAGTCAGTTAAGCGTCTGACTTCGGCTCAGGTCATGATCTCACAGCTTATGAGTTTGAGCTCTGTGTCAGGCTCTGTGCTGACAGCTCAGAACCTGGAGCCTGCTTTAGATTCTGTGTCTCCTTCTCTCTCTCTGCACCTCCCCGCCTCAAAAATAAATGAGCATTAAAAAAATTAAAAAAACAAACAAACATTTTCCCCCTTCCCCTCCCCCATGGTCTTCTGTTAAGTTTCTCAGGATCCACATAAGAGTGAAAACATATGGTATCTGTCTTTCTCTGTGTGACTTATTTCACTTAGCATAACACTCTCCAGTTCACTGAGGAGGGCACCTCTTGGGATGAGCACTGGGTGTTGTGTGGAAACCAATTTGACAATAAATTTCATATTTAAAAAAATAATAAAAAAAATTTTTAAAAACATTGTTAAGTACCAAGATAATTTAACACATTTCAGGGTAATCACTAACCAGAATTGACTTTGTCAATAACCTTTTAGTTTATCTCTTTTTAATAAAAGCCAGCACAACACTACATGTGATATAAGTGTCCTGTCCTTGTCACCAGTCCTAATCACTCCCCCTGCCCACCATTCCCAGAAACAACTGCTGTCATGAAGGTGGTAGGTTTCTTTCCAATCCAGTTACTTCTACTGACTCAGGGGACAACCTCAATTTGTTTTACATCAACAGTGTGGACCTCATGGTTCCGAAAAGGAGAGCAGTCGGTACAGAAGATAGCAGAAGCAGGATGCATAGTTATCTAGTCTGAAATGCACAGATGTGTATTCATGCAGGGTTCATCCGCCCTAGTTTGGGATCTTCTAGAAGCAGGTCCAGGGCCAGCGATTCAAGGAAAAGTCTTTTGTTTGACATGCAGCATGTGGAGCAGGAAAGTGAGACAAGGAAGGGGAGAACTCTGGGGAAGGCACATCTCAGGGAAGTTGTAACTGTGATGAATGGAGCCCCTGCCCTCTGGGGACATGGGAGGCAGCGCAAAGCACACATGACAGATGAGGAGGCGGGATGTTCACCACAACCTCCCTTAGCCAGTGACGGAGAGGAGCTCCTGCATCCACTGGGCCCCTAGAATTCCTGGCCATGGACAAAGTTGACTCTGGCAGCCAGAAGGAGCCCTAGGGCACAGAGGTGCAGGTGGCAGCAGGTAGAAATCAGGCATGTGTCCTCTGCATTTGTCAACTTGAGGGGATGTGAACTACCCACTGAGAGCACCAGCTAAACCTCTCATAAAATGCCTCTTTGCTAAAAGCTTAGCTTATTTAGTAATTATGTAAAAATTAAAAAAGGAAGAACCTGTGCCAGGTCCTGGGATCTCGTTCCATCCTTGTAAGAACCCTGTGAAGAAGGTGGTGTTACCTTTATCCCTGTTGTCCAGATATGGAAAATGAGGCTGGCCAGACTTCACTCAGCAGTGGCTGATGCCAGCACCAGAACTCTTGACTCACCTGTCAGGACCCCACACTGCCTGTCAGAGAGTGTGGCTCCAGTAACCCTTGAGAACATTCAGGAAGGTGTCAAAGGAAGCTTATTTCGAGCCAACTTTTAGAGGGCAGCATACAATGAGTGCTGGGAGCCTTTTAATTAAACACTGAAAAAGCACGGGAGATTGAAAGTAAGCTGCTTCAATGGGAAGGCTAATATTTACAGATTAAAAAACATGTAAAATTCTGGAAATACAGGGCTCTTGTTAGGGCTGATATAATTACCGAGTTCTCGTTTCCTAGCAATACGGACAAAGATGTTAATTCTCAGCTCACAGTTGGCCTTTAGACAAGTCTTGGATTTGATGGCTCCCTGCAGCCTGTTGCCAGGGGACATGTCTTTGGGCGTTCTATTGGAGGCAAGTGTCCCGGCGCAGCACTCCGGGAAGGATGGAGTTACTCTTACTCTCTGCATTCAGGTGACTTGGAGGAGTCATTTGAGCAGCAAATGACTGAAGGGAGAATAGCCTTTATGTGACCTTGACTCATTCTACCAGAATGTCTGCCTACGGGGAAATCTCCTGAGCCAAAAACAAGAGGACTTCTGTCTAGCCACTAACCGGCTGTCAGACTTTGGACATGTCCACGGAACTCTGTGGACTTAGTGACTTTTAGTCCGTCCTGTTCAGTTCTAACAGGACGTGGCAAACAGGTGAATCGGTGAACAGAGCCTGTGTCAGATGCCCTGTGTGCGCTCACGGTGCTGAGAGTCTACTGCCAGTGTCTGCCACTAGCTCGTACCACCTTGCGTCCCTAAGTGGGCCTTGATGACTGATGACTTAGGCCAAGCCTGGAGGCTCACTACAGGGCTCCCTTGTCTACCATCTTCCCTGTGACTTGGATGAGGACGCTGAAAGCATGCACACCCACTTGTGGACTCCATAAAGCTGGAAGGATGGGCAGAAATTACCTGGTTCAATTACTTAAGATAGATGTAGTTGCTGTGATAGGTAGGACCCCAGATTTCAGCGGCTTAATACCACGGAAGATCCTTTCTTACTCTTGCAGGGTCCTGTGCAGTATCCAGCAGGCACTCTTCCATACAGCGACTCAGGGATTTAGGGACCTCTGTCTTCAACTCACCATCTGCTGGGATCTCCAGGGACTTAGGGACCTCTGTCTTCAACTCACCATCTGCTGGGACCTCAGGTGTTCCCCTCCACCTGGCAGATGAGGAAGGAGAAAGCATGGAAGACCACAAGGGAGATTTGAAAGTGCCAGGCCTGGAAGTGGTGCCTGTCATTTCTGCCCATGTGTTCTTGGTCAGGACTCCTATATGTGGCCACACATTGCAAGTGAGGTGGATGGGCATGGGTTTTGCTGGAGTTACAGCCAACGCTGCTTCAATCATGTGAGAGCAGAAGCGGGATTCACAAAGCAGGAGCCTTTAATAAGAGGGTGTATCTTAAAAGATGAAATTTGGTGGAGATCAATTATATAAAGTCAGGTTCTTAGTTCAGTGAAAGCCTGTCTACAGAAGCATGGGATGGAGAAGATGTGGCTTAAGAGCATCACACCTGTAAGTGGCTCTAAGCTCCCTTGGGTCTGCACTGCACATACTGAATAGCTAATGTTTGCCAAGTGCTATGTCCAGTCTGTGTGACAGGCACTGTTCTGGGCATTTGCATGCATGATCTCATTTTCATGGCCTCCCTCTGCGTTTATGTTCTCATCACCCTGACTTTATAGATCAAAATCCAGAGTGGAAGGAGACCAGCTAATTTGCTCAAGGTCACACGGCTCCCTTGGGGCAAATGAGATTCAGGTCCATATCAGCCTTGTTCAGATTTCATGTCTTTCTAAAGGAATGGATTTCTGGACCAGAGTGGAGTAATCCTACTGTCCTCCACGCTAGATAGACACCCTGGGATGTTCATGGTTGTTCTTGGTGCCACACTCTGGCAGAAGGGGAAGGGTGAGCTCAGTGGTGAGGGGCAGGCATGATGTCAAAGCCCTGTCCTGCAGGTGAGACTGGATGCCTGGCGCTGTTTGGTCTGGAGAAAGAGCAGTTGGGGTGGCACTCCATCTACTTGAATGAATGAAAGTCTGTGTAGGCTATTTTTCAGAGCCCTGAGCAGTATGACCAGTTCCCTGAACAGGTGCAATTTGGGGAGGCAAAATTCTGTTCTGAATAAGAAAGAGCATTTTTTTCTTTCTTTCTTTCTTTCTTTTTTTTTTTAACACAGAGACAGGAAGATGACAGGTTCACTATCACTGGAAGTATTTGGGCCAATGCTGAGCATGATTTGCTAGTGGTGTTTGAAGGAATTCAGACACCCCTTGGGGATGATGGCCATTTCTCAGTGATACTGCTCCAGGATGCCCCAGTGGTAGATGGTCCACTTTCTCCTTTGTTCCCTCAAGTATGTCCTTGGAAGAGCCTTGTTGCACTTGGGACACCTTAGTGAACTTAATCTCTTCAGTAGATTTAATGCACCTTTACATCTCCAGTGGTTGGCACAGAGTGGGGACTTAATAAAGGCTTATCAATGAATGAATGCATGTTGGTTTGGGAGGTAGGGACACATGATTTCTTGGGTCCCTTCCAACCCCAGGATTTCATGCTTCCATGCACAGAACGAGCCCTTCTCCTCCCAGCACTAACCAGTGCATTTAGCTCCTCCTACCGTAGCTGGTTCTGAGTCCTGGGGGAGGTCCACAGCACCAGCCACCTTCTCCCAAAATGTAGGATCCAGGGGTACCACAAGTCCTGCATAGGAAAGGATGGATGGGCCTAGTCTCCAAACCCTCACCTCACTGCTAGACACAGCACCGGGCTCAGTGCTTTGAGATTATTTTAGCATTACTAATTAACATTGTCAATACTGATAGCTGCCATGTATTGGATGTTTATTATGCACAAATAACAGATGGTTACTTAGCACAACCTCTTTTAAATAGTCTTTATAATCCACATTTTCCAACATGAAAACAAAATCTTAGGTTTCAGAGAAGATATGAGGCTGATCCTGGATGCAAGCCCGGTCCTCCCTAATACCATGTTTCCCCGGCAGGATGGCACATAGCTTCTCTGAACTTCTCTGAAATCACAGTGTCAGACAGGTTATTATTTGCCCTTTTCTCCCCAGAAGCAGCCTTTAATGGTTCCCCAGGTCAAGGTTGTGTTTGTGCCCATGAGTAATTGGACGAGGCCCCTGCGGTCATGGTTAAGGGTATGAGGCTGGATTCAGACCACTTTTGGGTCCAGTGTAGGCCCCACCACTTAGCAGCATGGCATCCCGAAGTGACACCTGTGCTAATCTTGCAGGCACTTGTCAAGGATTTGGACACGTAAACCACACAAAGCAACGCAGCACAGTCCTGCCACCTCATAAATGCTCCATAAACTATTAGGACGGGAGCAAGAGTGGAAGTCCTGGAGGTCATTTCCTCACATCTAATCTTTTCTCTCTTTTTTTTTTTTCAGGTTTAAGATAAATATCTTTATCTTATTTTTTTGCTTAAAATTTTTTTTAATTCCAGTGTCGTTACATATGGTGTTATCTTAGATTTGGGTGGACGATATAGTGTTCAGCAGTTCCTTAATGGAGAGGGAAAGCCACACTTCCTGGGCAGGGAATGCACAGGGGAGTGGCGGTCCCTGGGCACCCCCTGTGGGCAGCCCTGGCTTGGTACATTCAGGAACTCTGCCCTGATTATCCAGGATCCCCTGAAAGCAGAGCCCGAGATAAGGACTCATGTGGTTCATGAGGAGAGTGATGACAGAAAATTGGAGTGAGGGGCAGGTGTACGGTCAGGAAGGAGGAGGCACCAGTCAGGGGAGCAGTACTGAGTGCAGTGCTTGGGGCTGATGCGGCTCCATGGCGCTCAGGCTGGGCAAATCACCCTGCAAAGTTGTCTGTCTGCAGGGATGGCTGCAGGGAGGCTTCTCCTCCAGCCTCCGCCCCCAGCGGCTGAGGACCACTCCCCCGCACTTCTAGGGCCCAGGAAAGCCCAGAGGCAGAAGGCCGAGAGCCGATGCTGGTGCTGGAGGTGGGACTCTGCCTGGAGATGCGGGATGTGCCCCAAAGCCACAGCTGAAATAAAGGGCCCAGGGTCCACTGGTCCCAGGCTGCAGTGGCTCATGACCTGCCTTTTCAGGAAGCTCATCTTGATGGTGCCCCAGGCTGGGGCCTTGAGTCAGGAGCTGGGCAAAAGCCTTGCCCTCGGTCAGGAAAATGGAAGGTTCTCAGGTCTTCCCAGCCATAGTACCCAGCTCAGCCAGAAGCCCGGGCCTGGAGCTCGTGCCCTGAACTCTTGCAGCCCTCCCAATACTGTTGATTCTCACCCTGTCCTCAAGCTTGCACATTCCACTGGCTCAAAAGTGCCTGGCAGACGAGATGCTTGAGAACCTCTTCCTGGCTGGTCATGTTCTCAAACCTTGGAGATTTGGGGAAAGGGGAGGAACATATTACTACTGTAGGCTCTCTTGTGAGCCCCGGCCTCCTACCACTGTTCTGTGGCTAGAGGTTCAAACCCTGGCCCTGGAAGCATCGCCAGGCAGGCGGAGCTTTCCAGATACTCTCTGTGTTGAAACTTTATTGAAAAGAAACATAAAGCAGAAAATAAGGGGAAAGGCAATACTTTCTTTTTTTATAACCTTCATATTCATTCATTCATTCATTCATTCACTCATTCAGTATTTCGTGAGCATCCCCTTTTCCCTGAGGAACAGAGAGCTCTAGGGTTCAGTCCTCAAGGCATAAACAGTCTGGGGAGAGGAGGCAAAGGTGTGTGTCACTTTGAAAAGAACCAACATGGAGCATTCATCACCTGTGCCAAATGAGAGCATTGTGGTTCAGAGGTGCTGTGTCCCCACGAGATAGTGTGACCACAGCACATGCCTTTTCTCTGGCTCACAAGACATCAGATGAGACACTTCTGATGACATGATGAAGATCCTTCCACTAAGCGATAAACTGGACTCACTTTAACATTCAGATGATAGTCAACCAGCAACATCTAGACTCAAGGCAGCTCTCAGTGACGCTCATTCCGTCTTCTCTGCTCTCTGCCAGTCTGCTTCCCATTCTGATGCCATCTCCCCAGCCCTGTAGTGAGCAATGAACAGTCTTTCTGTGGGGAGGAGGAGAAGGTGAAGGGGAAGTAGGAAGGAGGAGTGTGCACAGAGGAAGGAAGCCCTCCCTCTGTGCACGGTCACTTGTCACATTCTGTATCAGAAGGTTGCCATCTCTGTATGTGCCCACCCCCACCCCACCATATGGTAAGTTCTTGCAGTCAGTGACCACCTTTCTTGAGATACCACTAGCTCACAGAACACTTCTATGCAGACTGGAAAAAGGTGCCCCTTGTGCCGGTCACCGTCTGTGGTCACTGGGCCTAGTGAGCAAATGGCACCTTGGTTCATATAGGTCTTTTGGAGTGTACTTCCGGGGTTCGTGCTAGTATTCTGTTTCTTGACCCAAGTGCTGATTACCTGGGTGTGTTCAGTTTGTGAAAATTCATCAACATATGATTTATATACTTAAGTTACGTAATGCTTAATGACATTTACAAAAACATTAAAGGAATATGAACATATATATTTAAAAACACTCTTTCCTCCAACTTGGCTTGGCTTCTTCAGCTAGGGGTTTTGTGCACTGCACATCCTGTACAACTGTGCATGGCTTCCCTGACCTTCCTCAATACCTTATGTCTCAGGGAGGGCTTCCTGAAACTGTGTCTGGCCTCCGGCGGGTCATCTTGTTAATTGGTGTCTACTTGATCTATTCATCAGTGTGTTGAGCCTCTGTGGCCCTCTGAGCAGAGACAGCTCTTTGTCTCCTTCGTTGCTAGTGACAGCTCAGCTGTGTGGCACACGGAGAGGTCACTTGTGCGACCCTGAGAATTTTGTCACTGGAGCTAGTCCCTCTTTTGCAAGAGCAAATGAAAGGTTGGCCGGCAGCTCCCTGTGCATGAGAGATTTTGAATGATGGCTCCAAATGCGTGTAGGACTGGGAGATTCTCAAGGTCATTGGAGAGGTTGCATTTTCAGCTGCTGATAAATAGCTTTCAACTGGTTTCTTAGTGACTCTATCCCTTTCTGGTGCTGTTTCCCTCGTCCCTCTTCCCTGCACACCTGCCTCAAGAGTGGACTACACAGTCTTTGTCATGCAGCTGGAATCTTAGATCTCAAAAGGAAATCACACTTAGGCTCTGTTTTTTGTTTTTTGTTTTTTGTTTTTTGCTTCTTAGCAATGCTCAAATGGGTTTTCAGCCCCAGTAAAGACTTACCAAGAGCCTCCCTCCCCACCCTTTTTGCTTTTCTTGATATCCTCAGTCTGTGCACATGTCATAAGACAAGATTCTCTGTGTGGCTATTTTCAGGAGCCCAGACCACATCTCGTCATAGCACAAGAACATAATTCAAAGAAGCCCGGCTCTGCTCTGGGGAAGCATTGCGTGTGAGAGATAAGACGCTTGGGGGCTTATCCCACAAGTGCAATAGTTTATTTCAGCCACAGACCAACAGTTGAGACGCCAAGGGGAAGAGATGGTGTACTTTTTAAAGAACAGGGTTAGAATTTTCCAAGGGGGGTTACGATTTATCAGAGGTTCACATCAGAGCCCACTATCTGGCCATCAGGCTCCCAGCGGTATTTCTGTCCTAATTGTATTTACTGTTGTCAGTGGCAGAGTTAAAAAAATGAAATGGAAAGCAGGTGGCTGATGTGGGACCTGAGGGGTGTGGTGTGTGTGTGTGTGTGTGTGTGTGTGTGTGTGTGTGTGTGTGTCTGTCTGTCTGTCTGGAGGGGGAGGTGAAGTGGTGGACAGACGAATGAAGGAAGATGTTGAGACAGGTAGGATACTCTGGATGCTTAACTGGAATAACTGAGGTACTCGGTGGGGGCTAGGAAATAAGCAGAGGACAGCAGTTGACCCTTAGTGAGAGGACCCACAAGGCACCTTAACTCTGCCCATCCACAGGGAGGGCATTGTTGAGGGCTGTGGGGAGATCCCTTGGGTCACACACCCTGCTCCAGCCCTTTGGGGGAGAGAATGCATTGATGCAGCAGAAGCATGCTGTCCACCACCAGATTTCCTTTGGGAGCCTGGTCAAGTTTTGGAGGTCCTTAGATTCTGATCTTAAATGAAAAACTAATGTCTAAGGAGACCCGAGGAGTGGTTGGGGTTGGGGGCAGTAGTTGATGGTGGAAGAGAGGAGCCTGGAGACAGGTGGCAAGCATTCAAGTTCTGATTGAAGCATATTTGCAACATTTGTTTTAGATGCTCCCAGTCTCCCTGGCTTGCCTTTGCCCTCCATGTACCCAAGTCCCCCCTTTCCTTTATGCAGGACTCCTGCATGTTCTCATTCCCATCTGAGCTCCTGCCTCTCCCCAGCTCATTTGCAGGCCCTCTTTTGTCCTTGTCCAATGGGGACATCAAAAACAGATGCCCAGGAGAGGGCTTTGAGGAGCTGAAAGTGTTCGCAGGCTGCCCTGTGTGCCTTTAAAAAGACTAAAATTACACCCAGAGGCTTCACTTACTGCAAGAATTTGGAAGGATTGCCAACACCACTGAAAGGACCATTTTCTGCTTTATAAGCCACTGTCTCCAAGTTTTAATGAATCACTCCTTCCAGAAATCTGACCACCTTGGTGACATTACGATCTCCTAGTTCAAAAGGCAAAGATACTGGAGGTTACCAAGTGTGCTAAAAGCCAGGGATTTAGAGACAGTTCTGATGTAATTGAATATTTATGGACACACAGTGTGGGGAGAGGCCGAGCAGCCACCTTGCACACTTCCCAACCATCTAGGGAGTCGACTGTCACCAGGTCAGTGGAGGGGAGACGCATCAATGTTATGTGATCCCCAACCTCTGACCCTCTGATTCATGATGGATTAAAGGCTCACTGAGGGAATCTTTTGCACTGGTCCTATATTTCCTGTTTTGTAATAGGATTTCCAGGTAATTCACAACTGTGAGGTAGATATGGGGGGGGGTGTCTTGATTTCAATATGAGATTTGAAGAATCTGTTATGATTCCATTGGAGGCAAGACAGATAACTGGGCATGAGTACAGCTGGCATGTTAGTAGCTGGTGGACAGACTGCTTCAAAAATGTGATTAATGTTCTTTTTATGAGGAGGGGTCCTCTATCACGGCATGTCTGCACTTGACTCTCCAGGAAGTTCAACATTTTCACAAATAATAGCGAATTAGAAAAGTCAAGCCATAAAGAATTTCAGAGAAGACATAAAAGGCATAATTATCACATTTGCAAAAGATCCGAGGGTTGCAGTAGTGACCACAAAGTGTGACCAAGAGCCAAGATCCTGGGCTGTCTCCACAGCCTGCAGATGGAGGAGACGAAACTTAATTGGGGTAAGTGCAAAGTCCTACACGGACGTCCCAAAACCAGCTACGCAAGTACAGGATGGTGAACACTGGCTGAAGAGCACTTTCTGTAGAGTGCTTGTACCTTCTGGTTTTGTTCACGTCCCTGTGACCCGATATGGCTGAGGATGTGCATTAATAGAAAGAACCCAGATGATAGCATTGCTCTCAGACCCCCCTCTCTTCCTGCCCTCCTTGTCACTTGCTCTGTGTTTCGTTATCAACAAGGAGACTTTTAATGCCTCCTTGAAGACTTCCTCCTCACATCTCAAGCCTATTCCTGAGCCCAGTATTTGCAAGTAGAATGGAACCATTATGGGTCACACGGAATGACTGGCTATGAGAACCCATCCCCTGAGCAAAGTCGGGATCCTGGCAGAAAGGAGGGGGTAGCTGGCTGCTGGGCAAGCAGCTGAAAATGTCAGCGACTCTAAGGTCCTCTAGTTCTTTATTTTCCGGAAAGCCTGCTACAGCACTGGGTCATTGGTGGGTCAATTAATTAACTATCAGATTCTTCATCTTTTCTCCCTTGTGGTGTTCGTTGGTCATGGGTGTGTGCTCAGCCTGAACATAGAGCAAGCTGAAAATGCCTGGGAATCAGTGCCCCAGGAGCAAACTTCACCAGTGGTGTACAGGAGTTGGCAGATAAATGTCAGCTTCCCTGCCTCTTTGTGGAACAATTCAAAGTGATTCAACATCTCTCTCAGAGCGGCCTCGGTGGGGTTGCCCAGCGAGGTTACAAGCTTGTGACTACACCCTGTATTGGCTTCCTTTCCCGCTCCATTACTGCTGCTTCCTGGGACCACTCCCCAAATCAAGTACTTATTTGAAGGTCAGTTTCTGGGGGAACCCAGATGAAGATAGAGGCTGAATTATTACAACCATATTTGGTTGGGAGATGAAAATGACAAGTGTGTCACCACATATCAGTTCCTTAAGCTACACCCAGTAGGCACCTATTGTATACAAGGAACTACACTCTATGTTGCACATTTTTACACAGATGAGTGGGTTTGTAGTGTACTGGGGAAGGTGAAGTACATACAACCCACCCTGGAAGTTCTCTGCACTGCCTGGCAGGGAGTGTCCCCCAAGACTCATGTTCTCCTCTTCTCCATCTTTATTCGTAAAACCTTTTCTTAGCCTTGAAGGAAAAGAGAGGGTAGGATGCTGTTGCGTTGGGCCCACAATTAGGAAGCCTGTTGAGGACGTCCTATGGCAAGAGAAGGTAGGTGTTCATTCCCTGGAGGAGCAGGCCTGCATTGCATTTTTCAAACCCTGCCATGCTGTTTTCTGATGGCCAGCACTTTAGTAACCACCCTCTCTCCCAAACTGCCCCTCTGGTGGCTCAGAAATCCTGTCAACCTACAAAACCCAAACGCTGGCCACAGGGCAAGGCAAGCTGGTGGGAGCAAGGACTGGCTGGGGCAGTGACTTCTGCTTGGTGGGGGTGGGGGCGGAGTGGGGGGGCTCTGACCTGAGAGTCTGTGCCATGCCTGGTCACCAGCCTGAGTATGTAGCACTCCTCATACCCTGGCAGGCGTGTTGTGTTCGCGGACGCAGAAGACGACACTGAGACTTTGTGCAGAGCCTCCCCATTAATGTCTTGGAAGCTTAAATATTAGAGGCTGAGCTTTCTCTTGGGATTAATATAAGGGGAGGCGTGTGCCAGATACAGCTCCTGCATGAGCTCTCTGGTGCTATAAAAAGAAACGCTGCAAAGGGCATCCAGAAAAATATCTCAACCCAAGAAAAAAATGAATAACGTAGCATTTACCAACATGTGGCTTGGGATGTCAAGGGAAAGCCTCATGGCACAATCCCAGATCTTCTTGGAGCCTCACATTTATGACCAGGGTCCCTGGTGGAGGCAGAGGGACTGTACACAGGAGGGCAGGGTTCTGGTGCCTCATTTGCTGTGTGACCTGGGGCAAATCAGTTTCCCTCCCTGGGCTTTAACTTTCAAATGAAGGAATGAAACTGGGTCATTTTTAATCACCCCCCCCTTTTTTTTGCATGCTATAAATTCTGGCTATAATTAATATAAATTACTTATGGCCTCTATTTATTTTTTTTACTCAAAATGAAAATGCTTTATTGAATTCTGTTTGAAAAAATGTGTATTCTAACAATTTAGATGATTTACTCCCACTGAATAGAAGAACATCCATGAAAATGTCAGTGGTGGGGCTCCTGGGTGGGTCAGTGGGTTGAGCACCTGACGTCGGCTTAGGTCATGATCTCACGGTTCATGAGTTCAAGCCCCACATCAGTCTCACTGCTGTCAGTGCTGAGCCTATTTCAGATCCACTGCCATCCGGTCTCTCTCTCTCTCTCTCTCTCTCTCTCTCTCTCTCCCCCCCCTTTCCCCATTCATGCTCTCTTTCTTTCAAAAATAAATAAACATTAAAAAAGTATTCAATAAAAAAAGAGAAATTTTACCCTTGGAAATATTAATATCTAGGTATATTCGAGAAGTAGTACAGTGGGGGAAGCTTCCTAGTGTTCTACCCTAAAACTGGCTCTTTGGGCTATTTATGAAGCTGGGCACATTTGTGCATCCCGACGGCTGCGGATCATTCATCATGGGACCCAAGTCCCCTTTGAGGACAAATACTCTCTGGGCGTGTGACTGGCCGGCTGTTGTCCCATCTGGAGGAGGGTGAGGGCGTCAGCTGGGAGAGCAAGTGGGGCAGTCCCCAGAGAAAGAACCCCACGGGGCTTCTCCAGGAACCTCCTCCGGCTCACGATAATTGGGAGTGGGGACTCCAGCTCTGAGGCTGGGAGGTGGCGAAGCCTCAGGACTAGGTGCCCCCGGGGGAGTCTCAGAGAATCCAGGGGACGGCGATGGACTTGTTCTCCAGATTTTTCCTCCCCCGAATCCAGACCATACACACTCTGCAGTTACATAATTACCCTTTTCTGTGTGACTTGTGCACACCTGCGCTGGTAGGGCTGGCCGGAAGCTGCAGTGCCGCCTAAGTCAGGACGTGTTCTGGACTCATTTACTCTACATCCTGTAACAAGGGTGGCTTCAGGCCTGCCTCTCACACACGTGCACGCGCACAGGCACACACCGCCATGTCCATGTGTGTCTGCCAGTGTCCTCTCCATTCTTGGTCCCACTTGAATAAAGTCAGAGGAGGCTTCCTACATAGCCTTTCAGTGTAGCTACATAAACGTTATGTCTAACCAACTCCAGCCTTATATTTGGCAGGAGTCCAGGCTGGTTTTTAAAAAAATTCCATAGACCTTTTTTTTATATATAAAATGTGCCATATTGACCCTTTTTAAAAAATAACTGCTTATTTATTTTGAGAGAGAGAGAGAGAGAGAGAGAGAGAGTATGTGCAAGAGGGAGAGGGGCAGAGAGAGAGAGAGAGAGAGAGAGAGAGAGAGAGAGAGAGAAAGAGAGAATTCTAACCAGGCTCCATGCTGGCCGTGCAAAGCCTGATGTGGGGCTCGAATTCACGAGCTGTGAGATCATGACCTGAGCTGAAGTCAAGAGTCAGACACTTAAAACCGGCTGAGCCGCCCAGGCACCCCTAACCCTTTTTTAAATGTACAGTTCACTAACACTAAGCACGTTCTTGTTGGTTGTGCAACTGTCACCACTTTCCGTCTCCAGAATTGTTTTCATCATGTGAAACTGATGTTCTGTCCTGATTAAACAAATTTCTCATTCCCCTCCTCCTCCCAGCCCCTAGCAAACACCATTCTTCTTTCTGTCTTTCTAAGAATTTGATGACTCTAAGTACATTATAGAAGAGGGATCCTATGTTTTGTCTTTCTGTGACTGGTTTATTTCATTTAGCATAAAGTCCTCAAGGTTCATCCATGTCGTAGTCTGTGACAGATTTCCTTCAGTTCTGAGGCTGATTAATATTCCATTGTATGGATATACCACATTTTATCTCAGACTGTGTTTTTCACTGCTGATTGAGCGAGCAGTCTATTTCATGTTATTAATATATATCTTGTGGCCGTCCATATTGGAAATATAAGAATTATATTTAATTCTGTGGGGAGAGTGGAAAATATTGGTGAGTTTTTGCTATGTGAGCTTTATCAAGTCCCTTACCTTGATGGACTAGAAAATTGTTAGCTGTAGACACTGGGGAGCTTGGGACACACTTGCCTTCACTCATCAGAGTGGTTAAAACAATAGTGTGATAGTCAGCCTTGCTCAGAACTCAC
Source organism: Panthera leo (assembly GCF_018350215.1). Taxonomy (NCBI): domain Eukaryota; kingdom Metazoa; phylum Chordata; class Mammalia; order Carnivora; family Felidae; genus Panthera; species Panthera leo. The sequence continues at coordinate 44,265,129 of NC_056681.1, forward strand.
TTCTCCCCTCCGGTGTGAGCCCGGGGTCATTGGAGTATCCTTAGATTTTAGAGCACACGGGTACAGGATGCAAGCGTGGTGGGTGATAGGTCAATCTTACTGGACTTGATTGAGTGATGAACATGGTTTACTGAGTTGAGTTGCTTTTAATGAAAAGTATATACATTCCAATATATTTTATTTTTTTAATGTTTTTTATTTTTGAGAGAGAGAGAGAGAGTGAGCAAGCGTGAGTGAGGGAGTGGCAGAGAGAGGGGCGCAGGGGGCTGAGGATCCGAAGCAGGCTCTGCGCTGATAGCAGTGAGCCCCTTTTCCAATATATTTTAAAGAGATACCGATCATAAACCTGAACATCGAGGCTGGTCTTGTTATAGTTACCAGTAACTTAAAGATTCCTATTTAGGGTTTCCCTAACATCGTTCCCTTTAAGGATCCATCAGGTAAGACAGCCAAGTACAAATGGATTTCTTTTAAGATTTCCTCATATTAATAACCTGCTCATTGCCATTCTTCATATCTTTCAGTTGTGGAAGGTGTGGGAACGTGGGCATGTGCCTGACATATTGTTCTTTTAAGTTCTGGATACATTTGAGACACCATGTAAATATTTATTGATTTTTATTGCATGGACTGTATTGACATAATGCAATATTAAGGAGACTCTTAGTCCTGGATGGAACTTTAGAAAGTAGTTGTTCTTCTATCCAAATATAACGTGTGAGCTTTGTTAAATATTTAATAAATGGTCAATAACTATTTCTTTTAATATAACCAATGTGATGTCTCTGTGGAAGTTGAATGTAGATTTGTGATCTTCCGGTAGTTGAGAGATGCGGGGAACCTGGGGAGTGTCTTCCTCCCACTGATAACATCCCCCTCACTGGGACCCCAGCACCACCAAGGCTGAGAGATAGCAAATGCCAGACAAGCCTGTAATTTCTGCCATTCCTCAGCCCTGCCAGCTCTCAAACGTTAATTTTGCACATAGGAATCATCAGGCATCTTGTTAATATGCAGATTATGAGTCAGAAGGGCTGGAGTGGAACTAAGGTTCTGCATCTCTAACCAGCCTAGATGAGGCTGATGTTGCTGGTCCCACCGCTCTGTATAAGGAGGGCTCCTGGGAACACAGGGATATACAGGAGTGGGGGGGGCTCTGGTCAGGTGAGGGACCCCTCTGGGGCACAAAATGCAAGGGGGGCTGGCTTTCAGTGTTATGTAAGTGCACTTAGGGCTGCTCTTCTTCTCTGGGCGTGCTAGTATATGGCTGCCTCGACCCCAGGGGACTCCTTACATGCTGCACCCTAAGTTCCTCCCTCACCCCACACTAGAAAGGAAGCTTTTGGTCCAGGGAATTGGGGACATGATGTGCTGCTCTAACCTGAGTTACCCCATGGGCCAGTGCAGTGGAAAGTTTGACCAGAGATTCCCAGTCTCTCTTGCTCCCTCAGCTGACCTTGGACAGCCACCTAGGCCCACCTAATTGACCCACTGCCTAACCGGGTCAGGGCAGGACTCCCACATAGCTCAGTCTGTCCTTTCACTGCCTGATGGGTACAACCTTTTAGAAAGAGCAAATTTTCTCCCGAATGCTCCGTGGTGTGATGTGTGCAGTGCCCCCACACCCACCCGCCCTGTGGCAACAAGCCGGGGGGATGCTGAGTGAGTCAGTGACAGGGCTGTGACTTGAACACTTGCTGTGTCTTAACTACTTCCTCAGCTGAAGCGAGACCGATGGAGCATGCTCAGTACAAGCCATCTTACGTTGATGTTTTTCCCTCCAGGTGCTTATCATGGGTAATTAGACTCTCTCCCACATGTTAGCCATGTGAGGGATCACTGCAAAGCCTCTACATGTTCCTCTTTGCAAGTCTCTAACTCTCCAGTGAAATTCAATTATCTGAAAGGAAAAGAAAAGAAGGATGAGTGGTTAGCTGACAGCTGCATAGCATGGGCTTTCCTGGATGGTTCCAGTGGGTGGGTGGCAGGATGTACATTTCCTGGTGGGATCACATGACAGAGAAGACCAGACTTTGGTTGTTCTCAAGCTAAGAGTTCATTTCTCAGCCCACAGAGGGACTGACAAACCTCCTCTCATCCCACACCTAGACCTGCAGTTCCCTGAAAAGGATGAAGTGAGGCTAATGATGTCCACACATGGGGAATGCCCTCAGCATCCCCGGCTTTTCCAGAGGCTGCTTCTCTGCTCACAGTGTGTTCATTTCCCGGGAAGAAGGTTGGGATGCTTAGTCTCAGTTCGCTCCATGCTCTTTTTGGATGGTCTTGGATAAGTCCCTTGTCCCCTGCCTAAAGTGTGGCGGAAAGATTTGGGTCTTATTTCCTCCACCAGAAGAAAAACGGGAAAGGAAAAAAAATGCATACACACATATACACATATATGGAAATATACATGCATACATACACATATTATACATAGACACACATATATACATTGTATGCATATAATATGCATGCCTTGAACGTTTTTTATTTGCCAGATACTTGGCCAAGTACTTTACTGCACTATGTCTTGTATTCCTAGTGGCAGCCTTAAGAGGAAAAAACCAATGCTCTTCTCCACTTACCCCCCAAGAGGTGAAGTAAAGTATTGAAGGTTAAACAAATATTAAATGGCTGATCAAGGATTTGAATCCAGATGCTCCAATTCGAATGCCTGGAGTCTTAACCACTGTGCCAGTAGTTCTCATATGTCTGAGTTTGGGTTTCCCCAGAAGCAGAGTTTGCTCTTTCCCTGAAAATGCACGTAATTTATTTGGGAGGTAACTCTAGGAATCACTGGCAAATGAGTGGAGAAGTGAGACAGGGAAGGAAGGCAGCCAATACAGTGTGCTTTATCCAGCCAGCTATCTCTTTGGATAGCTGAAGCCCGATCCCACTGGGCGGCTCTGGGAGACAGAGCAGAACATATGCCTCAACATTATGCAACCTGAGGGTAAGGGAACAGAGGTATTTATGCACCGACTCCCATTATTCACTGAGCGAAGTTCATTCTCTGGCCATGCACACAGGCAGAGAAGGCTCTGTTGGCAGAGAAAGCAAGTTCTCATGGGCACTGGTGGCATTAGGATCATCCCCTACACCTGCACAGATGCCTGGTGGTGAAGTGCATGCCTGTCCTGCCCCACCCCCCAGAACCTGGGGGAGAGAGAGAGAGAGTGCCAACTGTCCCCTTCCTTTGTTCCCATTTCCAAGGGAAGAGAGGAGCTGCGTGTAGACACAGCTCTCAGTTGAACCTTGAAGGCCAAGAAAAGCCCAAGCCCTTGGAAGCTATCAGCTCCCTACCCCCCCAGGGCTTGTGCCCTGTCACACTCCTACTCTTTTCTCTCCATACTTTCTTGTTAGCAGTTACTGAGTGATCCCACAGAAATCCAGGTCCATATTTATCTGAATATGCCAACGGCACATTAAGAGCCCAACAAGGTCACTGATGGAAGCTAGATCAGCTAGAAAGTAGGTGGCGGGAAGCGGAGAAAAGTAGTAAAATGACTGTTTTCAACCATCAGGGATGGCCGGGGAGTCTTGGGGCCTCCAGCATAACTGAACTTCAGAGAGGAAGAGAGGAACTCTTCCTTCCCAGACTATGGGGTGGGGGAGTTGTGCAAACAGCAGGGAGCGAGCAAGGAGCCAGCAGGTCATGGGCCCCCTACATGCCCTGCGTCCTGAGGTGAACCTGAGCCTCCATGCTGGTGGAGGGCGAGATGTTTCAGCCCCTGCCCTGACATCTGGGCCGTATGCCTCACACTCCCCTGCATGTGGTCTCTCACTTTGGCCCCACTCACCAAGGGTGTACTTGACTCCAATGATCTTCCTTCTTGCAGCCGTCCCATTGCACACAACTGAGCCTGCGTCTTGGCGGATGATGGTACTCCCCTCTCCACAGCCCCCTGCCTCTGCAGTAGTGTTAGTGCTGCTCCTCAAAGAGGCTCAGTCTTCTTCTCCTCCAGGCACTTGGATGACATCCCCCTGCCCTTGAAGCCAGGCACGGTCATGTGATGTGTTTCCAGCAGAAGCACTGTGTGTTGTCCCACGTGGAGTTGTAAGAGCCAGTGGTAGTTCATCACATCCTCCTTCCCTGCTTGGCTGATTGTGGGAGCAGGGGTTGAGGTGAAGCCTCCCAGAGTGATTTCCAGGAGCACAGCCTCCTGCTGAACTACATGGGTCATGTGGCATGAATGAGAAATGCTGTGTTGAACCCCGGAGATCCCGAGTTGTATATCACTGCAGTGTAACCTCATACACCCAAAGTGACACAGTCCTTAGGTTCAAGGTTACCTGCCCTCAGGTAGCCCAGTCTTCTCTCTGTCATGCAAATCCAAACTTCTTTATTGCTCCACCCAAGCTTTTGCCAGAGTAACTTGCCTCCTGACTACCTGGGGCTTCTGCTTCCTTCCTCGGGGTCTGGACTCCTAGTAGGCACTCCAGGTATTCCCCAAAACATGTTTGGAGAAGCTCTTGAGGCCAAGTCTGTTAGCAGTGCCCCACTCCCTGAAAAGGTCCCTCTTGTTAATTTTCAAGCAGGCATCTCTTCCTGTCACCTTGGAAAGAAAGCATCAGTGGACAGAGTTGGGATTCTGTTTGAAGAATTCCATTGTTAATTAGGGAGACATCACTGATGATGTTCCCAGTGGTGAGAATAATGGATCCATCCTCCCTGATGGACCACTTTCCAGGTATCTAAGGGCTGCTGTCTCCGTGTTTTTGTTCAGTTCACAATCCGTTATCAGTGCCTTTCCTTGTCCATGCAAAGAGAAGTAATCCATGGCTTTTATTAAGTGTATGGCCTTTCCCTGCATGGGAGCTCCGTGTTTATTTGTGTAGGCTTCTCATGTGAGGCACTTGGTTCACTGCCAGTGTCTCCAGGTTGTAAGCACCACTGCCTCCCTGTCCACCCACCTTGCCTTACAACAGATTGCTAGAGTGTAGTTGACAGGTCTGGTGATGCCAGTATTTCCCGAGTGAGGTGGTGTACATGGGTCCTTTGCCGGGACACACACATTCACCACAGTCCCTTCATTATTAACATTTCAATCCTGATGAAATAACATCGAAGGTGCGTGTTCACATATCTGTGTGGAGAAACCCCCAGGATCCCTCCACCAAAGCACTGATCCTTCATCATTGTGTTTTTGAGTAGCACATATCAAGATACAGGAGAGCTTTTTACGTCTTTTCTATGATTTGTTCTGAGACAGCTGCCGGGTGAACACAGAGCATGAATTAGACATTAGAACAGGGGAGGGATAGAGAAGAGGGGTGTGGACCATCAGACATGGTGGGCATGGGGGTGGGCTCAGCCAGGCAACAAGGGCAGGGAGTCCTTCCTGACAGCCCTGAGTGCCCTGCTGAGAAGCTAGGACACATAAACAGAACCCCTCTCCCCTACTGCACATGCAGAGTGAGAAATTCAGGAGGAAATCCATCTGGTAGGGGTGGCCTGCAGATGCAGGGAGGGCTGAGAAAAGCACAGGAAGGGATGTGAGGGGCTCATCCTGGCCGAATGGAGGTCTGGTCGGGAGGGGGCTCAGCGTGGGCTGCAGTAGCCTCATCAGGGGGCTCTCCCAAAATTGCTGAGAGGCAGCCCAGTGGGGTGGGAGGCGGTCCTGGTACTTTCTCTGACCACTCTTACTGTTCACACAGCATCCACAGGCCTGGATGCTCACTCCTGACTCGTGAAACACCAAGAAGGAAATCGCGACGCGCTGTCACCAAGGCCATCGGGAAGTTAATGGTTTTCTATTGACCTTTTTACAGGTTAATAGAAACTGTAAAAAGCTGCTGCTACAGTGAAAGGTTCTTCATCACACGGGCTGTCAGGGCCTGCCCAGCCTCCTGGCCAACTCTGGCTGCTGGAGGTGGGCTTTCCTGCCTTCTCAGAGCTGCTCTGTGACTTTGTCTACAACCTACCCAGCCTCCTCAGTGATCACCCAGCTCCTGAGCCTGGAGTTCACATGCATGTGTGCATACCACACATACACCTGCACACGTATGCACTGCCAGTGGGGGTGATCACCGAGCCCCTGAGCCCGTATTCACAACAGGTGCACACCTTCACATACACCTGTGCACAGGTACACACACGCACTGACAGTGGATGTATGAATGTGAGCCCATTCAAGCGTGTGCCCAGAAAGACAGGGGCAAAGAGAGACATGAAATCTGTTGGGAAAGGAGTGACCCTCTGACGCTCTGTCTTGTTTAGAACACCACGTGGCAAACTCGTGTGCTTGCTCATTTGTTCCTAGTAATTCTTCCTCCTGGGCCTGGTTTCTGAAGGGTTGTTTGTTAGTATATACTGTTATTAAAATTTGACAATAATAATTGCATATTCTACATACACAGTACATTTGTCTCAGGAATTTAAGCCTTTTTAGCAAGGTTTAAATATGTTGAAGTGGGAGGGGTGCAGAAAGGAGAGGGTGTGCCCATTATACAGATTAAGAAACTAAGGTCCACAAACACACCATAATTTCTCCTGTTCCTAGGAGGTCATGGATTATACTTAGACATTTGATTTTCCTTCACTTCCCTCCCTCTCTCCCAGTCAGTGTTTCTCCAGTGACTTTGACAAGGATACTGTGAGTCCAAAGCAGTTCTGTCCAGTAGAACTTTCTGCAGAGATGGAAATACTGTATGCCTATGCTTCTCACTATGGCAGCACCCAGTACTGTGGTCTGTGGCTCCTGTATTGGACCTACCTGGAGCATGTAAAGGAAAGGGCAGATTTCAAAGAGTGGATAGTAGGCTTTCCTTGGCTCCCTTTCTTCTGGGATCCCTTCATAGAGGCAAGGCAGGAGAATGGAGAGCTGGTGCCTGGGAGTTAATGGTTGTGGAAGCATCTGCAGTGTCCAGTCCTTGAAGAGAACTTCCACTTGAAACACATTCTCCCATAAGGGACTTGAGAATATTTTTCCCCCAGGCAAATACAGAAATACAAGATTGTCACTCACATGGCTTGCTAGGATGCCTGTTTGTTTGCTGCAATCCAGCAAATGAGCAATGAAATGTGTTTAAGATACTTCCCACCAAAACTGGAGTTGAGGGGCACCAGGGTGGCTCAATCAATTAAGTGTCCAACCTCGGCTCAGGTCATGATCTCATGTTTCGTGAGTTCGAGCCCTGTATTTCAGCTCAGAGCCTGCATCGGATCCTCTCTCTCCCTTTCTCTGCCCCTCCCTTGCTCATGCACATGGTTGCTCTCTCTCAAAAATAAACATAAAAAAACAAACAAACAGAGTTGATGGTATGCCTGCTGTATCACTGATTCTGTAGAATAGAGTTCATGTGATAAATTCATGCTTGATTCCGGGATCTTCCAGGAAAACAGGGACTCCTATCTCTGAAGACCAACTTGCAGTGTCCCCTTAGCAGAAAATGAAATTGGTGTGGCACAGCATGGTTCCCTTTTGTCACGGAGGTCAGAAAACATACCCTGTGCCCACCCAGTTGTGCTCAACAGTTCATCTCTGGAATGTAATAGAATCTAATCTTACTTCCTCTGGGCCACTGCATCTACAACTAGAAGTCTGGTAGAATCACCAGAGAGCTTTAAAAATAACTGAGGCCCAGACTCCACCCCAGGCCAATTAAACTAGGCTCTCTAGTGTGCCTAAGAACTGACATTTTTGAACGCTACCTGAGAGCATGTACTGTGTCCCCAGAGTGAGCACCCCTGCTTGAGGTGGTCTTTGGATTGCCCCAGCTGCCTTGTTTTGCATTTGATTTCCTTGTAACCTGCCCAAGGTCCATTTACAAGTAGGCTGGTAAACCTTAAATAAAGTTTCTCATCCTATTCATTAGAGAAAGTATAACCTCCTATTTTCACCATGTATATAGAAGTTTGAGTTTTCTTGAATATAGGAGCCCAAACTATAAATCTGAGCCTAATTTCTGTAAAATGTCAAATGATGGCATTATTTCAGGCTGATCCCCTCTACTGCTGTTCCCTACAATAGCTCTTTTGATCAAAAGGTCTCATTGCCGCAGGAAAGACACTGCAAACCTCTCCTAAACAGGGATTAAGTAAAATGCACCACAGAAAAGAGGACAGTGAGCATCTGTGATGCCTGAGGAGACATAGGGAAGGGACTCCAGCCAGAATCACCTCTCTTTTCAGCCTATATTCAGTGGAAGTGGCTCGTGGGTGTTCTGTGTTTGCATTGGAGAGCAAAGCATAATCCCTGCTTGAGGGGGAAGCCTCTTATGCTTCTGGAATATTTCCCTGGTCGTCCTTCCCTTAAAAAGTAATAAAATATATGCGAATTCTGATTAGGAACAAGTGTCAAAGTGTCCACCATGATGGAAGTCTCCGATTTCCACGGCTCTGATATATCACGGCAGGAGCTCATGAATCTTTAATGGCTGGCCTATATTTAGGGGCTTTCAGTTTCTGAGGGCGATAAAAGGTTCTGCAGAGATGGAGTTCTCCCAGTGCCCTGTCTTTTGCCAGGGCCGGTGCCTATTTAAAGCACATCTCGTCTTTCTAATGTACAAAGATTCTGCTGACCACGAAAAACTATCCTGGACCTGAGATTAGATTATAAGACCTCTTCCCCCCAGAAATATGGCAATGATTATCCATGATTGGTCAGGCCTGTGCTGGGCAGAGTGGTGAGTAAGACAGGGCTCCTGGCCCCTGAACTTCTATTCCAGTTGGAGGAGATGGACAACTGACAAGAAAACATTGAGGTAGTCACGGACTGTGACAATTGCTATGAGAGAAATGAGCGGGGTGTCGTGACATGTTCAAAGCACAGAAGTGACACAACCTGATTTGCATTTTGAAAGATCACTCTGGCTGCTGGGTGGGAAGATGGATTGTAGGGGGACAAACATAAAAGCCAGGACACCAATCAAGAGGCTGTTTCAGTGGTCCAGGGAGGAGGTGGTGATGAAGGTGGCAAGGAAGGGCAGATTTGCAGCCTATTTGAGAGTGCAAGAGAGAGAACTTGCTGATGATTTGGACAGGATAGCAGAAAAAAAAAGCAAGACAAACTCCTAAATATGCAACTCAGCAACTTGGTGGATTGTTGTAACATTTCCCACGACAGGGAAGATCAAGATGTGAGTAGAAGGGGCAGGTTTGCAGACAAATATCAAGTGTACTGTCATCTAAATGATGTCAGTGTGGATTTCATAAGTGGAGATGTGCCTAGAGTTCTGGCAAGAGGTTAGGCCTGGAGATATCCATTTTAGAGACTTAAGCTTATAGGCCATGTTTGAAGCTATGGACTGATCTGGAAAGACAGTTCAGTTAGAGAATGAGCCCTCTGATCTGTTACCATTTGGAATCCAATAGGAGAGGTACAGGTGATGGAAACCAAGGAGTGGCCAGTGAAGAAGAAGAAGGAAAAAAGAGTATGGTGTCCTAGAAGCCAAGAGAGGGAAAGAGGGGTGGTCACTGGGGACATGAGGTGAGAGAGACGCTCAGTGAGGTATCCTGCACCATGGATCCTATAAGCGGCCATGACAAGAGCGGCTCTAGAAGGTGGTTGGAGGGCGTGAAATGAATTGAATGAGTCAAAGAGTGAGTCAAAGAGGAAGATTAGCAAGTCAAGTTTATACTTTCACAAGTTTTTCTTTGAAAACTGAGCTTAGAAACAGCTGGATATAGGATGCTGAACAGGAAAAGGATTTGTTTTTAAGAGGTATCTTTGGATGGAGATTCTACAGCATCTTTGTTTGTTTATGGAAATGATGGAGTAGAAAGGGAGAGCTGACATTTCAGAGCAGAGGGGAAAACTTTAGGGGTAAAAATGTCAAAAATCCAGGAGGGGGTGGTACCCAGAACACACACTCACCAATCCTTCTGAAGCAACAGGGATGCTCTGCTTTCACACCAGGTGAGGGAGAACACAGGTGTAGATACAGGGAGCCTCAGGGATCTGGTGGAGGAAGACAAGAGCCTGATTGCTTATCTTTTTTCTGAATATGAGGCAAAGTGATGAGCTTATGGAGAGGATGCTTTTGAAGAGCACCCCAAAGAGCAGGGTCAAGTTCACGTAGAAAATGTAGCCTGATTGCCTGGCTCCCTAGTCAATGCTTTGAGTTTCAATGGTCCTTGTAAGGTGAGGCCTGCCAACCCAGGTGTGTCATTTTCTCTGGCCAGGTAAGTTGTTCAGGTGTGGCCCAGAGCAAGTGGAGCATTGCATTAAACCACAGTCTGAAGTTTTGCTATCACAGTGCCACACAAGAGATGAGGGGCAAGGAGGTGAGGGTATTTGAAAAGGAGTAATGAGAAGGAGACAGTGGGACTTACTGGACAATGAGGGAAGTAAAGAAGAGAAATGATGGATAGTGGAAAAGGGCTTGTGGCAATTGGGGTTCTAGAGTAAGTGGCCTACACAGCTTGTGGGCGTGGTCAGAAAGGATGCTTGAAACCAGGATGTCGGATGTAGAGATGTCATTTATGATAACAAGAGCCAAGGCTTAGCAGGGGCAGAGAATGAGAACCTTGGGGATAATGAGGTCAGGAAGGGGAGAGGTCAGGGCTCTAGATGGTTATCCCCATGTATGTTGATGTCACTGTGATAATGACAGGAGCAATGATGGAGAAGCAGCGACTAACCCGGAAGTTGAAGAAGGAAGAGGAGACATGGTTTGGAAACCCCAGTTGGGGAGCTTTGATGGAAATGAAAGCTATCTGGAATGCTTAAGTTTTCTCACTGTTCAGGCTTGGAGCCAGTGTTTTACTGTGTGCTGTAGAAGCTTCTTGGAGAACAACACATCCCAGGCTTGAGGACTTCCAGCTGCTCCAGCCAACCTGCAGTGCTGGAAAGATGCCACTGTCTCACGGTGCTGAGCAGGGAGTGCACCATGTGGCCTGCATCCACTGCTGTATGGCCAAGTCCATGGTCACATAGTGCATTCACCTGGGGACATCTGGGGACCAAAAGACCTGCTCAGTTCTGCCAGTATGTCCGTGTGTGACTGTGGACAGGTGATGCCACCTCAGTTTACTCACATGTAATGTGGAAGAGTAAATGTACTCACTCCTTGACCTAGAGCCATTTTTGCTCTAGCCCTCCATGATTTTTCATCCTGCACCTGGCCTCTCTCATTAGCCTTGAGAAAACTCAGCACACTTCAAGCTGTTTACATTGATAAAGGATACCATTAGTTTGTGAATATTGACAAACCAAGCCCATCCAAGCATGTCACCTTGCCACCTTCACCTCCTCAAATCTAAAGGTATTCCTGTGCAGAAGAGGCACCTATCATACTGTTAAGGGATGTCTGTCCACACAGATGTCCTCCCCGCAACCTTGGAGGTGCTGTCAAGTCAAGCCAGGGATGCTTGCTTGAGGAGCACCAGGCAAGCTAGGTTACTCACACAGTCTAGGGTTGGGTGCGTGTGTGTGGAGAGGCCCCACCACCCTATGCCTGCTTGGCTCCTTAGAGAGTCCAGCTTTACCTGTCTTGTCTCATAGTCAGGGACTCAAACTAGGGTCCTATGTCCTGTCCACAGAGGTTAACCCAAACACCATCCCTTTCCTTTCTGCTGTGGACCTGTTGATGATAGTGGATTGGCATGTGGCTCATAGGTTGCCAGTGGCCAGATTTGATTTAAGATAGGGGGTCTGGTGGGTCCCAGAGCAGGGCTCTTAGCTCAGTGACTGCAGGTGTGAGATTTTAGGGTTGGCTTTCCTTCTCTGAGAGGGGAGTGGATTGGAAGTAGGAGGCCAGGCTGCACTGCCCAGATGTGAAGAGAGGGCTCTTCTCTCTCCTGAGTAGCACTTGCTCAGACCCTAAAACATGGAGCACTCCACAGTCTTGGAGATGATGGCTCAGATACACAGTGCTAAGTGCACACTCTGACCTCTTCTCTCTTCTCTGTACACACGTACGTGTATATGTACACACATGCACACACATACGTGCAAGACCACTCTTGGCTAATGCTGACATTAACAACACAATATCCCGGAAATTAGACACAAAGAAAGACTGACCCACTGTGTATCTCCTGTGCCTTGCACAGGACTTGAAGTAGGTAGATCATAGATGCACACGTTTGTTCATTGATTGGTTTACTCTTCATTCACATGTTAGTGATATGAAACCCACATAGCCCCAGGCATTCAGGGAGGTTCAGGCTAGTGGAGGTGAACACACACACACACACACACACACACACACACACACACCATGATGCAAATGTAGTAAGTGACATGTGGTAACCTGTCAGCAAAACACCATGGGAGCTCAAAGCAGCATAAATTTCTCCTAGAAGGAGGGTTCTACAAAGGTTGCAGAGTTGAGGTGGTAGGATGCTGCCTATGATTACTGCAGGCAGGGTCTGGGGAAGGGGAAGGGCCCAGCAGAGTGGATGTCAGGGCCTTGAAGGGCACATCAGGGATTCTTGCCTATTGTGACGTTTCTGGTTCAAAGTATCCTTGGGGAATTGGAGGGAGAAGCAGTAAAGCAGGTGCCTCTGTGCTGATGCCACACGTGGCCATGTGGCTGGCAGTGTCTGCAATTGTGGCATCAGCATGAGGCCCTCTTGATGGGAGATCCCAGATTTGCCTGGTCTTTTACTGTTTCAGTCACTCCATGAATATGGTCTTGAAACATTCACAGAAACTATTTCAGATTTCAACCTTAAATAATATGCCATTTAGATCAACTTTGGCACCAATTTCTTCCTTAGGGTTCACTGCTAATGCATTTCCGCTTTTGTTCTGGAAGCCAGGAAGCCAGGTGCTATCTCTGTGAACACTTCTGGGTTTTGACTGCACATATATAACTAGGAAGTGAGGCATAGGTGTCCTGGTAACTTGGTTCTCTGCGATGGAACAAAGACCCAGTTTGTGATTTGTAGCCTTTGCTGATTTCTTTGGTGTAGCTACCCACACAATGGCCAATGCCACAGTAGTAAAATTTAACAAGCGCTTGGCTTGTAAAATTTCTGAATATTTACTATATGGTTCTAGGGGCTGGTCCAGGACAGCGGGGGAGGGGCAGAGAGAGAGAGAGGGGAGACACCTGATCCGAAGCAGGCTCTAGGCTCTGAGCTGTCAGCACAGAGCCCGATGCAGGGCTTGAACCCACGAACCTGAGGCGAAGTCGGATACTTAACTGATGGAGCCACCCAGGCACCCCCCCCCAGAAATTTTTTTAACTGAGCGATACAGCTGGTTTATCTACCTATACCCAACTTTCAAAGTGCTCCTTTAAAAGAGAGCAACAACTGAAAATTTAACACATGAAAATAATAGTTTGCAAATTTCTGCATGACAAAGAGATTATTGCTTTACAAAGGAAGTTGCCATGTACTTCTTTAAATACCAAGTAATCTTGGAGATTTTTAATTATTCAGTTTTGCAAATATTTAGCTTACTGTGTCTTTACGAATTCTTCTTGTATAAGGCAGTTGTTCTTAATTTGGGGTCCAGGAATGTCTGGAAGGAGCCACTGGGGTGAGCGTTTAGGGAGTTGGTGCAGCTTTCAACATATTCTAAAATATATTCAGTCCTCAGAAGGTGATGGCCTGTTGTATGCCTTGGGGCTCTCTGTCATGCACATCATAAATTCATGGGTGGTCAGCTCTGGGATACTACGAGGTGCTTCCAAGTTGAGGACACGTTTAAAGTCAGTGCATAGTCAGTCTGTGTAAATGGCCTCCTTCTCCTGCTAGAGACGCTGCACTTGCCCTGGGATGGGAGGTGAAACCTGGGCTTTGCGAGGAAGGTCTGCAACAGATTTTTAATGATGACGGTGACAATGATGACGCTTCAGCGTAACTTACATATGTGGGGAAGGAAACCAAACCAAGCCAGAAGTCAGAGCTCATTGCCCCCCTTAATGCATGAGGCCACTGTGCCTGTTTCTGCTCTTGAGTCTCTGGGTGTTATACATGCTCCTTGCACCAGGACTGTGAGGACAGTCCTCCGTGACAATAGTAATCACCATGTGGGGGGGTCTCTCAAAAAGCTGATCTCCGTCTCCTTGTTAAGTGGGGGAACCAAGGCCTCTACACCTGGCCCTCCCAAGGATGAAAGGATTTTCTGCTGGAAGGAGGGAATTGTGGCTGGCCATCTCCCCATCTGTCGCCAGTCACAGGGGGGTGCACCATCCCTCCCAAGCACGCATGTTCATGCCCAAGGCCCTCACAGTGTCTCCCCATCAACTTCGCTTGCACACATGTGGAGAGGCCCCGGGTGTCAGCAGGAGTGGGAGCACTCCTCAGAACCCCAAGAAGACTGAGGAGGGTACAAGGGGCCTTTGGGCCGTTTCATGGAGCACTCCGTGGTCACTGCATTGATGGTGGGGTGAGAAGGGCTTGCCTGGCCGTGAAGGACTCCTGCATTTGACACTAGAGTTAGTACTTCCAGTCTCTCCGCACATCTCTAGCCCCCAAAAGCTGAATTTTGCCACTTTCAGAGCCAATGATGTTGCTCCTGAGACTTGGTGGGGCAGGGTTTTACTTACGCATTTGCTATAGTTACACATTCAGCAGCATGTGAAGCCTCATAGCCATGCGACTCTTCAGGATTTTATTTAATTTTTTGTATATGTCCAAGCGGTCATAATTTACAGAGAGGGATTAAATTCAGTTTGTCAGTCACCGACTGGAAGTGGAAAACTCACTAACACCAAGACACTTTGCTTTATAATAGCTGTTTGCTCCTTCCTAGGTTTGTGGGGTTCTCTTGGGTACCCCTTGCAGATGGATTAGCATAGGAGCTCCTGCCCCACAACTTGGTAAATGTCCTGTGTTGTCAGTCAACCAACCTCTGCCTGCCTTGCTCCCGGTGCATCCTTAGGCTGGTTGATAGGTGATATTTTTGCAGTTCTTTGTGCGTTAATTAATTTCCTTTTCTAGGGAAGCAACGCTTTCTTTAAAAAATCATGAATGCACACTACACCTTCATAGGGTTAGTATATAAACGAACTATGTTCTGAGGAATAGAATCATGTCATTCTCAATATAGTTGCTATTTGGGGAATATATTTTCTTCAGTGAATTGTTTCTCAGACTGATGGGATCATTTCTTTTTCTTTTCTCTCTTCATCTTCAGGACCTTAAAACACTTACTCCTTAGAACGCTGTAGAACAAGATAGACAGATATTATTTATTTGTTTTACAAAGGTGAGAAAACTGAGCTGTGGAGTTTATGGAGTTAGCTCAGGCAAGAGCCCTAGGTTGCTAACTCACAATCTACTCCAGTCTGCCAAAGAGAAATAATAATAGTATAGTGGCAGTCATAGTCACTGACAGCTGGCCTTCCTTCTTCTTTCATCCCACAATGACCGATAACCTACATAAGGACTATTGTTATTCACCTTTACAGGCTCATGCAGCAGGGTCACTCACCCATGGCCAGGCAGCTGGGGATCTGGGAAGCCAGGATCTGAACCAGCTCTCCCTGGCCCTACTAACTGCCTTCTCGTAAGTTCCATGTAGGTCTTGGAATATCTACAAGACCACACAAGACCTTCCAGGGGAGCTGTTGGCACTTCCACAGGGGGTCTGATAGCTCCTTTGTGGATGCCTGGGGAAGTGCCCTCAAGGTGGTGCAGGAGGGACCAGGTTGGTGCAGGCCTTGGCCCCAAAAACCTCTCCCTGTCCTTTCTAATCAGATCAGTCTGTAATTTGGTGGTTGGGTCTGCAGAGATTTCTAATTAAAAGATGGATTTTTTAAATGAACTTTTATTAATTCAACAGTCTGCCTGAATGCTGAATTGTCATATTTGCTAATAGACAAAATGGTTTGGTTTATTTTCCAGAACAGTGAAAGTCACTCAACTTAATTAAACTGTCTGAGGAGATTTTCTACTTGTCTTACTCAACACAGGCCTAGGAGCTTGCTTCAGAAAGCCTGTCAGCCACAGTGGCAACTCAAGTTGAGCTTTCCTTTGAAGTTGGGGTGGATTTGGTGTCAGTTACTTCTAAATTTCCCAGTGTGGCCTCCAGTGGCACTGACCTGAAGCAAAATTCATTATTGCTACATGATTTCAGATTATTGAGAAAGCCCCCAAGTCCACAGGGGATTCTCCCACTGCCCCTAGGCAGGGTAGCCCAGGAATGGTGGAGCGTAGTGTTTATTTCCCAATGGCTTAGAATTTCATCATAGCCCAGATCTTAGACTCTAACAGAGAATACCCCGAAAAGAAAA
The DNA here is from genome assembly GCF_018350215.1 of Panthera leo. Lineage (NCBI taxonomy): Eukaryota > Metazoa > Chordata > Mammalia > Carnivora > Felidae > Panthera > Panthera leo. Next base: position 44,281,266 of record NC_056681.1, read on the forward strand.
TTATTAAAAATTCAGACCTGCCAAAGAAAATACTAACTAAGGTTGGCAGTACATTAAAGAAGTATTTCTCATGAGCAGGTAGGAGTAATCTTAGTGCAAAGATTAATATTGATTAATAGTAGAATATCTACCGATGCCATATTTTGTAGAGATGTGACTCCATGGAAAAAAATCATGTGAAAAAAATTTTTGATGTTGAAGGGAAGGGCGTTCCTGATGTCAAAAAGACTCTTAGGGCACCTGGGTGGCTCAGTCAGGTGAGCATCCAACTTCAGCTCAGGTCATGATCTCGTGCTCCATGAGTTTGAACCCCACTTCGGGCTCTGTGCTGACAGCTCAGAGCCTGGAGCCTGCTTCAGATTCTGTGCCTCCCTCTCTCTCTGCCCTCCCCCCCGCCCCCCGCCGGCTCTCTCTCTCTTAAACATAAGTAAACATTTAAAAAATGTTTTAAAAAGATACACACACTCTCTCTGACACCAACAGTCCTCGGGGGTGACCATGAAACATACATGATCCATAAAAGTCACATCTGTAACCATGACCATTTTTATTTTTACATACTTGCTTTTGTTTATTTATTTATTTATTTATTTTGAGAGAGAGAGATCATGACCTGAGCCGAAATCAACAGTCAGACGCTTAACTGACTGAGCCATCCAGGTGACCTAACACACTTGCTTTTTAGAAGCTCCTGGTGAAATAAATAAATAAATAAATAAATGGTCCTGGTGAATAGCTATTATCGGTAGAATGATGCATATGATTTTCAGATAATATAGTTGCATACCTGGAAAATCATAAGAACTTATCAATAATCTCTTAAAATTAGTAAGAAAGTTTTAAGTGGTCAGACACAGGTATATATGCAGAAATCAATAGCTTTCCCAAATATTGACAGTGACCAGTTAAAAGACACGCCGAATCTTTTATTCAGAAAATAACAATAAAAGAGTGGTAATATAATGTATTAACTGGTATTGATTTTGACGGTGCACACCTCTATATAGAAAAATTCAACATGTATCTGAATATATATTAAAATATTTTTTAAAGTAGATGTTCTTTGATAGATCATGGGAACTTATTTTTAAATCATCTTTCCTATTTAATTTAAAAATCTATAGGATCTATTTCTGGATTTACCTGAAGACCTAAAAATATTTTGAAGAGGAGCAATGAAGGAACATTTTTTCCCCTCATCTATACTGAAATGTGTTTTACATTTTGTTAGCGCTACAGCATTAAACCAGACAGACGGGTGTGACACAGTACACAGCCAGAAACTGCCATCAGGACATGAACCTAGTCTCTAACAAAGGGAACAGGCTTGACCAAGGCAGAAGGGAAGGATTTTTATCAAAGTGCGTGGGGAAATTGGTAACTTACCTGGGAAGACTCAAGTTGGAGTCCCGTCTCACTGATAGATAAGACCCTCCCTGTTCTCCCACCACTTTCCGAGACCCAAGCAAACCCCTCACAGATGGGCGAGTATGAACCGTCTGCCCTTTCATGCTCTTTCTTGCTGGAATTGCAGCTGGTTACGTGAATGCCCCCAGAGCCTCATTTTGAGGAGCTATTGCTATAAATCCAAGATGCTAGCGGTTAATAATGATAAGTCTGAGCTGGCCTCGGATGCAAATCCTAGTCTTGATTAAAGACAGAAAAAGGCAGTCCTGCTGTTCTTACTACTTAGCAAATGACTTTGCTTTTCCTGCTGTGCAATATGAAACAGAAGCCTAAATGTGAAATGCAAAACTTTAACTCCTAGAAGATAAATAACATGGGAAAAAAATCTAAGTGGCTTTGGGTTTGGCGCTAACTTTTCAGATAGGACTCCAAAAGCACGATCCATGAAAAGAAGAAGATGGTAAGTTGGACTTTATTAAAATGAAAAACTTGGACTCGTTGAAAGACATCATTAAGGGAATAAAAAGACAAGCCACAGACTGGGAGAAAATCTTTGCGAAACACAGATATGATAAAGTGTTATCCAAAATACATAAAATTCTGTAATACACTGTTGGAGAAGGCTTGGGAAATGCTTGTGGACCGTAGCTTCAGAAGAGAAGGGAAACACAGTAGAGAGTGTGTGGCCTTCACAGCAAGGAGAAAGGAGCAACCAGGGGTGTAATCGTCCAGTTGTGGGAATCCAGAGCACAAGGAATTCCAAAGGCAGCTCCTGGAGGAGGGATGCCAGCAGTTAATCCTCCTTTTCTCTGTTTGACTCTTCTGGGCACCTTACAGGATTTTTTAGGAACTGAGTGAGGCAGAAATGACAGTGCCAGGTGAAGGCTCATTTCCTTCCTGTGGATGAGCCCCCGGGGTGTCTGCTGGGGCATGGACTGGGACACGCAGCCATGGAGTATATAGAACACTGTGGTAAGCACTGTGGCCCCCACTCGGTTGGCAGTTGAGCTGAGACAGGGTTCTTCTCTGGGTGGAAGTGAGCAGGGAAGATTGAAAAAGGAAGGTTTCTGGCTGGAGAAACATTACATGTGTGTGTAATGGCACAACCAGGTGGGCCTCCCAAGGATCCGCCCCCTGTGGTGCTGGGGTAAAGGAGACCCGATGGAAAGAAGAAATTTGGCAGGAAATGGGCCTCTTGATTTGGAAGCTGGCTGGATATGGGTTGGGGCAAGCATGAGGAGGCCAAATGATTCTAGACCTTCTGTCCTGAACCTGTGTGGGTGTCTCTGCCTTTGGCAGGAATGACAAATGCAGGAGAAAGACTCAGGTGTTTGCAACTGGAAGGACCTTGGATTGCCAGTTCAGTTGAAGGCAAGCGAAATCCACAGAAAGGAATTTTAATAGCAGGTAAATTAATTACCTGGAAGTATTTTTGAATTACAAAGTTTCTCTTCTACAGAATATGCCTGTGCTAGAAGGACTCTGCAGGGAAAAAGCAGTGCTTAACCCAGAGTTAAGAATTATACAGGTGCCATAGTTGTTGTATCAGAGAATGTTTTCAGCCAACAGGTTAGCTTCCCCTTGACCAAGGTGGCTTTGCCTGTCAGGAGAGTACCACATGCCACATGCCTAAAAATCAAGTGTTCGTAACATCACAGTTAAGGCACATGGCTTGATTATGTTCTTGCTTCTCCCACAGTTTCTCCCATTTGCCAGCCTAATACACAAAGATAGTATAAACTCTGCATACACTCTTTATTGTATGCATATTATATATAATCTGTGTAATATAAAGCCATTTAGACTTGATGCCAAAAGAAATTAAACTACTAATATTGCACTTTGAGAGTTTTGGAAGTAAATGAAAGAATGTGATTGTATTTTCACAAGAGAGCCTTTAGCGGGGATTAAAAAAAAAAACAAACCCTACAGAGAAACAGAATGCCCAGGTCTCTGGGTATTAATTCCCTCCCTTGGAAGGCCTTCAGGAATCCCATCCACGGGGCCAGCAAGAAGTCTTCAGTCATTCTCGCTTATTGCCATCTGTCATCTTGATTATTTGTAGAGGTTTCATTTAGTGATCTGAATCCAGAGATTGTCCGTCAGAATCGGGAGCCAGGGGATGACCTTGTATGGCTGCCTCTGGTCCTGTCCCAGCCTTCCTGCATTTGATAAATGACACACCCCTCCTCCCACTCCTGGGAGAAATGAAGTACAGGCTCAGGGCCTTATCGATTTTCCGTAACAACAGATGCATCTTTAGGACTCTATTTTTTATTTCAGAAGTGGCCTTCTGACCCGATTCAGGTCTGTAAATCAGCTGACAAAATGTATTGCTGCCTCTCTTCCTGGCACAATCCTTTATGCCATGATTTTTTCTTATATCTGATGTGGAGAATATCCTTGGGGTTCAGGTACACCCCCTTCTTCCTTGGAAAGCATTTCTGAACCTTAATTTCAAAGATGTTTTAGGAGGGAAGTGAAGGGACCACAGCCCTTGATCCACTGTGTTTTTTTGAGAAGTCAGGCTCAGAAAGCTACAGTGTACCCCAAATGTGACTGCACTCAGCGTGACCAGCCATGTTTCTTAGCCCAGCTGGGGTAAGGGTGAACATTTCCTTACCAGCTGGGGTAAGGGCAGTGAGTTACTCCAGAGCTTTGATGCTCTGTAAGAGCTGTCCATGGATCAGTTCAGGCTCACCTGGTCATTCCCATTGTGTGACAAGGAACTATAAACCATGAGTATCTTGAATATGAGAACTAAATCCAGTTCATCTGTGTCCCCAAACATAGCCCTGTGCCTGGCACAATCAACTCCTGTTGGCTGATTGCGGGAACAGGTGGCCTCGGTTGCCAGCACCAAGTGTCCTTAGGGAGCAAAGCACTGTGGATGCCCTGGCTGTAGAACCTTCTGTTTCCTCCTTCAGAAGAGGACTCTGCTGTCTTGGAGCCTGTTGCAGGTTTCTGAGGATGGTGTGGCATTCTCCCATGCTTCTCACAGGCCCAGGCTGGGTTCATTGACTGGCTACCCTTGCGTGGAGAGATCAGAGCCCAGAGAGGGTCATAGCTTGGGTTGCCTCATTCCACAGCTAACGTACTGCACACGCGGCTTCCTTTCCTGCCAACATCTGATGGGTTTCAGCACCTTCTTCAGGAATGACTGGCTGCAGGCAGGTCCTCAGATTAACTGCTCATTGCCAGAGTCTTTCACTCTTGTCCATTTTGCACACAGCTGTTCTTGGCTTGGTAATTATTCCACATCTATGTTTGTGGACCACCCCTCCTGACTGGCTTTCCTGACATCTCTTTTATGTGTTTCAGATGCCTTCTGTGTTCTCTGTTCTCACAGATATGGAGAGAGACTGTTCCTATTTCTATTCAAGTCTTAGCCTGGGTTCCCCAAGGAGCAGACCCTGGGCTAAGATGCAAGTGCAGGAGGTTAACCTGGTAGGTGACCCCAGGAAACCTGGTGGGCAGTAGGGAAGTGAGATGGGAAGGGAAGGAAATCAGAAAGAAGGGAAGGGAAGGGAAGGGAAGGGAAGGGAAGGGAAGGGAAGGGAAGGGAAGGGAAGGTGTGTCAACAACCAGGTGGGGTTCAGTCCCACTGGGGAGCTCTGGGAGGTGGTTTTTAACCTGCAGCTCCCACCTGTCATTGGCTGGGGCTGTCCCTGAGGCATTAACTCCTAGCTTTCTAGTCTGTTCCACTGTCCCAACTGCATGATGGGAGACAGCCTTGGAGTGGAAATTCTCAGGCTCTTACATGAGGACTGTAAGGGCTCAGGGTGCACAGTTGGGATATTAATGAGTACTAGTTACACTCAGGTTTTGAGGATCTTCAAAGAAAATTCTAAGGGGCTTTGGCTTCTGTACCTGCTTGCTTGGGTGGACAGCCCAAACTCTGTTGGATTCAATTCCTGCCTCAGAAAAACAAGGACAGTTGTGGTACACACTCATATGGTGGTTACCAAAACTAGGAAGTGCATAAAAAGAGCTTTCTCTGGCTAAGGAAGTTCAAGAACATTTTAGCCATTAATGGTGCCATTACCGTACTGGTCTTCTGTTGATTGTTTCAGACTTAAATTTGCTCAGTGCACTGTGATAAGGTGTCTGCACAAACATGCCTCAAGAAGTTGCAGTTACTAGGAGATGGGGAGCATGAGTGTCTGGCCTTAAGATTAGTGAGCTAAGGAAAGTCATTTCCCCTCTTTTCTCATTCAGGCCCATTTTCTCATTCAGAAATTTTGGACTAGAGGAGGGTTCTAATCACTGATGAGTCTATGGAATAGTTACTCATGGAAGGCTTCGCTTTACTCCCCACTGGTCTTTCTGCCTCCCAAACCCATTTTCACACACCTTAGCAAGTTTGCCTTGGGAACTATATTTACATCATTGGACGCACAGCTGCCTGAATTCTTCTTTTTTCAAAAAGAAAAAAAAATATGGTACCCAGTTTGAAATGCACTATTGTACTACCTCATTAGGGACTGCCTGGTAGGTTGCCTAGCTGATAGGTAGTAGAGTCCTTAGCTCTAGATTTGGTTCTCTGCCTTTGTCGGAAAGCTAGTCCACTTAGCTCCTGAGCCCCTGCTCACAGAGGAGTTCAGAGCATTCTGTAGACCTCACAATTGTGTGTGGGTGTTGGAGAAGGAAAAGTTCCCAAGAGGAAATGTCAACTTACCTGAACTCCCTGGGTCAGTGGACTCAATCTGAGAGTTGCATTTATTGTCTAGGAACATTTGTGTCGTGGAAGACCTATCTTTCCTGGCACTGGGGCTCTGGTGTTCTTCTGGAAGGCTTTGAAACAGCACAGCTGAGTTAAGTAATATAAGAAGAATCCAGTAGAATTCAACAAATGTGTATTGACTACCCTGTTTAATAAAAAGCCTCTGAAAATACTTTGGGTTCTTGACAGGAACGTTTGAAATGCTTGCCTTTCCCACTACTTACTGTATGCCCAGACTTGTAAAATCTCTTGTTGCTGTATATTCACTGACAGAGCAGTCATTTACAGAGCAGGTTCAGGCTTTGTAAGGGGAGCTTAGGAGTCAAATATGAATGAGAAATAGCTCCTGCCTGTGAGGAGTGGCCAATCCAGAGGAAGAAACAGATAGTGGAGGCGGCACTCTGAAGAGAAGGTACCACATAGCCACGTCTTGTCTGTCAATGTGCACAAAGTATGTGGAAAAGAGATATTAAAATGATAGCTAGGGTTTATTGAGCAGTTACTATGTGCTGGACACTAGTTTTAGCACTTTATATATGTTAGTGTTTAGCTTCACACAACTGTATAAAGTATAGGAGGTAATAGTCACAATTTTAAATGAGGAAATTGAGGCCCAACATTGCCCAGCTGGTAAGAGGTGGAGTTAGAATGAGAATCCAGGAGACCTGGCTTCAGACCTTACTGAAAATCCATCCTTGTAGGATGAGAAGAATTTGAGAAGAACCTGGTAAGGATGGAGAGGAGGGGCTGAGAAAGCTGGGTCTGGGGTGACGGCATCAAGGGTCAGGAAAATTTGAGCCAACTCTGATTTTTCAGTTGGGTGCCTGGGGATTTGGTAGCCCGGCCAGTTCATCCTGGATATAGGATGAGAGCCTACTGGGTAGCTCTGAGATGGGAGAGAACAGAGCAGGTCTGAGTCAGGATAAGTGGGGTTGGTGGGATAGTGGGTGAATGTCCAAGGGGGCTCACTGGAGAAGTCTGGAAAGTCAAGGCAGCGTTTCGGTCCATCCAGAGATGGCCAGTGTGCATTCACTAGGTGACCTTCCCACATGACCTTCTTCTCTGGAGGGGGCACTAGGGCCTGTTGTATTTGCCCCTGCCCTCACAGCTCTCCTCTGAGTTCTACACCTGGCTAGCACCCCTTCCTGGGAAGGGAGTGTGCTACACTCCACACGTCCAAACTGACCCCTTGACTGTTCCCTGACCGGGTCCTCCTCCCGGACCAGGCCGCAGGTGCACTCTCTCTCTGTGCACCCACCCATTGCTGAAGACAGAAACTTGGATGTCTCCTAAAGCCTCTGTGCCTCACACCCCATGTCATCCACTAGCAGTCACTGGGGCTGTATCTCCTCATGAGCTCTCGAATCTGGCCACACGTCCTCCACAGGACTGCCAAGCACTTCTTTCTCTCTCCTGGACTGTGCTGTAGGCCTCATGGCTTCTGTCCCCTCCAGTTCTCTCCACACGATGGCCAGAGTGATCCTTCTACACGTTGAAAGTCATCATGCCTCCCTTTTGAAAAATGCATAAATAACTTCCCATTGCTCCCAAGGATAAAGGGCAACACTTCTTTTTTTTTAATGCTTATTTATTTATTTTGAGAAAGAAAGAGCATGAGTGGTGGAGGGGTAGCAAGAGAGGGAGAGAGAGAATCCCAAGCAGGCTCCACGTAAAGCACAAAGCCCGACATGGGGCTCCAACTCACCAACCGTGAGATCATGACCTGAGCCGAAACCAAGAGTTGGATGCATAACCGACTGAGCCACCCAGGTGCCCCAGGGCAGCACTTCTAACCTGGCCCACCTGGTATGTGTGGTCTGGCACTTCCCTCTCCACCTCACCTCTCTCAGCACACTCCTACTTTTGTCCCCTCCAGCCTCACTATCCTTCTTGAATTGCACCAACACATGTTGGCCCCTCACTCCCGCCCTAGCTTTTCTGGGCTTTCTGTCTTACCAGTTTTTCCTGTACTCATTTCCTGTTTCCCTCCTACTTCTTCCATCCCTTCACAGGTACTTCGAGTCCCAGGGAGCATCTTCCTGTGCTCATCACAGTTGGAACTTTGTATTCCTTGGTGAAATTAAATTGTCAGTTACTAATCTCCCTGTGCCTCAGTGCCTGGAAGATGGCAGGCACATAACAGGTGTTTGACAGATGTTACTTGAATGAATGAATGAATGAATGAATGAAGCAAGCCTGGGGCAGTCTTTCTTCCCTTCCATTTAGAGGTTGTTCTTAACCTTCCATGAGGACAGACCCATACCTTGCTGAAATGTTCTGGACAATAAGAACTCTTCTGCTGAAGTATTTCCTCTGGCCCCTGACCTTGGAGATCAGGAAGGACCCTTGGGCAGAGTTTGAGGACATGGCTCAGCCAGTGCAAGGCTCTGAAATTCTGTGCACCAAATGGAAACACAGAGTTTATGATTCAGTGTGAAAACCAGCTTAGCAGATGGGAAGTGTGCTGGGTTACAGCAATGCACTGTGGTATTGCTGGGGTCGTCCCCTCTCTGAAGCATGGCAGAGCCAGCCCGGCCTTCTGGTTGAACCCACGTGTCAGCACACCATCTTGTCTCCACTGCAAGGATCGAGGCTCTGCAGCAAGAAGTTACCTACTAATGATTTGCTTGTTTGCTTGTAATTAATGACTACTGAGTGCAGGCAAATCAGGGCCAGTGATCAGTCCTGATTCATTGATCAAACTGTCCCACTGACTAGGGACTCCAGGAAGCACCTGCACGCAGTCACCAATAATTCTCCTCCTACCCACGCAGCAGGAGTTGACATTTAACAAGCAAAAGCTCCCTGGCAGACTTTTGACTGAGCCTGGCTTTCCAAAGCAGTGGGAAAGGGGACTGAAAAGGGAAAAGAGTTATTTGCAGTTGAAACAAAAGGAAAAGAAATTCTAGAGGCAGCCAGCCTAGGATGCTGGACACAGAATTCTGCTATCACATTTCGGTGGCTTGTGGGATTTTGTGTGTATGGTTTAACCAAACCTAAATGTAGGGTTTGGAGTATTTTTGGCAAGATCTTAAGGGTAGGTAGCGTTTTTACTAGCTGTACCAGCCAGCTGTTTGTCTTGCCTCTGAGGTTAAATGACGTTCCAAATGCCCTAAGGAGCCGCCTCCTTTGTGCGCACAGTCGCAGCAGCCGTGAGCAGGAGAGAAGTCTGTGGGTCAGCATGGTCAGGGGGCCTCGCCAAGTGCCCTGGGGCCTGAGCACACACAGCTGCTGCGTCAGGAGCTCTGGGAGGAGTTTTCTCTGCTCAGAGCCCAGCCTCTTAAAACTACCAGGCCAGGTTGGGTCCACACTGTTAGGGCTGGTTCTGGCTTTATTCTGAGGTCACCTTGGAAGGCAAAAGCCCAAGAGTATAGTAGGGAGCTTGGGACAGATTCAGTGATGGACTTAAAGACTGAAGAGAGAGGCTTCCTGGAGACTGAGGCCCCGAGAGGTGCTTAAGGGTTGGCTGGAGAAGGTGTGTTCCCTCTAGGTGAGGGAGAGAGACAGAGAGTGTCATCCAGGTGGCTAGAATAAGCACCGTTTGTCTCATTCTGTTTTCCCCAAACTGGGCTGCCTTCCACATTTGGGGTTAGCTCCTGTGGGTGAACCATCAAGGGCTTTGGATAATGGGCTCTGTTGCCTGCAAGGAGTCCAGTGTAGACAGGTGCAGGGACTGGGGCAATGGTGCAGAGGAGTTTGAAGGGGGCGGTGACTAGGTGTGTTACAGAGTTGGTGCTCAGAGGCAACCATGGTCAAGGTTTGTCTTTGCCATGGACACTGCCTCTTTGGATGGTGGCTAAAAGTATAGACACTGGGATCAGTCAAACCTGGGATTGAGTTCTGGCTCCAGATCCTTGAATACAGTTATTTAAGTGTCTAAACCTCAGTCTTATTCATCTATGAAGTGAGGAAAATAGTAAGGATACGTTCTTCATAGAAGAGTTTGGAAGATCCATTAGGTAAATGTGGAGAATTAACTATTTTCTTACAACCTTCCTTTGGCATCTCCCATAGAACCAAGTGCTCGGAACACAGGAGATACCAGAAATATTCCTCTTAGATTGAATTAAATGCTTGGGAATGTGATAAGTGGTCTCCGAGCCTGGAGGTCACTGCCACTGGGAATCCTCCTAGTGTCCACCCAGAGGCACAAGGGGGGTTCTGTCCACTCTGCCTTCATTCTGTCTTTTCCTTTATTAGTTCATTATTTTCATTTTCAACATTCCTTTGTTCCTCACTGCCCTTTGACTAAACCTGATTGGTTTTCCTTGCACCAGAATCAGTACTTCTGAGTAATAGCAAGGCCAACAGTAGCACTTTACAGTTTCCAAATCAGAAAATGTCTTTTGCCTGATTTTGTAGATGAGGAAACTGAGGCTCAGAGGAAACCCATGACTCACCATGGTGAACCCATAGCTTTCTGGAGAACTGAATCTAGCTGGTGGCACAATTGAGCATCAGTACTAGAAGACATCAAGCAATTCCATCTTTGGGCGCCTGGGTGGCTCAGTCAGTTAAGTGTCCGACTCTTGATTTTGGCTCGGGTCATGATCTCATGGTTCATGAGATAGAGCCCTGCATGTGCTCTGTGCTGACAGAGTAGAGCCTGCTTGAGATTCTCCCTCTTTTCCTGTCCCGCCCCCACTCACACTCTCTCTTTCTCTCCCAAAATAAGTAAATAAACTTTAAGAGAAAAAAAAAGTTCCATCTTGAGTCAGTCACAGCCACTAAACCTAGTCAGTCACTGAGTGGAAAAGAGGAAGGAGGAAGATCTGTACACCACACCAACTTCCCAGTGAATTTATAGGATGAGATAAGCTACTGAATTCTGGAAATACTTGCTGATCCCCAAGGTGCTGATACCACCCTGAGGTCACAAAGCTCTGTTCCAAGCCTCTCAGAATGATTTTTCTTTGTGGTTAGCTGCTGCTTCAATTTTTTTTTTTTTTTGTCAAATTCCCTACAGAGTTTTATTTTGTTTGTGTTTTACTGATGAGGCTAGATACGTGGGTTATTTCCTTCTTCAAATTTAGGCTTAATTGGGGGATGTATCCATAACCCTCTCTGCATGTTTATTGTCATCATAGCCCAAAACAGACCCTTATATCCTTATACCCCCTTCTCCAGAGACTGACGGGAATGGGAAGGCATCACCAAGGAAGACTTTCGTATACTAAGCAAGAGAAATTAGCATGCTCTGAGTAATGTGACTGTTCCTATTTACTCTGGCATCTGTCCCACAGATACAGCTGCAATCACGGGGCCTCAGGCAGTGCTTAGTTCCCTCCTCTGGGCCAAACAGGTCAGAGGGCAAGTGCTTTGGAGCATTGAGCTGGACCCCTAACCTCAGCTCTGTTCCCTGCTCACCTCTGAGGATTGATTGGACCTCCTCCTTCCTGCCTTGAGCACTCCCAGGACTAGTCGGAGAAGTTATGCAGAGGTCTTAACATAGGAGGATAAAACCAGGACAGTATTTTGTTAGAGAATTTCATGGATTGGGTTCTATTCTGCATCATCCTGTGATGCAGTGAAGAATTATTAGACTCACAGTCTCATTCACAGGGACTAATAAGTAAAGACACAAGTCCCTTTCTCTACAGGATTGACTCATTGACTCTGTGAGCTTTTTTATTTTCTCAATGTATGTACTCACATAAACATGAATGTTTCAGAATCCTTAGTTAAGATTATAGGTTTTGGGCACCTGTGTGGCATAGTCAGTTAAGTGTCCAACTCAGGCTCAGGTCGTGATTTCATAGTTCGTGAATTTGAACTCCGCATTGGGCTCTCTGCTGTCAATGCGGAGCCCACTTCAGATCCTCTGTCCCCCTCTCCCCCAGCCCACCCCCCTGTGCACACTCTTTCAAAACTAAAAATAAACATTAAATAGGTTTTAATAGCAAGTATTGCATTTTATTTTATATTGTTTTAATTATGATTGCAGAGAAATCATGACTACATGATTACATAGTACATGACTCAAGAAAATTAAGTAAACCCCATAGTAATATATTCTACACAGGCTCGATTCCTCTGTTTTCAGTTAGTAATTTACATTTAGTAAACACCTGAATTTTGGTAGTTATATTCTAAACATTTACAGATTTTGCTCTTTTGTGAATTTTTCCCCAACTAATTTTTTCAAAGGAGGTCAAGGGTCTTTGGAAGCAAAGTAGAAGTGGGGTGTTGTTCCAGGATTCTATCAGCCAGAAATCACTATTCAAAAGCACCAAGGTGCTTGTCAGTAAAGTTTTAACTTGTTGAGTTTAATACTGGCCCTGAGGATCTGTGGGTCCTAAACTGTCTTTTGAGCATGGAATAAAAATCAAATTATGTCCAGAAAAGTGTTAGTGCTTTATAACATGTGGTCTTTTTATTTGATGGCCTATATGTTAACACGTGGTAGGTAGCTGTCTCTCTGGAATGTGCCATTCCCTTTCCCATACTGAGTAACAGAGTTTAATGTTGCCCCATTTTCTTTCTGAATCCAACAGTAGCTCTTGGAACCTTTGGGTAGAAGGTGGTAGGAAGTGTCTTTGGGAATAAAGTTTCTGTCATTTGTGTGTGTGCATGTGATTCTGAATTTCTATATTTTTTCTAACTTTATAAACTTCCAAGGACTGCCAGGGATCATAGAAACCACATTACCTGATCATCAGTGGCCCCAGACTGGCCACATGAACAGTTGCCAGTTCACTCAGACTGTCCTCTTGATCTCAAAGGCCACCTATCCTCCCATCTGTCCCTATGGATGGTAGTGAGATGGAACTCAATCTTGAGCCCAGAGTAGCACCTCCCCCATGCACAGTTCATGGCCATTTGGGAATTGAGAATGTGGATTCTGGTCTACTTCCCCAGGGCAGAAACTCTTCTCAGACTCTTGAGAAAGCTGGCAGTTTAAAAATGTCTCCTGACACTCACTCCATCCACAGAGCCTAAGAGAGAGGCGAATCAGCCTGAGGGTCCTTGACTTTGTTCCTGAACTACCGGTTTTCTCGGGAAAGAGATATCTAGGTACTATCATTTGCATAATTAACTACTTTTTTAAAAAAGGTTCAAGAAAATCATACTTACTTAATTTTTAAAAATGTTTATTTTGAGAGAGCGAGAGAGGGAGAGAGGCAGAGAGAGAGGGAGACAGAGAATCCCAAGCAGGCTCCATGCTGCCAGCTCAGAGCCCAAAGTGGGGCTCGAACTGATGAACCATGAGATCATGACCTGAGCCAAAACCAAGAGTTGGATGCTTAACCAACTGAGCCACCCAGGTGCCCCAAGAACATCGTATTTAAACCACTGAGAAAGCCTGGAAGTCTGCTAAAAGACAATGTTTCAGTGATTAACACGGTCAGAGCTGTAAGATCTGGAGGGTAGGGTGAAGATTTTACAGAAGACACTGGTGTTGAAAACGAGCATTGTTTCTCTATTTGGTTTTTCCACACCCCACTTTCCATGTCCCCTTTCCTGAAGGAAACAAGATTGCACGGGCTCTTTGCACAAAACAATATGGGATCTGCTGCAGGGGGATTTGGGGACTTAATCTCCTCCCCTTTGCTCGTTGCCTTCCCTCAGAGGTGTTAGAAATGTGCATCTACGGATGTTACATAGGGAAATGACTGGCTCTGGGACAAAAGATTCTCTCTTTCCTCCGCTCTCTAGTGGCAGTCATGCCACTTCCAGTTTTAAAATTTGGATTGTCTTTGTTTATCTTTTCAATGAGAAGAAAGCGTGTTTTTCCTATTTTAAAATGTGGAATTTCAATAAAATTCAGTTTTACCTTTTCCCCACTTCCCATGCATTAATAACTCCATTATGTCAATCCTCCTTCAAAGCACATGTACTTGGCCCTGCTGTTCCTTAGGGAGGATGGGTCCTCACTGCCAGCCTGGTACTTGGATGCCAGGCATACCACCACCAACTGCCTCCCCCCCATGCCCCCCACGCCTCTTCAGTGTTCCCTTCCCTAGCAGCACCTGCCTCATGTGCCACGTTCCCAAATTGGCTAAGCCAACTGTCTTCCATGCCCACAGTAGTAACCTCAGTCACTGTGGACCTCTGACCCTTATATTCTGAGGCCAAGGTAGCCACTTGCATCCCATGTTGGCCATGGACAATTATTTTCTTTATACTTTTCTCTTTTTTTAATGTTTATTTTATTTTTGAGACAGAGAGAGACAGAGCATGAGTGGGGGAGGGGCAGAGACAGAGAGACACAGAATCTGAAGCAAGCTGTAGACTCTGAGCTGTCAGCACAGAGCCCGACGCAGGGCTCGAACTCGTCAACTGCGAGATCATGGCCTGAGCTGAAGTTGGATGCTCAACCGACTGAGCCACCTAAGCACCCCTTTATACACTTTTCTTAAATTTTTCAACTTTTAAAACTTTGAACTTTTTAAACTTTCAAAATGATTTTTTTTACTCCTGACAAGAATTTTGTTTTTATTTTACTAAATCACAATGACAATTTTCTCAGCTTTGTAGAGAACAAGATTCCCCAAGTATATAGAGTTAGAAGTTTATTTGTGTGCTAAAATTCCCTGTAAGATAGTTAATTGTCCCTTTCTGTGGATATATCCAGTTACAGTCACTTGCTCCTGAATCATTCCAGTGCACAAACAAGAAAATTCATTTGTGGTGAGAAGATGAAAAGCAGTCATGGACAAGCACCTGTACATACATTTACAGTAATCGTGTATGTGCACTGCTCTTTGTAATCCATTCCTAAATTGTAGCAGCAGAACAAGATTGCACAATAAACACTATTGCCTAAACATATACACCCAGACACCTGGGAATACTCTGACAGTACAGTTTTGGGTAAATTTCAGTGCTCATAAGAAACAAAAAAAGGTTTTGACACACTATCAATGCAGAATTAAAGAATTTATTTTTAAAGGTGCTCTTATATATCTCTCATAAACGAACACAGATATTTTTATCATAACATTAAAATAAGCGTTATATAACTATTGACATAATTTGTTCTTGGATGGCCCGATATCATCTCATGTCTCCCCAAAAAACACCAGGCACTCCTGCTGCATGCGCTTCGTTCATAGGATGCTGTCCAGCCACAGCGATGGACCTCAACAGCCCCATAGCCTGCAGAGCAGTTATGAGTACGTTATTCCTAATCTTTCTGATAACGTGTGATGCTTTTGATTGCCAGTGTCTGACCCCAGGCAGAGAATTATTCTGGACCCTGAGGTTGTTGGTTGGGCTGGCGGGTAGCTTTCAGAATTAAACGGTTGGTTCTGACCTCATCATCATGGTGACAGGAATCAGTACCAGTTGACCAGATGACCAGCTGTTTGGGGACGCTTTACAGGGGGGGAGTTATTTCTTTGTCATCGTCTCACTCTCTTTCCAGTCCCCTGAGTGGGTCACACCAAGTCACCACCTCAGATCCCATCTCTGACATCTCAGTTGGGAGGACCTGAAAACCATGGAACATAGCAGCACATGATACACTGATATATTACAAAAACAACAACAAGAGGGGGGCTCTTGGTGGCTCAGTGGGTTCAACATCTGACTCTTGGTTTTGGCTCAGGTCATGATCTCATGATTTCGTGAGTTTGAGCCCCACATCAGGCTCTATGCTGACCAATGCACAGCCTGCTTGGGATTCTCTGTCTCTGTCTCTCTGCCCCTCTGCCACTCGTGCGTGCACGCACGTGCACTCTCTCTCTCTCTCTCTGAAAATAAATAAACTTACTTTTTTTTAAATTTAATAAAAAAATAAAATTAAATTTAAAAAATTTTAAAAAGAAAGATGAGCAAACAGGGAAAGCATTGCCTGTTTACTTAGTGAACACAGTGCCTGGAGCAAAGTAGCAATTCCAAAATTTTTGTTGAATGAATAAACCAAGTACTAAAACCATTCTTTGTAATAGTCAGGCGTCCACTCCTTCACCAACATTTGCTCTTTTCTGCGCTCTTCCAGACCAGGTTGAGGATAAAAGAGTAAAATAATCTGGAAATGGGAAGCGCTGTTGGAGTGTAAGGGTGGGGAGCGTAGGGGAAGGGAAGAGGGAGAGGTTTGGAAAGTTTCTTGGGGCAGGGGAACCAGTAAGAAAATGGGAACACCGGGAGGGGTCAGGAGTCAGTGTTGGGAGCACACTGGCCATGCCAACCACCTGCTCACCCACCACTCCAGCCCTCCCATTCCCAAAACACTGAAATGTGGCTGATTAGGGACGAGCTACAGGCGGTCCACTGTGCTGCTGGCCTCTTTGGGTCCTCACAAGAGACACGGTTTGTGGGGAAAATGCTTGCCGTATACTGTATCTCTTGGCTGTGGCTCCTTTGGCCTGGCTTGCTGCATTCCAAGTTAAAATAGCTCACACTCCTTCCGGGTGGGAACTAGCAGCCTCCCCAGGGCCTGGGGCATACATTTGCATGGAGGGAGAGAAAACTCTAGGCTGCTGATCTTCCTTTTGATGGGCGTCTGTCTGTGCCCGTGACCTCTCCCACCAGGCCTTCACCTGACAGCAGAGATGCGGCCTGTGTTATCCGAATATCTAGACCTCGGTGTTGCCCAAGCGCTGTCCCTCCCACTCAATCAACTGTGCTTGTGGAAAACATTTTAAGCATTTTTCATCCTTCAAGGAGAGCAGTACCCTCCTCCAGGTGGGAGTCCTGCAGTCGAGAAGCCCTCCTGTGGTGATAGGGCTCTGTCTTCAAGAGCTACAAACTTAGCTGAGGAAAGCTTTGTAAGCGTGAATCTTTGGGGCATCTCGACAAGGATTCCTGGTTTCATCCAAACTCATTACCTTCCAAGTGACAGAATCTTCTGGGAAATAAATTTCTTATTAAAATATAAAACCTTCCCAGAATCCATCTGCAAACTTCAAAGGGAGATTTGGGGGAAGGAAATCCTACCCAATTTTAACTGTTCCACGGATGTTTGCAGGGGGGGGTGGAGGGAAGGAAAATAATTTTTGTGGTGCCAAATCTGAATCTGGTTCCATGCTGTGGGTCAGTTTCCAGGGCATACCACCTGGGCAGCAACTTTTCTCAGGCCCGGTGCCTTAACTTGGAACAGAAGGAGCTAGAACCCCTGGCCCAGTTATGGGCTGCAATGATTTGGAGAGATTAAAAGAGGCAGAGTTTGCTCAGGGCATCCTGAGTGCACAGGGACTCCCCTCTCCCGCTGGTGTACCTCTTCCATTTCAGTGAGATGCCCCATTCCCTTGGAGTCTTACCGGCAAAAGCCAGCCCAAGGGTTTATCTTAGATGGGAGTCCCCAAGACAGAGATCCTTGTGCAGGGGACTTATTGCTCGAGATTTCTCAGGAGGGGGGGGGGGCAAGAGAAGCAGGATTAGGCAGGAAGATAAGTCAACAAAGCTGTGTTCTCAGCCGCAGACTGGCCTCAGCCTGATCCCACAGGACCATGGCACATGAATAGCAGCACGGAGCTGTCCCAACTTGAGTCGGGACACTGACCACACCTCACTCTTGGCGTGAGGACTTAGTCTTCCAGGCACTTCAGGTGAGGTAGCAGGCATTCACCCGGAGCGATTCTCTGGAGAAGGCACACAGAGCCATTAGCCGACGGCATTCTCAGCACTGGGTGCTGGGTGCACCGGCCCGGGTGAAGGAAATCCTGAGCGGACGTCAAATTGTCCACTTTGGTGGTACACAGTCACCCTGTTATCCTGCTTGACTTCATACAGACTGGGTGTGATCAAACCACAAGCTTTTTGTTACCTTCACAAGACAGCACCATTCATCAGTCTGCGAGATTCACTTCCCTTTCCAAGACATTATACCTTAGCAGGTTTTAGACATGTTTTATAGAGGGATGGGGAGGAGAGTAGATGCCTAAGTTAGTGCATAGCTGGTCAGACATTATTGCCTTCCCCAGCATACAGCACCACCAGCCATGGACGTAGCCACTCAGCTATTCAGCCAGGCTTGTTAAAAATGAGGGCATAAAAAGAGCTGATTTCATACATTTTATGGCAGTCTAGTTCCCCCAAGGAAAGGCAAGGTTGGCCAACATGTGTGTGGTCCATACCTTTTGTGTGGAAGATGTTTTCAAGACTTTCCTCCCTTGACTGTGCCTAGACTTGCCCCTGACCATTACTTATGCTTCTCGCTTTTTCTCAAGCTTGTACCTTACTGCTATTTGGAAATGGTCACAAAAAAATTCCAGCCTTTTCCACTCTCCAACCCAAGCTGCCACTTTCTTTCGTACCATGAGGTTCTAATGCCCAGCTCCTCCACAGCACCTCAGATTTGGGGCTGGGTCTTCTCTTGTCACCTGAGTCTGTGTCCACTTCCAGTGGACCAAGATAAAACCACAGATTCTATTCTTTTGACTATTTGGATCTGAGCTTTCTGGTAAAAACAATTTTTAAAAAATGATGTGACGGGAGAACACAGAAACATCTGGAATGTGTTCAAGACCAGTGAAAACCCTGTAAGAAGACAGTCTTGCTGCCGCCTCTTGGTTCAGACAAGTCAGACGTGCCCCTGGGACCCCCCTGGCTCCCAACACCTGGCACTGGGAATGGAAACTTTGGCCGTGGGTAGTTGTTTCTGCGGCTCTCCATTCCCTGCCTCACGCCTGGCCTGCTCCCCTTCTCGCCAGTGATTTCCCAGAGCAAGTCCCATCTAGTATCATTTTGTCCTAAACGCCAGCCAGCTCATCTACATGCAGCAAGGACCTGTAGGCATGCTGGAATCTCAGTAGAAAAAAACCGCTGGTCTGCTGAGCTCAAATAGACTCCCTAGGAACTGACAGGCTGATGAGTGATGTGTGTGGCTTGTTTGGGGCCCTGTCATTTGAAGGGAGAGTGTGCAATGCTGTACCCATAGCCAGGGGTGTGGGGAACAAGTTGCTGCCCACCGCCCCCTATCCAACCTCCACTCATGTGGTCTGGATCCCAATCTCTGTGGTGATTTAGTGCAGGATTCCTTTGGGATGATCAAGGGAATGTTTGTGGAAGAAGCAGCATTTGTGTGGTTCCTGGGCTAGCCTAGGTTCCCAGAAGCTGAGCCTGGCATGAGCGTTCATGCGAAAGTGATTTTGAAAGTGCTCCCTGGAAAAACTGGTAGAAAGTGAGCGGTGGGACCAAGGAAGGAGGAGACAGGGGAAGGACTCAGTGTCAAGCAGAGACTTACAACAGCCACTTTAGCTCCAGGGAGCCCTAGGTGCTGGCTTGTCGGATGTGAAAGCATTCAGGGAGGGACAGAAGGAAAACAGCAAAGGGATCTGCAGCCAGGGGCTTAAAGCACGAACACTGCTTCACTTTCCTTCTAGCAACTTCCAGAGGAGTTTATAGGAGGAAGAACCCTCAGTTCTCCCACAGTGTAAACCTCACTCTGTTGTAAGTTGGGATCTCTCGGGAACCCTGATAGCAACTCTTTTCTGCCTTTACCCCTGTGGGTCCCAGCACACCAAACAGATACTGGGGTACCAGCATCACATGGCCTTAAAATGTGCAAATGATAAAGTGGGGCTCTAGGGCACAGGTAGAGTTGCTGCAAAAGTTGCCAACATGCTTTCCATCAGGATGTATCTTAGCAGAAAAATGTGAGTTTACTCCTAGTTCATTTTCGGCCTATAACACATGAACTGAGAATAAACTGAGGGTTGATAGGGGGTGAGAGGGCGGGGAGGGTGGGTGATGGGCATTGAGGAGGGCACCTGTTGGGATGAGCACTGGGTGTTGTATGGAAACCAATTTGACAATAAATTTCATGTATAAAAAAAGATGCAAGTAGACATTTCCAGAATTTAAATAAGGCAGAACTCTGAACCAGTCCCTTTTTGGTGGAAGGGGTAGGAATCCGTTTTGTCTGAATAGGAAGCCCTAGATGGAGAAAGCTATCCACCACAAGGCCCGCAGGGGGGCAGAATCCCAACACGTGCCAGAGTTATGTTCTCTAGCCCTAGGCTTAGTAAAAGGCTAATCAGAAAAACTGGCCAATTTTAGTCTTGGGTCCCATTCTGGGTTCTAATGCACCATGAAATTCAATGCAATCCCATGTGCTTTCTTAGATTTTGGGTGAAGCCTTTTCCTTTGGGAAAAACAAAACAAAACAAAAAGCTAGACTTTGCTTATGCACGTGCTTGATTTCTCTGAGCCTGGGGGAAAACATGGCTACCGGGGTGTAGAAGAAAGGGCACTTGACTTAGATCTGGCCCCAGGATCGTTCTTGCTTTGTGAGCTAGACCTCAATTTCCCCCTCTGCAAAGCAGAGCTCTAGGGATAGCCATGAGGATTAGGAAAGATCATGTAAGGGAAATGGTGATACGTTAACACATTAGTACCTCTTTCCCCTGGAGAACTTGGCTGTTCATTCAAGGAGAAACATGTTGAACAGTACCCACCCCATTAGAACAGGAAATGGCTCTGCTCCTTCCCACCTCCGTACCTTTGTCTCTGCTTCCTGTACACTTGGAATGCCTCCTCTGTAGACATGTAAGCCCTTCCTTCTGTAAGTCTCCACACATCTGACTCACCCATGCAGCCTTCACTGCCCTGGCTCATGCTGGCGCTTTTCTTCCTGTCCCCAAGTACCATTCAATGTCTGATTCATATTAATATAGATAAATATTTGTTGTAAATATGGCCATATACGTAGTTCTCATTTTCAGATAGAGGTAAGTAGTGGCAGATTGCATCTTCCAAAATGGTCACAGTGATAAACTCCAGGACGTGTGCTCTTCCAGAATCTTGTTCCTCTCCTCTTGAAGCTTGCCATACCTTTTAACTACCCTCTGTGTGACTTCCCAGGCTAGATTGTAAAAGACCATACAACTTCCTCCTCTGGTTTTCTGTCTTGAAACTTGTGCCTTGTAGCTCTGAGCCACCATGTGAGAAGTACTCATGCCAGAGAGACCTTGAGGAAAGACCATGTGGAGAAACCACACTGAAACAGAAAGAGAGGACAAAGAGCCCAAGCAGTTCCAGCCCCCCAGGTGTTTGACACTCCCCAGCACAGGTGCCAGAAAGGCAGTGAGTAGGAATCACGTTTCCAGTTCCAAGCTCTAAGTCATTACAGTTTCATGAGTAGCCAAGTAAGGGCCATTTACCCCCAGAAATGTGAGACATAGTAAAAAAAGTTTTGTTGCCTTAAGCCACTACTTTTTAGAATAGTCATTAGGTGGCAATAAGTATGTATATGATACCTATGTGTGTAACTGTATATACACATACAGATAGATGTGTGTGCACATACATATATATGTGTTGGGGGGGGGTATAGCCTGCCTTTTACTATCTTCCAATTTGTGTTTTTGTGCACCTAGATCTGGCTTCTTCAACGGGTCTATAAACTCCACGAGGGCAAGGCTATGTTGTATACTTCTTGGTTATCCTCTGCCAGAGTTAGAGCAGCTTGGCAAATGTAACCACTGCACTGTGCATCCTTGAATGAAACTGACAAGGGAACATCTGTGTGCACATCTGTGTCCCTGAAAAGCATGCTATCCTTTACAGGACGCAACTGTGATCATAAAGAAATCAGAGTCCCTTTGGTACTTGAATCTTTCTCAAAGGAACCCTGTATCTTTGGAAACAACCATTTGCTGGAAATCTCTGAGAGTAAGCCAGTCAATTTTCTTCTGTGTCATAGACTCAGGGAAAGAGAACACTGCTGTTGCCAGCCCTTGTACCTATGGGCACTTGACAGCCAACCTCTTGGAGGCAAGTAGGCAGGATCTTGTTTCCTCAGTCCAGGACCCTTGTGGAATTTGCAGCTTCCATCTTCAGACTGAAAAACAGCCCCTTTGCCTGTTTCCCCATCTTACTGTTACCTAGGAGACTGGAGATTTTTTTATGCAGATAACCATGACAGTCTGGTCCTGCTTATTTGAGCTATGATAAGAAAACTTAAACATTGGAGTCTCTCCTAGAATAATAAAGTTATTCATATACCTCCCTGAAAACAACAACAAAACCATGTTTCTCAAACATCAAAAGGGTCATTTTTAAGAGAATTATTTTCATAGCTTTTGTCCTTAGATCTATATGAAATGCCCTGAAATTCAAGGCTTACATGAGAAGAGATGGAAGGAAGTAATGATGTGAACTCTTCTGGCCTTTGGAAATCCATTAAGTTCTTTTACTCACCCATTGCACGAACTTACTGTCCAAGCAGATCAGGTGAGGTGCACACCAGCATCTTTGAGTACATGTGAAACCAGTCTTTGGATGGTAGAGTGGCAAGGGGGTCTTCATTTTCTCTGGCCTTTTCTCAAACGAGCTTAAGATTTGTCCTGGTTTATGCAGTAAATATGTACATTTGCATCTGGCTTCTGTGATATGATGACTAAGGTTAACGCATCATAAGATTTATGTTGCCTCTGCATTATTTTTATTCTGAAAATAATTATGCTGGTTTCTCTAAGGATTTCTTTCAATGTGTTTTCAGGTCCAACAATCCTACAATGACATGCAAGCACCTAGAAAGACATAAGCTAGCCATCAATGACACAAAATCCTAAATTCTGACAGGGGACTGAAAGGTCATTGGCTTGTAACAGGGAATATGATGGGGTTCAGGGGCAAGAACAAAGAGGAACCTCTCCCTCCTCCGTGTATACCTTTCCACTTTCCTTTGAACAGAAATTGTAGTACTTACTATTTTGTTCATGACAAATTAAGGAATTTAGCAGGATTTTCCTTTTCTCCCTTTTAAGAAAGTTAAACACTAATATGTTTATGTGCTTGATGTAATGGCCGGATTTAGTCAGAAGTTTTATTTGCTGCCTACCTTTCTTTCCTATTTCTGAAGCTTCACAAATTTGTCTGGACTTGAAAGGCACTTATTAAACACCTACCTTCTGTTGCTGTGAATTTCAATTTGCCAACCTCATGTAGAATGTCAAAATTTGACACTTACGGGAAACATGTAAGAGAACCTCCAGACTCTGAAAGAAGTAGAACATGATTTCATTCCCTTGGCGGTAACTGGTTTCCAATATCATTTGTCCCCTTACACACATTCTTGCCTCTGAGCCTTCGGGTATCACCTGTCAGAGACATCAGAACTGCCACAGATGTTTTTTTAGGTTGCCTTGACCTTGAAATATTTGTAGTTGAGGGCTGTGGAATGCTGCAGTATCTCTTCCTAAGCTCCTGTATTGAGGACCCTCTTTGTCCAATCCTTGGTTTATAGATAGAAGTTAGTGTGCAGTTAGATTACCTCCTAGCCCTTTATCAAGTCTTGCCAGTCTACACCACTGACCTTCACTTTCCCCGGGTCCTTATTTACCACTGGGCCGCATGGTTACTTCAGGCTACATTAGTTCCATGGGGAACTTAATGTGGCTAATAGCAAGTTTTTTGAACCTTTAATGTAAATTGAGTTTACTGTAAATTTTCTGCCCGAGGTATGGAAGGAGTATGAAATTTGAAAGAAGGAAACCACATCTGTCAGCTTTCCCCCTGTGAAACTCCGTAGTGTGTGCATGGAGGATAGAGCTGGAACGGAAAGCAGTGATGTTATTGGGCTGAGGCATCTGAGATTAGAACCTGGAGGAGCTAGAAATTGGGGGGCATTCCAGAAAGGGAGGATTCATGGAGAGGGAGCCCTAAAACATACATAGAAATTCCCTTGACATTCCTGACTTACCCCTGAACTATCTATGCTTGGGGGCACACCGAGCAGCAGGGGGGCCCACAACAGCTAAAAGTGTGGAATTTCTGAGTAGAGATTTCAGAGCCACCCAGCTCTGGAGAGACAGACTCTGGAGTTGAAGTCCCTAGTGCTTTAAGGGGCTTGGTAAATGGCTCAGACTTTCCATTCAGATCCTATGGGGACCACATCCCAGGATTGAGAGCATAATCAGAACAGACTTTTGTTAGAGAAAAGCCTAAAACCAGCAGTAGAGATTACCTTCCAGTAATCTTCTGTCCTACTAGAACAAATTCAGCTCTTCCAGGGAAGACAACAGAATCCAGAGTCTCCTCAGTGCATCATCTGTGAAGTCAAATATATCATCAAAAATGACTGGACACGCATCAAGTAGATTCTAAATTCTTTTGCTTTAATCTTGCCTGTTCTAAACTGTAACCAGTCTTGCTCTGCTAACTGCAAGACAGCACAGTGGCCTTGTTAAGATATCTTCCCTGTTCCTACTCTTGATCTATACCCTTAAAAGCCTAGTTTGGAGAACAGAGCACATTGTGAAGACAGAAGGAATTTAGTCTGTTTCATTCGGAACTATAATGTGCCATCAGCACAGCCCAATGATGGGCCAAAAGAAATGAAGGAAAAATTGATACGAGAAAACTACTTTTAGTCTTGGACTAATTGCATTCTTCTCTTATATTTCATTCAGATGGAGACATCATATTTGGAATCTAGACTTTGGATATACAAACTTAGTGATCGAACAAGGGTAGTGATCCCTACCCTTAAAAGAGTTTCAGATGTACTTAGAAGATTCTTGAGTGTTTTGAACCAAAACCATAGGTATCTAATATTTAATATATGGTAACATAAAAGGGAGAATGATTTCTTCTAGGTAACAATTATTCTTCCAAGGAGAGGTAGAAGTTGCCAAGTACTAAATGAGGAGTAAATACAGCTTGTATTTTACCAGCTGAATTAGCCAGTAGTTTTTCTATTTATTTACATCTCTTCCTGCAATTAACTGTGAGGGTTTTTTTGACAATTATTTCATTATTATAGACAAGATTTTAAGCTATTATATTAAAAGTGTGTAACAACCTAATACATCTGCTTGAATATATTTAATATTTTTGGGAGAGTGTATTGAGAAGTCTAGGGGTGCCTGGGTGTCTTAGTCAATTGAGTATCTGACTCTTGATTTTGGCTCAGGTTATGATATCACTGTTTGTAGGTTGAGCCCCATGTCAGCTCCATGCTGATGGTGTGGAGCCTGCTTGAGATTGATTCTCTCCTTCTCTCTCTGCCCACCTCCCACTTGCACGTTCTCTCTCTCTCTCCCTCTCTCTCTCTCTCTCTCTCTCTCTCTCTCTCTCTCTTTCTCTCTCTGTCTTTCAAGATAAATAAAACAAACTTTAAAAAAAGAGATATTTCTAATTTCCCCAACATAATTTAAATGGGTGATACTCAAAAAGAGGTGCAGAACAAAGGAAATTATGGCAGTAATCATTTTTACCAGGAGCAAGGAGTGCTAGTTATTCTTTCATTTTAGGACTTTGTCAGCAAAGTTTCAGTGAAGGGAAATAAGAAGCATACATGCCCCTACTCCCGTTCCCATAACCATGACAGACATTGTAAATGGATCAAGATCCTCTGCCACACTGAACCCCATCTAAGACTCAGCCTAATAGTCAGCCATTACTAGTCAACTGATGAACACGTGAGAGGAGATCTATTTTCTGTCCCTGAAATTGATGATCATGGAGTATCATCTTGGTGAAGTGAAAAAAATAGCTATTTAAAGGGAAAACAGAAGGAAAACTTTGTGCTTCTCACCAAATCCTTCTGTTATTACCTTTCCATCTGTAGACCAATAGAACACTAAAGGTTACTTCTAACTCTGCAATTTGATGGGGTAACATTTTTTTTTCAAAAACATCACTGATTTTGGAGTCTCCAGTCTCTTCTGTAAAATAAATGCATGAAGTCTGAAATTTCTAATGTAGGTTCCTATGGGAAGTTATTATATCCAAAAAGAACTGTTTTAATTGCACTTTTCCTAGTAAAATTTTTTCATCCACCCTCATCCCCTCCAAAGGTGCTGAGGAGGAATGGGCATTTCTTTTAACAATGTGCATCTTCTTAAGGAGCTATTTAGTGGGTTTCTGTGCACATCAGCTTGTTGGTCTGAATTTCTCTGGATCAGTAAAGAGACATGAGAGCATGAGACATTCAATGCCTGTGTCAGACCCCATTTCATCCATCCACCCATTCTCTGACATTGGCACCAAGGGCCATTTCGAAGAACAGAGCAGTCCGTGAAATGCATGAACACCACAGGGCTATTTACCATAAATTTCCCATATCTTTTAATGAGGATTCATTACCGACACAACCATGGTAATCCCACATGAGCAACAAATACAGGTTGTAGGCTCTTGTCCCTACAGATAGGCCTCCTCCTATGTGTTGCCATGTTTGTGGCCTGAGAACACTACATTAGTCACGGGATCACTGTATTTTCCACAGTAGCTACTGGCTGGGAGACATGAATGACACTGATGCCATGGCTTTTTATTATTGATAAAGAAATATGTTTCCAGTTCGTCAAATTACATTTCAGTGCCTTGCCAGGCCAAAAGTCTATGGTAACTAATGATTGGGGTTCTTTAGCTGCAAAGAATGTCTCTTCCCTTCCAGGAGAAAAGCTTGTGGGATGATTTTTTTTAAATCTTCTGCCAATATGTATATGAGAAAAAGACCTCTGAAGTGGAAATCAAGGAGCTTCTCATGGGTGTGTTGGACCAACTTCAGCACCATCAAAAAGGGGCAGACAGTCTTCCAACCTGCATTTGGGGGCTGGGTGTTTCTGCACTGCTGTCAACAAAGCAGGATGCATCGTTTCCATGTAAATGAATAGAAATAAGGCCATTGATAACTGTTGCCATTATTGGGGGCGGGGGGTGGGAATTCACTTGAATATGGATGAGCCCTCTGCTGGAAAAACTAACCCTTGTTGAAATGGAGAGGTGAAAAAGTGCAAAATTCTTAGCTTCCCTTGTCTAAATATGGGTTCATCAGTAGTAGGTCCTTAGGCAGATTCGAGTACAAGTTTATTTGGGAAATGATCCAGGGAGGAGAGTCAAGAAGTGAGACGGGAAGGGAAGGCAGCCAATCAAAAGAGAGTTATAAAGCCAGTTTTCACGGTGAGCAACTGGAGTTTAATCCTGCTGTGAATGCTAACAAATGGTGCAGGACACACATGAGAGTTCTCCTACCCAGATGGTGAGGGAGTTGGGGTGTTTATACACCTATCTGTCATCAGACTTTGGTGAGGGCTTTGCCTGGGGGAAAGAGCAGTATTAATCCTTTAGCATGTAGTGTCTGGGCAGAGAACCCTATCTCAGCTTTGGAAAAAGTCCTCAGGCCAAGAAATGCAAGTGTTAGTAGCTGCTTTGCATAAAAGTGGTAGGACCCCTGGAGTGTAGGCAAGGCATTGATGTCTTGGGAAAAACCCCTTCCATATTTCTCCCTCTCTGCTATTTAATAAGGTAAATGCAGCTATCATTTGTGATAATTACTTGCCTGATTCTAGGCACTACATGTTTTGTAAATAGCATCACAATTAATCCTCATAATAATTACATAAACTGGTATTGTTTTCATCCTGCCATTTTGCACATTAAGAAATTAAGATTGAAAAAGCCAAGAAACTTCCCCCAAGGCCACAGGATTCATAAGTGGTGAAGGAGGGCTTCAGGTCTAGGCCTTCAGGCTCTTACAAAACCCTGTCTGCCTGTAGTAAACAAATATCACCACATAGGCCTTGGCTGAAACGATCTTTCTCAGCAAATTTGCTTGGTAGTATCTTTTTGATTGACAATTTGATGGTCCCACATGGAGGCTCTTGGTTACTATGACCTGTTCACAGTCTTCTTTCCATGCATGCATCAGTCCTTTAAATCCACACTTTGTTTCTGGCTTTCAAAGGGAAGAAGTTGTGCCCTTGAAAGTCAAGGAAAAAAAGATCAATTTGCCCTTGCTAACACAGAAAAATCAACATGCTAGAAAGTCAGACCCCAATCATGATCTCAATTCCTCTAGTACTGTCTGTGTGAACTTGAGCTGATTACTTGCCTTCTTTTGGTCTTGGTTTACTTATCTGTAAATCGAGGATAAAGATTCCAGTCGTATAAACTATGCAAAATGATAAATATGTATTTACAGTATTCAATAAAGATTAGTTCCATCCTTAAATATTGGGATGATTGCAGAGAGAGCTGAGTGTTTCCTGGCCCCCAACCTACACTTTGGTCCACTCAACTTGGGACTCCTCAGTGCTTTTGTATAACTAGGGTTGAGTATGGTACCTGGCCCAGAGGATGCTAAGGGCTAAATAAGTGTGTGTTTATTTGCACATGATTGATTTGTTAATACATTTTCCAGTGTTGTTGAGACACAGATTCCGAAGATGACCTCAAAGCAGCTTGCAGTTCTCTGGGACACTCTGCACCCTCCCATTGCTATATACATCCCACCCCCTCTGTACTTTTGTGGCTCGTTGAACCTCACTGAGTGCAAGAGGAAGGCACCAAAATGTCTCTGAAACTTTTCCAGAGACTAAATATTTAGAAAGTTAAGTTGAGAATATATCCATTTTCACACACATTCTTTTGTGGATAATTTTGTCCCAGGGCCTTCAGTTATGACATGTGTGTTCATTTAATCAACAAACACTCTTAATTAAATGAGTGATCTGTGCCAGGCACCTAGCTAGGCACTGGGGTTACAGAGAAGAGAAGAATGAATTTCCCCCAACCTTAATTGCCTACCCCCAGTCTAGTGGAGAAGACCAAAGAAACCAAAAATTGCTGAGGCGAGGCCTCACGTAGAGAATGCAGTGGGGATGCCGAGCACCATATTAGCTATTGTATTACTCAGAGCAGGCTTGGCTATGCTGGGTGACAAATAGCCCCACATCTCAGTGGCTAAGAGAATAAACGTGTTATTTTTTTACTCACACTACATGTATACATGTGAGTAGCAGTAAGGTGGGATTCTGATATCAGTCGCTCAGGGACACAAACTGATAGAAGATGCATCCTGACTTATGTGCAAGAAAATGCAAAGTGGTGAATCAGATACTGGCTGTTAAAGCCTGCCTGGAAGTGTGACAGTGGCCATTTGCTCCCATTTCATTGACCAAAGAAAGCTGCATGGCCCCACCTACCTTAAAGGGAACCTAGAAGTATGTTCCTTCCAGGTCTCCCCAACAAGGAGAGACAGGGCATTTGTGAACAGCCTGAGTGGCCACTCCCAGTTGCTGGGAGTTTTACTGAACAGTTTCTCCCAATGTCATTTCTTAGTAATTCTGTCTTGTGTTTATACTAAACCCATCCCCCCGGGAGAAATGTCCCTTTAATTTTATTTACACTTGTCTTCACTTGGTATTTATTTTTCTCTTTTGTGGACCCTGGCCCAGTGGATGCTGGTCCCAGAGACAGAAAAATGTAGGGTTCCTGTCCACAGGGAGCTCACAGTGTAGGAATCAAAGGTCCACTCAGGCAGCAAGTGACTGCAGTTTGGCTGGAAAACCACTTGTTGGGTACTTGCACAGGATAAGGGGTCCACAAAACGAGTCTGGAAGGCTCCATGGGAAGCCAGTTATTACTACAGCTGTCTGACAGTGTTCTCCCAATGTTCCAGGGGAAGAGGGAGCAGAATAGGCTTTATGGGACGGAGCACCCGGAGAGATGTCAGGACCCTAAATTCTTGAGGCATCCCTTGAGAGGCCAATCAAGATAGGTAGTTTGTCATGAAAAAGCCCTGGGATGAGAGACCAGTGTTCTGATGGTTGCAGCGGCCCAGATTCCTTTCATTCGATGTGTTAAGGTAGCTGTGGTTTTGGATCTTCTTCTTTGGTGGCTCCATTTGATCCACATAATATCAGTATGTCTCCAGATGCCATGAATCTTTCTGCTGCATCTTTTCCCCCAAACGAAACAGAGAATACTCCCCATCCTTTGCAAACCTCCATTTGGACTCATCAAACTCGGGCCTCAGGAACGCAGCCAGGAGAAGCAGGTCGGCTGACTGCTGTTGCCTTGGTAAGGGGAATCTACTCCGGTCAGGGCTCTGTGGTTTCTATGGGAACAGCACTGCTTATCTTTGCTGGCTCCCCCAGGCTGGCAAGATGTACTGAAAGGAAAACTGGGGGAGAGAAAGAGAGGAACAGAAAGAGACTTTGAGGATTTTGAAGGTATTCGAAGGAACCCTCCACTGGATGCGTAGCTATTCCCAGCACACCACGTGGGCCACTTGGCTCTAGCAGAGCCTCAACACGGAAGCATGTACCTAGAGGCACATGCATTCATGAAGCTCCCTTGGACTGTACACTGTCCTGGAGAAACAGATGCCAGCACAAAGCAGGCAGGAATTGGCAGTAGATGGTTTTTGCTACTAAGACCAGGGAAAAATGTGTCCTTAGCCCAAGGCCAGACCAACATCCCATCATTGCTACAATTGCGAAGAACAGCGATAGGTGGCCCAGGAAGATGGTGAGAGGTATGTCATATATGTTGCCTGCACTGTTTTCCAGCCACCCTGCAGGACTGGCATTTATATACCCATTTTACAGATGAAGGAAATGGGGCTCTGAGAGAGGAAAGGATGACCCGTGAGTGATGTAGGTGGGATCTGAACCCAGACCCAGATCTGATTCTCTACCCTGGGCCCTTATGCAAAATCTAACCAACAGCCCAAGGAAAATGTTAGAGTCCCAAAGATGGCCAACCCTCCAGTTCCCACCTTGACTAAGACATGCCCTTGGTTCTTTGGATTTGGGTGGGAGGAAATACACCCAAATGGAAGGCAGATGGGATGACATCAGCACTGCCATTAGCTCTGCAGGAGGCACTAGCAGCCACACCTTGCTTTATAGATGAGGAAACTGAGGCCAAGAAGTACTGGGCAGAGCCTTCTAGTCCACTGTGCCACCCTGTCTCTGTATACTCTTGTCTTGGACAGCTTCAGCTGTTCTGAAAATACCATTTCTCAGGTGTGTTTGGGGCCTCAGAGTCTGTGCCGGCCAGGTGGGGAGTTTGCTCGGCCTCACGGAAGCCAGCTCAGCTGCTGCTGGCTGCTCTTTTCTTAACCCATTGGGCCAGCTGGACAAGGCTGATGTGCTCCATCCCAGTCAGTGCCTAGGGTCTGCTTTCTTTGGCATTCTTCATCCTGCTAACACTTATTAAGACACCCGCTATGTGCACTAACCATACTCTGAGCTTAATATGGAGGGAGCAGTGAAGAGGAATTGCAGGCCGTTGTTCAGATGGCCAATAGGGAAATCGAGGCCCAGAACGACTAAAACACACACCGCCAAAAGCCACACTGTGAAGAGTGCTAGGACTGAGCCATTTATTTCCAAATGCCCAACTGAGGATCCTTTCCTTGTCCCCAGGCTGACCCTTTCCTTATTAACATTAAAATAGTCATACCAAACTGCTTTGAACCACAGCAAGCAACACTTGGTGAAATAACAGTGTGTCTATAGTGCATAAGTAGAGGCTGATGAGATTGTTAGTAAACATTAAGAGCTTCCCTCAAACAAAGCTGCTGCCTTAGTGGGTCTGGTGACAGGGCTGTCCCTGAGTCATGTTCTCTACAGCCAAGGTCATCTGGTAATGTCCTTTGCCAATGAAACAAAGAAGCCTCTAACATGGTGGAATCAATACTTAATACAAGAACATGTTACAATGCAGGTAACTATAGTTGAAATCTTAACGTTTGGGCCTTACCATGCTGGATTCAGAATGCAAGTCCCAGAATAGTCTATCTGGGCCTTTATGCCTATGCACAGAGCCTCTCTTCTGCTACCTCCACCCGACACCCCACTGCTGTGTGCTGATGCCAGTGATGCACGAGCAAGTCATGGTCTCTCATTCCTACTCTTGCAGACTCCCTCTTCTTTTCTAGTTTCTACACAAGAGATGCTTGGAGGATCATAGGGATGGGATGTTCAGGCTGGAGCAGACACTGGGCATCACCACACCACACATGCAGATGGTTTCTTGATGCACATGTGACTCTGTCTAGGGCCTTCTCTGGTACCATGAACACACTGACTTGGCCAGTGTAGAGCTGAGAAGAGTTAAAGTTCAGCCCTAAAGTGTTTAGGACAGCCTTCAACAGTGATGGATGACCATCCATGGACAATGCTGAGGCATATTCTACACTATCTCTCAGAGGGGCCCCAGCAAGTCTGAGGCTACTTTATCAGCCCCTTCTCTGACTTATCTCCCTCCTGTCCCATCATGGGATCACCTCCCAAATAAACTGCTGGCATTCAGATCTTTGTCTCAGGGTCGGCTCCTGAGACAGCCTCAGATATAGGCATATGTGACTATGAAGGAAGGCTCATTGCATGGAGGTAAAGAGGAGATCCTGGGCTTCCAGCTCAGATTTTCAAAGAAATCTTTTCTTGTGTCTTTTGTCAAAAGACAATGCAGCTATAAGCGTAAAATAAAATCTATGTATTCTTTGCAAATTGTGCATGAGCTTGGGGTGCCTAGGTGGCTCAGTCAGTTAAGCATCTGACTCTTGATCTCAGCTCAGGCCTTGATCTCACAGTTTTGAGTTCAAGCCCTATGTTGGGCTGTGTTGGGTGTGTGTTAGCTCTTTGAAATCACTGCTACTTAAAAAAAAATGTGTGCTAGCTCTTTGAAATCACTATTATATCTCATCACCAGCCCAGTACATGTTTTCATGGATGCACAATAGTGAATAAATAGCCAGAGAGGGATCCATGTCAGGAGAAGCTTCCTGGGAGAATACTTACCCTGGTTATTTTTTCCACATTGCTGTGAACCACCAATTAAGAATTTTGTTGTTGTTTGTTGTTTGTTGTTTGAATTGACTCTTTTCTGCCTTTCCCACTGCCTCTCATCACACCCATCCTTGTTTCTGCCGCTGACCAGCCAGCCACATCCAGATTCATGAGGAAGTGTGACAGTGGCCTGCTTGGCCAGGACTTCGGACAGCGCCTCAGCCCTTCCTGAACCAGCACTGGGCTCTGTGGGTCACCTTATCCAAGGACACAGCGTCCAGTGCGGTCTTCTCCAAGAGCTCTAGCCAGGTCCCAGGGTTGACTGGGCGTCTAGACTTCTGCCAAGACCCTTCCCCAACCAAAACATGAATCCTAGTGGGTCCATTCATTCATGGTCATTACACATCCACTTGCTGTTTGTTGAGTGCCAAGGAAAATGCCTGGATTCAAAACACAGTCTATCACTTACTGACATGGTACCCTTGATCGAGTCATACCGTGGGCCCTGGGTTAGCTCATGGATAAAGCAGCAGAGAAGCAGGGAGGCCAGAGCCGGCACAAGTGTGGACACCTTGTAGATGCAGACTGGTGGGTAACTCTCCAGTACCTTCACTCCCTCACATGCTGCTCTTAGCCCCATTTTTGCTCAAAACCACATTACTCCTCATATAGGAAGCCTGAAGGGCAGGAAGTAAAGAAGTAGCTGGCTTCAACATGTCAGTGATGGAACATCCCTCAGTCCCACTTCTGTACCCACCTCTACTCCTCATTGATGATAAGTGGTCCCTATGCATGATTGCTTTACAAGGCACCCATCACAGGTGGCTAAAGTTTCTCGAGGGTAATGGCTGTTGTGATCCATACAGTAACTTAGCATACTAGTCCTGTCTCTCGTCCTCTGGGGACAGAAGGGCAATAGGATGGCACATTTAAACCCTGAACTGGCCAGTGTGGAAAAGCCCCATTGCAACTACACAGAGAAATGTAAAGGAAAAAAAGCAGCCTAGCTTTTCCCTCTGGTGTGTGGTGGCAGAATATGGATCTGGTCAGACCCCCTACTTGGAGGAAGTCCCATGAAGGAAGAGGCCACCTGGAAGAGTGAGATTGCAAATAGATGCCAGTAGCTGGATAACAGCAGAGAGGGGTGTTACCAGGCCTGCATTTGTTGTGTGGGTGGCCCTGCTCTGCAGCATTCCAGCTGTGGGTCTTTGAGTTGGAATCTAATCCTCTGTCCCTTGGGTTCCTTGTCTATAAAATGGCAATAATAGCTTTCTGGGAGGACAAAAATGGATAGTGGGTGTAAAGTACAAGGCATAGTTCTTGCCAGGAGCAAGTGCTCAGTGAATGTGTCATTCTGCCCAGGTTTGTTATGGCCACTCTGCCCACCAGAGCCTTCGTCAGCCCATCTCAGTCCGTCACCAGCCAGCCCATCCCAAGCCCCACCTCCCAAGGGCACTTAAATGTCTGTACAAAACAAAGGAACATCAGATGCGAAGGTAGTTGTTGTTTCTTCAGAACCAGAGATTGGGACACAATGTCTGGGCAAGTCCAGGTAAACATGGGGATCAGTCAGTGCTGGAAAGTCTCTGGCCCTGGGTGCTGAGAGGGGTCTGGGAGAGGCCTGCCCTGCAGGGCATTTCTTCTCCTTAACTTTGTGCCCCTACCCACCAGTGGTGGCCTGTGGAAGTTGTCAATTTCCTAGGTTTGGGAGGTGGACAGAAAAGGTCATTTCTCATGATTTCCAATCCACACTGAACAACATGGGGAGGGGACGGAAATGTGAAAGCCTTGGGATGGTTATCTGGACTATAATTTATTCACTTGCATTGAAAGTTCAGTTCAAAAGAGAAAAGCATTAGAAAGCATCTCTTAAGAGTGTAAGACATCCTATGTGCACAGGGAGAGCCAGAGGGTGGGGAAGGAAGGACAGACAAGAAATGACTAGGGGCTGGGATGCCTGGACAACTCTGTTGGTTAAGTGTCCGGCTCTTGATTTCAACTCAGGTCATGGTCTCGGGGTTCATGGTATCAAACCCCACGTGGGCTCCACACTGACCATGCAGAGCCTGCTTTGAATTCTCTTTCCCTCTCTCTCTGCCCCTTCCTCTCCATCTCTCTCTCTCTCTCTCTCTCTCTCTCTCTCTCTCTCTCTCTCCTCTCTCTCTCAAAATAAATAAACAAAAATTAAAAAAACTTGGGGCTGCAAAAGCCAGGTCTCTCCAGGTCCAGCCTGTGTGGGCACTGTTGCCAGCAGAGAGGTTTCAGGAAGTAGAGGCATTTCTCATCAGGCTGGAGGACTTCCTCCAGCTCTGCTCACTGGACAAGAGCATGCTAGCCAGGGGCATTAAGCCTGTAGAGGGAAGATGCTAGAACAGAGGTCTCTCAGTAGAGTGGCTAGAGGCTTTGCAATGCCCAGGGCCAGATGGATGAACTTCAGGCTTAATCTGTGAACCCTTGTTCCCTCATGGTAATTTCCAGATTGTAGTGTCATTTGGTCTTCAAGGTGAAATCCTCCAGGCTTGCTCTCATTTTCCCATTCATTGATCAGGAGGACTCAGTGCAGCCTGTTTGGAACAGCTTTAGTTTAGAAAATCACTTAGGGGGATCATGACATCCCTGTCTTTCCTTGCCTCCCCCATTTCATCACATGAAGGATTGGACAACTGGCCAAGAGTTGCACGATGTGCTTATCCAGTGCTACCCTAGAAGCAGAGAGAACTTTTTCAAGGGATAGTTAAAGGCTTGTGTCTTGGGCAAAACCCCTGGCCAACAAGCCACAGTCTCAACAAGCCAGGTCTACAGCAGGACTGGGTCCCAGGTGTCCTGAGCAGTCACCACTTACTTATTAATGTCACCATCTTGGGCTCCCCTCCTTCCCTGGTTTCATCACCTTCCTCATTCACAGCGTGTACAGGAGTCACCTCCAAACAAACTATGCACCCCAAAACCCTTGACTGAGAGTCTACTTTTTGGGAAACCCAGAATAAGACCAGCAGCAAGCAGGTGTCACGTTGTACATCTTTCCCATCGATTGGTGATGATTTCTCTACCTGTGAGCTAGAGAAGGACTGAGAGGTTGTGGAGCTCTGAGAGAAAGGTCACTTGCATCAGCCAGCCGCATTTGCTGAAGATGATGCCGAGGGCGGTGTGGTGTGCACAGTTTCCCACGGAGCCTGATCTGATAACATCCTCCAGAGAGGAGAGGCTTATGAAGGCCCTGGCCATGATGCTGATTGGATTTTATGAGAGGAGGGAGAGAGGGTGAGCAGTTGGGGTGGGGATAGCCCGGGTTAATGGTATCATCTGTGCAGATAAAGGTAGAAAAAGAAAGCAAACGCAAGGTGTGCTCAAGGAACAGCAGCCTATCCTGTCTGGTGGGAGTATGAGAGCCCATGTGACAAAGCTGGCTGTCGAATTGTTGTGCACAGCCTGGCGTGCAGTACCTGCACAGTTATTGTTTGAGTGAATGAGTACATTCACTCAAAAGGTAAGAAGGCGGGAAAAGAGAAGAAAGCTCACGTGGGAAGCAGCCAAGACCAGCTTGGAACTGCCAGTGTACAGACTGGGGCTTTTATCTCCTAGCAGGGAAGTTTTGGAAGCAGGTAGAGGGGCATGAGCCGCTCTGTGCTTGATGGTTCAGTTCAGCAGTGGCAAATGTGGGTCAAGTTTGAAAAGGGAATGAGAAAGCAGGGAGAGTGTTGTAACCGGTCCAAGGCCCTGGCAAGCCAAGGCAGTCATGGCGGGGAATGAGGACCAATTTAGAGCAGGGGCTGTAATGCTCTATGTGTCATGGACCCCCTTGGTGATGCAGTGACACCTACAGACCTCTGCTCAGGAAAACATTTTTCAATGCATGAGATAAAATATATATGCTTACAGAAGGAAACTGATCATACTGAAATGAAATTGTTGGAGTATTAGGAAATAAAACTTGCATGAAGGTAGCTGCTGTATTTCCTCATTAACCCTCTAAATCACAAGGGGCCATCTACAAACTACCCAGATGTTGAAGTGATGAGTGAGAGCTCCTTTGACTATAATAGTATAATGTATCATGAAAATATCTGTTGGGGGCAGAGTCCCCGGTGCTTCTCACATTCCTGTGGTTTGCTGCCTACCTTCTTATCTGAAGGAAACACTCAATTCCAGATAAGAGATGTGTGAACATAAAGATGTAATTTTTTTTTTCATCCAAGTTCATGGATTCCACATGAAAACGAGGGCTGGTGATGCCATCCCAGAACTCCAGCACTGAAAACATTGTCATCTGTTCTGAGCTGGTTTTCTCTCTCCATTCTTTAGCCCTGCACGAATTCCCCAATGACATCTTCACCAACGAGGATCGAAGACAGGGGGCGGTGGTTCTCCATGTGCTCTGCGTAAGTACCCCTCTTGGGGCTCTGCCTGGAGGTCCAGAGGGGAGGCCTGGCTGGTGGTGGGTGGACAGTAAGTTGCATACATGGTGCACGTCCCCTGAGGCCTGTGGAGGACTGGCTCTAAATGTGCCCTCTATAGGAGGCCACAGATTCGGAAGCTGGAAGACACTGTATGTATTCTTTCCTTGATA
The DNA here is from genome assembly GCF_018350215.1 of Panthera leo. Lineage (NCBI taxonomy): Eukaryota > Metazoa > Chordata > Mammalia > Carnivora > Felidae > Panthera > Panthera leo. Next base: position 44,318,377 of record NC_056681.1, read on the forward strand.
TCAGAGCCCAAACCATGGGCTCTGAGGGCAACCAGACTTGCTCTCTGCAATTTAACCTTGCTTCTCTCTCTGCTCATATGTCACCCTCTTGGGAACCCTTTCCTATCCAGCCTCTCTAAAAGGCCATTGTCTTTCCTCTTACCAGGCTTTCTTTTTCCTCCATACCACTGATCACTATCAGACATAATATGTTTTTATTGTTTGTTTATTGCCCATCAACCTCACTCACACGTAAGCTCCAGGAGAACTGCAACTTTGTTTTATACGTGGCTTCATTCTCAGATCTGTTTCTGGCACCTGGTAGGGACAAAGTAGTTGTTAAACTAATGGTAATGGATTAAATATAATGGCACTGGAGTAGCATCTGGCGTATAGTAGGCGATCTATAAAAGTGTGTTCTGGTTCTTAATGGACCACCGCCCTAATTCTTCCTCAGTAGACCCAGTGAATTGAAGGCCTTCGGTTTTCCTTGTCCCCACTGGAGAGTTTGGGGAGGCTGTGTGTGTGAAAATCTAAGAGTGGCCCCAGAATCAGAAAGACACAGGCCAAATTCTGGACTAGGTATGTCACCGTGCTTTCCTGTCCCTATGCATTCTCCCCCTGAATGCTCTTGATTCCATTTTGCTTATTTACTGCTGTGAAACAAATTCTCCAAATTTAGTGACATACTCAATAACCGTTCTGGTTGCTCATGCGTTCTGTGAGTCAGTAGTTCAGAAAGGGCATGGAGGGAATGTCGTACCACAGGATCTGGGCCTGAGATGGAGTAATTCAGATGGCTGGCAGCCAGGCTTCTGGCTGGGGCTAGAGCCCCTGGTGCTGGAGGACCCTTCCCAAGAGGGTTTCTCCATTCTCATGTCTGGTGTCCAGGCTGGGGTGGCCAAAGGACTGGCTCAGCTGGGGTGTTGACCACAGCACCTCTTTGTGGCCTCCCCAGCATGGCTCTGTGTGGCCCAGGGCTTGGAGAAGGAGGAAACCCCATGGCCTTTAATACCCTAGCCTTGGAAGTCACACACACCATTTCCACCAGACTGTCTTGCAAGTTACAAACCCACCATGACTCAAGGGGAGGGAACAAAGACCTTACTTTTCAGTCCACACCTGGAGAAGGCTAGTGGGCACCCCCTGGACTCTGGAGTCAGACTGGAGCCCAGATCTGCTGTCCTTGCTTTGTGTGTGACTTCTGACAAGATATTTAGCCTCTCTGGACCCAGAAGCTGTCCTAAGCCTGACTCCCTTTATGGTGAAAGCAATCAACTCTTCAGGTCTTTCCCCACTTGCCCCCCCCTCCACCCAGAACCCTTTTCTTGAAGAAAAGTCATGAGAAGTCTTTTTTTAGCAAAGACATTCTCTAAAAATACCAGAGAAAGTAGACTCTTTGCAATCCTCCCTACCTTTCAGAAGAGTCAAATGCACAGAGCAATTAAAATGGATGCCAGGTGCCTCCTTAGGCACCGAGGAGGCTCCCCTGTCTCAAGGCTGAGGATCCCCAGTCACTGAGTTCGATGCAGAATTCCCCTGTAGCCATTAACACCCAGATGCCTCGATGTCTGAGGCATGAGATTTCCACTCTTGGCACAAAACAGTGCGAGTGTCCATCTTCCCAGGGCAGTGTCGTCACCTGCAGCTGGCAGAGTCCTTCTCCCCATCTCCCCTCGCAGGTCCTCTGAATCCAACTAAAGGCAGAGCAGAGTGCATTTACATTGTTCTTCATGAGCCAGGGGTTACCCATAAGGCCTCTGTCTCCATGATCATACAATTCCCAGGGAGGGCATGAAGACAAAACAGGACAAAAACAGATAAATCCCCCTTACACACTCCCTTGCAAGAGTGGACACAGGCCTGCAGGTTAGCGCTTTGTCACCCTTGGTATCTAATACTACAGTTAGCTCCTGCCCTGGGCCCTGCATTGTAGAAATCACGGCGGCAAGGAGTCCAGGGGCCAAGGTCCGCATCCACCCCTTCATGACCCTGCTCTAGGCACATGGATGTTCAGAATTCTCTGCTCAAATGGCCTGTGCCTGCTGCTGAAGCCTGTGTGGGCCTCCTCCTCAGATCTGCCGCTTGGAGGGAAGAGACCCAGGTAGAGAAGCTTGAACTTGCTGCCGGGGGTGTCCACACACACATGCATGTCATGCGGGGTGGAGCCAGGCTTGGATGAGGAAGACCTCTTCTATGCGTCAGAGGCACATGATACAGCGGGCCTGCTGGTGCCCTCCCTGAGGTCAAGGGCCAAATTTTATGTTTTCCTACCCACAAGAATATAAGGACGTAAACCTTATGAAGAAGCCTTTTGTACAGTGTCTGGTGCATTGAACAACAAAATTGCACAGTTCAGCACAGGAATGCAAGATTCTTTTTATCCCCTTCACGTACCATGGTACCTGGTACACTTAAAATGCTCAGGAATTGTTAGATGAATATCACTGGATATGAAGAGAAACACCACCAGGGCCGACCTGTGGTATTTTGGTGGCCAGATGATTACATGTGTCAAAGCCGCAGGGAGCTGAGTGTAGATTTCCTGCTCTCAGCCATCTGGAAAGCATTTCTGAGCCCCTGTATGCAGTAGCGCTGGGCTGGACCCCTCCAGAACCCCAAGATACAGCTTCACCCTGAACAGAGCCATTGTCTTGTGGGGGGACCCCATTATGGACAACCCCTGCCATGCTAAGTGCTGCCCATGCTCTGTGCCACGTGCTTTAGGAGCACAGAGAAGTCCACGTCCAGTGTCGGGAGGCGCAGTTGAGTTGGAGTAGGTTGGCATTTTCTGACGAAGGGAGAAAAGGGACTCTAGGCAGGAAAGGGAAATCCGTGATCAAAGCTGTAGAGACTCAAGAGTACAGGGGGTCTGGAGTGAACAGAAATGAAGGACAGGGAAGGTTGTGGGGGGAACAGCACCTGGAGGCGCCACGAGGTGACTCCGCTGCAGAGTTGGAAGTGGGGGGAAGCAGATTGCTGATCTCGTCATCCCTCCTTGCCTAGAGAGTAGGGTTAGGCACGGCCAGAGAAGACCCTGTGTGGTCTGCACTCTAGTCAGGTGACAAAGACCCCGGCAGGCCAGAGAGAAAGGCTCAGGGCCATTTGGACAGGGGTCCCAGAGTCCCAGGTATCCTGAGAATACTGAAGGCCTGGGGAGGAAGGTCGAGAAGGGGTGTAGGGGACTGAACATCACTCAGATGCCTGTAAGCACCTGAAGAGCAATGTCTGCCCATCCAGTGAGGTGAGGGTCCCAGAGGTGTGCCCTGTCACTTCAGCCTACCTCAGGTTGAGGGCCATGGGCCTGTCCTTTCATTGGGATTCACTGACTGTCATTTTGGGTTTAGACCAGGGAACCCAGTCCTTTCAGATCTTAATCTGAAACCTGACTGAACTTTGCATTTGTGCTCAAACTCAAACTTCCCCATTCCACTTGGGCCCCATGGGTTTGCTTTACGTGTGGGGCCCCATAAAGCCCATAGCCTTCAGCCACAGTTGGTTCCTGGTCTGTGGAAATGGATGGTTCTGAGGACACCCCAAAACAATCTTTTGAATCTTAGCTACCACAACGTGCTTCTCTTTTTCTTTTCTTTCACGCAGATAATTTCCTCTTTTGTGTGAGCTTCATGGAAATCAAACAGCCCTTTTCCTTTTTTTTTTTTTTTTTTTTTTTTTTTTTTTGAGAGAGAGACAGAAGGGAGCAGAGGGGTAGAGGGAGAGAGAGAATCTTAAGCAGGCTCCATAGCCAGTTCAGAGCCCGATGCGGGGCTTCATCTCACAACTGTGAGGCCATGACCTGAGCCAAAATCAAGAGTTGGACGCTCAACCAATTAAGCCACCCAGGTGCCCCCAGATAGCCATTTCTGCTTAAATTTTCCAAATGCTTTAGCTTCAATTTTTCCTTGGATCTTTCTGGTTTTGTGGATTTCAAAAACGCTAAATCCTGGGATTGCCCTACAAGAAATATTTCTATTCTTTCTGACTGTTCTTCATGTATGGGTTCCTTACCAGTGTGGAAATTCATTATTGGTGTAATAACTTTGTCAACAGTGAATATCCCCAAGAAAATACACTTGTCTTAGGACCTGCTTTTGTAGCCAATCTGTTCTAGTATTGAGACACTAAAAGCAAGATTCTCTGTCAGTGAGGAAAGTTGCACCCTATAAACTCATGGAGCCTGCCCTAAATAGAGAAACTAGTGAATAATTTTCTAGGATCATGGGATCCTAGGGATCACAAACAAATTGTGATTTATAAATATCTTGTAAAATTTGCTAATTCTCCTGTTGGTAGGTAGTTGAATCTTGGAGATTGTAAGCCAAGGTATACATTTTCTCGTCTAGTAAAAGAAGCTTTAAATAATCAATATTTGAAATTCTTTCTCGAAACAAATCTGTCCTTAGTAAGTTAACTTCCATTGAAGAAATAAATACCCTCCGTGTAACTTGTCAGCTTTCAAAAGTAGTCTTCCTAAGTTCAAGCCTTCTTTTCACATTTTTAATGTAATTTCTCTCTTCTGGCAGACAGGTATTTCTATATGCGTGTGTGTGAGGTAGTATAAAGTATAGCACTCCTGGAAATGAAGGAATAGCCCTTATGAAGGCAAATTCCTGCTAAGTGAGTCCGGCAGGCAGTTGGGCTCTTTAACTGGTCCAGCAACTCAGACCCATTCATGGACCACCCCAGGAAAGAAAGAGCAGTGAGAATGTTTCTGATGTCCATCTTCATATGCTAAAACATGGATATGCTTGGAGAAGCCCCATAGGAAACTTGGGCGTCAACTCTGTGCACGCAGAAGGGACTTCATTCTCTGTGGAATGTTCGGGCAACCACCATCTGGGCTACAGGAAGCTTTCCAAGGCAGCAAACCCAATGCATTGGTCACTGGGAGGTCCCCTGGCCATTTGCCTGATGCCCACTTTGTCCAGTGGTGGGGACTCCCTCATCTACATCTCCATCTTTACTGCTCCCCAATATCCAGTGCCTATTTTAGGGGCTCATGTGTATTCCGAAGAGGTGGGCTGTACACAGGATGCGATATTTCAAAAGTACAGGCAGTATTTTTGTGCTCGGTCATCAAGCCGGGGCTTCCACAATGTGGAGGTTCTCCAGGACTGGCAGTGAGGACCATTAATGTCAATCCCTGTGGCATCCTTGTATGATGGTGTCTGGGGCTGGATCCTGAATGTGGGGGTCTTCCAAGCCCCCAGCTCCTGATTATATTTCTTTCCTCCTCATGTAGCCCAGAGACTTTTAAATCTGGTCTGGGAATTTAGGGGAACCTGCTCTGTGAGCCTGCCTCCAAATTCTTATTCCCAGATCAATCTGCTTTTTAAACTCAAGAGTTTGCTCATTTTTGTCTCATGGTTCTATTAAGACATCATTGCTCTCCACAAAGTGGCAGAGGAAACCAGTTGGCATTGGTCAAGGCCCTGGGGATAGAGGTGTTGAAAAGTGATGGGATGTGAGGAAGGGGGGACTATTCAAACACCAGCCTCCCTCTGGAATTGTGGTTTTTCTAGGTCTGTTCCATATTGCCTTGATGTTGCTGTATTCCCAGTGCTCCCAGCCAACTTGAGTGTCAGGATGACTAGATAATCTCCATCCCACCCTCCCTTGCCACACCATCTCTGTTCCCATACTGGCCTCTTTGTCCCTCATTTTTTTCCTGCCTGACCATGGGTTACCAGCAGGCTTATGGGTTGACCTCTCCTGGGTCAGGTCCTAACCAGTCAGCATGATTAAAACACCAGGCTTCTGGAGGTACAGAGGGTGGGGCAGCTCCCAAAGGAGGAGTCTGGGCTCTCCGACCCTAACCCCCAACAAACCCCCTCCACCCAGAGTGTAAGCAAAGGCTAATTGGGATATGTTCTTGGAAAGGCTCGGTGGGGGTCCTTTCTGGGGAGAGCCCACATCCCGGGTGGGAAGGGCTCCCTTACTCCTCTCAGCCTTTGGGTCCCCTGTCAGTCTTGGAGGAGGAAGCCATCTGGAAGGAGCCTTTCCAAAGGATGTCATTTCCTTGTGGCTTGAGCTTCTAGTTCTCTCTGCCATTTAATTTTAATATCTGGAGTAGTTTCTCTGATGTGCTCCTCTCCCCGGGGCCCAGACTTCTTTCGTTAAGAGCCAGAGAATAAATCATTTGATGCAATGGCCAGTTATTTGGGGGAAGAAGGACCAGGGTACCAGCGGAAGGTGGAGAAGGCCCTTTCCACTACCCACACATCACGCCAGCCCCTGAAGAGGCGGCTTTGTGTGTCAAAGCTCACGGTCTACCTCCACCCCGGGGGTGACTTTTGTCTCTCCAAGTCTGTCTCCTTGCTTTTATGGCTCTGAAATTCAAGTCAGCTTTTACAGACCCGCCCTATCTAATAGAACTTTCCATGCTGGTGGAAATGTTCTCTGTCTATGCGGTCCAGTAGGGGCAGCTGCTGGCCCATGTGTGGTTGTTGAGCACTCGAAGTGTGGTTAGCATGACTGAGGGACTTATTCTTTGTTTTATTTCATGTTAATGAACATATATTTAAATAGCCACTTGTGGCAAGGGACTGCCCTAGAAGGCCTTCAGATGGGTTCTGATTCAGCACCTTTTCTTCCTTTTTTTTTTTTTTCCATGTTGTCAGCTTGAAATCAAGAAGCAGAGATGGTCAGGAAAAAAGGTCACCTGCAAAGGGGTGATGTTCCCTTACTCTGTCCTCTTCAGGGCTAGCCTGGATTTAGCAGTTCAAACAGGATGCAGGGAAGACATTGCCAGGGGAGAACGGGATGTTTGCTGAGGAGGAAGGACACCGAGATTAGGAGTGAGAACACTGGTATGTCACCCACAGGCTTTGCTTTGGACCAAGTCACAGAACGTCTGGCCTCACTTTCCATATCTGTCCAGTGGAAGTGCACAGTAGGTGCTCAGTAAATGGTAGGGTTTTAATCTTCACCTTCTCCCCATCCTACAGCCCTCCAAGGGCAGCTCACCTGTGATTAACCTGTTACAAACACCTGTCATGGGACCAGAGCCAGATCCATTCAGAGACAGCGCCGTCCCTGTGAGCAGCCAGACGGGACATAAGGGAGGCCTCTGTGTAGCTGGCATTTGGCCAGGCCCAGGGCGCTGGGAGACAGGCTACTGTGAGGGAGGGGGGTTGAAATTTAAAGGAACCTGCATGATCTGATCAGCAAGGTCCCAGCAGCGGTTCATTCGCTGGGCAGACGTGTTTAGTTAAGGGATTTCACCCTGCAAGAGGAGAATGATTAGAAGAGCTTGTGGAATTTGCTGTTTACTCTTGGAAAAGTGCTGAGCATGTCCTTAATTTGTCAGTGTCAACACAGAGCTAAAACTGGCGTCCAGAGAGGATTAGCACAAAGAGAGTAAATTATTATGTTTCAATAGATCTTAAGTTATTCCCTCTCCTCCTTGCTCCTGGGACTCCCTTCAGAAGGCCCAGGTTTAACCATTAGGTCCTTGCTGGGAGATTGATTCCCCAGGACCCCTGAGCTGGATACATAGCATGAACATGGGTTAGAGCACGCTCTGGGAATGAAATCCAAATGAGTTCCTGTCCTGGCTCTTGTACTGATTAGCTGCATAGCCACAGGCAAGTTGCTTTGCCTTGCCTTGCCTCAGTTTCCTCCTCTGTCCCTGGAGATAGATTCAGCACCTGCCTGCCTCATCAGCTTGCTCTGAGCAATACATGAAGGCAGGCGTGCCAAGCTCTTGGCAGAGTGTCTGGCACTGCATAGATGATACCCTACCTCTACCCCCTTACACTTGCAACTTGTGTGCCTGCCCACCTCCCAACTCCCAGTCCCCGCAACTCTGAGCCCATTCTACCAGAATGCAGGACAGCCCAGAAGTAGCCCTCAGATGGAGTGGGGTTGATTGGTAAATAGCTCCGCTCCCTCACGCCCCAGTTGGGCTATGTGAAGCACAGGTTCCACCCTCTCCCAAGACTTGGCCGGAGCAGGAATAAGCTCTAGGTGCCTATCCAGGACCCTGCTTGATGACACCTTGATCAGCTTCCCCTCTTCCCCAGCTCATTTTTCTGCTTGTCTGTTGGTGCTTTTTGGGACCTGTCCCCCTCCTCTTCCAGCTGAAGGGCTTACACTGGAATCCTGGTATCCAGTTCTGCTTCTGAGGCACAGATTGAATAGATATAACCTACCATTATTATGATGCAAGTTGGGTCCCTTTCTAAAATTCAAGATGCAGAATTCAGAGACTCCAGTCCCTCATAGACATCCACAGAGCAAGAGGTGACATGCATTGATCTCCCGTCTCTGTGGCTCATATCCTGAACCCAGTGCAATACGGAAGGAGCTTGGGGAATGAACTTTGGAGCAAACAGTAGGAAATTTGGCCTTATGAAGAGCCCCAAACAGTGATGGCAGAGAGCATGCACGTGACTTACATTCCTAACATTAACCCATGGAGGCCAGACACCTGTAGCCTGCTGTATGCTCCTCTTTGTCTTACTTATCTATTACTTGGTTCACTCCATCCACTGTCTATGTTTTTTAACTTATTTTGTTAGATGGAAAATAAATTTTACTTATGTGTTCCTCTGAGATGATTTTTCCAGTGGTCACAATTTTTATGCAGTACTTATGTGTTCACTATTTGAAATTTTGTAGTAGTTTTTTTTTTTTTTCTGTGAAAAGTAGAAGTTCAAAAACGTAGTAAGCCATGAGGTACTGCTATTTGGATTTATCACATGCCCTAGCTTAAAGAACTAGTCTTTACCACGTATTCAATGAATCAATCCGGACAAAACAGTCAATTAAGTACTCTAATTTATCACAAAATACCCCATGTATTTTAAGTGTTGATGCCCAGTGGTTTGGATCTTTGTCAGTAGTTTCCTGGCAATTCTGTTCCCTGGAGAACCTCCATATAAGACCTGCTGTTTATCATGCCTCAAGACATCAGAATAAGTGCTCTCCAGAGGGAAGTTTTTTATATTCCCTCTATCTATCATTCCCCCCACCCTAACCCTGCCTCTGGTGTAATACAGAGACTCCAGATAGGAGTTTCAAGTTTAACAAAAAACCTGACCTTAAAGCCCAGAAGCTTCTGCATCCAGGGGCCCAGATCTGCAGCCTGTTCCACAGTTTGAGGAGCCAGTTTCCTTCTTGGATCTGTACCAGAGGAGCTCCTGTGGCCAAGATGCGTGTCTCAGACAGGGCTCCCCCAGAAGGTGACCCTGAGACAAGGAGTTCAGGGCCGATGCTCCCTTTGGGGGATGATGCCGGGAAGCACCCTGAAGAGGGAGGCAGAGGAGGGAGTCAGACAATAAGGGCTGTGTGGTGAGGCCAGTTACCCACTGTGGGCAGGGTGGCTGGAGCTTCACTAAACAAGGAACAGCAGACAGTGGAGTACACGCCCCCCTGATTACCCTAACTGAGGTGCGAGGGAACCACAGCCTCCTCTCAGTCACTGGCTGAGGGCTGCACTACCATGGGAGCTGAGCCACTCCGAAGCCCTGGTCAATAGATGAAAGTTGTGCCAGGAACGAGTGCCAAGGATGAGGATGGGCATTGACGGTGTCTGCCATGAGATGGACCCGCCAAGCCGCCCCTATAGGAACAGACTTGCACCTGTGCCCATCCCTTGAGCTCGCCCTGAAGATGCTAGCCAGTGACTTTTCTCTGCCTCTTCTCCCAGCTTCACCCTCAGAGTCCAAATCCAGCAAGTGTCCTCTGTGTGAGTTTACCCGGCTGGGGACTCCTGAGGCTGGTTGTTTGGCAGACTGTCCTGTAGCTTTCCACAGTCTGTCGGAACCTGCTTGGGTTGGGGGCGGCGGAAAAAGCTGTTAACCCTTTCACTGAGGGAACTGTGTGAGGTGCACAGCTACCCAGTTCTGATACCTCCACAAAGAAGACCTATCACTGCTCCCTCAGGGGTGTGCAGTGTCTTCCCTCCTTCCCCACAAGGATCTTTTCTTGGCCCCGAGCATTTTTTCCCTTCCCAGTCTTCCCTCCAGCACTGCCTCCAACTTTGAACTTGACAAGTTCTGTTAGTTCTACTGTTTCTCAGCATTCATGTGAAGGTAAAGAGTGTAAGCCCTGACTCTGCCACAGACTGCCCCCATGACCTTTACTACTCAGGACCTCAGTTTCCTCATCTGTATATGAGAACGAGGCTAGCACCTGCTTCATAGGAGTTTTGTTGCCAGGTAAGAGAAAGTGCTTGGTAATGTGCCTCAGACATCACAGGAACAAGAAAAGGTTAGCTATTATATTACTTTCATTGTTCTACCCTGGATCAGTCTCTGGTCGCCTCTTGTCTGGATGATGGCCATCAAACTTGTCTTCCTAGCTTCAGTCTGTTCTCTTTCAATCAAAATTCAGCACCACTCATACCAGATCAACCATATCATACCAGTCTTGAGGCACATGTCCTGGTCATGCTTCGCTCAGAACTCTCCCCTGCTCATGTCCCTTACTAGCAGGGCTGACATGGCTTGGAAGTGAGTGGGGGGGGGGGGGCAGTGGATGTCAGAATCAGACCACGTGGGTTCAAATGCCAGCCTCACTGCTCTTTAGGTACATTGATAGCATTGGGCAAGTTAACTTAATTCTCTGTGCCTTAGTTTTCCTGTAGCTTGAGAATATTGGTAGTATCTGCTTTGGAGATGCTGTCTTAGTGCTTAGAGCACAGCCTGGCACTTTGGAAGGGCTCGTAATTGTTAGTCATTGTCCTTATTGTTATTTCAGAGTGTCCCCACCATCCATATGTCAACCAGTTTTCCAGTCTTTCTTCTTTTCTTCTATATACTTGTATATCATAGTCTAGCAAAAATGGATTCTTCACCACTTGCCAAGAAATCCCAGGTGCCTTCCTGCTTCTGCTTCCTGACCAGCTTCCCATTATTTTTAGTCTCCTTGCAATTCTCCTGCAAGCTTCAGCTGGATGGTATATCCTCCTTGAAGCTTTCTCTTACTCCCCATAAGGAGAAGTGGGACTTTACATTGGCTCAAATCTGTCTCATATTCTAAATTACCACTTTGATCATCTTCCAAGGAACTCCATGCAAGCTGCCCTGTGTTATAACCTGTGTCTTACCTCTCCCCCTCTTCCCGAGTTGGGACCATGCTTTAGTCATCTTCATGTTCCCATAACACCCAGCATGGCAGCTTGCCAGCAGGAATTGCTTGCTAAAGGTGTAGTATGTAAGTAAATGAATGAATGAAATGAGCTTAGTATCTTGGCTGTTGAGTATAGGGTCTGTTCACTAAAAATAATATGATCTTTTCATAAGGTTCTGGGGGTTCGTCAATCCTGAGTATAATGAGATGGTCTTTTGGAGATAGACCTTCACTGAGAGAAGTGTACTGAGTTAAATGCTCAGGATATCCCAGCATCTGAGGCAGGAATGAGTGAGTTAAGGCAAAAACCCAGAGGCCTCCTACTTCAGTGACCTGCCTTTCTCTCCATGATGTCAGTGCTGCCCAGGTAGCATGCACATTACAAAGATCCAGTGGCAGGGGAGACCATCCCTTGCAGAGATGTGTGTGTTGCACAATTTCACAGTTACTCAAAATCCTTTCTGAATATTTGTACAAAGACATAGCAGCTAAACAAACAACATCATTAATGATAATCACAATGTTCTCTAACTCCATTAAGCTAAATTCTTTCCCTGGAAGGTTGGCCTCGACCTACTAAGGTATTTTTTCCACAACCAAAAGTAGTGCCCACATGTGAAAGGCACTCAAATGTGTTCAGTTAAGGATGAGCAAAAGTGGGGCTTTGGGAACACAGCTTCAGTTTCCTAAACCCCATTCAGCCTGGGGGACCCAGTGGTAAATACCTATTTGTCCCAGATACCAGGGTTCTCCTGGGATCCTCCCTTTCCCTAAGATCCTGGGGAATTTCTTGCTCTCTTCAAAGGCCCCTGAAGATTTTCCAGAACTGTTGTTCTCTTGTTCTTATACTTTTAGGAACCTCAAGGATCCCCAAAGATAACTTGCCCTTTCAGTGTTTACCAGCTGTTTCGTTGGGGAATTTGGAGCCAGTTCCCAAGGAGCTGATTCAGAGGACATTTGGAATAAACTGTCAACCATCAACTCTCCCCTCTGGGCCCAAGATGGCATACACGTATTCAACTCTTTAGCCATGAAAAGATGTGTGTCTTTGACAACCTATGGCACTCTCTTCAAGAGTTTTATTTCCTGAGGTTCTCTTCACCTTTCTCCCATCAATTCTAAAGCTGTTTGCAAATACATTCCTGGTGACATGCTTTTTCCTCTATAAATCTCAAAGCAAGTATGCAAATATGGCCCTCATTCTTGATCCTTTGGTTGGGATGCTTTTCATTGATTCTCCTGACGTATCCTCAGCTCCTTGCCCGTGAGTAGATTCCAAAGGTGATCATGGAATCTGTCTTGTAGGCTACTTCATTGGCACTCTGACTGTTCTCATCTTATGTGCAGAGGGAGAGGCCTGAGGATCTATTTTTTCCCTTCCTGAACTTGTGAGAACTGTCTTTTCCTTTGTGCTGTGTACTACAGGGATTAAGGCAGACATGTATTTTTGGCAGTTAGCGTAATGCTTTTCAGCATCTGGAGCTGTGACGGGACCAGCAGTTTTGGCATTTGCTGGGCCCTCTCATCCTCTCCTGGACACAGGCCCAAGTTCATTTGACTGTATCACTATTTCTGGTTTTACAGAGTTGCTTGAGGCAAGACCCATTACTCTCCTCTGAAAAGGGCAGGGCCTGGAGGGTAATTTTATCCCCAGGCTCCTATGCACATAACACATCAGAATAGACACATTCCACATACATCTGTGTACATCTATGGATACAATTACCCATTTTAGAAAGATAATGGGAAATAATTTTTAACATATTAGACACAGCTACTTAAAGTGGGATTCTGGAGAAATAAAGGTGTGTGTGTGTGTGTGTGTGTGTGTGTGTGTGTGTGTGTGTTTGTAATGTTTGCCTTGGCAATTCAGCATGGGTTGACACGGAGTCAGAATATAGTTTGAAACAGAGCTATGAGTTTTTAAAAGACAGCGACCTTTATTCTCCTTTATAACTTATTTATCCCTTAGTTTGGCCACCTCAGCAGTTGTCACCACCATCCATTGAGTTGCTGAGGCTGGGCACTGGAATCAGCATTGACTCCTCCCCTTGCACCCCACTCATCAGCAAGTCCTGACCATTCCACTTATGTCTCCATCCCATCCCATCTCCACCTCTGCTGGCATGGTTATCATCTAGGCTACCATCATCCCTTATCTGGACCAGGATCTCCCCTTCAGGTGCACATTCCATATAGTGGTCCAGGTGTCCTTTAAAACATATGTGAGGATAAGGAGTGTGCATTCTAGCCCTTCTGACCTCTCCAAACTCACCTCACCTGCCGTGCATGCCACACTTCAACCCCACAGACCTGCACCCCATTCTTCAAATGTTTCAAGCTCATCCCCCCTTAGGTAACTGGGTATATCCCCTTCCTCTGATTGCGCTCAGACCCTCTGTACTGCTGTCTCGTGCAGGTTTTCACCCACATCTCAATCCTTGCTCGCCTGTGAATACTCACTAACAACCTGCTGTCTAAAACTTCTGCTCCAATTTTTGGTCTGCTGGCAAAGGAACCCGATTTTCTATACCAAAAATGGCAAAAAGCAGATCATCTTGTCTCCCTTCTTATAGTAAATAGACAAGTCAGCTCAGAGAGGAATCTGTTCAAACTAGAAAGAGCTCAGCATGACCGAAGAGATAATTTACCTTGTCATCCCTTATCAAATTAGCTGGCCCTCATTAAAATTAAAAAAAAAAAACTGTTGGAAAGGAAGGGTAAAGCTCTTCTGTGAGTGTATTAACATAACTTGATTTAGTGATGGTGTTGGCATGGAGTTGGGGCATGAAGAGGGAAGGGAAGTGGGTATACTGCACTGTAGGATATAGAAGGACTTTGGTTGTGATATTTCTAATAACAAAATGCAAAGAAATCATACTCACTGGGCATCAACAGGATAGCCATGCTACGGTGAGTGTCTTTAAATCAATTGAGTGCTGAGGGGCTCTCTCTGTTTATTTTTTGAGTAATTGGGTGATGACACTAGACCTGTTCACCAAAGGAGAGATGGTGTGGCCAGGTGAGGATGTCAATATCTTAAGCTTGTCGATTTCCATGATGGCTCAAGGGTGGGGAGGGCTTCTGTCCAGAGCCACCAATAACCAGCTCTGGGACCTTGAGTAAGTCACTTGCCGTTTGGGATCTTGGCTTCTTCAACTTTAAATGAGAAAAACGTTCTCAAGGTCCAAGATCCACCCTTTACCCCCAAAAGACTCTGAGATCTGTAAAGCTCCCGAGTGACTTCCCCCAAGATATAGCCCCCTTCTGAGAAGGCTGGAGTTTCTGGAAACGTACAGGAATCTTGATATTGCCCAGCTAACAGTCGCCAGGTAGTCATTGGGAGTTTCAGCACTGGGGTATAACTACACACTCTCAGAGGCTCTATGCCTTCTTGTCATGAGTGAACAGGTGCATCTTCATGGCTCTGGGGTTAGATCATCAAGCCACGTGACCAGCATGAGCAGAACAGAGGCCCACCGCTGCTCTATATAAGGAATAGAACCCCTGTAGAGAAACATAGCCACTGTCCCCCAAATAATATTAATGACAAAAGGCAAGATGCCAGATGATGCCAGATGATGCCAGACTTGGTTTGCCAGTGGCCCGGCTCCTCCCTGCACTGCACGCACATCACTTCTGTGCCAGGCTGCAGGCACCAGGATGAGACCTGAGTGGAAAGGTCACTGATGTTTTTTGCTCCTCTGCTGTGTGCTGGCCACCAGGTTTACGGGCCATTGGTGCCCCCATTTCATTTTTCAGCTGCATTGTCCTAGGCCCAGCATTGTCCTGGTGTACCAGTTTCCCCAAAGTTAAAAAAAAAATCAACCAAGTCATTTGGAATTTCTTATCTCCTACTAAGATGCCCCCAAGGGAAAGTGGGAGAAAGAGAAATGTAACGTGTGAATACATAATATACACCTATAGCCATCCAGTCATTTTGCTCCCAAGCCAAGAAGAGAAAGAGGAGGGGCACAGCACTGGCTGGGGTCTACTGCGTGGGGAGAGGTGTGCTGGGGTCTTCTCACACCCTCTCCTCTGATCTCTCTAGGTGTCCGTCACCTCTCCATTTTATAACCGAGGAAAGCAAGGCCTGGAGAAGTTACTAGTCCAGGGGAACAAATTGCTTATGTCATGTTTAGACCAATGCATGCATAGATAACTCGGGCTCAATCAAATGAAGAAATATTTACTGAGAGCTCTGTAAATGAGCAGTGCAGAACAGAGACAGGGAGGGATAGGTAAGCACAGTCCTCACCTCCTAAGAGTCTGACATCTTGTAAGACATGAACTGGGAAGCAGTACACAGCAATGAATGGTGCAAGCGGCATGTACATTGGTTTGTCTTGTCACCTGGCTGTTCTTCCCATCTTGCTGATGGAAGGTTAAGGCTCTGAGAGGTCAGATGACTTTCTCCCTATGATGTAGATACGACTTCTTCCATTTCACAGGTGAGGAAACTAAGGCACAAAGAAATTAAGCAACTTGCCCAGGGCACATAGCTCAGGAGTAGGAGAGCTGGAGTCTGATCCCAGTCCATAAGGCTCCAGAGCGGGGGCTACTGTGTAGAGGGAGCCCTCTTCCCATGACAGTGACTTGAATGATGAGTTTGGAAGGGACCCCAGGCTTGATTAGTGGACACATTGTCTGATCAGGGTTTTCAGTCTGTATTCTAGATGTGGCCTCAGAAACAACCTCCTGATTCCTATAAGCTGCCAGAGAAGCCAGGGTTCCTGGAGAGTGGACGTAGGGCCTGTGGCCACACTCTCAGGGTAATGTAGCCAGCCTCAAGACCAGCACCAAGTGGGCTAGGATCCTTGGACAGGCCTCACACCCCTCCATGTCCAGACCCCTGGTAACTAGGGTCTGTCTTCACTACTCCCTCATCCACACCCCAAGGAGAGGGGCCACTGGGTGAGATTCTGGTCACAGCTCAGGCCTGAGCCCTGTCCTGTCCCTTTGCTCTCATCTGAGCAGCTAGGCTCTGTGAGAGAGTGGGAGCTCAGGGCCGATGGTGTTTGCTGGGCTCAGCCGGCTCTATCTTTTACCCTCATTTGTCTGAGATTCCGGAAGCCTTTGAATAGCACGCATGATAATTACAGAATTCCCACATATATTGATGAGAAACAGCTACATAAATAGCACAGCTTGGTATTTACGAAGTGCCAGTTTTCTGTAAATATAGAATTTTGGCAATTACTGCCAAGCAGCTCGTCCACCTTCTGGAGCCAGCACATGTCTTGTTTCAGCTCTTTCCAGGGGACACTTCACGTCATCTCTGTGGCTAGTCTCGTGGCGTCAACAGGCACAAGCCCATGAAGCAACCAGGCGGTCTGAAACCAGTGATCCCCAATCTATTTTGGAGTATGGAGACTCCTTTTTGACAGCCAGCAAGTGCATTGGAGCATTCCTCAAACCTTCCATGCCCAGATGCCTGCCCACCCTTCCAATAAGTCAGGCATCTCAGGGGGCCTGTGGTCTACAGACTGGAAACCAAGGCTCATTTACTGATCTAGAGCAGTGTCTCCCACACGGTTTTCTTAGGACACTACTGAAGGGAAGGTCATCATAGGTATTATGTGGAAAATAAGGATTCTTTAATTGAGTGTTTAAGAAATGCTAAGTTATTGTCTGTTTAATTTCTAAAGACAGGGTTTCTCACAAGCTCTAGGTATGCCGATTTGGGTCACGACTCTCCATATGGGAAGTATAGTAGCAGGGATTTCAAAATGGACCAAAGAACTCTCCTTTTCACAAAGTATTTTATAGGAGTTTGCAGAGCATCCTACTTTGACTAACTGCTCTCAGGGCTCATTAATTGATCTCAGCTCAGCTTTCAAAAGAATGGAGTTGTATCAGCTTTTACTGTATAACAAATGACTCCACATTTTAGTAGCTTAAACCAACAGCTGTTTATTCAGCTCATGGTTCTGTTAGTCAGAAATTTCGGCTGAGCTCAGCTGGGTGGTTCTTTTGAGCTTGACAGGCCTTCCTCGTGTGTGTTGGGGGTGGGGTGGGTGTATGCACATGCACATGCGTGTGTGTGTAATCAGCTCTCAGCAGCCAGAGAGCTTGGCCTTGGGCAATTGACGGGCTGTCAGCTGGCATTGTGAAAGCAATTGGGCCACATGGCATTTCAACCTCTATCAGGCTACCTTGGGTTTATTTACATGGCAGCTGGACAGGGTTCCAAGAGAGCCATCATAAGCTGCACTAGGCTCACCACTGGCACAGCGTCACCTCAGCCACATTCTGTTGTTCAAAGCTATTCACAAGGTCAGCTCCCATGAATCTTAAGCCAAGGAGAAATGAGCATGAGAAATGAAGGTTTCCAAATGTCTGGGGTCTTTGGAGAGGCAATTTTCTTGGGAGAACAGGGCTGGGTTGTTGTTGAAGCTGTGATCACATAACAAAGAAAGAGTTTCAGACCTGGATCACATGTATATGTGGGGTGCTCGTGGGCGAAGGGCTGCTGATGAAGATTACACGGGATTAAAACCACCCTCCAGTCCACTCCTCCATGTGCCCACTGGCGGTGAATCTAAACTTCTCTCTCCCAGTACAATAGGATTCTCAAGCATCAAAGCCCACCAATCAGAAATGACCAGGAATATCCCTGTAGTCACTGGAGTACAAAGTTAGATTCTTTGGCATGCTGCAGCAAGGGAGAGCATGCCCAGAGGAGCTCTGGGAACATCTCTTGAACGAGGAAGTTAGCCGTGGGCCACGTGACTCTGAAGGATGGAGGAAGATGAGGTGGAGGGATCCCAGTAGGTGGGATGGTGGTTTTTGGGGTTTGGGGTTCAGTTTTGTCCATGTGCTGTCAGACACATTGCTTGGAATCTGCTAGTCTGTGTGGAAATGTCAGAACTTTCTGTTGGGATCATTGTGATTTGGTTGCTGGTGGCAGGGTTTTTTAAAAATTTTTAAAATGTTTATTTAGTTTTGAGAGAGAGAGAGAGACTGTGAGAGTTGGGGAGGGGCATAGAGAGAGGGAGAGAGAGAATCCCAAGCAAGCTCTGCACTGACGCAGGGCTCGAACTCATTTACTGAGAGATCATGACCTAAGCCAAAGTCGGATGCTTAACCAACTGAGCCAGCCAGGCACCTCTGGATTTTTATTTTATCACAGTCCATGATGGAAGTTGGTCAGTAAGAGACTTTACCAGGCACTAGCCTCAGCACTGCATGGCCCTGGGCTTCTTCATCATGTTGGAGGCATGGAGTCCTCCAGAGTGAACTCCCAAATTGAGTTGGCTGGTTGTAACCTTGGCCCTCCCCTGGTACTTCCTGTTGACTAAGGGAAACACTACACAGGTAGCCACTGCTCAGAGGAGCCCTTGCTTTGTTAGCCTCAAAAGCAGCATGGATCGGAAGAGTGACTCTTGGAATATCCTTGGAGAAGCCATTTGAGTGCCAGTGGTAAAACCAGTAGGTGGCTGCCTGCCCTTACCAAGCTCATAGACTTTCAGAGAAGTTTGTAGAAAATCATGTGGGGAGCGCTTTGAGAGCACATTAGCACATATGGTACCTTTGGATGAATGACAAAAAGCCAGTGATAAAATGGCACCCCTTCTTTAGTGAAGGGGCATGGTTAACCACAGAGTGGAGGCTGGGAGCTCTCACCCCTCAGCTGAAAGGCTTGTACAGTGCACAGAGAGCAAAGCTGTTCTCAGAAGTCTTCATTCTTTGGAAGAAAGTTTTATATTCATCATCTGTAGCAGTCTGAAGAGTGTGGCCATGACTCTGATTAGTTCAGTACTTTACACGAGGTCATTGCTTGTTCTAGCTCATAGCACTTAATAAAGATTTTTTTTTTAATTTAAATTCAAGTTAGTTAACATACAGTTAGTCTTGGCTTCAGGAGTATAACCCAGTGACTCATGTCTTACATATGACACCCAGTGCCCATCCTGAAAAGTGCCTTCCTTAATGCCCATCACCCATTTAACCCATCCTCCTCCCACCGCCCCTCCAGCAACCCTGAATTTGTTCTCTGTATTTAAGAGTCTCTTGGTTTGCCTCCCTCTCTGTTGTTATCTTATTTTTCCTTCCCTTCCCCTATGTTCATCTGTTGAGTTTCTCAAGTTCCACATATGAGTGAAAAAGAATGAACTCTTGCCATTTGCAACAGTGTGGATGCAACTAGAGTTTATTATGCCAAGTGAAATAAGTCAGAGAAAGACAGATATCATATGATTTCACTCATATGTGGAATAAAGAAGATACTTTAGCCTACATCCATCAGTCAACAAATATATGGTTGATTCCCATGATTCACAGATTCTGTATTTGCATACTCATATTCACCTACCTGCTAAATTTTGTTTGTAACCCCCAAATCAATATTCACACTCACAGACATATGAAGAGTGGTGACTTCACATGCACGTTCTCAGCTGAGGTCAAACAAGGCAACGCTCTGCCTTCTTGTCTCAGCCGACACTATCAACAAGCATCCCCTTCACAGTGTGCTTAGTGCCAGGCTTTTTGCATTTTTGTGCTTTTTGTTGCCGGGTTTGCTGTTTAAAACTGCCTCCGAGCACAATGCTGAAGTGCTATCTAGTGTTCCTAAGCACATATGAAGGCTATGATGTGCCTTACGGAGAAAACACGCATGTTAGATAAGCTTCATTCAGGCATGAGTTACAGTGCTGTTGTCTGTGAGTCCAATGTTAATGACTTGACAGCAGGTATTAAATGAGGTGATTTTAAACAGAAACATATGTAAAACAAGGTTATGTGTTAATCATTTGATGAAAATGGTGTGACGTGGGGGTCACAGGAACCTAACCCTGTATTTTATCTATGAGGATTCGTTCAGTATTCATGAATTTAGCATTCACAGTGATGTTCAAGAACATAACTACTATGAATAAGGACCACCAGGAATGTGGCCGCTGCCTCTTGCATTTGCAGCCAGAGGCCAGTGTGGACCATGCATTTTACTGCAAGGGGGTCCATCATTTCAGGCCACACCTTGGTGTCAGTTGGAGGGATAGGACTGCACAGCATCAGGAGTATGGGCTCCGACATCAAAGAGGCCTGTGTTGGAACTCCCCCCCACACACCCCCACAGGCCAGCGGTGCAACTGTGCATCTGTTATGTGGCCTCCCTAAGCTGAGTTTTCTGTCCTCTAAGATAAGAAGAGTAATACCTATGTCATGAGGTCACAATGGGGAGATGTCTATGAAACACTGCATGGTGCTGGAATTCACTAAGTCCTCAGTGGCTGCTAATAGAGATGACCCTGGCCTTCCTCAGCAAGAAACAGAGAACAGGAGCAAGGAGCAAAATCAGAAGTGTATCAGGTGAAATCATCATTTTACTTGAAGCATTTGGACACCTGAGTTCATGTGCTAATACCAAAACACATTCAAGAGCCAAATATGAGAGCATTCGGGATTGTCTGTGTTAATGTTTGTCTCCATTAATGCAAAATTAGAAGTTAACAGTATTTTCATTTGCATTGTAAATTTTGAAACTGGGTCTCTGTCTTTAGTTAGTGCACTCCAAATTCTTCATCCCCATAATGATGAGGTAGACTCGTACAAATTGGACCTTTTGTACAAGGAGGCCATTTCTCCTTCTTTGTTCCTTGCCCTAAATCATATTTTCAGAGCATTCTTATAGACAGTCCCTGAGAGACAGGGCTACTCAGGAAATGTGACATATGCTCTGTACAACTGTTTACTATTTTCTGGCTAGACTGGGGACACCTGTATTTTACAGATAATACCAGATTTTCTAGGTTTCTAATTTCTCATCTGACTCTGCAGCTCTTCACTTTTCTAATTCCTTTTATGTCCTTTCCTTCTTGCCTGGCATTTTCAAGATTTCTTTTTCTTGTTACGTGTCTACTTTAGGAGCAAGAATTTCATTAACCATGGACAAAAAAAAAAAAAAAAAAATACCAAATTCCCCAACTGTGTCTGTTGAAGAGACTTCTTAAACTATCACTGCTCTTACTCCTCAACATGTTCATGGCCTCCTCCAGGCTCAGGAGTTCAATTCACAGTAGGGGATCCAGTTCCAACCTCATTTCCCATCCGTCTTCCCTATTAATGTCCCTTCCCAGGCTTGTCTCTTATTTCCCTTTTATACCTCTTTACCCAGTGGCACATTCCCAAGCCTACAGGTATTTTCAAATCACAACAATTTTTATATCTGTATCTATATCTATATCTCTCCATCTGTGAATGGATACAAACCCAAAAAAAAGTATCTGTTGTTTATCAATAAGAAAAAGATAGGAACCCCACAGAAGGAAAGGCACAAAAGTCTTGAACAAGCACTTTCATAGAAGAGTTCTATGAAATAGAAGAAATTCACATGGCCAGTAGAAATATGAAAAGTGGCTCATTCCATCATTCATCAAGGAAAGGCAAATTAAAACCATTATACAGTGCCCTCCACATCGACTGGCAAGGTGGAAACAAAAGACTGACAATCCCAAGTGTCAACAAGGTTGTGGAGCCACTGGAACTCTCATATTCCACTGATGGGAATGTAAACTGATGCAGTCACTTTGTGAAACTATTTGGCAGTGGTAATGAAGCTGAACGGAAACATGGGGTTGCTCTGTGACTCAGCTATCCCACTCCTGTGTTGTCAACAGAAATGTACAGTGTGTGTGTGCCACACATACTTAGAATGTCCATGGATACACTATTTGTAATAGGCAAACACTGCAAGCTACCCAAATGCCTGTCAGTAATGGAAGAGATCAATAAACTCTGCTATGTTCACATAACAGAACACTTCAACGCAGTGGTAATGATCCATGCTGATCTATAACTGCTCACAATAATGCGGCTGAATCTCACAAATTCAGTATTGAGCCAGATGCAAGAGTGTGGACTATATGATTCCACTTAAAGAACAGAAACAGAAGTCAAGATAATGGTTGGCCTTAGGGGTTAGTGACTGCAAGGGGGCTTTTGGGGTGCTAGTTGTGGTCTGTTGTTTCTTGATCGGATTGCTGACTCCATAAGTGTATTCACTGTATAAAAATCTATTGAGCTATTCAATTATATATTTCCATTTCAGTAAGAAAGGAAACATAAAATCAGAACCCCTGAGTCGCTGGTAAAATGAGAGATGTAGCCACGCCAGAGCTCAGAGACGCTCTCTGCCTGGCCCAGCTCTGGGTAGCCGCCTGGAGTGTGGTGTTCACCGTATACCATATAGTCTGTCTCATTGGTACAGATGAAGAACCAAGTCTCCAAGAGGGCAGATGGCCTGTCCAGCATCATTCAGGTAATACATTCAGTGCAGAGCTAGAACTGGAACCAGGGTCCCCCAGACTCTAGAACTTGCCTTCTAACGGAAGAACCCTTCTGCCCCGAAGAGGACAGCAGGGGACTCTGTCCGTGCTCCTAGCAAGAGTCCTGCTCTGGCACAACCGGAACAACCCAAAAGCAGCCTGAAGCCTTCCACACAGTTGTCTCTGCTCGAGTGCCCATTTTCAATGCAAACGAATTCTGTAATCTGCCTTGAAGACACAAAAGCTGTTACTTTACACAAATATGAAACCAGAAGGTTCTCAGAGGCCGGTAACACCAACTCCTCCACATCATACATTCCAAACAGTATGGGAGGGATGAAGCCAGCGCCAAAGTGAGGAGTAAACATCACATGTGTTACGAGTGGGTGGTTAATGTTGCATGAAGACTGGCGAAGCGGATTTCCTGACATTCTGCTTCTACATCAGTGCTGCGGGAATGGCCTTATTTCCAAAATTATTTTCACAAATGGAAAAGGAAGCCGAGGGGGAAAGAAACATCTTCCATCTCCCTTCCTTTTACAGCATGGTCCTAGCTCATTTGTTACAATCACCAGAGATTAATGACAAGCGTTCACAAAAGGAAAATCTATCTGAATAACACTGCCACTGCAAATGTATTTGAAATGTATAAACGTTGAAGTAATTTTAAAATTCCAGATGATTTAGTACTGGTATCCTCCCTGTGCCCAGCCCCTGCTTCTTATGGGAAAATCCCACAAAACCATCCTTGGTGAGAACCTGAGACACTGAAGGCCTGAACTCCAGCTGCTTGAAGAAACGCCCACACCTACAGCTCACATTCTGCTTTTACGGCAGCTTTTTACTCTATTCTTTTTTTATAGTGAACATAACATATTCTGCTTAAACCTTTCAACACAATGCACCTTTTTGGCTAAATCTATGATGGAAATCTTTTGGACGGAAAAGAAAGGCTTGTGTGCAAGATAATCATAGTAATAATGGCGATGATGGCAGTGCACCAGGGACACGTCTCCAGAAGACGTTGGTGCTGCCCTAATCCTCCTCCACCCCCATACACATTTTGTTCTCTGGGAAATGGGAGTCCTGCTGCACCCAGCTCTCTCCTTCCTTTATCTTTCTCACTTCCTTCCCGCAGTCAAGACAAAACTTTCATGCACAAGCACCATGAAGTGCTTATCCCTAGGTTAGGACACGCCCTGCAGGAAAAGGATTCAAAGATATGATCCAGAGTTGTGGGACCTCCCCCATTCCCCCAGATGGAATCAAAGGCTCAGGATTAGTTTTAGGATGCATGGCCTCATTTCTTAGCTTTTCTAGGGAGGCTTGCGGGACAGGAGCTGTGTGCAGTCAGTCCTACATGGGTCCCCATTTCATGACTGCAATGAAATAGTCAACGTGCATCGTGATGCTCCTAGTACGGACAGGCTACCAGGCCTGCATGAAGGCAGGGGGTTTGGTGGGTGGGGAGCAGAGACAGAAGGAGGGAAAAGCTTCTGGTCCTGCCCACCAAGAGTTTACAGTCTGGCAGGGATCCCAGCCAGTGGAAATTCCAAATAAGAATCCAAGGGATCATATACACAAAGCATCAACCCTACTGTGCGGACCTGCAGCCAGGCTGGAAGGTGGCATCAGCAGGGAAGGTGAAGGCAGGGTTCCGAGGCAGTGCCCCAGGAGACCACTGGAGCTGGGTGCTGAATGTTGAGGTCCACGTGAGAACTGCACTCCAGTCTGTGCTGAAATCCTAGAGTTTGTGAACTTGGGGTATTGTGCACGTATGTATTTATTAGGTACTGCAAATATGTGAATGAGTCATCACTGTGTTTGGGATCAGGATGAGCTGCTGGGCATCTTTTTTCAAACCATGCCTCCTGCTTTTTCAGGCTTCCTCTTACCGAGAATGTAAATGTCGGTAGGATTCCGGCATCAGGAATGGTAAACTTGTTGGAACCCAGGACCGGTACTTCCAGGTGAAAACACCCCTGTTTTCTTTTCGAAGCTGCAAACATTTGACTTTTTCTGTTTTTGATGTTCCTTGTGACTGCAAGGTGAATGTTAGAGATTGGGTTAAATCTGAGTTTGGAGCTACATTAGGTTCCTAGACTCAATTCCAACAAGTGGGGAGAAGCCAGGGGATGGGGGCTCCCACACACCATCCAGAAATTCTCAGACACCAGCAGGGTATCCATGAATTCAACTCAATTTGACTCAATTCTGACACTGTCTACCCAGAGACAGCATCCGAATCCACAGATTAAGAGCTCAGTCCTGCAAGACTGCCCCTCCCCCACTGCAGACACCATGTGCAAGCCCAGGGTGTCTTCTATGCTTCCGATTAACCAGTTACACATTGGAGGTTCCAAAGATCCCGCTCCTTGTGCTGAATTAATGTGCTACAGCAACTCACAGAACTCAGAGAAACATCTTACTTACTAGATCACTGGTCTATTCTAAAAGGGTAGAGCTTAGGAACAGATAGAAGAGGTGCACGAGGCAAGGTATGGGGAAAAGGAGCAGAGCTTCCGTGGCCTCTCCAAGGACCCTATTTACTCTCTCCAAATCTCCATGTGTTCACCAAGCCAGTGGCTGGTGCTGGGGATGCAAAGGTGAATACAAGGGAGGTTGTGCGATCAGCCTCCCTGCAGGAGTACTGGGGAAAGAGTCCAACCTCCCTGTCCCCCCTCACAGTGGGAAGTCCTCACAGACCATGAGACTATGCATTTTGTGTTCTAGGAAGAACCAGTCACCATGCTTGGTGGGTATCTGGCAACTGGTAAATGTTGGTTGAATTGATAAATAAACTAGGTTTCTAGTAGCAGTCTATTGTGCTGTTCTTTGCAAGAAGAATCTTGAGCATCAGAATCCAGTACTGTCTCAGACACAATTGATGGCTGTGAGTAAGGAGGCTTATCTTCACATACATTCCAGAATGTTCTCATTGACGTGAATTGTACCCTCTTCAGAATGGTAACCTGAGAGGCCACACATTTATTCTGCTGACATTGTTCTTGTCCTGAGTATTTTTGGAACTCTTTTTTGTTGGGTGAAGAGTTTGGGAGTTTATGAGTCCCCATAGAAAGTCAAAGTCCAGACGTTACATTCATACTTCATTTGAACCACAAGTGTGATTACCTGGTCATCCACTTATCACGTATTTTACCTCCAGAGGGTTTCTGGCCAAAATTAAACCACTCTCTAAGGACCTCTTTTGCCGCATTGAAGTCGTCAGAAAGGACAAGCTGCAGGCTCTGAAAGCAGTTCCAAAGGACAGTAGTGACATCACAGAACCACTTCCTCAAGGGTCCCTGAGAGGTGCTCAGTTCGCACTTGCCCTTATAGAAACCCAGCCAGGGAACATGATGCTGTTACTTCCTGTGGAGACATAAGGATAGAACAGCATGGAAGATGGACATTTTCCCATTCTCTGTCTTCGTTCTGAGATTCCAGCCATCCAGGCTTGACAGTAGCATCAAGAGGGGGCTTGAAAGAAAAAAAAAAAAAAACAGTATAAGCCTTAAAAGGGACACCTGAAATTCTAGTGCTTGTAAGAGTGCATATGAGTTAGTGAGCAGTTCAGACAGCAAGGGTGGACCAGGTCTGGAAGAATAGAATTCCCAGTTTCCCTGTGGATGACAGGCATGTGTGAATTCTCAGCTCCTGCTGTCAGAGACGGTCCCCCTGGAGTCAGCTGGCTTCACTTCCATGCTTGTACAGAGCTGTCCCCTCTATGCAGATTGTGTTTAATTAAGGCCAGATAAAAGGGCTTCTCTTTTCTGACTCTTGCTCCCATGTGGAGTCAAAAGGAATCAAACATCTAGGTCAGCCACACTTCCTGGCCCTGGGAAGGTGGTGATGTTATTAGCGGGTCCCCTGAGACAAGGTTGGAGATGCTTTGTCACCTCCACATCCCTCCGTGTATTCACGAGGCCACCTGCTCCCCACTGGAGGATGTCTGGAGTATTTCTGCAGTGCTGGAGCAAAATGCAATACCTGTTTGGAGCCATCACCTTTTTGGGTTCCTGGAGGAGACAAAGGACTGGTTAAGTACTATCAGTACTATCTTCTCTTTTACTGACATAAATTGATTGATGAGTAGGATGCTTTCATTTCCTCATAAGTAAACACCATTCTTTAAAACCCATAAAATAGGTAGCTGGCTTTCTTATCCTCTCTCTTCCCCAAGATGTGGCTGGGAGGAGCATTTTGTGGCTGGTGAGGAACCCTTAACCACACCCTCCCTATACCCCTGATCTTGTGCGGGAACCTGGAACCAAGACTATCAGAGCTGAGAAAAGAGTTTTCTGTGGTTGATCCAGGCCACATTCTCTTGATACCACATGATACCAAACCCTTTCCCTGCTGCTCCCATCTTATTTTATTTTATTTTATTTTATTTTATTTTATTTTATTTTATTTTTATTTTTATTTTATTTTAACAATAGGTTATAAACCAAACTCATCACTGTGTAAAATAGAATTGCATCACAGAATTTGGCTGGAAGGACCAAAGCCCTGCTCCCCACATCCTATCACTCCTTGCCCCCCACCCCACTCCCACTCCTACCCCCCACAAGGCAGCTTCATGGAGACTGAGACCCAGAGAGCATAGTTTGCCTTCATTTTCCCGGATGGCAGACTAGTGATTTTTATGGTCTTTTCCAATTTGGAAATCCTGATTCTCCACATAGTCACACAGTACATCAAGCCATCTGTCCATGGGAGTAAATCCCAGCCTTGCCTCCCAAACTGGCCCCTTTGCAGCCTCTCTGTTCTCTGATAAGTGGAGCTGCCCCTTCTACTGTGCCAAGCCTGGAAAGCTGGTACCGTCTCCTTTGATGAAATCACCACCTGGCCTACGTCATGGCTCTTTGCTCAAAGCTTCCTCTGTGGACCACCAGTATGGGTATTACCTGGGCACTGGACAGAATTCAGAATCTCTGGCCATGTCCCACATCTACTGAATCAGAATCTGCGTTCAGCATTAGTGTGAGAAGCAGTGGCACTTAGCTCTGTCTGTGTGCATCTCTTCTGCCCGTTAACCCATAGGCTCTTGCCTAGACCTCTGCAGTCACCTTGCCACCAGGATGGACAGCTCTCTAGTGCCATTCATACCATAGAAGAGTCCTCCATGGGATCTGGCTGAGGCCAGCATCCCCCCAGGTCCTTCCCTAACCAGCCACCCACTGCACCCCATGGTGTGGTCCCAGCAACCCTGACCTTCTTCCATTTCTTCAGACGTCTGTTCTCTCTCAGAAGGTTAACCACCATGCCTTCCTAAGATCTCAGTGGAGTGGTTACCTCGTCTCTGTAGCCTCTTCTGACCTGGATCAGATGACCTCCCCTGTTGGCGTGAACTAGTAGCACTCTGTACCTTTCCTGTGACAGCTGTTATCATGATGTGCAATTATACATTTATTTGCAGGATTGTTCAGTTAACATTTCTCTCCCTGCTAGTCTCTGGTCTCCACATGGCAGGGACCATGTCAGTTTCACCCCTCATGCCATCCCCAGGATGTGTCATGGATGTCCCACAGGCATTGAGCTGGTACAAAGGGTTAGATGCTGTATGATTCCAGTTGTGGGAAGCTTCTAAAAAAGGGAAACTAGGGAGGTAGAAGGAAGATCACTGGTTACCTGCAGATGGGTGTGGAAGTGAGGAATGGCTGCAGATGGACATGGGGGGACTTCTCTGGGAGGGGTGGAAGTGTCCTAAAACTGGACAGTGGTGATGGTTGCATGGTTGCATAAATATGTAAAAATCATCAAACTGTACAGTTACAATGGCTGAATTTTATGGTATGTAAATTATAACGCAGCAAGGCTGTTCAAAAAAAAATGAATGAAATGAGATGAACGGGGATCTCACGGGTGACTGCATGGACATGGCTGCCGCCATATCCCCCCTCTCTCCTTTTTCCACACGAGATGTGCATGCTCAGCTCAGCCAGCAGCTGGGTGAGCGACCAGGCCAAAAACAACTCCCTCCCTCACCCTCCCCTTGCCCTGAGCTGAGCTCACATACAGATGCTGAAATTGCAGTTCCTTTGATGGTGTCCCAGAGCCAGGGCAAGAGAAGATTCATGACTTCTAATAACCGTCAGCCCTGGTTGTAGCTCTGTCCTCTCCCTAATTAGACAAGTCTCCTCTGGACACAGCCCAGAAAGCAGAACATCTTTGTAGTTAGCACTGCAAAGTTTAGCAAGATAACCAAGTATTGGGAGCTGTGGTGCAGTCAAGGATTTTTGCCCCCAGATTATCAAAAATGCCCAGCCAATTTTAGTCATGGTAAAATTCTTCTTCTGACCCCATTCTTTTCTCCTCTGAATTGACATGTTTTTTTCAGTTACCACGCAGATGAATTCAGGCCCTGTGCATGAAAGAATGTGATCCTGGCCTACAAGTCAGGCTGACATTCAGCCCTTCTCAGCTCTGACTGGGACACCAACTATTCTGATTTGTTTGCACTCATCCTTACCCGGTGTCGCATATCTAGAATGTTCCCTGTGCTTACAAGGAGTACGTTTGTCACAAATTAGAAAACTTGGCCTCCAATGTAAGTTCTTTATTTTCACATACCTTAACACTATAAATAATGACCTTGGAAAATTTGGGTCATTCATTAGAAATTTATCACTAGTGTCAGGCCTTCTTATCAGGGAAGGTGTGTCTGAGAGAAATATGAATAAAAGCTTTGAGTTGCCAGGACAGCATTTACTATATTTAGCCTTGACAAATTTCTGAAAGTTACTTTTGTCATGCTATTCTAAATTTTTTTTAAAGTTTATTTTTGAGACAGAGAGAGACAGAGCATGAACGGGGGAGGGGCAGAGAGAGAGGGAGACACAGAATCGGAAGCAGGCTCCAGGCTCTGAGCCATCAGCCCAGAGCCCGACGCGGGGCTTGAACTCACAGACCGCGAGATCGTGACCTGAGTTGAAGTCGGACGCTTAACCGACTGAGCCACCCAGGCGCCCCTGTCATGCTATTCTAGATGGAACTTAAGAATTATAGCAATTTCCTTTTATTCCTCACTTTTAACTTGTCTACTTCGTGTGTGTGTGTGTGTGTGTGTGTGTGTGTGTGTGTATCCTTTTGGCTCTTTAAAAAGAAACAGAATAAAAAAATTAGAGGAGAAAACCTTTGTTCTACTAATGTGCCACTTGAGAATCCTCCCCAAACACATATAGCATCACTGAACTAAGTTCTGTTGTGTCTTATAAGACTTGACATTTCTTGTAAAAAGAAGGGGAAAAGAAAGATCTGGTAAGAGGGACTCACTAGCAGCAGTTTCCAAAGACTTTCTTAAGTTCATGCAGTGAAACAAATGAACAACTGGCAACTGAAAGGAATTCTACCCTCTTGTGTAGCAATACAATCACTACTAGAGAAAAATGGGATTTGGGATGTGTGTGTGTGTGTGTGTGTGTAATACATAAGGAAAATGGAAAATGCATTTCTACCTTTTATTTTGAACTTAAGTCAAAGACTAGCAGCATGATGTCGGAATAAAATTAGGTTCTTGGCTAATATTATTTTCCTTTTGTCTTTACACAAAGAGATTTAGTCCTTGGCCTTCTATTGTACCTGCATAGAGAGGTGATTGCTAAGTGTGGTTGAGAGAGGAAGTGCCTTCAAAGTTGTGACCAATTTAGGAACTGTATTGAACAAGTTAAGAAGAGGCAGTAATTAAGAGAAAATTAGAATAAAGATAGGAATGGTAAGTAAATTCGACCCAAGTTGGCAATGAGGTAGGTCTGAGAGCAAATGAGAAGGGTGGGGAGGGGCAAGGATTACATAAGGCAAAGACCAAATGGGCTCTGCATCATTCGTTGTGTTCAGCTGCAGGGAATAGAAAACCCAACTAAGAGTGTCTTAGACTCACAGGTGCCTATTTTTCTCAAGGGAAAAAAGTTTAGAAGAGTCATTTCAAGGGCTTGTGCAGTGTCTTGGCAGTGCCAAGACAATGTGCCAAGACCCTTCCATCTTTCTGCTTGGCATAGCTTCTTCTTGGTTGCCATGGTTTCAAGATGGAGACTGTACTTGGAAGAAAAGAATTGATGGATGTGGGATGTCAGACGGAATACACTGGAAAGGCAGGAGGCAGTGATCAGAGTGGAAGGCATGAATTTGATATTGAGGCAGGGACTGTGGGTATTAATAATGACAGGATCTACTGTGGTATGATTATTAGAGGTGAGTGTCTGAGGTGGGATGGAAAACAAGACCTTTGGATAAGAAGATTTCAAGAAACCTAGAGGGTGTTGAAACGATTGTCTGTGTGTATAATGAAATCTCCAAAAATTAAAACAGAAGTGGCATTATTCTGCTTCCCCACCCCACATCTATATGACCCTCCATTGCCTTTATGATGGGCATAGAACAATAAATTCCTTGGTGGAGTTGCTATGACATGCCATGAGTCTTGTTTATTCCTCATGTGCTGTGTCCTCCCAGCCCCCTTGAAAGACCACATACTGTCCTGTATTGGAGGAACAGGTGATGGTTAGCCAGGGAATGCCCTGCTCCTTTGACTCCTGGGGACCAAAGCACTCCAGTGCAAGGCTGTTCTGCTCATCATCCACCCTGTGGGACACACTCTCTGCTTACCTCCTAATGAGCCCTAGAATCGATTCCTAGAGATGGCTTCATTTCCTTCTTTCCTCCTTCCCTTCACTCCCTAGAGGACCAGACAACCTGACCTCAGCTGCTTGATCCATTCTCGGGGGCTCAGGTTATATCAAAATCTCCCAAAGCCAAAATATAAAATTGAAATGAAATGAAATGAAATGAAATGAAATGAAATGAAATGAAATGAAAACAAAAAACCCAAAGGTTGATTCTGCTGACTGTGCAAGAAGTTGCTCACTTCTTTGCTTGCTTATATTCGTTTATTGTATTTGCCTGGAAGTGATTTTCAATTTAGTTCCCTCTCACCTAATGTCTGTTTCCTTCAAGATCTACCTTAATGGAAACTTTTTTTTTTTCTTTCGTCAAATATCTCATTGTTACTGCATTCTGGGACTATTCCTCTCTCCATGAAAAAACCAGTTGGGCAGTGTGTTCTCAGGCTTCAGCCAGGAATAGAAGGGTAATCTGGTGCTTCTAAACCTCTCCCTTCAGTAGAGGAGAAGACAGACATGAACAGCTTTTCTTCCACGTCCCCAAATATCCACAGACCAGCTCCTCTTCATGCCTGGAAAGTAAAACTCATCCCTGTTGTGTTGCCATCTACACACCTGCCTCCCAGTCGGGGGAGAGACCAACAGTGGCATTCCACTGACTTGGACTTTACTCCAACACCAAATCATCCAGGTCTTTGGAGAATAGCTACTCCTCACCGTGGCGGTCTCCTTAGAAGTTTAGGAAAATCAAGGCTGTGTTTCTACTTCCCTCCAGTGATGACATTTCCTTCCTTGACAGGAACCATTCCTTCACTGCTTCCCAGCTGGATCTGTGGGCTACAGCGAGGGGTGAATATAATTTTATTATGAAACATCTGATTTCAGCTGATGCCATTTACTTTTTACTTTGAGGTTAAACACATCAAAATATCAGGTTTTCTTCTTTCTGCCCCCTCTTGAAACTCCCAGTTTTGATTTTCTCAGCTGCCTTCACTTTCCCTGGCCTATAGTTCTCACCAATGTGGAGACCCTCTCCCCAGCTCCCCTGTGTCAGCTTCTGCAAGCAAGAATAGACAGAATTAGGGCACCTGGATGGCTCAGTTGGTTGAGTGTCCAACTCTTGATTTCAGCACAGGTCATTGTCTAGAGTTGTGAGATAGAGCTCCGTGTTGGTCTCTGTGCTGAGTATGGGGTCTGCTTGATTTTCTCTCTGTCCCCCTTCCCTGCTTGCACTCTCTCTCTCTAAAAATAAAAAAAAAAAGAATGGACAGGATTAGATGACAGCCTACACCTGTGTCATCTTGTCATCTTGCTTCCTGCCAAGGTTCATAGATCCCAGTAAGCAGGAATTTGTCATGTGAGGTACGGTAGGCAAATGCCAAGGGGTACAATATCAAAGCTTGCAAAGGTCCCATACTAGCTTGCCTTACCTACCTACCTAACCTTCTTCCTTTTTCCTTCCCTTCCCTCCCTTCTCCCTTCCTTCCTTCTAATATCTATAGAGTTATTCTGCCAAATCACAATTTAAAGCAAACAGGCAGCCTGTATACCTGATTGTGCACCTGTGTGCACATGCATGCACCTGTGTGTGTGCTGGGTGGTACAGAAAGAGCACCTTAAAAGCTATGGGAAGATGGTACATAAATTACAGTTCCTGTAAGGTAACTCGTGGCATCACAAGAAAGTTAGGTGACTTTCATGGTGACAGGGAGACATTCAGCTCAGAAAATGTGAAATCTTGCGCATCAAAGGGTAGAACAGCCACTCTATAACACAGCTGTGTAAACTTCAAGAGGCTGGAGTCCAGATGGGAATAATCCTTACTTCTCTCTCAGCCCCTCAGAATGTGTCTTTGACATTGTGGGTACTAAGTAAATATTTAATAACAGAATGACTGATAGGGTGTGTGAAACTAACGCTGATAAAGCTGTTTATGAGCAGTGATGCTGACTGTGAAATGGCAGCTTTAGGTCCTGTAAATGATGCTGTGAAGCCTCTAAGACTGAGGCATGAGTGGATGCATGGAATGGACAGGTCTTCCTTAGAAGGCTTCTAGCGATGCACACCTTGGAAATATAATAAAATACTCGGGTACAAAGAAGAGGGAGCACTCAGGGAGCCACACAAGCCTGTGCATGTTTGGGTGACTTTGTAGAAGACTGTGCAGGTGGGTGGACAACATGAGAATAGCAGAAGGCAACCAGTAGCTAGTAGGCAGAGCGCAGGAAAGGAAGGAAGTGATTCAGAAAACACAGAGTGAATTGAATCTGAGATGTCAAGTGCAAAGTAAGAGGAATGGGGCCAACAGTAGTGTAATTTAAGAAGAAATAAGCCAGAGATGGGAAATAGGGCATTCTCTGTGCACCGTCCAGCATGGCAGTCACCAGCCATATGGGTCTAGATCTAGAGCACATGGAGTGAGAGTCCAAACTGAGATGTGCTGTTAAGTATAGAACACACATCAGCTCGCAGGCACTTGGGATAAAAAAGAAGAATGTAACATATCACATTAGTATTTTTATGTTGATATTCAAATTACATATGTTCAGTATTCAAATGACATACTGAAATTGTATGAGGGTAAATTCAGTTAAATACAACATACTAACATTCTTTTCACCTGTTTCTTCTTACTTTTTTTGAACTGAACATTTTACTTCAAAAGCAGAAAATTTTAGATTGCAAGGATAATCTCAAAAAACCTGGAAGAAATGGGGGCACCTGGATGGCTCACTCGGTTAAGCATCTGACTCTTGATTTGGCTCAGGTCATGATCTCATGGTTTGGGAGTTCAAGCCCCACATCCGGCTCTGTGCTGGCAGCATGGAGCCTAATTGGGATTCTCTCTCCCTTTTTCTGCCCCTCTCTGCTCACACTCTCTGTCTCTCAAA
This sequence comes from Panthera leo, assembly GCF_018350215.1. NCBI lineage: Eukaryota > Metazoa > Chordata > Mammalia > Carnivora > Felidae > Panthera > Panthera leo. Next base: position 44,352,211 of record NC_056681.1, read on the forward strand.
ATGTTTGTTTATAGACATTAGAAAATCCTGGGAAAAATACAAGTAAATAAACTGTTTATGTAGCTCACATTATATTTCTCTTGGACAACTCTACTCTAGATACGCTTCAAGCAAAATTTAGGGAGGAGAGGAAGGGTGGAGGAGAGAAAATGTCGTGAGAGCAGAAATCACTTAGAAGTCACGTCCTGGCTGTAGGTCATTGGGCAAGGAACATAATCTCATTGAGCCTCAGTTTCCTTATCTGTAAAATGGTGCTTGCCAATAATGTCTGTTTGAGGGAGTGATCTTTAAACCTAAACAGGAAACCATGCAGAGTCTCTAATGGGATACCTTACATGAAGCAGGAGGGCCTCAGATAGTAGTTGCATTCTGCCCTTTCCTTCAGCCAGAGTAACACACGAAGAGCTCCAGAGGCAGCAAGGTGGAACTCAAATAGACATTAACAAATTCTGAATGTGTATCTCGACTTTCTGAATGCCCTCATTTGCAGTGGACTGGGCAAATGAAAAAGGAGTAAAAACTCCAGTGGAGAAACCAAAAGGAGGTAAGAATGGCCTGCACACAGATGATGATGACAAAGCCATCCTCCCGATTTGGAAGGAGGCTGGGATAGCAACAGAGGGTTCTGAGGGTTAGCAGGGAGGATGTAGAGGTGCACTGTCCAGTTTTGCTGAAAGCTGCTCTCAGATATGCCTGGATTAAGCAGATACCTTTGTTCCTCTTCAATAAAGAAGTGTGATTTTCTAATTCTTTGCAGTTTGGGGTAGCCATCCTGGAGTTGGCCACAGCCTCAGCCACCAACAACATCAGTAACATCCCCCAAATAGAATTTAGATCCCTGAAAAAGACTGTAAAACCTATGCTTATTGTTCTGTTCCCAAGGAGAAGAACTCATGTACCTGTTGCTTATAAATAAGCCACCTATCTGGGGCGCCTGGGTGGCGCAGTCGGTTGAGCGTCCGACTTCAGCCAGGTCACGATCTCGCGGTCCGTGAGTTCGAGCCCCGCGTCAGGCTCTGGGCTGGTGGCTCGGAGCCTGGAGCCTGTTTCCGATTCTGTGTCTCCCTCTCTCTCTGCCCCTCCCCCGTTCATGCTCTGTCTCTCTCTGTCCCAAAAATAAATAAAAAACGTTGAAAAAAAATTAAAAAAAAAATAAATAAGCCACCTATCAAAGGGACATCAACTAACAGTGAATGTCGCACGATTCCTGTGAAGCTTGGTGGGAGCAAAAGGGAATTACTTCAGAGACCCCTGATGATGATTTGACACTTCCTAAATGAAGGAAACTGAGACCAACGATCCTTCATAGATGAAAAATTCTGTCATCCAGTTCCAATCTATTGGGTTCATGGTTCAAGAGTGGCCATGGTTCTTCTTCTGTTTGTTCCAATAATGGGAAAGATCAATAGACACATGGATAACCTAGGATAGTAGATACTTGCCAGGTTGCTCCACAAAGTATTCTAAAAGCCAGTGTCTGGAAAGATTTCAGGAGACCCACTTCTCCTGCAGTGGCACCGGAAATTTGCTCCACCCCCCTGGGAACATCCTGTCTGTCTTCAGTAGGCCTCAGTTTTTCATTTATAAAATGAAGATTACTAGTACATGAAAGGATATCATCAAGCCAGTTCCTTTATTCTGTCATGGGGAATAGAAGGCCCCCAAAGTTGCCCTGTAAATGACTGGTGGGATTGTAAACTGCTCTGCATTGTAAAGGACCCCTCTCATCTATATGGCATATACCCCATAAGAATTTCAGCAACCAAGCTGAGTAAATGCTGACAGTCCCAGAGACACACAACAAGATACACTGTGGGCATCAAAAGTTACCTGTTACTCATACCCTTACTGTGTGCCTTAGGCATCAAGAAAATCCACAATAAAACTTCTTTACTGGCAAAGCATTCTAGTGGGAAAATTGGTCATGGTGTTAATAATGGGTTTGTCTTATTAAATTGTCCTCTCCCCCGCCTCTGTCACCCAAATTGGTATAGAATTCAGAGTCAGCCGAATAATTTCACCATTGAGTTAAGCCACTTAATAAGTGTGGGTTTTCTTCCGGCAAACTCTAAATAATTATGTCACATTGTGAAGGAGGCATTGTTTTAGCCAGAGTATAAAAATGTTGCTGTAGTAGCCAGTGTGTTTAAAGAAAAGAAAAGAAAAAGAACAGAAAAGAAAAGAAAAAAGAAAAGAAAAGAAAAGAAAAGAAAAGAAAAGAAAAGAAAAGACAAATTCAGTTTGGCAGCTCAAGAAAGCATATGTAACCGCCTTCTACAACAGGTGTTTGTGACACCAAGTTGGGACACCTTTCCCCAAGACTCCCAAGTGACTAGATTCATGTAATTCTTCCTCTGTGTAGCATCTTCTTTTTTACTGCAAGGACGGGGCTGTGCTACATCCTTACCTCAAAACCCAAAGTTATAAAGAAAGAAGTCAAAAATTAGAAAACACAAGACAGTCATTAGATCTACAGATGGCTTATGGGAGTTGAATATTCCCTACGCTTCTTAAAATCCATTAAAAAAATCTTTCCTTCATTCCTGGTGACCCAAGGAGTAAGGCTGTCTCCATGGTCTGGCTACCCCTTGGGCGTCTGCCACATGCTGCCAGTGAAATGACCAGCATGTGCAAGCAGCACTCTTCTCTGGCACATTATTCTTCCATGTGGGGCTCAGGTTCCTGGGTTACCTGGAAGTCTGGAGCTCACACGATCTGAGGGCAAACTGTGGCTCTTCTCTTCCCAGTCTCCTTTGCTCTTCTGTGATGGTGACATCTTAATTCATCTATGGATTTTATCAGACAGGCAAAGAGGCCTCTTCCATCTCCGAATGCTTGTGAGATCCTCTGTCCCATTTATCAATATAATGGGTCCTTCCCTCTTCCCCAGCCATATCCAGGAGTGCATGGAGACAGCTTGCCCTAGCTCATGAGAGCCAAGATCTCTTCCAGGCTTCTCTGAGTAGCCTAAGATTGGCCATGGTGGTAATAGTTACCCCATGGAAATTGACAAGTGCTACCTGTGATGGCCTTTTCCCCAGAATGTCAGATAGTAAACATTTACTAGCTCACCACTGGGTCCATTACCACCTCAAACTCAACATCTCTAAAACCACCTTCCCACTTCTATTTTCCTTAAATATGGGTTTCTTCTAAAAAAAAAAAGACACACCTATATTGAATGTTTGAAAATATAATCCAGGGCACCTGGGTGGCTCAGTCAATTAAACATCTGACTCTTGATTTCAGCTCAGATCTAATATCCCCCTTTTTGAATAAAGGTCATAAGCAGAATAAATATGTGTGTATGTATGTTTGTATGTGTATGTATATATGTATGTGTATGTAACAGAAAAAAAATGGAGTTGTCTGAGTTGAAGCATGACCTAAGGTAGGGGATGGGGAAGAGAAATGGGGATGGAGCTCCCCATGCTAACCACTTCCCTATCTCAGGCCCCTCAAAGAAATATCAGACTGTCTAGGCCACAGTTTGAGAAATTTGGACCTGCTTATTTTTAAATCACCTTTATTGAGGTATAATTTGCATGCAAAAAAATCACCGTGTCAGAAATCTTTTTATTTTGAAATAATTTTAGGCCCATAGGAAAAAAACTGCAAAAAGAGTTCAGAGATTTCCCATGTGCCCTTCAACTAGTTTCCCCTAATGTTAACATCTTACATGACCATAGTGAGATCAAAACCAAGAAATTAACTTTGGCACAGTACTATTTTGTTAAGTTTATTTATTTATTTATTTTTAGAGAGAGAGTGTGAGCAGGGGATGGGCAGAGAGAAAGGGCGAGAGGGAGAATTCTAAGAAGGCTCTGCGTTGTCAGTGCAGAGCCTGATGTGGGGCTCAAACTCATGAACCATGAGATCATGACCTGAGCTGAAACCAAGAGTTAGACACTTAACCAACTGAGCCACCCAGACACCCCTGGCACAGTGCTATTAACTAATCTGTCCCATCAGTTTTCCCACTGATCTGTTTTTCCATTCTAACCTAGGATCCCACATGGTATAAAGATGTTATTAGTTGTATTAGCTAGCTAGATGTTATTAGTTGTATTTAGTAGCTCTAATCCATGACAGATCCTTGATCTTTATTTCCCATGACCTTCACAGTTTCGAAGAGTCCAGGCCAATTTAGGGTTGTGTTCTGTTTTCTCATGATTTGACTGAGGTATATATATTCAGCAGAAGACCACACTGATGTTGTATTCTCTTTATAATGTCATACCAAGGGACACCTGGGTGGCTCAGTCAGTTAAGTGTCTGACTTCCGCTCAGGTCATGATCTCACTACTCATGAGCTTCAGCCCCACATCAGGCTCTGTGCCAGCTTGGAGACTGGAGCCTGCTTCAGATTCTGTGTCTCTTTCTCTCTCTGCCCCTTCCCCGCTCACACTCTGTCTCTGTCTCTCAAAAATAAGTAAATGTGAAAAAAAATTTTATAATGTCATACAAGGAGGATATGATGTTGATACGTCTTATTACGGATGTTATTAACCATCATCACTTAACATAATGCATTTGAGATCCATATGTGTAGTTGTGTGTATCTTTTACGTGTATGAGGAGTTTATTCTTTTTTTATTGCCTAGTAGAACTCCATTGCACAGGTGTACCATTTGCCTGTCCATTTACCAGTTGGTAGACGTCTGGGCTGTTTCTGGTTTGGGGTGTTATGAATAAAGCTACTATGAGTATTTATATGAAAGTGTTAGTGTCTAAAGATGTTTTCATTTCTTTGGGGTAAATGTGTGGGAATTTATGTAAGTACTTGTTGGATTTTATAAGATGATGGTCCCTGGTTTGTTGCCAAACTTTCTTCCAACGTAGCTATACCTTTTTACATTCCTGCCAGCAAAGTATGGGAGCTCCAGTTGCTCCATATTTTCACTAACACCGGATGTTGTCAGTCTTTTTTGCTTCAACCATTCTAGTAATTGTGCAGAAGTATCTCAGTGTGGTTTTTATTTCCATCTCCTGAATGACTAATAATCTTGTCAGGAATGTCTTCCCCCTTTATTTATCTTCTTTGATGAAATGTCTGCTCAAATATTTTGCCCATTTTAATTGTTTATTTCTTGTTTTAGAGTTGTGAGTGTTCTTTATGTATGTGGAATACAAGCATTTTATCAGATGTATATTTTGCAATTATTTCTCCCTGTTTGTGGCCTGCCTTGTCATCTTAAGTGCCTTTTGACGAGCAGAGTTTTGTTTTTTATGCACTCCATTTTATGAATATATTTTATGTCTTGTTTTTCTTTTTATATTTTACTTGATAAACCTTTGTGTAACCAACCTCACAAAGATTTTCTCCTGTATTTTCTCATGGAATGAGTTTCAAGCAACAATAGCTCCTAACATTTTTTTCATTCGTTTTTTGTACTACTCTCTTAACTGTAAATTTAGAAATAAATTCTTTTCCACTCATTTAGTGCACTAAGAATCATAAATCCTTTGGATAGTGAAGGAATGCTTGTAATCCTGATGGCAAATTTGATTCTTTTGCTACCATGCTCATGTGTTGGCTTCATTGAGGCACCTTCTACTCACACTCTTAGTCTGGGTGCTCCCCAGAATAAACCCTGAGACAAATCTAGGGTGGAGACAGTGGGGTGCTGCTCCATATTTAACAAGTGGCTCCTTTAGGGTGTGGGGGAATGCCCTGAGTTATAACATTTGCCAATATCCATCGTGTAAATACCTATGCCATGACCAATTTTAAGTTACCAGTACATTGGCAGCCTTCAGATTTCCTGAAAATTTAATTATTGGCCCTGTGAGCTGATACAACCCTGCTCCAGCATACCACCAGGTACAGGCAGTTTATTTGAGGTGCTGCTTAGGATACAGAAGTGAGGGACTGGAGGAAGCAAGACAGGGAGAGGAGGGGAACCAACAAAAGGGCATTCAAGAGCTAGTTACCACTATGAACAGCCGGGGTTCAATCCCAGTGAGGGCTCTCAGAGGATGGTACAGACCCCGACTCAGAATTGTCCCAGTCAGGGGTGAGCAGGCTGGTTGCTGATTCTCAGACTCCTTCTGTTTCTCTTTTGATGATGGTCCCTGGGTTGTTAAAGCCTGGGCACTTTTCAGGCTGATGTGCTCACAGGCTGAGGAAAGTTCTCCAGCACTGGTGACTTTGCAGGGAGCCACAAGTGAGGTGGGGAGCTGCTCTGGGTAGGAAGCTGCCAATGTGCCTGAAGTTGCTCATTGTCAAAAGTGAGACGGGGAATCCATAGCATCTGCTCGATGTACCACATGCTTTTCCTAAACACTGAATTAACACTACTCAACAGCACCTGCCATTAGGTCTGCAGTCAAGGGCACAATCTCCTGTCCAGTGTGAACTTAGGTAATGCTTTCTTTACTGGCTTGTATCAGTACATTTAAAGTCAACACCAGAATGGTGACATTGACATTGACATTCCTTGTGGCAGCCACAAGTTCAGTCCTTCTGTTCAATGGATATAGTCTGTTTAGAAAGGGAGAGAGGAGGGGTGCCAGGGTGGCTGGTTAAGCATCTGACTCTCTATTTTGACTCAGGTCATGATCTCGCGATTTGTCAGTTTGAGCCCCACATGGGGGCTCTGTGCTGGTGGTTCAGAGCCTGCTTGGGATTCTCTCTCTCTTCCTCTCTCTCTGCCCCTCCTCTACTCTCTCTTTCTCTCTCTCTCTTTCTCTCTCTCTCTCTCTCTCTCTCTCACACAAAATAAATAAATTTTTTTAAAAAAATAGAAAGGGAGAGGGAAAATCACTTCTTTGTCAGTTCTTAAAAACATGGGTAATGTAAGTATGAGTAATAGAATCCAATCAAATAATTTCCTCATCCAAGCCACTTAATAACTGGAATTCTGGATGTGACAGGAAGCCTTGTCTTATAAACCCCTGGACAAGCCATATTCAAGTATTTTCTCCAGACTGTCTCACTTTTGGTGGCATCTTGAGTTTGAGTAGTTGTCTACGGTCCTGAGGTCGTCCCACTGACCTTCACTTGTTGGATGTCTGACCTAACATTTCTGTGGCTACATAGATCAGAGAAAATCTTATCACGGCAAATAATAAGATGTTTTCTTAAATGCAAAAGTCCAGTCTTTCTTGGGGCAAAAAGAAGTTGGCTATGGCTCTGTCTTCTCCGCCAGGGAAACTTCCCACAGACGGGGAACAGATGGGCCTAGATTGAGGCACCATCTGCTTTTCAGTTGTAATTAACATCGGATCCAGGGGTGGGTTGGATTTTACCATGGTGTTGGCCGTCCCCCTTGACCGCCAGGGAATCCTAAATCATGTGTTTGTTGGAATGTGAAGCTTGGGTTAGGTTTCTTCCGATGGGTAACAGCTCTTATGAGACAGGAGAAGAAAAGGAAACCAGGCTTTGCAGCAAACCACTTCTGTGTGCCTGTTTCCGTAGAAGTGGCCACCACAGATGTAGTTGAAGAGAGGAAGAAGCATGCTAATCTTTTCTGGTGTTTCCTTGATTCCACTTCGGTTCAGTTGGGCCCACTTTTCTAACAAGTTGATTGAAATAATAATGACCTCTGGCAACAATAACATTATTCAGCATTTACTGAATGCTTGTAACATTCCAGCCATGATGCTAAAAATTTCGTGTGAATTATCTACTTTCAAAACAACCATATGGGATAGGTACCATTATTTTTCCCATTTTGCAAATGGGGAAATGAGGAAAACAAGGTTGAAATACTCACTTCAGGTCACACAACTCGGATATGGACCCAGGCTATCCAATTCTGCTTTTTAACCATGGTTCATCACAGCATCCACCAATTTACTTACGTTAGAGGAGAGTAGAAGTTAGTGGCTGCCAAATTTCTCCCATTCCTGTTTTGTAAGTTGCGGAAGAGCCTACAGAAACTCAGATACCAGTGTTCTTCAGTCTCTTTATAACCTCCAGGGAATGCATCTCTCTTGTGATTCAGTGTGCTCTATCCACATGCCTTTAGATGATCTCCTGGATTCTTAGTTGTAACTCTGCCTCTTGCTTTTTCTGAGCCTTGGGGGAGGTTAAGTGAAAACATGATTAAATTTTAGCTCTCTGCCTAGAAGCCACAGCTCATAAAGTTTGTGTCAGCATCTACAAACTGCAGCAAGAGTCAGACCTTCTCATTATCAGTGACATTGGTCCTCCAATAACACAGAGGATTTTTAGTAGAATGGTCTGAGAGCATATTTGTCCTGAGCCCTGATTGCTTTATAAGGGCACACCAAGTGGAGAGAATACAAGAAGGACATCCCAAGAATAGCAGTCATTTGTAATGTTGTCCAGGTACACAGGATTCCCTGGAATCCCCATCCCCCCAAACATCTAGGCAGCCTATGTCAGCTGTGGGGGAGGAGTGCATGTGCCCAGCTAAGCTAATTGTCTGGCAAGAGAGATTTTGAACCTCCTAATTAAAAGTCCATTGTAATCATCTGGTAATTTTAATGGATTGTCATTGAAGTGTGAAGCTGGAAATACTGTAATATGAAGCTTTGGTCTGGCTTCGTTAACTATACTAGATCTTAAGCAATAAAATGAAGGTCAGAGTTTAAGCCTCACACAAGCCTGTTGGCTTTATTCATTTATACAGACAGTTCCCGACTGGCCCCCTACCCACAGACATCCAACCATTAGCTCTCTATACCAGTCATGAGCAGGCTAAGGCTGTGGATGCTGGATGACCCCATGTAGCCCTTCACCACTCATGGGAAATTGCCTTCCACCCTGGAAGCACATCCTGTGATACTGGGGCAGTTCTGGTGATAGGACACAGTAAAGACATACAGTTAAGGAAGTGGTCCCCACCTGGGAATATTGCCATGGCTTTCAACTGGGTGCCCAGGCGGCCGGCCATCTAAGTACCTTCTCTGGAGTGCCGATCTACCAAGACCACTAGAACATCACTATAATAAGTGGGAAAGATGGCGCCACTTAACTTGGGCTTCCACATAACACAACTAAAGGCAATTGAATCGAACCCCTCCACCTGTAGCAAACAGCCACCTAAAGTGGAAATAAAAAGGATCTTCCTGCTTTTTGCCACTGCTGTTCTCTTTCTGTTACATGTACTTTGTAAGTGCTCATACCGTCCCACCAGCTGAAATTTTAAAATTGGACAGTTCGTAGTATTTACCAACATTGAATAAAATGTGTTTCATTATCTAAATATTAAATATTAAACTTTGATTCACCATCAAGAAGTTGTCTACTTCAGAGTAGTTCTTTTTACAAAAGAAACTCAAAAAAGGATAACGATTATGGAAGAATGGGGGAATATTTTTCAGAACATTGGCTATGCTTGCACCAGTGGAAATGGATTAGTAAGGGGCTTAATTTCTATATATATGTATGTACATATATATATGTATATGTATATATATATATATATACATATATATATTAATAGAAGATTAGTTTTCTTCTCCCTCCTCCACTAAATAAATGTTGAATAAATATTTAAAGAACATGGGTTTGAAGAGGTGCCAGATTATGAGCCTGCTTGGATGGCCTGTGTCTCAGGATGATCTTGTGTTTGGAAGTGCTGGTTGTTCGCCCATGATTGGCTTGCTATTCCACTGTTTGATGTTATCTGGCAGTTGTGGTGCCCAACAGCTCCCAAGACTGGGGAGAGAATAACAAAAAAATGACAGAAAGGCAAGAATGCAAATATCTTGATAACTTTAACTAGCCTGGTGTCTTGCAATAAAGTGTTGTGCAAAAAAACAGCTCTAACTCTGGCATGAAAATCCCTACCCTATTGTGGTTTCCTCAGAAAGGCTTGGCTCTGGTTACAAAAACTTTGAGGCAAGGAGCAGGTTTATCACCAACCTTGAAGTGAAGATTTCCACCATCTTGCAGAGAGTTGGGAAATTTTTTGAAATTTCAAAGTCCTCCAGAAAAGTTGAATTCTCTAATATTTACAGTACATCTCTAGGGGAGAAGTCATTGTCCTCATCTTCTCAAACAAGCCTGAAGAGAAAGAGGCCACGATCGGCAGACACGCCTGGTGTCAACCAGCGTCTGCATGAGATTGGAGAACTCCCACAGAGTGTACCACTAGTGTTTAGTAGGGAGGGGTGGGGTGGGGGTGTCACTGAGAAATGGGAAAGGAAGAAAGGGAGGAAATAAGGAAGAAAGAAAGATCTTGAGAAATCTTCAAGCCAGTGGGCATTCTGAGCCTTCAGACCACTCCTCCTGCTGCTGAAAGCAATTGGAGTTACAGCCATGAGTTCCAGCTAGGATTGGACTCCTACAAATAAATGCAGCTGAAGTCCATTTTCAGTCATGGACTGGCTTTGTGATCTTGGGCTTATATTCTCTCTGTCTCAGTTTTCTTGTCTGAAAAGTGGGGGTGACAATAGTTTCCATTTCATGGTGTAGCTTAGAGATTAAGCTTTAAAGCAGTTCTAGGCCCATGGTCAATTTTCAATAAATGTCAGCAGTGATAATTATCACCATTGTCTGTCTCTTCATTACCGTCATCATCACCATTGTCTCTGTCATCATCATATCACAGTCACTATCATCACCACAACTGTCATCATCATCACCACATGGTCAAATCATTATCACCACCATGACGATCACCATCACCATCATTCATCACCGCCACCATCATTGTCTTTATTATCATCATTACCATCACCACCACCATCACCATCATTATCACCATCACCATCATTCATCACCACCACCATCATTGTCTTTATTATCATCATTACCATCACCACCACCATCACCATCATTATCACCATCACCATCATTCATCACCACCACCATCATTGTCTTTATTATCATCATTACCATCACCACCACCATCACCATCATTATCACCATCACCATCATTCATCACCACCACCATCATTGTCTTTATTATCATCATTACCATCACCACCACCATCACCATCATTATCACCATCACCATCATTCATCACCACCACCATCACCATCATTATCACCATCACCATCATTCATCACCGCCACCATCATTGTCTTTATTATCATCATTACCATCACCACCACCATCACCATCATTATCACCATCACCATCATTCATCACCGCCACCATCATTGTCTTTATTATCATCATTACCATCACCACCACCATCACCATCATTATCACCATCATCATCATTCATCACCACCACCATCACTGACATCATCATCACCGTCTTCATCATCATTACCATCACCACCACCACCATCAGCAGCAGCAGCATCACCGTCATCAACATTACCACCACCACCATCACCACTGTCACCATCATCGTCCTTACCATCACCATCAGTATCACAGTCACTATCCGTACCACCACTGTCATCATCATCACATTATCAGATCACTACCTCTCCAAGACACCATCACCATATCGTCATCACCATCACCACCACCATCACCACCACTCTGACCATCAATATTATCATCACAGTCACTATTATCACCATAATTATTATTGTCCCTGCCATGATCACATCATAATCACTGTTATTACTATCATCGCCATCATCAAAGCCACTTTAATCATTATAGTGTTCAGCTAATGGAGTCAACAGTGATTCCTGTTTAAGGCAGACAGTCTGCATTTATGCATGCAAATATCAGCCCAGAGTACCAGAACCTCCCCAAACTGCCCTTTGCCCATTTCTACAGCCTCTTCATCTGCTTTCTCACCCACAATCTACACTCCAGCAATAGTGAATAATTTGTCGTTTTTAAAGCAAACTGTGTTTATTTGTGACACCATGCTTTTATTCATGCTGTTCCCTTGTCTAGCCACTTCTTTCCTGACTTCTTTGCTTGGCTTTTCGGACATGATGTAATCGTGAACTCCAGAGAGTCTTCCCATAACCTTCTCCTCACTGTCTAAAATGTAGGTTAGGTGTCCTTGCTCTAAGCTCTGATACAATCTAGTGAATAGCTCTGTGTTTAGCTTTAATACCAAATACTTTGCTCACACATTTAGCAGACGTGGTGGTACTCCCATCAGATCAACCTTAGTCCTCTTTATAAGTTTGTGGCCTTTGGGTCTCATGGATCACACATGAGCTTCTCATGGTTCACCCCTGTGATTTTTTAAGATCTTGGGCTGCTAGGCCTACTTCACCAGGGTGCGCTGAGTAGCAAGTGCCTGATAAGTTGCATTCTCTGGGGTGGCAAATAGCCACAATGACTGGTTGGTACAGTAGTATGGATGCCCAGATCCTTTGTTTTAAGGCAAGACCAAGTCTGTGGGGCAGCCTCTATTCCAGAGTTCTGTGCAGGGTGAGGCTGAGAGTAGGTGTCATCTGGCATCACACCTTCCCTTGGTTTCTTCTCCTTCCTTGTCCATGGATCCTCTACTACCTTATCAGTCTCCCATTGTATATGAATTCTCCCCTGAGGGTCTTCTTTTGGTGAACACAGCCAATATCCAGGAACCCTTTCCTTTGGACTGGTTGATACTACCTAGGGGAAGATTGCTCTTTAATACTAAGTTTCATGTTTAAATGGATAGAATGGCTACCAGGCAGGTGGGGAATTTTCCATCCTTACTTCCTGGAGTCCACTGGGAGTGGAGGCCATGTGATGAAGATTAGGAGCTCTGATGTCACACAGCAATAGATTTGAGTGATTACTGTCTCTGCTAACAAGATGTGTTTCTTATTCCCTCCAGACCCCAGTTTCCTCTTCTATAAAATAGAAATACTATAGGGCCAACTTCTGTATGTGGGTTATTGGGAGGGTGAAATGAGCTAATGCATTTTACACTCTGAGCCTAGGGTCGGCCCATAGAAAGAGCTCATTCTTTCATTGATGCATTCCTCCAAGAAATATCTCAGAAAGAGTGTCAGGCACTGATGTAAGAGAGGGGCTACAAAAGTGAACAAAACTGTCCCAAACCTCTGCCCTGGTGCGCCATCTGGATGTTGTTGGTATTGTCATCAGCACAGACTCTCGGCTGGAGGTATGGGGGGGCACCTTGGTGTGGGGCTCTTAAAGTTCACATATGGGTTCATTCAGCCACCAGGTAGTTAGTTTCTGTCTACTGGAAGAAACTGGAAAGAAGGTGGAAAGATGGTGCCTATTATCTTAGATTTCCACATGAGGAAAGACCTAAGGGACAAGAGTCATACATCCTCATCTGAGCCCTGATGGGAACCTTGAGTTTGAGCATGATGCTGTGGGAAGAACCCTGGACCACTGGGCCAGTGCCAGGAGTTTCAGAACAAGCCAGACCATCATGGCGGGGCAACTGCAGAAAAGTTATTTAACTGCCCAGGGCATTATTTTCCTGATCAAAGAAATGGACAGTTGGACCTGACCTGAGATCACCATTCTCACTATTGACAGTTGAATTTGGTCAGCTCAGTGCTTTACAATTGTTGAATTCAATCATTCATTCATTCAGTACCTAATTGAGCATGTACTATGTGCCAGCCCTATTCTAGGCACTTAGAATACATCAGAGGATGAGACAGGCAGAGACCCCTATCTTCATGGAGCCTATATTCTAAGGAAGGAGGCAGGCAGTAAAATAAACATAATAAGTAAATTGTTTGGCATGCTAGAAGATAATCCATACAATGGAAAAAGAAATAGTGGAACAGAGTTTGGAGGGTGAAGATGGGAGGTGCTGGAGAGGCATGTTGTAGGGTTAAGGTGGGTTCCAAGAGGGTGATATCTGAGCAAAGAATGAAGGAAGTGAGGGAAGGAGTCACATGAATGTCTGAGGAGAGAATGGCCAGCCAATGCAAGGGCCTTGACTCAGAGCCGCCTAGGTTTATGCAAGAGCTAGGAGGCCAGTATGCCTGGAGCAGAATCAGCAAGGGAGAGAGTAGGCAGTGAGGCCAGAGTGACTACATTAGTTTCCATTACTCAAAACCAGGAGATTTTTACCTAAAGTCCAGATTCGTAGTTTCACTCTTAGAAAATCGAAATCTCTGGCCACACTGAGCACATATCCTCAAGGAGCATTAGCCAAGGCAGAGCACAGGCTGTCCACCTGAGATAGAACTCCACTGTCCAGCAAGCCACAGACCCTACCTCATCTACTTATTCCTACATCTTGTGGACCCCTGTGGGCAGTTGAGGCCATGGTGCCAGGCAGCAGCCTCTGACAACACCAAGATGCTCAAACTCATCATCACTCACTGCATCTTCCCCTTCCTTCACTGCCATTTCCCTCAGCCCTGACTTCATGCCTGTTCTTGTCTAAGCTAAACAAAGACTTCTGGGTAAGACTTTGAAAAGGAAGTATTTGGAAAGGAAGTCCATATAGACGTAGGGAAATTATCCTTCATGATTGTGCAAATGAGGCTCTTTCTTTGGAAAGAACTAATGGGCTTTATGGAGTTTGTGTGTGTGCTGGGGGAAAGGGTTGCAAGGGAATAAGGAAACATTTGTCATCTTCTGTTCACACTTGCCTCCTGTCCTGACTGCAGGGCTCCAGGGAGATTTTATTTACTTTTTCGCCAGAAATGAACATACGAACAAAACCCAAAACTGTGTCTTGTGCATACCACCTCACACACATTCAGATGGCTGCTGTCAAAAAACAAAATAGAACAAACAAAAAATACCCCAGAAAATAACAAGTGCTGGTGAGGATATAAAGAAATGGGATCCCTTGTGCAGTGTTGGTGGGAATGTAAAATGGTGTAGCTGCTGTGGAAAACAATATGGAGGTTCCTCAAAAAGTTAAACAGAGAATTACCATATGATCCAGCAGTTGCGTTACTGGGTATTTACCCAAAAAAACCTGAAAGCTGTGGCTTGAATAGACTATTATACACCTGTGTTCGTAGCAGCATCACTCACAATAGCCAAAAGGTAGAAGTAACGTAAATGTCCACTGATGGATAAACAAAATATGATAGATATACATACATACATACATATGTACACAATGGAATATTCTTCAGCTTTTAAGGAAAGAAATTCTTTTTTTAATATTTATTTATTTTAGAGAGAGAGAGAGAGGGAGCACACAAGCAGGGGAGGGGCAGAGAGAGAGGAGACACAGAATCTGAAGCAGGCTTCAGGCTCTGAGCTGTCAGTGCAGAGCCCAACGCGGGTCTCCAACTCATAAGCCATGAGATCATGATCTGAGCCAAAGTTGGACACTCAACCAACTGAGCCACCCAGGCACCCCTTAAGGAAAGAAATTCTGACACCTGCTACAACATGGATGAACCTTGAGTACATTATGCTGAATGAAATAGGCCAGTCACAAAAGGACAAATACTTAGTCCACTTAGATGAGGTACCTACGGTAGTCAAATTGATAGAGACAGAAAATAGAATGGTGGTTTCCAGGACCTGGGGGTGGGGGTGGGGGTGGGGGTGGGGGTGGGGGTGGGGGTGGGAAATGAAGAGTTACTGTTTAACGGGTAGAGTTCAGTTTGGGAAGACAAAAAGGTTCTTGAATGGATGGTGGTAATGGTTGTACAACAATCTGAATTTGAATGTGAATATTCTTTTTTTAAGTTTATTTATCGAGAGAGAGAGAGAGAGAGAGAATACAGGTAGGCTCTACACTGTCAGCACAGAGCCTGACATGGGGCTCGAACCCACAAACCATGAGATCATGACCTGAGCCAACCGACTAAGCCACCCAGGCACCCCATGAGTGTATGTATTCTTAATGGCTTTAAACTATACACTTTGAAAATGGTTAAAATGGTAAACATTGTGTTGTGTATATTTTACCACAATAAAAAAGTTAAAATTAAATTTTTAAATATCAAATATACGTAATATGTATTATACATCTATAGAGATAGAGAAGGAGAAAGAATGATCCATCCCCTTTCAGAGAACTTGGCCCTTCTGCTCCCCCAATCAGGTTTGCTCTCTTCTGTCTTAGTTAAGAAAAAAAAGGCTTACTTAGAGATGGGAGTGGTCCCCAAGCCCGAGGGAACAGTTCAGCCTATGACCCCAGAAAAGGGTGTGTCAGGGAGCCCCCGTGGGAGTTCAGACCTAGCCAGCTAGAATGTGCCTGACCTCCAGTCCTCCTACAATTCTGGGTGTCTCTGGGGGGTACAAAGTTCATGGCACTGTATATGTGTTCTCTTTCTTCCTGATCATGACTTCCTACTTGCATTTTTATTTGTCTTATGTCCTGATGCCTTTTACTTATTTGTGTGTACCATTATTTTATCGTATATGTTTTTATTGTGAGCCTTCCTAAATCCCCAGCAGGGGAAGGGATTAACAAAGGGCTGATGTCTTCATGGATGAAGTGCAGTTGGCTTTAAGAGAACCTGTTTTTGTCCCCTTTTCACTTCCTTCTTCTCCTCTGGCTGCCCTCTCCCTTTGTTGCTCCCCTTTCTCCTTTCCATCCCTCCCCATTTTTCCTGGGTGATCACTCTCTGTCTGCACCCCCATTTTCTTTGTGTACTTCTCTCTACCCCACTCTGAACTCCAGAAGACCAGCCTCTAAGGACCTTATCTCCCAGATTCCATGCCTTTGGGGAGGGACAGGAGAGAGGTCTGGGCATTTCCTCCCTGCTCCCTCCTGGCTTTCCAGGCTCTGGCTAGTGCTGCTTTCCTCCACCCTGTGAGGAGCCTCATCCCCACTCATGAGGCTGCAGCAACTCAGTCCCCTCCTCTTGTACCTTCAGGCCACCACGAGGGAACAGCTTCTCGAGTTGCTAGGCTCTGGGTGCATTACGTTCTCTGTTGGTTCCCTTGCCCTGCCTGTACTACTACAGGGAAGCCCTTCATCAGACTCTCTGCAGTTAAAAAAAGAGTTCTCTCTGGTTAAACCCTTTTGAGTGGCCTTCTGTTTGCTGCTCAAACCCTGACAGAGGCACCAAGCCTCCTCACTATTCTAGACTATTCTGGACACTATTCTGGACTCACTCTCAAGGCGTCCAACTAGGGGCCCATAGAAACAGACCAGGGGACACCTGGACCACCTGTTTCAGGTGCTGATTAGAAATGCAGGTCCTTGAGCCCCAACCCAGGGGTCTGCTAAGAGGATCTTCTGGATGTGGGACTGGGGGAACCTCATTTTGTATGCGTTTCCCAGATGATACTGGTACACTTTAAAGGACACAGCAATTTAGAAATTGAGTGATTCTTTGTTAATATTTTAAATACAGGATCTAGCATCAGGTCTGATAACTATTTTGAAGCAGTCACAAACGTGTATGTGGTCTCTGCAATGCGGGTGATGTGATATGAAAAGTCTGTGATTTCCACCAGGGCCATATTCCCAGGTCTTGCCAGTGCTGCTGTGGCTTATTGCCTGTATTCTTAGTGGAAGGAAATGCTGAATTTCATTCAGAGACTAGTGAAAACAAAGATGCGATTTGTTCTCATCCAGATAAACAAATTGCTGAGTTGTTCTGAGTACTATCTGGGGGCGGGGGGGTGAGAGGTTCAGACACTGCAGTTTAAGAACCCCTGTTTTACAGGAGGTCTCCATAGAAGGGGATTTGAGACCTGGCACAGGTTAGAGGAGTAAATGTTCCTTATATAAAGGGCAGGAAGTTCCTTACATGAAGAGACCTCTCTTCCTGAGATGCCATGTGACGTGGTAGTTAGGAGCGTGGACTCAGGAGGCAGGTCCCTGGGTTTAAATTCTGTCTCCGGCACCTACTAACTGTGTAATCTGACCCAAGTTACTGAACTTGGTTCCCACCAGTGATGCTGGATTAAACCCAGTGTCCCATCTTGTACCATTGTGAGGTCATTGAAGAATGTGTGTCTGGTACCCAGTGAGATTCCTCTAAGGCCCACGTGTGCATATGCCCCCACCGGGGCATACACCTGCCCCCAGAACTTTCCCTTAACAAATATTGAGGGGAAATGGCAGTTATTACCCCCACTTTTTTGAGAAACTGACAACCAAAAGAAATAAGTGACTTCCTTAGGGACCTAGGAACCAGTCTCTCAGAGTGGATACCATGGGAGAGGCTTCTGGGGTAACAGGGATGGGGAGAGAGAGAAAGAGAGAAGAACACACAGGGAAACAATGGTTCTTTTCCCACTGAAATCTTTCTCCTGAGATGGCAAATGTCTCATTCCCAAAGCTCCAAAGTAGTCACCCCAGTGCGATGACCTCCAAGAACACTAATCAGCTATTTGGCCATCATGAAATTCAAGTAACATAATTATAGGATGTATGCTAATAGAGCAGGTACATTAACATTCGCATTTCCTTTAGCATTTGAGTTCCTGCAAGAGAAACCTTTTCAGTTGGCAGTGGTTTCAAAGACCTTCACCCTTTTCAGTTGACAGTGGTTTCAAAGACCTTCACGGTGCCAACTGACAAAATGACCCTGGGGGTGGGACTCAGATAGAGTCCCTGTTTTGTGTTGATCTCAACCTACAGACAGTGATTCTGTCCTCTAGGAGTGCCTGGGGCAGCACCTGGTCCCCAGATACCTGTGGGAAGCCCTCACAGACACTTCCCCAGCGGGAGCCAGTGTTGTGACCGAACTGGCCCTTGTGGGGCTTTTTTCTTCTTAATTTTTATTTAATTTATTTATTTTTTTAATTTACATCCTAGTTAGTTAGCATTTAGTGCAACAATGATTTCAGGAGTAAATTCCTTAATGCCCCTTACCCATTTAGCCCATCCCCCCTCCCACAACCCCTCCAGTAATCCTCTGTTTGTTCTCCATATTTAAGAGTCTCTTATGACCCTTGTGGGTCTTATTATGAATGTAAAACATCCCTCAGGGATGGCAACAACCATCAGGGAACTTTGGAAAACTAAGATTTTATCACTTAGAGGTTCTGGAGGGTCCATGGTATACCAGAGCCACACAGTGAGGGGCATGGTGAGGGAGCACACACCTGGGGCCCTGTCTTCGTTGGTGTTGAGGATGGGATGCCTAGAGTTTCACAGGCCTACTCTCTATTGGTGAATTCAAAGCATAAGAGCGGGAATTAGGATGTGGGAAGAGAGAAGCAGAGTCCCTCATGCAGTAAGTCAAGTCATGTAGGTCATCCAGAGCTTTCTAAAGTCGGAACTTCATGGGGGGGGGGGCAGCCTGGCCCCTTATCTAGTTGTGTAGCTGGCAATGTGTTTATTTGAGATGGATGTCTTTGAATTGCATGCCTTTACACTAGTCCCTCTGGATTTTTAGAAAACAGTTGTTTCTATGAGTGGCCCGTCTTGACTGCAAACTGCATTTCATTCTTTTCATGATCTTCCTTAACCCCCTTCATTCTTGGTTTAATTCAGGCTCTGCCAGAAGCAGACTCTGAGACCAGGGTTGGAATGCAAGTTGTTATCCAGGGGCAAAGAGAAACATCAGTAGTGCAGTAGGAAGTGGGGCGGAGAAGGGAGGATCACTAATAAAAGATGGGTCATCAAGCTTGCAACAGGGTGGGCACCTGAAGCTTTGTCACCTGGGGAGCCCAGGGAGACAGAATGGTTTCTCCACTCCAGGGGCAGGGGAGTTGGGGTACAGATACACCAGCTCCCATCAGCCATTGCGAGAGGGCGCCCAGGGCGTGATATTGCCCTAGCACTTCTTGACCACTTTGTGTAAGGGTAAATCAATGCTCTTCGAACAAATCGAGGCAGATTCTGATGTTCAAGACACTATGGGGTGTTCTAAATTAATAAGGCCTAAAGAATATAAGACCAGGGGGCACATAGTCACCTGCTTCATTCCTCTTCCCTGATGCCCTCCTCCCCAAATCCTCTTATGCAGAACCCTAGTCTGGCTGGAAGCTCAGAGTCTCCCTCTCTAGTCACTAGGGAGAGTGAGTATTTCCAGGAGAATTACAACTGTGGTGGTGACAGAACCCAGAAGTGACCATGTACGTCAGTCCCACCAAGACATCATGGGGCCATTACATTCAAGCTGTGATGGGGGGGCGGATTTTTAAAAGAAATACAATTGTTGTTGTTGTATTTTCCAAGTTTACTTGAAGAAACTATCACTTGAAACTATGAAAAATACAGAGAAGGGAAAAGAAAATATTTTTTTGGTTAATATTCAAACCATATTCCCCGGGAGGTTTAGAACAATTTCCACCAAGGCCAGAGTTCTATAGATCTTCCTTAGGAATTGATTGTCCAGCACCACCTTCATTGAAATTAAAGACAGCGACGTGAGAGCAGATGATGTAGTAAAAGGAAATTGTCTGTGAAAACTGCTGACTGTAGATGCCACATAAAGCAGCAGGGTTAATGTCGCACTGTTCAGAGACATTTGCCCTCACAATTCAGAAGCCCTTATGTATATTGACATTTCAGCTAGAGCCTGTTCACCTCCATTAAGCCACAGGCCACGGTGATTTCCTGTTACCTTAGGTGTTTCACAGTTTACTATGGCCAGCGTTTCTCTGGTTTTATTAGTCCCAGTCAGCCTTTGAAACCACCTGATGAGATGGTATTTATCTTCCAGAATCCCAGTTTAGTGGCCACTTCCTCTGTGAAGACTTCTCTGGCCCCCTTCGCTAGCCTCGCCTGGCAGAATGAATATCTCCTCCCATAATCAGATAGGGAGGCTTGTGGCCACCAGTGGGGGAAACCTGACTAATGGCCATAGAGGCAAATGGGGGTTCATTTTTCATTTTCTCACCCAAGAAGCGGCACAGAGAAAGATGATTCCTGACATAGGATCAGCCCGCGAATGGCATCCTCAGAGCTCTGCCATCCCGTGTGTGCTGCTGTGTATCTTCTTGCTTGTTGTCTCGTGGTCATATGATGGCTGCTGCTGCCCCAGACACTACATCCAAGTTGAGAGCTAGAAAAAAAAAGGGTCACTTTGTTGCATCCGTGCCTTCTTCTCATTGGTCCGAGCTGTGTCATAGGATCATGGCTAGTTCCAAGGAGACTAGAAAAGCTGCGCATATTGTCACTCAGAACTTGAAAGTTACTTCTCATTATTGTTGTTTTCACCATGGCTGTTTGTATCATCTTGGCTGTATCTGTTGCCTGTTGCCCTAATGATGCTGTATAACAAATGGCCTGAAAACCTCAGCAACAGGGGCCCCTGGCTGGCTCAGTTGGTAGAGCATGCGATTTTTGATCTCAGGGTCATGAGTTCAAGCCCCACATTGGGTGTGGAGCCTACTTAAAAAACAACAATTAAAACCTCGGTGACATACAACAGTACACATTTCTTTACCTTCTGGGTCTTTTGGGTTCAGCTGAACACTGGGGATCAGTTGACCCATGTCTGGGGTTAGCTGCTTGTCAACTGATATCTGGCAGCCTCTTCTAGGACGAGGGTGACTTGGCTCTGCTCCACATGCCCCTTGTCCTCCTGACCCTGCTCTGCATGTCTCTTGTCCTCCAGCAGGCCTGCTGGGGCACAATCTCACAGCATTATTGTTGTCACATGAGGTGCTTGGTCACGCCCAAGCCCCTTTGCTCCTCTGTGTCCGTGTACCCCCCACAGTACTCCCTCTCATAAGTTAACTCAAGCGGATGGTGTGATTGGTCTCATGTTGAAGGCTATGTGAGGTAAGGAGAGTCACTCAAGGTCACCACAGCTTGGAAGTGTCAAGTGTGGGATTTGACGCGAGGTCCTTTACTCCATCCTGGGCTTCCTCCAAGGCTCCAGGCTACCTCTCTTTCTAAAGGGGACACCAGCTACTCTCTGGGTACCTCCTGCTTGGACTCATTCATTTCATATAAACCAGTTCCCTCATTCTGTGCAAGCCCGCCCTGAGACTGTGTGGATATGAATGTGGGAAGAGCATAGTTGCTGCCCTGAAAAAGAAGAGCAGCCAGGTACATGGACTTAAAACGTGGCTCACGGTCCAGGCAGCACATAATCAGTGCCAACGTACAGATTCCCACAGGGAGGGCCCTGATAAGTTCCAAGGGAAGTGAAGGCCCCGTGGTTGTGAGCTTGGAGTTGAAACTGAAACAGACCCCTCCTCTCCTCTCCTCTGCAGACACCCCTCACTCATCATTTCCGGAAAGCATCCCACATTTGCTTGTTCTGATTGTTGTAGCCAGGCCGGAGGCTCAGATTCCTGGGTGTGCCGCAACACATCCACCATTCCAGGGATCACCTTGAATATTTTTGAGGGGTTAAGTCTGTCTTGTATTTTTTAGTGCACCTTGTAAAAATAATACTGAAAAAGAACGTCACCCAACAATTCCACATCTGGAAGTCTGTCCTAGAAATGCAAAGGGATATATGAGTAAAGATGTTCACTGTAGCAGTGTTGATGGTCCATTTATTTATAGAGGAAAATGGGAAGCCACTAAAAATAAAGAGGTAACTAGGGTTACTCCTGTTCATGCTGATCACATTGATACATTTATGTAAATGGTATATTTATATAATCAGAATTGAACTTCTAAAATAAAAATAAATAACAAAGAACATCAGTGGCTCTGACTGGCAACTCCCAGAGGTGGCTGGCTGGGATTCTGAAACTGTCCCTCTCTCTCGTGTGGTTGGAGAAGTGAACTTATTAGTAGGCCAAGTGAACATAGAAGGTGTCGATTGGACAGCAGTTCAGGAACGCCCTCTGTGTGGAGAGAAACTGGCCTCGGCAGGAAGGCTCAGAGAGTCCTGGGGTCACATCCAAGGCCTGCCATTTGCTAGCCATGTGTCCTTGGATTCGCTACTGTACTCTCAGAGGTATCTGGGACCTGGGGCCAGTAACACCCTGCCTCCCACAGGAGTTAGAGAAATTATGTGAGACAATCCCTGTAAAGTATCTGGAGTGAGCGTGCCTGGAGTTCCTGGCCCAACATATAGTGGCAAAAATTAATAATATTATTATTAGTCAGTATCCCCAATTATAGTATTATATCCTTTGGAAATATAGGAATGGCCAAATTAATACAAAAATGCCTCACTCTAAAACATTCAGGCCAGTTGTACTGATAGTACCATCAATATCAGTAGGCTTCCTGCATCTAAAAGTTGACTTCATACATTTGTTTTGTTCCTTTGTTCTGTTTAGTTTTTGAAACTTAGTAGTAGTAGTAATAGAAGACCCATTGTTAGAGCATTTTTAGGTTCACAGCAAAAATGAGCAGAAGGTACTGATTTCCTTATCCTTCCTACTCTGCTACATGCATAGAACCTTCCCCCACCAATACCTTGCTCTATTTTGTTTGCTTTTCCAGGGGGAAACTGATTTCCAGTGGGTAACATGGCAGGAATTAGAGCAGAATTTCTTGTAAGCAAAGTGGCAGGCCAGGAGGTGCTCTGTGGCTGGAAAGGAGCCCCATCGCCTGGCAGACCCCTCCAGATGTCCAGAGGTGCCTTGCCACACAGGGTGCCTGATTGAGGCAGGGGCCTCACACTGCCTTGTGCATGAGAACTAATGTGGCTTTCAGTAGCCATCACCCTTGAAATCACAGAGAGCCTGGAAGATCTATTCATTTCCCAACCCATTCCAAGTGTTGATTTGCAATATGTTAGATGAAGTTTCTAGCCTCACGACAGGATCGATACGTAATATTGGAACATAGTCTTAGAAAGATGGTTTATGGACTTGGCTATTTCAGTGAGTTGAGTATGGCAGCTATAGACAGTTTATTTAGATCTTGGTTAATTCACAAATGTACAATTCTGTATTCCAATTACTACATTTGGCTGTCCTTTCAAAGATAATGATAAAGCCTGCGCATCATTGGATCAGCCAAGCCATACAGCAAAAGAGGGTTTGAGTCCACTGAAATTTGGGAGTGTATATCCTGACTCATCCACAAGCTGTAAATAAAGCATTAATTTTGTAAAAATTGACATTTTCTTCCCCCCAAATCCACAGACAAATCATTTTGTACAGATTATGAATAGACCAATCAATGAAAGTTATTTTTAAGGTGTCTCTGCATGCCAGACATCCCAGGCTCCTTGGAGATTAGAAAACTATAAGACAGAGTCCTTGCTCTAAAATCTCCACCACCTGCAAAATCCACACAAGAAATACAAATTCAAGGTGGGCATATCAGAAAATATAGATAGGAATTATAAAAACAGAGTCATACCAACAGAGGGAAAAACTACTTTAATGTGTGGTGTTACAAACTCTTATATGCAAATATACTTGCACAAGTGTGTGCATGTGTGTGTGTGTATGCCTTAACGCATAGATAATAACAGAAAAGATTGTACACATTATTTTATAATATTTCTCATTTAGCAGTGTATAGTAGATGCCTTTTCTTGTCATTAACTGTGGGCTTAAATCATCTCTTTTAACAGGATTTCATCGATTGATGAACCATGGTTTATATAACCCATCTCCTGTGGTATATTGTGTTGGGTTTTGATAATTTATTATAGGCAGCACTTTGGAATGAATGTTTTCATTCACTCGTCTGATAATTCCACAGAATCAAGTGTTAAGATGTTTTTTAGAATCTTACAGTCTGGTTGGAGAGCCCAAACACCTATGTGTGAAAAGGAAAAATGAGTTCATAAAGAGGGGGAGGGATGGCTAAATTGGTGCCACAGCCAAGAGTCAGAGGCCAGAGAGATCATTTCATGCTTGGACTGCTACAAAAAGCTTCATGAAGGACAGCTGTAAGTGACAGAAATCCCGTTCAAGTCATCATAAGTGTAAAAGGCATATTATTAGTTCATGAAATTGGAAAGTCCACTTCGATTTCAGGGGTGAGCTGGGTCCAGAGTTCATGGGGTGTCATTGAACAACATTTTGTGCGTGTGTCTGTGTGTGTGTGTCAGTCTGTCTGTCCCATCTCTTGGTTGGGCTTCTTACTGTATGAACTACATTCTCCGGCAAGCTCCCTCTGTATGGCAGCTGCCTCCGGACTCGGGCAGTGTTTGTATCTCATAAGCAGAGAGCCCTCCTCTTCCAGCTTCTCTGTCAGTCCCTCATTGGCCCCCTTGCAGACCTTTTGCTCACCCACTACTGCATGACAGAGAATGGGGTGTCCTGGTGGCTAGCCTGGCTCATGTGCCTGTGCCCTGTGCTGACGGGTATGGGGAATGTGCGACTGAAGGTCTGTGCAGTGGAGCAATTCTCAAAAGGAAAAGATGTTGAGAGATCAAAACATGAAAGCATGTCACGCTGAGGATGCTGGAACTTGAAAGATGAGCAGCTATACCCATTTGATGCTTTGGGCTGCAAGTAACAGGAAGACTCCCAAATCAAACTGGCTGAAATGCTCTATTACAAAATCTGGAGGCAGGTATGCTTTAGTACCACATGCTCAACAACTTGTTAATTCCATGAAGTTGACTCAGGGTCAACTTCCTTTCAAGTCCCATTTCCCTCAATATGGCTGCCAGTGGGCAACCAGGACCCCCAGCCCATAACCAGCACCAGAGGGTGAAAAATGGATGCCACTGGCAAGGGCTATAAAACCGTTCCTACAATTTCATTGGATCAGCCCAGGTCACATGTCCGCTCCTGAACCAGTAGCCATCAGTGGGAAATACTGCACACTGATTGGCCAGTCATTTCTACTCCTAGAGTAAAGGGTGGGGTCACCTTCCCATGGGTTATGGTGGATATTGAGATGAAATTGGGGTCCCATTAGAAAGGAGTGGAGGATGGATGCTAGGTGGTCAACCAATGATGGAATCCAAATAAAATTTCATCAATTAGAGAGGAAACTTGGGGTTAGATGGGTGATTTATGCCCAGGAGGTTAGAATTCCAGGGTGTTCCCTGGTTTTTGCTGACAGGAAGCAAGATTGTGGAGCCTGTCCTGTAGGAAACAGCAGAGTGAATGACCTCAGTTAGAAGTATTCATGTGTTTATTCCTTCATTGCACATATATTTTTTGAGCACCTGCTATGCGCCAGGCCCTGTGCCCTGTATTGGGGACAAATAAGACAGATAAAGTTCATATCCTTGTGGACTTCTAGTGAGGGAGACAGACAATAAACAAATTAATTTAACATACAATATATCATGAAAAATCAGGATAAGGTGAATAGAGAGAAATGGGAGGGAAGGGAGTCCAAGGCCTCTTGCTTAGGCTGACATTGAACCAGGGACTTGAAGGACATGATGGAATGAGCCAAGGTCATCTGAGGGAAGTATGTTTGGGGCAGAGGGAACAGCAGGTGCAAAGGCCCTGAGGCAGTCATCCATAGTACATTTGGTGGACAAGGAAGAGAGTGGTAGATGATGAGGTCAGAGAGGAGCGGTGATATCATGGAGGGCCTCCCAAGCACTACAGTTTTTGTACTTTGAGTAAGATGTTGAGTCCATGATGTCAGAGAGTGTTATTGATGTAGAGGGTGTCCAGACCCTCACCCCGTGGCTCTGCTTTGACTCTGACTTTAACCCCTTTTTTCCTCTCTTCCAGGCCATATACATGTTTTACGCACTGGCCATTGTGTGTGATGACTTCTTTGTCCCCTCCTTGGAAAAGATCTGTGAGGTACGTGCCCTGTATTCTGAGCATGTCTGAGTGGGTCATCTAACAGTGTTGCTCCAGCCTCCTTCAACAAGGTCCTGGGAAGCCCTCCTGGCACCCCCGCCCCTGGAGGGGGGAACACCAGGCATCAGCATGCTTCTGAGCAATGAACAGTATTAGCCCAAAAGCTCCAACAGCCTGCTTAAAATGTCAGGGTACCGACCCGTAGTTGGCCTTTAACCCAAATGACCAGCACTCCCTGCTCCTTTTAGAGGCAACTCCTGGTGCTATTTGGGTTCGACTTTGCCTGTTTTCTTTTCCACTTTTTAAAAGCATATTTATTTATTTTGAGAGAGAGAGAGAGAGAGAGTGCAAGCATGGGAGGGGCAGGGAGAGAGAGAGAGCAGAGCCTGATACAGGGCTTGAACTCCCAAACCGTGAGATTACGACCTGAGCTGAAATCAAGAGTCAGACGCTTAACCAGCTGAGCCACCCCGGTGCCCCTTCTTTTCCTCTTTTAAATCCTGCTCTTCCTTTCTCTGTGCCCCTCATCTTCCTCTCCTCAGTTTCCTTCTGCTCCCATGACTCTCTCTTGTGGGGTCCTCATAGTGTGCTAAATCTTCATCTACACCCCTCCATGACCCTTCCTCTCTGCACATGTACAGAAATGCTCCAAGCAGAGACCCAAAAAGCGAGAAGATGAAAGAACTGTCCACAGAGAAAAGGAAAGGGACTCTGTTCGAAATCAGCCCAGTGAACACCAGGTTGAAGACCAAGTTAAATCCCGTTCATCAGAAGATATTCAGCGTATTTAGAACACTTTCATTCTCTCTCCTCTTTCATTTCCTTGTCTGTTCTGAAATGTAGTTTCCTTTATCTGGAAGCTTTCCACTTTATTTTATTTTTAATTCAGAATCCTGTTTTCAGAAAGGATCTCTCCCAGACACACCTCCCATCTGGGACTCGTTTCTTCATGTCGTTCTCAGACTTTGTCATCCTTCCCCTTCCCTCCCCGCCCATGTGTCTGATTCATTAGTTCTTGGAGGGCGGGGGGTGGGGAGGGGGGCAGCAGAGGACACAAGTTGCATTTCTGTTAAGTTCCCAGGTGGATGCTGAGGCTGTTGGTCCAGAAACCACACTTCGAGACCAATAACTTAAGTAGCTTCTTCTACATCCTGAAAGTCTCTTTGGTTTTTGTACTGAATAAATAAATAAATAAATAAATAAATAAATAAATAAACAAACAAACAAACAAACAAATAAATAAAAGAGAATCTTTCCACAGGAACCCTGGAGGGGCCCTGGGAGTGGTTCCTTTATTCGGTAGAAGTAGAAGGAAATGATAAGGTTGCATCTTAGATGGACAGAGGGCACGTGTGGAAGTCCTTTGTCCAAAGTGATGTAACCGGAATACAGGTCACCTTATGTAGCAGGAGAGGAAGCGCACCTGTAACTGGGGTCATTTGTGATCTCTGAAATACCACCACTTGGTGCTCTATTCATTATGCACAGAAGAGTAGTCTCTTTCCCACATGACTTTTTTTTTACAGCAGATTTAAGAGCCTGTTCTAGAAATGTACATATTCTTGTCAGAATGTTTTCTACTCAGGAGAGATGAAATCCATAGCACTGGCAAGCATACCCCCTGGGGAAGGAAATGAGATGAAATACAGCATGGTCCTTGCCATCCACGGGCTGTGGGGCGCAGAGCAGCTCCAGGGTGATACAAACCGGGAGTGCTGGAGGAAGTGCTGGGAAGTTGGAAAGTACAGAGAGATGAAAGGGGAGGGGGAGCTTGATTGGGCCACGGGGATCAGGAAAGGGCTTGTGCAGGGAGCAGTACTGGAGCAGCCCTTGGAGGGATTTTTCACATTTGGAGGCAACACCTTTCAAGGAAGGATTTGTGCAAAGAAGAGTCTGAGCCCCAGGACCAAGAGAGGAGAACCCAGGGCTGGAATCGGCACATGGAGAATCCTGAGGAATGTGAGGCTGGGGCATCAATAGTTACCAGGGCTCAGGAGGGAGCTGGGAAGGCTTTTGATGGATAGAGGCATCCAGAGGTAGAAGATCTCGCACCCCTAGCTGATGATTCTAAGCATCCAGAGAGATGTTGCCAGGGCCCAGGTGAATTAGGGATAAAAGAGGGGGAGATGGAAGGAGACCTGGAGGAAGACGCAAACTCAGTGGATGAGAGAGACAGGAACCGGAGGTGAGCTCAAGGTGTGGACTCCACAGTTAATGCCCCAGCAGGGGCTCTGAGCTGTAATGGACACAGCAGTACCAGGCTCAGGCTCATGGCAAGTCTTGGCAGACCACCACGTGGCGTGAGCTCTGTGTTAAGTTACCTTCCGGAACTCCCTGCCTTGGGGACTCACCTGCACCCCTCACAGCCACACCTTTCAGCTTGAGGTATCAGTACCTCCATCTTATACTCTTCTCAGAACCCCATGTGCGGCGGAGCTGTTCAGTCCTGAGCGAGGGATCCCCAGGATTCCAGATCACAGTGCTCCATTAGGGCCCCTACTGCAGCCTGTTGCTGGCCAGTGGAGCCAGTGGCCTAGGCCGAGCCCATGCTGCCCCTCCATGGCTGAGCAGGGAAGTGCAGCTGTCCGTGCCGGTGCGAAGAGGGACTGACTAGCATCTCCTAGATGGGACCCAAGAGAGAACTGGCTATTTACTGACAGCCAGCCGCTAACATTCTGGGTCATGATGGAATGCAGAAAGGCTAAACCAGCCTCTAATATATATTTTTCTTGTCTTCTTGCAAATCACTTTTTGGATTAACAGACAGTGATTGTATAGGACATCTTGGCAGGTTATCATTCTTCCCACCCAGCCTCAACGCCACCCCGCATTGTCCCTACCTCAGGGCTTCAAGACTGCATTAATGATGAAGGATGGGTTTCAGGAGGGTGACCCCTCCACCCCCCAAAGCTGCTGTATCCTTCTAGAATCAAGACTTGCAAGCTGATTGCCATGAGCCTCATTTTAGCCCGAGAGAGGCATGGTATTGAAACAAATCAATTTTTTTGCATAAAAATGTGGATTTGGCCATCTCTTAAGCAATAAGGATACTTGGCAACATGGTGGGAGGTGGGTGGCATACCCTTTAGAAAGGAGGCAGATGCCCACCATACCTCACATCAGCCCACCCTATACCCCCTGTTACTTGCACAGAACTGGGGGCTTCTAGGTTAGAAATTCTTAGATCTTGTCAAGAGCCTTTAACTCACAGAAACATGCAGCCCCCTCCCTCATCCTGTCCCCTTGAGGAGGACAGCCAGAGGAGGTGTGGCCCAGCAGGGGATGTGCAGGAAAAACCAAGCTCAGGATGGATGGGAGGACCTGAGCTTGAGACCTTGGGAGTCATTGGTGGCCTCTGTTCCCAGGGGAATCCCGACTCATCTATGCTTTGTCCTTGCTCCTCTGTAGCGCCTGCACCTCAGTGAAGATGTAGCTGGAGCCACATTCATGGCAGCAGGGAGTTCAGCCCCAGAGCTGTTCACATCCGTCATAGGTAGGTGATGACCCAGGGACATCTCAGCCCTGCCTTCTCTTAAGGACAAGGGCTGTGGGGACAGACAGCCTTCCAGTGGGTTGGCTAATAAGAGATAAGAATCTCAAGACCCCAAGGAGCAGAACACCCCCTTCCCACCCACTGTGTTTGCTGTTATTTTTTTGAAGTGATGCTTTCACTTTGCATGAAGGTGTCCCAGATCCTGTGGCCATGGGCCTGTGGAAGAGTCCCTAATGCAGATTTTAAAACTCTCTCCCCCGCTTGGCTATTTTCTATGGACCCTGAGAACAGTCTAGCACTTCTGAAAACTCCCCCACACCCACATCAGAATTGAACCAGCCACAACAGCCAGGCTGACATCAGGTCTCTTTCAGGGGTCTTCATCACCAAGGGTGACGTGGGAGTTGGGACCATCGTGGGCTCTGCAGTGTTCAATATCCTGTGCATCATTGGTGTCTGCGGGCTCTTTGCTGGACAGGTAAGACTGACAGCAGAAGGTGGCATGGGGTTGGAGGGGACAGCACGGAGGCGAGGCACGGGCCTGTCTTGCTGGAGCACCACCAACACAGGGGCCAGTGGTCTCGGGCAGCAGTAACGTTGGGTCTCATGCCAGGAGGCTGGCCCAACTTGAACTGGAAAGTGTCAGGCACCATTATTTGGTCTCCATGTTGATGGAGTAGAGAGCACCCAGATCCACATAAGTAATTAACCAGCCTGAAGGTGCAGGCTATAAATCTGAATGTGTCAAACTCATTTTGAATGTCACGATCTGAACTGGAATGACCTAAAACAATTTAAGGTATGGCTTTGACTCCATGGCAATAGAGTAAATAAAAGTTGGGGAAGGGAGAGAGAGAGACAGAGACGGGAAATGATAGTTTTTTTTTCTGCTAAAACCATTTGCTGTCATCACAGCATAGGACAGTTTTGCTATAGCCATCAAGCAATTTATTTACATGTTGACTTAGCTTGCTTTTGGCGTCACAAGGGGCTTTGCATGCCTGCATTTTATCTTTGGAGACTGTTCCACTCCAGGGAGTGTCATGGGGTCTGGTATCTGTTTTGGAAAGCCTTGGGAAGACACCCAAGAAGTCAGCCAAGTGCGAGGCTCTCTGGCAGTTGGGACAGTGCCACAGCTCCCAAGGGTCTGCCAGCTTCGCTGTCCTAGTTCCCTCCTAGGAATTTTGTTCAGGAACAGCAAGATCCTGAGCTCTGCCCAAACACACTTTAAACATCTTCTAGGAAAAGCACCTTCAAGAAGCCCATTGACGGCACTCTGCTTGCAATATTGAGGAGCTTGGTGATGCTAACCAGCTGCCTCACTGTGGGGGCCACAGGCTCTACTGGAGGTGGTGGGCTGGTTTGAAGGGCTAAGGAACAATCCTTTGAACCTTCTTTCACACCCTTTCTGAGGCCCCTCTGTTGTCTAGTCAGACGGCCAGGGGCTCCCACCCTGCCCATCTCTCTAATGCAGACTGGAGAGCCTCTGCAGGAGGCCCATGGCACAGCATTGCTGTTCTCCACTGCCTGTTTCTAACTGCCGTCATTTCATGCCAATGATTTGTCCAGGTTGCCTAGTGGGCTTGCTGCTTGTGGGTGACAGGCAGAGGGACACGTCAATCTCATCAGGAATTAGCTCCAGAGCCCCCAAGTGAAGGGTACTTCTGGAGCTCCTGGACAGCTGTGTCCACACGTGGTGATTGAACTCTCCCCAACTTGATAGACTGACATGTTCTTTTTTCTCATCCTTTTGATCCATCATGTCTGACCTTAGATTCTGTGGACCCACAATATGATGCTTTTTAGACCTCTTATAAATATAGTTAGTGCAAAAAAAAAAAAATCACCCAAAAAAAAAAAACAAAAAAAAAAACGAGTCTCCATCCACGCCTTCAGTGCTGTTTGCACTTCCCTGGATCTCGTCTGTGTCCACCGTCTTCTTGTTGCCCTCCGGAGATGAATAGTCACATCCTGCAGAAGAAGCTGTTGCCATTCACACTCTCTTAATTAGCATTGTCACCATTAGCAGTATGATCATTAGGCTGGCCGTTATTCGTGTTGTCATTAGTTCATTAGTCATTTGTACCTGCCGCCTGATGGAAAGGCAAGCCCAAAGGGGGAGAAGCAACGTAAAGAAATGAAACAAGTGACTGGGAAGTATCTAGTAAATGCCATGCAACTAATTACATATGAAGTGGCTTGGATTCACTTGTATTCATAATTTATTAGCAATGCAGTTAATCACTGGCTTGGTTAGGATGCCTGCTTAGAAGGCAGATTGCTTCCTGAACTTTAGCATGTGCTGGTATCAGTCACTTTACTCCCTCTGGAAGGTCTTTGCCAAGCTCGTCTCACAACCCTGCACCATCATGGAGAGAAGAACCCACCACAACCTTGTAGCCCACATGATGATTCTGGGTGCTGGCACCTCCTTCTGCTTTTTCTTGTCTCCTCCCCACTTGGAGGTTGCTGAGACAATCCACCTCTCTTCCTTAGGAGTTTGTGGAGTCCCTGAAGTCTTCGCAGAGGGAGAAGAATTCTGTTTTAGAAAGAACGTGGGCCCAGGAACAGGACTGACCAGGGTTTGAATCCTGACGCTGCCATTTGCTGGCTGTGAAATCTTGGAGAAGTGACTTTATCGCTCCTCTGAGCGTGTTTTCAAATCTATGGAGCGGGTGGGTGTAAGCCCACCTACCACCTAGCATCACCATAAGGATGAAACGTTCACATGTTCATCATTAAGCAGGAGTCGGCCCACATGGTAAATGCTCAATAAAAGACACCATTATCAGCTCTCAGAAGAGCCATGGGGTCCTCACCTCCAAATCCCACCTTGTGTCACTATGATAATTTGGCTGAGAAGTTGATGGGATCAACTAGCTAGTGGAACAGCCATGGGATACCAGGTAGGGAAGGAAGGGAAGGTCAAGGAGAAGGTCTTCTACACGAAAACCAAAATGAAGAGATGTTGATCAAAGAACGATCTCAGAGGACTGGTCCTCGTCCCTGTGCTGTCTGATCAGCGGGAGGGAAAGAAAAACTGTGAGAAATGAACATTCCCTTACATATTGAGAAACAAACATTCCCAGGTGATGCAGCCAGTGCAGCGGAACATTACAGCAAGGGCTGGATATTGGGGATTGAACTGATTAATAAATCCAGTCATGGGTCTCACTTAGCATGGTTATTTATGTGGCTCCACACTTTCATTTGGCTGGGAGAACTCCCCGCCAGTGCCCGTGGGCCTCTTTCTAATGTATTCCGGCCTGAAGGGCTGCTCATGTCCAAGTCTGTTACTCCTCTGAAATCCAAGTAATTAAGCAGTAAGGTTTGAGTTCCTGTCTCAATTAGGGTTCTGATGAATTCAATGTAATTAAATGTCTGTCGTATTTGCAGTTTGCAAACATACCCAGTGCTTTGGTGTTCGCCTAAGGTGCTTTTGGGAGTTTTGTGGGACAAGAGGAAAATTGCTTCTGCGAGAGTGGTTTATAGAGCGGTTGTTGGCATCCCCACAAGACATTTACAGGGCTGTGGTCCTACAAGTTTTCTTTATTTAAAAACAAAACATAATAAGAGCGAGAACACTAAGCTCTGGATGCAACATACTAATGCATTTTGCATATTGTGTTGCAAGAACTTCATGCCAGTTTTGTGAAACAATGTACTTATGAATTTAAATCCACCATCCGGAGCATGTTAGGCTTTAAAGACAAAACCACAGAGAGTAAACAGTTTAAGTGCATCCCAAATTAGGACGCTCATATTCTGGTTATTCCAGGCTGGCACATGGCTCCGGTTTATAATAAAGAATTCCAGCATCAGCCCTCCTTGTATTCTCGAAATGTGCCTGCTGTTCTCCTGCGAGGTCCATCTAACCTTCGCTGATTTCACCTTTCTCTGTTAACGCCCTGTCCATGCTGGCCCCCATGCGCAAACCCGAGCAGCACCCAGAGGTTGCATATTTGACTTGACACCTGCCTTCAGTTGGGTTTCTGCAGGAGAATCTGAGCAATGATTCAAAGGCAGGTAGTTTATCTGAAAGGGGATCCCAGGACATGCCAGACAGAAGGAAGTGAGACTAAGAAGACAAAGTAGCCAAGGAAAGTGTGTTACCAAGTAAGATACCACTGTAAGCAGCTGGGATTTACTTCTGGGGGAATGGACGACTGTATGGAACACAGGTCCCTGAGGTATCCAACCCAAGGGGGAGGAAGCTGGGGCATTTATCCACCAACCTCCGCCAATCGTTGGTAAAGACTGCTTCTGCTGGACATGGGCAGGATGGACTTTGGAGCCCAGGGAAAACCCCCAAGCTAAGAGGCCTAGAGGCTGGGCCCTAGAAGGACCCAAAATGGTAAAAGTAGGGAGACAGGAGTGAACTCATAAAGCATTTGCTACAATCTTGACTAAGCCTTTAAAAATAAACCACCTGCAGGGTCTCATTCTCAGCTCCCCTGGATGAAACACAAGCTTTAACATTAGGCTGACTATTAAGAGTTCAAGGCCAGGACATCCTGCATTTAGGGAATTTCCTCTAGTGTTAAAAATAACAACTACCATTCTAGGTACTTGCTGCTTCCAGTTAGGACGCAGAAGGCCTTAGCTCCCATGGGAACACCAAAAAGCAGTCTGGATAATACAAAAATCATACTTGTATATAGGATATCAGAGAGTAATGGAGGCAGGAGAGACTTGATGAACTGTTTTCCAGAGAGAGGAGCCCTTTGTAAGAGAGCTGAGTCCTGGCAGGTCTGGATGCAGGGAGGACAGACGGCTGTGAAGATCCAGAACTTTGCCGGGTGGAGATAAGCCAACTGAGCTACTGGCAGTGCCGGAGACAGCTGGGATGTCCTGGAGTTTGTCACATACGAAGACTGTCACAAACAATAATAATTTGCTCGACAGAGGACACTGATCCTCTCCACCCCACCCCAAATTTTCTGGGAAAACAGAAGTGAAGGCAGGACTGAGAAGCAGAAAGAAACCATCCTATCTTCACCGTCTCTCACATTCTCCCAATACCCGAAATCGAGGAATCCGAAATCCAACCCTGAGAACTAGGAGACTAGCCCTTCCTTCAGAAGCTGGGGGTGGGAGGTAGGGCAGACCACAGGTGGCCCACCACTCAGTCCCCATCAAATGAGATCTGAATAATCACCTCCTTGCTTTAGCTTACCAGTGAGAGCAGACATGAAATTTCTGGGAGGGGAAACATCAGTAGTATTCTTCAGTTCTCACCCTTCTTCTGTATATAATTTCCAGGATGCAATAATAAAATCCAAAGCCTGTGAGGAGGCAGGAATAGGGCTCATAACCATGGAAAGTAGCAGCAGAAACAAGCCGCAGATGATATAGATACAAGAATTAGAAAAGAATTTAAAACATCTATCTTAAATGGGGACAGATGGGAAAAATAAATGAATGGATGGGTAATTTCAGCAGAGAAATGGAAAAAAAAATTAAAAACCTAGATCAAAACTGTTTATCAAAAAGAAACCAATCCCAGCCATCATTTTTTAAGCATGCAGGCACTACAATGTGCCTTATAAATATTCGTAGAAATACACCTGTGACATTTTAAGACTGTATCGTCCTCATTTACAGCAAGGAAGCAGGTACCCAGGTACAGGAGAGGCTACCTTGAGGTGGTGAAGTGTGGTTGGAGCCCAGATCTGCTGCCTGTAAAATCCATTCTCTTTCTTCATGGGGAGCCTAGGACTTAAAACTCCCAGATGTTGTTATTGCATTATTATGATGATTTCTAGCATTTATGTGTTCTTTAGAAGTGTGGAGTGTAGGAGCTGGGGGCAATGCAAAGAATGGACCCGTCAGCACAATGGTGATGGTCCGGGATGGGTGAGCCCAACCAGTACTCAGCTAGAAGCTTCTCTTATAATCAGATGGCATCATCTACCGCCTGACTTTCACTTTCACAAAACAGAGGATTCTAGCTAATAAACACAGTGAGAAGCCCACAGACCACCCTGGTTTACCCTGGACACCTTAGTTTTTAGCTTATTGTTCTCTAGACAAAACCCGACACATCTTATCATGTTCTAGTTCTGATTCCCCAAGAGGCTGGGGGACTGAGAACAGGGACTCAGGGCTGGGGGACTGAGGCTGAAACCCCCCTACACACACACACACACACACACACACACACACACTCCTGAAAACAGGGGCTGGAGGTCTGTCATTTACCCCAGAAAGGGAGATGAAAGTGCACGAGGGAGAATGAGTAGTCCATGGAGTACTGGAGGGTGCTGGTGAAGGCCTCACCTGAAGGCAGGATGCTTTAATATTTGATTCAGCGAGTAGGAGAGGAAAATTTGTGGGCCGGGAGTCACCACAGGTAGGGTCAGGTCTGTCTGGAGCAGTCACTGGATCTATCACATTCCAGTAAAATATGAGTTTCTTCCAGTGACACCTGATGGCCACCTGCCTCAGGAAGAGCTTGCTAGAAGACATCCTCAGCCCTAGTTGAGACCAACTGAAATCAGAAGAGCATATGTGCCTGCTTGCGCCCCACCTGCAGGCTCAGCTCAACTCACATCTCAGACCGAGGTTGGCCTTGGGCAAGAGGCAGTCTTCACTGGGCAGTTGGCCCAGGCGGCATGAACTGTCCCCCCTCCTTGATGCCCCAGTCCTGTAACTGGCTGCCCTCACTGTCTCTTGGCCATTTGTTTTCCCTGGCCATTCCCCACTTTCCCTTCAAGGCCGGGTAATAATCTTCCCTTGACACGCACTTGTTCCTGGCCTAGAGTTCCATTAATATTACCCACCCAGCTCTGCACTGCTCCGTCTGGATGGCCTCTGCATCCTCAACCCAGATCTCTTTGTTAGCTTTGACTTGGGCTTACAACACCTGTCTCTGGCTTGTTCTGCTTCCTTGCAATGTCCTCCTAAAGTCAGATCTATTCTTGGACCCACATTTAGCTGAGTTAAGAGGCTTTCAGTTTCAGGTAACAACAACCACAACAACAAAGCACCTCTAACTGCTCTATTAAATGAAGGGAATTTATTGGTGTCTCTAAAAAATACAGAGGAAAATGGACATCAGGCGTCGTAGTCTCAGGGCTCCAGCCCATTTTCTGTGATTCTCTTATCACTAACCTTCTCTGACTCCTTCATCAGACTATCCTTCATGGCAGAGGACTATAGCAGTTTCACGACTCACATACACACACCACATTGACAGGGAGAGAAAGAGAACGTCTCCCCCGCCACCCTACCTCTCATCCTCCACCTGGCATGATCAAGCAAAAATCTGATTGGGCCACCTTGGGTCACCTGACCATTCCTGAACCAGCCACTGTGGCAAAGGAACTAGAGTAACTAATTGGCTTAGGTTAATCAAGAACCACACACCCATTTTCTTCTTCTGCCCAGAGCTAAGAATGTGATGAGTTCCACCCCAAATACATAGCTTTTGGACCCTGATTATCATACAAAGCAGATAAATGTCTCCTGCACAAAGCCTGTGTCAATGGTTGCTTTCCCTTGGCTGGTGTAGCACAAATGATAAAATGCCCAGGCCCATCACAGGTCTTTGTGTGTGAACACAGGTCTCTGTGTTGTGAACAGAGACCATCACGGGTCTTTGTGTGAACACATTCCTTTCGGGCAGATCACTTAGTTGTGGGATTGCTGGGTTGTGTGGTGAGTATGTTTGCAAGAAAGTGCCAGCAGTTTTTCAGAGTGACTGCACCATTTTGTATTCCCCGCAGTATGTGAGACTCCAAATGCTCCTTATCATCACCAGCACTTGGTGTTGCTGGTTTTGCTTTATTTCGGTTTTAGCCATTCTAGTGAGTGTGGTTGGCTTTAGTTTGCATCTTCCTGATGAGTCATGGTGTTGGGCATCTTTTCACATGCTTGCTTTCCATCCAGTATCTTCTTTGATGGGGACTTTGTTCAAATCTTTGCCCAATTTTTTGATTGGAGTTTTTGTCCTCTTCTGTCACTGTCACTTCTGTCACTGGACCCTCTAACCATCTCATTTGACTTCCCCTCTGAGTCGTTCTGTCCAATTCATTTCCATTTCCAAATCAACAGAGAGTAAGGCCATTAGACATGATTTAAAGTGATCATGGCAATATTTTATTTTGTTGCTTTCATGTGGGTTTACAAGAGATGTACTCAGAAACAGTACTCCTTGGGTGTGTGGCAAAAAATGCTAAGGTCACCTCCCTTCATCCAGCCTGACTGTGCATAGCAGTCACTGAGATCTGAGACACATCATTCCAGAAATGTGAGGAGGAAAATGGGAGTCTCTGGTAGCCGGGGCTGAACATTCCTCTCATGTAATTAAGTCTCACGTAGCTCCTTGAAAGTGAGCAAAGGGGATGGGGTTTCAGGTTGCTGGTTACCTCCTTGGGAGGACTGTTCTCAGTGTTGGCAAAGACTTTCAACTTACAAGGAGACCAGAACCTTACAGCCATCACAGCTGGGCACCACCCCATGAACAGAGTCCATCTTTTAGGCACAAATAACATTTCTTTTCATGCTCATGCCCAAGTGGATACGACGTCCCCCACACTGCTTCCTGGGGTGGACATGTGGGGCTCTTAGCAGGAATCTACCCTGTGGGCTGGTGCCACATTGAACCAGAGCAGGCTACCCCTTAGTGACATCACAGAAAGAGATATAAACTGTGAGCAGACAGTTTATAGGTCCTTTTTCCCAACCAGCAGCTGAACCTGGGGTTGACTGAGGATGAATGCAGGGAAGACAAAAGTCTGTCTGACAGGCAGATGCTTGTTTTAGGTAGTATTTCTCTTTAGTCCTTACTCTGTGCCAGGCACTGTTCTCACCACTTTGCCTATAGTAACGCCCTTCATCCTCACAACAGCCCTGTCCCGAGGACACTGTTTTTAGAAAAGAGGAAACTGAGACTCTGAGAGGCTAGGCAATGTCCGTCACAGAACCAGTAATTTGAGAGGCTTTTAGGGCTGCAGGGGTCCAGGCAGCAGCACCGAAGTGACTAGTTGTCTCTCTGGCCCAGCTCAGAGAGCAGATTTAGCCTGAGCCTCACCCTCCCTCCATATTACAGCCATCCACACTAGCCCTCAAGGGACCCTCACATGCTCCCTCACCCCCACATGTAATGTGTATGTGGTGTCTGCTGAGCTTATATTCTTCTGGCAGACTCCGGCATCTTGGGTCTGGGCACCCACACTTGGGCTCCATGAAAGCTCCAGGGGGGCCCAGGCACCCCGGCACTTGGCACAGAGACCCCCTTAAAGACACTTGCCCTTTATTCACAGCCAGAGCCTGCAGACAGCCCTAGGGGAGGTGAGGAATTCTAATCATGGCCTTCTAATTCCACCCCAGGCAGAAAGTTGCTGGAAAGCTTCCCGTGATAAAAGAAAACACAATGTTACCAAGTCATGAAAGCATATCTGCAGCAGGGCAAAGAAGGCCTTCTGCCAGGTGGCCATCAGAGTCCACCCTGGTCTTAGCTCTTGTCACCTCCTCTCCCTGCTCCCCGCCCCCCGCACACACATATACAGAGGGCATTGCATGAGCTATGACAGAACAGAACAGATTTTATGCTTTGGTTCCAGGGAGCTGTGGGCCGTGTGTCCATGGCATGAGCCATTGCCAGTCCCAGATGCCAAGAATACCCAGTACTTAAAATCCCAAGCTTGTCTGCACAACGATGTTAATTAAAGGTGTTTTGTCTCTTTGTATTATCATCTGTGAATTTGAAGTCAGGGTAGTAATCCATCGATTGTGTTCTGGGAGGAAATGTTTATTATATTCTTTCTTTGGGCAGTAATTTCATTCATTGATGCAACAAATGTTTACTGAGTACCTAGTATGTACCAGGCACTGGTCTGGGCACAGAAGAGATGCTAGTGAAAAAATTACATTCTAGTAGTGGGATGTGGGATGTTAAATACCCAACAAAGATAATAGGTTGATAGATGAGATAGAGGACAGATAGAGTGATAGAGTTTGAGGTACCTAGGTGGTGTGGTAGTGAAATGAGGAGATGACATATGATGCCAGGTGGTGGTCAATGCTAGGAAGAAAAATAAAGCAAATTCAGGGTCACAGAGAGTAGGTGGGAGAAGAGAAGGATTTAGAAAGGGGTTTCTAGGGAAAGCACCTTTGTAAGTGTTGATAATTTTATGGAGTGAGAAAATACTACTCTGTTCCACTCCATGAAGAAAATGGCATCATCTGAAATGAAGATTCTGGTTCTGTGCACTGTTTTGAACATTTGAGTCTCTCTGAGCAGAAGGAACATGCCATTCAAGCAGATAGACAGCTCTTGCCCTGGGACAGTGTAAAAGGCTGGCCTGCTAACCTCACAAGGTAGAATAAGAAAACACCAATGCCAAGGGCAACAGGAAAGGTGTATGCAGTGACCACCACCATCCCCAGCAACCATGAGATGCATGAAGAGGCTGCAGAACCGTAGGGAAGCACTTTTCTGCCAGTGGGGAATCATGGTGTGTGGTGTGAGCTCCCTGAGGGTCCAGCCTGGATACACCTATTTCCAACTATATTTGAGGTACTGAGGGTGCCCCCTGCATATGGTAAGCACTCAGTTGATCTGTGGTAAGTGACTGACTGATAACACCACCCTGGACATGGGGCAGGGGGAGGATGGATATATGGATCAGATGTATGGATATATGTGTCACATAAGTTGGCACAAACACTCTCAGGAACTCTGTGACAGGTGTTCGGGGGATAGACGGATGAAGGGATGAATGTCACAACTTGCCACCAAGTACCTCAAAGACAAAGTGGATTGGAACAGCAGAAACTCTCTGGGAAGGGTTTGAGACAAAGTCGTGAGATCTAATTAGTGATTTTATGCGGACTTCCATTCTTGGCTCCATTCACTGCCTATTATGCACAGGCATAGGGCATACAGAGGTAGACAAGATTGGACAGGTTCCTGCCTTTCTAGATCTCGTAGGCCAGTAGGGAAACACAGGCAAAGAGAATGTAAAGCAATAAATGATCAAGTAATAGCACAAAACAGGAAGTTCTTAAAGGAAGTACATTGGAATAGGAGATGACGGGTGGTCAGGAAAAGCGTGTCAAAGCACCCCAAATCATGAAGGCAAACTCCATGGAAATCTGGGGAAGAGGAGTGGGTGTTCAGACAGCAAAAAGCATGACATGTTCATGGGTCAGAGAAAGGGCCCGTTTGGAGCCTAGTGAAGGTGGAGTGTGGCTGAGTGAGAGTTCTGGTGGAAGCAGATTGTGGTGGGAAGCCATTGGAGTTTGTAAGCTATAGAGTAACATGACCTATTTTGTAATTTGGGAGATTTAGTCCAACTACCCTGAGTAAAAAGGCACCCTGTGGAGACAAGATGGTGGCAGGGAATCTAGTTAGGCAGCCTGTGGTGAGGCGTGAGTTGAATTGGGGGCAGTAATGATGATCAGAAGAGGTTGTTTGATTTAGAATATTTTTGGAGACAGCACCAAGAGGATTTGCTGACAAATTGGAAATGGAGATGACAGAATGAGCTAAATCATGGAAGACTCGGGACTTTTGCCGTGACCCATGTAAATGGGTCCTGGTGATACAAATGGGTCCAAATCAATCATGAGAAATGAGGAGGGTTTGTTTTCAGAGAAGAGCCAGCCTATCCTCTAGCATATTCTAAATTCTATCCTGGTGTGTCAGGTCCAGAAACCTGGTAAGGGGGCCAAAATGCATTGTTAGATTTTATTTTATTTTTTTTTTAATTTGAAGTCTGATCAGCCATCTGTTATTCACCAGCCACTTTGCTGGGCAGCTTTCACCACTAACAGTCGTTCTCAACCAGCCTGAGCAGCCCAGCCCAGCTGTCTTACAGAGACACCATTCCTCTTGGGGTCATTTGAGGTGAAAGCCCTGATTAGCTCCTTCTAGGACCTCAGATGCGGTGACACCTGAGTCCTGAATGGCATTGCCCATCTCATATCAACCTCAGTCTTTGTGCATTTACAGCTGACACCTGGGAGCTCCATAGACTGCTGGTAGTCATGCTCTTGCATGTGGTGAAGCCAGATAAGACCTTTGAAATCCCTACCATATTCTCTATCATTTCCTTTCCCCTACCTTCCCTGGGTCCAGAGAGAGCTGGGATATTTTATCAGATCATACTAGGCTGCGGTACCATGGGGGCATCTTTATCCCGACAAGCCCTGTCATTACTTGCGAAGTCACTAGGACTCAGTTTGCAACTCGAAAATGGGGAAGCAACCAAGGAAAATTCTGTAGATTTTGTTTTGCTTTTTTTTTTAATATAGCAAAACACTTTTATAGTCCAACCTTTTCTATTCCAGACCACTCTCCTTTTATTTATGTGAAGTAAGACATTTATGCCCTCCTGATCCATCTGCTCTTTCCTGCAAGGGAAATATCACTCTGCATTTAAATGGAAACCTTAAGACTGGACCTGAGCCTGAATCTTCAAGTGAGAAATAAAAAAAATATCATTAACCTTTCCAGATAGCATGCAGACCATTTGGGGCAACGGGAGAGCTCATGTACCAAATGTCTGGCTTTTACAGGCAAAGTAAGATGGAGTAGAGGTTGGCCTGGGGCTTCCCTCCCCCTGACTCAACCAAGGGGCAGCTTCTGTTTACACAGCAGGGAGGGGAACTCTCTTTCCTGATAGTGGATATACATGAGCGGCCACTCTCCAGGAAATTGGGGAAGAAAATGGCTTGGGTGTGCTTTATTTGTTTGTGAATTTTTTTCCCCAAGGTCAAACTGTGGCTGCAGTTGGGGCATGGAAAATTAGATTTAGGATCCTGGATGCAGTCGTCCCCAGTGGGGGGACTCAGGTCTAGATCAGTTATTAGATAGCATGAGACCACTGGCCTTCATCATGTCAAGATCTTGGTCATCATACAGTAAATCTTCTTTTTCCCACTCCCTTGCTCTGTCTCTGATCACTGTGACACATAGCTGCTAAAAATATGGGTTCTAGGCTCCCCATAGTGTCTTTGCCTCATTTCCTTTTTTGCTTTTTAACAATATATACCATTCTTCTGCTTCCAGTTACATTCTATTTTTATTTCCAGTTAAAGACAGTTTTAGTATGAACAACTCATGTTTACTGGGACTTCATATGAATTAATACAAAATTATGTCTATATTAACTCAGGTAATCCTTCCATCAACCCCGTGGCATAGCTATTATTTTTCTCATTTTACAGATGAGAAAATTGAGCCCAGAGAGGAAAGTGGGGAAATTTGCCCCAGAACACACATC
Organism: Panthera leo; assembly: GCF_018350215.1. NCBI lineage: Eukaryota > Metazoa > Chordata > Mammalia > Carnivora > Felidae > Panthera > Panthera leo. The sequence goes on from NC_056681.1 coordinate 44,395,227, forward strand.
CAGGAATAGCAGAGTTGGGATTCAGAACTAGGCAGTCTTGTTCTAGAATTTGTATCCTTAATCACAGTAGAGCAAAAACCAGCAGAGCAAAACAACGCAGGGAGGTCTCTCATGGTAGAAGCTCGTAGAAAAACACGTCTCACGATTGAAGAGAGAGGTCCTCCCAGAATGTCAGATAGCTCTTCTCTCTGGTCTAGAAGTGTCTACATGAATGGGGTTTCCTTGAAGTCTTTCTGTTTTAGAACTTCTTATAGAAAGTGCTGAGATGGACAACCTCGGAGGACTGTGAGTGAAAACCAAGATGATGTCTTGCTTCAGAAACAGACTCTTCTGAGCTACATTTGTACATGCTCTGACTATGGCAGGTATTGAAACGTGGCATAGCATGGAATGGATGTCAGAGCCCTTTCTATTGCCATGGCTACAGTGCCGTGACCTTCCACAGCACAGAACAGCAGAAGGCTTGCCCTTCCAATGTCCCACATTGATGAGAGTTGCCCCTGACTGGTTGGCCCAGCCCTTTGTGCCCTTGGCCTATGGTCTTTCTTTTAGGGGAGTCCACTGCATTTCGGAAAAAGGAGGAAAGGTGGAGAGGGTCCACCAGGTGGGTTCTTACTGGACTCAGGGAGGCAAAGCTCAGGGATAGGGATGTTCCTGGTGAAGATGCTGGTTTCCTTTTTGGAAACACAGGTGTTTTGGAGCCGTTGGATGGCTTGGATTTGCCTATAACACCTGTGAAGGCCCAGGGCCCAGGTTGAAGGCCCACGGGAGTCTTCCTGAGAGAAGCCTCAGTGTTCTCTGCACAAAGTTGTGAACCAAATTGAGGCAGAAAACCTCTGACTTTTACCCAGGTGATAGGTTCATCTTCTGGCCGTCTTGGCTTCCCCTTGCCTCTAGCCACAACTGCCAAACCCTGCCATCTCCCCCTGGGAACCCCAAGAGAGATTTAGAAGCAAAAGGATCCTTACAAGTAATCAAGTCTCTGGCTCTGATTTTGCCAGAATTGGGGCTGATTTCACTAGTCCTACTGAATCCTGGCCCTACATTCTATGGGGTTTTGGTCTGAGCCCTCCTGGCCAAGCTATAGCATCTGCCCACTGAAGGTCCCCAGCTGTTGAGCCAGGTCACTCAGTGGGGGGTGATGATGCATACTGGCTTTTTATGTTTCCAACTTTGGTACCATCATTTCTCTCCTTTTACAAAGAAAAGAGCAGTGTGAAAGGGGGTGGTCCATAGTGGGTATTTCTGAGGTTGTTTGTGGGCTTTTAATGCTCGTGTCAAGCAAGCTCCACCAGAGATGGAAATTAATGGACTCCACAGATAGTCTTGAATTGACTTTGTATATGGGGTTTGTTTGTTTGTTTTTTAGTTTTTTTTTTCTTTTTAGAGAAAGATAGTGTGTGTGAATAGGGGTGAGGCAGAGAGAGAGGGAGAGAGAGAATCCCAAGCAGGCTCTGTGCTCTCAGTGTAGAACCGATGTGGGGTTCAAACTCACGAACCAGGAGATAATGGCCTGAGTCAAAAATCAAGAGTCAGATGGACACTTAACCAACCACACCACTCAGGTGCCCCTTGACTTTGTCTTTGTGACCAGATCCTTTGGGGGTCTGAATACCCATTTGACTGGTGGTGCTGACTGGTGTCAAACCACTTAGCCACTGTTAGAAAGGAAAGTCCTCTCCCCATCAGAAGAAAGAAGGGTCCCGGAGCTTTCAGAGTTTCCAGACACATTTTGCCTTCAGTTCTTTGGTTGTCGTTCATGAAATTGTTTGCTCATCCTGACATTAGGTGTGTTGTCACAGCCTTGGAGCCACATATGTGCATAACCCAAGAAAATGCTGTGAATTCCTGGGGTACCAACTGCAGCTGTCCTTGGTGCCCTGTTCCCACTGAGCCTGGTGCACATGAGAGCAGCTGAGCCTCCTTCTCTGTCATTTCTGGGTCTGCGTGATGCACATCATTCCAGATCTGTGCCAGGATTTCCAAGGAAGGCCTGAGACTCCAGTTGCGTTATCCCTCAAAGGGCAGCCCTGGACAGCACCAGTGCAGTGCAGTCCAGTCACTTACTCCATCAGTGATCATTCACTGGGCAATAGTTCTAGTGCTTAGGGAAGTGACTGCAAGGCAGGACAGGCCCCTGTGCCCTTGTGCTGCTTATATTCCAGTCAAGGGGAGACTGATGGTAAACAAGCACACGATAAACCAACAAGGTAGTTTGAGATAGGAGTGCTCCAAGGATAATAAAATAGGGTCACCTTGGTGACTAGCAGGGAGTGAGGGGTGGGATGGGACCATCACATAGGCTGCAGGAAACAAAGGACTCTTTGGGGCTGTGGCAAGATTGGTACAAAGGAGGAGCCATGTAAACACCTAGAACATTCCAGGCAGAGAACTTCCATGCAAGGATCATGAGATGGGAGCAAAGGGGAAAGTTGGGGGAGGAGAAAGGAAGCCAGTGCTTCTGGAGATCAGGGAGCTGTGGGGGAGAGTCTGGAGTGAGGTAGGGCCAGCTCCTAAAGGCCCTGGTGAGGGGTTTGTTGCAGTCAGGACAGTGTTGTAGAGAATTCCTTGGGGGCATTTTCCCTGGTGAGAGGTCAGAGAAGGTGGAAAGGATCAGAAATCTTCATGTTAATCTTGGTCTGTCAGGGTGTTAGATGGTTCTAAAACCAGCTTAATACCACATGGGCAGCATGTCTAAAGCCACCCAAGTATGAGTCCCCATGACATCTGCCTTTGGATGCTGGCTCAAAACCCCCAATCACTGACTCTGAGGAATTTCCCCAGTGACCCTCCTACTCTCCCTCAGCTCTCACCAGCTTTTGTTCTGTTCCTGTAAGAGTGTGCAACCCATTAGCCTTAGCCACCTTCTCCTCTTTGTCATATTCCCAATCCTTTTATCCTTCAAATTCGCGTGAACCATTTTGATTAGCTAGTCCCAAGCCTTGATGTTTGCCTCCCCCACTCAGGGGCCCATTTCCCCTCCCTCCCAAGCCCATATTGGGACACTTGGTTTATGCCACTTCCAGGTGCAAGAGTTAAATCGGAAAGTTATCCGGGTGCTGAAGTATTGGCATTCGCTTAGGCAGTCTGGTGGTTTATTATGAACAATGGATCGAAATATTTGAAATTGGGACTGTCTTCAGAGAGGCTCTTTTGTTCACGGCCCCTCACAGTTTAAGACGAGCCAACTCTCAAGTATTACTTTTGGGTTGTAATTAGTCAGATTTCTACTCAGGCCCAGTTTCCCCTACTTCCTAGACTCTCCCTGTGGTGCCTAAACTGAGTGTACCCCATAGTATTATTCTCTCCCAGACTATCGTCGGCCTAAATCCTAGTGAAAGGGGACAGGCTTCACTAAGAGCCAGACACTACATATGCATTTTCTTGTTTATTCCTCATAATAACATTACGGTGTCATTACCCTAACTTGAAAAATGAAGATACTTGACAAATGCAGTAGCAAGCCTCCAAGATGGCATCTCATTTCCTGGTATTCAGGCCTCTTGGCTCCCCTCCCATAGTGAACAAGGATCACCCACGTAGCCAATAGTATACTATGGAAAAGGCAATGTGTGTGGCTTCTGAAGCTGGCCAGAAAAGGCACCATAGCTTCTGCCTCACTTTCTCTCTTGGATCACTTGCTCTGTGGAAAGAGGCAGCCATGTTGTGAGGACACTCAAGCAGCCCTGTCGAGAGAGAGAAACTGAGGCTTCCTGCCAACAGCACCAACCTACTCGCTCCATGACTGAGCTACTTTAGAAGCAGCTCCTTCCACTCCTGTAAGTCATCAGATGACACTGGCCCCAACTAACATCTCTCCTGCAACCTAGTGAGACCTTGAGCCAGAATGACCCAGCTGAGCCATTTCCAAATTCCGAACCCTCAAAAACTCTGTGAGGTAATAACTGTTTATTGTGTTTAGTTGCTTCGTTTGGGGCAAGTTTGTTACATAGCAGTAGGTAACTAATATGGTAAAAGTTGTCCCCATTTGACCCATGACAAAGGCTCAGAGATATCAGGGACTTGCTAGGAGGTGGCAGAACAGGCACTCAGGCCCACACCTGTTCTATGGAATAGTCTATGCTCCTACCTCCCTGCACGGCTGCCTGTGGCATCTGACTTTTGACCGACAAGTAATACCAGGTAGAAGCAACAGACTGCACTGACTTCATCTCAGTCCTGCAGTGGTCCTAGATTTGGGGAGACCCAAAGCAGTGTGGAATGGTCAAAGACCAAGCAAAGAGGTAATTTCACAATCTGTATGAAGCACTTCACTGATCAGATTTAATTAAACCTCCATACTCACCCTGTTCAACCACATCTGTCTGATGTTTAGACTTTCACACTGTGTTGATTTCTATTTTTTCCTCTATAATTTTTTAAATCACTTAAATTCACTGCCTAAATAGTCTGCTTCCAATTAGAACTTTTACTAAGCTTTCCCCACCAAAAAGATCTTTTCTTTTTTTCATTTCTTTACTTCTTCCTTCCTCCCTCACTTCCTTCCCTTCCTCCCTTTCCCCTTTCCTTCCTTTTTTCCTTCCTTCCTTCCTTCCTTCCTTCCTTCCCTTTTCCTTCTTTCCTTTCCTTTCCTTTCCTTTCCTTTCCTTTCCTTTCCTTTCTTCTTTTGTTTTCTTCATCTTTCTTTCTTTCTTTCTTTCTTTCTTTCTTTCTTTCTTCCTGTAAAATATAGCTTTGGTGCTACAATGTAATAAATAGTAACATGTGAGTTTCTGAAAATGATGTCAACTGATTCTTAGGATTTTTTAGCAATTTATGTTGACTGCCATTAAGAGATGCAGGTCCAATTCCACAGACTAGTGTTCGAATTATCACCAGATTTGCTCATCCAGAACCATAACACGTGCTGTCTTCATTTTGAAAAGATATTCTTTACAGCACAAGCTTTCTCACATCCACCTGTGGAGACTCTGTTTAGGGACCTGATTTTTTCATCATTTTCTCCAGCAACTCACAACCACTAAATTGTCAGAGCTGCAGTTTTCCCATGAATCAGTCTACTGAACTTGGCCACACCAAAATAAAACTGGTACAACCTAATAGCTATGGAAAGAAAAAGGAAGTTGTACCTATGAGGCTGCTTTTCTTCCGAGCTCTTCCATTGAATGGTGGCTGGAAGCAGCAGTGAGAGTGGGATGTGAAAGGAAGAGGCTGTCCCTCACCTGTTCTTGCTCTGAACAGCTATGACCACTATCTGAAGCCATTCTGACACCCAGCTTGAATTCCTAGCCTGGCAGTAGTTGTCCCTGAAGCCTGAAATCATCCTTAGTTTGGGCCTCCTGATGCCCCCAACTGGGCTTGCTCTTTGGCCATGGTGAATGGCCCAGCAAAGGAGAGCTGGCCTAACTAGCCAGCCACCCCCCCCCCCACTTTTTTTCTGTCCCTGAGATAAAGTGGGCCCTTGACGTCATGCCCAGGGCTCCATGCTCAACAGACTCCTCCCCTTGAGAGTTATTCTGTGGTGCAGATGAGGGTGTGCTGCCTGCTTAGGTTCCACGTGAACATGCTGCTCACTGATGTGTGTGGACTTGTCTTGTTCTAATTACTACCTGCTGAGTGCTTAGGGCTTCCAGCATGGGGGAGGGGGACTTCTGTCACTTAACAGAGCTTCTTACAGCAGAGATGATTCTGGTTGGGAATGGTTCAGGCAGTGCCCGTGGAATTAATGGCAGTTGGTATTGATTTTATTTTTTATTCTGTAGCTCAGAGTGTTTAAAAATTGGTTGGTACTGAAATGCAGAAACACATTTCTTATAATGGATTTCAAGCTCCAATGAAGCTTTAAAACCTCTCTGTAAATATGACTCTGAACTATTAGTTTGCAAATGCTATTCATCTGACTTTGAGCAGTGAAGTTTTAAAGCCCAAGGAAGTATGCTAACTAACCTCTTCTGTGTCCATAAATATAAATAGAGAGCATCTGTGTGTCCCTCATGTGTAAGAGGGAGATTGGAGGGACATAGGGAATGCAGGACTGGGGATGTAGAGAGAAGAACGCCAGGGAAGGTCACGAACCACAGGACAATGATCAGGGCAGATGGGTGGGCTGATATTCAGAAGGAGGTGTGGCTTGTCCACACACACAGTTAGTAACTGTCAGACTGTGAACTGAACCCTATTGTGGTGCATTGAGTCCAGCCTCTTTTGGCCATTCCAGTGTGTATGTGCGTGGTGTGTGACCAAACTGTGCTTTGTACCTGGTTCACCTGTCAGTCCTGCCCCACTGCAGCCCCTCAGGCCCTTTCATGAATTAATGATTGGACATGTGGGCATGAAGGAGAGATGGACAAGTTGAGTGGGTCCAGACAGTTATAGGGAGCCAGCAGAAAGATGAATCAACTCAAAGGTACTCTTTGAGAACCTATAAGAAACAACTCACCTCCTTATCCCACCCCCACTTCCCAATGTACACACACGCACACACACACACAGTCACATGCCTATAAAGTGACTTACTATAAGGAATAGATTCATATGATTATGGAGGCTGAGAAGCCCCAAGATCTGCAGGGTGGGAAAGCAAGCTGGAGCCCTGAGTCCAAAGGCCTAAGAACCATGAAAGTCATTGGTGTAAGTTCCAGTCCAAGTAGAAAGGCAGCAGACAAGTGTCCTGGCCCAAAGACAGGCAGAGAGAAAGAATCATTTCTTTATTCTCTTCAGGCCTTCAATAGATTGTATGAGGCCCACCTACATTGGGGAGGGCAGTCTCATCCAGAAACACCCTGGCAGACATGCCTGGAAGTAATGTGTAACCAAATGTCTGGGTACCCCCATGGTCCAGTCAAGTTGATACAGTAAATTCACCATCCCACCATCTCATCTGAGTTCTTCAAGTTCATTGAGTACATACCCTTTCTGTTCTGTCTCACACTTTAAGCCTCAGATGGCAGACGCTCCACATCCAGCCTGTTGTCAAACCTGATTGATTCCTCCATCACAGCATTTCTTGTATCTGTCCCTTCCTTTCAAGTCACTTGACACGATCCAGTGCAGACCTTCACTCTTGGTCATCTGGACTTCCAGAGTTCCCTTACCCCTGTCCTTCTGCCCTTCAGCCTCTCTTCAAGTCCATTTTCACATCGGCTAAACTTTCTGAATCTCCATCATCTTTTGCCTGTTAGGCCTGTCTTGTGTGGTCACATCCTGGTGGCAATTTCCCATTTCTGACTGTCTATCCACATTTGTAGCTCGTTGTGTCTTTCCCTCATTCTCTTACCTCTAGGAAAGTGTGCACATATGTGTTGTTCCTTCTGGCTGAACTTCCTTTCTTCTCTCTGTTCACTCCACACCATCTCCCAATTCTGAAAGTGCAAGTCATTTTTGTTCTTCAAGGCTGCCACTCTTACAAGAAGCCTTCCCTGGTTTTCATCAGGGGGACATATCTTCTCTTCTTTGAACTGTAGCCCTCTTTCAGTTTTGTTATCAAAGTGTGCAGATGATAAGCCCAAGTAGACTCCTATACCTTCCTGTCCAAATGGATTTTTCTGGTTTTTGCTTTCTTTGAAGATGGTATTATGGTGGTGAGGGTGTAGGGAGGATACATAAACTCGTGTCTATTAATTAGCAGTGTGAGGTTTAAATACACCATTAAGGCAACATGATTAGCTGCCAGATGAACTGTACTGTTTTCAAGATCCCAATACATTATTCTACAACCCAAGTTAAAGCTGGTCCTTTGATATCTGTGTGCTGTTTGTTGGTGTCTCATGTCCACACACATGCTTCCATGAAGAACCATAACTAAGTAACTTTTCTTTGCAGATTAGCAACATTTGCTCTATTTTTCAGGAATGCTTTTATAGTCTCTATAAAATCACAATGTAACAATAAGGCTTTTAAAAAGAAAAAGAATGATATTCTTGAAGTGGACAAAGAAACTATAATGTATAATGGAACCAGGGATCCTCACTGATCTATGCACAGTATTCATTATCTGAGCCCCTGCTGTTAAGCAGTTTGCATAGGGAAGCAGAGCTGTCAAAACACACAATCGAGCACTTGAAAAAAACGAGCCTCCCTCATGAACCCTTCCCTGCTCAACAGTAGCCTCTTTTTCCACTTGTTATATTGGTCTTTTTGTCCAGTTTATGGCTATTTGTTAGACAGTGTATAGTCACACAAAAATGCAAATCTCATGAAGTTGATGTGCTGGAGAATTGCTTATACCCCACACACAAAAGCATTAGTAAATGAAGATCTCACAACTAGGAAGAACATAAGACAAGGATGGAGACACAGGTGCTATATCCTTCCAAAGACGATGACTCCAATAGTGAAGGAGTAGCATTAGAGACTTGGAAAACCGGACGAAAGCCTTGACTATTTCCCCCATGCTCTCTCTGTGATTATGGGGAAATAAACATGGAAGAGCATTGTTATCTCATGGTCTTCCACTGTGTTATGGGGATATTACACCAAGGAATAATCAACACTCGATTCCTCCCTCGTTCATTATAGCAAGCAGGGCATGGTTGCTCTTGGAATGTAAATCTTGAGGGAAACATCAGGTTTCTGCATTTTATTTTTGCAAGATAAAATCTCAGCGCAGCCTTTTTACTTTGCAACTTTCATTTCAAGTAGTCTACACAAAGTCATCCTTTTCCTCTTCTGGCTTCCCCCATGTTTATTATGTTTAAGTAATGGGAGAAGTTTCTATCTCTGGAAAAGGACTTGGAGATCAGAAAACATTTGGTTTTGGGGTTTCTGTATTGTGGTGAGTTGGTGGGAGAGATAACAGTAACTGAACTTTGTGGTGTTTGCCATTAAACTGAGCAAGCTCTTGTTCATCTTGGTTTGAACTGTGAATCCATCTGAGTCAATACGCCTGTGTTGGATTGCATACCAGAGAACTCAGGTGAAAAACTGTTCGTTTTCTTTACGAACTGTCTGGAGTCCGTTGCTTTTCCTGGAAGTTGGTACTTTTTTCTTATTCTTTCTTTCTTTTTTCTTCTCTCCTTCCTCTTCTTCCTCCTCCTCCTCTCCATTGTCCTCCTCTTTCCCCCTTTCTTTTTTTTTTCTTTTTGTTTTTTGTTCTATTTTTTTAACCGGATATTATTTCACTTATGCAGACATACATTGGGATCTTCCAGTTGCTCTCTCTCTTCTTCAAGATGTGGAGCGTGAATACTGAAAATGACCTTAGAGATGCGCTAGCCTACCCCGCTCATTTTAAAGATGAGATGACTCTGGCTAGAGACAGAATGGCACAGCTGAATTGGGCACCTTTACCATTCTTTCATGGCTCTAACCCACATCCCCTAAGCCACGCCTTGCCGCGTGGATGAGGGCAAATGACACTGAATCTGGGGACACCAGATCTTGGAACCTTTTCCCCATATCCAGTTTTGTATTCCCTAGAAATAGATGTTCAGACAAAGATTCAAGAGCAAGTAACGTATTTGGGACTGGACCCCAGGAAACCCTACTGGTAGAGTGGGAGAGTGGGAGACAGACAAAGGAGACAAGGAAGCACCCTCTGGTGTGCTGCCAAGCAGGTTACTGCCCTAGACATCTGGCACTCAATCCCATGGGGAAACTGGGTGATGGTGGGGAACACACAAGTCAGGGCATCAGGGTTCTTCCCCAACAATGAGAGGGTGGGGGTATGTACACACCAACTCCCACTAGTCACTGGTGGAGGGCTGTTCCTTGCGGGTGTGACTCCCCAGCACTTGCAGCCTGGCCCATGTGAAGGCAGAGCAAAGAATATTCTGGCAGAGTCATGGATGCTGGAAGTTGGGAAGCCAGCCTGTGTGCATGGAAATGGTTGATGTAGATGGGAAACGGTCAGGAAATTACCTGTGTCTTCCACACATCGTATCACAGAAACACAACATAGAGAGGATTGGGTCCTCTCTCCTGATCTCGGGGAGGAAGAAATTAGTTACAGATACTAAATTCCTTTTTCAAGACGGATAGGAGGAAGGGGGAACTAGAACATATGACAGCTCTAAATTTAAATGGCTCCCTTTCAGAAGGAATCCTTTGGGGCCAGTCTCGTCAATACACAGAAACCCTACAAATTCAATAGGTGTGTGGACAAGTTTAGGATAAAAGACCAGTCTTAGCCAGCCTGTCTTCACTGCAGGATTCTATACTGCTGTATTTCCCCATCTTTTTTTTTTCTTTAAATTTATTTATTTTTGAGAGCGAGCATGCACACAGGCAGGGGAGGGACAGAGAGAGAGGAGGACAGAGGATCTGAAGCGGGCTCTGTGCTGACAGAGTGGGGGCTTGAACTCACGAACTGTGAGATCATGACCTGAGCCGAAGTCAGACACTTAATTGACTGAGCCACCCAGGTGCCCCTGCCTGTTCTTCCATCTTTAAGGTATAGTTAAATCCATCACTGACCTGGTTCTTAGAACAGAGAGGAAAGGAAGTGGTTGAAGTCTGTTCAGAGATTCTTTGAAAACAGTGATCAGTCTGATGCCTCACCTAGGACTCCTGATATCTCCATCAGGACCCCCCAGGGCAGAATGGCCAATACACAAATGATTGTTGCCATAGAGCCACTTGAGGAACAGAGTGACATGGAAATTTACCTGACTGCTGCTGCGTCTTTGGTCAACGCCATACCTTCTACAAAAGCTTTTTTGACCTTTGGGAATTCGGGCAGTTCACTCCTCTTCAGCCGCCCTCCACAAACCAAAACTTCATCCAAAATGAAAATGACAAGAATTTAGAATCCAAGGGTTCAAAGGGGACATTTCTCCGTCCAGATTTTCTCCCCATATAGTATCCCTTGAATAGATTCTTGATTCCACCTCAGTCTGGCATGTGCCCCTTCGCATCCCTGTAACTGCTCTCATCAAAGTCACAGTGACCTACAAGTAGCTAAATCTAAAGCTGATTCACAACCTTCTTACTTGCTGTAATAGCAGCAAGCTGTTCACTCCTGGAGAGACTTTCTCTCCTCAGTGTCTGGACTCCACACAGCCCTGGCTCACCTCCCCACTGATCCTCCTCTGTCTCCTTGGTTGATTTGCTGTCCTCTTCCCACTGGACAAAAACCTGGAGCACTCCATTGCCTGACTAGTTCTCTTTTCTCTCCACCCTCACTTCCAGGCTTGCAGCTTTAAATACCATCCACATGCTGATGATCCTAGACCCCCACCCCCAGTCACCTGTGGGACAGCTCAAATTTGGACTCCTGATTTCTCGCAAATCTGCTCTTCCCACAGTCTTATAAATTAATGGTGTTTCCATCTTAGCAGAGGCTGAAAGAAACCTAGGAGTCATCCTTGGTTGACTCCAGACCCCATAACCCATGTCCAGACTATAGGAAGTCCTCTTGGATGTTCCTGCAGAATGCATCCAGAATCTGACTACCTCTTACCACCACCACCCCAGCTGCCATCCTGGGTGAGCCACCATTGTCCCTCCTCAGAATTGCTGGGTAGGCCCTTGGGTGGCCTCCTTGTTTTTTTCTCATTCCCTCCAGCTCTGTGCCCCACAGAGCAGCCAGAATGACATTTGAAGGTCTAAGGAGGAGCATATCACCATTCAGCATAAGCCCTCCATTAGGGTCTTGTCACATGGGATGAAAGCCAAACAGTAGCCTCCAGGGCCCTCTGACCTCATCTCCTAGAACTTGCCCCTCACTCTGTTCTCTCTGGCCTTCCCGCTGTTTCACAAACACACCCCACACCCCTGCCCTTGCACCTGACCTTCCTCTCTTCAGGAACACCCCTGCCCCAGACATCCACGCACTCACTCTCCCACATCCCTCATGTATTATTCAAATGTCACCTCTCATTAGATCTCACTTGGTCATCGTGCTGAAAAGTTCACACATGTCCCCACCCAGAACTCTCAATCCCCTTTCTCTGCCTTATTTTTCTCCATAATTCATATCATCATTAACATGCTATATTATTACTGTATATTTACTTATTATACACCTTCCTTGCGTGGGATGCAAGTGTCGCAGGGGCAGGCAGGTTCATCAGTGTTGCTTCCTGCTATATCCACAGTGCCTAAACAGTGCTTGGTATCTGTTTGGCAGTGGACAGAAGAACAGACATCACGATCAAGAGTCCATACATACTCAATGACTTGTCATTCAGTGATACAGCGTTTACCATTTTGCAAAGTCCTCCTTATATGAATTTTTGGAAGATAGCTTCCTTATGGTATTAAGCTCAAATGTCCCTCCCTGCAACGTGCAATTTCTGCCTCATCTGCCGAAACAAAATAGATCTCTTTCCTGCTTAGTCGGTAATGAAAGCCAGATCTCAGATGGACCCTCAGGCTTCCATTCAGAATGGGAATTTCTCCCTGTATTTCTCAGTTCTCCCAGCTGCTCTTCTGGAACTTGGCCTCAAGATACCTGCCCCTCCTCGGGATGTTCACCCATGGTCAACATCTCCACCCCAGAGTGGATCCAGACCTGCGGGATGCTGTTCACTAAGTGTGTAATAAGTAATAACCAGTGCTGAGCACAGGAAGAGATCACTTCCTGCTCATGTAAAACGCCCCTTCAGGTAGCTGGAGACCATGTTGCTCTGTATGGCAGTTGGCTGTCTTTCTTGGCTCATGAGAACTTTTGAGCTCTAGGTATTTTTCCCATGCACCACCCTGTCCTATATTTAGGTATGAGAGTCCTTACATCCATTCCTCCCACACCACCCTTGTTTATCTTGGCATGGGCTACTGACATCTTTTTAAATTGTGATTCTCTCTCGCAGTGCTTTCCCTGTCTCCCAGGTGTGTGTGTCCACAGATCTGATAAGCAATTTCAATAGTGTGATGCGGGTGGAGGCAATTCACTTCTGGTAAGTTTCCAGGGAAGATTGGTCTTCCTCCAACTCATAGATATGAACGCTGATGAGAACAGGGCTGGAGCAGGTGGCCCAACGCCGCCCACCATGAGTGTTGATCATCTTTGGGCTGGTGACAGCCTTGAGAATGTGCCTCTCAGGTTCCCAACTGCAGGAAAGTAATTGATTGACTGCCCTGGCTGCTGTGTTCTGAAATCCATCACTGCATTTAGGCAAGGGCAATGCTTCCCACAGGCTTCTCCCCGGATACTAAGTAATTCTGGTAGACCTGGGACTCCTCCTGCTCGTGACTTTGACTTGAGGTCTCTCTAACAGCCAAACTCTCTTATGATTTAGACTTAAATCCAGAATGTAGACTGCTCTCTAAGACACTCCTACAACCCATACTGTCTGCATCCTTGAGTCCAGTAACCCCCACTGGCGTCTGCAGTCAAGCAAAATGGGCTTTTGTATTCTTTGCCATTTCTATAGAACTGTAAGGGTGGGCATCTTGAAAAGATTGAGAGTATGATTAAAGGCTTGGAATTTGGAATCACACTGTGGGGACTGAATCCATTTCTACCACCTGCTCCCTGACATTGAGCAAATTTTATGTGCCTCAGTTTCCTTGTCTGTAAGGTGGATTAATAATAATAGCTTTTACCTTGTGGGGTTGTTGTAATAGTTGCATGAACTAATACATGTAAAGTACCTAGAATGACACCAGGTATATAGTAAATATGCAGTAAAAATGACCTACCAGTATGCTTGTGCCCATGAAGTATCTTTCTCCTAGAAGGCCCTTCCTGCAGGGCTTGGCCCAAGCCCTTCTTCTCCTGGGCAGCTTTCTCTCAGCACTAAAGGCCTGTCAACGCTGCTTCATGCACACATTGGTATTTACCACGAAGCCTTGCTCTTGATCCCATTCTGCTTATCTTACCCACTTTGCATATGGTATTCTGGGTCACCAGGCTGGCCGTGGGCACTGGGAGAGCCAGCATTATCACTTATACTTCCAGGCCCCATACAGTACATAGTACACAGCAGGCTCTTATTAACCAAAGACCCAGTGCAAACTGTAGAATCAGAGAAGTGCAGTCACGCTCTGAGGACCCTCTGGATAACATGTGGATTCGGATTAAATGCCACCAACTCTGTGGCTGCCTGTGACCTTGCTTCTGTTGACCCATATAGATCCCTGACTTGGATAACTTTGCTGAGAACATAAAGACTGATCATGAGTAGTGGGGCTGAGTCAGCAGGAGTGTTCAGGAAAGATCAGATGAGCCACTGGGTTAGCATCTAACAACCCAAATTGAAACTTGCTGGTGGTGGTGGTGGTGGTGGTGTGTGTGTGTGTGTGTGTGTACACATGTGTGTTTTGATTAGTAAATCTTCCGTGTTTGCTCATCATCCAAGCTATGATCCCCTTTTTAAAGCTGTAATCTTTTAAGCTTTAATTTCACTGACTATGAAGTCTTTAGCTTCATCCCACACAGACCTTTATGGGATAGAAGATCATTCCCACCAAATGGTTTAATTCCCTTTCCAGTCGGTTTTCTTGTTGTTCGTTCAGTTTGGCTTCTGTTTCATTGTTGTCCTATTTTAAAACCAGGGCCAATTCAATCAGAGCCTAGACATTTTGAATGAATTAATTACGTGCTGCCACCGATTGGGTTTTTTTGCAAGCAGACACTGAAGCAGAGTTTCGTGTGCAAGATGTTTTTAGGGATTAACACCTGTGAAGGGAAGAGGGAGGAAGTTGACATCAGGCTGTGACACAGGCTCCCCAAGGTCTCGGCAAGAGTTCTGACACAAATACAGCCCACACTGGGCCAAAACTTGCTAGCCTATGTGCCACTGCCTCTCTCGGTCAGTGGATGAGTGCCACCCAGAAGGCATGTGCCTTCAAGCTGCAGAGCCAGCCCGGGGAGCTGACAGCTGGAGGCCACCCTATGTCCACTTCCCTGCGGCTGGGCAGCAAGTCCCTCCCTGACGGGGGCTTGAGTGTCACCTCTCCATGCCTACCACCTGTGTTCCAGCAGAACTGTCCAGGACCTCTGAGCATTCACATGCACCCGGTCAGGGACAGTGTGTTGCAAAAGTAGGGTAAGTTCTTGGTCACATTTTAGCAAGTGCTCCAACCTCCCAGTTCCCAGGCCTTCTGTCCATCCTGAGACAGCTGGCCTAGACCTGCCCACCAATGCCAAGGCCACCTAAACAGTGGACATCTGAGCTATTGAAAGGAAACTTCTGTGTTCGAATCACCCCCAAGGAAGTGGGTCCCAGAGAGTGTCTGATTATCCAGAGGGCACTGGAAGGCCTAGGAGTCACTTAAGAATTGTGATCAATTGATGTTGAGCCATATCTGTAAGGACATCCACTCCTTGCCGGCATCACACTCCTCTTGATGTCCTCTTTAGCCAAGAGCCCAAGCCGGGCTCAGTCCAAGGTGCTGCTCATACAGCTGAGAACTCCCCCCAGAGCCTCTTCGAGGAGGGGGAAGAGGGAAAGAAGCAAACCACCTCTGCAGATGCCCTGAGTTTTCCCCCCTTGGACAAGAGATCTGTGGGCCTGTCACTCACTCTTTCTTTCAGTATTGATTGGGTGCCTACTTATCACGAATAAGGTCAGTGAAGCCTGTGTCCTCATGGGCTTACATTTGAGTGGAACGTATGGCCTGCCAGACACCATGCTGAACATTGCATGCCAGGTCAGATGGACATGGCCCCAGCCTTCGGAGCTTATAGTCCAAAGCTCCAAATGAAACTGACTTCATCAGGCTCATCTGGAGCCGACGCAATCCTTCATCTGGACTCCAGACTCTGATGAGGTGTGAGAATCTAGACTGGGTCATGGAGAGTGCCTGGTGGGTTCTGTGCCAAGGCATTTATGCCCCCCACCCCCAGTAGTTAAGAAGAAAATACACCCCGAGTACTTGAAAGTGTTACCCAGAGATGTTGGACAACAAGCCCCCAGGACTGTGGCAGCCATGGACATATATCCAGGCCCTTCTTCCCACCGTCCTCTGTCATTGGCAAGTGAAGAACAGAAGCAGCCTCCCAGGCTTGAAGCAGCAGGGCTTTGAGATGTCCAATGAAGCTGACCTTGGCATTGGGGGCCTTTTCTTCTCACACAGAAGACTCACATGGGACATCAACCACAAAATTTGTTTCAGAGCATGTCTGGGAGGATGAACAGTGGTGAAACCAAGACTTGAGTGTAGGAGGGCAGTTCTGAGGTCCCTCCACATACTCTCAGCATCCACTACCAGCCCCAGATACTTCTTGTCTGTCACAGCAGCAACTGTAAAAAGAGAGCCTTAAAAAAAGAGCAGGGGTGTCCCAGCAGGAATTTCTGGTGCCTGGTTCAGCCAAGGCTGCATGTTATATAACCGCAGGGTAATGAAGTCAGGGACGCTCTGAGGGGCTCTTTTTGATCTCCAACTTCCAAGCCACATCCCAGTGAGCTTTAAAACTCCCCTCATCCTATTTTAAATAATCTCATTTCAAGTGGGTTTTTTTTTCCCCTCGCTTTGAATTGCCCTTCTACCATTTCCACAGAGCAGGAGAGGATGCCAGCCTGTCTTAAGCCACATTGATTACTAGTGATGGGGGAAATTGGGGAAGAGGATCACTGATGGAGACCCCCACTTTCCAAACCCAGGAGTAGAATAGGAGGGAACGTAGACCAGAGTCAGGATACGTAGGTTCAGATTCCTGTGTCACCATGTATTGGTTTGCCAGGACTGCCTAACAAAGTACCACACACTAAGGGGCTTAACCGACAGAACTCGATTTGCCCACATTCGTGGAGGCCGGAAGTCTGAGGTCAAGGTGCCGGCAGGGTTGATTTCTTCTGAGGTTGGCTTGTAGATCACCATTTATCTTCTTGCTGTGTCTTCATGCAGTCTTCCCTGGATGCATGTCTGTGTCCTAATCTCTTCTTATAGGGACACTAATCATATTGGATTAGGGCCCACCCGTATGACCTCTTTTTCTCTAATCATCTCTTTAAAGGCCCTATCTCCACATTCACTCACATTCAGAGATACTGGGGGTTAGAACTAAAACACGCAAATTTGGCGACACAATTCAGCCCATAACAACCATGTACCACCTAGGTGATCTTAAGTAAGAATTTTTTTATGCCTCATGCACCTCTGTTACTTCATCTGAAAAATGGGCACCGTGATCATGGCTACCTCACGGAACTGTTGTGAGGATTAACTGGGTAGATACTTTATGGATTAAGTAGGAGTTAGAACAGTGTCAGGAATTGTTATTTCAGAGGGAAGCCAAGCAGATTCTCAAGACACCGCCTTTTCATTCTAGTGATCTGTCAGGACAAAGCATGCCCCGCTCTGTCCTCAGAATCAGAAAGGGTCCATGGTCATCTATTTTTACTCTTTGGGAGTGCTGAGTGGTTCAGATTCCCACAAACCAAAATGTAAAACCATGGCAGGGTGGACCATGAGGGCAGACCAGAGCTCCCAGCCACCTCCCCAGCACTGCTTCGTGGCTCCCGAATATCTCCCCCACAGTCCTGCCCAACTGTGGTGGCTTAAAACATGGCAGCAAATTCCTTTATATTTTCTCTCATAGAAAAGTAACAGTCTTGTTACCTTCTCCTTCACTGTGGGACAGCTAGTGCTTCATTCCAGAAAATAGAACAAAGTGACATTGCATGGATTTCCAGACTGGGTCATAAAAGGCAATAGGGCTTCAGTTTCTCAGGGTATGGACTTTTGGAGCCCTGAGACTCCATGAAAGAAGCCCAGCGATCCTGAGCTGTCATGCTAGAGGACCATACAAGGATAGAAAGAGAAGCCCAAAGAGCCCCAGCTTTCCTACTCCAACTATTTGAATGCATCCAGCCCAGAAGCCAAACATGAGAATAAGCAGTCTTCATATGATTCCAGTCCCCATTCCTCAAGCCACCCCAAACAATGCCAGCTAGAGCAGATGAGCTGTCTCCCTGGATCTGTGAGCATGGGAATAGTTGATTTATGCCACCACATTTTGGGGTAACTTGTTAGGCAACTGACGTATCTGGAGCAGCAGTTTAGCTAACAGGCAACCACTTTGGGCAGCCTTTGTGTGGGGTACTTCTCTGGGCTATGGCCCCTCCCTTTGGTGCATTAGATCACAGATCTATGATAAGGATATCTATGCCCTGTTTGGGTTTGGGTTTAGGTTATTGGAAATTGCCAGAAGGAACTTCTGTTTATTGCCAATGACAGTTGAGAATCTTAAAAGAAGAGCAGTTCTGGTTTGTGGTAAATTTTGCAAGTGATAAATTATGGGTGCAAATTAAATTATGGCAAAGTAAAATCTTAACTGAGAGGAAGGTTGATCAAGAAGGAAGAGCTGGAAGGTGGGGGGATAACTATGTTTTAGGGCACTTTGTTCTGCAGGAAAATAAAAACACCCACCAAAAAGACCCCTCTGCTACCCACACCCCCCCCACACACACATACTCTGCAAAGGTTCTCCTTTGCATTTTCAGAGGAATTGACCAGTTTTTTCCATTGGTTGACTCACTCCATAATCCCCAAAGTTAATTCAGCAACTGGGAATCCCATCAAAATCTTCCTAGCCTGAGGATCTCTGGATGCATCCAAGCTATAATCCTGCAAAGCCTCCCCATGTCACCTTGACTAGTTAAGCAGATCTTTTTATCATCAGGACAGCTTCCAGCATGTTAGAAATAAGATTAAATGGTGATTCTTTTCCCTTTAGGATAAAAGAAATGACGAATTGGGAAGTCTTAAGAGTCTGTGTGCTGTCAGTCTTCTTTGGGGGAGGCTTGAAGAGGTAATGATTGCACTTGAATGTCTCAAGTTCAAAGCTCTTCAAAATCAGTACATTCTGCAGTGCTCTGTCATGGGAAACCATATAGGTGGTGAGAGATCAGGCATTCTTGAGAGAAAGACAGGAAGAATAAGAACTTGATATCACCAGAACCTTGACATTGAGGCTTTGACAGCAAGGCAGAGGTTCATCTGGGGGGCAGGCAGCTGCAGAGTCCATACCAGCTGTCATCTGATGTCACTGGGACACCCAGCACAGCAGTGAAGGAAATCAGTTGGGGCCCCATCTGTTGGGACATCGCTGGGTCTACCGTCTTGTGTGTACAGAGCAACTGAATGGGTAAATCACTCATTCCTTACCTGAAAAGTGAGATGTGAGCTTCTGTCCTAGCGTGAGAGATCTAAAGGGAGAACGCTTGTTGAGCTGGAAGAAGCCGCAGCTTATTCTGAGTCTGCGTTACATAGAGAAAGAATGTTGAGCTTCCCGGCTCTCCTAACGCCTGCCAGAGTAAATGTTGGTAAAGCCCAGAGTCATTTTCAAAGGATCTACCCTAGTGTCCTGCAGAATGACAGTTTCATTGGCTCTGAAAAGGTTTCTTAACTGAAAAGTACAACTTTAAGAGCTGCTGGTCTTTTTCTGGTATGGGTTTGATTTGAAAGGTGCCTCTAGGATTTTCTGTTCTCTTTCTTTAGCGGCCAATTGAAAGTTCATTTTCCAGACTCTCCACTCTCACCATCTGGAGATAATAAAAGGAGACAAAGAACATAATTTCTAAGTATCCCCCCACCCACGAAAATCCAAGCTTCCTATTTTTTAAATTATTTTTTAATGTTTATTTTTGAGGGAGAGACAGAGACAGAGCATGAGCGGGGTAGGGGCAGAGAGAGAAGGAGACACAGAATCTGAAGCAGACTCCAGGCTCTGAGCTGTCAGCACGGAGCCCGATGCGGGGCTCAAATTCACTAGCTGTGAGATCATGACCTGAGCTGAAGTCAGATGCTTAACCGACTGAGCCACCC
This sequence comes from Panthera leo, assembly GCF_018350215.1. NCBI lineage: Eukaryota > Metazoa > Chordata > Mammalia > Carnivora > Felidae > Panthera > Panthera leo. The sequence continues at coordinate 44,414,841 of NC_056681.1, forward strand.
AGGCACCCCTACCAAGCTTCTAGTTTTTAAGGATCATCTCTTGGTTGGCATCTGCCCAGTTGTACCTTCCTCCGTTCTGGTAGCAGGCCTTCAGGGACTCTTGAGTGGATTTGCAGAGATTAACATTACCTAACCAATAGGGTCAAAATAGGCTCATTTTCCCCTAGATCCCTTAGCTCCTTGAATGGTTATCCCTACCTGCGCCCTCAGGAGTGCCCTCTAGCACTCAGACCTAACTTCCTTAACCACATATATAAGTAAAGGGTTTTATCTTATTTTTTTTTTTTAAACTCAGGATACTTAGTATTGTTCACCCACATAAAGAACTGGATTTTGGCACTCTTTCTCAGAGTGTGTTGGTTCTGGTCCCTTCAGGAATAATATGTAGTTCTCAAACATGCAGGGAAGTGAAGTATTCCTTTTTACTAGGACTCACATGTCTTAGTCATGTCCTTAGGTATGTCTGTTTGCTTCTAGACCAGCATTTCTCAAATTTTAATGCGCATATGGATCACTGGGAATCTAGTTAAAATGCAGATTCTGATTCAGAAGGTCTGAGGCAGAATCTGAGACACAGCATATCTTCCCCTCCCCCCAAAGTTTATTTATTTTGAGAGACACAGAGACAGCATGAGTGGGGGAGAGGCAGACAGAGAAGGAGAGCGAGAATCCCAAGCAGGCTCCACACTATCAGCACAGAGCCTGATGCGCGGCTGGAATTCACAAACTGTGAGATTATGACCTGAGCTGAAACTGGGAGTCAGATGTTTGACTGAGCCACCCAGGCACCCTGAGACTCGGCATTTCTAACAGCTCCTAAGTGATGCTGCTGCTCCTCTACCCCAAACCACAATAAAGAACAAGGCTGTAGGGCATATCCAGTCTTCTGCTCTTACCACCCTGCCCAGAACCACCTGTTCCACCCCCTTTCCTTCATCCTCTCCGCTGGTCTGCTCGTGGCAGATCATTACCCCATGAAGCATGGAAGCCTGGAAATGCCAGATCCCTAGTTGCAAATGCCCTTCCACCCAACGTCAGGCATCCATTGAGCTCCTTCTTGTGCTGACATCAAGCAAGATGCAGGGAGGTGATGGGTTTCCAGGAGCTCTCTGAGGCAGCCCCCGCAAAATTCCTGCTGTGCATTCACAAAGTCAAGGACACAGAAGGAGAACCAGATGAGAAAATAAGATGAATACTGAAGTGTGGGATTGCACTGTTGCCACAACCTTCAGGAAATTGGGAAGAGCCTTTGGAGCTCGATGCGGGATGGGGAGTGGGAGCTGGATGCTGAGATGTGCCAAGATGGTGACCAGAGCAAGCGCTCACTCATTGGAGGGATGGGTTGGGACCATTAAGAGCCTCACTTGTTGGTAGCTGAAAGTCAATACAGGTTTAAAGGAATACAAATGAGGGAAACTGAGGCAAAATGCCTGGGTAATGTCTAGAGAGTCTCTGAGTGATCTGGTACCAGTGCTTAAAGGTAGTTCTTACCTTGTCCTCAAACCAGCAGCCACAATTTATAGCCATTGAGGAAGAGTTTCTTATCAGAAAGAGCATAAAAATGAAAAATCTGTTTCAGGGAGCATGGTCCAGAACATTTCACTCCCGTCCTTGAAGTCTGCGTAGACTGTTGAGAAGGCCTTTCACAACGTACCACACTTTTACCTAAACTGGAGAGAGCATATCTGAAAGCAAACTTCACATTCCAACCATGCAGGATTCTTTTCCAACCCTGGAGCATAAAGAGGAGTTCAGATGAGTTCAGTTAGATTTTTTTTTTCTTTTCGTTCTGGTTTGGTTTGGGTTTTTAAACAACAGGAGCTACCAAATGTCGTGACTTGAGTTCTGAATCTCTAATCAAGCAAGAGAAGGGGGTTCCCGTCAGTGGCTGCTGCATGCTCCAGAACTCTCCCAGGAGGCTTGAAAAACCCACAGGCCCATTTTGGGAGGGTCCATTTTATTTTGATGATGGTAACTCTTTTGCCATAAAACCATCCTCAGAATGAGTGGTTCTTGGCCCTGAAAAGTTAACCTCTGTCACTTTATGTGCTGACTGCAAGCACCTCAGTTCTGAAGTTTGCTCAGTTCTGAAGCTGGAGCTACAGGAGGGACAGTAAGCCTGTGGTCCTTGTTGCAGAGACTTAGCCTTTCAATAGGCTTTGCTTTTTAATGAGCAATATTTATTAAAGCTTCATAATGTAGTGGGGTCAGCCAGCACACTGCCCTCTAGAGTTGCGCTGCCCAGTTGAGCAGCTGCTAGCTGCATTTAAAATTGAATTAAGTTAAATTGTAAGTGTAATTTTAATTAATTAAAATTGAATATAAGTTTGAAATTCAGTTTCTCCATCACACCAGTTTCAAGTGCTCGGTAACCACAGGTTGATAATAGTTACCATATTGGATGGTGCAGACTGTAGACCATTTCCATCATCACAGAAAGTTCTATTGGACAGCTGTTTTGGAAACTAAGCATACACATTGTCTTGATACCCAGTGGTGGATGGGAAATGGGCCTGCCAGAGTATGAGCAGAATATCCAGAGAAGAGTAAATGTGTGTCTCTAAGAAGAGAGATCACACCTGTTATCACCCCGGGGGGGTGGGGGCTGAGCTAACTACCAACAGGTAAACAGGTGCAAACACCTGGTGGCCAGCTGCATCCCTATGGCTCAGGAAGAAAAGGAGTTGAAGAGCATACTTTATTCTCCACAAAAGCCCCCCTTTTTTGAACTGACTTAACAGCTCTTTCTCTTGTCAGGAGTTGGGACATAGACCTCCCTCAGAAAAGCCAAGGCCTTCATGAAATCTCTTCAGGTCTCACCTCCTATTACTTTTCTTCAAGAACTTACTTGCTTTTCCTCCAGCTCTTATTTTGAGGCCTCTTTACCTGGCATCTGCCTTGATTCCCAGTCCCTTCTTTCTGATGCTTGGATAGGACTCTCTTCTTGGTTTGATCTTGATGTAACCTCTGAAGATCATTCTTGCAAAGTTTCTCAGTGACTGTTCTGCAGGCAGTTAGCCCAGAATCCTGGAGCCTAGGCCTAGATTAGTGCCTGAGACACTTGCTTACCTGGGAACAGGGTTCAGACATGTTCTCTGTGTCAAAATGAAGCTGTATGTTTGAGCCAGCTATTGCTGTGTAACAAGCATCCCCTAAATCTCAGTTATACCAAACAATAAGCATTTATTTCTCATATATGTATTTATTCTGGGACCCAGATTGAGACAGGAGCAGCTACTCAAGGGAAGGTATTCTCAGGGGGATGACAGAAATATAATAGAGTGAGTAAAATATGCCAGAACTCTTCATTCTAGGCTTAGAACTGATGGACCATCACTTCTGCTCTCATTCCAGCATCCAAAGAAAGTACATTCTACCTTTTATAAGAAGAAGTGCACAGTTATGTGGAATAGAGTGTGGATCCAGAATGAAGAATCAGGGCCAATAATTCAGTCTGAGACATTGCTAGAACCTTTGTCCAGCTCTTGAGAAGAGAAAATGAGCTGGTTAATCAGTCATGCAGCTCATACTCATTGAGTTCTAACTCAGTGGATGATTTCTGGATAGTATCAGTTCTCTATTGCTGTGTATGAAACTATGGAAAAACTTAGTGGCTTAAAACAACAACCATTTTATATAGTTGATTATTCTGTAGGTCAGCAATTAGAACTCGGTTCAGTGAGATGATCCTTCTGGTCTGGGATGCTCCTGGCTGGGTTTGTTCAATGTCACCAGCTGGGAAGGCTGCACCTTATATTCTCCAGCAGGCTAGCCCAGGCTTGCTCACATGATGGTGGAAGTGTTCCCACTGAGAGTTAAGCCCAAGGCCTCTAGAGACTGAGGCCTGGAGCTGGTACCCCACCACTTCTGCTGCACCTTACGGCTCAAAGAAAGAAGCCCAGGTTCAAAGAAGGAACAAGGAATAGTTTCTGCCTCTTGATGGGAGGAGCTTCAAATAATTTGGGGTTGTTTTTTCAGTCCATTAGACATATCTGGCATATATATTCCATGATTGGAAATAAAAATATGAGGCTTACTCCACATCCAAAATTTACTATGTAGAGGCATCCTGAGGAGGGCAAAGTATAGGGACAGGTAGAATTCAGAGAAGGCTGTGTCCGTTTCCTCCAGATCTCCCTTTGCAGTGGGGCGTCATTGCGTGTCTTGTCTTACTTGATACCACATTAAAAGAATGTTGACATTATAAGATATATTATGATAGCAGCCAGTTATTAATCCAACATGACACCGACAGTTCCCTGTGTCTGAATTTACCAAGACAATCCCCGTGGATGTCCATCCTCAGCCAGTACCACCTGTCAGGCTTTTTTCTAAGAGATGGAATTGCAGCTGTCAACAACAGCTGTAACAATAACACTAAACCCCAAGTCTCTGTAACTTCATTCTTTCTGGGAGCCAAAGTGACTACAAGCGTATGTTGTGTCATTTATCCCTACAACAGTATATTTATTCAGGAACAGTTGTCCACAAGCAAATGCAAGTAGTAAATCCTTAAAATATGTCACTTTTCCATGAAGTACTAGTTTTCCCTTTCAGCCCACCAAGAGTTTTAATGCAACACTTTCCTATTTCAGACATTTTTTAATCTATTCATCTGGTTGAAATTTCTTTTGGACTGCCCTTTCTCCATTTTTGCTGAGTTCTATCTTTCTTCCCATTTATCTGTGAGAATAGTTCATATTCCATCATTTTATTTCACCCACCCATAGCTTTTTAAGGTGTTAGTGAATTTGTTTTAGTAAATAGTTATTATTTTTTAATATTACTTAGATTTGGAAAATATTTCAACTTAGTTGCTTAGTCCAGTAAAAATCAGAATGAAAGGGAAATTGACATATATTGAGCACCAACTACATCCACGCTCCACAGTAAGACTTGCCATTATCCTGCTCATCCTCCCATGTTCATCCCCTAACTCAAATGTAAGGGCTAGATTATTATTTTCACATTTCAGCTGAGAAAGTTGAGGCTCAGAACAGTGAAGCACTTGGCTTAAGTCCTAGGATGAAAGTCAAGAAAAGCAAGAATATGATTCGTGTTGCTTTTCCTGATGACAAAGCTGTGACAGAAGTTATACATAGAATAAGTCAGAAATTCCAATGTTTTTCCCCAAAACATCTATTTTTGTACTTGTCCATAGTAGGTGACAAAAAAAAAAAATGATGTCTAATTGAACAGAATCAAATCCATCTTTAGAGTAACGATGCAACTTATTTGAAGAGTAAGTGATTATTCCTTTGTTCTATCCTCCTAGGTTCGGAGAGGTCTTCCCAGGGAAACATAAGAGACATTAAACCTAAGTAATTAGTGCTTCATTGTAAATGGCTATTCCTTAACTCCAGCACTCTGTATACACTACAACCTAAAAACTTTACATAAAATTACTCTGGGAATTTTACTCCACCCTACGAGTATTCTAACCATCAAGCATTAGGAATAATGATAAACAATGTTGATGTAGAGGTAAAATATTTATTTTCATGGACTAAGTCCCCCAATTCTGAGATGGCTTTGAGTATTTCAGTTACTATCAATATGCCTATTGATCGTCTCCCCCAACCTTTTCAACATGAATATGGACTGTTATGGAGAGCTAGTTGATTCCTGGGAATTGAAGACTCTTCTTACAAGGTTATACAACCAGAAAATGCCTGGCTTACTGGAGATCTACAGTTTGACCAGGAGTGAAGCCCATTGGAGCCCTTCAGACTCCCTTGTTCATTGCAAGGCAAGGTGAACCAGTTCAGTGTCAGAGTCAGTGTGTGAGTACAAAAGGCATTTAAGAAAGGTCTGTGAAAATGAAGGCACTCATTTGGTGATCCATTCTATTGGAGGATATGCCTACTACCAAGATGCAGTTACCTGTGTTCTTTCTGAAAAGTTGCACACAATCCATTCTTTCCAGTCACTATCTCCCTATTTTTACAGGTAAAAATATTGTTATTGCTATTCCATTATGTCTGGATTTTCTACCTTCCTGTGTATCTCTCCCATTGTTACCATGGTATCTCTACCATGAAAGATTTCGGCTTTCTGAAGAAGAGAGAAATCCTTTACTTAGTTTTAGTACTCATAAGTCTAACATGATGCTTGAGCATTCTGTTTTTACAAACCTCTAAACCACTTACACCTTCTATGGACATAAAAGAGTCCTGACTCTTGTGTTTTACTTGGCATATTGGTTGAAGATGAATTAAAAGGTACAGAATGAAAACTATTAAATGTTCTTGGGGAGAGGGGATTATGATAAAATAGATAAGGGAACAACAAGTTGTAAATTCAAGAAAGGAAAGAATAAATCATGCCTGACCAACATCACCTTAATTGTTCCACTATATTAATTAGTAGAGAAAGGAACACCATGTTACCTTCCCTTAAGAAGAATGTTCCATTGAGTGGCTTGTGAAATATTTACTGTCCCCTTTTTTTGAAAAACTATAAACACTGAGCAATGATAAGTGGCAAGGATTTCATAAGACCTGTAGTAGCACAGGTAGAAGCACATTGAAGTAACTTTAAGGAAAAATTTTAATCAGCTGCCAAGATGAACAGATATCTTAATGAAAAACCTGCAGAAATACAAGTGTTCATATCACTGATGAATACAGAGAGCATGAGAGTGACATCAGCAAGATGGTGGAATAGGAAGCCCTAGACACTCCCTCCCCACGGATATGGACCAGATATATGAACCATATAATTGCCTTTGTGAGAACACCAAAAGCCAGTTGAGAGGTTACAGCAACCTGAGATGAGTGCAAGGCCAAAATGAGCTGCATTTGAGTAGGTAGAAAGGTCCATTGCACTTACCCACCAAGTTCCATCTCATTATCAGGATACGCAGCATGATTGGGAGAAAACTCCCATCTCACTCCCTGTCTCTCATGAGGGAGAAGAAAGATGGAACACATGTCAAGTGTTGTGGCTTTTCAGGGTGCTTCCAAAGAATGGTTTCTGTCTTGCCTGACTCAGAGCACTGACAGGAAAGGCAGTAGCATACTTTGGATGCCTGGGGGACACTGAGAACAAAGATGAGCCTCTTGACTTGCTACAGCAATCAGAGAGATTGCAGTGCCACAGAAAGACACCAAAGGAAGTCGGTGGGTAGAAACAGGCATCTTTCTTCAGCTGGGAAATTACATGCACAAACCTAGGAAGACTCAACTCAGAAAAGGTTTGAGAGACCTATTGAATCTCTAGCTGAGCTGATTGGTCAAGATTTCTCCTACATGAAGATAATCCATAAGACTGGAAGAAGTGGCTCTTCTTTTCAGATAACCAAATCTCAACAAAAGATGCATACAATGCATACAAAGAAACAGGAAAGCATGGCCAAATTAAGGGGCCAAAATATATCTCTGGAAACAAACCCTAAAGAAATAGAGATCTAGGAGTTATCTAGAGAATTCAAAATAACCATCAAAAATATGCTCAATGAGCTAAAAGAGAACACAACAGACAACTACATGAAATCAAGTAAATGCCATATGAGCAAAATGAGAATATCAACAAAGAGAAACTAAAAAAGAACCATACAAATTCTGCTGAAGAGTACAGTAACTGAATTGGAAAATTCACTAGAGGAGCTCAACAGCAGACTGACTATCAAGAAGAAGAAACAGAAAACTTGAAGGCAAGTCATTTGAAATGATCCAGTCATAGAAGAGGAGAAGAGGAAAAACAAGAACAAAAACGAGAAGAAAGAAAATGAAGAGAGTCAAGGGGCTTATGGGAAACCATTACTTGGACATATAAGCATTCTGGGAGTCTCAGAGATTGCAGAGGGGCAGTGGGTGGTGTTGGAGTGGGCAGAAAGCCTATTTGAATAAATAATGGCTGAAAACTTCCCAAATTCAAGGAGGGAAATAGACATACAAATTCAAGAAGCTTAAAGAATTCCAACTAGGATTCACCTAGAGAGACATACACTAATACACATTATAATCAAACTACTGAAAGGAAAAGACACAGAGAAAGTCTTAAAATCCACAAGAGAAAATGAACTCATTATGTACAATGGAGCTCTCATAAAATTATCCACAGAAACTTTGCAGGCCAGAAGGGAATGGAATAATATATTCAAAGTTCTGAAACAAAAGTAAATAAAATGGCCAACTAAGAATACTATCAAAACTATTTTTCAAAAATGAAAGAGAAGAGTGCCTGTGTGTCTCAGTCAGTTAAGTGGCTGACTCTTGATTTCGGCCCAGGTCATGATCTCACAGTTCATGGACTCGAGCCCCACATCGAGCTATGTGCTGATGGTGCAGAGCTTGTTTGGGATTCTCTCTCTCCTCTCTTTCTGCCCCTTCCCCCACCCTTCTCAAACTAAATAAACTTAAAGAAAAATCAAAGAGAAAGCAAGACTCTCAAATAAACAAAAGCTGAGGGTTCATCATCAGTAGGCCTGCCCTATAAGAAATGGTAAAAGGAGTCCTTCAAGTTGAAATGAAAGGGTGCTTAATAGCAATATGAAAGCAAATGAAAATATATAGCAGTTTGGTAAAGATAAATCCATAGACGAATATGGAATCTTGTAGTGTTTTAAAGTTGGTGCATAATCACTTTTAATTTCTGGTATAGAATTTAAAGAACAAAAGCATTAAAATGACTATAAATGATAGATGAGTAGAGAGAAATAATCAGAAGCTCCATGTACATGAGATTCTGTGGAAGACCTCTTTGATTTATACTCAGAAAAGTTTCTGAGTAAAGTTTTCCAGCTGGAGATGAGGGAAACGGTCAGAAGTAAAAGCATTAGGTAAAGTCAAATAATAAAAGATAGCGTGTGATTTTGAAGGTATATTTGTTCAGTAATAATATTAATAGCAGTAGGTTTTGTGACAAGAAGAAGCTACCAGAATACTCATGAGGACCCCATGTTTGACTTGAATGATCTGGGTTGACTGGTAATATATGACGTGAGTTTGCTCAATTTCCAGAATCCTCAGGTCCTTTGCTTTTTATGCCAACTAGGTAACTCTGGCTCTGTTTTGAAAGAGACTCTGATGATGAAAATAAATAACAGGTTAGGATCAAAGAGACCATTTGAGAAAGAAAATGACCCCAATTCTGGTTCTGAAACAGAATCCCAGAAGAATAACAAAATATAACTGTCCTGAAATGTTCTCTGGCTAAAAGGTTTTCTTTTTTTTTTTTTAACAAGAGGATGCAGTTTTCCTTTTTCTTTCAGCTCAGCGATATTTAACCTCATTTTCTTATTTAATCGCATTTTCACATCTATGACATAAGCCAAACTCCATTAAACAGAAAACATTTTTATAGTATCTAATCACGCAGTGTAAAAAGACTTACCAGCCCGAGGGTATACCCCAGGGTGAAAACGTGTTGCAGAACCAGAAAAGCAAGGAGGGATGGGTCTTCGTGGATGACGCTCTGAAAATGGCCTCATGGGACTTTGGATGCTGGCCCTCCAAGAGCTCATTAACTGTATGGATGGAATGTGTTTGCTGCTTAGAAGTAAAGACTAATTGCATTAACAGTTATGTCAAACATAGTCACCATGACCATGTCAGCATGTGTGTGGAATATGTATTTTAAGTATTTTATATAAAAAAATACTGTGAGTGATGAACCAAATACTGTGTTGGTTTGCAAAATAACGTAAACACGTGTATCCATCCATCCTGGAATGATTAACATAAAGTCAAAACATACCAACTCTTCCTTTTTTTATTATTATTTTTAAGTCTATAGAGTACTAATGCCTCTTGCTTCTCCCTCTGTCATGTTTTGGACCTAAGGAAATGAATGTGGTGGGGACATCATTCTGTGTGGCATCTGTGTTTGTATAGAAGGAGCGTAGGTGGAAATTATGAGTTTGAAGGATTTTGTAGTTCTCTTTCATCCTCTTGTAATTAGTAAGCCTCTCTGAGGGCAGTGCAGGGACTGTTTGACCACAATATTAGGCACAGAATGTAGTCCTACAGTATAATCAAGAATGAGTCCTAAATTCTTCTGTAAATTTGAACTGTGGGTGCCTCCACCCTGAGCCATGCCAAAGCTTCCCTATAGGTAGCTTGAAATGATGAAGGAAATGATGCAAAGTTAGAAGTGTGGATGTCAGGGGTGCCTGGGTGGCTCAGTTGGTTGAGAGTCCAACTTTGGCTCAGGTCATGATTTCATGGTCTGTGGGTTCGAGCCCCTCATCAGGCTCTGTGCTGACAGCTCAGAGCCTGGAGCCTGCTTTGGATTCTGTGTCTCCCTCTCTCTCTTTGCCCCTTCCCCACTCTCACTCTCTTTCTCTCTCAAAAAATAAACATTAAAAAAAATTTTTTAAGTGTGGACTTCAAACATGGCTGAACCTTGCCATTATGCTGACTGAAATAGGCCAGACACAAGTAGAATGGTGGTTGTCAGGGGCTATGGGGGAGAAATGGGGGATGATGGGTACAGAGCAGAGTTTCAGTTTGGAAAGACAATGTTCTGACCATGGGTGGTGGTGATGGTTGCACAACAGTGTGAATGTCCTTTGTGCCACTGAAGTGTACATTTAAAAATGGATAAGATGACAACTCTTACGTTGTATGTATTTTACTAGAACTTTTTTAAAAGTTGAAAAAAAAAAATATGTGGGCTTCAGGCTCTGGCCAATGGGGATCTGGACCTGACCCTGTCACTCTCAGCTGTGGCAAGTCTCTCCATTGTTCTAAGCTTCCATTTGTCTCTCTGCAAAATGGGACCAAATGGGCCTGCACAGGATTATTGGAAGAGTTGGAAGCTGTGGCAGATTCATTAAAGACCCTCCACTCCCCATGCAAAGCCTCATGCAGGGCTTTGGGGCCTCCGTTGGCCTAAGGAAAGCCAGATATTTTTTATGTCAGGAAAACAGTTTGAACCATACTCTGATTCGAACACTTGCCGGCATGGGATTGGTAGAGGTCAGCAGAACCTGGCATGTGGACACAGGTATATCCATTTCCTACTGCCACTCTCACAAACTTAGTGGCTTAAAACAACACAAATGGATTTTCTTTCAGTTCTGTGGGTCAGAAGTTAGAGTGCCCATAGGGCTGTGTTGCTTCTGGAAGCTTCTGGAAGCTTCAAGGGAAATTCTGATTCCTTGCCTTTCAGCTAGGAAAGGAATAATAAGGATTCCTTATTCCTACCTCTTATTCCCGTCATCAGATTTACTACTCTCTCTCTGACCCTCATTCCTCCCTTGTGGGTCCCTATAAAGACCCTTGTGATTACATTGGGCTCACCCAGGAATCCAGGATAACCTCCCCATCTCAAGATCCATAGCTCAATCATATCTGCAAAGTCCCTCTTCTCATGTAAGCTAAGTTATCCCTAGGGTCCAGAGATCAGGATGTAGACATCTCTGTGGGGCCATTACTCAGCTAGCCACACCAGGCAATCTGGTTTGTTTGTCTGTTCTCTTCAGGAAACTATCAAACTGCCCCTTTATGTCACCCCTGAGGTCACCTCAAGGGGTAAAGAGCAGTTGTGCTGTGGGTTAGATCAGATCTGGGCATGCACTCCTAGATTAGTCTTTTCAAAAATGCTTAGCCTGATCCTGCAACTCCTTGGGTCATTAAGATTTGACAGCTGGGCCCTGTGGCCTGCCTCCCGTTGCAGAAGTTTGCCATCACAATGAGTTGTAAGTTCCTACAAGATAGGGACCTGCCTTCCATTTTATTTTTATTCTGGAGAAAAAAATTGCTTCTTTACTTACATTACTTTTCTTTAATACTTACAAGCATGGGCTTTTGAGTTAGTCAGATGGCTCCATTACTGGGCATACAAAGCTTGTTAGCAAGTTAGGAAGTTATGATGATCCTTGGCTTTCCATGTCTGTAAAATGGAAACATTATGCAGCCCCGCATCAGTCAGCTGGGGCTACCCTAACAAAACACCACAGCCTGGGGGCCTTAAAAAGCAGAAATGTATTTTCTTGCACTTATGGAGGCAGGAAGTCCAAAATCGAGGCATTGGCAGAGCGGGTTACTTCTGAGGCTCTCTCTTTGGCTGGTAGATGGCCATCCCCTCACTGTGTCTTCACATGTCTTCCCTCTGTTTGTGTCCAGATTTTCTCTTCCATACAGACTCCAGTCATAGGTTATTGGAGCCCACTCTGATGACCTCATTTTTTAACATAATTACCACTTTCATGACCCCTCTCTCCAAATACAGTTGCATTTTGAGATTCTGGGAGTTAAGTCTGTAACATATAGATTTGGTTGGGGTGGGGGGGTGGGGGGGACACAAATCAGCCTATAACGAACATCCATCGCAATGAGGCACATGATGAATTAAAGCATGTAGAGAAAAGCCATTAGGATGGTGCCTGGCACTCATAACGGTTCCACAAAATGCTACTGTTGCTGCCGCTGCTATTGTTTTTAAAGGAAGTTGGCCAACACTCCCTCCCACCCCTTTCTATAACTGTTATAAAATAGTTCACATGTTTATAAATTGTTTTAAAAGCTTCCTGTGCCTTCCATTTCCTTTTGGGTTCCTACTTATTTTTATATGCATGGCCATTCCTAAATACTAAGACAGTATTGCCACTGAAAAGAGATGCATTTTCAGGCTTTTGCTCCATGGCGGTGGTATTTATATGCTATTTAAAGGAGGCTGCTTATCTTTGAAATGCTTATTACCAAGACATACCTGAGCCACCTTTCTCAGCGCAGCAATGCTGGCTTTGATTTACACTGACCACTTTTGATTTGATTCACTCATTCCATTCCCTGTAACTCCTCATTCCCTGTAAATCCAAAGTTTTATCATTCATAGAAAAACTGAGAAAATGAGTTGTTCATTTATGGACCCCAGTCACCCAGCTGGCACCAGGCATGCTGCCAGGGAAATTTTACTCCAAGGAAGAAATGAAGGACCTCACAATATGTGGGTCTAGAACATTCATCCAGTGTCCATCAAGAGACTTGGGCCAACATGGTGAGAGCAGCTTTAATCACAGTACCTCAGAACCAATGACATCCCAAATATTCATCAACAGGTCAATGGGTCACAAAAGGAACACTGCTCAACAATAGAAAGGAGCAAATTATTGACACACAACAATGTAGATGAGCTCCAGAAGCAGCAGATGCAGAGGTAAACCTACTGTGTGATTCCATTTCTGTGAAGCTTCTAGAACAATGAAAACTAATCTGTGGTGATAGAAATCAGATGAGTGGTTGACCAGGTGGGAATAGATGGCGTGATTGATGGGAAAGAAGTGGGGACACTTTTATGGATGATGGAATGTTCTATATCTTCACGGGGGACACGGACACACAGATTTGTTCATAACTCACTGAGCTCTACATTTAAAATGTATGCATTTAGTTGCCTATAAATTAAGCTTTCAAATTTTATTTAAAAACCAATCAGCAAAAAAAAAAAAAAAACAAAAAAAAAAACAACATCCTGCTCCAGGCCGTCTTCTCCAAATTCAAATTTGAGGTTATATTGACAGAGCCCTGAGGCCAGCCGACCTTTTTTGCTCTCATATTCATGTGCACTTTACCCACAAAGGGCCAGATTGGAGATGAGAAAGTGAGGCTGGGAGCTCTTGAACAGAGCTCCATGGAACATTACATATCGGAATAATGCACAAGCAACCAGGATGCCTGGAACAAATAACTTTCTGCTGATCCACTGTGAAAATTCAGCAAACTCAAAAGCCCTCTAAATTCCTCATTTCATTCCTGGAGCCTAAAATAGGTTTTCGTATTTATTTGCTGACTAACATTCTGTCCAGAGTCTTTTAAGAAAGAATTCTTATAAATTATCAGCAAATGTTCTGCCTGAGTTTTGGTACTTTAGAAAGTGAGCATTACAATTTGCTGGGAGACACTGTGCAACAGAGAATATTAACTTCTGCTATTCCCTGTTCAACATCCAGAAGAAACTGGTCACTGTGTAATACAAGATCTGCTATGTATTTACCAAGGGCCCTTAAATGATATGACTAGCAAATGGATCTAAATTCCTCATCTGTATATGGGAGATATTACCTTCTTATGCCTGTCTCATGGAGTTTTGGTGAAGAAATAAGAAGTTGGAATAACTAGAAAAGATGGGAATCTATATAATAGTATTATGGCACATTTCTTTCATGTAGGTCCATAAATGTCTACCTGAACATCAACAAAATTCCTGATTTATCTCTTCTCTATTTGTTACTACTTACTCTTACAGCAAGCCATTTTGGAGGAACCCTCTTTCTCTCTCCCACTAATAGAAATTCTCTGAATTCCCACCCCATTCTTGCTTTCACCCCAAAGGAATTGTTTTTATCTCTTCATCTGCATGGAAGACTTTGTTCATCTGCATGGAAGACAAAGTAGGAAAAGAGGAGTTCCATTGGAAGAAAGACCTAGATACCTGCCACACACCTTGAGTTGGTTTTGGTTCTCAATGGAGAGAGGGAATTGAGAGGCAGAATCTAATGGGAGTGATCCTTAAAAGTATGGAAACTCTGGGCATGTGCAGAGCTGACTGTCCCAGGAGATAAAGAATGTCACAGGATCAAGAAGACCCTTTTCCCTACCTCTAAATGCTGACATTCAGCACTTTTATTAAATCTAAAGACAGAAACGATGCCATGCACAGTGACCTTTAAATTTTTTTTTTTTTTAATTTACATCCAAATGAGTTAGCGTATAGTGCAACAATGATTTCAGGAGTAGATTCCTTAGTGCCCCTTACCCATCTAGTCCATCCCCGCTCATTGAAAGAGCCCAAATGTCCATCGATGGATGAATGGTTAAAGAAAATGTGGCACAGTGACCTTTTTAAGGCAGTAAACTTCTTTCTCTAAAAGGATTTGCAAAGAGCAGATGTAGGAACTAGAAAAAGACAGGAAAAACAAGGTGCAAGTTGCATGGCAGTTCTAGGTAAACAAGTGGGCCAGTACCACACCTGAAACATCTTTGGGGTACTCTGAGTTTTTAGGAGTGCTTGGGAGAAGGGGATGAGAGCCAGCTCTTCCATGAGTCTATGCAATCAGGACACATTTGACTATCCCTTTGACAGCCCTATCCCTCCCCTTCTCTCTTTCCTTCTCCCCTTCTCTCCCTCTTTGTTGTTCTCTTTTTCATAGTTCATTATGGTTAGTTATATTTTCTGAGCTATTTCCAGATTCATGTAACATTCCAGTTTCTCTTCTGGAACTGAGGCTGTATCATGGAAACAGGCTGTATCATGTAGAAGAGTCCTTCCACTATCACCAAACTGTGATTTTTCTGAATAGAATGGCAGAGAACATGGTTTGTGGAAGTGTAGTACATAATTGTCCAAGGTTGGGCTTATATACCCTGCATCTACTTGCCAGGGAGAATCTTTAAACCTGGTGGGGGAGGAGTAAAATGTGAAAACTGAAATCTTACATTTCCTTCCCTGTATAAAACCATAAGTTGGGTTCCAGTGCATATTTCTTCCAACTTTCATTCTGACAGGAAGTAATATAAAGGAGTGATTAAGGGCATGGACCCCCAAGCAAGTTTTGTTTGAAATCCAGTCCTCCCAGTTACTAGTTTTGTGGCCTCGCAATTAATTTTGTTATGTTCTAACTCTCCTCAGCTATAAAATGGGTGTGGTTACAATATGACTTAAGTCAGAAATTTGTAGCAAGGAGTGAAAGAATTTCCATAATGTTTGAAAGAGAGTCTGGTACATAATTTATATAATATACAATTTATTTATACAGTATAAATAAATACAATATAATGTGATTTATACAATATAAAATTTGTACAACTTAAAGAACTACAAATTAGAGCATGTATTGTATTGAAATCATTGTCTGATTATATTTCTAGTTTTCCCTATTGAGTCTATGCATCCCATGAAGACTGGACCAAATAGCACATGATAATAAATATTTGATTCATATTGGACAAATTTTAAAAATCCAACCAAGATAGGGGTGCCTGGGTGGCTCAGTCGGTTAAGCATCCAACTCTTGGTTTCAGCTCAGGTCATAGTCTCAGTTTCGTGAGATTGAGCCCCACACTGGGCTCTGCACTAACAGCACAGAGCCTGCTTGGGACTCTCTCTCTCCCTCTCTCTCTGCCCTTCCCTCGCTCACACTTTCTCTGTCCCTCCCAAAATTAATTAATTAATTTTAAAAATTTTAAAAAATCCACCTAAGATAAAAGAAAATGTTGTCAATTTCAAAACCTGTGCTATTAGAAAGAAGACATCTGACTACATTTTTAATATTTGTGCCTTTGTTCTCTCATAGACACAGCCTGTTTCTAATTCATTACTGGCTATGAAATGTGCCCATGTTTGAATGGAGCATCTGTCTCTTCATCTGAACCACGGTTCAGATGGTTGGTTCTCAGGAGGGACATGGTTGGTTCTCAGGAGGTTGGTTCTCAGGAGGGACATTTATTGCCCCACCCCCATCTACAAGTTTATTGAAATAACAGTTGTGACACACAGAGGGAATGAATCCATTATTATTTCCCAGAGACCAGGAAGGCATGTCAAGAGTGGTCTAGACACTCTCATGAATTTCTAGAGGATGGAAATTAGATGTGATTGTACTGATCCAAAGCAGAGAAAGTCTCAATCCGGACCACGTGTAAAAAAGAGTTAAAGTAGAACTGGGTCCACTTGAGCTCCCAGAGCTTCGAGTACAGAATCAGGAGGTGTGGTGTGTGCAGAGGTTGGTCAAGAAAGAAAAATTAGGGTAATTAATTAAATGACTATCCTTGCGCTTCAGGCATCTATTGCTGTCTAAGTAGTCACCCCAAACTTAGTCGTGTAAAACAACAACCTTTTAAATCTGTGCTCCAGGAATTTGGACAGAGCACAGCAGGGATGATTTGTCTCTGCTCCACAGTGTCTAAGAATATACTGGAAATATTAGGAAATGTTAAGAAAATACAGTGTCATTGGAAATTCTGGACTGGCTAGAGGTGACTTGACTGGCTGAGGCTGGGATCATCTGGAGGATTCTTCACTCACATTTAACCCTGGACTGGGGCAACTTGAGGCTGGGCTCAGCTGGGACTATTATCTGGAGCACCTACACGTGGCCTCTCCATGTGCCTTTGGCCTCCTCAATATGGCAGCCTTAGGGTATCAGATGACTTTCATGGTAGCTCCAGGATCTCAGGGTTAGTGTTCCAGAAAATAAGGTAGACATTGTATGGTCTCTTATGACCTATCCTCCAAAGTCATATAATACCACTTCTGTCTTACTGTATCGTCAAGCCCACCTGGATTCAAGAAGAGGGGATATAGGTCTCCAATTTTTGATGACAGGAAGAATTTGTGACCATGTTGGAAAACCACTCTACTTTAGAACAAGTGAATCAGCTGGTTCTTTCTCATCTCTATCAGTTGACCAGTGTCTTTCCCAAGGAAGAACCAGAAAAATGGGTTTTAAAGCAAGTGAGTATCTGTCTAGGCAGGTTTGTAACCTCTGCTATAGGAGTTTATGGCTAAGAAATAAAAGTCCGAACTATCTCTGGATCCTTACAATGTCTAATATTGTAGGGGGACTCAACAGGAAAGTTGGTGAGTAAATCACACTCAAGTATTATATCTCCTCTTTATTTTACCATTTGGGGGCCCTACAACACTGACCACATACCCTGAACTGAAGCTTGCCTGTCTACACACCCTATGTGCCTTCAAACAGTCAGCAATCGGCTCTCTCATTTAGAGGACTTCAGGGACGCAGGCCTATACACCTGCAAAGAAAACTGATGCTGGTTGCCATATTACTCACCCACTAGTTCCTATATATGAGTGTGCTTCCAAAGACTGTCAGGCATTTGAGAAAACTTCCCAAAGGAAGGATCAAAATAGATAAACAGAAGAGCTATCCACCAAGCAACCAAAGATAATTGAGGTGATAGAAATAAACTTGAAATTTTTAATTCATATTCTCAAGATTTTTTACATGGATATTAAAGCCATAAAAACCAGAACAGGCTGCTAAAAGGGGGGGGGGGGCAGGAGGTGAAGAGGAAATGATCAGTAAAAAAAGAAATTGTTTTTAAAAATTTGTAATGTGACTTCCAAACCACCTGGGTGGTTCAGTTGGTTATGCATGGGCTCAGGTCATGATCTCACTGCCCGTGAGTTCAAGCCGCATATCAGGCTCTCTCTGCTGTCAGCACAGAGTCCCACTTCAGATCCTCTGCCCCTCTCTCTCTCTCTGCCCCTCCTCTGCTCATGCTTTCTCCCTCTTTCAAAAGTAAATAAACATTTTTAAAAAGAAGAAGAAGAAATCCCAAAAAGCAAGCTAAGCAAGCAGGTCTAAAAAGAAAATGGTTCGGATTTTCAAAGAAAGAAAGTTCTAAGATATCTGAGAAGAAGAACAGAAATAATTTCAAGTCATGTTTTAAAAAATGTGTCTTCACATGTTGATAATACAGGGAAGAAGCCCCATGTCGAGTCTCCCAACAAGGAAAAAAATGTCATTTCCAACCCCAAGACAAAACTCTATGCAAGAAAAGTATTGTGAATATACAATGCAAACTAAAATATGGAATCTTTTTGTTTAAGGATGATGTTTAACATTATGTTTAAGATGAACTATATTGTCTTGACATAAGAACATTATCTTTTGAATAGCAAGTGGGTGGTGACATCAAACCTGTAAGAAGAGATTACATTTTTAGCATGCTATTTGGCTCTACAGTGAGGAATATTCATTTACCAGTTGTTCTAATATAACTATTTATTGTTTTTCTACATTTACACTCAACCCTTAAATAAAACATGAACAACCAGGTGCCTAGCTGGCTTAGTTGGTAGAGGATCCAATTCTTGATCTTGGGGTCGTGAGTTTGAGCCCCACATTGGATGTAGAGACCACTTACATAAATAAAACTTTTAAAAGTATACAATAAAAAATAATTAAAAAATAAAATGTTGGCAGCTGAAAGATGGTGATAGATTAGAATGTAAATGATTTCATGTTGACGATGTAAAAATCAAGTTATACTTAAGTAGAGGGTGGAATAAGAAGGTGGCTCCAGGCAGGAAGGTGAGCACTCTTGTCCTACCTAATATGGAATCAAGAAGTACTTCCAAAGCTAATGGAATATGAAATAGAGGAGGAAACCTTCAAAGATTTATTATCCCTAATAATAATAATAATAATAATAAAACTTTCAGACATTAGGATTGTATAAGATGTAGGGAGTAATATAAATGAGTTAAATCTTCATTTTTCAATAAATGATGTCTAAGTGAATAAATCTAGTAAGAATTATTATGATCCCTTTATTTGGCATTACAGAAATAAGAACTGGAAGAACCAAAAAGGAAAATGATATTAATAAGTGTATACTGCTGGGAGGTGGGAGGGTTGAGGCAGAGGACAGCTGTTTTTCATTAATAGACCCTGTAAGTACTACTTAGTTTTTTTAAATATGTGCTATTTAATTTTCTTAATATGGGTATAAAGTCACTAAAGTAATGCCCAGAGGAACTAACTCAAGTATCAGGGGAGAGGGAGGGGAAGGTAGAAGAGAAACAACAGTAGCTATCTCTTATCATATAGACTTTAATATTGTGCCATGCAGAGTCCTAAACCTGTTACATGTATCAGTGCATTTAATCCTGGTAATAACCCTTGACGGGGGTGCTATTATTATCTCCATTTTGAAGATGAGGAAACTGAAGCAGAGACTTGAAATAATAGCTTGCCCAAGGCCATACACCCCGTGACTGTTGCAGCTGGATTCGAACTCCGTAATTCTGGCCCTGGGTCCTTGTTCTTCACCTTTCTGCTGTATACCCTGTGGTGCCTGTGGGAATGTTGTTTCCTCACCTTTCCTAATAAGAGGTCAAGAGAGACCAAGATCTAGAGGAAGAAGCAAACTGTTTCATGGTAGCTTTGTGACAACTAAAATAACCAAAGGAAGAAATGTTAAGAAGGGTTACCTCTGGTGAGTGACAGGAGTATGGGGTAAGTGGAAGGCACAGGGAGACCAAAGATTTTTACTTCCCTTCATACCCTATTTATGGCTTGATATTTTTTTCTTTTGCAAGTTTTTATTTAAATTCCAGTTAACATACAGTGCAGTATTAGTTTCAGGTGTAGAATATAGTAATTCATCACTTACCCACAACACCCAGGGCTCATCACAAGTGCGGCCTCCTTAATACCCATCACCCAGCGTGATTTTTTTTTTTACCATAATCATCAATTCTATGTTTTAAAGTTTATTTACACAGGGCACCTGGGCGGCTCAGTCGGTTGAGCGTCCGACTTCAGCTCAGGCCATGATCTTGCGGTTTGTGGGTTCGGGCCCCACGTTGGGCTCTGTGCTGTCAGTTCGGAGCCTGAAGCTTGCTTTGGATTCTGTGTCTCCCTCTCTCTTTGTCCCTCCCCCACTCACACTCTGTCTCTGTCTCTCAAAAAATGAATAAATGTTAAAAAAATTAAAGTTTATTTACACAAAACTTACAAATTTCAGAGGACTTTTCCTTTAAAATCAGATGGAAGTAGGAAGACATTTCTGAAAACTCAGTTTATGTTTCTTCTGTCTCCCAGGATCAGAGACCATTTGTATAAATGTGTGTGATTTATGCAACCAAATGCACCCTTTGGAAATTTGATTTAAACATTTTATTACTTTAAGTGTTTGTTTCATTGGAAGGGAAATATATTAAAATTGTCCTGCCAGTACTTCTATCCAATTTAAAAGCTCCAGATAATGATTAGACTTTATCAGTCTTGTGACAGTAAAATGAAGCTATATGATCCCTGAGGCCAGGTCCTAAAACACTATACAGCTTTTGCTTATTCTCTTGGGATGCTTGCGTTCAGAGCCCTGAGCCCCCACTTAAGTGTCTAACCGCCCTGAGGCTGCCCTACTGCGAGGAAGCTCCTGCCACGTGGAGAGGCCATGTGTGAGTTTGGTCAGTGGCCCCAGCTGAGATCTCAGTCTGTGGCCCACATGAGCCACCAGTCCTGCAAGTGTGCAAGCCGTCCGATGACTTCAGCCCCTAGCCTTCGCATCTTTTCAGCTATGAAGTTAAATCCAACAATTCTACACTTCTTGTTTTACACTGACATGACTCTCAAACTGAATTTTTATTATAAATCCAGAAGAGATTTTAAAACAGATTTACTTTATAAGCAGAGTGATGAATGGCAACACTCCTAGTGTGTAGACTCTGAAATATTCATAAGGAAGATATAAAATTCATTGCCATCTCTCAAAACCTCATACACAGAGAATGGGGTTTTCTTCCACGCTGTGTGCGACTGGGGAGCACAGGGTAGTTTCTCATTTCTTATTATCTGGACATCTGTGACCCTAACAGGTCATAGCAGGAAGGGGCAGTGGTGTCAACCCCTGCTGGATGTTAGAATCACCTGCGAATGAAAAATTCCAGCAGCCAAACCACAGCCCAGCTCAGCTAACTCACCATTTCTGAAGGGGGGACTCAAGCATGAGTGTTTCATAAAACTTCCAGATGATTCCAAAGGGCAGCCAAGGCTGAGAACCAGGCCTTCCTGAGAGAGTCTGATTCAGAAGGTCTGGATTGAGCTAAGGAATCTGTATTTGTCAAACACACCCAGGTCATTCTTATGAGCAGATAATTCTTGCCAGTCACCTGCAAGGAGCTGACCATGGGGGCTCTGTGGGTGTTCACCCCTGTTTCAAGATGTGATTCAATCACTTTCAAACTGTGAACTGTAGGTAATTGTGTAACCTCACTAAGCCTTAGTTGACTCATCTGTAAAACGGAAGTATTGAAAGATTGGAAGGAAAAAGGCATATAAGGTGCTTAGTATAATATTTGACACAGAAGAACTAATTTTAAGGCGTTGACTGTTATAGGAAGGGACTTCACTGCGTACCAGGGCCTCTTTGGAAACAGCCCTACTACTGGTCCCAGAAGGTTCCAAATTGCTCACAGAAGCCTTTTCCTACCTAGAAATGAGATAGGGTGCTCCAGATAAGGCCACAACTTGCCAAGTGCTCTTTGTTTCAAATGCACACATGCCCAAGATCCCTTTCACTTCCAAATTATAGGATTTTCTCAGACATTGTTGAATAAATCCTTGCACGTTGCTGAGAGTCTAGTGTGGGTAAATATTATCATTCCAGGTAGAGGACTGAGAAAAGGAAGAGCATAGGCCATGATCTTGATCACACAGCACATTAATGGTTAATCTGGGGAGAAACTGAAAAGTGCGGAGAATGAATGCCGAGGAGGGAAGTGCGGACAGAGGGACAGGGATCTCCATTCCTGGGAGTCACCTGGAACCCACTCCTTGTCTTGGCTTCCTCCGCACAGTGTAAACACATATCCCTACTATTGTACTTTCCATACTGCATTTTGATTACATTTCTTATTCCATCAACAGCTAAGGTGCTAACTACCTTTCACCTAACACAGTCATCTGCAAAGTGAAAAATTAACCTAACTTCTTAGATAACCTCTTGCCATGTTTTTGGCTGAGAACTGTTCAGCTCCTGGGGAAGGAGGTTTTGGTTGGCTGGCTGGTGTTACTGGCTGCCCTGATCACTCCGTTCCCTCAGCTCTCTGTTTTATTGCCTAACACAGATAAAGCCAGGATGTGTTATTGGTGTCACCATGTTTTAATTCTTGATTTCCTTAATGTGGGGGGGGGGAATATCTTCCAAGCACTCATTAAAGAAATGTTCTTGGTTCAATTTGCCCTGGCTGCAGAATCAATTCATGAACGTCACCTGCTGTCCCTGCCCTGAGTCACAGAAATTGCTTAAAATAGATTGCCTGACAGATCAACTGCAGCCGGATGAGCCACACAGACGTAGCAACCAGTACTTTTTTAGTATGAAAATATCACTGCCCTGCATCCACTCACGAGTAGGGGACAGGTGCTTCCTTCCCAACCTAGAGCCCCCACGGTGGTGGCCTCCCACGTTTCCTTTGAACACATAGTCTGTTATAAGTCAGACTAACTCCTGATATTGCAAAAGTCCTATTCTTTGTCAAACAGTGGGTAGACATCTTAATTTTTAAAGTATATAATCCATGTTGCCTCTCCTCTATAACTTGATGAAGCCAGAGAAACATGGATCCTTCCAGGGATGAAAGGAACACTTCTAAATCCATACCTAAGTCTGTGAGCTGGGGTGGGGGTGGGGAGAGCTGGCTCTACTGTTTTTCTGTCCTTTTTGTCTTGAATATTTTAATGTTTAGAGGGAAGTGGTGTGTCCTGTCCCTCATGATTCCACTACCAGGTTTCCGACAGCAAGGACATCAGCTTCTGCATGTAGCACTATTGTGGACATCAAACACTATTGTAATTGTGTAATTTAAGCCAGGGTCTTACTTCCATAAGCCTAACTCAAATACATGGTCTTCACTATCTCATGTCGGAACTCAAATGATATGTGTTAACTTCCTTTTTCATCAGTGCTCCAAATGAAGAGAAGCCCCACAGCATTTGGGGACCCTACTACCTATGATGATGCATCACAAATTGGGACACTGACATGATCCTTTAGCTTGAGACTGTCCTTCTAGGTTTCATAACCAATGAAATGAGGAGATGCCTGCTTCCTACGTATATCTGGCTGCTACCTCAAATAGTATAAATTTAAAAATAAATTCAGGGTGCCTGGGCTCAGTCAGTTGAGCGTCTGACTTTGGCTCAGGTCATGATCTCACGGTTCATGGGTTTGAGCCCCATGTAGGCTCTGTGCTGACAGCTCAGAGCCTGGAGCCTGCTTCAGATTCTGTGTCTCCCTCTCTCTCTGCCCCTCCCCTGCTCATGTTCTCTCTCTCTTGTCTCTCTCTCTCAAAAGTGAGTAAACATTAAAAATAATTTTAATAAAATAAAAATAAATTCAGCACCAGTCTTCTTTGGATTCTTTATCCCATCTATTCAGCAGATAGAATAAGAGAGCGCACAAGGGAGCTGGAATTCTCTAGCATGGTTCTACAAAGGGACAGTACAAAGGGGTGATCTCCCAGCATCTTCAGCAGAGTTGATGTTAGAAACTGATGAAGTAGGAAATTCCATATATAGAAGCATTAGGGTGCTTCTAATTTGCAGCTACAGATCAGACATATACAGTTGCTCTTTGGCGTGAAGATCCTAAGTAACTACTCATGCCCACAGCATTGAGTCCAGCCCCACTGCCCAGTGTGAAGGCCAAGGGCCACCCTACCAGCCTCCTGCTCTTTACATTTCAGTTCCACAGGTGTGATCCAGACCCAAAAAATTCTCTGTCCTCTGGTCCAGCACTTCTCCCACTGTAATGTGAATGTGGGTCATCTGGGGGTCTTGTTAAGATGCAGATTCTGATTCAGCAGGTCTAGCTCAGGGCCTGAGAGCTGCAGTTCAAACCAGCTGTTCTGGACCACACTTGGGGTAAATAGGAGGCATGCACCAAGCTGTGTGGAGAGCATCTCTTCATCCAGAGGACTGACACCCATTCTGCACTTACTAGGATGAGGTGGAAGAATGAATATTTGTGAGCCACTTCAATTCTTCTTGGAAAATGATATAAATATAGCCAAGTTTCTCTCCACAATAATGGCTGAAACAGAAACACACATAATTGAAATCACCAGATCACCCCAAATAGTGTTTTTTTTTCAATATATGAAATTTATTGTCAAATTGGTTTCCATACAACACCCAGTGCTCATCCCAAAAGGTGCCTTCCTCAATACCCATCACCCTCCCTCCCACCCCCCCATCAACCCTCAGTTTGTTCTCAGTTTATAAGAGTCTCTTATGCTTTGGCTCTCTCCCACTCTAACCTCTTTTTTTTTTCCCTTCCCCTCCCCCATGGGTTTCTGTTAAGTTTCTCAGGATCCACATAAGAGTGGAAACATATGGTATCTGTCTTTCTCTGTATGGCTTATTTTCACTTAGCATCACACTCTCCAGTTCCATCCACGTTGCTACAGAGGGCCATATTTCATTCTTTCTCATTGCCACGTAGTACTCCATTGTGTATATAAACCACAATTTCTTTATCCATTCATCAGTTGATGGACATTTCGGCTCTTTCCATAATTTGGCTATTGTTGAGAGTGCTGCTATAAACATTGGGGTACAAGTGCCCCTATGCATCAGTATTCCTGTATCCCTTGGGTAAATTCCTAGCAGTGCTATTGCTGGGTCATAGGGTAGATCTAGTTTTAATTTTTTGAGGAACCTCCACACTGTTTTCCAGAGTGGCTGCACCAATTTGCATTCCCACCAACAGTGCAAGAGGGTTCCCGTTTCTCCACATCCTCTCTAGCATCTATAGTCTCCTGATTTGTTCATTTTGGCCACTCTGACTGGTGTGAGGTGATATCTGAGTGTGGTTTTGAGCAAATAGTGTTTCTGCCATTAGCATCAAACCCCTCCATCTGAGTTCTCATCTGCATACCCAGAAGGGACTGAGAGCCCCCTCACCTCCCACCCCCTTTATGGCAGAAGGGACAACTGAGGAAATAATGAAAAGCCAGGAGCCAAGAAGGAGTAGAACCTCAGGACTTCTGTTTCAAAAACTAGATTAGAGGAGTCTGTGAACTTGAGTGAGAAAAAAATTACATCCTTACTTATTTTTACTGACCACGTATGTTTAACATTTTACTTCATTATTCATGAGGCACCAAGCCATAGTAGTAGTCACAGTACCTGATTTCATCTCCAGCAGAAATACAAGATACCTTCATGCTACATTACAGAGATTGCAGATTATTTTGGGTCGCTCTCCTTTCTCATCACTACATTGAAATGGCTAACTCTTCTTATAATAAGGAAGCTTACTGGCTCTTGTTAATAAAGAAACACATATATCACTAATATCTCAATGTTTTGATAACCAGATTTCAAGAAATCTGCTTCTTTGTAATTCTTTGTTATTTATTTCATATCTTTCAATACACACTTCTGAAAAGGGGTCCATAAGGTATGAAGGCATGCATCACACAAAATGTTGAAGACCTCCAACACAATGTTGTACTGTGAAGAAATGGCAGCTGGTGCCTTTAGTATTGTCAACACTAATTAAAATAATTCTTTTAGGTCAGGAATCACAAATGTATATTCCTGCAGAGCCCAGGAATATAATACATGAGTGAAGTGGTCAGTCTAAGAACAAGAGCAGAAAGAAAGTAATATATGGCAGCTGACTCTTGACTTTGGAGTTGGGGCAGTAGAATCAAGGGGACAGTGTTAAGCTGATGAATGTATGTCCTATCTAAAGAAGGCATGCCTGATGGCTCCACAGTGACATGAGAATGCCCCAGGTTGCCAGGTCTTCAGATATTTCCGAGAGAAGCCAAAAGTCTTGGTGTTGTAGAAATCCCCCCTACAACCACAAAATACTATAATGTACATCTTGGCATTGGCAATTACTGCAGTTAACAAGAAACAAAGGGAAGAAGATACTCTGAGCAGGCCAAACAACCAGAATAAAACAGCAATCAATATCCAGCAGAAGATAGACAACATAGAAAAAATTCAGCTTTCCCTTTGCCTTAAGAATATTCATTCCAAACTCACTAAACCTCCAATTTTGTACTTATTTAAAGGAAAGGCAAAGTAGTTATCTTAACCAATGCCTGAAATGTCATAAGGAGGATTACCAGATATAGCAAGTAAAAATAGAAGTCACCCAATTAAATTGCAATTTCAGATAAGCAACAAATATATTTTTAATATATTTCCCAGGTGATATTTGAAATTATACTTCTATTTTTTTAATTACTTGTTGTTACCTGAAATTCATATTTAACTGTATCCTGTGTCCTGTATCTTACCTGGAAACTTCACTAATAAGCCAACTCCAAGTGTGATGGAGTAGTTACTATTAAAGTTAATATGTGTCATTAATATTAATAACTAGCACTGTAATTGCATTTTTGTTTTGTGTGGGTAGCGTTTTTATTGGAGTACCACAAACATTCAGGAAAGTGCACATATCATCAGTACATCTCAATGACTTTTCCCAACCAAGCACACCCAGTAACCAGCACCCTGATCAAGAAGGAGAATGCCCTTTCAGACTCTATCCCTGGCCCAAGGGGAACACCATTCCAGACTTAAACAGCATAATTTTGGGGGCACCTGGCTGACACAGTCAGTAAAGCATGCGACTCTTGATCTCACGGTCACTAGTTAGAGTCCCACATTGGAGGTAGAGGTTACTTAAAAATAAATAAATAAACTTAAAAAAAAACAGCATAAGTTAGTATGTTGTGCTTTCAAACCTTATGTAAATGGGACTGGGTTGTATTTTTAAGTTTACAGAACTCTGTGTGTGTGTGTGTGTGTGTGTGTGTGTGTGTGTGTGAGAGAGGGGGGTTGGGGGGAGAGAGATGGAGAGAATGCTTACCCCGATTATTGGCTCATTGTGTAAATCCGTGTTTTGGATACGGCAGACACTGCTGGTGCCCCACCCGTGATCCCTCATCCTCTCCATTTCAGTTCCCACCAGCCTGACTGCATTTCTCTTTCTGAAGGCTCTCCTTGGTCACTGCCCCTGGACAGGGAGTACCAGGTATTAACAGTCCTGGGTGCAGCCTTCAACCATGACCAATGGGAGTGGGTGGATAAATACTCCAGCTCCCTCTGCCCTGGGGCGAGACAAGGGAAGAAGCGTGTTCTCCAGGGCCTCCCAGAACTCCCTACCAGGAATCAGGATTGCACCCCAGTTGCCCCCTACTGTAATTTGCCCCTTGTCTTCTTTCTGTCATCTACCTCACTTTCCCCAGGCCCTAGCAATGTTTCCTACCACCACCTCCCAAATAACCTTGGTGAACTCAAATCCTTGCCTCGGGCTCTATTTCTGGGTGGAATCACATCCCCATTAGGTGAAATTACCCTCATACCCTACATTTACTTGTACCTGGTGCCGGCACCTGGCACAGCAATGCCTGATGGTGAATGTATGCTCTACACCCTGTCCTAGAGTAGACAAAGGGCTCCAGGAGCACAGCCAGCAAGTCTGGGATTTTCTTCCTTAAGGCAAAGCTGACTCCTTGTGAAGTTTGATGTGTATGAGAACAGTCTAAGCTACCACATTTTGAACACCTACCAGGCAACAGCTTACATTTGACATGAAAACTCCTGCACTAATGTTTTGGATGATTGAGAAGGCACTTCTGAGTCCTGGGCGCTCTGGGTCATGATGAGCGTCCGTGGTTATTGTTCAGTACAATCAATGAAGACTGTTCAAGACATTACTGTGTGTCTGCCCTGTCCTGGTGTGGCCTCATGTTTATTTAACTATATCTCCAGTGGCAGCTTGTTTACTTCTCATTTGTTTTCCTCACCTAAAAGTATAACTCAAGATGAGATTTCCTAGAAAAAAAATTTTTAAATATAAATTCATTTTGTGAATTTTAATTTGTGAAGATTAATAAGCCAAAGTTCACTGTATTCTGCAAAAGCATAGTATTGTCTTTTAACATGACCTAATTATTACCGTCCATTTCTGACTATAAACCAGAAAGCAGGAGTCATTTATATATCAGGGGTTTTTCCCAGGATCAAAATATTTAAAAAGTGTAGTTGAGGGGCGCCAGGGTGGCTCAGTCGGTTAAGCGTCCAACCTCAGCTCAGGTCATGATCTCACGTCTCGTGGGTTCGAGCACCGTGTCAGGCTGTGTGCCGACAGCTCAGAGCCTGGAACCTACTTCGGATTCTGTGTCTCCCTCTCTGTCTGCCCCTCCCCCTACTCATGCTCTGTCTCTCTCTCTCTCTCTTTCAAAAATAAACATTAAAAAAAAATTTTTTTAAGGGTGCCTTGGTGGCTCAGTTGGTTGAGTATCTGACTTCTGCTCAGGTCATGATCTCATGGTTCGTGGGTTCGAGCCCCATGTTGGGCTCTATGCTGACAGCTCAGAGCCTGGAGCCTGCTTCAAATTCTGTGTCTCCCTCTCTGTCTGCCCTCCCCTCCTCTGCCAACAGAGACGCTCTCTCTCTCTCTCTCTCAAAAATAAACATAAAAAAAAGTGTAGTTAAATAATGAACAGACAGCAGTGCCAAGACTTCCCCATGGGAAGAAAACCCGGGTCAGGCCCTCACCTGTTCTGAACACCGCTTGTGAATTTTATGTGCTCCCAGAGTGTTTGGGGAACACCCCGGAGGCCCATCCTTGCCCCACGTCATATGGCTGTCTTTCCTGAGATAAGAATTGGCTGTAGAAATTGTGTCAGCTCAAAAGCTTGGAACAAAACTCATGTTATGATTTTTCTAATCCTTTTTCCGTGAAATCTGTGTGAAATAACAAACATTTCTCTGAGAGGATCGTTGTATGTTTTGTGTCGTGTAACTATTATGCTGTTCCGACTGCTTCAATCGTTTTTCAAAAAGGCAAAGCACTTACAAGCCCGGGGTGTTTGTGCCTTTTAAAATGTGTCTACAATGTCAAATTCCACTGTTCATCGAGAAAACTCGTCATGGGGTGCCTGGGTGGCTCAGTCAGTTGAGCATCCAACTAGCGCAGGTCATGATCTCACAGTTCGTGGGTTTGAGCCCCAAATCAGGCTCTGTGCTGACAGCTCAGAGCCTGGAGCCTACTTCAGATTCTGTGCCTCCCTCTCTATCTGCCCCTCCCCCACTCGTGCTTGCGCTCGCTCTCTCTCTCTCTCTCTCTCTCTCTGTCTCTCTCAAAAATAAACATTAAAAAAATCATCATATATATTACATTGCATTATATACATTTATACCATATATCTCCATATATTTTATGTGTGTATATTATCCTATATATAAACAGCTGCATATAGATTTGCAGTAATCATCTACAAAAAATATATCATTTTATTGTGAACAGTTAGTTAACTTTTAACCTCCTCGAAGGAGCCAGAATTCAAGAAGATTATCACTCAACATTTGAATAAAGGAGAATGTGTTTTTTCCTCTGTTTTGGAAGTGTGATGTTTTGGGTTTTTTTTCTTTTGGCATTATGCCACTGTGAAACTAAATGAAATTATAAAAAGGAAACTAAAGCTGCATATTCAATAGAAAAAGTGTGAAATGCACTCCAGAAATAGAAAAGATGATCAAGAAATACCAAGATGAAATTTCAATTGTGAAGGATTCCTGGAGCTAGGGGAAATAGAGCCTCTGCCTTTAATTTATGGATGAGTGTGCCAGCGATGGCCTTCTGTAATCTGCACCATCTATATCATTGATTAACGAGGTCAAGGGCAGGATTACTCACTGTTGGTTTTCTCCCAGGAGCCCTGTTCTAGTCTCTTCGCCAGAGTGACTTCTCAGTCTTCCTTGCAGCCATTTTGCAGAGTGCTAAGGAAGCATTGTCTTCTCATAGGTGCCTCCCCTGCTCTGAGTTGGGAGACACCTGACAACAGATGACAGAGAGGCTCCCAGTTTGATGCAGAAGTGCTAACATGTCCCTCTCTATCAATAAATATGTTCGGGATCTGAGTCCGATGGTTGCTGACCCCCATGTAAAGAAAAAAGACCCTTCACTGAGAAGCAAAGGGAATGCCTTAGACCCCACGTCCCCCAGTCTGTGGAAAAGTGAAACATTCAGACACAGAACAATGAGCTGTGTTGGTGTTTGTTTGTTTTAACAAACCAAACTAGCTAAACAGAGGAGTTTCCAGTTTGTTTAACGGACTCTCTTGCTCCTGGAATATGTCTATACTGTGTCCATGTCTACAGTCTTTATGGCAACTCCTTTCTGCTTTGATTACTTGCCCTGAATCCTTTTAAAGCAGAATGTTTTTTTTTAATTTTTTTAACATTTATTTATTTTCAAGAGACAAAGACAGAGTGCGAGTGGGGGAGGGGCAGAGAGAGAGAAAGATACAGAACCGGAAGCAGGCTCCAGGCTCTGAGCTGTCAGCACAGAGTCCGACGTGGGGCTCGAACCCACCAACAGTGAGATCATGACCTGAGCTGAAGTCTGACACAACCGACCGAGCCACCCAGGCGCCCCTAAAGCAGAATGGTTTTTTTAATTGAGCTGTGGTCACTGCTTTTTTGTCTCCCACCTTCAGCTCTTCCCTCCTTTGGCTACCATCTCCAAAACACCTACCTAATGACTTAAAGTCATGGAGAAAAGATCTCTGTGGGAGGCAGTAATGAATCAGTGTGTGCTTTCATTGCTGCCTGCAGGGAGGCCTTGTGCCGGAGTGTGCAGGGACAGAGGCTTGAGACCCAGGCTTCCTGGGTTCAGATTGCAGCTCTTCCCCACTGCTACTTGCACCATCTTGCCCAGATTGCTGGCCATCAAGGGTGACAGTGACCCTTCTTATCAGTCACTATAGGATTGGATGACATAACCATTCCCAATGCCTGTATTTGCAGGAAGTGTCAGGTAAATATCTGCCATGGTAATGAATGGTGATCACAGGAAGGTAAGGTAGAGGTAGACAGGAGGTCATGGTCACAGCTCTCAATACAGACATCACGGACTCATCAACGATGCTCTATTAATTCCCTCCAGGGTACGGAAAGAAATTCTTCTCTGGTTTGACTACTTACTTGTCTTTTGGTCATCCTTTCTATAGAAAAAAAATTGGTTTTGCTCAGGTGTGGGCTCTGAATCTGAAGCTAAATTTGATGGTGGTCTAGTGATTGAAAGCTGTTCTGGAGGATAAATGAACCACTTTTCATCTAGAGTTGGCATTTAGGCCTGATGCAAGATGTATTTCTTGCAGCACATCTAAATGGGTAATTTGTATCGTACTTTCTTAGGTTTTAATTTTTATTGAAGTCATATATGCAAAGAGCTGAAAGAGGCAACCAATTCTAGAAAGCTTATTATGAAAGATAGCTCTCGTCCAATCCCACCAGCACCAATTTCCCACCTTTTTGAGTCAACTGTGTTTTGCTTTGGGTTTTTTTTTTTTAAGTTTATTAATTTATTTTTAGGGAGAGAGAGGGGGAGACAGAGAATCCCAAGCAGGCTCTGCGCCATCAGCACAGAGCCAGGCGTGGGGCTTGAACAAATAAACCATAGGATCATG
Organism: Panthera leo; assembly: GCF_018350215.1. Taxonomy (NCBI): domain Eukaryota; kingdom Metazoa; phylum Chordata; class Mammalia; order Carnivora; family Felidae; genus Panthera; species Panthera leo. Next base: position 44,446,764 of record NC_056681.1, read on the forward strand.
ACCTTAGCCAAAGTCAAGAGGTGGACACTGAACCAACTGAGCCACCCAGGTGCCCCAAGTCAACTGTGCGTTTTAAATGATGTACATTAGATGTGCAGCATAGTGATTGGTGGGGCATATCCTCCAGCAGCCTTTGAGAAAGGGTACACAGGAAGTAAATTTTCTGAGACAATTTAGCTTTTTATTTTTATGCTTCTCTCGCTTTTAATGAATAGTTTGGTCGGGCATAGAATTTCAGGCTAAAATCATTTTCCTCTCTAATTTTAAAAGTCGTCACTCATTGTCTTTTAGTTTTCAGTGCTTTTGTTGAGAAATAAAATGTCATTCTGGTTTTGATCCTTTGTATGTAATCCCATTACTCTCTTTCTAGTGGTTTCTAGGACCTTTCCTCTGTGCCAGCACTCTGAAAACTCATAATGATATGCCTCAGCGTACATCGTTTTTCTTTCTCTTTCTTTCTTTCTTTTTTTTTTTTTTTTTTTTTTTTTTTTGGTCCATTGTGATGAACACTCAGGAAGCCGTTTTACTCAGAAAATGCCCATCTATAACTTCTGGGAATTTTCTTTAATTACTTAATTTGATCATTTTCTCTCTCCTCTATTTTCTGGAACTTATGTTCTTCATGCCAGGTTTCCTGTTTCCATTAAGGTGAAGGAGGTACCTCACCTCACTACTGGTCTGCTTGAAGTGAGTGAGGAAGTTTATGGATTAAATGATTAAATAGCTTTTCAGTGTCCCTGTTTTCAGACCCTCCTTTCTTCCCACTTTTAGAGCTCTGCACATGGCCTAGCTGCGTGGCCCACTGTTCTGCTTTCCAGCATCCAAAATTTTGTTGCTCTGATCAGCTCTTATATACTCTTTCCCTTGGGGGTCTATCTTGTAAAAAAGAAAAAAAAAAAGCCCTTTACTATTACCTTGTCCTGTTATAACAAGAAAGAGCAAAGGTCATGGTATGTGTCCACAATCTGTGAGCTATAACTAAAAGCCCAAGTGATTTTTTTAAAGAAATTCAGAATTGATATTTGCCACATGTTTTAAGTTCATTTTCCTAATCATCATACATTGAGTCAATATTCACAACATTTTATGACCTGCTGGAAAATGGACAGTCCAGTCCCCTGTACGGCATTCCATAGATGAGCATAGATGCTAATGGGTACACAGTACAAGGGGAGAGGATGATAAAAGGGTAAATAAGGGGTGCCTGGGTGGCTCAGTCGGTTAAGTATTTGACTTCAGCCTAGGTCGTGATCTTGAGATTCATGGGTTTGAGCCCCACGTCAGGCTCTGTGCTGACAGCTCAAAGCCTGCAGCCTCCTTCAGATTCTGTGTCTCCCTCTCTCTCTGCCCCTCCCTTGCTCGTGCTCTGTCTCTCTCTTTCTCTCAAGAATAAATAAACATTAAAAAAACTTTTTAAAGGGGTAAAGAATACTTTACATTTGTTCTGAAGTGATTTCTGTGGCATGAGTCCTTTTCTTGACAACCCCATCATCTGGAACTTAGATCTGCAAATACAAAGCCTAATAAGGCAAAATCAGCACTAGAAAATACCTAAGTGTCCCTATAACAAGTGAAAGAATGTGTTCATGGAAAGAGACTGGCCTCATTACTCATTTATGGTTCTATTTAAGTCATTCTTTCATGTTATTTGAATCCTTTTCTGGTTTGACTTTGCCTGATCTTTTCTTTATAGACTGACACAGTAGTCAGGGAGAGAGGAGGCTCCAAATGTGGCCCTGTCCCTGAATCCCTTTTTCTATTGTCTTTGGTGCAGCGTGTGCCTGTCACTGGCCCGGCTGACAGCTGACGTTTGCTGTGTCCTTATTCACGTACGAGGCCAAGGGCAAAGGCAGCTAGACATGTCCTGTGGCCATGGGGTGGATGACACTTGTCTAGGGAGGCGGGAGGGAGCTATGAATGACAGCCCAGGAAGCACGTCCGACGCATCTCTCCAGACTGTCCCAGGTTCTTTGTGAGAGTCAAAATGGACTTGCTCCACAAAGCAAAGAGAAAATAGCATGCATCCCTTAAAAAGAGACTTGGAAGGGCTTACCAAGGAGAAATGACTTTTCCTCCGGGACAGAGATCCTGACCTAGCGTCTGCAGCTCCCCCCCTTGCCCGCAGCTGCTCCTCCCCATGGCCCAGCTGCGGCTCCATTGCCCTCCTTTGTCTCACCCAGGGGCTTTCTTCTCCTGCAGGAAGTCTGGGAGCAGCAGGTCAGGGCTGCCGTAGCCCCCAGCAGTGTGTCTCCTGGCCTCATCCCACAGCAGAGCCATTGTATCCTTAGAGGGACATTGCCCAACTGCCAAGAATAATGTTTTCTCTAGATAAATATGCAAATCGATGTTTTAAAAATTCTGATGAAACCAGGAGTCAGGTGCCGACAAGGACAGGCATGTAATAGAGGTGAGAGAAGAGGGTAGCAGACTGGGCTTTTCCAGGCTCCTTCTGAAGGGCACCCGCTGCCCAGGCCTGGGGCTCATTGTATACAGGAGCATGGGCTGCAGCAGACACTAGAGCATTGACAAGGACACAGAGTAGGTTGCTCTAACGTCCCCTTGGCATAAGGGATGCTAAGGCTGGTGGGTTCCTGGGAGACATGGGTCTTTGAGTCAGCTTTGCTGAGCCTTCCCCACACTGCCCAGCAGCCTGGAACACGTCCCCCCGACCTTCCCTCTCTCCTTCACAGGGGTCACTCCTACCTTCGCCCTGACTCCCTCCCCGTTTTCTCACATGAGTGTCTCCCCCTCACAGAATTGTTGCAGGTTTAATCCTACCTTGGAATCTGCCTTTCAGAAGATCCAGACTAATATGCCCAAAGGCCTTCAGTAAATTTATATCACCGGACAGATTGACTGGGACCAGCACGGGAGACAGAAATACTTGGTTGTATTTCCAGCTTATCACTGGCCAGAGCCACCAGGAGCTAGGCTTTCTCCTTTGTGCTGTGGAATAGCCTGTTTCTTACTGTCTTTTCCCCCTTTCCTTCAGGTTGTGGCTCTTTCCTCGTGGTGTCTGCTGAGGGATTCGATTTACTACACGCTGTCTGTGGTCGCGCTCATCGTGGTAAGTGTGGGATGCACACCTCACCTGAGACCCTTGCTGTTTCTCTTCCTCGTCCTTCTCACCACTCGGGGTTATATGCAGCTCCTCCGCATGGAGTAAGTTCAAGGTCTCTGGTGATGAATGAGCGAATGGATGTCTATGCATGGAGGTGGCTTTTCTTTTTTCCAGCTACTTTGATCACCCAGAACCCCAGCATGATAGTTTGGTGCTCACAACAAGAGATTTGACTGACTCTGGTTATCTGGTTCCATGAGAGTCCTCTGCTGTTTCCCTGTGATCCCCTGACCACTGCCTCTCACTTTCTCATGGTCTCCTCTGTAACTCTCTTCAGCGTCAGTGTCTCTGGGTTTGGACCTTACTTCTGCCTCTCTGTATGCTCTCCCCCAGGACAGTGCCCACGGTCATTACCACCTTTGTGCAGACACCTTCACACTATTTTCTTGGCAATGGCATCTCTCAAAGGTCCAGTCACGGATAAGCCACTCTGTACTGGATATCTTCTGTCCCAAACCCAACATGTCTCTAAACTTAGGATGACTTCCCCAAGACAGGACCCCCTTTCTAGTATTTCAGCCCCTATTTCTCTCTTAGCCACCCAACCTGAGAATGACTTTAAGTTGACCTTTCTCCCAATTCCACCATATACCCATTTGGCTTAATTGTAGATTTTCATCTTGTAAAAATGTCCTCAGTATGTCCCTTCATAGCCCATTTTACTTGAGGCTCTTTATGTCTTTGGCCTGAACTGACACAGCCCATTGCAGGTCAGTCTTAAAACTAGTAACATCGCTGCCAGCCCCCCTCCTTCACCCCCAGGCAGTCCTCAGAGCTGCCTGTACATGCCAGTCCCTTGTGACTCCATGTCACCTGTGGGGACAAATCCAGACCCCTTAGCTTGAGTCATCCGGAAGAAAGGGGGCAAATCAGAAAGACCTGAAATGGAAGCTAGGACATCTGACTTCTAATTGTGGTCCTCTCCCTTCTTGCTAGCTCTAATGACCTTGGAGAAATCAAAGTCTCTTCAAGTCTGAGTTTTCTTACCTACAGAACAGGAATAGATCCACTGAAGGGTTTACTCACCTGTCTACAAAGCACTTCCCTGTAGGTTATTTAATTGTAAATATCTCTACAATTAAGCTAAAAGTGATGTTTAATACAAGGCTTTCTACAAGGAACAAGTAGATATTTCAGCCAACAGCAGTTCCTGACAGTGAAGATCTTGGGTTTACAACCTCTTTCCAAGGGCCGTTAACCATCGGGAGGGTAAAGATCTGACCAAGAGTAGAGAGTTCTTTTACACCGCATTGGAATTAAAGACATGCCTCTTCTGTTGAACTTTCAGTTGGTAGACTTAAAGACATGTGTGGATTCTGTGTTCTCATTCTCAGTTATTACCTGTGAGGAAGGTATGATCACCCCAAATCTAGAAGATTCTGCTGTTCACACAGCCCAGACTTCTCAAACACTCGTTTCAGTGAGCTTTGAGCTTTGTCCTGCAACGTAGGAACCCACATTGATCATGTGTGCCATTTGCTCAACCTGCCTGTAGGGTAATTTAGGACGGGTTTTGAAAGTTACTGTTTTCAAGAGACATGGCTTGGAGATAGCGCAAATGAATGCAACTCTGTATTTTGCTGCATTTCAGAAAGAGAAGACCATTCCCAGAAAGGCGAGGTGATGAGACAGAAAGTACAGGCTGAGATTTCCCCAGGGCACAGACTTGGCATGTGCACTCCTGACAGTGAATTGCCCACACTGGCTTCTTTCTCTGTTCTCAGTACAGACACCTCCTGGACTCGATGGGAAGTAACTTGTCTTCAGTCAGATTTATCGGGACATGCCCATGATTTTTTTTTTTTTTTAATATAATTGTTGCTAATGATGTGTAAAGATGTAAAGCGGTTTTGCTTCTTTGGGCTGCGGGTGATGCCCACCCGAGTAGGGTCTTTGGGCCAACCAGTCATCTGCCTCATGCGTGGCTGTGAATCACAGAGCTGAGCCAGCTGAAATACCCAGGCTGCCGCAGCTCTGTATTTTCCTCAGATGGCTGGCCGCAAGGTGTAAAAGGCAGTGATTCTCTGCTATTCCCTGAAGGTCTATACTGTGTGTTTACAGACCAGATGTCAAGGCTGGAGTTTTCCAATTTGAGAAAAATTACATTTCTCCACTGTTAGAAAGTAATGGCAGAGATAAAGCTTGAGTCCTCAGCGTTTAGTCTTGGCTCTTCTGACTTTTACTGGTGTCCTGCCAACTTCAGTGCACCCTGGAAACACCCAACATTCTTATCTAAAAGGTGTAACTCTGAGATTTCAATCCAGTAGGTTCTGGAGGAGAGCCCAGGAAGTTGTATGTTGGCCACAATCTTCTCTGCCCCTCAGGTGATTCTGATGCATGCTCACCTCAGAAACTCAACTTCAGATGCGGTTGGACACCATTTCCTTGAGATAAGTCCTCTGCTGCCTGGCAGTGATCGTTTCCAGAGGAGATGTTGAGATTCTCAAACACAAGACATCGTGGCAGCCCACTTGTCTAGATTTCTGACTGCTGTTCATTTTTGGGGTCATTTTCACATAAGTCTTAAAACTGGTGTAAGGAGTAGAACAGTCATACATAGAAGCATGGCATTTAGCAGAAAGGGTTTCTCAGTGTCCCCAAATCTATTCCATGGCCCAGCCCCAGGCTACTGCTCACACCCGCTGTTTTTATCAGGGTTTCCTGTTCTCCTTTTTCTATGTTTCCCCCAATGTCATGGTAACAAAATCACTTTCCTTCTGGCCTTCTTTATATAATATGGGGTTCCCTATGGGACCCTGCAGTGGACACTTAAAATTCCTGTATTTAAAAGCCTTCCTCCTATCCACAAATAATTGCCAACCATCCGAACAATTTATTTTAACTATTAGGGTTTTTTTTTAACCTTCTACCCACTCTTTATGGTTCTGAAATGTTCAGAAGACAGATCTCCTGGTCCCCTGGGGGGATGCAATAAAGAGCTCATTCACCCAGAGGGCAAGTCTGGACTAAGTGGGACCAGATGGCTATTTCTATGTACATCCCAGTGAGAGGCTTTACAGACCCCCATTCAGAGGAGCCCCAAGGACAAACTGTGGGGCCCTGGATCCAGACAACAGGAGAGACAGCTTCCACAGGGACGTTTGTGCCGCTGGACCAGGAGAGTGCAGACAGTCATGATTACCTGGGTCTGAAGCAGCTGAAATGGAAGCTGGCTTGAGAGATGGATAAGACCAACAAGCAAACACATAGGAACAAGACAAGCATGTACACACTGAAACCAACAGGGCTTAAGACAGTTAACTAAGAGGGATGTCTGGGTGGCTCAGTCGGTTGAGCGTCTGACTTTGGCTCAGGTCATAATATCGCGGTGAGTGAGTTTGAATCCCGCATTGGGCTCTGTGCGGACAGCTCAGAGGATGGAGCCTGCTTCAGATTCTGTGTCTCCCTCTCTCTCTGCCCCTTCCCCACTTGCTCTCCTTTTCTCTCAAAAATAAATAAACATTAAAAAAAAAAAAAAGACAGTTAACTTAGAGACCAGGGACTCGGTTCACTTGGATATTTGGGTTCCATCTACCTTGGCTCTGTGCTATTTTCTGCTTGGCTTGTTGTTGTCTTGAAGGGAGAAAGCAGAAGAAATTAAGAATGTGTTACTGTCAATGGCAGTTATAGTATCAGAAACATTCAGTGTGTGTCTGTCTGCCTTTCCCGCCCCATCAGGCGACTCTCTCTAGCCCTGGTGACATTCCACATAGAGAAGCCTCAGGCCCTGGGGAAGCCGCACAAGGCCCAGAGGCTCACCCCATGATTTGAGTCTGTCTCTGCAAGAGAAGTGTCCCCTCTTAGGTTCTGAAAGCATTCTGGGTTCTTGGAGCATGTCCTTATGTGCATCTGCAAACTCTTACAGACGTCTTGCTGCATCTGTCCCACGCCGGTGACCCACCCCCAACTGACGTCCATCAGCAGCGCAGCTCTGCCTGGCCCTACTTTCTCCCAGTTCCAGTGGGCCCCACCCATCCCTTTTATTGAAATGTTACTGTAATTTACATAATCGTGTAATTTACATAAATGCAAATGATTCATTACATCCTCCGTCTAACAGCTGCCCTAAAAAGGAATACTTTATTTTTACCCTTCGTCTCTGCTTTGAGATTGCAGATTGTGGGCATTAAGAGAAGGGAAACCTCTTGGGAGAGCGGATAGGCCTCAGAGACAGGTTCTAGATCACTTCATTGGCTCACAAATCCAGACTCAGGAGGCCACCTACCTGGAGAAGGGCCCGGTAAGAACTTGGCAGCAGCTGGGGGGGCCCTTGGGGCAACTGAGCATGGGCATGTGGGGTGAGGCCCATCCGAGGTAACGCTTCCCTCTCTTCTGACTGCAATCCCCCTCCCAAGGGGATTTTGTGGGGACACAGAGAGACCACTTAGCTGACCCAGCTGCCAGAGATGGCCTGGGAAGCACTGTCCAGGAGTGTAGCCACGGGCCACAGGTGGTTCTTGAGCTCTTGGAATGCAATTAAGGAGACCAAGGAACTGAATTTTAACTTCAATCAATTTAAATGTATGTAGCCACATGAGGCTAGTGCTTATCATACCAGGTAGCACAGTTGTAGAGAGCAAATCCATCCATAGAAAATATATGCACATTCTCACAGGCATTCCTAAGTTTTTTCTTTTTAAATCTAAGTTTATTTATTATTTTGAGAGAGACAGAGCGAGTGGGGCAGGGTCAGAGAGCAAGGGAGAGAGCGATTCCCAACCAGGCTCCTCAGTATCAACACAGAGCCCAATGCAGGGCTCGAACCCATGAACCATAAAATCAAGACCTGAGCCAAAACCAAGAGTCAGACGCTTGACCAACTGAGCCACCCAGGCTCCCCCTTCCCTAAGTTTTAACAAGCATAGACTCAATACTGCAAGACCGAGTGCTGGGTCTGTCAATGAAGGATTTCTAGTTCAGTACTCACGACTATGCAGGCCAGCAAATTACATGGGTCCCATTTTACATATGGCAAAACTGAGGCTCCAGAAATTCAGGGACTTGCCCAGGGTCAGGGAGCAGCAATAGCTCAGGTTTGCCAGAGGAGGTGTCTAAGATGGTACATCTGTGCCTCCCTAGAAAAGAATTTGGATTTCCCCTCCAATCAAATCTGCCTTTTCATCTTGAAATCATCCTGTTTTCCCTCACCCACCATGCAGTCCACCATTAGAGAGTAAGTATGTGCTGGCTGTGCTTTCTTCCTATTTTTAGACTGAAGGGAATAGCTTGTGCCTTCCTTCTCCTGGAATTCCTTCCTTAAGACAGCTGACTGTAATTGATCCAGAATCTTCTTATGTTGCCCTATCTGTGAGAGAAAAGACATGTCAGAGTCATGTTGATGACTGTCCTTTCCCCCTACCCCTCCACTGGCTTCCAGGGCCCTGCCCCTCTGGCTCACGGCCTCTCCTTCCTGGCCCCCTTCTTGCAAGGAACTCCTGCTTCTTCTCTCTCCAGTTCAGCAACACTGAAGCTCTTATGCTCATGGTACCCCTGTTACGTCTCAGCTCCCCTTCTAGCAAAGTGAGAAATAACCATGGTAGCTGGAAGATTCTCCCAGGGAATGAATGTGAGAAATTTTAAGTTCTTTAAACAAATCAACAATGATCATACAAAGTGTGGCCTGTGTCATTATCCCCGCCCCTGAGAGGAGGAGGGGCCTGCTCTAAATGATGTCGGGGTACACCAGGAAGCCGCGTCTTCCTTGGGTCTGCTCCAGGAGCAGGGAAGTGGGTCAGCCAGACTGTGGGATGCACAGAGGACCCCCTTCTCTTTCATAAGGAAGACAACTTGGAAGTTGTAGTTAACGTGTCTCTGGTTTCGCACTGCCCAGCAAACCAACCTTTTTGATTTAGCAAACTATCCTCCCCATATCCTAAATCTGTCCCTGTATCCATTTTCCTTTCCCTGGTATCCTGTCTCTGCATACTTCAAGCCCTGCTCATAGTGCAAGTCCTGCTCAAGCCCTGCCTTTAGATAGTCTTTATTTCCTACCCTCCTTCAGCTCCCACCACTGTCATCCACCTGCTAGAGATCCTGACATCGAAACTCCTGTTTAACCTTCAAGTGTAAACCATATCAGTGCATAACAGCAGCTTTCCAGTGCATTCCATCAGATTCCTTCCCTCAGAAGGCCTTCCCTCAGATGGCCTCGCCTAAGCCATCTGCACCCTAAGTCCCCAGAGCTGAGGAAGTCAAAACTCCATTTGGGCACATCTCCCAAGGGCGTCTCCATTCTGTTGAGTGACAAGTCGGGGCGGCAGGGGCAGCTTCCGTTTCCATCTAGGGGGGAAAGATTTTTCAAGGTTTTAGTCTCTTGAAAGACAACAGTGGTGTTGATTTTCTCCTATTACGTGTGCTGCTGAACATCCTAATGGTGCCAGTGATTGTAACACAAGCTACGGAAATCTCAGGCTCTTCAGTGCGGCTGCTTCTGCTCCATGGCTACAGCTTGTAGTAAGCCAATCCATGGACTGACATGCAGTGTGGGGACAGCCACCTGCCTCTCTGCTCAGAAGCCAGCCAGGCTGTCTGCTGTCCACACACCTGGGCGATTCCTGGCCCGTGTTTTCCCTGCTTGAGGGTGCCACATCCTTAGCAGTTCCCTGGGATGTTCTGTCATCCAGGGATTCACCTGCCTGCTGTAAGCCTATCTCTCTTAGAAGAACTCTAGAGCAGATACCAGGACTGAAAGCTGGTTTCCATGGTACCCAACTGTTTCTCTGAGGCCTGAAGGAAAAGAGAGGTTTTTTTTTTCTTCAAAATCACTCTTGCGTGTGTGTGTTCACATTTAGCTCGTCTGTGGAACACGTGGAAAGCTTAAGGGTGAAGCCAAAGGTAGCTTTGGATGAATCACATTGGAGTCAGAGAGCAGGTCTGCTGACCAGCCGTGTGCAGCAAACCTGGGGCTCAGGTGCCACTTAGCACCACCCGTGTGTGGTCACTGGGGGTGGCCGCAGTGTCTGGCACAAACACAACCAGAAAAGCACAAAGATCTGCTTCCCATCCCAAGCAAGGCTCATTTTCAGAAACCTGACCAGGATAAAGGTCAGGTTCCAAAGGCCACACAGCAGGACTCTCGACTGCAACACGGGATTTGAGTGGTGGCATGAGCTTGAGGGACCTGCCTGTCCCCACCTCAGAATGTGTCCTGCCTCCCCAACGTTGGCTGAAGATTCCTTTAGGAAGCTGTCTGTTTTGAGGTGCTTACCCTCCTACCAGGAAGTTTCATGGAGCCTTGAAATGGACTTGATCTGACTTCCTTCCAACCCCACTCACTGCCTTGGCAGAATGGACAGGCAGAGGGTAGGACGTGAGCACCACCTAGTGGTGAATGGGTGGGAGTGGGGGTGTGATTTCCTGTTTCAGACAGGTACCTATATAAACGATCTCGGGGGTTTTTTTCTACCCTAGTAATGCCGCTGTAAGGGGCCAAGGCAGTGGTTTCGTCTTCTTTTAGCCATGGAAAGAGTGTGGAAATACAGAGGGATATTCAACATTTGCCTTAAGAAAAATAGAATAGACTAAAATAAAATAAAATAAAACTGTTAGGAGTAACAAATCCATTCCCTGGAACCATCAGCAATGTCGAGTGGGAGAGTTGTCTGTCCTTGTCATTTTAAGTTTCCAGACAGAGCGACTCCAGCGCTGCGTCAGGGTGGTCCAGTGCCATACTGTCCCACAGGAACATTCTGTGAACAGTGCCAGTTTCCTCGTTTTCAGCCCTCTCAGTGTGTGATGATCAGTGGCTCAACCTCATCCAGAGGCCACCAACAAGGCTCAGAGACATAACTCGCCGTCCGCCTCCTTTCCTGTTTCCTCGTAGGTTTTCTTAAAGGCCTGACTTTTATTTCCTTTTATCTATTTTGCTATTTTTTTTTTTTTAGTCCTCTCATTTTCCCACCCAATCTTCTTAAAGAAGTTGATTAAAACCCAGACTGTGTTTGCTCATTAGCCACAGGGTAGCTAAGGGCTCCTGGCTGTCAGTGGTCAGTGATGGGATATCCCTCACCAGTTACTTGGAGTCTTCCAGGTCACCACCATTTGTCAGAATTTGTAGGGAGGCCATGGACATTTCGCTTTCCTGGCCTGCCTCCCTCAAGCACATTCCCACCCCCAACTTCCCTGGCCACAGCCACTGCCTTAACGTCGGATTCATGATGCTCCTTAATTGTGTATCTAGTTCAGAACCCACTCTTCCCTGATTCATTGTGTCCTGTGTAAATTCCATTCTCATTTTGTACAATTCAGCCTATTCTGATTTTTCCCCATTGTTATGATCACTGAGATAATCAATCACTAGAGGCATACTGATCTATGCCCCCACCTGTCTGTCACATGGCATAGAATAAGGGCTTCTTTTATATTATAGCTGCTTTTATATTATACAGTATCGCCTGCCTTCCCTGATACGCGAAAATTAAATTGGCACTTTAATAAACTCTTTACCAGTGTCTCGTGCTCTCTTAAGTGACGATGAATTGATTGCTCCAGCGTGCTACTCGAGACTGATACTGAATTAACTTCAATTAATAGAAACGTTTTCCATCTTCAATCATTTGTTCTGTTCCATGATTTCTCAACAATAATTTTTTTTTTAAGCTGGTGATTATACAAAAGGGTCTGGGAGCCTTCCAAGGGATGGATTGCATACCATCCAGCCTAGATCACGGGATGGTTTCCTTTATTTCTTTAATTCTCTTCCCATTCTGGTTTGACATTTCCATGCAAATGTCAACCTGTTGAATCCCATAACAAGAGTCACAAAGCTGCTGAAGACAACATCTTTGTCAATGTCTTGTCAGGAAGTGTGAGTACAAATAAGTGAGGACCCTTTCTTTTCCTCTTGTCTTTACGCCTTTGGGATAATTGGAGAGAGGTCTTTTCATGTGCCTTCTGAGCCATACCTGCTCGTCTGTGTCCCTCCCCTGCTTGTCTCTGCCTCTCTCTCGCAACATATGGTTATTCTGATCTCTGGGGACCGAAGCGATGCCTGTGTCATTTGTTGACTTTACCAAATCTGTGCAGTACTGACACTTTGAACCCAGATGTTTCTTCTGCCTTAGAGTCTCCAGAGGGCCACCTGCTCAGAGATGATCATACCCAGAGCAATCGTATCTGGTGAAGGTGGAAAGTGCAAGCTATGAAGCAACGCTCAGCTTCCTGCTTGACTAAAATATAGGCGTTCCCACTCGTTTTCAACAGTGCACCGTTTGGGCACATAAATGTGTCATGGAAAGAAGATTTAAGAGCCAGGCCCGAGTTCTAGAACAAACTCTGTGAACCCTCAAGAAAATTCCTTGTGTTCTCTGTGGCTCCGTTTCCCCATATAGAATCAAAGGGCCAAAATTATACCACTTCTTCCCCTAAAGCGAGAAGTGATTTGGAATGATATATGAGCTAGGGCTTAAATGAATTCAATTTTTGTTGTGTATTCCTTTTGGATACTATCTGATCGGGGCGAAATCTCCATTTGGTTCTTGTATGTCTTCCAGCTGCCTCTGACTCCTGCTTATCTCCTTTAGCAAAAGGGCAGGCCCATGGCCCAGGGCACGGGCAGCCCACAGTGCCCTGCTGAGACTTTCAATCACTGTTGTCAGCACATTTATTTTTCACCCTCTGCACACTGGTGGCAAGTGAAGCTGGTTCTCTACTTCTGGTTGTGATGCAGAGGTTCCTTTGAAAGTAAATTCTTTTAGGGAAACAAACAAAACAAACAAAATAGGTCCACTTAAAAAATATTGAGTACATAGAAGTCTGCATGCTTGCCTAAAAGCTTAAAGGTACTACAGAGTGCACAGGCACATGCAGACGTCTTACAGGTGGCCCACAAGTGGCTAATGCTTGCAAGCACCTGCCAGGCTTCCCCCATCCCCTTCTGGATCTAAAATTCTACAGTGCGGCTTGCTCTGCACAGCAGGGGGTCATGCGTTCCTCTCACTGCACTGTTGGACAGTAATGCGTTCCTCTCACTGCACTGTTGGACTGCACTGTTGGACAGAATTGTTGGACAGAAATTCCTCTCACTGCACTGTTGGACAGACCAAGGATGGTCTGCTGCTTCTCTCCTCCTCAACGTGCCACCCCCATCCTCCAACACCACCTCCTGCCACTAACATTAGCCACACATGAAACCAGCACAGAGGGAAACTTATCTGCAGATTCGTCGTGTTCCAGGCCAGCCCCAGCCTGATTCCCACCAAACCAGCTACATGGGTTGGAAGACGTGCAGTCATAAAGCATGCGTATGCGTGCAGACATTGCATATGTGTGTATGTCTAATTGTCCTTTTTTCTTTTTCTTTCTTTTTTTTTTTTACAGTTCATTTATGACGAACAAGTTTCCTGGTAAGTACCTCTTTTTCCCCTCCAATTTCTCCTTGCTGTGTTACAGACCAAATATATTGAAGACCAGAGTCAGGGTTTAGGAAAGAAAGGGGGAATGTCATGGCAGCTTAGAACAACTAGCATTTCTTGGGACCCATTTGACCGCAACAAAGAAACTAAATTAGCTCTCACAGAGCAGAGACCGTTTCCCTTGGGCTAGGACGGTGGCCTTCCATTGGGGATGCTAATACTTCACTGTCTTTATCGGCCAGGTTAGATGGCATGACTTAGCTGTGCCTTTCTGCAGTTAGCCATTTGCTAGGTCGTGGTTAAGATTTGACTAATCTTTTCAAATTGCGTCCAAACCACGTTGGCATATTCAAATACCATGTCAATCTTAGGAAATGGAGATGGAGTCACTTCCATTATCCTTAACCCACTAAAGTTCTGCCTGACATTCAAGATGATCTTAGACCGATGAAAAATCAGTGATTTTTTTTTTGATGGATACAAAACTTAAACCAAATTAAATATATGGGAACATGTGCATTTAGGCCAACTATCCAAATCCCCATTTTTCAGGTGGGTTCTAAACAAGTCAAATATGTTTGGAATAGAAATAGAAATTGGATATGTTGTGCATTCCTGTTATGTTTTTCAAACATTTGATCTGTAGATATAGAGGAATGTGAAATAGCATTTTAGGGATAGATAAGTGTGGCACTGTAGGAAGGTAGGTAAACAATTTCCATGATACTATTTTTTTAAGTTTATTAGTATTTGAGACAGAGAGAGAGAGAGAGAGAGAATCCAAAGCAGGCTCCAGGCTCTGAGCTGTCAGCACAGAGCCCGATGCGGGGCTCAAACTCATGAATCACGAGATCATGACCTGAGCCAAAGTCAGATGCTTAACTGACTGAGCCACCCAGGCACCCCTCATGATATTATTTAAAGCTAAGAATGAGCCTTCGGCAAAATGAGCCTTCAACTGGCCCTTTGTCCGAGTGACATTTCTTTGTCTTAGGCTATCTCTGATATTCAGAATTTGGGCGTTGCAGAGGAACTTGTCTCATTGATGGTAAATGTTATTCATCAGGCCAGGGTCTTAAGTATACTTTTGCCAACTCTCCCTCTCATCTGTTCAGGAGGGGCGAGGAAAAGACAGCTAGGGAAACTTGTTTTAAGACACGTAATCTTTATATCAACCCATAAAAAATAAGGAGGTCTTCTTTGGGAAACTGTGATGAGCAGGCTAACTGGGATTAAGATGTCTCAGGTCAGAGGTCAGAAGCCAGGGAGAACCGCCTCATGGGATCCACCTGGATGTAGTGGCCAAGTAGAGTGGTGACCTCTTCCCCCCATGTCCTTAAGTGCAGAACAAGAAAACTTGCAAAAATATTCTCAAACTGATGGCACATTTAGCATGACCACCACTTTGCCTTAGCAAACAGTAGGTGCTTAAGAGTTGCTCAATGTTGCTGCTCTTAGCTAACAATGCTTCTATACAGACAAGTTACGATCACAGTTGATCTCAGCAATTTTCCTGCTGTTTTGTGTGTGTGTGTGTGTGTGTGTGTGTGTGTTCTGTCTGTGCAGAAACCTTAAGAAAGGATATCCATGGGTGGTTTACTGTTGGTTTTTCTTAAGTAGAGCTCTCTTTCTACACCTGCCTGGTTTTGCTGGCAAAGGCAGGCTTTGTGACCAGCCAGTTTCGGTCCTTACCCTCAGAATGTCTTTTAGGATACAGTACCTGGGTGGCTCAGTCAGTTAAGCATTCAACTCTTGATTTCCATTTAGGTCATGATCTCATGATTTGTGAGTTCAAGCCCCGTGTTGGGCTCTGCACGGACAGCACGAAGCCTGCTTGGGATTCTCTATCTCTCCCTCTCTCTCTGCCCCTCCCCTCAAAAATAAATAAGCACTTTTTTAAAGTGTCTTTTAGGATATTTCAGGTGGTATGGAGCAAGAAAGGGAGAGACCATTTCCTCTGCATTCAAAGGTCAAATCTCCTACAGATGTTAGGAGGTTAGAACCCTGGGCCTGCTCCAAAGAGCCAGATTCTGAGGTCCTCAGATCCCCAGCTTCAGCACCAATGCTCCCACATGAGTAAAGAGATAGGAAGGCCATGGATGAATGAGGTGCAAATTTCCCAGCATGCTTTGTTCCAGCTGGAGCTGGGTTAGAATCACAACTCGTGCACAGGAGTAGTTGCAGGGAAGAACAAGGAAGCTCATGGCATCAGAGCATCGTTCCCAGACTGCCACCTGTTACATAATGACTGCTATTATGTGGATGGGCTGACAGAGGACATTTTTCATTCGAGTGAGGCTGAGAAATTGAAGTCTACACCACGGACCCGTAACTGCTTCTAGACTTCCAGGGATCTCAGCTCCTGGTTTAAATATAAAGTATATTGAACTTTAAGGTGTTTTTCACCGCCCACCAGAAATACTGGGTATTTTTCATACCCAGCCAAATACAAGCATTGGTTTTGCTGAAAGGGTGTGTCTAGGAGCTGATTTCTGATTTCTCAGTTAACACCGGCTGCTTCAACCTGTACAAATTAGACCACAATAATATTTCAGCATTACTAAATGATAAATTCCATTCCTTGTTGTAGAACATTCCATCATGTCCTAGTGATTTCAGGGGAGGTAACCAATTCATCCCAAATCCTCAAAAGGAAACTCATTTCAGTTGTGTTTATTTTGAAACAAGAGTACCCTTTTTTTTTTAATTTTTCTTAATGTTTATTCATTTTTGAGAGATGAGAGAGACAGAGCATGAGCAGGGGAGGGGCAGAGAGAGAGGGAGACATAAAATCCAAAGCAGGCTCCAGGCTCTGAGCTATCAGCACAGAGCCTGACGCGGGGGTCAGAGCCATGAACCGTGAGATCATGACCTGAGCTGAAGTCGGACGCTTAACCGACTGAGCCACCCAGGCTCCCTGAAACAAGAGTACTCTTTATGAGCCTTGTCAAATACAAATACACAAAGGCAAAGCTTCCCTGTTGTACACGGCTTTCCTGCTCCTGGATCAGTGTCTGCAGCAGGTCACAATCAGACAAGAAGTAGCAAGCAGAAGGTTTTTAGTAGCAGAAAGCCAGCTAAAGCGTGTTGAAGAAATAGTGATTTATTTTTCTTGCATAACAAGCGCCCCAGATGGTGGTGGTACGAGATGGCTCCGCATTTCTCTCAGCCTTTCCTAATGGTCAAGAAGGCTATTGCAGTTCCAGGCATCAGGTCGGACTGACAGCAAGAAGGAGGAAGAAGGAAGACTCTTTTCCACCTTACATCTCTTCGGTCCCAACTGGGTCTACCTTGACCAACAAGTGGCCAGGCAGGATAGAATTACAACTCTAGACTAATCATTATTACTTCTTAAAATATTTTATTTATTTATTTTTGAGAGAGAGAGAGACGCATGCACATGCCTGCGGGAGAGACTCCAAGCTGTCAGCACAGAGCCCAACGCGGGGCTCAATCTCACAAGAACCAAACCATGAGATCATGACCTGAGCCAAACTCAAGAGTCAGACGCTTAATCAACTGAGCCACCCAGGCTCCCCTAGACCAATCATTATTTATCCTGGAGGTAGGACCACCCTCCTTCAGATCCAGTAGTCCCCACTTGCTGTCTCAATTCGTAGGGTTCTATAGTTCTATTAGCAAGCCAGAGGCAGGGTGCTCTTCATATGTTTGGTGCTTCTCAGTTAGAGAACTACCCCTAAAGATTACAGTTAAAATAGAAAGTATCAGAGATCCACCGGTTAAGATGCATTGTATCAACCTGAATCCATAATGACAGCTCAGTGAGGCCCACAATATTGCCAGAAGGAATTTGGAATATGTCTTCAGTGAGTCTGAAGTCCTGATAAGAAAACAAAAGGATTCAGGTTGATATTCTTGTTTCTTCTTTGAGCCTCAAGCTGTAACTTTGGGAGAGAAAGGAGAGCCAGGGGACGTGACTTGGAGAATATCTACATGTGGAGCATTTGGGACCAGCATTCACTGTTCTGGACCATAAGAAAGCAGGGCCTCACCCTCTGGGTGAGAACAGGGAGTAACAGGGAATAACCCTCCCAATACAGGAAAGAATGATCTTTGGCAGGAGAACCAGGGGCCAGTTGAAGGCGGTTCAAATTGGAAGTTTGTGGGAAAGGAAGAAACAAACCAAGATCCTGCCACAAGACCAGGTCCTCAGAGGACAGTGGATAAGCTGCAGTCAGGAGAGGCAGATGGAGAAGTGTCCCCAGGGGGAAGCCAGGGGACAAGAGCCTTGTGACCTTAGAGGTCTGCATGTGGACTCTGTCCAATTCCACAACTGTTTCCTAAACGCCTCCTGAATGCCAGGTTCTGTTCCAGAACCAGACATTGAACACAAAACCAAACTCAGCCCTGACCTGGAGGCTCTCTTGGGCTAGACAGAACTTGGGCTAGATAGAACTTGGGCTAGACAGAACTTGGGCTAAAGAGAAGGGAGACAGTTGACATGTCATCACAGGGTCATTGGAGATAGGGGGCAAGGGCAGGAGGTGGGGAGCCTTGGGACTCTGAAAAGCATTAAACTAGAATGCATTAAACTAGAATGAACTCTTCATCAGGCCCCAAAGCAGAGAGGACAGCAGATGGATGGCATAGAGGCCTTAGAGAGCCTGGTGTATTTCACATGGAAGAGGCATTGGGTGAGCCCTGAGTCTGGACACTGACCAACCCAAGCTGAAATGTCAGCAGGAGCAGAGAACCCCCATCTCACAAGCATCCCTGATACATAACAGAAGAGAACTTGACTTGAACACTGCAATGGAAAGGCTTGTTTTGAGTAGGAAAAAAAAAGGTCTAAAGGAATTAGAGTATAAATATACCTGTTTACAAAGCATTGGACTTCATTCAGCCTAGCTGAAATATTTTGTTGATATGGGTCTGTTTTCTGGTGACCTTCACCGAGTCTATTAAAATGCATCCAAGCTGTTATACGGCATCCCTTCTGATCTCAGGTATCTCCTCCTTCAAAATGAAGGCTGTGAATAAAATCTTATTCTTCCCAATTAACTTTATGCCACATAATACACTGGTTTTAATGAGGTAAGAACCATGTTCAGGAGGTGTTTTACAACTGAAAGTGGGTTTTAAAGGAAGTCTCACCCTGCACAGATGAGCTGAGGACTGCTGTGTGCTGAGAAGAGAATAGTGAGCAGCCGGGGAGGGAAGGGGTATGTGCTTGGGGGAGTCAGCTGTCAGGGGGTGGGCTCTAAGTCTCTGGAAGATGAAAAACCAGATAACTGAGGTGGGGTCAGATGTGAGGAGTGGTATGAAGTGACTGCCAGAAACAGGCATTACATATAAATAGGTAATGAATAAATAAATCAACATGGAAATCACAGACTCGTCACCTGTTTAGCAAACATCCACAAGGTCATGTGATAGAAAACAAAGGAGGGGTAGACAGGAAGACTTGTTGGAGGAGGTGGCATTTCAGCTGGCATTTGCAGGATCAAAGGGGCCAGCCAAGGAATAAAGGGAAAAGTATTCCTGGCATAAGGAACAGTAAATGCAAAGGCTCTGGAGAGAAGGAAAGAACTTGGCGTGTGCAAATGAAGGGAGACCAGTGTGATGGAACACAGACACAGTGTGATGGGGCACAAACAATTTAAAAAACAAAAGAACCGGTTTTGTGGGGCGGAAATGGGGAGGCAGCTTTTGTTTTTTTCTTAACTATGTTGGGAAGAAGTTGAAGAGCTTTAAACAGAAGAATGACATGACCCAGGAGCCTCACAGAAACCAGTTCAGAGGCTGAAGTTAAGGTGGACTAGCAAGTAGCAGCAGGGTGGATGGAATCCAACAATTCAGGAAATATTTGGGAGGTAGGGTTGTGATGGATGTGAGGCAAAGGTAATGGAGGGCTCCAGACTGATTTCCAGACTTGGAGCTTGACTGGGCAGGGAGAGGTACAGTTGGCTGAGATGGCAAAGCCTGGGGAAGCACAAAGCCAGGAAGCAGGAATTAAGAATTCTGTTCCGACGTGCATTGCGACACCACATGGGACATACATCGACAGTGATATATGAGCACAGCCCCAGGAAGAGGAGTGGAGTGGGTGTGTGGGCTGGTGTTCACGTCAGGAGGACCAGGTGACATCACCTAGGGAGATCGTGTAGGTAAAAAGAGAAGAGGGCCCCCTATTTAGAGGTTCAGCTGGGGAAGTGGAGGAGGCAGAGGGAAGGAGAAGTTCAGGGGACAGGAGGAAAAACAGGAGCGTGGCCTCTCGGAAGTCAGAAGAGAGTGCTGTATGCAGGAGGGCAAGTGCCCAGCCTTCAGATGCTGCAGGGAAATTGAACAGGATGACAGAGAACCATCCCTGGAGTCATGCACATGGAGGTCGCTGGTGCTGTGGACAAGTGTTTCAACAGATGGATGAATGTGGACATTAGAGGGATTTGCCAAGGGAAAGTGCAGTGCTGCAGTGAAGTGTATGCATTCTTTGAGATGGTTTACTAAGAGTGAAGCCCAGAAATGTGGCAGAAGGTGGAGAGGTGTAGACCCCTTGATTTCTTCTCTTACTAGCATCAAAAGCAGTTTCTATACCACATACACACACGTTTGCATTATCATTCTGAACCAAAGCATGGGAGCCCACCCTGTGGATGTACCGTGTCCTAACATGTGTACCCAGACTCCCATCTTGTAACTGTCTTGCTTCTTACCTGCATTGCGTGTTTATAAACACCACGGCAACAAAAACCCTTGTGTGTGCATCCTTTTTACACTTGACCACATATTTCCTGAGGGTCAATTTTTTTTTGTTTTTGTTTATTTATTATAAGAGAGACAGCACGAGTGGGGGAGGGGCAGAGAGAGAGAAAGAGAGAGAATCCCAAGCAGACTCCATGTTGCCAGCACAGAGCCCAGTGCAGGGCTCAATCTCATGGAACTGTGAGATCATGACCTGAGCTGAAACCAAGAGTTGTATGCTTAACCTCCTATGCCAGCAAGGCACCCCTGAGGGTCAATTTTTAGACATGGAGCTTGAAAAGAAAAACTGGAAAGAAAGGCATGACCTAGAATTTCTTCATAGACCATTCTCCAGTAACCTCTTCTTGAAACCAGAATTCCTCCCTCAATTCTACAGCTAAAGGGGAACCTAGAAATCAAATTCCCTAGTTTTTTAATGGAAAGTTACTAAAATGAAGAAAATAGGAGTATTCAAATTATCAGACGCTCAAGGTACATTCCAGTAGGTTTCATTATTTTTTTCTTTCTTTCTCTTGACCATTTTCCACTTGTCCATTCTTATCCTTCCTGCTGACATCTTCCCTGCCTAGGTTTTTTCTCTTTCCCTTTTCCTGCCCCCATCCCTCCTTCTCCCTCTCTTCCCCCTCCCCCTCCCTCTATCTTTTCCCTCTCTCTCTCTCCCCCCTTCTCTCTCTCTCCCTCCCCCTGTCTCTTCCATCTCCCACTATATCTCCCCCAGTCTCCCTCTCTCTCTCTCCCCTCCCTCTCCCCCATCCCATCTCTCTCTCTCTATCTCTGTTTGCCTTACTCCTCTGTATCCAGCAATCCCTCTGTCACCCCCTATCAATTCCTTTAGTTTGCCCTTTGTAAATATGTCTGAATAGTTTTAGTGAATGATTAAGCTGTGCACAGATTTATAAATACAGGCCTATATTCAGCAATATTATGGTAAACTGCTCTCACAGAACTCTTCTGGGTGAGTGAATGACAAGGGAAGGAACATTTTCCTTTTAGGTAGAGAAGGAAAAGAAAGTGCATTGAAAGCTGTATGCAATGGAGAAATGTCTACAGACCAGGAAATATTTGTAGCCAGTCCACACATTCACTTCATCCTTGCCCTGCTCACCTGGTTTAACTGCCATTGGCATCACATAGATTTTCAGAGACAGGCTGGTGTGTTGCCTGCCTGCCTGTGGTGACTTCCTTTAACAAGCCATTCTTGGTTTTACACAGGTGGGAGTCTTTAGTCCTTGTGCTGATGTATCTTGTCTACATTGTCATCATGAAGTAAGTAAAATGTCTTCTTGGTTTTCTTTTCCAAAACTGTTTTCTACATTTAGCATTATGGGATAGTGTGGAAAGGGAAACGGAGGGGAAGGCAGTTAGCTGGCCAGCTTTCAATGCAGTCTGTCACAAACTCATTTGTCCCCTCAGCAACCTGCTGTGAATCACTGCAGTTTTGATTAGTAACAATAGCAAAGATTCTTCCAACCCACATGTGATGACGGAATCAAAGCTTTTAGTGTTTAACTTGAGAGATCTGACAAACCCTTGCACCCTCTTTAAGACCTGGCAACCTAGCTTTTGGCTCTTTGGGATGCTTTAAACTCTCATACAAGAAAGGAGGTAAAACTCACTATGTTATGCTTCTATATAGGGTGATGAAGATGGGACCAGAGCTAATTAAGAGATGAGTAAAACCACGGATCAAAAATCTACAGACTTCCATTATTCATATTGTATTAGTCATCTATTGCTGGGTAATAAATGACCCCAAAATGTAGTGGCTTAAAACTAGAAGGATGTGTTATCTCATTACAACTTCTGAGTTAGGTGTCCAGGAGCACTTAACTTGGGAGTTCTAGATCAGGGTTTTCCTTGAGATTGCAGTTAAGAGGTTGGCTGGGGTGGCCATCACCTACTTAACTGGGAATGCAAAATGGCGCACTTGCAGTGTTGGCGAGCTGATACTGGCTGGAGTCCTCAGTTTCTCAACACATAGGCCTCTCCTTGGGGTTGGTTGAGTGTCTCCACAACAAGGGAACAGGTGAGTCAAGAGAGAGAGCTAGAAGGGCCCCAGTGCCTTTTATAATCTGGTCTCACTAGTCATATACTGTCACTTCTGCCATATTCTATTTATTAGAAGTAAGTCTAGCCCACACTCAAGGGATCTGCTTCACCTTTTAAAAGGAGGAGCGTCAAAGAATTTGCAGATGTATTTTAAAACCACCACTTCATATGTTCTTTTTCCCCTGGAGTTTGGGTGGCTTACTCTTTGTATCAAGAATTAAATTGCTGGTGTTTCCCTTACTCTAAGGTAAAGCTGTGAACCTGCTGGTTCATCTTTTTGCCAAGTACCATTGAGATGAGGAGCTTATAAATAATGCAGAGACACTTCATGCTGCAGCTGCTGGACCCCCTGGGAACGGTTTCTTTCATTCTAAATTAACCCATACTTCCCCCAGCGTATGTGGCTACTTCTCAGGGGGCATGAAAGTAGAACACGTTCAGAAATTTCCAGTTTGGACACATCAGGTAGCCGTCTAGAATTTGACATGTCAAGTTGTCTTTGCTGTTGAGGTCTGACAAAAATTAATTCTGGCCACTAGTGTCTGAGAGATGTGTTTGGAGAAATCAGTCTGGCCATTGGCAAACGTCACATTAAGAGTAAAGGTAGGAACAGGCTTAGCTGATGTTCAGTGTGAGCTGTAAGCGATCTGCCGTCAGTCCACTCAATATGGCGTCCAGCCTTCACCTCCGGAGCTGTCCTGATACCCGGGTCTTATTACCAGAAGAGCATATTTCTAGTGTATCCTGGTATGGAGTTACCATGGGGTAACTGACAAAGAATCAGGTGCTTTTACGACTCATCACCTTCCATTTAAAAATACCGATTAAATGGGCTCCCCCCAAAACCAGAGTTGGCCCACAGGCCTTCCAGAGTTTCTAGACCCCAGAAGAAAAGTCTTTGAAAGCATCTTGCTCCTCTTTCTCTTAAATAGCAAAACCATTAGGGAATCAGGGCCACTATGAGGAGGCCTCAATAATGCACACATCTTCTTTCAGTGTTTTTTAAATTGATTATTTCACTCCCTTTTTTTTTTTTAACTTTTTGAGGCTCTAAGTTCGAGTTCCCAAAGAGTCAAGCGTCCTTTTCTTCCCCTTTGAAAAGGTGAATCAGTCAGTTATTCCAGAAGAATTGACTGAGTTACTACTCTGTGCCCAACATTGATCTTGGGTTTTGAATCTGAATTTAGACGACAGTTTGTCCCATTGTGCATTCACTAGGGGCTTCACAGAATAAGGAAGGCTCACAGCAGAGCAGGTCTAAAGGGAAGGAAGGTTGAGGAATTTTGCTAGCATGCATAGTGTGACCACTGCACCCCTCTACTGAACCATCGTAAAGCCCGTGAGTTGCTGGCAGGGCTTGTGTACATTAAGATAACACTGTGAACAATTTCTCTCCTCGCCCCCAAACTATGCCCAGTGTGAAAGCTAATGAGGTGTGTTTCTGCTGATGCCTCAACTTTACCAACCTTCCAGCTGCTCAAACCAGCAGGATGCAAATAAAATGGGGAATG
The DNA here is from genome assembly GCF_018350215.1 of Panthera leo. Lineage (NCBI taxonomy): Eukaryota > Metazoa > Chordata > Mammalia > Carnivora > Felidae > Panthera > Panthera leo. The sequence goes on from NC_056681.1 coordinate 44,470,520, forward strand.
GCAGCTACTGTGCTCACAGAATTTTCTGCATAAATTCTGGTCCCAAGTTCTAAATTGAAATCTCTGCTTTTTAGCCATCCCCATCCGCAATCAGAGGCTTTAATCATTGGGTTTTATAAAATCTGATTTATAAAATTGCACGCTCCACAATAAAATAGCTTCAGGGTGCAGGCACAAAATTTAAAACATTCAATTAAAAATATAAAACTGAGTAGCATCAGTTAAAAACAGCATATATTAGAGTTGTCAGCTGCCTCCTGGGTGGATGACTTTAAACATTCTGTGTGAAGGTCAAAAAGCAATTTTAGTTTGGCCAAGTAGACAAAGATCTTAAGGGAGCATGAGACATACTTGGCCTTAGTGAGGACTGATTTCTGTATATCTGGGTTCCTTCTTGGGATTTGGCCCCCAGGTGAGGCAGTGTAGTTTGGTGGTTGAGAACAAGGGTGTCACGTTCAGCTCTGTCTGGTCACAGCAGTAAGACCTCGGCCAAGTCATTCAGCCATCTTGAATCTGTTTCTTCTCTTCCAAAACAGGATTCATAATGCCTCCTACCACAAAGGTTGTTTGTAAGGATGAAATGTGACAGCATAGTTAAGTTATTAACCAATATCTGGTTTCAAGAAAGCTCTCATAACAATACTACATGTAGTGTTATTACCTTGTTATCCAAATCCAAATAAATGTGTAACATACAGTTGCACTGCAAGTTGGTATATCTATGGATTCTGAGTCAAGATGACAGAAATACTGCCTCTCCCCCATAGCTCTATCAGTAGGACAAGATATTCTTTTTGAGTTTAGAAAGTGGGAAGACCTTTTCATTAAGAAGAATTTGAATATTTACAAAAGCCAACAGAATAGTATAACAAACTCCCCATGCTCATCACCAGCCCTGATGGCCAGCAGCCCACACCCCTATCCATTTCCTTCCCTCTATATGATTTGAAGCCCCAGACAGCATACCAGTTCATCTATAAAAATTTCAGTACACATCTCTAAAAGGACTCACTTTTCATACAACCACCGCGTCATTATCAGACCCGAAAGTGTGTGCTACTTCTTTAGTGTATTTAATACCAAATCTGTGTTCAAACTTTTAATGATCTCATGAATGTTATTTCTTACAATTTTCTTTTAATCTCATAAATCTTTTTAAAATCAGAATCCAAATAAATGTCACTTGTTATAATTGGTTGTTTCAACTTAAAAAAATTTTCTTTGATGTTTATTTTTTTTTTGAGAGAGAGAGAGAGAAAGAGAAAGAGAGAGAGAAATAGAGTATGCACAGGGGAGGGGCAGAGAGAGAGGGAGACACAGAATCTGAAGCAGGCTCCAGGCTCCGAGCTGTCAGCACAGAGCCAGACACAAGGCTCGAATTCACAGATCGTGAGATCATGACCTGAGGTGAAGTCGGCTGCCCAATCAACTGAGCCACCCACGTGCCCCTTTTTTTCTTTTTAATTTTTTTTAATGTTCATTTATTAGAGACAGACAGAGACAGAGCATAAGCATGGGAGAGGCAGAGAGAGGGGGAGACACAGAATCTGAAGCAGGCTCCAGGCTCTGAGCTGTCAGCACAGAGCCTGATGCGGGGTTCAAACTCAAAAACCACAAGATCATGACCTGAGCCCAAATCAAGTGCTTAACCAACTGAGCCACCCAGGTGCCCCGAGTTGCTCCAACTTTTAATCTACAAATCCCCCATCTGTTTTTTTTTTCCTTGCAATTTATTCTTCGACAAAGTTAGATTATTAGCTACACAGGCTCCCACAGTTTGGAAGTTGTTGGTTACATCCGGGGCTATGGTGCATCCTGTTCTTCTGACCTCTGTGTTTCCTATATGCCAGCCATCAATCCAGTTCAAGGTAGACTGTGTCCCAAGTGGTGGTGAATTCTGCCATCAACAGGCACATTGATGTCTCCTGTCTGTGGTTTTGGCAGCCACTGATGCTCAGGATCTAGCTCCATCATTTCTTTAGGTTTGCAAAATAGTGATGTTCTGGTTCTGTTCTCCACCTCTTATAAAGAGTGCTCTAGGATTGGCCTGCCCGGTTCCCTTTTCACAGAAACCACCATTACCTTTGACTAGTTTTATGTTCTCTCCCTCACATAATGGAGGGTGAACCGCAACTCCCAGGGAGTACAGGAAGGGGCTGTCCAGCCACAGAGGGTCCCTCCATCTATTCCACGATAGCTGTCATATCCCAGTGGGCCCAGCCACCCAGTGCTGCTCTGACTGAAGTATAGGTTCAGTGAAGAGTTCTCCACAGAGCCTCCTGTCTGCAGCAGCAAAAAGGGTGTGGAAGAGAAGCTTGTGTGAGGAAATACAGCTTGAGTGGCCTGCCAGCTGGCAATTTAGAGTTGCCATGCCTGGCTGCAGTTCCTCTGGGAGGCCAGAGATCAAGCTGGAGAGACACCTCAGTGGGTTGTCCCATGGCCAATAAGCCACCAAGGCCTTTAGGTCTTCGAGCGGTGCAAAAAGCAGCAGTGGCCTACAACACCCTGGGAACAATGCCCCCTCCCTTTCCCCAAGAGTTTTCTAGGATTCCTCTTTGGTAAGGGGGGTGAGGTCTTTTAATACTAAAGATAAAGGGACGAGAACATTTACCTGCCAAAAACGTGCTAGGAATTTGAATAAGCTTCTTCCTTTTTTAACACACATGTAAGATGAACTGCACAATGTTTTCACTCAGTCATTCTAAGGATCATAGCCCAGAATTTTTTCTATGAAGCCAGCAGCCCATCAGACCTGGAATTATAGCACAGCATTAAAGTTTTTTTATGTTTATTTATTTTTGAGAGGGGGGGGACAGAGAGTGAGTGGGGGAGGGGAAGTGAGAGAGGGAGACACAGAATCCAAAGCGGGCTCCAGGCTCTGAGCTGTCAGCACAGAGCCTAAAACGGGGCTCAAACTCACAAACCATGAGATTATGACCTGAGCCAAAATCGGATGCTTAACCGACTGAGCCACCCAGGCGCCCTAATACAGCATTAACAAGAGATTCACAGGATCCCAACCTGTGATTTTAGAAAACCAAACACAGACAGAGACCTAGAGTGCCAGCCAGCCTGTGACACACTGGGTAGCAGCGTGGATGTGACACCTGCTCCTTCCTCCTTCCCCCCACTGAGCAGGTCCCTGACAGCAGTGGGTCCTGGAGACATGGCCAAAAGAAGGTAGACCTTGCCCATCCCACTGAGCCTCATGGCGACCCTTCCACACACAGACTGCAAGCAGGGGACCTCAATCCTGGGGTGCCTCCATTGACCTTGAAGAGGCTGCAAAGAAAGCAGTGGGTCTCTATTTATTATGTAATGTTGGTTTTATTTTCATTTACCATAGATCCTTAAATTGGAAAATAGGACAGTGTGCATTTTCTGCAGGGAAAATGGGAGGACAAAATAATAACAATGATAATAACACACCTGGACTGGGAGCTATGCACAACACTGGATGGGGGATGGGAAATGGGGCAGCAGCAAAAGCTGACAGACTCCTTCTGCTCATTACTTTGTTCAGATATAACGCTTGCATCCATCAGTGCTTCGAAAGGAGAACGAAAGGTACTGGAAACATGGTCAACGGCTTAGCCAACAATGCAGAAATCGATGACAGCAGCAATTGTGACGCAACTGTGGTGCTACTCAAGAAAGGTAACCGCGTGGAGCCTGGGTCCAAGGAAGGAGCACTGGGAGGCTGCCTGGGGCGCCATGGCTGGGTTGGCCGGATGCTGCCTGTCCCAGAGCAGACCAAAGGAGAGAAGGGTCTGGTCCCCCCTGCCTCCCTTTGGCTACATCCTGGGGCAGTCATACCTGGTGATGAGCTGCCTGGGAAAGTTTCCCGAAGTTTTTGAGCAAAACATTTGCTGGGAGTGACAAGGGGGAGGGAGAATTAGGACAGGACCATATAGGAGAGAAGACTGGGGAGAGAGGGTGGTTTGAGGTATTGACTGTCACAATTTGGCTGTATAACCATGAAGCAAGTGGGCCTCAATTTTCTCTTCTCCCAAATGGGGATAACCTTTTAACGAGTAGAGGAGATAAAATATATAAAATATTCCATTTGCGATAATTGTTGTTAGTGTATTACTATATCCAAATTCACTTTCAGTCCACATTACCTCAGTTTCCAAGCTGAAAAATGACATGGTAAATTACTCCCTCCCCTTTTTTTTACAAAGTAATTCTTGTAGTCAATAGATTCTCATTCCATTAAGCAGTTGATATACTAAAAGAACTAAGATAGTGCTCCCTAATAATATTCTTTCTTAGAGGAACATAGAAAATTGTAATTTACATTTGCCTTAGAATGTGTTTTGTTTTTCACTTAATTTCTTTTAACTTCCTCCAAAAATGTGTGGGTTTATTTCTGCTTGGTCCCATATGGTTGCTTTGTAGGAAAAACAAAAAAGAAATTAGAAAATCTATGTTATTTTCAAATATATGTCTGAGTTTGAAATCTGTGGGTAATTATTTGAATTTGAAAATCGATTATGTGACACACTTCTCTACTTATGTTTAACCAAAGACTTTAGAGTATTCAGTGCCATCCCACATCAGAATTTAATCTCTTCCGGAGAGTTTTTAACCATAAAAGGAATACTCTTAGGGAACCAAAAAGAGCTACCTCCTATTAGTCAGTGTTTCCAGAGATCATTTGATGGTTTAGTGGCTTGGAAAACAGGAGTGAGGACCAGGAGAGTGTACGTCCAGGTACCTGTGAGCTGTGTGCTTGAATTGCACATTCATGGAGAGGGAACTTGGGCCTTGGTGAAACTTTTTTTATCAGGCCTGTCAGCAAATCTTGTGTACCAATTTTGGTCCCACTGGACCTTGGGCCTCTGTAATGTGGCCAGCTCAGCCACCTACACCTGTTTGTCAGCCCTGCTCGTAGACTGGGCTACAGCAGTGTTCGTGTTTCTCCACTAAGCCCTCCACTGGACATTAAAGTCAGTTCTGCAGCTTTTAACAGCTCAGAACATTGAACATTGTTGACATTTGAAAGGCAGAAAGGGTTACTAAATATTATTGGGATCTTTCCTGTGTCCAGGGAAAAAAATCCTTTGAAGACACAGAAGAATTCTCTTAGGTTATCACTCATTCTTACTGTGCCAGTGAATGATGCTTAAATTGTTTCAAGACATTTCAAATAAGCTATATCAATGACCCTTATGGAAAGAAGAGTTTGACTCTTCTCCAAATTTTGCCCACTACAGCCTTCCTTGGATAGATGGCCAGGTGGTTGGATGGTTGGATGGATGCAAGTAAGGAAAAAAAGAAGGAAGGAAGGGAGGGAGGGAGGGAGGGAGGAAAGGTAGATGGGAGGATGGGCAGGTGGGTAGATGGATGGATGGATAAATGGACGATTGGGTAGATGAAGGAAGGATAGAGGGGTGGATGAGAGGATGGATGGATGGATGGATGGATAAATGAGTAGATAGGAGGGAGGGAGGAGGAGGGGAGGAAAGGGGAGAAAAGGAAGGGAAAGAAGTCTAAATTAATATCTCCTTCCTGCTCCTAGCCTCAATGTTTTCTTTACTTTGTGTTTTTAATTTCCCTAGCCAATTTCCACCGCAAAGCGTCAGTGATCATGGTAGATGAGCTGCTGTCAGCCTACCCTCACCAGCTTTCTTTCTCTGAGGCTGGACTTCGAATCATGATCACCAGCCACTTCCCCCCCAAGACCCGACTCTCCATGGCCAGTCGCATGTTGATCAATGAGGTATCTGGGAAACACTGCGTTAGCCTCTGAGCAGGGTGGGAGACTTTGGGAAGGGGAGGACATTCGTTGGTCTGAAAACAGAAATACCAAACTCAACATTGAACACAATAATATTCCTCAGATATTTCCCAACATCTTTGCTGATGGAGCCAGCTGTACATCCTATTTCTTGCTCTTCTCTCCACGTGTCCACGTGTTGAAAGATATGATCAGGCTCCCAGTCATATAGAAAAACTTTCTTATCCCCTCTACCTACCTTTTTCTTTTCATCTTTCATATGGGTAGAACCCTTTGATGTGAACTTGCACAGAAGCAGTTGCTAAATCAAGGTTGCCTTACTTTAAAGTAATGTAGTCTCTGACCTGAATTCTCCTGTGTAACCCTTTCTCTGGAGTGGCAGCCATATCGATACACACATTTTTGTGGCTTTCTCATATATGGACCAAGTGATTCCTACAGTCCAAAGAAGAAAGATAATAGTGCAGTGCCCAGGGAATTGAGAACGCTGACAGAAATGAAGGGCACATTGGAGAAATAGGATATTTTCTCTAAAGGGATTTGCAAACTCCTGTGGGTCATAACATATGAATCCTTCCTCCCAGAAGGAGGTTGTCTGAGTTGCTTATTACTTTGAAGAATCCCTGAAGACTTCACTGAAGAGTCTTCTGGAAGCATCTCCCTGTCACAGCCTGAAAAAGGTCCTAATAGCTGGTGTCCTAGTTGTAAGGATCTACAGTCCCTATGACTGTGGTAAGAATGTGACTTTCTCTTTCCAGAGGCAAAGACTCATAAACAGTAGGGCCTACGCCAATGGAGAATCTGAGGTGGCCATCAAAATCCCAATTAAGCACACCGTGGAGAATGGGACAGGGCCCAGCAGTGGCCCAGACAGAGGTGTGAATGGGACTCGGAGGGATGATGTTGTTGCTGAGGCTGGTAACGAGACAGAGAATGAGAATGAGGACAATGACAACAACGAGAATGATGAAGAGGAAGAGGAGGATGAAGATGATGATGAAGGACCATACACACCATTCGACCTCCCCTGTAAGAGGACCTATGTGTGGGCTGGGATCGGGGGCTATTTTGGGGCACTGAGTACATGTCCTTGACTTTGATGATCTTTTTGCCATCCAATTCAAAGAACTATCTCTATACATGAATATAGAAATATTTATATTAAATTCTACCATGGGCAAGACTCTGTTTTAGAGGGTTCAGAGATGAACAAGATGGTGACACATGATCATTAGCTGAAATGTGGGTTCTTTGACAAAATGTAAAATTTGTCGACACTTCATGGAGAAAGATCTTCTCTTAGCTGCTCTGTGGGACCTTTTGGTGCTAAGGAGGAAATTCTCACAACCCATGTTAGGGAGACAGCTTGGTGCTCAAGGGAAGAAGCACCCCACCCACCTTCACCCATCCCATTACATTTGGCTGGGGGAGCTGTTCTGCCAAGGCCAGTCTAGGGGAGCATGTGCAGCCTTCCCAGTTGGCTTTTGTTCTTCTGCTCACTTCCTACCCCTCACCCACCCCCCTACAGGTTTCTCCTTTCCCATGACCTAAAATACCACCAAGATACAGACCTAGCAAAAGCATCCCATCCCCAGCTGAATCTCATACAGTCACACTGGTAGCGGGAATCTCCCTGGTACCTTGAAGGGGACGAGCAAGGCATGTATAGTTTTCAGGACCCCAGCCACCAAGGCAGTTGTCCTCTCCTGACTGCTACCCAACAATGACTTGGCTATTCCAGAGACCTTGTCCTCCTACCCCACCCATTATTGGAATGAGTGGACCAAGCCCAAAGAATTCTACCTATTTGCCAGACCTTCCAGAAACTTCTGGCTGCTTTAGGAAAGAGTGCCCTGGTCAAATCTGTGAGGCTTAATTAATGTGTGCAACTTCTCCAGGATGTTTGAATTTCCAGGAGGACTGAATTCTGGAAGGATTGCTTGACCCACTTGAAAGGCCATTTAATGGTAGCATGTGGGTGTGGAGTCTCAGAGTTCTGTGTTATTTTCAGATGTGAGGGGACATCAAGTTGAACTTGGACCAGAGCTGCCCTCCTGTGCCCCCTCAGGGCTCCTCAGATCTCAGCCTCATCAAATGTTTACCAAAATTAACTAGACACTGTTCACTCAGATCCTATATCCCAAAGTCCCCAACTGCCCAGCCAGAGTTAAATCATTACTTGTTAGAAGGTTATCTTGACTGAAAAAAAGTATACTGGCTCATTACCCATTTTGCCACCTTTGGCTATATTTCTTGGCAACCTTCTTCCCTATCAGCCAGGACAAAAGCATTTTAAGGATGAAGTGACCAGTCCCCTCTATTTCTCCCTTATGAACTTTTATGTCCATTTTCTATTGCTGCATAACAAATCACCACAAATTTAGTGGCTTAAAACAGTGTGGCTGGGTTTCAGAGGCTCCGAAGGCCATATTAGAGGTGCAGACGGGACTTAGTCCTTACCAGAAGCCCTGGGGACAATCGTTCCCAGACACATACAGACTGTTGGCAAAATCTGGTTCCTTGTGGTTGTAAGGCTGTCCTCTTTCCTTGCTGGCTGTCAGCTGGGGGTTGCCCACTGCCCTTGAAGGCCTGTGTTCTTCAAATTAGCAATGGTGCTTTGGGTGCTTCTCACGCTTCTAATATCTTGGCCCTCCCCTTCAGATTTTGAGGGGCCTAGATCAGGCCCAACTGTATAACCTCCCCATCAGGAGGTCAGCTCTGCTACATAGCATAGCATAGTCATGGAACTGGTAGCTCAGCCCCCCTTCACAGGTTCTGAGAGTCAGGGCATAGACTCTTGGGGGCCTACATCTCAAATTCTGTCTAGCCTGGCCTTTGCTTTCAGAGTTCACCACTGGCAGCCCACAACCAAGCTCTAAAAATAACTGTTTTGCTAAAGTCTTTCACTGATTAATTCTCTGTAAGGGGCCATGTCGGCCTCCCAGAAGCCCCAAGTACACCCCTCTACCTCACATTAAAGATACGTGTGTGACACCAGACGTCTGGCTTCCACAACTGAGCCTCGTTACTTAGTAGGACAAAGGGGCCCCCTTCGGATCACTTGTTTGTGTTTCTAACCTGAATGGGATAAATGCCAGGCCAACCATTGAGGTTTCAAGGTACCTTGTAACTGTTGCTCACCTTCCCTTCTCGTCTCAGGTTAGTTGCAGATGAGGAGGCCTGGGGCTTCCGGCTACATCATCCATCTTGTCTCCTCGTACATTAAGAGATGTGGCTGTAGATAAGGGCTCGGGAAGCCCACTTCGGGGCCTCCACATCTTTTGGAAGCACAGGCATGAGAGGAGAAAGGATGCTCTGCATGGTCCTGCCACTCCTCAGGATCTCTGCTTCATTCCTGGGCCTTCCTACCCACTGCCCCCCCCACCGGCCCCACCCCTCCCCCCGCCCGAGCTACCAAGACATGAAATGGAATCCAAGGTCTTCACCTTGGGCATCCTTGATAAAATGGCTCTGATTCCGAAGGTCTGGTGGGAGGCCCAAGATTCTGCATTTATAACAAGCCCCCAGGTGACACTGGTGCCGCTTGTCTGTGGGCCACACCTGAGCCAGTGAGGGAGTAGCACCCTCACATGGCTGATCTTTACAGCTCCCCTGAGCCTCAGGGGAGCCTCATTCAGAGCCAGGTTCTGCCTTTGAAACAGAGGGTGGGTTCGTCCAATTATGATCCTCTGTCCTCTTGCACCAACTGAGGCCAAACCCCATTCCCGGACTCACGAACTTTGATCTGAGTGTCTAGCAGGCCCTTCCTTGGGCAGGGAGACCCCTTCAAGCAGTGGCCAACAGAGGCCACTCGAGGAGCTGGGAGGACTCAGTCTAGGAACATCCAGTTCCTCTGCACTAAGTTCCTTTGGCCTGAAAAAGGTCTGGCCACACAATGAGGACATTTCTCCTTTTCACGGTAATCTTGCAGGGGCGTGGGCTGTCTTTGTTCCTGTCACAGCTGTAGGGCTTTCTTCTCTCCAGAATTTGATTATAATGAGTATAATTAGTATTTAAGAAATTATGTAGAGGGACACCTGGGTGGCTCAGTTGGTTAGACAACCGACTTCGGCTCAGGTTATGATCTCACAGTTTGTGGGTTCGAGCCCCGTGTCGGGCTCTGTGCTGACAGCTCAGAGCCTGGAGCTTGCTTTAGGTTCTGTGTCTCCCCCTCTCTCTGCTCCTCCCCTGCTCACATTTTGTGTCTCTCTGTCTCTCAATAATAAGTAAACATTTAAAAAAAAATAATAAGAAATTATGTAGAAGTATGTAAATACAGGCATATCTATCATGTATGTACATGTGCACACATACCTTGTATATGCATATATGTGCACATACATGGGCATGCATGAATATAAGCATGTGCATATATGTGCAGTGTGCACATGTTGATATAATGTATATGTCTAACATGTTTATTCATATACTATATAAATTTCTATACTGTTTTATGCTTACATGATATATGCACAGATATTAACATACCTGTTTTTATATGTGCGTATAATATGTGTATAGGCTAAGCTCATATCGTATGTATGTTTTTATATACACCTATGCACAGTATATATGTATGTGCATATATATACATGTAAATTGCACATATATTCATATCTGTTGCATGAAGAAATTCTTACTATTGACTGTCAGAAATAGAAATGTTTACGTAGGCAAACATACTTCCACAGAAAAAGACTCAATAGAAGTATGCCAAAATATGAGTATGTTTATCCTAGGTGGAATTATTGTTTAAATTTTTCTAGATTTTCCATTCTAAACTATTTTTATTGCCTGTATAGTTAGAACAAATTGATATATTTAATCTAGGCCTATGATAATGAGCAATGACTTTTTCTTCTCAATAGAATTAAGCTTCTTTAAAAACCCAATAAGGAGTATAACTTAAGAACAGGTCCTTTGCTTTTTAGAGGCAAGTCACACTCAAAGGGATACTGTAATGCTCAGAGTCCCCGCTTCATGTCCCCTGGCTTCATCTCTCAGTTGCTGGCTGACTTCTGAGAAATCACATGATCACTGGTACATCGGGTTCATGCACAGAGAGTTTTGTTTTCTTCATTCACGGCTGTATCCTTAAAACCTTAAGCGGCACCTGGTGCACAATGGCAGAGGAGCATTCAATGAATATTCGTTAAATGAAGGAATAAACCTGTCCCCAGGGCACTCTCTTTGGATCACATAGCAATGGAAGAAAATATGGGGAAATATCCAGAAATACTGTTGACTCAGAGAGGAAAGGAAACCATTTTTACCTCTTTATTTAGAAATGGAAACTTAAGCTAGCTAAAATATGCACATGCATCACTGTGTTTATATGTGCATATAATATACATAGAGGTTAAATTCATATGGCATATATGTAAATCATATACACCTATGCAGAGTATAAGTTGAACATATATTCTTATCCTTGCATGAAGAAAGCCTTACCATTGACTAACAGAAATAGAAATGTTTACATGTGAATGTAGGTAAACACACTTCCACAGGAAAAAGAACACACCAAAATATAGGAATGTTCCTTATTTGCTGCTGCAGTTCCTCAAAATCACTTAAAAAGCACATTTCTGTATCACTTGGTTTGCTGAAGGAGCTGTATTTGTTACATTACATTCCAGATTATACTGATTGAATTTTTAAAATTTTTTTTAATGTTTATTCATTTTTGAGAGACAGAGAGAGAACGTGAGCGGTGGATGGGGCAGAGAGAGAGGGAGACACAGAATCCGAAGCAGGCTCCAGGCTCTGAGCTGTCAGCACAGAGCCCGACGCAGGGCTCGAACTCACAAACCACAAGATCATGACCTGAGCAGAAGTCGGATGCTTAACCGACTGAGCCACCCAGGTTCCCCATACTGATTGAATTTCTGCTGTATGTTTGTTGTTGCAGTGGAGCCATAACTCGCAGAAAGCATCTATATCATGAAACAGAAGACTCTTTTCTAGATATAAGGCCCTAACCAGAGTCAAGTCAGAACTTTCTAAAGCAGCTGAGAGAAGAAAACTCAAAATTCATTGGTGCTAACATGTACTGCTTCCAGCTTTACTTAATATCATTTTCTAAGCTCCTGCAGTCATAAGTTCCGATTTCTTTTTTTGTTTGTTTAATTTTCTGAAGAATTTCTGAAGGATGACAAAGAGCCAGATGGCAGTCATTCCCCTTCCCATTGGTGTATTTCTTTATAACTTTGATGGGGTGTGTGTATTTAAATTGGACCAAGTCTGTCTGTGCAGGGGCCTCAGGAAGACTGGAAGGCCAGGGAGGGAGTCCCCAGAGCCCAAGATGCGTAACTGACATCCCTACATCACAGGATTTAGCAGCACGCAGGACTCCAGGATACCTTTGGGATCCAAGGGTCTGACTATGTTCTGGATTCTACAGCATTTGTAAAAATGCTCACAAAAGTCCCCCGACAGCTTTCTTGCTTTGAAATCCAGCCAAACAGTCCCTGGTGTCTGTGGCATTTGTTCCCATCTCGTAGCAGCGAACTGGGAAAGTGCTGGATACCGCTATAAAATTACGAAATAAATTTCATTTAGCAGTTTATTAATCACTGTTCAAAGTGTCATTTTTAAAAATACCTCCTTAACTCTGGTGGGAGTATAAAATGGGACGATCATTTTTGGAAGACTTCTCAACAGTTTCTTAACAAAGTTAGAAAAAAACACCCACCCTGTGACTCAGCAGTTCTACTCCTGGGTCTTCAACCAAAGAGAGGTAAAAACATGCCCACCAAAAAAAGTATACAGGAATGCTCATGGCCACGTTAGTTGTAATACTTCAAAACTGGCAACAACCCCAAAGTCCCATCCACAAGAGGATGGATAATAAGTTGTGTATAATAAGACTATACAGTGATCTAAGCGGAATGAATTCCTGACACACTAATGAATCTCAAAAAACATGTTGACTAAAATCATGCACCATGTGATTTTCTTTATTTGAAGGTGGACAACAGGAAAAACTAATCTATGGTGGCAGAGGGTGGAGGATTGACTGGAAAGAGACTCAGGGAACTTTCTGGAAGGTGGAAATGTTCTTTTATCTCCATTGGAGCAGGGAGTATATGCATTTCTTACCAGAGGTATTAGCCCTTAAGCAGGATTGTAATAAAGGCCAAATGAGACCTGATATGGTTGTCAAATCTGAGACGACAAGGAACTTATGGAAATAGAGTCACCAAAATAAGCATTTATGGGTATGCCTGAAACACAGAGCTCAGACAACACAGAGATGATAGGATCAGGTCATCACTGGCCAATCCATCATCTCATCCCTGAAAGCAGGTATTTAGAGAGCCAGAAATCAATGACTAATTTGCAAATTCGTATCAGCTTGAGATACCCCCAAGCAGTGTTTTGACAACTTTGAGAGCTTTCAAACCATCTTTCAAGATTTCAGTGAGTTGACAGACAATATTGAGCAATTCCACTAGATGGCGCTGTGACCACTGACACTTTATAATCTTGTAAGGTTGTGTTATCTAATCATGGGGAGAAGAGACCCCAGGCAGACTGGTGGTCTGCCTAGCTCCCCTCCCCCACCTTCACCCCCACCCCCACACACTCCTCTCCCTTTGTGTCTGAGAATCATCCTCATCCTTTCCCACCTGGCCCCATTTGCCAAACCATCCTCCCAGCCCTGTGTGCTCAGAAGTGACATATCTGTCATTTGGGTGCCTAACTAGCAGGTGAGCAGTGGATACCTTTTTTTTTTCCTACTGGGTTTTGAACGCCAGGTTTCATGGCTGGTGGAAAGCCATTTGTGTCTTTTATGTAAAGAACAATGTGATAAGGCTTATTTCCCAGGCCATCAATTAGGCTGTAAATGTCAGGGGCAAGCAGCATGGAGGGCTGGTAAAACAGAGAGAGGAAGCTAACTAATGTGCTTTCTGCCTTTTTAATTTTCCCAGCTGGAAAACTGGAAACAGTGAAGTGGGCATTCACCTGGCCACTGAGTTTTGTCTTATACTTCACGGTACCCAACTGCAACAAGCCACGCTGGGAAAAGTGGTTCATGGTGACATTTGCTTCCTCCACGTTATGGATTGCAGCCTTCTCCTACATGATGGTGTGGATGGTGAGTAGACTCAGGACCCCACAGCATTGCTAGATCTCTTTAGAGGGAAAAATGTGCTCCAATAAGAGGGGAATAGGGAGTGGGGTTTCAGCCCAGTAACTGTATCAGTCAGCCATTACCTCAGGAAACTGCCTAACAAACCATCCCTAAACTCAGTGGTTTAGAATCACAAGAATTTATCCTCCTGCTCACATATCTACAGGTTGACTGTGGTTTGAGTCATCTTAGCAGGCACTGACCGACAGAGCAGTTCTCCTTCCAGCTACAGCATGATTATGTTTGGTTCAGGCTGTGGGTGGGTTTCATGTCTACTCCATAGGTTTGCTCATTTTCCTTGGACCCTGTGGCTACCCGGGGAATGTTCTTCTCATGATGGATCATTGAAATGCTAGAGGACTGGTGGAAACATGAGTTGCCTCCTAGGGCCTTGGCTGGTGACTTGTGCCCAACATCGATGGGAGTAGGGAAAATATACTCTGCCTACTCTAGCCAGAAGAACAGCAGAGCCACAAGGCAAAGGGTGTGAAGAAAAGGCATGAAGAATCAGAGAGTAATAATTCCCTCTGTCACAGTCACTTCCCCTAACTGAGTCTCAGTTTACTGTCAACCAGTAAATAAGGTCATTAGACCCAGAAACCACTCAAGGGTCCTTTCTGAAGCTAAAATAATGATTCAAGGACTGGCATTGGTTGTGGGGCTATGGCTCAAAAGAGCCTCTGCCCCAAAGCCATTTTAAGGCAACACAACCATCCAGAGTGCATTGCCCATTTACAACTCTGCTTTTTAACTGGGGAGCAAACCTAGTCCAGTCAGAGTTAGGCAGAGATGAAAAGCTGTGACAAAACTGCTCAAATCTAAATTAATCTGGTTCAAACATTGAACAGAACTGTAATATAAATTCTGGAGAATTAAACCCAAGATCTAGGGGCGCCTAGGTGTCTTAGCTGGTTGGGCATCAACTTCAGCTTGGGTCATGATCTCACATTTCGTGGGTCTGAGCCCCACGTCGGGCTCTGGGCTGACATCTCGGAGCCTGGAGCTGCTTTGGATTCTGTGTCTCCCTCTCTCTCTGCCCGTCCCCTGCTTACTCTGTCTCTGTCTCTCTCTCAAAACTAAATAAACATTAAATCCAAGGGCTAAAAAAAAAAAAAAAAAGGTTCTGAAGAGATTATTTTGGAAATCATGGCAAATTTGTAAACCTGACAGTTAACTCACAAATTATCCCTTGCCTTCAACATCAACAGATAATTTTTTTTTGTTTATTTACTTTTGAGAGAGGGAGACAAAGACAGAGTGTGAGCAGACAAGAGGGAGGGGCAGAAAGAGGGAGACACAGAACCTGAAATAGGCTTCAGGCTCTGAGCTATCAACACAGAGACCAAGGCAGGTCTCAAACTCACAAACCGCTAGATCGTGACCTGAGCTGAAGTCAGATGCTTGACTGACTGAGCCACCCAGGCGCCCCTGCAGATAATTTTTTTCTAACCCAAATCTTGTAGGGTTTCTCCCCCATGCAGGATTCATTGATGTTTTTATTTGATATATTCTTTGGGTGCCGTCTCTGTTCGAGTTTGGGGAATAGTTTTGGTGTTCCTAACCTCCAGGTGCTAGCTGGTTTTCCCAGGTCCACCAACCTGCAAGCCTACCAAGCGACCTGGAGTTGCCCCTCCTGTTTTCTTCCTTCCACCCTGGTGGAGGTTCTAAGAAGTTCTGAGAAATGGCCAAGAGTAAGGGAGAACACAAGGAGAAATACAAGACTTGGTCCCAGCTCCCTGGAGAATCGGTTCCCCAAACTCCAGACAAAACTGCAAACCTGGTAATAATGACACTAGCAAGAGCAGGAACCCCAGCTCTGTTCCAGACCAAATGCCACTGAGCCAAACCGGTCCCTGCAGGGACCTAGCTGAGGGTTAAGAAGGGAGAAACACAGCTTGGCCAGCTCCATTTCACAAAAGGTCCCTGGGAACAAGTGCATCTCACTTTCCTCCCTGGAGAGTGGGAGACAGAGAGCCCCAAGGCCGTCCCCAAATCAGTCCTGCACTGAATGGACATCAAGGGCATTTTCTGATTTGAGAGGAAGAAGCCAGGTATCCCAGCGGTTTACCATCCCCCAAACCTTTGGATGGGGAAGGAGCAACTGTGACCTTTGGAGCCAAGTCAGGGATAGGTGTCTCTTACAGTGGGGCTGAGAGGCCAGGTAGAGCTGAAAAGAGAGTGTGCTACTTACAACACATGGTTTGCATTTCTCTTAATTTTCTGGAAAGTGAAGGCGCTCAGGTGGCATCGTGAAATGACCTAATCATCTCCACTCCTGTGGATGGACCTCTCCTTAGGTCAACATACGGGAATTGCTTTCTTTTACCAGTTGCCTCCATTTTACCACTGGCCCTCAACAGCTAGCCTCTCCAACTCCCTGCCTATTTCCCCTCCCCCCTCTGGAAATCAGGGGCCAAGAATGGGCACATTTGCGTAATGCAGGCACTGCCTGGGTAGCACCTGTTTCCGCCTTCTGGCTTAACCCCTTCTATGCAAATGGTGGTGCTGCCTGTGGAGAGGAGCCTGGCTGTCCCCAGCGTTCCTTGAGCATTGCCTCTGCTTCCCATCTGAAGAGTGGAGGTAATCTAGCACCTACCCTGTAGGTTTGTTGTGAAACTTTAACAAGTTAAAACTCATGAACATCACTTAGCACGGTGTCTGAGTATTAAATCAGTCAACATAAGCGAGTATAGTGTGGCCGTTGTTCCCACGCTTAAGGTTCTTGTGAATTCCAGTTGTGCAGCTTGGAACTCAGATACCTAAATTCCTGGCACAGGATGGCAGTCATCCATTCTGGGTTTCTTTCCCAGGACCAGTCTGAGTTTAAATATTCTGTCCCAATATCACCTTTTCCCAGAAACTGTTTCTCCTGTCTCGAGATGGCTGCCTCGCCTGAAAGGAACATGTATAAAACACCAGTCTTTGGTTGGAAAACTTGGGCTTCATCACCGCACCCTGGTCCCCTGACCTGCAGTCCTGGTCTGCTCCATGAAATGTTCTTGGCCCTCTGCATTGATACAGAGAGCGGGCATTGCTCCCTGGGCAGACTAGCCAGACTGCAACCTTTTCTGTTTGTCAGGCAGAGGATCCACAAGTGGGTCGGGCTGGCACCGGCTCCCTGCTCACCACCTCTTCCTGCCTCATCCAGGTCACAATCATTGGATACACGCTGGGGATTCCTGATGTCATCATGGGGATCACCTTCCTGGCAGCTGGAACCAGTGTGCCTGACTGCATGGCCAGCCTCATCGTGGCCAGACAAGGTGAGGCCTCCAGTTAGATGGGAGCAGGGATAGGGGAGGAAGGAAGGCCTCCCTATGGGCAGGAAGAGCTTTGGGGGATCCACATGGTAGTTACCAGGGTGATGGGTGACTTCAGTGCTGTGTTGGTCAAAAAGCTAACTGGCATTAAAAGAACAGGGAAATAAGCCAGAAGATCTACCCTTAAAAAAGGCAGAGATGTTTTCTAGGTAGCACCCAGAACCTCTTCTGAAGGTTGTATTACCATTCTTCTATTATTAAAAATAGTAATAAATGTAATATAGCTAACCTTTGCTGAGTGCCACACACTGAGCAAAGCAGTTTAGGTATTGTTATCTTATTTAATTTAAACAACTCCATGGGGGAGGGAAAATCATATGCCCATTTTATGAATTAGGGAAACTGAGGCTTAGAGAAGACAGACTCCATGACCTAAGGTCTGCCCAGCTGCAGTACCCTCGACAGTGATGGTTGCCACAGGTCAGTCATCAGTGTATGGCCCACCCTCCGCTCCTTCAAAACCAAGCTCACAGGTGGACGCCCCTTCCAGATGGCCATGCCCTTCCCTAGCACCACTCTAATTTATATGCCTGATTTGTGCTAGGTGGCATTTGTTTTCAACAAACACAATGTGCAGCCGTAACACTTAGCATAGTATCCTCTAGATGTACTCACTAAATTTTGCTGCTTTAATTTATTCATTCATTCATTTATTCATTCATTTAGAGAGAGACAGAGACAGAGAGAACATGAGCGAGGGAGGGGCAGAGAGAGAGAAAGACAGAGAATCCCAAGCAGGCTCCACACGGTCAGCAGGCAGAGTCCAACGTGGGGCTGGAACTCATGAAACCATGAGATCATGACCTGAGCAGAAATCAGGAGTTAGATGCTTAACCCACTGAGCCACCTCGGCACTCCACATTATTTTTTCTTAATAGTACTCAATTATTTTGAAGAATTGAGAACAGTGTAGAGCAGTTGGGAGATGGTACTAAAATATATGGATTGGTGAGCTCATGAGAGGTTTAACAGAACTATCAAGTTTATTCCTTTCTAGAAGGGTGTTTCAGAATCTTTGGAACTCTATTTGGTGTTTGGAATCATTCCCATTTAGCCAGTGGTCATGTTTGAAGTAAAGGTTAACAGCTCACTAGAATGTGCATCTCATTCTATTCTGTTCTTGTCATATTCCATTCCATTGTATGCAAAAATGCATATGCTGTTGAAAATACAGGTGATGGCCTGGGAAGGGAATCACCTAGCAAATGAGCTAGTAGACCTACCAGCTAAGTCTCTGGCTATCAGACCAAAGGGTTGGGAGAGTCCCTCTGGGGTGCCCTGTCCTACCCTGAGATCTCCTTTCTAACTCAAGTGACCTCTCATCCTCGCAGGCATGGGAGACATGGCTGTGTCCAACTCCATTGGGAGCAACGTGTTTGATATCCTCATTGGCCTTGGTCTCCCATGGGCCCTGCAGACCCTGGCTGTGGATTATGGATCCTATGTAAGTGGGTTTTCTCCGTGATTTCTCTTTAAATCTAGGGCTACACGGACACTGTTTTCAGGGCAAAGGAGATGCGGTATTACTAATATCGAGGGGTAAACGAACTCTTTCTTATCCAAGTCCTTCCAAAGTCAGGCTTGTGGGCACATTCAGGACTCAAGAACAGAACTGGCAAACCTTTTCTGTAAAGGGCCAGATTGTGATACATCAGGCTTTGAGGGCCAAACAGTCTCTATCACAACCATCCACCCCTACTGCTGTGTAGCCTGAAAGCAGCCAGAGACAACGTGTAAATTAATGAGCATGGCTGTGCAAATAAAACTTTATGTATAGAAACAGAAATTTCAATTCCATATAATTTTTATATGTCATGATACATGATCTATGATTCTTTCCATTTTTTTCAACTAGTGAAAAGCATAAAAATCATTCTTAACTCATGGGTTATGCAAAAACAGGAGGTGGGCCAGATTTGGCCCATGGGCCATCATCTGCCAACCCCTGTCTAGTGTATTTGTTTTACAGGCAAAATAATTTTATATGTGAAGGAAGGGACACAAAATATAATAGACCCTCTCTGTCAGGGATCTGGTGACAGACTGTGAGGCGATGGCCTCCGTGCTCTTTCTCAAGCCTGAGCTAATTGTGACCTCAGGTAGATTTGCAGGTGAGCGACCCGGAGGGTCTGGCACTCTTTCCCATTCTTTGAAAATGTTCCCCCTCTGCTGATGGCACCACTGTCCTCGACACTGTCTGAGGACTGAGGGAGAAACTACAATTCAAGATTTTTGCCTGGACACAGGAAGAAAAGGGTAGCATGCCTCCAAAGTGTTTACACCCAACCCAGTGCTGAGTGCCTCTCTCAGTGTGTTACTGAGCATTACCTTAGTTTAGCTGCAAAATTTGTTCAGTAATTGTATATCCTGCAGAAAATCCTGCGGCTCAGACAAGGGTTGTCATCAAAGTTGTTTGACAAATGGCCGTTTCAACTAGGGAAGGTGTGTCCAGCCAGTTACAATGAAATCAAAATTCATACAGAAAGTCTATGTGTTTTTGGTTCATGTGAAATTACCTGTTGACTGAGAGATTTCATCAGAGAATAAAGATAAGCATAAGGGGATGGAAAGAAGCAGAATATGTTCTAAGGAGTGGAGATCTCTTCTATTTTGTCAGTGAAATTGGGTAATGATGTGGTGAGAGAGGCCACATTACCTTGGGGGGAAGCTGGTTTTTGGAGATGAAATCTAAATAACTAGAGAGAACCAGCCATGGGGAAATGGGCAGGGCAGGGCATTCCAGGCAAAAGGAACAGTCAGTGCAAAGGCCCTGAGGCAGAGACGCACTTGGCATGTTGGAGAATGTCATGCTTATTCAAAATCATTCCTGGCCTTGAGCCCAGGAATAAGGACCACCAAGCCTTGACTGATTGTAATGTTAACAGATACATACCCACCAGAAAGGCCAATTCTTCAGTAGCCCCCAAACAGTGTACCCTGAACATCATACTTCCCAAGCTACCTGCCACCTCTGACATTGTTTAGAGCCAAGCTAGCGCCCCTCAGAATCACTGTCCCTGAAGATGCCCTATATTTCCCCTCCTGCAGACTACTCTGCCTCAGATGCGCATACCTTATCACTCGTCCCATTTGAAATGATGTCCCTTCTTCCAGGGGTCTCTATTGCCCTTTCATTCAGGATTCCTTTCTGGACCCCACCACTAAATGGGATCCCTGCACACCCTTTGTTTTTATCTCACTCATGGCCCTTGAACTTGGCTTCATCTTATTACATGTTAAGTGATGAATGTAGAAGAGACACTGAAGAAGTGTCCTCCAGGTTGGCCCCTGAAAGGACATCATAAATTGGATAGTCACAGGATTCCAGACAATATTTCTAAGATTTTTATGAGTGACACTGTTGTCAGTTAGGCACTTATGAAGAGACTCACATCAACCAGATTCACAAGAGTTTGATGTATGTGCTAGAATGTCAACAGATGGTAGTAAGATATGTAAGTGCAAGATAGAAAGCATACTTATTCTGGACAATTTGTGTTCTGTTTTCCTAGGTGAAGACCTTATGTAGGAGGTAGTTTGGTTTTTGGTTTTGGTTTTTGGTTTTTTTGTGTGTGTGTTTCTTTTTTTCCTTAGACTTCTTTATCTATTTTGAGAGAGAGAGAGAGAGAGAGAGAGAGAGAGAGAGAGAGAGAGAGTATGCCTGTGTGCATGCATGTGAAGGTGAGGGGCAGAGAGAAAGGGGGAGAGAGAATGTTAAGCAGGCTCCATGCTGTCAGCACAGAGCCCAGCACAGGGCTTGATCCCCTGAACTGTGAGATCATGACCTGAACCCAAATCAAGTCAGATGCTTAACTGGACTGGGTCACCCAGGCCCCTGTGTTTACAGTTTCTTTTTAATTTTTTTTTAATGTTTATTTAGTTTTCAAAGAGAGAGAGAGGGCAAGCAGGGGAGGAGAAGAGAGAGAGGGAGACACAGAAACTGAAGCAGGCTCCAGGCTCTGAGCTGCCAGCACAGAGCCCAATGCAGGGCTCAAATCCATGAACTGTGCAATCATGACCTGAGCCGAAGTCCAGTGTTTAACCAACTGAACCACCCAGGTGCCCCTGTTTCTTTCTTTTTTTTTTTTAAGTATAGTTGACACACAATGTTACATTAGTTTCAGATGTACAAAGTAGTGATTTGACAAATCTATACATCATGCTATGCTCACCACAAGTGTAATGACCATACAATACTATGACAATACCATTGACTATATTCTCTTATGCAGTACTTTTCATCCCCATGACTTCTTCATTCCATAACTAGAGCCTGTACCTCCCATGGGTGGGAGGTATTTAGGGAGCCCCATGACTACCCACAAGTTCAGTGACTCACCAGGAGTATTCACAGGACTTAGTAGCAGATTTTAGTCGTGGCCAAGGTTTATTATTATAGCAAAGGATATGGAGTAAAAGCAGCAGAAAAGCGAAATGCATCAGGAAAAATCCAGAGAGGTCAGATGCACGCACCAATTCCTGCCCCACCAGGTCACATAAGACATGCTTTCTCTCTAGCAGCAACCTGTACGGACATGTGTGAGATATCTCTATCCAGGGCAGTCCACTGGAATTTGAGACTTTTATGGAGTGCTGGTCAGGTAGACACATTCCTGCTCAGTATACAGCCATGATAGCAAAATTCAGAATTCCAGCATAGACCCCAGATATACATCATAAAGCTCGCTAAACAATCCTGACAAGCTGGTACTGCATGCCCCATTGCTTTGGGAGCACAAAACAACATCATTCATCAGTAACACAAAGAACATTCCAAGGACCGCATTCTTGGGGATTGGCTGAGGATCTGTCATCATTCTAGGCTCCCCTAGAGGCATGCAAGGATTAAGTAACCAGACCTGCTGCCTTAACACGTTCTGCATAGAAGATCAAATGAGAATTTATGTGTTAGAGTAAGTATCACTACTACTATATGTATCATAAACAACCCCAACACTTCACTGGGGCAGCCCGAGAAACATTTATTTCTTCCTCCAAATCCCCTGCAGATATTTCCATCCTGGCAGCTCCCATGGCTCTTCAGACAGAGACTCAGAGTGGGGCTTGTTTCATCCTGTGGTTCTACCATCCTGGAGTCCTTCTCCAATAGACACACAGGAAGCAGAGAAAGCAAGGGCATGGGATATTATGCAGATGGTTTTGTGATGAGGACTGAAGGTCATATATGTCCTCTCTGCTCCCACCCATTGTGTAGATAAGTCAAACATTCCCACCTAGATGCAAGAAGGATCCAGGACACTTGTTTAGCTGTGCATCCAGGAAGGAGAGGCAATGAAGATGTCAGTGGACACTAGCAGTCTCTAAAGTCTGGAGTGTCTGGTTGTGAGTGGGGGCCAAACAAGAAAGAGGATTTAATGGACAACCTTTTACAGGAGCCGTTGAGTTGCTGTTGTCTGAGGCATCAGCTCGTATCATAGGGCTCTTCTCCCTGTCATGACAGCCATCCTGGGGCACACTGACCAATCCTGCCTCTTTGAGCTCCTTTTTCTGAGTCATATGTGGACCCTCCCCCTCCCAGTTAATACATCTTTCCTGTGACCACGTTGAGAACATATTATTGATTATATCGAATCTCTCTCATTAAAGTAGCTGCTTCCTTAAATCACAAATCACCTTGCTTCTCTTTCGCCATTCCTCAGACAATCTCCTGGGTTTTTCTACAGTCGAGTCACCTTAACTTGACTTTGTTTTTCCTTTTTTCTGATTATCAAAATAGCACATGGTCTTCATCGAAAATCAGAGAAACCAATGCCAGAAAACTCTGGAGCAGTTTCTGCCCAGTAGAACTTTCTGTAATGATGGAGCTGTTGTATGTTGTACTGTCAAATATAGTAACCACTAGCTCCATGAGACTTTTAAGAACTTGAAATGTGGCTCGTTCAAGGGAAGACTTGGAGTTTTTTCTTTTCATTTTATTTTAATTAATTTCAATTTACACAGCCACATGTGGCTTGTGGCTGCCCATGAGACTGCAGGTTCAGAGGATGAGATAAAAATCATGCATAATATGATCTGTAAGTATCAGTTCTCAATATTTCTGCATGTTTTCCTTTCCATATTGGTTTATATAGCTGACACTCCACTCTACAGTTATGTGCATTGCTTTTTATACTCCTCATTATATCAAACATCATATCAAGATTTCCTTAAAAGCTCACTAGAAACATCATCTTTAAAGGCAACTTCATATTCTTTACTTATACCAAAATTTCCTTAACCATGCTGCTGTTAGACACATCTTGCCTCAAGATTTTCACTGTTATAAATAATGATGCAACACACATCTCTGTAAATCATTCTTATAGATTCTAGACATCTAAAAAAAAAAAAACTCTACATAAAACTGTATTTACATTTGAGGCTATTTTCCCAAGGCTGGAATTGTTATAAAGAATATGAACACCTTGAAGTTCTTTATTTGTGCCTAATTGTTTCTTGCAAATGGCAATATTCCTTACATTTTCATTTGTCCTTGTTTCATTCCTGAGATTTGGAGGACAGCTTCATGGCACCCTCACATTCTTTTTTTAAAAAAAAAAAAAAACAGGCGTTACCCTGACATTCTGACCAGAGGAAGCCGTATGAGGGCGAGCTTCCTTGCGGCACATAGTATGGGCATGTACATACTTGAGCCATGAAAAGAGTGTTGAATATAACGTGAATAGCACAACATAACTTCCTCTGAAGTGCTACTAGGGACCCTCTATCGTTACTCAGTCACACTCAGCCTTGGGTGTCTCCCTCCCTCCAGAGATTCTCGCTTTGCTAAATGCAATGCTCTGTCTCTCATTTCCCGGTCCGTCTTTAGATCCTATCTTCATCAGCACCCCATCTCTGCCTGGTTTCTGTGCACCTTAACCCAGCTCAGAGCACTGGATGTGGATCTGTTGAGTTCACCAGCAGATCCATCTGGTGTGTTCCCCTGTTGCATTTCCCCACTTGTCAGAGTTATAAAGAAGTAAAATTCAGACCTGTGTGAATTTCAACTGCTTTTTGTTTCCTCTGGTGAAGACCAGAGAATAGTGGCTAAAGAGCGGGCAGCAGGGGGCACCAGGGTGGCTTAGGCAGTTGAGCAACTGACTGGCTCAGGTCATGATTTCATGGTTCATGAGTTCAAGCCCCACATCAGGCTCACTGCTGTCAGCATGGAGCCTGCTTTGGATCCCCTGTTCCCTTCTCTCTCTGCCCCCCCCCCCCCGCATTGGCATTCTCTCTTAAAAATAAATAAATAAATAAAATAGTTTTGAAAAAAAAGCAGGCAGCAAAAAGATGAAAAGAAATGGTGTTCTAAATAACCTGGAAAACTGATCCATATATAATAGACTTTTACCATATGGACTCTCTCCAGGGAGGGATTGACAGACAGGAGCAGGAGACGCAAATCCTTCCAGTGTACCAAAGATCCATTGTGGTTATTTTTTTCTTTACTGTGGTTAGAGGGTGCAATCATATAATGTGAAAGCAAAGCCTTTCAACCAACAACAATAACAACTCAGAATTCGTCCTGTAAATGAACCAGTTCCTCCCCATCAGCTTTGAAATCTCCCTGACTGAACGTGGATATCAGGCCTGAAATCCCAACTTAGCAAGGCACATTGTCTGCCATAAATGAGCCCTGATATCTGCCCGCCTTTCCTGTCCTTCTGAAATTCTCCCAACACTCTTCAAAGAACAGAAAATTAAACATAATTCTCACTCAGTAACACCCACAGTCATGAAAACATATGCTTTTCAGGTTCCTGACTTTAGTGACAGGGTGACATCATGAAGACAGAAATTCAGGCCCTATTAGATTTTTAGTCCAAATTCATGTTTTCCATCTGTACATGACATAATTGGGTCACTTTGGTCATTCTGCTGGGATTGTGCACATCGAATCCTGTGGTTGAAGATCACCCTTAACTGAAGTAAAGGGGAAAAGACAGGAGAAGAAACAGGCCACTTCTGTGATCAACAGGCATGGCACACGAGAGAGTGCTCCTGGGGGAAATGTTTGCTCAGAAAACTGGAGAAAGATGTGTCATGTTGCATTTTCTTCCAAATGCTTCTATTTCTGTACTCCATCCCAGAGAGATCTTCATTTTATTTCCAGGATACAGACATCCAATGTAGTGCTCTCTTTTGAAAGCACAAAATCAGTAATATAATTTATAAACAGTTTATGAATCGCAGGGAAATCAAAATTTTTGTATATGGTGTGAGGTAGGGGTGCAGCTTCATTCTTTAGAATGTGGACATATGGTTGTTTCAGCACCATATGTTGAAAAGATTTCATTTTGAACTTTTAAAATTCAAAGGAAAATATTTGTTAACTTATTTTTTATTTTTTTAATTAAAATTTTTTTAAAATTTACTTATTAGAGAGAGGAAGAGAGAGAGAGAGAGAGAGAATCCCAAGCAGGTTCTGCACTGCTAGTGCAGAGCCCCATGTGGGCTCAAATTCATGAACAGTGATATCATGACCCGAGCTATATCCAAGAGTTGGATGCTTAACCAACTGAGCCACCCAGGAATCCCTCTTGTATTTATTTATTTTTTTATTTGAGTATAGTTGACATACAACATTACTTTAGTTTCAGGCATACAACTTAATGGTTTGACAAGTTTATACATAATGCCTTGTTCACCACAAATGTAGCCACCATCTGTCCCATTACATTGCTATTACAATATCATTGACTGTATTCCTTATGCTCTGCCTTTTATTCCTGTGGCTTACTCAGTCCATGTATATATATACACATATACACACTACATCTTCCTTATTGATTCATCTATTGATGGACACTTAGGTTACTTCCATGTCTTGGCTATTGTAAATAATACTACATTAAACATGGGGGTGCATATATCTTTTTAAGTTAGTGTGCTTGTTTTCTCTGTATAAATATCCAATATTGGAATTGCTGGATAATGTGGTATTTGGATTTTTTATTTTTTTTTGAAGAACTTCAATACTGTTTTCCACAGTGGCTGCACCAACCATGCACAAGGATACCGTTTTTTCCACCTCCTTGCTAATACTTGTCATTTCTTGTCTTGTTGATTTTAGCCATTCCGACAGATGTGAGGTGATACCTCATTACTGTTTTGATTTGCACTTCCCTAATAATGGGTGATGTTGAACATCTTTTCATGTGTCTATTGGCCATCTGCATGTCTTTGGAAAGATGTCTACTTATTTTTCAGTAATATTCACAACTTAGGGGTTATTAGGAAGCCAATGGTTATATATGATTAAGACTGTGTAGTCTAGAATCTTGTATTTTATAAGTAGTAAAATCTTATCAGGAAAATTTTTGAGCCTAACTATGTCAGAAACTAAAAGGTAAATGGTCAAGAAGCAGGGAAGGACAGCCAGGTGAGCTGAATTAAGGAGGGACAGAGTAACAAAACCATCCTCAGAGCCTAGTGGCTTTCTTTAAAATGCTGTGGGTTTTTTTGTATTTTACTCAGATAGTTTGATCTCTTTGATTGAGAGGGCATCCAACAAGGAGGAAATCCTGTAAGCAAAAGAATACTCTGAGTCCCTACGACATACCTAGGTCTCTAGCCCTTCCATTTGCTGCCCAGATACAGCCTCATGCTGCAGATTGTGTAATAATCTCTTCTCCATGTCCCTGTTGATCCATTCTGTTTCCTACCTTGTCTGATGGTTAGGTACCCACATCATCTGTCTTCTACTAGAGTCTGAGTGTAGGACCATGTCCACTTTGTGTTTGCCATTCACACTGCACCCTTTACCATCATGCACATAGTGGGACATTTTACTTGTTTAAATAGAGAATAAATTTTATTTTCTCAATGGTAGGGGCAAGAAACTCCATATACATCAATAGCTCCTGAGAGCTTTGCCATATTTCACCTCAGGTAAAAAATTTATATTCATGGTGGTGATTCTGAGTCATCAAGAAAAAGTGATGAAATATTTTCATCAAAAACAGTTGCTGGCCTATGGAGAGGTGGACTTCAATTTTCTGGGAGACTTCACTTGTACAGAATACATCTTTGCCTAGTCATGGTAGACCAAAATAGTGGCCCAGGATTTTGCCCAACCAACCTGTGTCTTTTTGTTTTCCTAGAATCTAGGAGTCCCAGAACATAGCCATCTAGAACCAGAGCACCTCACAGAAGGGGTAAAAGGGCCATTACAAGAGGCTTCTCTGGTCTTTCTCCAGTTCATCTTTCAGGTGTTGGCTTAGATGTTTACTGTAATCTCCCAAGCTTGGGTCAGGTGTCATTCCTGTATTTTTGAGCAGTTCTCATCATAGCTTACTTTTTTCCCTTTGTCTGAGTCTCCCCCAGACACATGTTCTCCCTTAGGGCAAGGATTGTACCCGTCTTGTGCATTTGTTGTCTCCTCCATGCCTGGTGGTGGTGCCTGGTACTTAGAATTTGCTCAACAAGTGTTTGTTGGATGAATGGCTGCATGGCTGCATGGCTGCATGGCTGCATGGATGGATGGATAGATGATCCTAAACTTTACCACCTGGGGTGATGAAAGACATGTGAGCAGAACAGAATGAAGGAAAAGCCTGACCTGAGAAGAGAGCAGGGATGGGGGGTGGGGGTGGGAAGAAAACAGCAATAAGAATAGCTTAACATTCATTGACCTACTATGTGCCAGGCACTCTAGGGACACCGTGCCCACATGGCCTCATCTAATCCTGACTATAGCTAAATGAGGCAAGGATTATTTCTTCAGCCAGCACTTATTGTGCAGCTGCTATGTGTGAAGAACTTGGCAAAGTGCTGGAAACACAGAACGAACTGGGTAGAATAGACCCTCCCCATTAGAACATGCACCAGGGTTGGGGGAGACAGACAGTCCATTAGTGAGCACGCTAACTTGGGAGAGCAAAAGCCTTATGAAGACAATGATATCATAGAATGGGCAGCACGTGTCACTTTGGATTTGTTGGACAGGAGGTGGGTTCCATGCCGAGGAGGGAATAATAAAAAAAGAGCTGGGTATCTGAAGGGCAGGGGGAGCATTTTAGAAAGAGGGGACTGCAAATGCCAAGGCATTGAAGCATGCTGTATCTGATAATAGAAGGGAAGCCAGGCAATAGAAATGTAGGGGTGAGGTTTACAGGGGTAATGGGTTTCATTCTAAGTGCACTGCTGTCCCAAGTCCTCTTCTGGAGATCAAACTACCAAGGTTCAGAGAGATTGTCACAGCCAGTAATAGGCAGAGAGAAGACAGTGAGACTTTTTTCTCTCTGCAAAACACCAGAGACCAAAGCAGCAGGGAGGAGAATATCGCCCAGAGCAAATGGTGCCACAGTGCTGCCATGTACAGCTGAGGGCACAGAGGTATGAGGGACATTGCTGGGGTAGGATTTTAGACCAGATCCATCCCTGAGTTTGAATCTTTGCTAGAAGGGAGAATAGGGTCTGCCTATAAGGCTAAAGTGAGCTCTGCAAGCTTCACGTAAAGAAAGAAGGACCTGGGGGGTGCCTGGGTGGTTCAGTCAGTTCAGCGTCCAGCTCTTGATTTAGGGTCAGGTCATGATCTCGTGGTTTCATGGGTTTGAGACCCATGTCGGGTTCTGTGCACTGACCTCTCAGAGCCTGCTTGGGACCCTCTCTCCCTCTCTTTCTGTTCCTTCCCTGCTTGCACTTTTTCTGTCTCAAAAAAAAAAAAAGAAGAAAAGAAGAAAGAAAAGAAAAGGAAGGAAGGAAGGAAGGAAGGAAGGAAGGAGGAAGAAAGAAAGAAAGGGAAGAAAGAGAATGAAGGAAGAGTAGGAAGGAAGAAGGAAGGAAGGAGCTGGAGGAAAAAGACCACTCCTCACCCCAAGATTCCTATTCTATACGTTCCAGAGTGATTGTGGCAGCTAAAATCCTTGCTTCCCTAGGCTATGGTTCATTATATGTCTACAGTGGTTTCCCAACTAAAGGTTGGAGGAAACATTCTGGATCCTTCCATGAGGATTACCCCCATTTATTCAGTCCCTGGGTCCCCACCTGGCTTTCATCAGACCCCTCTATGCAGTCCCCAATGCCCAGCCACATTTGGGGGCTCTGTATAACCTCACGCCACAATACAGAACTCTCTTGGAAAAATAGTTCCAGGCTCATGAAAAAAGCGCAAACTTAAGGGTTTATTTGCCATGAGCATTTTGTCTTCCCTCTTCTCCACTTCCAGTTTTTCCTGAGAGAGAGGCTTCATTTCTGGAAGGACACTCAGGGGCCTCCTTTCATTTAGCATAGTGGTAACCCCATGATATCTCTCTGCATCTCTCATATCAGAACCAAGAAGCCTGTGTGGGTTTTAATGGCCTCTCCCGCCCTCACAATGGACCTGCTGACAATTCTGAAGCAATGTTTCCATCTCAAGTTGCTGGGGTTTCCAAGTCATAATTATTGGATAATTACCATCAAGACAGCTGTTTTGTGCATAGTTTCAGGCATTTGATAGTGTGGAATAAAAGCAATTTTACAAATTTTGACATTTCTTAGCACTTGTGGTTTGCTTGGAAGCCAGCTAGCTACCTAAGTGCCTGAAATAAATATTTCTAAAAGTCAAAGTTTGGAAAATGAGCACCTCTTGTCCCATTTTGGCAATGAATGTCTGTTCCACATGCTCTAGCAGAATTAAAGTCACCAGGCAGGCTCCAGGAAACCAGGACAAAACTCAGATCTCCGAGTTAGGGCTTAAAAATGCAAAGTGAATCCACAAAGCAATAGGAGGAGAGTCTGTTTCATTTTCCAAGCAGGAGTCCACCTAACTCCAGAAACTTTAGAGGGAAAAAGAAGAGGTGATCGGAAACTTTCCTTTTCTTAATACATTTTTTAAGGTTTATTTCTTTTAAGAGAGAGAGACAGAGAGAGAGCATGGAGCCCAGTGCAGGGCTCAATCCCACAACTGTAAGGTCATGACCTGAGCTGAAACCAAGAGTCAGATGTTCAACCAACTGAGCCATCCAGTTGCCCTGGTGATCAGAAACATTCTTATCCTACACTTTCTGCCCACTCATTCTTTTTCTGATCAAACATTAACTGAACACTTACTGTGTGCTAAGCTGGTAACCACCATTGGGGAATGCTTTGGTGAGCAAGCCAGACACTGTCCTGTGCCCCTGGAGCTGCAGCCTCTGGAAGGAGACAGTTATACAAGTAATTCCAAAAGAAAGTGTGATGTGTGCCCAAAGTGTGATGTTTTTTAAGGTATGTGGCAGGGATTAAGGACCTCCAATGCTTGTAAGGAAGTGATGCTTATTCTGAAAATCTGAGATTATCTGGAGCCAAGCAGGTAAAGAATGTGAGATGATTATCCAGTAAGAGGAATAGCTTGTAGAAGACCAAGCTCCAAGAAAGGTTCACACACCGAAGGACCGGAGGGTAGCGCCTAGGCTGGGGGTAGAGGGTGGGGACAGGAAGTGGAAAAGTGGAGGGATGAATGGCTGGGATGAAACCGGATACAGGAGTCACATACTAAAGGACACAATGAGCTAGAGCCATGGCAGTCAGAAAATGAAGTGTATGAGGGAGGGAGTGGTGTGATTGCATGTGCATTTTAGAAAGAAGATTCTGACTACCATATAGAGAAAGCAGTGGAGCCAGATAAGACCAGTTATGATACATTTGCAGGGGAAAGAAAATACAGTGACCTGGATTAGGATAGTTTGTATCAGTTAGCTATTGCTACTGTAACGCTGTGTAACAAACCATCCCCAAACTCAGCAGCAAACATACATTATCATACATTTCCCATTCATGCATCTGTGAGGTGCCTGGTGTTTGGCTGATCTAGGTTTGGCTCCAAGCTTCAGACAGGGTTATTCCCTGTGTCTGTCATCCTCTTTGGACCACTGACTTCCTGAGGCACATTCTTTGCAGGGTGAAGAGCACAAAAGGTCATCTCAATAATGGAAGTACACTTCAAACCTGTGTTTGTGTTAAATCCACTAATATCCCATTGGCTAAAGCATATCACATGGCCAACCCCAAATCTAAGAAGCAGAAAAATGCCTCTGCCCACCATGAGGCTGTGGAAAGGGGGTGGACACAGAATACAAGGGAAGGGAACTGAGACCAGTGATCCACTCTGCCTCAGTTGTAGCAGTGAAGTGAGAGAATAATGGAAGGTGCCAGAAGAAACTGCAGAATAAGAATCAGCAGGACCTGGTGGTTGATTTCTCATCAGCTTCTAAACATCTGTTAATGGGGAGGTGAGTTGGGAGAAGACAGGGGCCTGGTCATCTGAAGATTTTATTGGCTGTTGTGGAAAGTTTGAATTGTTTTCAACTGCCACTGAGGATTCAAGCAGAGTAAAGGCATTGTTCACTTTATGCTTTAAGATCATATTTGATACTGTTTGGAAATGTATGACAAGAAGGCAAAGAAGAGGAAAACTAGTCCAGGAGCTGGTGACAAGATGCTAGTGATGGGGCTAAGGTGGTGTGAGTATAGAAAGGGAGAAAAAGTTTTCAGAAGAATTAATAAGGTTTTCTCATGGATGCGTGGAGGGGCTGAGGAAGAGAAAAAGTGAAGGTAACTTCTGGTGCCATTCATGGAGATGTGTAAGACCGCCAGGGGGGTAGGGAACATATTTAGGAGGAAATATCAAGGGGCAGGGGGGCTTCATGTTCATGTGCCTGCCCCAAGAGTCATTGATGCAGGGCAGCTTGGCATTTCCACGGTTTGGGGGGAAAGCCCTCAGGCACAGACACTGGTACTGGTCATGGGGAGGCAGCTGGTCCCACCAAAATGGTGAGAAGGGGCACTGGGATGGAGTCCCATTAGCATCTGCCACACTGGTATTTGTGGTTCTTATGGTTCATTCTAGGTAGTTTCAGAAATGGTAGGCAAGAAAGGCCAAGGTGCCACTTTTGAGAGTTCTTAGTGGATGAAGAGAACTCTGACTTTTTCTCTGTGCCCTGCTGGCTACAAAGAAGAGTCTAAAAATTACTGTCAGAATTCCAGTGCTCAGTGTTTACTTGATCCCTCACCAGCTCCCTGGCCTTGTGTGATACTGTGATTTATAGTAAGAAATAGATGTTTGATCTTCATCCCTGTTTCTAGCACAGAGCTCTTAAAGCTTCTGAAATTTCCCAAATGATAAGAACTATAAGGTGTCTTCTGTTAGGTGAATGAGATGACTTTCCAACCCCACATTAGGATGAGAGCTAGTTGTCAGAGGAACCAACCATGTGATTAAAAGGTTGACATTTTCAGTCCCACCTCTGACCTCCAGGGAGAGGAGACAGGCCAGAGGTTGAATCGGTTGCCAATAGCCAAGGACTTAACCAATTGCCTATGCAGTGAAGCCTCTATAAAAACCCAGAAGGAGGGGATTCAGGGAGCTTCCGGATTAGTGAAAGTGTGGAGGTTGGCAGAGTGGTGTGCTCAGAGACAGCTCTGTCCCTTTCCCCAGACCTTGCCCTGTTCATCTTCTCCAACTGGCTTCTCCTGAGTTCTACCCTTTTAGGACACACTGGTTACATAGTCAATAAAATGTGTTCCTGAGCTCTGTGAGCCACTCCAACAAACTAATCAAACGCAAGCAGTGTGTCCTTTGAATCTCCAATCTATAGCCAGTCACTCGGAAGCACAGGTGACACCTGGACTTGTGACTGGTGTCTGGGGTGGGGGAAGGAGAGTCTTGTAGGACTGAGCCCTTCACCTGGGCCGTCTGATGGGGTCACTGGGTGAATAGTGTCAGAACTGAGTTAAATTGTAGGATACCCATGGGGGTCACAGAAATGCTTGGATGCATGGGGAAAACCCACACCACACACACACTGGAGTTGGTGAGCAGAATCTTACCTTGGCCACGTGCTGAACTTCCCAGAGTGCCAGCTGCCTCGTCTTTACACAGGGAGAACAAAACCCACCCTACTTGCTCCGGAGAGCAACTGTGCAACTGTGTTCATGACAGCACTCTGGGAAGGACAGGACTCAGCCATCGAAGTGCCTTTTTTCTCAAGGCTTATTCATTGTTTTACCTCATTTAATTGTGTCAGGGAAAGAGATTCCCACCCAGTGATAGCTTACAACATCAAGCCACGGCTAGACACTCCATTTGGAGCCTACACCCGCACAAATGTTCAAATTACCCAAATCTGAAAATGCGAAGTGACATGTAACATGTGTTCCAGGTTATAATAAATTAGCAAGAATCCAGGGGCTTCTTATTTTTCCTCAAAGAATTTGCCGGTTGTGAGGAGCTGACCTCAAACCATAGAGAGATTTTAAACTATAATATGGGGAAGTTATAATCTTTGAGGCCAGGGATGTTGGCTGTCCAAACTGTGTAGGATTTAGGGAACTGTTTTCTGAACCGCGTGCATGCTTAAAAC
The DNA here is from genome assembly GCF_018350215.1 of Panthera leo. Taxonomy (NCBI): domain Eukaryota; kingdom Metazoa; phylum Chordata; class Mammalia; order Carnivora; family Felidae; genus Panthera; species Panthera leo. The sequence goes on from NC_056681.1 coordinate 44,504,045, forward strand.
TAGGTCTGACTGGGTCTCTGTGTGTGCATCCGTATGAAAACAAATGCACATTTTGAGGGCCCACATTTGTGGGCCAAATTCCTGTTTTCTTTGGAACCAACTAGCCTGCTGTTTCCTCTGCAACAATTATTTACCACGAGGGAATTAGAGAATGAATTTGTGTATTTTGAAGGCAAGAAATAAAAACAGTGTTAAATGTCGGGCAGTTGTGCCTAGGATGCTCTCTGGTGGGCATTGCCATGGAGATTTTCTGCATTTGCTCTTAATGGGCCCTGCACCTGTGACTCAGGGAGCACGAAACCATCATTCAGAGCAACACTGCACAGCTGCAGCCCAGAGGCTTATGCAAAGGTGGTCCAGAGATGAGGAGGGCCCGTGCTATTGTCCAGCTTAGCACACCCCAAGAAACTACTTTTAAGGGGGTTAAGTTAAACTTGCTGCCCTCAAGGAAACTTACTGGGGTGATGGAAATGTTTTGTATCTTGTTGAGATGTCACACACATGGGTACATGCATTTGTCAAAACTTATCCAATAGTACACTTGAGATCTGTGCCTTTACTGTATGCAAATTATGCCCCAATTAAAAAAAAAAAAAAACATTTTGGTGCCCCGTCACTTTGTTACTTAAAAAGATCAGCTTAAAACCACCCCCATGTCAGTCTCCTCATCCAGCTCTATATGCACTCTTGCCCCTAGCCACCCCACCTCACTGCCTCCAATGCACACATGCACCCCACGCATGTGCACACACGTGCACATACACATGTACACAAGGATACACACGTGCTCAGCATCACCAGCAGATGCTTATTTAAATGTTCAGTGTGGGGGTGACTGGGTAGCTCAGTCGGTTAAGCGTCCCACTTCGGCTCAGCCCTACATCGGTACGGAGCCTGCTGGGGATTCTCTCTCTCTCTCCCTTTCACTCTCTGCTCCTCCCCCACTTGTTCTCGTTCTCTCTCAAAATACATAAAGAAATAAACTTTAAAATTAAAAAACATACAGTGTGTGTAAAGAGGCAGAGATCTAGGTGCTATGTGGAAGGAGGAAAAACTGAAGACACAGGCATCTACCCTCAGAGCATCAGGACTAGTTGGGGAGGTAAGAAGGAGACCAGACAAGGTCAGGATATGATCTGCATCACAAGGGAGGATAAGACCAGCAAGGGCTCAGTGAACTTGGAAAAGACGAAAGGACTTCGGGAGCAATGGGCAGAATAGAAGTGAGGTGGGAAGGATGTGAGCACCCCATCTGACCCGACTGAGGTCCGGAAAGGGAGACAGCAGTGTGCCAAGGTGGGGAAGGTGAATCTCCCCCATTTGGAGAGGCTCCCAGTGCCCAACTACAGAGAGAGGATGCTGGTGGTGTGTGTGTGTGTGTGTGTGTGTGTGTGTGTGTTTGGGGTCCCAGCAGAGCCCCTGGAGGTCTTCATGATCTTCATTCCTTCTTCTCCTCTGGGTGGGAGGGACCACTGTAGATCTCTTTTCAGGTTGTTTGTGACCTACGAAAACAATGCACCCTAATAGCCCCAAACCGGAAGCAACCCAGATACCTATAAGCAGGAGAATAATTAGATAAACTGTGTTATATTTATGCTGTTATAAAGAGAAGTGAGCTAGTAATGCAATGAAAAATACCAAGGAATCTTAAAAAAATTATGCTGAGTAAAAGAATCCTGGTGTAAAAGAATGCACATTATCGGGTTCCATTTATATGAAATTTCTCAGACAGGCCAAGCTTAGACACAGTGATTGATCTAAGTGAGACTGATGAGGGAACAAGAGAACTTTCTGGGAAGGATGGAAGTGCTCTATATCATGACTACAGTTTAGGTTACGCGGTTTGTAGGTGTTTCTCAAAACACACTGAGCAGTGCAATTAGGATTTGTAAATTTCACCATACAGAAATTGCATCCAGAAACAAAACACCTGTGAACTATTATCAAACACTATGAAAATGGTATAACTCTTGCAATTTTTCTGACTGCTTGAAAACTTTCATAATAAAATGTTAGGTAGACAAAATAAGCTATATACGTTCATAAAAAATGAAGTGGAGAAGGGGGACAGGGAATGTTGGGCAGGATGCATTGCTTCTGGAATCCCATCTGGAAGTGGCATCCAGGGTCTCTCTGCTCTCAGCCTCTCTCTGACCAGTCTCCTCTGCTCCATTTCACTTTTGCAATGAAATGAATTCATTGTCCATCCATTGGTTACATATTGAAGCATGTGGTCTGTGCTTAGCCCTGTGCCAGGCAGAGGAAAAGGTCAGACATGGTTCCTGCCCTCATGGTGTTTGACGTCTACTGAAGCTTTGATCAGGGGGCTGCTGGGTGGTGAGCTTATAAAAGCAGCAGCCAGGGATGCCAGGGAAGGGATTAGGCAGCTCATGAGTGAGTGGAGGATAATGGCCCAGATGCACTGAGAACCCATTATACACTGGGTCCTGTTCAAGCTTTAACATAGATTAATTCCATTAATTCTCACAACCACCTCATTAGGTGGGAATTGTATTATCCCCATTTTACTTCTCAGGAAACTGAGGCTTGGGGAGGTTAAGTCACTTTTCCATGATTATATATCAAGAGGGTAACCAAGTAGGGATTCAGAAGAGGTTTGGTGAACTGGGTCTGGAGCCCATGCCCTAAACCAAGGGTTAGCAAACTTTCCGGAAAGGGCCAGTAGAGAAATATTTTAAGCCTTGTGGGCCATATGGTCTCTATCAAACTTATCAGCTCTTCCACTTCTACATGAAGGCAGACACACAGACGGTATGCTAAGGAACGAGCTGGGCTCCAGTAACACTTCATCTACAAAATCAGGCGATGGGCCAGATTCGGCCCATGGCCCGTAGTTGGCTAACTCCTGCCCCAAACCATCCATAGTCTCCAGTAATTGGGAAGTGTTCAAGTTGGACCCAGAGGCAACTGAAGGAACCCTAATCCCTGACAGTCATGTCCATGTGGAAGTGGGGGTTCAGATAGCAAGGAATCAATACAGTCTTTGAGAGCACAGGTCTCTAACTAGTGAAATAGCAAAAATAACCCCTGTGGATGCATGTGGCAGAGAAAAAGGTGAAAATGTGAAAGAAACTACTCAGAAACCCCACCAAAGTTGGTTGTCTTTAGTCTTTGGAGCCAGATTTAGAATTTTAGAAGCACCACTCCTTGAGACTTTATGTCAATGAGGAAGAGTGAAGTTCCAATGCTCTAGTTGAATATTATTCATTTGGAAAAGGCAAAAGCCTTGGCCAAAGAGAATTTTCCTGCTTGGAGCTTGGCTTTCACTGGCTCTTGGTTTCCTATGGGCAGGAAATCACTTTACTCAACTCTTGCTGCTGACTTTATTCAACTCTTGCTGAATTCAACCCTGGAACTCAAAGGGTGAGCTGGGCTTAAAATGCATTGACCACATTCTTAGAAGAATCCATGTAATGTTGAAAATTAAGAGCTCAAAAGGTTTTCTGAGTGTTCACAGTTTCAGGGTCAGCCCAAGGACTGTGATGAGTACAGCCCCAGCAGGCTCTTACTCACTCTGAACAGGGGCTGCCATCTTGCTCTGAGGAACCCTGCCTTTCCCCTTAAACTCTGGCCAGGGTACATGTGGCATTATCATAGGTTCAGTATGGACAGAATACTTTGGGGCAGAGAATCTTTTTCAGTACGAGGCATTTGTGATGTACTCCTGGACATTGGCCTCGTTATACCTACACAGCTGATCAAAGGAGGAAGATCGATCTATAGCCAGGTGGAGGGTCTGCAGGAAGGTGAACTACCAGCTGGACTGGGATGGATCCAATCCCTCATTATTTTTTTTTACACTGATTTAACCAGGTCAACCCACTGCTTTAGTGTCACAGAGATATGCTTTGAGTCCTTTACTCTTAGGAAGGCATTTGTTGGCTGGGAATAATTTCCAGCTGGGGTTTGGCAGATGGTTGGCTCACATGGATTGTGCAGGCAGGGGAGAAAGTCCAGCGCATTCCCTCTGGGACAGAACCTTGCATAAGGAGATGTGTTATGTTCCTGGGTCCCCACACAAAGGGTCTGTTTGGGGCAAGCAGTTTCCTGTCACCAAAAGGTAAACCAAACACATCCTCCTACAGAGATACCCATGTGTTTCCATACCTACACTGCAGGGATAAACTGGTAAAGGGGCACCAAGAGATGCCTTGAACCTTGTCAGAAGGTCCCCTGACCACTTCTACTGACAATAATCACTCTCTGTTCTCTAATGAACTGATAAGCCTGCCTTGCTTTTCCTTTCTGTAAACACAGGTGAGCCTTTGACTCCTGGCAAGACAGTGTACATTGGTGGGGCTCTATGGTCCCCAAGCCTCCATGCAGATAAGACTTTATAAGAGAACTGGTGTAAAAGGGATGTCAAAGTCAAAGCCCCAGAACCCGTGGAGATCAGAAGTGGGTTTAACCTCTGTACTTGCTCTAAGTCAGTGGTTCTTAAACTTTCTCATGCATCAGAACCACCTGGAGGTTTATTAAAATACAGCTCGATGGGCCCATCCCCAAAGTTTCTGATTCAGGAGGACTGGGTGAGGCCTGAGATCCTGCATTTCTAATAAGCTCCCACGTGATGCTGCTCGAGCCTATCCAGGGACAATGCTTTGAGTACAGCTGCTCTAAGGCATACCTCCTATCTCAGGGTAGCCAACCTCGTGACCCTTTGACCGAGGTCAGGGCAGAAGGGACATCTTCTGTGCACTATGGAAAAAATTCTATGATCTTTGTTGGCTGGGTCGGCCTCTAAATATTCCCTACCTGCTCTGCCCACTACTACAGCCACTGATCATATATGGCTCTTTGAATGTAAATGTGAATTGGTTGAAGATGAAGGTTAAAGTTTTTGTTCAGTTGGATGAGCCACCTTTCAAGGGCTCAATAGCCCACATGTTCCTAATGGCTGCCATATGGGACAGCACAGATACAGGACATTTTCATCATTGCAGAAAGTTCTACTGGACAGAGATATTTTATAAGAATTCCAAAAATTGTTTCTCTCTTTTCAGTGTTTGGCTGCTAACCCCACTGTCTTACTCTGAAAAACAAACAAAACAAAAATCCTTTTATGAATATCACAAATGGAATGTTAACTCTTTCTTCTTTGCTTGCTCACAGTAACAACCCTTATCCACTTCTTCCTGTCAAGTTTGGGAAGAGGTCACAAACTAATGCAAAAGAGAGAAAAAAGTTTTTATGGGGTGCCTGGTGGCTCAGTTGGTTGAGCATCCAACTCTTGATTTTGGCTCAGGTCATGATCTCAGGCTCTTGGGATTGAGCCCCGTGTGGGGTTCTGAACTGAGCATGGAGCCTGCTTAAGATTCTCTCGCTCTCTCTCTCTCTCCCAGTCCCTTTTGCCCTGCTCTCTCTCCCCTCTCTCTCCTCTCTCTCTCAAGAGAGAGAGAGAGGAGAGAGAGGGGAGAGAGAGAGAGAGAGAAAATTTCAGTAATATTTTTCAAAATTTTGCTTCCATCACCCATGTTAGGAAATTTACTCAAAAGGTAAACCTAAAAGCTATATGCCAGGAAAACAAATGCTCCCTGGAGGTCAGGTCCACAGGGAAGTATTGTGAGCAATAAGAATCAGGCCACACGTCAGAGAATTGGAGTGCCATGCTGCAGCCCAGTAGGCACTGCCCCTGGAGGGAAGGACGGGGTTGGACTAAGAGTGGACTACACAAGGGCACCCCCTAGCTGTCCTAGGGAAGTAGATATTCCCACTACCAATCACAGTGCAAGGCTGTCCAAACTGCCCTTTGCCATCCTAGAGGAGAGATTTGCACTGACTGCTACTCAGAATTGCTTGAGCTCCCGCACAGAGCAGATGCCTTTTTGGAAGCCTAACTGCACATCCTTTCTTACAGATTCGGCTAAACAGCAGAGGACTGATCTACTCCGTGGGCTTACTCCTGGCCTCCGTCTTTGTTACGGTAGGGCTTCAGCTTATTCCCCTCTCGAGTTCCTGTGTTCTTCCCACCCCCACCCTTGGGTTCTTTGGCCACAGAGTTTGTTTGGACACCAGATGGGCTTGGCCTTCTGGTGGATGGGGACAGTCAGCCTCCAGATGTCCCATCTCCTTCGTGGCTGTCTCTTCTATAAGTGGATCCTAGCAACTCACTAGAAAACATTCCCTCTTTCTGAACGGAGCCAGCCCACCTCTGAGAAGCAAGGCCCTGCCTTATGTCAAGCACAAGCCACGTTATCAAAAGCAAAGGGGAGATCCACTTTTTCTGCAGGATTAGTGAAGAAAAGAGTATATTCCAATCAATTGTCTGTTCCAAATTAATAAGCACCTTTATAAATCCATGGATTTGACCAATTCTCAGAGACTAAGAATACATTATTTCATTGACAGTATACTTTCATGCCATTCCACTGTCTTGGCTATCATATCTATTTGTATAGTACGATATTCCAACTCAGCTGCCATGTTTGGTAGAAACAGATTCATACCAACACATGAAGTATCCATTCATATACAAGTATGTGGTTAAATTTTCACATTAGTGAACATTGAGGGGCACCTGGGTGGCTCAGTCAGTTGAGCATCTGACTTCAGCTCAGGTCATGATCTCATGGTTCATGAGTCCAAGCCCTGCATCAGGCTCTGTGCTGACAGCTCAGAGCCTGGAGCCTGCTTCAGACTCTGTCTCTCTCTCTCTCTCTCTCTCTCTCTGCCCTTCTCCCATTTGCTCTTTCTCTCTCACAAATATAAATATTTTTTTTAAATATAAAAAAACATTGAGATGCAATGTGGTTTTTCCCGAAATCTTCAAGGAAATCATCATTGAATTATACTGGCATGTGAATGTCCATATAGGTGATAATGGGAATTTAGAAGAGCAGGCAGGAAGCTGGCGAGGTTATTTATGGGATCAGACTGTGAGTCAAATTTCAAAGATTTACTAAAGCAAACACTGTCTTACGCAAAAGTGGAAATCTATGCAATTTTTCTTCCTTAGCGTAGGAGTTTCTTTGAGTCTGGTATGACTTAGGGTTATGAGACCTGTCATAGCCACACATTGTGTTCAGTGCTTTGCATACATTTTCCCCTTTGGAGCTCATCATACCCCCTTCACGTAGCCACTATATTAGCCCCATTATACAGATGAACATCTGAGACCTCTAGGGTAGTTGACACTAAATGAATGAAGGGGCAAGCCATCTGACACCAGAGCGCATGCTTACAGCTACATGGGTACACCTGGAGGAGATGGGGCTGGCCACCACCTGGGATGTTGAAATGGGGCTGCTGGAATGCTGGAGAGAAGTAGGTTTGTGGGGGGGCAGGGGAAGAGTAGTTTCAAACCTCTTGAGCTATCTTGCCTATTTGACACCCAAGGGGAAAGGTCAAGAAAGCCATTGGAAAGATGAGTCTGAGTTCAGGAGAAGCGTCCAAGCTGAAGGCACAATGATATTTAAAGCCCTGCAGTTGGATCAGTCAGCAAGAGGGTGAGTGAGGACAGAAAAGAGGCCCAGCATCTGAGTCTTGGTGCCCTCTGGTAGTTCGAGGTCAGGATGATGACAATAAACCACCAAAGGGAACAGAGAATGAGCAATCAGAGAGGTGGGAGGCAAAGCAGGAGAGTATGGCATCTGGAAGCTAAGGGGAGAAGGTGTTTCGGGGTGGAGGGAGTGATTGGCTCTATTATGGGAAAGGAGTCCTGAGTGTTGGCCATTTGGTTTAGAAATATAAAGTTATCAGGGGACGCCAGGGTGGCTCAGTCGGTTAAGCGTCCGACTTCGGCTCAGATCATGATCTCACAGTTCGTGGGTTCAAGCCCCGCGTCGGGCTCTGTGCTGACAGCTCGGAGCCTGGAGCCTGCTTCGGATTCTGTGTCTCCCTCTCTCTCTGTTCCTCCCCTGCTCTCACTCTGTCTCTCTCTCACTCTCACAAAAATAAATAAAGATTTTTTAAAAATTAAAAGAAAAAAGAAATACAAAGTTATCAGTCCTCTTGATGAGGGTGGCTGCATGGGGCAATAAGGCCGAAGGTTGAGTAGAACAAGGTAACAGGAAGGAAGGAGAGAAATTGGATGCAATGATGTTTACAACTCTTTGAAGTCATCTTGCTGTGAATAAAGGAGAGAAATGGGAATCCAGAAAAACTGTAGTTGTTTTTTAATATGAGGGAGCTAGCAGCATTCTTGTACTCCAGTTGGAGTAACCCGGGGAGTGATGGGGAGATGGAAATAAAAGAGGGGCAGTTTCTGGGACCATGTTCTTGAGCAGTAAGGGGAGGTGGGATGGTGTGCACATGTGGGGGAGTGGGCCATGGACAGGGTCGTGGGCGACGGGTCCTCACTGGCAGGAGAGAAGGTGAGCAAATGGATCTGGTGGTGGGAGTTCTGTGGATGGGAACATCATACACTGAGAGTGAGGGTGGAAAAGGAAGGTATTGGGGGTCTCAGAAGAGGGGAGAGGTCAGAAACAGCCATCCAGGAAAGGGAGAGACAGTGCACTTAGGGAAATGTGGAATGATTGCCATAAATGGCTCACTCAAGGTTTGTGGGCTTGAATTAAAAGTCAGAACCTTCAGGGGGGCACCTGCGTGGCTCAGTTAATTAAGCGTCGACTTCTGCTCAGGTCATTATCTCACGGCTTGTGCATTGAAACTCCACATCAGGATCTCTGCTGTCAGCGCAGAGCCTGCTTCGGTTCCTGTCTCCCTCTCTCTGTGTCCCTCCCCAGCCCGTGCTTTCTCTCTGTCTCAAAAATAAATAAAAACATCAAAAAAATTAAAAACAAACAAAAGTGAGAAACCTCGGGTGTACCTGAATGGCTCAGTCCCTTGAGCATCCGGCTCTTGGTTTCGGCTCAGGTCATGATCTCACAGATTGTGAGTTCCAGCCCTGCATTAGGCTCTTGTGGTGACAGCATGGAGCCTGCTTGGGATTCTCTCTCTCCCTTCTCTCCCTGCCCCTCCCTCCCTCTCTCTGAAAATAAATTTAAAAAGCAAAACAACAGCAACAACAAAAAAAACGTAAAAAGTGAGACCCTTCGGCATGGCCAGGCGTTTTCCTCCAGCCTGGGTCAGCTGCGTGGAAGCAATATGGAATAGCTGGAAGCAGGGTTTGAGCCAAAAGGCTGTGGTTTTAGCCATACAAGGACAAAAGTGCTAGAGAGATACAAGTAAACAGTGAGGAGTGCTCAGGGGTGGTTCTAACAATTGTTGGTGGAATTTAAGCAGGGTAAGGTGGGAGAGGGGTGATGGGCAGTGAAATGGTGGGGGTGGCAATGAATTCTGGGTCCTGGGAGTCTGCAGAGTTGTAGGAGTACAGGGACCAGATGGAGTAAGCAGGAACGAGGAGATGGCTGTCAGAGAGTGAGGTGTTTGGCACGGAGTCCTTTCTGTCCTTGCTAATCACCAGGTCTCAGCTGCAGAGCTGTCCAGCAGAACTTGTCCGCTGGCCTGTACCTGCACTGGACAGCAGCCACTGGCCACGTGTGGATGTCAAGCACATGAAATGTGGCTAGTACAACTGAGGAACTGAGTTTTTAAGTCTATTTATTTTGAGAGAAGGCGGGAGAGAGCGCATGAACTGGAGAGGGGCAGAGGGAGAGGGAGAACCCCATGCAGCCTTCACGTGGGCTCAGCACCAAGCCCAGCCCTGGGCTCTACCCCACAACGGTGAGATCATGACCTGAGCTGAAATCAAGAGTCGGATGCTCAACCAACTGACCCACTAAGGTGCTCCAGGAATGGAGTTTTTAATGTTATTTGATATACATTTAAATTTGGGGGGCCACCTGCGGCTAGTGGGTGCAGTGCAGGTGCGGGGCATGGCTGCAGGAGACTGGGTGGAGGATGGGTGTTGGGAAGATCCTCTCGGTTGATGGTGAAATTGCTGGGCAGGACGACAAGGTGCTATAGACATGAGTGGCAGTGGGTAGGACTCCGGGCTCTGGGGAAGGACGAAAGAGACTGGTTTTGCAGTGTTGACTGCAAGTGAGTGGGATGGAGTATGACTGCTGGAAGACTTTAGATTCCAAGCTTAGGTTTTTTGAGAGGAGAAAAAAATAAAGAGTGCAGAAGGAGCAGCGAAGAGCAAGGGGTACAGCCTCCTTGCCTCTAGGTGCAGGAATGGAAGAGGTGTGGCCTCCACTGCCAGGGCTGTGTCTGCAGGGGCCAGGGGCTGCCTGGGGCAAGAGGGTGAAGAGGCAGAACAGGTGGCACCAGCACAGAATAGTGCGGAGGAGTGACGGCCGCCATGCCCGTGTTGATTGGTCCCATCATTATGACTTTGTAAAGTTATCTCCAAGTTCTGACTTCCCACATGAACGATGGGTTTGGGGGTGCTCAGAGACCATCCGTGCTCCATGAGATCAGCCGTTGGCAGCCCTACCCCCGGCTATGGCCACCCCAAGGCCCAAGGCTACCTCTTCCCGCACCCTCTGACCCTGCTGTGTGTGTTGCAGGTGTTTGGCGTTCACCTGAACAAGTGGCAGCTGGACAAGAAGCTCGGGTGTGGGTGCCTTTTCCTGTACGGTGTGTTCCTGTGCTTCTCCATCATGACAGAGTTCAACGTGTTCACCTTTGTGAACTTGCCCATGTGCGGGGACCACTGAGCCGCCTGGCCACCCACCGAGCCTCAGTCCTTCTTTACTGTGCAATACAAGACCCGGCCGCACCCCGAGTCACGCGGGCCCCCAGAGCCGGCGCATCTGGCTCTCCCGTGCTGTTCACAGGCCTCTGCTCCTGCCTTGGTGGCCCAGGCTGTTCCCACCCCTCCCTGCTCCCCCTCCTCCATGGGTTTCTCTCACCCACCCCTTCCTGCCTCCTCCGTGTGAAGACTCTGACATCCGCGTGAATTTTCAAGCTCCATTTTTGAACAGTGACTGAGATTCTAGAAAAACTGGCTGCTAACTGGCCCAAGCCAGGCAAAACTTACTACAATCCCTCCTCCTTTTTTAAGTTATTGGATGGAAGACAAACCTAATTTATGACCTGAGACTGTCGAAGGAATAGAGAGGAGAGGGTGTATTGATGCTAGGGAGTGTTTGGGATTTTGTTATGTTTTGAGGCGATACCTAGGTTACTACTGGGTTTGGGTGGGGTTGTTTCACTTTGGGGGGCTCCCCTTTTTATTCCTTTTCTTCCAGAGATGGAGAACTTCTCTCGCATCTTTCACCGGGCTCTGGATTAGAGGATGATCCACAGGTTGTCCCCGCCATGTCTTCTGGGATCAAGTCCCAGGCATGGTGGAACATGCATGAATTTAGTGCTTAGTAGAGGAACATCTGGGCGAGGCCACGGGGAACAGATGCATGACGTTTCATACGCAAGGATGCCTCCCTGAAGTCCTGTAGGCGTCATCTAGGGGGCACAAGGCTTTTGAGGAAGAAGACAGCTTCCCACATATCCATTAGGACAATCATTTTGTCACTAGGTTCCTTCTAGTCTTTCAAGCAATAGTTCTAGCCTGCCTGAGGCCTTTGATGAGGGGCCCCGGTTACACCACCCGTCCTGGAGGTGCCGGGAAGTCAGCGCCAGAAGTTTCCCAGCCCAAGAGTCCCTGAGATGCGCTCTCATCACTTGGTATTCGGGGTGACAGGGAGAGACCCAGAGGCCACCACTGCTTTTTGTGCAGGAGCTACAGACACTGGTTTCTTGGAAAACGGAGAGAAGCGCACTTTGCACAGACGTCGTCAATAAAGTCCCAATTTGCCACTCGGTATTGAGTACACTGGACCCTGACAGCTGGCTTTTGGGCCAGCGTCCTTCCTCGTGGGACGCCTCCACCAAGCTGCCCCAGCTCCACCCCTCCCATCCTGGAGGGATGGCGAGGGAAGGAGGAAACAGAGAACTGACACCTTGGGAACCACAGAATGTGTTCAATGCAGACTCGCTCAAGGGCATAAGTTATTGTGAACGTTGCTGCCAATCACTGCTCAACAGCCCTGCTAGATTTTGTATGATGCTGAATTATTATGCAGACTAATTCCACCGAGTTGAGACCCACCCATGCTTGTTACACTTGTATTTATTGAAACTGTGGATTCTTGCCCGTGCCGCCCCCTGTATTTACTTTAAGCACTGATCACTTATCATTCATTCAGTATGGTTTTCCCCCCCGCCCCCCGTCCCTTGTACACATTCTGGTATGAATTGTAAAAATAACCTGCTACAAATTGGTTGAATGTTTCTGTCAATGGTGCAAACCAAGGCCAGCGTTAGCCAGCCGACGAGGCACCTGCCCGAAGAAGGAACGGGAGAGGAAATCACCAATTTGGGCTCTCAGAGCTAAGACACACATATTGATTCTGTTGCACATTTTGCACTGGTTTATGGAGATTGTTTTCTTGGACGGATAGTGTAAAATAAACTTCTCTGTTCTATATCCTTCCTTGAGTGGCACGCACGTTACTTCCTCCCCTGGAGTGTTGTCTGTTTTAACTATGCTGACCAGTATGCCTGGAAGGAAGCCGCCAGGTATTGGTGCTTCTGCTCTTTCTGGGTGGACTCAACCTGGAAAGCTGGCAAAATGGCAGGTTTCTGGTATGAAGTGGCAAATCATGGGTCTTCTCTAAATCTTGAAGGGGCTTAGGATCTGTCATCCTATAGCATACGTGCAGCGCTCTGTTAGGAATTCTTTCTTGCAGCTAAAGTGGGAGGAACAGATTCCAGCATGGCCGACAGTTGTTCAGCAGTTCAAGTTCTCCATCTTGTCTGATTGTACTAGTTTTCGATCCGGAAAACTCAGACTTCCCCAAAGCCAACTCCTTAAAAGAGAGGGTAACACATCATTGTAATATACCACATTCTTACCCTGCATGACTCCCAAGAAATAATTATCCAGATCTAAAAGTAGACCAAGGTTAGTGAACAAGCCAGGTGTCCACCTGAAGCAACAGACTTCATTTATAGGAACCAGAAAAAAAATTGCCAATAAGGCACAGCACCAAGTTTTATTTAACTATTTAAGAAAATATATTCCCAGGTTGGAGGGAAAAGGTCCTTAGCTTTGTTTTGAGTGTTGACATCTAAAAATGCTTTACCACTGTATTTGTGCATTTAATAAATACACGCTGGGCACAGACAGTATTGTCATTATTCTGATTGGTGCTTACAAAGCATAAGATACTTTCACTTCAAATATTTTATTATACTGGTCTCAATTCGCTTTAGTCTTAAGCACAGCATTTGATCTGAAACTTGATTTTTTTTTTCTTTTAAGCATACTTTCTATGAAATCTTTAGAAATCATAGTTCCATGCTTAATTTCTCAAAGAGAAAATCCTGGTATGGGGTAAAGTTCCCATTTGTAATGACTGCCAACCTAGGAACTGGAAGGTTTCCTATAGGAAATGAGCATTTAGCCTATTTCTGCCCAGATTCCTGCCGTGCATGATTGTTTCTTGAATTGTCGACTACGAATGTGGTTCTAAATGAGCTGGCTTCTCCAATGATGCAAAATTGTCCATATTGCTATTTTCACTGCTTCCACTGTTCTGGAATTTGTTTGGGAGGGGTTAGGGTGGGTTTGAGGGAAGAACTTTTATTCAATATCTCATACCTGACAGTAACACCAGAGAACCCTCTCAGCAGTTTTCTGGAGTGTGCTCATTTCAGTTAACTCCCCAGGCTGTGTTCTTGTGTACAAGAGGACAAGGGAAGGCGGATACTGGTTTATACTTCTTCCTCAGCACATCATAGTTGATCCCACAGGGAGGAACTGCCAGAACATCCTCTTTTTTTCTGGAAAGCATATTCCCAACCATGCCCTGGCCTGCTGGGGGCACTGCCAGCACACATACCCTTTATGTGGCATTGGATGCACTGAGAGTTTCCAGATGGTTTCTTCCCCCTTCTGAAGCAAAGTACCAGCCCTATGTTTTTAGGGGTAGTGCACTTTTTTAGGCATATGTCTGTCTGTCTGTTATCTACCTCCAAAAAGATCTGGCTGGAGGATAGGTAGGTGAAGTCCGTGGATTATGTTTTCCTAAGTCTGTTGCTGAAGACGCTTATAGATTACAGTCATAAATTTGAAATGCTGGAGATTGGAGGCTCTAGATCTCAGGCAGCATATCTGAATTCACTTTAGGTACACAGGCTTCAAAGAAAACCTTGAATGTTTAAAAATGGGGGGAAGGAGATGGGAGGGGTGGTAAAATCATAAGGTCCAGACGGTTTTCAATTGTGGTACATAAAGTAGGAATAACATCCAACTTGCAAGAAATGTAATAAAATGTAGTCTTAGAGCTTTACCTAACTGGTCATGAAAGTATTCAGGTTGTTGGGAGAAATTAGAAGTGGAAAATTGGTGGTGGCTATGCTCTAAGAGTTATTTATCTTCACCTTTTCAAAATAGTATAACTGTCCAGGCTAATTATCCAATTATTATGACCCGTTTCAATCAGTATTTTGAAGTAGATGGAACATTTTCATGTTGAATTTTGTGTAGGCTCATACTAATTTATGAGTCTCATTTACTTGTATATTTTCTGCAATGTCTTCTCAACACACACACACACACACACACACACACACACCATCTATCTGACACCAAAACTCTGTGTGAAAACAATCCAGTGGATCTTTGAAAAATTTCCAAATATCCAGCTGTCTGTTATGATACAACTTAAGGAGGAATGGGGTGGGTTCAGCCAACATTTCTCTGATAAATAAAAAACCATGTGTCCATTGCATCATCCTCCAGAGATGTGGGGCGCTAAGAGATGCTGAAAAAGGCAGTGAAGCAATGGACAAGCAGAGGATTAGCACCATGCATAAGATAAATTATGTGATCCCCCGGAAGTAGTTTCACACTGAGCTTTCTGCTTAGTTTTGAAACACAGGGCAGAGTAGTAAAACACCAAAATCTCTCAGATGACTCCCTGCTGCACTCAGAACATGTATTTCCTTAATAAAGTGTGGCTAGTAGTCCTGTTAATTTTTTACTGAACTTCAATTTAGCAAACACTCTTATCAAATTGTAGAGATTTTATTTTTTTAAGTTTATTTGTTTATTTTGAGAGAGACAGAGACAGTGCGAGTGGGAGAGGGCCAGAGAGAGGAAGAGAGAACACTAGCAGGCTCTGCCCTACCAGTGTAGAGCCCTACGTGGGGCTTAAACCCATGAACCGTGAGATCATGACCTGAGCTGAAACCAAGAGTTGGGCACTTAACTGACCAGGCGGCCTGAGATTTTTAATGTAGTGAATAGTTGTTATTACTACTCATTTTGGTTTTGGTTTTTGTTTTTGCAACAGGTAGGAGGGAAGGGAAGATTTAAGACAATGATGGAGCAGGATTGTGGGATCAAGCCCCACATCGGGTGAGCCCCATGTCGGGTGCTGCTGATCTGGAGCCTGCTTCAGATTCTCTCTCTCTCTCTTCCTCTGCCTCTCTCTGCTGCTTGCATGGTCTCTCTTTAAAGTAAAAAGATAAAAAAGTAAGACAGTGTTAGTATATATGCCATGTAAGGGTTTTTCTGCTACAATTAACTTACATAAATGTATGCATATATACATACATCACATTTCGTCTTTATGTAACTTCAAACTTACCCTACTTATCAAACACTGAATTTGGTGATATCACATCTTCTGGTGTGTTGAGGCAATTAATACAGTAACTGCTTCCAGAAAACTGCATACAAAATTTAGAATGAAGTGTGACAAGAAATTTCAGGATCCTGGCAGTTGTTTGGAAGAATTCGGAGCCATGCCCACAGGTCATTGCTAAAAAGAGATGCACCTGTGCACAAATATGCTTTCAGCAGAAAACCAATACTTTTAAATTTTTGCAGAAAAAAATGTACTCTACTCAGTTTTGTATCTTTCTTTTTGCTGCATAAATCAGATATTTCATGTCCCTTCCATGCTTGATGCAGGATGATACATTCAGATGCTCCGTCCATCATCAATTCTCTAACCACCAATGGATTGGAACCAAAATGCCCGCTGCTTCAGTTTCAGGGGGATTTATTTTGTCAACTTTTCCAGGTTTCCGAAAAACCAGCTCCAGAATAGGTAAAAATTTATTGTCTTCTCACATTGAATTGTTCCCTCCAGTTGCTTAAATGTTACTCTATTCAACTTCATGTGTGAGAAAATGCATTTACCTGCATTTACTCATTGTCTAAAATCCAGGTCTCCCAAATGTAAGCATACATTAGAATTACCTGGAGACTTATTAAAATACACATTTCTGGTTCAGGAGGTCAAAGAATTTGCATTTCTCACCAACCCCCAGATGCTACCGCTGCTAGGTCTGAGTGCCACATTGAGAGTCACTGGTGTAAATAATGTCCTTTGTCCAGAAAGCCTATACCAGCCTCTACTGATATCACTGGTATATAGCTTATGGAAAACACACGCATGTGCGCACACACACACACACACACAGATGTACTATTTCTTTCATTCTTTCAAAATTCATTTTTCTTTCTATTTCCACTGAGATCTACACATGGCTGAAAGTAGAAAAAGAAGTTTGGTCAACTCTTCATAATCTACATTCTCTGTCATCCTATACTATGTTTGTTCCCAGCCAAAAACAACTGTTAAAACCAAACCTGGGGCACCTAGGTGGCTCAGTCAGTTAAGCATCCTACTTCGACTCAGGTCATGATCTCATCTGTGGGTCAGTTGGACTCTATGCTGACAGCTCGGAGCCTGGAGCCTGCTTTGGATTCTGTGTCTCCCTCTCTCTCTGCCCCCCCCCACTCTGTCTCTCTCTCAAAAATAAATAAACATTAAAAAATTTTATAAGATAACACATCAGGGGCACCTGGGTGGCTCAGTTGCTTGTGTCTGACTCTTGATTTTGGTTCAGGTCATCATCTCACAGTTTGTGAGATCAAGACCCGTGTTGGGCTCTGTACTGACAGCACAGAGCCTGCTTGGGATTCTCTCTCTCCCTCTCTTTCTGCCCCTCCCCGACTTGTGCTCACTCACTCTCTCGTTCTCTCTCTCAAAATGAGTAAACATTAAAAAATTTTTTTTAATATAAAACCAAACCAGATCAAAGTTAATGATTTAAGATGAGATGAGGGAAAGCCAAGATTCTGGGTGGAGTTATTAGCTCAGTAGAAATGGACGCAGGCAATGACCAATTCGTTCAAGGTGAAAAAGGTTTCATTATATACTTTAACAAGAGAAACTAATGGTAAGTACAAGAGAAATTTCCTTTACATGAATTCCAATTCACACATTACAACCAGGTACAGCTAACTTTCTTATCTAAAAAGGTTATTTTGATGCAAATCTATCCGACAAAGATGTCATGGTGCAGAAAAAAAAAAAAAAGTTTACACCAGAGTTGGCCTTCAAGGCCCCCAGTCCTGCAAACAATCCCACACCCCCACTTCACACTCTTTCCTAAGAAGCCAGAGAACATCGCCAGCCACACACCTCCTGCCTGGGGCACAGAAACCTGCATGCACAGGCTGTGACCCCAGTCAGCATCCACATGGGAAATGACTGTGACTCCCAGATGAGGGACAGGTGCAGGTTTAGTGTGTGCCTATGGCCAGACCTTAATTCAGACATGGGCTTTTGGCTTATCTACAAGAACCTCAGGGGACACACTGCACTCTAAAATGGCATGGTGAAAGCCACATTTTTCTATCCTGAAAGTTTTGCTCAGAGTCAGGAAGTGGGTTTAGATATTGGTATGCATAATCAGGAGGGGAAGGAAGGAGAAGGGCAGTCTTCCTTTCCAGAAAGAAAACATTTTATGCCTAGCCTATACCAGCTTGGGGGGCAGTCTGCCCAAAAGCAAGGAGATGTTCTATTTCACTCCCTAAATCTGTGCACTACGAAGCCACAGTCAGGCTCTCTTCCTAGAGGGACATCACCAATCATGAAGCATGCTCCTGAGGGTAGCATGGCTAATGCGAGAGCCTGTGTCATATTACAGCTGAATGTGAGGTTTCCCATTTCCTGAATGCAAAGACCCCTCAGTAATGGAGGCAGCTCTTTACACGTCTAGGCAGAATTTAATGTGCCACCTAAATATTAACAACATGTCTTAGGAGGAAAAACAAGAAGTTTGAATCTATAAAAGAGATCCATGCCAAGAAATTCACTCATCTGTTATAAATGAGGCAAAGTTCTGTTATAAATGAAACAAAACAATCCATCGGAGGCACTGGTTTTTAATGTGCTTTGGATGGACATGGTAACAGAATTGTTTACATTATTCCCAAAAGGAATCTAATATAATTCCAAATTTCAAACTCTATTTTAGTGTTTGTTTCAGAAAGAAATTATGTTCCTTTAGTACTTTAACATGGGTTGACTGGCTACATTGAAATTTTCACACTTTTTATGAATCCTGGAACAAGATAGCCTTTTAGGGTGAGTGGTAAGCTTTCCCCTGTACCTCATCAGGGAAATCAATGTCATCTATCACCATTACTTCTGAGAGTTCCCAGTTGTGACTCAGTGGTCTGGAAAATAATCAGGACCCATCTCAAATACTTCCTGGTTCCTCTTTCTTATCCTGGCCTTCCCAACTGTCAATGGTCCTGACTCTTCCCATCTAGCATTTCTTCACGTCACAGTCTGGCCCCACTTCTCCCTTCTGCTGGCTTGAAGGCAGCCAGACATGGGCTTCTCAGAGGTTCTCATTGCTAACTGAGCAATGATGTGATGTACACCAGCAGAAGACCCCAGAACAGGGAGGGGGGGTCAAAGCATAACCACAGGTTATGTTTGCCTGCATAACCACAAACTCTGTGATACATGGAATAAAAACTGGGAACATTTCCTTTTTTAAAAATTGAATTGTAGGGGCACCTGGGTGGCTCAGTCGGTTAAGCATCCGACTTCGGCTCGGATCATGATCTCATAGTCTGTGAGTTCGAGCCCCGCGTTGGACTCTGTGCTGACAACTTGGAGCCTGAAGCCTGCTTCAGAATCTGTGTCTCCCTCTCTCTGACCCTTCCCCGTTCATGCTCTGTCTCTCTCTGTCTCAAAAATAAGTAAACATTAAAAAATAATAATAATAATAATAAATAAAAATTGAATTGTAGTTGACATACAAATTATATTAGTTTCAGGCGTGCAACATAGTGATATATATATATATAATGTATATATACACACATACATACATATTATATATACATTACAAAATGATCACCACAATAAATATAGCTATCATCTGTCATCGTAAAAAGTTGTTACATATTATTAACTACATTCCATATGCTGTGCATTGTATCCCCATGTCTAAAAACAGGGAACATTTCTAACCCAACTCTCAAACTCTAGATAATGACATGGTGGCCATAATAGTATCCTTCTTCCTGTGAAAGCCATAATTCAGAGGAGCCAGCAAGGTCTAGACCCAAGGGCAGAAGTCCTGGCCTGGCCCGTCACATGGACATCTGAATTTCTCCCAAATGACTGTGATTGCATGATTGCATGGTCAGTGAGGTCCCCGCCAGCTCAAAAGTTCTATTAATTCAAAATTTTTTAATGTTTTATTGATTTTTGAGAGAGAGAGAGAGAGTCAGAGCATGAGTGGAGGAGGGGCAGGGAGAGAGGGACACACAGAATCCAAAGTAGGCTCCAGGCTCTGAACTGTTAGCACAGAGCCAGACACAAGGCTCGAACCCACAGACTGTGAGATCGTGACCTGAGCCGAAGTCGGACACTTAACCAACTGAGCCACCCAGGCGCCCCTCAGACATTCTATTAATTTAGACCAGAGAAAACATGATTTCCCTGTTGAAATCAATATATATGTTATGGAAAGACAGCAAGCTTGGCATGAGTTTTTAAATAAAAGAGTTTGCAAGTTATTCTGGATACTGCAGTTCCCCTGTAATTAGAATTCCATCTTTACTGTTGTTGGGAATTTTTTTAAATGTATATAATTTGGACAGCGCCTATTAGAAAAATCAAATGTCTTTGACAAAGTCTCATCCCTTGTCATGCCCAGAAAGAATTTTTAGGGTTTCAGAGACTAAAAACACATCCATTTTAATTTTTTTTTTCAACGTTTTTTATTTATTTTTGGGACAGAGAGAGACAGAGCATGAACGGGGGAGGGGCAGAGAGAGAGGGAGACACAGAATCGGAAACAGGCTCCAGGCTCTGAGCCATCAGCCCAGAGCCTGACGCGGGGCTCGAACTCACGGACCGCGAGATCGTGACCTGGCTGAAGTCGGACGCTTAACCGACTGCGCCACCCAGGCGCCCCAAAACACATCCATTTTAAAGGAACAATGGCATTTCTCCTTTTTGTGGCAACAGATGGAAATACGTTTATCCTTTCTGGGCATCAAATGTAGTGTGAGTTCTGGACCTCCGAAAAAAATTCCCAAGCATTTACCGTCTGGGAGAACAAGGAGTTCCACAGGATGCAGGGACCTGCTGGGCTAGAGGAAGCCATGGCAGCCAAGCCAAGCCATGATGAGTGGTTCTGAGTACATGACATGTATCAGAACTTTCCAGTAGGGCTGGTGGAATATGCCCAACCTCAGACAGTCTGCTGGCCTGGAGAGGAGGCCAGGCATCTTTAATGAGGTCATTTTAACACACATCAGAGTTGGAGAACTCCTCACATAGTTGACTTCCCTTGTGCATGTAAGTCAATCTGGGGACAGAGCCTATTTTAAATAAATAGTTACAATAAGTAGAATGAAAACAGTGCAATCATTGTGATTATAGGTTATTCATTTTCTTATAGGTCTTATGACCATCAGAAGGTCAGAGTCACTTTTTTGTCTGTGCTTACACTTACAATTCATTTTTTGATGTAGCACAATGACAAAATCGGGTAGCATCACAAGGCAAAAGTGCTTAATGCCACACATGCTTATTAGGGCTGGGAGGGGTTGAGACTGGGGGAATAGCTATCTCTGCACCCCCGGCCTGCTTTCCATTGGGGAAAATAGTGCTTGGTTCAATACTTACTAAATTTTGGCAGTTTTCCCCCAGAGAAAACCTTGGTCATATATGGTAATATATATATATATATATATATATATATATATATATATATATTTGTACAATCTATTAGTAAATATTATATCAGCAGCTTACTAAGGAGATCTCTGGACATTTTTTGGAGGTGGGCCATAAAATGTGTTTGTGATGGCCCAGCTTGACAGGGTATAAATGGCTGAGGGAGATTTGCAACTCAGAAGACTAGCCTCACATAGTCTGCTGAGGTCACATGTGGAAAGCACACATGACCAGGGGCTCTCAACATGTCTTGGGCCTTATTTTTGAATTGATAAGCCTGGGTTACACAGGTACAAATAGGTCCAGTCCCCAGGGTATTTTCAACCGATAAAAGATCATTCCTGTGGTAGCAGATGGCCAACTGCCCAAGGAATGGACTTAAGGGGTTCCAGACAAAATATTAAAGGAGTGGATGCTCCAGAGATGTGTTGGGGTACATGGTTGTGAGACTCAGCTCATTGTGTCATTATTGCAGGACAAATGACAGTTCATTTGAAAGGCCTAACTCTCTCTCTCTCTGTCATAATTGGTGCTGTTCCTATACAGTTCTCTCCACACTCCCTGTCCATTTATCTGAATGTTGTCATGTGAACGTAACACAGAAACCAGGACACTTTGCTTTCAAATCTTGACAACATGTATTTTCTTAATTCACACATCTAGCATAGAGAATCGAAAACCTTACAAACAACCCTGATTTATCCCTGACATCCAGGTAGACACCAGTTGGAGAGAAAAATCCAACTAAAGATGAAACTGGTTAACTGTGACTGTTTTCACCATTTTCATGGGCCTCCCAAGCCCAGCACCATCCGTGTCCCAGTGAGAGGCATGTTAATGGGGCAACAGATACACGAGAGTATCTTTAAAGGGATACTGATGGGTGTAAGAAATGTGTTAACATAAACTATACTTCCCCCACTCTACTTCTGTAAACGAGGCAGGTGTCTGTTTGGGGCCCGTGGAAGCAAAGAAATGTCAAAAGGATGCTCAATCTACCCTCAATGGCTGCAAAACATCCCTTCTTGCATGAGAACTTTGCTACTGGAGTCCAGTTCTTGGACCTGATAATGACAGAAACAAGACCGAACCCCAAAGTCAAAGGCTTTATTGGGGCTGCATCTCATCTCTGAAAGGTGAAAGGAGCCAGCGCTAACAGAGGCTGGTCTCTCCAAAGCTGACGCCCTGCGTATAAACAGAAAATTCCCACTCAGGTTACCAGGTTGGGAACACGTGCTAGTAAGGGAAAGGGGCAAAGTGCTTTGTTCTGATTGGTTGGAAGGGTCTCGTCCTGATTGGTCGATATTGGCAGGCAACTAGGACAGCTTATTGGTGTTTTTTGGAGCCGAGGTCTTCAGCTTTAGGTCCAGGTTGTACAGACATTGGGCCGCATCCTGCTTCTGCTCTGTAAGAGAAGTGGTTTCACAATAATAGCAAACAGAAAGCGCCCCAAGTACATTTCACTTGGGGCTTGTTCTCACAGTCCCTGACTGTCTTAATTCCACTGGCCAGATGCCCAGGCTTCTTAGTCCCTATTAGAATTTTAAAATAATAGTAATTTTTAAAGCTTTAGTCTTGTTTGTCGGAGACGTCACCTGAAATGGTGGCACTGAAAAAATCTGTGAGTAGACGGAACCAAAGAATCTGCTGGCTGTTCAGAGGCAGCCCCTACACCCTAACCCTCCCTGTGTGGAGAGTTGTGCATTTTTCCTAACCCTCCTCACTGTGTGTGTCAGTGCAGGTAATGGCATCAAACTCCGGCCTAAGGCAGAGAGAGACTCCTCACCGTGGTCCCACGTTAGAATCCCCTGGGGTGCATTTAAGACTACCATACCTAGCCCACCCCCACCTCCCATAATTCTGATTGGGGTTATCTGGTTACATGTTTTGAACTGTCAGGTGTTTCTACATGTGTCCATGGTTCAGAACCAGGGTCCACGGAAGTATAATCAGATATTTGTGACACTGTGCACATCCAAAAAGAAATGCTATGTATTCCATAGGTTTTTGCTACTCAAAGTGTCAGTGGACCTTGAACTAGCATCTTTGACTAGAAAGAGTTTTTTAGAATTCTTATTGAATAGCATTGTCAGATAGAACTTTTCTGTAGGGATAGAAATGGCCTACATCTTTGCCATCCAATAGGGTAGCTGTTGGACTCATGTAGCTGTTGAG
Organism: Panthera leo; assembly: GCF_018350215.1. Classification (NCBI taxonomy): domain Eukaryota; kingdom Metazoa; phylum Chordata; class Mammalia; order Carnivora; family Felidae; genus Panthera; species Panthera leo. Next base: position 44,527,159 of record NC_056681.1, read on the forward strand.
CACTTGAAAGGTGGCTTGTGCAACCAGGAATAAAATGTTTGATTAATTTGCATTGTAAGAGCCACATATAATTAGTGGTTGCAGTATAGGGCAGAGCAGGTAGGAAATTATTAAAGGGCCAACTTGGCAGACAAAGATCATGATTTCTTCCATATAATAGAGAAGGTGCCTCTTCGGCTTTGCCCTTGGTCGTGAGTCCCGCTGTCCTGAAACAGGAGGTATGCCTTAGAGCAGCCATTCTCAAAGCCTGGTTGCTGGGCCAGCAGGAGCAGCAGCATTGGTGGCTGATTAGAGATGTAGGATCTCAGGCCCCACCCAGACCTTCTGAATCAGAACCTGCGTTTAAACAGGTCCCAGGTGATTTGTACAAACATTGAGAAGTGTAGGTACGAGTTTGAGATGCTCTGCATGTAGACATCTGCTCTGCTCTCCAGGAGACTCATAGCCATTTGCACAAATACCCTCTATATTGTCACTGGTATCAGTGTATGCGATAAGAATTGTCAACTGGGAGGGGCACCTGGGCAGCTCAGTCCTTTAAGCCTCCAACTCTTGATTTCAGCTCAGACCGTGATCTCATTGTTTGTGAGTTCAAGCCCCACATCAGCAGGGAGCCTGCTTGGGATTTTCTCTCTCCCCCTAGCTCTCTGCCCTTTGCTGCCCCTCTCTCTATATATATATTGAAAAAAAGAATTGCCAACTGGGGATAAGCACAGATTACATAGAGAACAAAACATTTGCAGTTGGGGATGAATTGGTAAATTTGGAGGACGAGAGTTATGTTTTAGTTCCAGTAAGCTGTGAGGGGCAGGAGGTGAGTAAAGGTAAAGGAGTACTACAGAGAATTCAATGGGAAGGCCAAGATCTAACTCAGGGGGTATCTCACGTCATCTTTAAATTCACCCTACTCTTTTGGGGCACCTGGGTGGCTGAGTTGGTTGAGCATCTGACTTCCACTCAGGTCATGATCTCATGGTTCGTGGGTTCAAGCCCCGCTCTTGGATGACAGCTCAGAACCTGGAGTCTGCTTCAGATTCTGTGTCTCCCTCTCTCTCTGTCCCTTCCCTGCTTGCTCACTCTCTGCCTCTCAAAAATAAATAAACATTAAAAAAATTCACCCTACTCTTTAGGTATGGGACTCACAGTGGATGTGCTGCCAGATATCTTGTTAATATTGGAAATTCCTGCATTGTACTGATTGACTAAACAGGCCTGTCTTCTTCCTCTAATGAAATTGGGTACTGATTCTACTTTTTATCTTCTGAAGTCCCACAAGATTTGCTTCACTGGCAAGAGGAGAGATTTCTCCTTTGAATCTATTAAAAAAAATAACTCAACTAACAAAGTCATTGCATTTAGCAAAAAGGGGCAGAAAACAGAACAAGGAGGAGAGTGGTTTATGTAACAGCAATTTTCTGTAATAAATGTGGGGACAGGTCCCACCGGAAGGACATTTAGGCTGTAATTTTTGAAATGAAAATTGGGCTCCAGCTGGATAGCGGTAAGGTTCGAAGCCAGGAGCCAGCACAGCCAGGAAGTGGAGTCTCAGATGACTCAGCCCACAGGGCACGGGAGGTTGGGATGATTGCTTCACCCAGGGGAGCACCAACAGTCATCTGTTGTGTTGGTGGTGGCCTGTAGTCCTCATGGTGTAAACGAGAATAAAATTGGTCCTTCCACAGCTCATGAGAGACATTTGCTTGCAGTTATGCAGGCCAAAATCTGGATATTTAGCACCAACAGCCCCTCAACTTTCCTTAGGGTTGGATTTTCCTTGCCTGTGGGACCTCCTGTCCCATACTCGTTTCTTCACTACCCCCAATCCAAATATGAAACTAAATACCTGGGAATTGGTTTTAAATGCCTCTCTCACAGCTCTTCAGACCATCCCAAGTACCCTAGAAATCAGATTCAATTATTTGATATTAACATTCATCTCACCTCCTCCCCTCTTTATACAAAAGCTATTTTTTAAAAGCTATCATTACAGAATTTCATTTGCAAATAAGCACAAGATGAAAACAAATGAGGTATTTTATTCTGGCATTTGATGTGATTCTGCCCACATACAAGAGCAAAGCATTTGAGGAGATTTGATCCGTGGCCTCCTCCCAGGACCTACAATGTCCTTGCGTGAGAAAACTCACCACTGGCAATTTGACAAATAACTTCTTATATTCCACCGCCAAAAATGAGGGTACAGGTAAAAAGTCCAAACATGTGTCAAAGTATCTATTCCAAAAGCTTTTCAAAATTACTCTCCTGAAAAAATAAAATAAGGGAATAAATATAGGTTGAAGAAGTATTAACTCACTAACAGAGGACCCAGTAAGAGGGTAAAGCTGGTCCTAAGTGTGGGAGTAGATCTGGGGACTTGTAGCTATACCCAAAATGCTAGACACAAGACTGGCTCACGAGCGCCAGGGCAACCAGACCATAACCTATGGTGATCTTTTTTGTCTGAGGGAAGTTATTTACCTCTCTCAAACAAGACCCACAAGTTAACATTCTGAGCCCTTAATCAATAATAGTTGAACAGAGGTGCATTCCCTTAATTATTACTCCATGATGAATTCCTGAGTGGATGTGTTGAACAATGTTGCAGTATGTATGGCATTGAAAGGACAAGCTAGCCTTAACCCTAACCCTCTCTTGGCCTTATTTCCAAGTGCTGGATAATTTCATGGAACGCCAGTTGGTTTCCATTGAAATCACTCATTTTTACGTGCCTGTTCACAAGTGATTCAGCTAAACAGGCCTGAAATTCCTCTGGTGTCCTAGCATTTTCATTAAAAGCATTGCCTTTCCCCTTCCTAAAATGCTCCTTAGTCCTTCCCCCAAACATGGTATTAATTCAATGGAACTTAAAACACTAGCTAGATTCCTCTCACCTGCACACATGTCTTTTTCCCTACTCAGCAGTGCCCACATTTCATTCAAGGTGGTGAGAAAGCATAGCAGGAAACACTCAGCTGGGCATGTTCTATGGGCCAGTGAGAAATGAAACAGGAATGTTGTACTGGGTTTAATTAAAAGTTCTTCTCTCTCTGGGGCACCCGGGTGGCACAGTCGTTTAAGTGTCTGGCTCTTGACTTCAGCTCAGGTCATGATCCCACAGTTCATGGGTTCGAGCCCTGCGTTGGGCTCTGTGCTGACAGCATGGAACCTGCTTGGGATTTTCTCTCTCTCTGCCCCTCCCCGCTCATGTGTGCATGCCCTCTCTCTCTCTCAAAATAAATTTTTTAAAAAGTTAAAAAAGTTCTCTCTCTGAGTGTAACACATGCATGAAACAGTGTAAAATTGAAATGCTTATGTGATTTAGTGTTACTTTCTATTTGTGGGGGACTCTACAGTTTTAAAAAAGAAAGAAATCAAAGAATTATGAAAGTAAAAGTCTATTCTCAAATATTATTATCTTCTCAAAGAAATTTTTCACTCAAAAGTAAGCCGAAATAAGAGACAAACTGTGGTTTGTCTTTTTAAAAGAGATAAACTAATTTTTCATTTTTATGCGAATATGATTTCTCTATATTTGTTTTTGCCATTTATTGTAAAGGACTATTGTGTTTATCACTCTCTCTCCACTTGGATGCATTAATTAGGAGCTTGGGAGAGGTGGGAGTGTGTATTTTTCCATTTTTTTTAGAAATCTAAATATTCATAAATCAGTCTTCCAGTATTCGAAAAGTTTGTGGCTATTGGTAAACCTGAGGAAATTTCTCAACACTAAGAACAAGATTCATCACATTTTACTATCTGAATTATCTTTCAATTTACTTTGACAGTTATTGATTCAACTGTGTCTCCCCCCACACACACACCCACCCCCATCCCCAAAACCTATGTTCAAGTCCTACCTATGAATGTGAGCTTATTTGGAGAGAATCTTCACAGTTTTTAACAAGTTAACATGAGACCATATTGGATTCACGTGGGCCCTAATCCAATGACTGGTGTCCTGATAAGAGGGAAATTTGGACACAGACACACAGGGAGAATGCCGTGTGACCACAGAGTCATAGCTGGAGTTATGTTGCCATAAGCCAAGAAATGCCAAGGACTACCAACAGTCTCCAGGAAGCTGAGAGATTGTCATGGAATGGATTCTCCCTTGAGCCCCCAAGAAGGAACCAACCCAGATTACTTTTGGACTTCTGGCCCCCAGAGCCATAACTGGCCCCCAGAGTACATAACTGTTGCTTGCAGCCACCCAGCTTGTAGTCATTTGTTATGGCTGCCCTAGGAAGCCAATTCCATGATGATTCAGATAGCAACATGAAAATAATACCAAATTTGTAAGCACACTAGGTCTCTTTGATTGGATATTGACCAGTTATAGGAAAAAGTTGTAATTATTGGTAATGAGGGAAAATTGCACAGAGCTGTTTAAATTCTCTGTGTCCTTTCCCAGGTGGGGCCATAGTACAAACAGGACAAATAGGACTCTTCCAATTTTGCCACCTCTGAAACAACGTTGCTATGGGATATCCATTCCAGGTGGCGTGTAGAGATGTCAAGGCCACAGGATCATTGCCCAGCACCTACATATGCAACCGTCCCCACCAAGTCCTGAAGATAGGAACAGATGCATCCGTGATTCTGCCAGAGGTAGTGGTTGACCACGGGTTTATGGGATGAGACTTAGACAACAAATGCTGGGGGTAGGGGTGGGAGATACTGTCTAATGGGGATGAGGTGCATATAAGAGACCAAGACTTGTACAGCTTCTGCTCCCATTTGCAGCTTACGTGGGTGGGCTGAGAGCCCCAGCCAGAGGGTGAGCAGAAGATAGAAGAGGGTTCTCCCTATGAAACATCACCTCCAAGAGAGATAAGCAGCCAGAGCTCCTGTGGAAGGGACAGAGGCTGAACCTGGGACCAGAGTGGGATGGTAGCCAAAACCTCAGGATGAATGGGATGATCACAGTCCCAGCCTTCAGACATCCGGAAGGCTAGTACAGACACAGACCATGTGGCTACTGGAGTGTGCAATGACCTCTTATCACTATGCTGGGCACCAAACATCAACTCAACAGGGCTGTTACCTTGAGAGAACCATTGTCCTCAGCAATGATTTGCCTTCATTAGCCATGTTTTTGGAGATCAGCAAAAGAAGAGCCTGGCAGATGTGATTCTCTGAGACACAAGCATGCCAGACCTGTCCTCATGGGAGACCAGTGAGGGAAATGAAACAGTAGTCAATCCCAGGCTCTGCCATCACTGCCCCAATCAGCAGCCTTGGGGTTATGTTCTGGAGACATCCAGCCCAGGGTGGCATTTTTATTCACTCTGGCATCTGCTGAGTTGTGCTCTTTGTCTCTGCTTTTTTTTTTCCATTGATTCAGGCAGGTCCGTGCTGCCATCTGGGAGGTGTGATAATCCCATGGATCTGTCTTAGGTCCATAGGCCTCTATCTCCTCATAGATATTTCTTTTCATCTCATATCATGTTGAGCAAAGGACTCTGGACTCTTCCCACTTTGTTGAAGAGAATATGCAGAGTTCCTTCTACTTTCGGGTGTCATCATCCTATATCATAGGGAAGCTTTGATTCCTCCTGATCACAGTCTGGACTTACCAGGGAGCAAGGCATTTACACCTTACCTTCAGAAGGCTTACACTTACATGATGCCCAGTCAGAACCATCCTGGATTGATTCTTCATTCAGATAAGTAACATCATCTTTAGGTTCAGAGTGCATTTTATGTGCCAAAGACAAAGCACACTGGAATATAAGAATTGTCAGGTGTGTCCACTGACCAGCATCATTCCAGAAGTACTGGACACTTAGAGCTCATATAGCAACTAAACAAACAAACAAAAACAGAAGCACACCCATAAATAGAGAACAAGCTGATGTTACCAGAGGGGAGGGGATGCGGGGATGGGCAAAATGGGCAAAGGCCAGTGGGAGGTACAGGCTTCCATTATGGAATGAATAAGCACAGGGATGAAAGGCACAGAACAGGGAATATAGTCAATGGTATTATAATAGCATTGTATGGTGACAGGTGGTCTGCCCTTGTGGTGAGCACAGCACAACATACAGACTTGTCCAATCACTATTTCCATCCTTCACTTAATACTTCGAATAAACATGGGCTGATGGAAACAGTCCAGAAGATTTTGAAATATTTCCAATCATTTCTATTCACTAGAAAAGTGGTGTCATAGCTTGCTTAAGAGCAGAATACATGAAAGACACCTGATGTTACTTCTTCAGGCCACCAATGACCACTATGAAAGCCAGTTTCCCCATGATGTAAGTCAAGGATCTCCAAGACCTTCTGTATTCCAGGGTCCTCCTTTCCTATAATATCCAAATAACATTTCTGAAAGTAGAGTCCCACATGGCAGACTAATCATGCACATTTATGTCCCTCCCCTCCCCACATCCCCCTAAAAGGAAAGTAAAGGGGTGCAAAAGGAATTAAATCCATGACAACAAAGAGGATCTGTATGACCTTCATCAGAAAATTTGAGCCAGTGATAAATTTCATGAAGACAAAAGCAGATTAGGGATAATGATGGATAAAACAAAGCAATGAATGAAAGATCCAGCCCCAGACATATTCCCATAATTTTACAAATTGGAAGATAAAGAAAATTTTGCAGAGGAAAAGAAAACCAGATCAATTTTTAGGAGAAGGAGATTCAGACTAATGGCATTGGTTAGATCTCTTTTCGACAATGCCAGATGGTAGAACACAATGAACAAATGCCTTCATTTGAAGAGGAGAAATTATTTTGAGCCTAATTGTCACTGTTAATCAAAATATCAATTAATCACTAGGGCAAAATAAATATGTTTTCAGACATACACAGATTCTGAAAGTTAGCCTTCCGGAGCCCTTCCTGAGATAAAATGAGGGCAAAAAACAAAGAAGGACCTGAGATCTAGAAAACAGTGGACCTACTGGAGAAGTACAGAGAGAAAGAGACTTGGAACTGTAGTTCCCAACAGATCTAGAAAATAACCAGCTCAGACCAGAGCAGAACTGCAGAAGTCTCTGAAAGCATGTTTTCACAGAGAAAGTGGATTCCCTGGAGCAGTTGGTGTAATTGAAAGTCTGGATATTTCTGAAGATCTGTGATGGTAAATGTGCTCTGTTGACAACACAAACAATAAAAAATAAAAAGGAAAGGGAGGGAAGGAAGAAGGGAGGGAGGAAGGAAGGAGAGGAGGGAGGGAGGGAAAATTAGAAACCTTGGGAGGGAAAGAACCATGTAAGGAAATAAAGGTCCAAATATGAAGTCAGCTGAAATATAGCATGATCATTATTTTCAGGAATGGAAGGGGGGCAAGAAGAAGATTCATTTGACTTTGATGCTAGAAATATCTTCCTTTAAATGTCATAGGTGACGTTTGGTTCATGGAGAAGGAAAATAAATCTTAGCCCATTATGAGGCTGCAGAGTAAGCCCTGGTTACAGTGATGTTAATGTGGTTTATTGTTGTTCAGACTTTAGAATCAACCTGTAAACAAGGTGTGGAAGACTGAATTATGAATACAGAGCAGAATGCACAAGGAAAAGTAAAAATGTATCTGATAGAGATGATGGAGGAAAAAGTTCTAACCCAGAGGTAGTCAGCAAAGGTTTGTCCTCTGTGCAACCCCTCCCCTCCTACATCTGCTGAGTTATGTCGTCTGTTGCTTCAGATGCCGTGCGCACCATTCCTGCTCCACACCTTTGGCCTTGTGTCCCTCTCTCTGCTCCAGCCTAGCTGAGTCTCCGCTCAGCCTCCAGCTCACGTTTCAACTTTTCTGGGCTGTCTTCTTTGGCAACACCAGTCTACAGTGATCTCACTGTACAATTGGGAACTGCTTTAGAGACTCAAACTGACTTACCAGACAGAGGATTTGAAGGCTGGCCTCTTCATACTGCTTATAAAATCAAAACACATGCAAAATGTGGTAGCAAAGGGAAATTTCAACTGTTTGTTTGGAAAACGTTCCTAAAAGCAAGGAATCTGGTCGATCTTTGGATTCACGTTCTTGACTATTTTCAACTTTTGGAACAAAAGCAATACAGATCCTTTTATTAATTACACTGAAACTGGGCACCTGCCCCTTTCCTTACCAGGAGGAGGGGAGGAACTAGCCCCTTTCCCTGCAAGCAGCTTGATATCTGGACATAGAATCAGTGGCCCTCATCCTCAGCTGTGTGCTGGCATCACCTGGGAAGCTTTTAAAAGTCCCAAAGCCCTGGCCACACTGCACGTTAATTACATCAGATCTCTCGAGATGGGGGCCTGAGCATCGGTGTTTGTTTTTTTAAAAAATCTTCCCAGTGATTCCAATGTGCAGCAAGGCGAAGAACTGAGTTAAAGGCTGCCGATTTTAGAACAGTGACCCTTCTAGAACCTGGGCTACATATTAGAATCACCTGGTAGCTAAAAAGCTGCTCATGGCTCATTCCACTCTAGAGACCCTAATTTAATAGGTAGGGGGTGAGACCAGAGCATTAGGATTGTATAAAACTCTCCGGTGATTGTAATGTACAGCCAGGGCTGACACCCACTTGCCCGGGCATGTAACACAGCATTAATGCCAAAAGAGGATTAGGTGAGAGATGTAGCAGGGGCTGGAGCTAAAGGGTGCCGCCCACAGAGGAAGCAGTGGAAGCCCCTTACAGAAATCAGCCACAAAGCCTTGATACAGGTTTTAGAGATTAACAGGGCAGCACAAAAGCCTGCTAAGGTGAGGAGTTAATGTAAAGAGGGACACAGGGACCAATGGTCCTAGGGCATTTCTTCTAGACTCCAGGGCCATGAAGCATAGCAAAGGGAAAATGGCTTTCTCCCAGTGTTGCTTCTCCTACTGGTTTAAAGGTGAAACCCTGAGCAGGGAGGAAGCCAGTAGACGGTAGAGACCAGCAGCTGTTTTTCAGGGCCTGGGGAGCTGTTCACAGGGCTCATCCTTTCCTACCACGGTAGGAAGACTCCATGGGGGATGCAAAATGCCCCATGATCTCCATACTGGAGTTATGTCCTATAATCTTCTCCTTTTCAGTTTGGGCAGGACCTGTGATTTGCTTCTAGCCAATAGAATATGACAGGTTCTCATTTCTGTGACATATATCTATATCTATATCTATATCTATATCTATATATCTATATCTATATATCATCTATATCTTACCACAATGCATTAGAGTGAGGGACACTCTCTGCTGACCCTGAAGACACAAAGTGCCATGTTGTGAATTGTCTGTGGAGAGGGCCACGTGCCAGGGAGCTGCAGACAGTCTCCAGGAAGACTGAATATACAAATGGACGATGGCAACACACACACACACACACACACACACACACACACACACACACAGAAATGGACAATGGCCAGACTGAGTGTAGAAATAAAACTGTGGCCCACAGCCTGCAGCATCCGGTCCAGGAAACCAACTCAGAATTTACAGTAACCAGCCCAGGAAGCCAACCACTATTTATAAGGCAGACTTGTAAGAAGTCAGACTACCATCTCTAGCAACTGGTCCAGGAATCCAATAACTCCTGTAATGATTGGTCCGAAATGACCAGAACTTGATTCATAACTGGCAGCTTCCTAATTTTGTTCCAGTTTCCACCTTGGGACCAATCAGAGATAGCCAAATATGCACTCCTGACCAGTCACATAGGACGCTGGCTGCTAGTTAGCTCACCTCCAGCTTCCCCAGGCCAACAGACTGCAAACAGGGCACACCTGACCTGAAGCCCCTTCCCTTTTCCCACTACAAATCTTTCCAACTCCTCTACCTGCACCTGGGTCTCCACTGAACACAAATAATAGTGGCCAACTCCCTTTCTTTAGCAAGCTCTGAATGGATGGCCTCTACTTTTATTCTCACTTTGTTGGTCTTAATTTATTTCCGTAGAACTGAGAGCCCAGTCACGCAGCTGCAAGGAAGTGAATTCTGCCAACAACCACAGGAGCTTAGAAGCGAACTCGGATAAGAGTTCAAAGGTCTCAACTGAGGCCACAGCCCTGGCCGATCCCTGAATTGTAGCCTTGTGAGACCCTAGGGGACAGAACCCAGCCAAGCTGTACCCAGACTCTTGACCCATGGAAACCGCATGATGATAAATGGATGCTGTTTGAAGCTAGCATATTTGTGGTCATTTGTTATGCGGTAAGAGAAAAACAGTACACATATCCTTAAACTCCTGAGAAGCAATAAAGCCTGGAGATAACCTTTGACCTTTCTCCGATACACAGAACAGTTAGAATAGTCAGTACCCTCAGAATGTCATGGGCTCTCAGGCCAAAATATTGTGTGCCTGAGGAGTACAACTGCCACAAAAGGGCAAAAGTATAACAACATATATCACCTGAAGCAGAATTACTCAAATGGTCATGCCAAAAATTTTAAATAATCATGATAAACATATTAAGAACGTGGGGGAAGAAATTAGCCATATGAAAAAAGAATCAAGGATCACACGAAAAGGAAACAAGTGGGGATATTAGATGTGAGAGAGTATTTTATTTTATTTTTTAACGTTTTTTTTATTTATTTTTGAGACAGAGAGAGACAGAGCATGAACGGGGAGGGGCAGAGAGAGAGGAGACACAGAATCGGAAGCAGGCTCCAGGTTCTGAGCCATCAGCCCAGAGCCTGACGCGGGGCTCGAACTCACGGACCGCGAGATCATGACCTGAGCTGAAGTCGGACGCTCAACCGACTGAGCCACCCAGGGGCCCCGTAAGAGACTATTTTAATATAGAAAATGATAGGTGGGTTAAAGAACAGACAGATATAGCCCAAGAACCAATGTGTAGGAAGAGGTGATCCAGGACCTCTCTGAGAAGGCAGCTGAGGAAGATGAGGAAGTTAAAAGGAACGGAAGACAGAAATCAACATGCAGAGCCAGGTCATAGGAGAGCCACAAGGAGGGGAGGAAAGACTTTAAATAATGTCCTTGAATTCCCTAGAATTAAAAAAAGATGATAGTCTGCAGATATAAAGGGCACCAAGAAAACTGTAGACAAGAAAAAATTCTTGGATCCCTCCGTTATAGTAGAATTAGAAACACTGAAGGCAAAACTATGATTTTTAAGCTTCCAGATTACCAAAGCAGATTGCCTTTGCTTCCTTGCTTCTTGCTTGCAACGGAGGAAGACTTAAATTGACCTCAGACTTCTCAACACCAATCTTAAGCTCAATGGAATTACATTTTTGAGGTGTTAATAAATAGAACTGTGAACCTAGAACTTTATAACTAGCCAGAATGTTGCTGAACTGTGAGGACATAATAAAAATATCTTCAGGCATATAAAGTCTCCAAAAGGGTGTTCTGTACTAGAGGTGCAGATATGCAAAGGACCAGAGAGAAAACAGCTAGGGCAGAGGTTCTGGCGCTGGATCAGGTTCAGTGTGTTCAAGGAACAAAGGGAAAGCTGGAAGTTAAGTGGCAGGAGATGGGGTTAAAGAGGGCTGGGGTCAGAGTGGGAGGACTCTGCAAGCCATGGGAAAGATTTTTGGATTTCTTCTAAGAATAGTGGGTGGCAAGAAGAGTGAGCAGGAGAGTGATAGGATCCAATTTCCCTTCTAAATACACCATTCTACCTACTATGTGTAGAATAACCAGTAGGGGGCAGGAGTGGATGCCAGATTCCAGGCAGAAAGCTTCCTGCCTAGAGTAGTGATGATGGTGGCTTGGCATAGGTTGGTGGCAGTGGAGGAACAACGAAAATGTAACCTAATTGTATCCAAATGTAATACAGGAGGGATATGTAGCAGAGCATACCCAGTAGGCCCTACCTTCATAGCATAGGGGAGGCAAACTTATCCTCTATCCTGTTAGAATCTCTGGCTGGGCCGAAGAATTAAGTCAACATCAGACAGATCAACAAGAAAAAAGCATACACATTCTATTTTACACTTACAAAAAAGCATTCACAGGAAAATGATGCCCCCCAAAGTGGTTAGGTCTAAATGCTCATATGCATTTAGGTTGAACAAACAGCAGTGATTGTGAAATAGGGGGAGTTGAAAAGGAAGAGAAGGCTGTTTTCACGACGTGGTCTGTACAGATTCTTCTTGGCCTCAACTCCCTGCCTCTGATGATGACAGTGTGCTTTTCCTCCTGGTCCCTGGAGGGTGGCTTTCACATGGGAATTCTGCATTGTCCTGCTTTCAGGGAAAAAGGGGGAGGTCAGAGCATCCTTCTTGCTCCTTTGTCTTTCAAGTGCCTTTAGCTCCAATTAGTATGTCAAATGGATTATTTTGGAGTGATGTGTTCTCTTTTTCTAGGTTTATTTATTCATTTTGAGAGAGAGAGAGGGTGTGCAAACAGGGGAGGGGCGGAGAGAGAGAATCCCAAGCAGGCTATACATTCAGCGTGGAGCCCAACATGGGGCTCAATCTAGAAACCGTGAGATCATGATCTGAGCCAAAATCAGGAGTCAGACGCTTAACCAGCTGAGCCACCCAGATGCCCCTAGAATGACATGATCTCAGCCTTTTCAACAGCATACCTGGAGTCCACCTGCTTACCTCTGACTCAGTCCCTGTCTAATCACCATCTCCACATTGTTCATAGTCCCTCGCCCAGTGACTGCAAAGCTACCTTGCTAGTCTCCTCCCATTCGTTGCTGTCTCCCCTCTTCCATCCTTTTCCCCCATGGATGCGTTTCTGGTCACTTACAAATGGAACCAGATTGAGCCATTTCCATCTGAAACCCTCTCCAACTGTCCCTAAGCCCGTAATTCCAGCCTGGTAGCCTCCTCCCTGCTCCTTGATGCTCACTTTAGCACCTTGGTTCTGGCTGTTCCTTCTTACTTAGACTGGAACATTCCTTCCCAGAAATTCACCTGACTCGTCCCTCTTTTGTCATTAGTCTCAGCTGACACGTAGCCTTGTCAGGGAGGTCTTCTCTGATCACCCAAACAATGTAAGTCCTTGAGCAACTCTCACATTACTTTGGCATGTTTTTATGGCATGTATCATGCCCTGTATATCTTCATTTTTATGTGTTCGTATGTTTATTGTTTGTCCCCCTCCATTAGATGGCAAGCACCTTGAGAGAAAGATTTTATCTGTCTTATCATATAGTCACAGTGTTTAGAAGAGTGCCTGACACCCAGTAAATAACTAAGATTCATGTGTTGAATAATTAGAGAATGAACCACTATGGTTAAAACAAGAAGTATACTTTTCAAATACAGGAGACTATATAAAGAGATAGAGTTTAGTTATTTTAATCAAAAATAGCATAGAACTTAGGCAATGGCATGGTTTTATAAAACCCAAAAAGCATAAAACAAGGTGACAGAAATTAAACCAAATTTGCCAGGTGGGTTTAAAATAAAATTCAATTATGGCATATGTTGCTCCAAAAGGATTCATCTACAATAAAATGATGCAGAAATGTCTAAAATAGAGGATAGACAAAAATGCATTGGTTGATTGCAAACACAAAGAAAACAGAGGTCGTGATTGGAATTTCTGAATGAATCAAGGCACATTGAATGGGGCAAAGGAGGTTTATTATACTGATAGCTACATGATCCACAGTGTGGATCTAGCATGAAAGTGCTAGAATACAAATAATTGTAAATTGTAATAGATTGTATTGTAAATGTAAAAAGAATTGTAAATTCTTTTTCTTCCTCTTTTTTTTTTTTTTTTTGAGAGCAGAGGGGCAGGGGGACAGAGAGAATCCTAAGCAGACTCCATGCTCAGCACAGAGCCCAACCCAGGGCTCAATCCCACGACCCTGGAATCATGACCTGAGCTGAAATCAAGAGTTGGACACTCAACCAAACTGAGCTACCCAAGCACCCCAGAATTATAAATTCTGAGAAAAACATCAGAACCCCAATTGAAATGGAAGATCTTAACACATCTGCCCTAAGTCTATTATATCCTAGAAGGGGAGTAGGGAAAAAGCAGGATATAAATTAGGAGACTGGCAAATGAGATAGTAAAAATAAATGACATCGTGAATTAGAATAAATATAAAAGATGAATTACCATTTAGTTAATTGGTGTTCAGGTTCACCAATAAACAGTTTTGAACAACTACTATATGCTAATTATAGAACTGGTTGTGGGGGTGTTTAACATGCCTTCTTTTCTGATACAGAAATATTTTTCAAAATAGATCATATACTAGGTCACAAACAAAGCCTCTATTAATTTCAAAGAGCAGAAATTATATAAACTACATTCTTTGCCCACAATGCAATAAATCTGGAAATTAATAACAAAAATTTAAAGAACAAAAACAAACCTCAACACTTGGAAATTTTTAATTCGTCTAAATAATAAGGTCAAAGGAAAAATTAAAATATTAGGTAATTCTATGTACGTTTGCCTTTACACTTGTACTTCTAATTCTCTGTGTATATAATTTTATATATAATATTAATGCTATTTTGATTAACAAAGTAATATACCATTTTAAACATTCAGTTTACAGACCTACAACTTGAAAAGTTAAAGTCCCAATAATCCCACACTCCAGGGATAATCACTGACTTTCTTTCAGATTTAAGTAAACAAACATATAAGTAAGAATATAAATAAAATATGTACCCCTGCCAAATGCCCTCTTCTGTGAAGACCCACCTCCCTCTACATGCACTGCATCTTTGGAGATGGAGATGGGAATTTCTAACTACCATCTAACTACTATGTAATTCCTAACACTAGGAATTAGTTAACTATCCAGGGATACTCTCTACTTGACTCCCAGGGTGGCTATGGGCATGGACCGAAGTAATGTCACCCAGTTCCAATGCACACCAATGAATAAAGAATTGCCATAATTATTATGATGATTATTCTACAGCTCAGACCCAGACCCCCCCCCAAAAACACACACACACACACACACACACACACACACACACACACACACACACACACTCTTTTCAAGTCATTTTATGTGCATAAGACACCTCTACTTCTACCACAGAGAACAGAAATTGCTGAGTTGCCAGCTCCGGGCAATGCCTGCAGAACCAATGCTGCTTGGTTTACTTTACAGGGAAAATAACTTCATTACAAGTGACATTTTTTTGGCTAGCTGGTCCTCCACTGACCAAAATGCCCCAGAGCACTTGTGATCTCTGCAGCTGACTGGAGTGGTCACTTCAGACTCCAAGGACCCTGGGGTAGGAAATCAAACCTGCCAAATGTGAGATAAGTCCATGAGAGGGTCCAAAGTTTTTGTCTTAATTTTTTTTTCTTGTTTTCTCTGACCACCTCTTTTATTTTTTTAAATTTTCTTTTTTTTTAATGTTTATTTATTTCTTTTGAGAGAGAGAGAGAGAGGAAGGGGAGGCACAGAGAGACGGAGACAGAGTATCCCAAGCAGGCTCCGCACTGTCAGTGCGGAGCCAGACCTGGGGCTCGATCCCACAAACCGTGAGACCATGACCTGAGCAGAGATCAAGACTAGGATGCTTAACCAACTGAGCCACTCAGGTGCCCCTGACCACCTGTTTTAAATTGTAGCCTCCCCACCACCCTCTTTCTCTTTTTGAGTTAATTTTTCACCATGGCAGGTATCATCAACCTTGTTTGGTTTATTGTCTCTGTCTCCCCATTAGAATGTGAGTTCCATGAGAGCACAGCAGTTTGTGTGTTCAGTTTACTGCTCTAGCCCCACCGCCTACAATAGAACTTGGCACATAGTAGCTACTCAGTAGATAGTTTTGAGTGAATAATCTCCAAATCCATCTCTACAGTAAAAGAGGTTTTCCTGAGGGAGGACAGAGCCAAATGAGCTCCAAGTTTTAAAACAGATTGGGGTACATCCATGGGGTAATGTACACAAGATGAAGAAACTTTTCAAGAGGTTGAGTGAAACAGAGACAGGGGGAGAATATTTACTTGGGGAGCTTTGTATATAAAATTGAATCCTTTGGGGGCAGAAGGGACTGAAGAGGGAGCAATATGAAGCCAGGTGCTCCTTGGCCCACCTCTCCCTTTTGCCAACATATTCAACCTCTTAGGAATTTCTGACAGTTCTACCTTCAAAATAAATAAGAGTCCAAGTACTTCTCTATGTGTGCACTCTGTAACTCTGCTCTGTGTAACCTTTCTCTCAAGCCTAGAGTATGTCAATAGCTCCTAACTTGCAATTAACTTTGTGCACACAGCCGGCTCTCCATACAGCATCAAACTAAGTCTTCCAACAATATAGATCAGATCCTGTCACCGCCTGCTCAGACCCTCATGGGTGTCCACCTACCACCTCAGAGCCTTTGACCTTAATGCACCTCCTCCAGGTCCTTGCTGAAATCCCACCTTCCCAACCAGGCCTACTCTGACCACCCCACTATTCAATTCTACCCTCCACACCAGACACCAGCACTCCTTGGCCTCCTTATTTTACTTTTTCTTTTTTCCCCTATTGCTGACTTCTTCTAACATTCCAGGTAAGTGACTTACCGATGTTCACAATTTACCCTTTCTCCCGCTCCTGCTTCCCAGAATGTCAGCTCCAACAGGGCAGGGAGATCTGTTTTGTTCCCCCAGGAACACTGAGCTAACATTATTAGCTCAGTGCCTGGTGCATATCAGGTGCTCAATCATTTATTGAATGGGTGACTTAGAACATTAAGAGAAATGCAGCGGGTAATGATTTCCTGGGAGCTGAGCTGATTATGAAACAAATCTTTAGAAAGCAGGAATCGCAAGAACGAACACCAATGCTATTCTCCTCTTTGGCTACTTGTCTGAAGCAGACCTTGAATAAAAGTAAGGACTTTGTTTCCTTTTCCTGCTTCTGTCCCAAACAGGTGCCTGACGCTCCTTTTGCGACACCAGCTACTTCGGTAACTCTAACACTGTTAGCAATTTCCCCACAAAGGTGCTCTCCTTGGCAGGCAAGTGGAAAAGCACAGCCGCTCACCAGGGACGGGCCTGACTCGCAAGAAAAGACGACTGCAGATTTCTGGCAGGGCCGCTCCCAGCTCCCCGTCAGCCCTCTTCTCCATCCCTAGGCGTTACGAGGGTGGCTTACAGCTGAGCTAAACCACATCCCGCCTCCCCGCGGCTCTGGCTCCCTGGGGCCGGGGCGGGTCTGGGCAGCTCTGCACACTTAGGAACTGCTCCCGGTCGCCCGCTTCCCAGCGGGGATGCAACGAAACACCCGGGCCCCTGCAGTGCGTCCGTGCACAGGACAAAGGGCCGGAGCCCACGCGTGCCTCCCTGACAGGGGCTTCCCAGCACGCGCGGCTGATCCCGGGGTCTGCAGCCGGGTGGCGGGGCTGGCGGGGCTGGCGGGGCTGGCTTGGGGGAGAGGTGTGCGTGCGGTTGAACTGCTCAGCAGTGAGCGCAAAGAAAGGAGACAGAGAAGAATATCCGAGAACAGAACTCCGGTCCTCCCCGGGGAGTGCAGAGGAGCAGGGCGGGGGCGCCGAGGCGCGTCGGGAGCTGATCCAGCCAAGTTTGCTCCGGGTTACATCAACTTTCTCGGTCTCGGCTCGCCTGGTTGCAGCTAGGGTTCCAGGTCACCCGCAGGCGCCTAGACTGCAAGTCCCGAGGGGCGGAGGGTGCGCTGCACGAGAGGAGGGGGCGGCCGGACCCGGGGTCGCGCAGGCGCCGTCCTCGCCCCCTCATCTCACCCCCGCCCCGTCCGTTCCTCGGGCGCCGGAGGGTGACTGGGGGAGGGGGATGGCTAGCGCCGGAGCCGTGGGAGGGCCGGAGGCAGACACAAAGCCTGCCCCTCCCCTCCGCTCCCTACTCCTCTTCCTCCTCCACCTCCCGCTCCGCCCCAGTGGGGAAACCCGCCCCGCGCTAGTCCGCGGGCCACCGCTCGCCCCCGCCTCCGAGACCTGCGGGGAGGGCCTGCGCGAGGTAAGGGGCGGTGGCCGCGGAGACCCCACCCCCGGTGTCCGCACCCAGCACCCGGGGAGGCTCCGGGGTGCCGGCGGGGGCTGTGCGGGGTTCGAGGCCCTGGGTGCTGCTGCTCGCACTGTCTTCCCCTCCGCAGGGGACCTGGGGGTAGAGAGAGAGAGCGAGTGTCCTCGAGGGGTTGTGGGAACGGGTGGGGGAGGAGGTGCTAGGGAGTGGGACGCCGGGACCCGGGTAGGGTGACCTTCCGGCGCCCTGAGGCGACTGCAGGTCCAGTCGGTGTCTTGGAGTATCCTTAGCCGACCTCTGCGGGGGTGGGGTGAGGGACAGCCGGAGGGTGCGGGCGCGGTGGCTCCAGGTGCCGTGTGTGTGAGTGCTCGCGTAAGGTGGGGGGGGGGGGCACCTTTGTTGAGTTCTACCTTCCGGGCCGCCTACGGGGTGTCAAGTGCGCCTGGTGCCTGGGAGCGCGGGCGGGACTGGGGGTCGCACAGCCCGGGTGCCCAGCGAAGCTCCAGTCTATGCGCCCATTCCGTGCACCGGCAGACGCCCCCTTCCGAGGCTTCCTCCTCCGGGGGCACAAGACCCCGTGGGAGGGTCCGTGAGTCTGGCCCCGGGGCGCTGGGCTGTCGCGCTGATTGATGGCTGCGCTGCGGGAGGAGGAGGAGCCCGGGGTTCCTGCCGGGAAGGGACGGGGCCACTTTCCCACCCTCAGGCCTCTCCGCCCCCTTCTGGGCTCGGCCTCCACCCTTGGCCTGGGCTTCCACCCGCGCAGCGTCCGCCCACCCGGCACCGGGCGCCCCTGCATGGTCGGGGGACGGCAGCGTTTGCAGAATTCTGCTTTAAAGCCTGTGATTTGTTGCCAAGAAATACAGGGCAAGACCCGGCCCCCTGGGCCCTAAGAGGCGCCTTTCTTCTCGAAGATCTCGAATCCTTTGGGTTTTCCTAATTGAGCAGAGGAGGCTGCATACCGTAGAGCCGCACTTTGTTGCAGGCCTGAGGGTTTAGGGCACATTGGGGGTTCTTAGGAACGTGCTGTCATCAATAAGGAAACCTCAGAGCACTCTCCCACCGACAGGACTTTGTAAATAGTGAGCAAAAATAAACACTGGCAGTACTCCGTAATTAAGATATTTTAAGGCACTGTTTTAAAAAATAAAGTTTAATATAAAAAATCAACGATGAACAAAATACCAACATTTAACATAAAGACAGCTTTTGTTAGGCCCCTGCATTATTGTGCAATGGGAACAGTGGTTTCCAGTCACCCTCAGTTTGTCCGGTCCCACCTGGAGGTTTATGAGGGTTGACAGTGGCCTGCAACAGATTAGGCAATGCTGGCTTTATATATAGTCTTTTTTTTTTTTTTTTACGGTGGAGCTTTTATTAACTTTTTACCCAGATCAAATATGGGGGGATATTTTGATAGGTGTATAGAGAAGTGTGCATTTTCCTTTTGGCCTCAGCTTCCAGTGTGTCTCTAGAGAACCCTTGCATTCCCTGTGCTGGGGTACTGGGGTAGTTCTATAGAGGGCGTCAGGGGTCAGGTGGGGCCTGGGACAGTGAGGGGTCCTTGCATCTGGGTCTAGAGAAGAAGGCTGGTGGTTGACAGGAGTTAAGAGGTTTACAGACTCTGCTCTCAGTAGTTGGAGACTGAGGACATGAGAGCAAAGCAACCAGGACCTCTTTTGTCTGGCCACTTTCTGCAGGTAGAGAAGGTTAGCTAGGTAGAGAAGGAGACCTAAAATGACCCACACCTGCTGCCCTTGCAGGGGTGGATGGGAGGAGCTTGACTCCCTCTGGGGCTCTGGGATGTGCTTGTTCACTAGAGCTTCCCAGCAGCCCTTCTGTCCTCACTTGAGGCCTTTCCTCCCCTTCACCAAAGTCAAGGGCTACTACCTACTCCAAAGAGGAGTTCGGTTCTCCAGAATCAACCTCTTTACTGGACTGAATCTACTTCCTCTGCATGGAGGAGACTGAGAAATCATTTCTATGTGCAGGGGCGTGCAGCCCTGGGAGGCCAGCCTTAATGGGACCCATTCTTCACATACTCCCCAGGCTATGTCATCTTGGTATTATGTCCCACTCCCCCCCGCCCCCCCCCCCCCCCTGCAATGTATGTCCAGCCCTCCTAATGGTCTTTCACAGTTCTGGTGGTTTCAGCTGGGAAGGTTCCCCTGACATCCCTCCTCCTTTCCCTGATGAGACGTCAGGGCCACCACAGGTGTGGACTCCACTTGCCCACTGTCTGTGAACAAAATCAAAAGCCAGATCATAGCTCTTCCTGCCTCACCTCCAACACCAGGGACAGGACATTGAAAAGAATGAACAAAAGTATCCCTTGGTATATCCTTAGTAGATAGATGTATATCCTTAGCAGATAATCATTATTTTTATAGCACTTTGCAAAATGCTTTTACAGATAATACCTCAGTTGTTTTTCACCAAAGTACTGTTAATTCCACTTGGTAAGTGAGAAACAGAGGCCTGGAGAGGTCAAAACACCAAAGCTGGGACCAGAGCTCCAGGCTCAATACACATCTCCCTGAACCACAGCTGAGTTGCTAGAGGTGTCTGTGCTCAGAGGTACACCCTGGGCAGTGTCTGTCTGCAGCAGAATTTAACCAAGTTGTGTTTTAGGGTGCAACTTTACTAAAGAAAAAATTACTAAAGAGTTATAGTGGTAGAACACATTAGGACAAATGCCAATGTTAAACAGGGTTTCCTCTGCAGGACTTTTTAGTGCCTTTATTATTATAACATGCGCTGGGTCTCTTTAGGGTGATGCCATAATATGGACTGTTTGCCAACTTCATTTGGCCACAGAACACTCTTTCTCATGAAGCATCTTTAGTATCCAGTGTTCTAAGGAGTCCGCTTTGGGGATTGTTTAGTTCACCCAAATGTTTTTTTAGTTCACCTCTGACATCTGGGCAGTTTCCAAGGACCATTAGTGCTTAGGACAGCAAAAAATCTAAATTCTGGACATTAAAAAGGCACAGTAATCCCCCATTGTAAATTGTTGGTTTGCAGCTGCTGTGGGCCAGACTAACAGGAGTCCATTCTCCAGGGCTTGGTCAGATTTGAGGGAACCAAAGGAGTCGAGTAAACAATGCAAACAGGCTCTAGGGAGCATGTCTTCAGGCAGATGTCAACCAGCCTTCCCTGAGCGTGCCTCCCATGTGGCTGTGTATGTGGGATGGCAAGGTAGGGGTTCTTGGGCTGGCACACATCTTGTTTGATCACCTCCACTGAGTGAGAAGGTGCACCCCGGAGGTTTCAGTTGTCTCCCTGGGAGCTGGCAGTGTGGATTCTGTAGTGGGTCAAGGGCTACATTTACTCCTGAAAAGGTAGCTACTGGATCTGGAACAAAGGGCTGCTGATGGCAGGGGCCACTTCACAGGCATCCATTGTTTGAAATCTGGTGTTTTTAAGAAAGAGTTTGCCAGCATCCAACTATTCTGCGCTTTTTTCACAGATGGGTAACCCTGGCTGTTCAGCCTCTTTTGCATCTAAGACAGGAGATCAATGGGGGAAGCCAGGGTTTGAATTTCAGAGTTTGAGAGGACTCTGGCAGGCTAGTGGAGGAGCCTTGGGAAAGGTGATACTGACATCAGAGGGGGCGTGGCCACAAGCAGACAGTAACTTCTGCCTACTCGAATTTCTGGGTCTCCAGTGCTGAGGGAATTTATCTCCAGATTTTTTTCGGAGATTTTTCCAAAGCATGGAAAGGAAGTAGTCTCTGGGATTTGAATGCAATAGGACGGTATCACAGAAGTCAAGGAAACTAGTGTTTTGAGAAAAATGGACCTATCAGGTGTGTGCGTGCGTGTGTGTGTGTGTGAGTGTGTGTGTATTCACTCCTGCATTTGTGGCCAAGGAAGAAAGTGGGAGGGAAATAGTGTGATTTTTTTTTTAATTTTTAATATTTTGAACTTAAAAGTGTTGCAGAGGAAGAACTTCCTCTGCCCTTCAAGGTCCTTCTAAGGACTTGAATCGAGTAAATGGGATTCTTGTGAGCCAGATTAACAGGAAAAAATCAAATTTAATGACATACGGGGAATCCACACAGAAGTGGGATTCCAAGGACAGTCAGGCAACATGAGGATAAGGAGAGGGTTAGGGGTCTGAGGTTGCCCTATTATGCAGATAAGTTTCTTAGGTACAGAGACATCTCTGGTAGTAGCTCTCTTCCTGGTACGGACAGGCAGTTGAGGGAGAGGTAAAGAGCTTTTCCTCGAATCTGCTGGGTTTGATTGCTTTGAAGTCAAAATAATCTTCATGCCATGAAGATGGCATCTTGACCCATCTTAGGGTGGGCTGCCCTTGGCCCCTACAAAAGTTCTGGATGTTACCAAGATAGAAATTTTCAATAAGCAGCTGGAAACAAGGTGTCATTGGGGCACACTGGGGACTGAAAACAGGGAAGCTGTTTTACACAGGGAGAGACCACAGGCCAAGCAGGAAGGGGTCAAAGCAGAACCAGGAAGCCCACATCCAGGAGCAGAGATGGAGATTGTGAAGCCAGACACAGGGAAGGAAGAGGAAGAACCGATGAGCGGATAGTCCAGAGTTTTCAACCTGCTAGTTTGTGGCCAGCGTCTGTTCTGATTGGTCAGGACCCAGGCTATCCCATGTCATTAAGTATTTTTAATATTCTTTTTTCAATGTTTATTTATTTTTGAGAGAGCACTAGCAGGGTGTGAGCAGAGGGAGAGGGAGACACAGAATCCGAAACAGGCTCCAGGCTCTGAGTTGTCAGGACAGAGCCCGACATGGGGCTCGATCCCATGAACCTTGAGATCATGACCTGAGCCGAAGTTGGATGCTTAACCGACTGAGCCACTCAGGGCCCCTGTATTTTACAATTTTTAATGAATTAACTATTTTAATTGAGTAGGATAACATAGTAAATGAAATAAACAAACACTTTGGTTTTCACATATATGATAGCATGTTCTAGGTCAGGAATACTAAATACAAAAATCAAAACACTTAACTAGTTTAAATAGGAAGCTAAATAAACTTTATTTGCTTTATAAGACATTTTTTTCTTTATTATGAAATCACCAGAGGTGTTTTTTATTTTTTTTCTCAAATAGCTAATGTCCAACTGCATTTAACTGTGCTTTGATTACAAAAATACTTCTTAAAAATGAATCAAGACAGGGGCACCTGAGTGGCTCAGTCGTTTAAGCTTCTGACTTCAACTCAGGTCATGATCTCATGGTCCGTGAGTTCAAGCCCCTTGTCAGGCTCTGTGCTGACAACTCAGAGCCGGGAGGGAGCCTGCTTCGGATTCTGTGTTTCCCTCTCTCTCTGTTCCTCCTCTGCTCATGCTCTGTCTCTCAAAAATAAATAAATATTTTAAAAAATGAATCAAGACAGATATTTCTCCTTTGTGGTAAGCAAAAGGCACCTTCACGGGTCGGGTTGCACAGGAACTTTTGAGTCCCCAGAAATGAGCCAAGATCCCACACTGGCAGGCAGGGCTGAAACCAGCAGCGGTGTCTTGGAAGGCACGGGGTTTGTCACTTGGACACATGGCGCCAGAGTGAGGTGGCATCCAAACAATACCCCTCATCTCACTATCCAGACTTTTCTTGTCTAAGTGCTGAGTGTTCATGACTTTTTTTTTTGTCCTACAAACACTTCAGCGTTTTGTAGAGTCAAATGCTTGTACTTTTCTTTTGGATTTCCTTAACGGTTCTTGTGCCTGGGAAGCCCTTCTGCATCCTCAAACAACTAACCATTTATGTTTCCTTCTAACTTTGATGGTGTCCATTTTACAGATTTAAAGAGAATCAGCTTAACTCTTAGTTTACCGAGCATCGTTTGGTGAATAGATCAACCTCTCCCCAGCTCTGTAATCTGTACTGTTTGGCAGAAAAGTCCTACTCTATCTGCCATACTTTCATCTTTCTTTTTTTTTTTTTTTTTCCAAATTCTTTTGGTTATGCTATTAATTCTTCCAATCAAATTTCATTCTGTGGGGTTTGTCTGGAATTGCATTAAGCCGGGACACTGATACATTAAGACTTGATGAAAATTTTTGATCTTCCTCTAGTAAATTACAAATTGAATGCAACCCGCAGACCTCGGTTATGCATATTCAGGCCACTCTGGTGTCTGGTTTCTGTGCTGCTGAGAGGTGTGGAATCCTGGCTGACTTCAGGGACTTCAGAGTTCCTTTGAGATCTGAGATCTGACTGGTGCAGATGCAGGTGTGTCTGTGTAATTGCTGGTCCTTCGGGCCCCCCAGCTTAGCAGGGGGTGCTTACAGATGCTGCTGAGGACAGGGCAGTGTGGTCAGTGCTTGATTCCGGAGACAGACTTGTGCTGAATTTGAACCCAAAAACTCCTAATTAAAGTGCTTTATTATTTTCCCATGCAGTTTTTCCCCCTGGCAGTTTAGGGATCTGAATGGGAACTAAGACAGAGGCCCTGTCTTTTTAAAGAAGATGTTTTCTTTTTTATTAGGACTTCTCTTTATTAATCAAACACACAGGTGGTGGGGGTGTATTTCAGAGGCTTCTCTGGATCAACACCCTGAAGGAAGGAGACTCCACCCCCAACAGTTTAGTGGCTTCTCAGAAAAGGAGCAGAAGGAGGGAGGGAGGAGGAGGGGGAGGGGCCAATGAGATGAGCAGACAGGAAGGCCCCCCACCCAGGTTGATGAAGATATCCATGTAGGGTTCTTTTCTCAAAGCTTCTACCCCTTGGTAGGGTGAGGTCTGATGTATGAAGTGGCAGTCATATTCCACAGCAACCTGTCCCTCCCTTTTCCTGGCCATCTGTCCTTGGGGCCTCCTACCCATTCTCTCTGCATTCCTGTCCTGACACATACTTAACACATACTTGGCATTACACATAGTTTTCCCGTGGGCCTGTCTCATACCCCAATTATGCCTAATATTTTTAGCTAATGTCTTTCCCCAAACAGTGTACAGGGTGACCTTAGGCCATAATGTATTGTAAAGGATATAGATAGTCTACATTGTAATGTTGGCTTGAGCCAGCCCCTTCTCTTACACTGAATTTTCACAGGACTCTGGTACCTACTAGGGGTGGAGTCATATCAAAGAGCAGGGGTGAGGACAGGGAACAGTGACCTCTTTCTATTCAAGCGTGCCATTGGTTGCATATAGAAGGGGCACTTTATCTTGTCCCAGGCATCAGAAAAGGATTCACAGTGGAAGGGATTAGCTCTGAAAGGTGGATTATTTGGTGGACAACTAGTAATCATTGGGTTTCAGATAGAGGAATGTCAGGTGCAAAGAATGAGAATCAGTGTATGGGACCTGTGGAGGACAGTGTCATGTCCTAAAGATCAGACTGGAGAGATGGGGAGAGTCTGGGAGGGAAACCTATCATCCACTGCCCTAGCAGCACAGTCCTGTCACAAAGCCATGCTCAAGCTCTGTGGGGGATTGTGCCTTATTTCTGATTTAAGGAGAATCTCATCCTCCTTTGTCTACCAGGAAATAAGGGGAGGTCTTCACAGGAAAGTTCTGGAGACTGGCTAGGGCCCACCAGAGTGGCTAGAACAGAGGCCAGCCAACTGGAGTAGTTCTCCCCCTGCGTGGGTCAGCTTTTGGCCAAGGGCCGCCCCCAGCACTTCTGCTGTCTCTGCGTGCAGGCACAGCAGGTCCTGTCAGCCTGAAGCCCTCCTCCCACAGAGACAGGTGCTGGCCTAAGCCAGGAAAATGGTAGAGGAGTCTGAGGGGAGATGGGCAGACCACTGGCAGCATCTGCCTGGGTCTGGGGAATGCTTGTTCTCAGCCTCACAGAAGCCGGCAGGGCAGATGGTCAGGAAGAATTAGCCCCCCTTCATTTCTCACGAACCCTCTGCCAGGGTTAGATCAAGAGTTCCTCACTAACCCTCTGCCAGGAGGGTTATGCCTTCATGCCTGTGAGCAGTCACCCTGGCCCCCCAAAGACCATCCCAGATGTTTCCCAACAGTGTTATTTCCCACAGTTTTACCGCAGACATTTATGCCTTCAGACCTTATTGGAAGCATTCATGGTAATCACAGGATGCTTGTAACTGTGTAAATGTCCTTCTTGGACATAGTTAGCTCTTTGTTTCTATAATCGATCATTGGCTCTTGGTTCCTTGAAGACTGATGAGGTGTAGAATGGAGGACACCGAGAACCATGGGTCGAGGAGACGAGAACATCTGAAGGAGAATTTCTTAATCGTGTCAGGTAATGGCAGTCTATACCCCTGACTGTCCAGGCCAGTCATTTGTCAAATTCTTCCTCTATAAATACATATAAGCATCTGAGAGCATATGCACCTCTTGCCTCCATCATTTCTGCCCCATAACCACCATCATCCCCTCCTCCTGTTTCTGGTGGGTGCAGGCCCCCCCCCCCCAATGGAAGCACAAGACGGTGGGACATGTGATTTGTTTCAAACTAGCCAATCACAGGCAGCCTCATGGAGGGAGTAAGCTGTTACCAGGGGGTTGCAATCTAACATGTGGATCCCACCAGTGATGTCCCACCAGTAAGAACTCTATGCATCTGCTCTTCTGAGCATACAACACCTGGAATAATGGTTGAGACAGAGAAATCAGAATAACAGGCAGGACCATGTGGAATTTGATGAGATTTTAAGCATTGTGTTTCAAGATCTCAAGAGAGATACCTTGACAAAGTCTGATTTGGATGACTGATATGAGGTAGAAATCAATCTCTTTTGGTTTTTTCTTTTTTTTAAGTGTATTTATTTAGTTTGAGAGAGAGAGAGCTTGAGTGGAGAAGGTAGAGAGAGATGAACAGAGAAAATCCCAAGCAGGCTCCACACCCAGTGCAGAGCCCGACTGGGGCAAGATCGCACGACCATGAGATCTTGACCTAGAGCCAGTTGCTTAACTGACTGAGCCACCCAGGTGTCCCTCTTTTAGTTTCTCTAAGACATTTTTCATTTAGTGTAAGAATCAAGAAACCATTAAAATTGTAATTGCAAGAGGAAAAATATGATCAGCTATAAGAAGGAAAGAAAATGAATGGCACAAAAGTGTAACATTGTAGTGGCTCTTTTACCATGAATCCATTTAAACTTGTGGCTTTTAGTTCGTCTTTAGTATGGAGGGATTCTTTTTTTTTTTAAGTTTTTTTTTCTTAACATTTGTTTATTATTGAGAGACAGAGAGACAGAGCATGAGCATGGGAGGGGCAGAGAGAGGAGGAGACACAGAATCTGAAGCAGGCTCCAGGCTCTGAGCTGTCCGCACAGAGCCCGACGCGGGACTCGAACTCACAAACTGCGAGATCATGACCTGAGCCGAAGTTGGACACTCAACCAACTGAGCCATACAGGTGCCCCAGTATGGAGGGATTCTTAACACATCCCATGAAAGACTATATAGTGAAGTTGTGAAAGGCTTTTAGGGAAAGCTATATTCAATTCTTCCAGAGAGGAAAGGGGTCTGGTGTAAGAACCAAGACTTCAGGAGTGCCTGAGTGGCTCAGTCGGTTGAGCATCTGACTCTTGGTTTTGGCTTAGGTTATGATCTCATGGCTGTGAGGTCAAGCCCTGAATTAGGCTGTGTTCTGGGTGTGGAGCCTGCTTGGGATTCTGTCTCTCCCTTTCCCTCTGCCTCTTGAAAGAAAGAAAGAAAGAGAGAGAAAGAGAGAAAGAAAGAAAAGAAAACATAACCAAAACACATAAGACTTCATAGCTCTTAAGAATTATGATGCTTTTCTAAAATAAATATCATTCTAGAAATAGAAATAATAACTGATGAACATAGCAGAATAGTTGTTGAAGGTTGATTGAACTGAAAGTACCTTACAATGGGATGGTGAAGTATTATTTAATTCAACAAAACTGCCTTTGAGAGAAATTTCCTTTTGGTGAATGCTGGGAAAAGTGACCAAAATACGATACCATTTGACCTCAGATTTTTTACACACCATACCAAAGCCCAACACAGACACAAGGAGAGTGCTCTCTGACTCATAAAGCATTTTATGATAAGCCATTCAACAGAAAACCTCTGCAAATGAACATTGGTGAAGGAACACAATTTGCCTTGCCCTCAGTCTTGAGGAGGAATTAGGAAATCTTGTTTTTCTTGTAGAGTTGCTTTGGCTCAGCCACTACCATGCTCTACAATTCACCAACCATGCACCCTGGTCACTGTCCCTCTGCCTCATGTCTACATCTGCCTCCTTTCCAGTGGGGATTCCATGGTTTGGGAGTAGAACCCTTCCTTTGCATAACTGTCTTGCCTGCCTCTCTCAAGTGACTCCCCTGACTAAACTCAACCCTGAGCCACACCTTCCCTAGTTTGTGCCTGCACCAGGCAGGTGGATGTGGATGTGGGTGCTCCATTTTTATTAACTCATCCATTCTCTTGCTCTGATCAGTCTTTGACAAACTTAAAAATAAAAAAAAAAAAATCACATCCATATATACAGGAATGAAATAAAGATTGGGGAACTAACACTGTGATGTTTCCCTTTTTCTCTGATCCTGTCCTGTTTCATTTACTTAAAATGTGCCAAGGGCAACCTTCAAAATCAATTTCACAACCTATTAATAGGTTTTGAAAAAATATGTCTTGGATTATTTTTTTACTCGGATTCCTCCCTTCTCAAACCTCCCACACCCTCCTCACTCTCAGTTGATGATTTTACTTCTTATTTCACTGAGAAACTAGAATTAATCAGAACTTCCATCACTCCCAGCTTAAAACTGCCACCAGACCTGTACCTGTGCCCACATGCGCTACCCCACCTCTGCCACAAAGCATAAAACATTTGTGCTCCTCTAGGGGGTCCACCCCCTGCTTGTACAGTAGATTTCAACTTCTCTCACATTCTCAAGAACATTACTCCAGCAGTGTGGGGGATAAGCTTAGGAATCCCCCAGGCTTACACCAATGGGTTAACAAGGCATAAAGAAATGCAAAGTCATAAAATGCTTACATCCAAGTTTGGGTAAACCAGATTGGCACCCCAAGAATAAGGAGGCACAAAGGTGCCAGGAATAGGGAGGTGCAAAGGCACCCCAAAATAGAGAGGGCATACAGAACCCCCAGAATAGAGAGGGAGAGGCAAAGGCCTAAAGTAGGAACGGGCGCAAAGGTGCCCAATACATAGGTATATGAAATAAACAAGATTAGATATTCAGGGGGGAAGCACCCCCAATTTAGTACTACAGCAGAAAAGCTGTTTTCACAGAAGGATAGGGCCAGGCTAGGTAAACTGGTAAATTGGACTATGGACTGCCCAGAGTGGAGATGGTTAACAAAAGAAAAGTTGCCTTATTAACCCTGAGGTTATTCCCTCTCTCTGTCTTATCCCCTAGGCTAGCAAAGATGAACAGGCATGGCGCCTCCTGTCTGCCATTGACAAGCATCTACCCATCTGCCTGGCACCAGGATTTTGTTTTATATTGACCTAAAGCCCAAACACTGTATATCTTCAAAATCCCCCTTTTCCTTCATGTCCCCAAGTTAATGTTCCTAGTTTCTTTGTCTCTTTGTACATGCCCATCACATTTGTAAGCCTTCTGATCTGAATAAATATGGGGCAAGGACCCTTACCCAGGGCTCTTGTCTTTTCCTGGACATTAACCATCTCTTGCTTTCAATCCCGAATCCTCTTTTTTGCTGGCCAAAAGAGAACTTTAGACTTAGAATCTATGACACAGCAATCACCCCCTCTCTGTCCTGGATCACCAAGTCTCCCCCTTCCCCTGTCTTGGGTGATTTCCATCCAGGCACAAGCATTCTGCCCATCTTTGGAGAACCTACCTTCATCCCACATCCACTACCAGCTCCTGCCTCCACAACTTGGCCCTACAATAGGGCCTTGCATTCTTTCCTACATTCACTCCGTCAAGACATTGCCCACTGAACTGATCTTGTCAAGGTCCCCCATGACCTCCATGTTGGCAGATCCAATGATCAATTTTTCTTCCCCATCTCCTTCAATTTTCCAGCAGCATTTGACACAGGTACCTGTCCTTCCTTCTTACAAATACTTGACTATGAAGACCACATCTTCTCTTGCTTCTCCTATTTCATTGGGGTCTCCTTCTTGGCCTCCTTTGCTAGCCTCTTCTCATTTCCTCGATCCCTAAACATCAGAGTGCCTGGCTCTGTCCCTAGGCCTCTTCTCTTCCCTACTGATACCTGTGCTAGGTGACCTCATCCAGTCCCACTGCTTTAAGTACCTGCTGTGTGCAGAAGGTCTCCCCTGAATGGCAGTCTCTGCTGCATATCCAGTGGCCTTCTTGATATCTCTACTTGGTGGTCTCATAGCAATCACAAACTGAACATGTCTCAGACAGGCTCCTTGTCCTGCTCCCCATCGTGTCCCCATCAGGAAATGGCACTATTCTTCCAGGTTTTCATGCTCAGCACCTTGGACTGCCTCAACCCCCCGCCAACACCCCACATCCAGTCCATTGGCAGTGCTGTCAGTCCTGCCTTCAAAATAGATGCCTATCTGACCACCTCTCACCATCCCACTCCTGCCACCTCCAGGTCCCTGTCATCTCCCATCTGGAGTCTTGCAGTGTCCACCTAACTGATCTCTTGCTTTGTTCTTGCCTCCTGTCCATGTTTTGTTAGCAAGTTCACAGCCATCAGGACATTTCCTTTCCCTCCAATTTCCATCTCATTCAGAGTAAAATCCACAGTTTTCTTCACAACCTGCCAGTCCCCCTGAGCCAGGGGCTCTCCTTACCACACTCACCTGTCTGCCTCTCACCGGTCCAGCCACACCAGTATCCTTGCTTTAGTAAATAGGCCTAAACCCTCCTGTGCCTCCACACTGGCTCTTCCTTGGCTTAGAAAGCTCCTTCCACATACCCACATGACCCTCCCTTCCTTTCCTTCTGGTCTCCCCCGAAATGTCCTGAGAGAAGCTGGTCCTGACCACCCCCTATAAAATAGCAAACCTCAGTCCCACCCTCCTGACCCACTGCATCTACATTCCCTGCCTTATTTTTCATCAAGCTTTTATTTTTGCCTGATATAAATGAGGAAATTCAGATTTTGTCTGTTTTGTTCCATGTTGCCTCCCCAATACCTGGAGTAGCGCTGGCATATAAATACTTATTAATAAATATTTGTTGAATGCAACATTTAAGGAGAGAGATGCCTGAAGGCTGGGGCAGTGTGGCTAAAGAGGCCAAAATCTCCCTTTGGGCTAAAAATAAAAGTGTGCCTTGTTCTGAGGGAGCCTTCACAAGTGCCAGTGGGACACATTTCATACTCAGGTACACCATGCAAGGCCCCAGGGTGCACGCCGAAGAATCAGGATGGAAATGGGCTATGAAAGTCCTTCCTCTTTATCCTTTTCTCCAAACCCCAGGAAAAATTCTTCAAGGGAGCTTTTTTTTTTTTTTTTTTTTTTTTTAAGTACCTGTCGTATTCAAATTAAGTCTGAGACAAATTTGAAAATTTAAATGCAACCCACGTCTGACGGATGGCACTGGGGGACAGTAATGCTCTGAAGCTAGTAAAGAAGCTAGACTCCTGAGAGTCCCTTAACTTCTGAAGAGAAATTGATCTTGCAAATTCTGGTGACAGATTTTTCAGCCCATGTGCATGGCTGGTGGAGCAAGGCAGGACCAGCTACATAATTTGTGGGCTCAGTGCAAATGAAAATGGGAGCCCCTTGTTTAAAAATTAATAATGGGGTGCCAGGGTGGCTCAGTCGGTTGAGCATCTGACTCTTGGTTTCAGCTCAAGTCATGATCTCTCTGTTCTGTTCATGGGATCGAGCCCTGCATCAGGCTCTGTGCTGGTGGTGTGGAGCCTGCTTGGGATTCTCTCTCCCTCTCCCTGTCTCTCTCTGCCCCTCCCCTGCTCACATGCCCCCCCCCCCCTCTCTCTCTCTCTCTATCTCTCTCTCAAAAAAAAATTATTAATAATTTCAAGGTGGTGTCAGCAGAGCATTAAACTAAGGGTGGAGCTCTTGTGAACGCAGGGCCCATGTGGCTACATGGGTCATGCACCTTAGAGCCAGCCCTGGAGCCATGCAGAGCTCATGTTGCATGAGTCATAAGCTTCCACTGACAGGGGGTCCAAGGTCCCTGTTAATAATCACATCAGCTGAGGGTGCCAAGTGCCCCCCATGTGGCAGCCCTGTGCTCAGTTCACACTTGCTGACCTCCTATCAGAATCTTAACAAGCCTGTGAGGTGATCACCTCATGCATCATACCCTGGTATCCATGAAATATTCTAATTTTTCCTCTTTTCTTCATATTGTAGAAACTGAGGCACAGACAGGTTAAGTAACTAATCTGTGGTCACAAAGCATGAAGTGGAAGAACCACAGTTCAAGCTAGGTCTATCAAATACCAGGATCTAAGCTCTTAGCAGCTACCCTATGATATCTTTCTAGGTATCCCCATGCAGAAATATGAAGGTGTATTAGTTTCCTAGGGCTGCCCTAACAAAGTGCCACAAACTGAGTGGCTTGGAACAACAGAAATTAATTGCCTCATAGTTCTGGAGGCCAGAAGTGGAAAGCTAGGTGTCTGCAGGGCCAAGCTCCCTCTGAAGGCACCAGGGAAGAAACTGTTCCTTCCTTGCCTCTCCTAGCTACTGGTGGCCTCGGGCATTGCTTGACCTGTAGACCTAGGACTCCAGTCTCTGATCCTCACAGGGCCTTCCCCCTACATGTCTTCAGGTTGCTTTCCCCACCCACATGTCTCTGTCTAGATTTCCCCTTTTAGATAAAAGGGTCACATTGGAATTGTGAGCAAATGCACACAAAATTCCTAATGATACGGTGATTATGATCACAGTGACTGTAAAAAATAATGTCACGGGGTGGGTAAAAATAAACTAATAAAATATATTCTATAATAATGAATATAATTAAAAAGGAAGAAATCTAGCTTTATGTAAAACTCACAGTCATGCCCTTGCTTTCTGCTGAACAGCAAGCACCAGTCTCCATGGCCTTGGGGGTTCCTTCATTCTAACCCTAGGTTCTGTCTGTGGAATAACTCCTCTCACACACAGGCAGGGGTTGGAGACCTTCACAGGTTCCCTCTGTTTTTTCACAGAGAATTGGTAAAGACAAAGCTTGAGTTCCTGAACTCAGGTTCCATAATGCATCTAAGCCAACTCAAGTGTCAGTTCTCCCTTCCTGAGCCCAGCACCCAGCACAGTTCACCAAAGCAGGAAGGGGAGCCTGGGGGTCCCTTGAGAGGACAGGGCCATAGGGCAACACATGGTGCTCTGCAGAACCAGCCCTGACTTCTGTTTCCAAAGGAAGTCAGATAGGAATGTGGGCTGGGCACATTGTATTTTTCTTGGAGCAGCAAGTGATAAAAGCAGTATTTTTGCAACTAGAGAAGAAGTGAGGCATCTAGAGCCATGGATTGCAGAAGATGGGAGAGGAATATTCAGTCAAGAAGAGTTGTGATTCCCACCTTGTCTTCTGCCTCTGTGGCATGTGAAGGAATTGAAAATGCCTCCAGAAAATCATTTTATTTTATTTTTACCCACTCCATGACGTTATTTTTTACAGTGACTGTGATCACAATCATGGTAACATTAGGAATTTTGAGGTTCTATTACTCATCTCCCAAATAACTGTCCTCTGGCCTCTAGCACACCCCAGGCCAGCAGGGGGCAAAGCTGTGGTTCATTTAGCACCCCCCCTCCAGAGGCCCCAGCACCTCCCAGGGCCAACAGGAGGTCACTGAAACCAGCTGAAGAGGCTGAATGGACAGAGCTTCTCCAAATCAATGGTCAGGAACCACCCACTCAGCCTGCCCATGTTTTTAAGCCGTCAGTGACCATGCTTGGCATTCACCCACTCCTGAGAGGGTGCTCAGGGCTCTGTGCCCTGGCACAACAGAGCAGGAGACAGGACATTCCTGTCGGGCACTCTGGCCGTGCACTTAACAATTTACTGCTGAACATGCCCATTCTGATTGTGTGCCTTGGTCACAATTCCCGGATACGTGATCAGTCTCTTTACACCCTGTTACGGGTTGAATGATGCCCCCCTCCCACCCCACCGAAAAGACCTATGGGAGTCCTAATCCCAAGTACTGCAGATGTGCCCATATTTGGAAATGGGGTCTGTGCAGATTCAGTCAAGAGGATGAAGTCATGAGGGGGGTCTCTCATCCAATGACTGCTGTTCTTATAAAAAAGGGTAATCTGGGGGCACCTGGGTGGCTTCGTAGGTTAAGCATCTGACTTCAGCTCAGGTCATGATCTCATGGTTCATGGGTTCGAGCCCCACATTAGGCTCTGTGCTGACAGCTCAAAGCCTAGAGCCTGCCTCAGATTCTGTGTCTCCTTCCCTCTCTGCCTCTCCCCTGCTCATGCTCTGTCTCTCTCTGTCTCTGAAAAATAAATAAACATTAAAAAGGTGGGGGGGGGGGGAAAATCTGGACAGAGACATGCAGGTAGGGAAGGTGACCTGAAAACAGATGGGGGGAAAGCCCTGTGAGGATCAGAGACTGGAATCCTAGGTCTGCAGGCCAAACAGTGCCCGTGGCCACCAGAAGCTGGGAAAGGCAAAGAAGGAACAGTTCCTTCCCTGGCGCCTTCAGAGGGAGCTTGGCCTTACAGACATCTAGCTTTCCACTTCTGGCCTCCGGAACTATGAGGCAATTGATTTCTGTTGTTCCAAGCCACTCAGTTTGTGGCACTTTGTTAGACAAGTCAGCCATCTATCAGATACAGCGACGGTATCACGTGACCCACCATTGTTTAGGTGAGTGTGGAGCTCTGTGCACAGGAGCCCATCCTCCGCATGTTCTCCAAGACTCCAGCTCTGCTCCTGCCCCAGCTGTAGAGAAATACTTGGGAAATCTGACTTTACGGTTTCCCTCTAAAATAGAAATACTAAGTAGTAAGTATTTCTGTGATGTTTATATTTCATTAAAGACTTTACCAGGCATTCTCAGGTCTCTTCCTTTCTGCATCCTAAATTCTACCAGTAATTTCTTTGCAGTTAATTGGTGACATAGGAAAAGGGGTGTGGGAAGAAGACAGAGGTGTTAGGGGAAGGTCAGGGAGGGAATGTCCCCCTGCAATCTTTTATTTGTAAATTTTATTTTAGAGAGAGCGCACACATGCATGTGCAGGAGTGGGGGAGACTGGTAGAGGGAGAGAGGAAGAGAATCTTAAGCAGGCTCCATGCTCAGTGCAGAGCCTGATGCAGGGCTCGGTCCCATTACCCTGGGATCATGACCTGAGCCAAAATCAAGAGTCAGAGGCTCAACTGACTGAGCCCCCCAGATGCCCCTATTTGTAAAGTCCTATTGCTAGTGGACTACGATATTCTCATCTTTTATTAACAAAGAATTTCAAATAAAAGATTGGTTAAAGTTTTTTTCTTTTTTTATTATTTTTAATAGTGGTAAAATATAACAAAATTTACCATCTTAACCACTTTTGAGTGTATGGTTGAGTGGCATTAAGAACATTCATACTGCTGGGGCACCTGGCTGACTTAGTCTGTGGAGCATGCGACTCTTGATCTCAGGGTTGTGAATTCAAGCCCCACGTTGGATGTAGACAGTACTTAAAAAAAAAAAAAAGCATCTTTAAAAAAAAAAAAAGAAGAACATTCAAATTGCTTTACAACCATCACCACCATCCATCCATTGAACTCTCTTCACCTTCTAAAACTGAAACTCTGTACTCCTTAAACTTAATTCTCCACCTCCTCTCCCAGCTCCTTGAAACCACCATCCCACTTTCTGTCTCTATGAATTAGATTACTCTAAGTTCCTCATCTAAGTGGAATCATAGAGTATTTGTCTCATTGTGACTGGCTTATTTCACTTAGCATAATGTCCTTAGGATTCAGCCATACTGTAGTGGGTGTTAAAATATCCATCCTTTTTAAGGCTGTATAATATTCCAATATATCTGTATCTATATGTCTATGTCTATATCTATATCTATATCTATATCTATATCTATCTCTATCTCTATCTCTATCTCTATCTCTATCTCTATCTGTGTCTGCCACATTTTATTTATTCATTCATCCATCGATGGGCACTTGGGGTGCTTTCACCTTTCAGCTGTTGTAAATGATGTTGCTGTGACCCTAAGTATTCAAATACCTTTTTGAGATGTGGTTTTCACTTCTTTGGAGAGCATACCCAGAAGTGGAATTATTGGGTCATATGGTGATTCTGCTTTTAATCTTTTGGAGGACTGCCATGCCATTTTCCACAGCAGCTTGCATAGTTTTACATTTCTACCAACAGTTTACAAGGGTTTCAGTTTTCTCCATGTCCTCACTAACACTCGTTATTTTGGTTTTTATTTACTTATTTTATTTTGAGGAGTGAGCAGAGGAGGGGCAGAGATAGAGGGTGAGAGAGAATTCCAAGCAGGCTCCATGCTGTCAGTACAGAGCCTGATGTGGCTCTGAACCATGAAATTTCATGAACCATGAAATCATGACCTGACCTGAAGTCAGACACATAGCTGACTGAGCCACCCTAGCATGCCACTTTGGTTTTTTAATAGGAGTCATCCTAATGGATGTGACGTGGTGTCTCATTGTGGTTTTGATTTGAATTTCCTTAGTGATTAGTGATGTTGAGCATCTTTTCATCTGTGTGTTGGCCATTTGTGTATCTTCTTTGGAGAAATATTTATTCAAGTTCTTTGCCCATTTTTAAATCCAGTTGTTTGTTTTTGTTGTTGGGCTATAGGCATTCTCTCTGTATTTTGGATATTAATCCTTTATCAGATATATGATTTGCAAATATTTTCTCCATTCTCTGGGTTGCCTTTTCACTCTATGGCTTGTGTCCTTTGAGGCACAGATGTTTTTAATTCTGATGTAGTCCAATTTATTATTTTTTTTCTTTTGTTGCTTGTGCTTTTGGTGTTATATCCAAGAACTCACTGCTAGATCCAACTTGTATTTTCTTTGAAGAGTTTTGTGATTCTAGCTCTTATGCTTAGGTCTTTGATCCACTTGGAGTTAATTTTTGTTGTGTGGTGTAAGGTAAGCACCAACCTCATTCTTTTGCATGTGATATCCAGTTTTCCTAACACCATTTGTTGAAAAGACTATCCTTTGCCCATTGAATAGTCTTGGCACACTTGTTGAAAATCATTTCACTGTTTATGCATGGGTTCATTTCTGGGCTTTTTATTCT
The DNA here is from genome assembly GCF_018350215.1 of Panthera leo. NCBI lineage: Eukaryota > Metazoa > Chordata > Mammalia > Carnivora > Felidae > Panthera > Panthera leo. The sequence continues at coordinate 44,564,095 of NC_056681.1, forward strand.
ATTTGAGGGTCTATAAAGGACAGACAAATGTATGACACTGTTTTGATTACTGTAGCTTTGTAGTAAGTTTTGAAATCAGGAAGTCCCAAGGCTTTTATAAATTGTTGATTCGATCTGACCCCACATAGCCTAGAGGTTCCAGGAAATGACTGTTTAAAACCAAATCCTCAAGTAAACTGGAGCTGTCTTCACTCACAGCAGAAACATTCACCAATATTCTTCTCTAACTTTATTAGTTTCTGACTGAGAACTGACCTTCTTTACCATAAGGAGGATTTTCCTGGTCATGTAAAATCTTTCATTTCTTTGGTGCAGTTTTCATTCCATGTGAGTTCAGGTGGAGTACAGTCTATTTTGTGACATCCTTGGGCTTTTATTTTGCTTTTTTTTAAAGTAAAATCTCACTCTTTTAGAAACAAAACCTTAATTGGATGTTGGAAGACTTGAGACCTACAATTACAATCAACATGTGCTACAATCCAGTTCTACAAGGTGTGATTTTCCTCTAAATCTAATGAAATTCTCAGAAAGGCAAATAATGCTACAGAAGCTATATTTACAATAGAAAAAAAAAATCATGTCTCTGATATGGGATCTACCTGAATATATTTTCATTTATTGGGGAAGAAATATAAAGTCTCCTGATATAGAAGGGATTAATTTCAGAAATGCAAAGGGTATTACCTCTGGGCGTTTATAAATTTACAAATTGTCTACATGAATGTGCTTCAGTGCCAGGTGCTATAAAAAAGGGACAGCATTCAGTGACAAAACAAGATGGTGAATTAAAGTTGCATGAGCATCTATATAGACAAAGAGCTTTAGATAGCAGAAACATCCTACACCTCATTGAATCCTACCACCTACCTTTCCAGAAGGGGAGTCCTAGAAAAGTTAAAAGTATGTATCCAAGATCTTGTAACTAGCACACATAACATTTTGGGGCTGTTACCTATGTGCTGACACTGTGCTGTGTGGGTCATTTATTTAGATGTTGCTGAGGTGAATAACAGTATGTTTGACCTTAACCTCAGATCATTAGTTGCCTTTTGTTTTCTTTCTGAGGAGAAATCAGTCTGATGTAGAAGGAAATACATTTTGTGTTTTTATTTATTGTTCTGAGATGCGTGATACTGTATAGTATACTTGTACTTTTATGACTGAGTTATTTTTAGACATTTGTTGCCCCCAGTGTGTTAGCTGCTCTACTTTTAAACTGATGATTTTCTAATTTTTTCAAATTAAACAAGTAAAATTTAAGTTAAGAAAAACCCCCATCATTTATGCTTTTTTCCTCTTGATGTCACAGAGGATGATTTCATATGAATAAAACCTGGCCATAAACCACTCCCAGTACGAGAATGCTCCAGAAGGGTTGGATTCTGAATGTGAGGAAGTTTTTTAAAGACATTAAACAATTAACTTGGCTTATATGTTTCTTTCTATGTGTTTCTGTTTATGTGTTTCTTTTCATGCCCAAGAGTGATATGCTTTTTAAAACTGTCTAATTAAGTTGAATAGAGCTTTTCTGATTAGAATAACATGAAAATGTAAGTTCCCACTGTGTTGAGAACTTCATCCATTTTATTCCATTTGGGGTCCCTGTACAGTTTTGTGAATTAAGTACCATGGTCTCCATTTTGTAGATAGGTAAACTAAGGCTCTGAAAAGTTAAGTGAACTTATCCCAAGTTGCAAAATTAGTAAGTGGTGCCAGAGCCAGGATTGCATACAGGAGCAGCAGATTGTAAAGCTCATCAGGGACTTTCCAGGACAAATCCCAAACGTGGCAGATGCTGGGCAGGGAGACCAGAGACCCAGGAAATATCCAGACTGGAGGCCAGTGTTTGGGCCACACCTAGCAATGCAGTGTGTGTGCTGTGGACATTTAGAGGAAGGGCATCTATTCAGAGAGGTGGGACCTCAGAGGACCCCTTGAGATGCAAGGGAAACTGAGGCTCAGAGAAGCCACAGGCATTGCCTGTTCGTGTCTGGGATTGTGTCTCAGGCCTCCTGACTTTTCTGTGACCCTAGGGGTTTCCCTTCTCCTCTCTTCACAGCCAAAGACCAGCAGTGGAGAATCTGGATCTTGGATTGAGGGAAAATTACAAAGTCAGAAGGTAGAAACAGCCAAAAGAAAATTATAAGTAACTTAAAAGAGAAAACCATGCCATGCAGCTGATCAGGTGAGGGTGCTAATGGGAATATTTTGGAGGATCCCTCCACTTGGATCACAGCCAAGCTGTAAAAGGAGACCTGGTGATTTTTTTTTTTTTTTTTTTTTTTTGCAATTCCAGGTCTAGAGAAGCAGTGTCTTGCCCAGGAGGACATTATAGCGAGGATCGGAGAGTCTTATTTCTGGCTTAATTCTCACTGAAATTCACTCAGTCCTAGTCAACAAATGCCGCATCCTGTGTGTCAGGCATCCAAAGCGCAGATAGAAATAACAATAATAGTGATAGTAATAATAATAGTAACAAGAGTTAATCTTTATTGAGTGTTACCACACACAGAGTATTACCAGGCATGCATTTAAGGGCTTTTCTTATTATACTGTGAAGGATTGTGATAGATTTGAAAAAAGAAAACAGTCCGCAAAATCAGATGCTGAAGAGCAGTGTTCAAGGAAACTCCCAGTTTGTTTTTTCAGATTTGTTTCTGAGTACAGCCTGGCCCACAGTTCATGGGTCAGTAGAACTGAACCTCAGACCGGTATAATTAACTTGCTCAGGATCCCAGGATTAAAAGACTTGGAAGCTGGGATTTGAGTAAGGAATGTAATCCCAAATTCCAGGACCCATGTTTCCTCCCAGGATGAAAACCATTCATTGTGGGCCACACTTGTCAGAACTGTAGCCAAGCAGGGAGGCTCAGAGAAGTGTTCTCAGACCCAAACATGAGAAATATGAGTATTTTTACATACCCAAACATTTAGAGATTTTCTAAAATAAAGTCTTCACTGGCGAGATAATCCAGCGACACCATACTCTCAAAAGTGAATTGTGGACAGAACTCAAGTGAATGTGATTGATTTGGTTTTTTATTGGTACCTCTAGGGAAAGAATGCACCAAATCTGAAGTCTGCTGAAGCATAACAAAACCAGCCCACTGTGGAAGCCAGGGTGTTTGTCCTAAAGAGGCAATGTTATGGCTTCTGTATTAGTAATTGTATCATTAGTAGATAACACCTTTTGTTTCTGATTATAAAGGTAATAGCCACTTGTATACAATTTGAACAATTTAGAAACATACAAAAACGAAAGGACAAAACACCAAAGCTCATTGATTGATTCTCTGGGCCCGAGTATAATGTGATTCAGAGCATGAATTGTTAATAGGAAAGATGTTTCTTGAGAAATGTCATCCATCACGCAGGTGGCTACATCACTTTAAAGCTACCTATGCCTAGAATTCTGTTAAAAGGAAAGCATTAAAATAGCCCAGACGCAGTCCTAACCTAGGGCTCTGGCGGAGACTGCTTCCCATAATGGTCATCAATTCGTGGCTTTGAAGAAGCATTGCCTCCCTGAAAATACTCTCACAAGGGGAGATGCTGCTTCATTCTCTGCTGGGATGTCACATGTCCTGCCGTGCTCAGAGCTCTGCATGTGATCTCTCTTACAGCAGAGCAGACCCAGTGTGAATGAGGGCTGTCACCACGAGGCCACCACGAATCAATGTGCTGTTAGGTGAGGTTTACAGTGCTCCAGGGGGTGGCAGGTGCTGAAACCAAAGGCCAGTGGGAAAGACAGTTTGGTGTGGTGACTAAGCATGTGTTCTAGAGTTGTGGTACCTCCACTTAACAGCTGGGGATCTCTAGGCAAATTAATTAACTAACTTCTCGGAGCCTCAGTTTCTTTGCATGTGAAGTGGGGATAAGAACAGCCCCTGCCACAAAGGAGAGTATCGAGAGAGTTATGCACTTCAGACTTCACTTTGATTGACATGTTCTTATGACCTGCCCATGCAATAAGGATGATAATAGGGGTCCTGAATAGGGCAGGGCCTTTGTTCATTTTATTTTACATTTGCTCCTGATAGGGAAGAGTGGCTGCAACTTGGTTAGATGGTTGCATTTCTTATGAGAGATGAGCCAATAAACCTCCAACATTCAGGAGCTTACCACAAAAATAAACGTCTAGCCAGTGTGGGTCTGGTGGTTCTCCTCCAGGTGGTGACGCAGGGAACCAGCCTGTTCCCACCTTGTAGCATGTCATCTGGAAGGCACAGTTTACAGGGTCATTGCAAAAGGGGAGAGGGGGCCGGGGATGGCAGGGGGTGGTTTTAAACGACATGTTGGAGGGTGGAATACATTGCTTTCCACCCATATGTAGCTAAACAGAACCCAGTTACATGGGTGATTCCCAAATGCAAGAACCTCCAAAATAAAAGGCACATAGGGAGGCTTGGTGACCTCTACCACAGGGACTGCTATGTTATAAGTAGTGATGTAGAAATTGCTTATTATATCATTGCCAAGAGAGAACATTGATCATGATTTTGATTAGGTGACTTTCTGGAGGTTAGGAAAAGTGGCATCCTGGCTTTGGGGATCTGTTTTTTTTTTTTTTTTTTTTAATTAACATTTATTCGTTTTTGAAAGACAGAGCACCAGTGGGGGAGGGGCAGAGACAGAGGGAGACACAGAATCTGAAGCAGGCTCCAGGCTCTGAGCTGACAGCACAGAGCCTGATGCGGGACTCGAACTCATGAACCACGAGATCATGACCTGACCCGAAGTTGGATGCTTAACCGACTCAACCACCCAGTTACCCTTGGGATCTGTTTAAACAGCAGTAAGGTTACAACACCCTGGTCATCTCACATCTATCTGCATACCCTTCACTGTGCTTTTAGCAGAGGCAGATGACTACAGAAGATGATGTGCTGTTTTGTTTTGTTTTGTTTTTTCTAGGTACTCATCTACAGCCAATCTTCCTTAACTCTGTGCTCACACTTAGAATGCTACTTACAGTTAAAACATATTCACTAAAGGTTATTGCTGACCCAGATCATCAAAGACAGGTTATGTTTCTCCTGATAGGCTGGTTTCTAAGGTAGGGCGATAGAACACATTTTTTTAAGCTTATTTATTTTGAGTGAGAGAGAGAGGGAGAGAGAGAATCCCAAGCAGGCTCTGCACCACTAGTGCAGAACCAAACATGGGGCTTGAACTCATGAACCGTGAGATCATGACCTGAGCCGAAACCAACAGTCAGACGCTTAACTGACTGAGCCACCCAGATGCCCTGATAGAACACACTTTAAATAAAGCCCTAGGGTACCTGGGAGGTTCAGTCAGTTAAGCGTTCTCTCTTGACTTCAGCTCAAGGGTCATGGTCTCAAGGTCATGGGATTGAGTCCTACATTGGACTCCGAACTGGGTGTGGAGCCTTCTTGGGATTCTCTCTCTCCCTCTTTCTTAAAATAAAATAAAATAAAATAAAATAAAATAAAATAAAATAAAATAAAATAAAGCAAGCCCTGTAAAAAACTTGTTTGATTCTTGAGGTTTTAATGCTTAAATGGTTAGCCATTCTTTATCTGGCCTCTGCATATGACCAGAACCCATAGGCCCACATAAGACAAAATAGATATCTACAGGAGAATTATTCATAAAATATCCCATCACACCAGATTGGCTCATCTTTCTCACTAAACATCTTGAGGAAGGGTCCAGATGGAGCCTGCCTGTTCCTTGCCATGGGCCCAGCACCTAATCCAATGCCAGGCATGAAATGTGTATTTTAAAATGGTGATTATATAAAATAATGGAGTTTAAAAATAGCTGTTAATTTGGTTAACTGATCTCTCTAAGAATTCAAAAAAGCAGTGATCCCACTGTAAATATTTATATTTTTCTCCTGCATCCTAAATACTTCCCTGGTTTGTAGTAGGGATGAGCTTTGCCTGGCTTCTTCTAAAACATGACCCAGGTTGGCCACTCTTGTCTTAATCATTAAGGTGGGCCCCAGCTGGTGCAGAGGTGCATTTCCTTCATGGCCACCCAACAAGTATTTCATAAGACCTGCCACATGCATGGCTGCTGGGATGGAAGCTTCCAGGGCTGTCACAGGAGGGAAGCCTGGAATGCCCCCCTAGCTTTGTGACAAGGTGAGGGGATGAGAAGATAACCTTAAATCATTCCCACCCCTCCACGTATGACCACTACTTCTGTGTGCAACCTCACCATGAATTCACAGCTAAAGGTCGCCTGGGTGGCTCAGTTGTTTAAGTGTCCAACTCTTTATCTCTGCTCAGGTCATGATCTCACAGTTCATGGGATTGAGCCCTGCATTGAGTTCTGTGCTGACATCATGGAGCCTGCTTGGGATTTTGTCTCTCCTTCTCTCTGCCTCTCCCCTAGTCACTCTCTTGGTCTCTCTCTCTCTCAATAATAAATTTAAAAAAATCACAGCAAAGAGGCTGCAGTGCTTCAGTGTTCAGTAGTCTAGAACTCCCATGGTAGCAAAAGGGGGATGGGATTTTACAGAATTCAACTCATCCTGTGTCATAGACTCTGGGTCTAAAGTTCTCTCTTGTCTAGCAAAACAGTGGGGTGCGGGATTGAAAGCAAGAGATGGCTAATGTCTGCAAAAAGATGAGCCCTGAATAAGGGTCCTTGCCCCATTTTTATTAGGATCAGAAAGCTTATAAACATGGCGATGGGCATGCACAAAGGGGCGATGAATCTGTGAACATTAACTTGTGGATGGGAGGGAAAGGGGGTCTTGAGGATATTCGGGGTTAAAGGTTTTGGTTAATACAAAACAAAATCTGGGCACTGGGCAGTCAGGAAGAAGGTTGTTTACAGCAGACATGAGGAAGCACCTCTGTTTATCTTAGCTAGCCTAGGGGATGAGACGGACGGGGAATAACCTGAGGGTTGACAAGGCACCCTTTCTTTTGCTAACCACCTCTGCTCTGGGCTGCTTTGCCTGTATAGTCCATAGTCCAATTCACCAGTTTACCTAACCTGGCCCTATCCTCCCGTGAAAGCAGCTTTTCTGCTACAGTACTAAATTGGGGGTGCTTCCCCCTGAATATCTAATCTTGTGTATTTCATATACCTATGTATTGGGCACCTTTGCGCCTATTCCTATTTTAGACCTTTGCCTCTCCCTCTCTATTTTGGGGGTTCTTCACCCCCTCTCTATTTTGGGGTGCCTTTGCACCTCCCTATTCCTGGCACCGTGTGCCTCCCTATTCTTGGGGTGCCTTTGCACCCCCCTATTCTTGGGATGCCAGTCCGGTTTACCCAAACTCAGGTGTGAGCATGTTATGGCTTTGTATTTCTTTATGCCTTGTTAACCCATTGGTGTAAGCCTGGGGAATTCCTAAACTTATCCCCCACAATCGTGGTGGTCTTATTTCTTTATCACATCATGAAACAACAAGTTATAGCAGAGTTATATCAGAGTAAGAGTTAAACCTTCCCACTTCCTTCCTGTTTAACAGGGTTTACAATAGTGTGGTTTCCTCAAACTGAATTCCAACTCGTTCATTCATCCTCAAATATTTACAGAGACGTTATTATGTACACAGGTTTGGCCATGGAATGCAGAGGGGCCACCTCACCACTGTCCCTTTAAATAATTGGCCATGGCCACATCAGTGGTCCTGGGGACGAGGAGTACTCCAGGCTGTGCCCTGCACACTCCCACTAGGACCTTCTTCTGTGCATCCCTGGACTCTTACACCCAAGACCCTTCTCCTTACTCTGTTTGGATCAGCGACCCGGTCTGGGGCTGTCTTCCTGGCTCTGAACCGTCTTATGTGGAGGCTCTGAGAGCCTGGAGAAGACAACCAAGCTAGGGGCCTGTCTCAGTCTGGGTTCCCCTAGAAGCAGGCCCTGAGCAAAGATTCAAATGTAAGTAGTTTGTTTGGGGGGTGGCCCTGGGAAGCACTGGTAGGGGAGTAGGGAGGTGAGTTGGGAGGGAGGCAGCTGATGGAGGGTGCATTATCAATCAAATCAGCCCTGTGGATAAGAACGTAACCTTGCCAGAGCATGAACTCTGACTCAGTTGTCCTGCCCATTAGGTGGGGTGGAGGCGGCTGAATCTTCCTAGCCAACTCTCAGAAGTCATAGATGAGGACTGTTGGGGCATGGGGAGATTAATTCCCAGCACTTCAGGCTTGCTCTGCTCCTAGGAAGAGTCTGCTCCCATAGCCAGAGCAATCTTCGGCCAGAGCAGGCACAGGTGGCCTCTACTGTCTACCACAGGGGCCTGCAGTGAAAAGCCAGATGGATCTGATTAAAGCTGGCACCTGGAGCCAGGAAAACTCTGCTAGAACTCAGCGAATTACCTGCATTGCAAATGGGAAAGTCTCAAGGCACTTAAAACACAAGTACAGCTTTTCTAGTGACTTATACTACCTACAGTTTCATTCTGGATGGCAGGTGCTGTCAAGAGCTCTACCCTTTGCCAATATAGTTGGGGCAGGTTTGGCTGTTTTGGTGATGGCTGATGATATATAAGAATAAGAATTAGCTTTGGGTATGTATTAGGTCATCAGAAAGTATTTTAAACAATCAGTTTTGTGTGTGTTAATTTTTTGCTTGCTTGTTAGTTATTACAAAGTTCCTTGTTTACAAAATTATATATAGCATTGTGCTGAGACATTCCTGTATGGTGAAGAGTAATCAGGTTTGGGTAAAGTGGATATATTTAATGCAGTAAATGGTATTATCATGTAAACATAAGGGCGCCTGGGTGGTTCAGTCGGTTGAGCGTTGACTTCGGCTCAGGTCATGATCTCACAGTTCATAAGTTCGAGCCCCGCATCAGGCTCCGTGCTGACAGCTCAGAGCCTGAAGCTTGCTTCGGATTCTGTGTCTTCCTCTCTCTCTACCCCTCCCCCACTTGTGCGTGTGCACTGTCTCTCTCTCTCTTTCTCTCTCAAAAATAAATGAACATTAAAAAATTTAAAAAAAAAATAGAGCTCTGAGTTGCAGTAGAATAATGGTGATTGCCTAGATCCAAATCACTTCGAATAACTTCTTCCCCAAATCACTCAAATCAATAAACAGAGCAAATAAAAGCAAAAAGAAGCACATGCATTCAATATTACTGGGAGACATCATTCTACAAACTTCAAGTTCCCTGTAAGGAGCGACAAACACCCAGGTCCAGCGAGGCTGCTCTGGAGCCCACCCGTGTCAGGAGTGCTGGGCAGACAGCAGAGAACAAGTGGGGAAGAGGACAAGAGATGGGAGAGCCTGCGGTGACACAGCCCAGGCAACATCACCCCTAGAAAGTCAAGCCCCATCCCAACTGGAAATACTTGAATGCCTGTAGGACCCGCAGTGATAGTCTTGGGAATGATGAGGCTTCAGGACAGAAGGAGGGACCTTGGAAGGGCACTTACCCCTTGGACACCGGGAGATGTGGAGAAAGAAAAGCGAAAGGGGTAAAATTAAGAACTTGTAGAGATAAAAGAATCACAAAATCAAAGGAGACCCTCTTGTCCCCTCTCTGAAAAGCAGCACTATTCACCAAGGAGAGTGCACTTCACTAAGTCAACAGCAGAGGGTGTGTTTGAATCAAGAAACCTAGTTAGCCACCCCAAGCCCAGTCTCTTGTCTGCATCAACTCATTGCTGGTCCAGAAAAGAAAATATTGTAGGAGGAGCGGAAAGCAGCAGACAACTGGCAAGCAAAGCTGCGGTCAGAAGAAAACCGTTTGAGAATCAAAACATTCCAGGGGATGAATGTTCTTACCCCCACCCCCCAAACACACACACACACACACACACACACACACACACACACACCCTGCCCCAAAGCAGAAGAAAAAACAATAGTTTCCAACATTAATTATACTAAGATTAAGCATTTTCACATACATACATACATACATACATACATACATATGCAATACATATACTAATATATATTTACATGTATATATGTGTATATGTATACACCCCAAACCAAGAATTCCAAAAATCAGAACTAAAATGGACAAAACCCTGGAAGATATGGCATGGGAGTTGGCTAAACTTGGGAGAGGAGATGAAGATTTTCAATTTGCAGATGCTAATTGGACAGCAGACTGGCTGATAACCTGGCATCTTTTGCAAGTTGCCTTTTCCATCCATGGTTCTTTCTTTTCCTGAGCTCCAGGCCAAAGCAAGTATTCCTTGCCCATAATTGTACTCTTTTGCAATGGGAAACATTTTGTGAGGCCAGTCTTGTTGAGAGTTTTAACTTTTCAAGTTCTCCATTAAATACAACTCTAGGAAATACCCAAATACTTTCCCAGGGCAAGTCAAGTGGTACTTGTTAAGTAGATAAAACATTCCAAGGAGAGCTTCTTCTGCCTTGATAAAATGTCAGATTTTCAGAGATAACAGGCTTTTCAGAGATATTTGCAAGTTGCAATGAATGACCACAATAAAATAAGCCATATTTTATAGTTCACAAAGTAATTTCTATATATTATGTTTATCTTTAAAGTTGCATGTTTAAATAGATGTGATAGTTTCTTCCCCTCTTCTGTGTAACCAGAAGTGGCTTAGAAATGCTTTCCCTTGGTTTATATATCTGAAACATGAGAATGGCATGGGCTCCCTCATATGTGACATTTGCAGTACATGGCTAACTTGGGACTGTGGGACAGATTGTATTTTTCCAAAGACGGCTACATCATTGCCCAAATTCATGTGTTAGCTCCCCATCAAGAGAGAAATCTAATCCCTTCCCTATGTATCTGGATACATTTGTGTCTCACTTGTAACAATAGAATGTGGCAGAAAAAAAATACTACCTTACTTCTGAGGATAATTTGGAAGAGGTAACAGAGTTTCAACTTTGCTTTCTGGAACATTCTTGTTGGAGCCCTGAGCTGCCATATAAGCAGTTATACCTGTCCAAGGCCACCACGCTGTGAGGAAGCCCAAAGTAGTCCGTGAGAAGAGACTGAATAGTCTGGAACTATAGGAAGTTAGAGAAAGATCCCCTGCCAGTCTCCAAATGTGCCAGCTGTGCATCCTCCTCCTCCTCCCCTCCCCCCGCCCCAGGCTCTTTGTTCCAGCTCCAGCTAACATCTGGCTGCAACCACATTCAGGACTCTCAGCCAGAACTACCCAGCCAAACCCTTCCTGAATTCCAGACCCTCAGAAACCAAAAAGATAATAAAATGATTATAGTTTTAAGTCACTATGTCTTGTGGTGATTTATTATGATGTAGTTAAATAACTAGAATGAATGAAGCCTCAATATATAAGGAATAAGGATTCTTTGTATGCCTAATACCTTTTGCAGTAGTTTTGTTTTGGATAATTTTTAAAGAAACAGTTGATAGAACAGAACGTGTCTCTTTTGAGAAGAATTATGTACCTCTCTAGATTGAGCGTATAAACTAACGTTTCCACTGGGAAACAGTTGAGTTATTTTCGGGTAATTTTCTTTCGTAGTTGCAGAGCTTTACCTATTGCTTTTGGCAAAAGTAAGTGATGGGACAGAATGCTGGAGAACTGTTTACTTTGTTCTTAAATGGGATAAAGCTTTAAAAACGCAGAAATTAAGAACATGGCTGCTATTTTCAAGGCCTTCTGAGGAAGTCCATGAAGTTCAGTAGCTTCCCTGTTGGCTATATAGTGAAGAAATGTGTCCAATGGTCTAGGCCGTAATTAAGAGAAGTGACCTCAAACAAAGAGTTGGGCAAGAAGATTTGATTCCTAATGGCATAGTGGCTATGTTATGGAGTCAGACTGCCTGCCTTGGTTGCTGGCTCCCTTGCATAATGGGAGCGTGACCATGGATTAGTAAATCCATTTCACTATGCTCTCATTGCTTCATCTGTTGTTACAAAAGTTGTCACAAGATTGAGTGATAATACCTGGGAATGGCTTAATACAATGTCAAGCATGTAGAGATTATTCAGTGCTGTCAGGATTTTAAGCTCAAGATCCAGAGACCTAGATCTAGTAAAAGGGAGGATAAAACACAGGAACTAAGAACCATCCAGAGATTAAAGTGTCTGACTCAGATGTGTGGTTAGTGGCTGTCCAAGGTGATTGTCTTCCCCAAATAGAGAGGGGACAGTTCTTCAGTCAACAGAGTACTATGCTCCCTTCCTGAAATGTCCAAATAAGTTATCAAGATTCCTTTGTAGAATTTAACATCTAAATTTAAAATACTGAAAGCAAACTAGGATTAAAAGGCAACTGCCTTACTCTGATATATGTTATGTACCAGCCACATTTAATGGTAGAATCCTGATGCTTTCACTCTGGCGTAAGGAACAAGACAAGGATGCCCTACCCATAGTCACTCCCATCTTATATCACGTGTCATCCTATCACTTATTCCACATTGTCCTGGCTATTTTACCAGACATTAAGGCAAGGAAAAAGAAATGAAAATTATTAAAATTAGAAAATAACAATTAAAAGTGTCTCATTCAGAGATTAATATACTAGTAACAATTAGAAAAGTTAAAAAATATACATGGTTTACCATATAAAAATACCATAAAAAATACCTAGGAAAAAATTAACAGCAGGTGTGCAAGAATGCCACACCAAAAAGTACCAAACATTGGGAGAAATTAATTAAGATCTTAAAAAATAGAAGCATGCACCCTGTTCATGGATTGGAATACTCAATATTTTAAAGATATCATTTGTCCCTTAAATGACTTATAGATTCTTTGAAATTCCAATTAGAGTCCCAGTGTTTTGTCCTGTATAAGTTGACAAGTTGATTACAAAATTTAAATGGGAATGAAAACTAATTATAATATCCAAGGCAATATTTAAGAATCACAACAAATCTGGAAGTTTCATACTAGTTTTAAGACTTGCTCTAAAGCTAAATAATTGATATTGTAGCATTGAAAAAAGGATAATCTAATAATAGATCAATGGATAAGGAATGAGAATCCAGAGACAGACCTACAGATATACACTCACTTGACTTACACGGAAGGCTACCCTACAATTAAAAGGAAGAGAGGAGAGTCTTTTCCATAGCTGATACTAGGTCAGTTGTATATTTGTAAGGAAAAAAAAATTAAACTTGATCCCCGTGTCATACACAAAAATTATTTCAAGATGAACCATGGACTTAAATGTTAAAACTAAAACTATTAATATTCTAGAAGAAAACAAGAATATCTTTGGGATCTTGTAGTATGCAAAAAGTTTTAAAAACAGAACTGGTAATAAATGAAAAAGCTAGATAAATTTGACGGAATAAAAATTAAGAATTTTATTGATCCAAAGATGCTCTTAAAAGAATTAAAAAAGCAAGCCACAAACTTTGAAAAGATATTTGCAATATCTTTTGCATATGCATCCAACCAAGGACTCACATTCAGAAGTGTGTATATATCAGGCAACCCACTTTAAGAATGGACAAGAGACTTGAGCAGACACTTTATAAAGGAGGGCATTACCATGGTTACCAAATACATGATAATATGATGTTCAACCATAGATGGCCTCATCTCTAGCAAAAGCTGTTCTCACCAGAGAAATTAAAATTAATAGCACAATAGTATATCGTGATACACCCCACCAAGATGGCTAAAATGAAAATGACTGACAGCATACAAAGTGTTAATGAAGATGTAGAGAAATTGTAACTCTCTTACATTGCTGGAGAAAATATATATTGGCACAAGATTTTGGAAAAAAATGGCTGTATTGATTAAAGCAAAATATATATATGTCCTATGACACAGAGATTACACTGTACAGATTACCCAACAGAAATGAGTGCTTATGTCCACATGTACAAGACTGTTTATAACAGCTTTATTCATAATAGCCAAAAGCTGGAAACTTCCATTGTCTACATAATGATGGGAAACGATGAGCTACTCACACATAACATCATGGATGAATCTCATGGACATAATGTTGACTTAAAGAAATCAAAGAGTACATATTGCATGCTTCTGTTTATATAAAGTTCAAAAACAGGCTAATCTAATCTATGCCACAAGTCAAAACAGTGATTATTCTTTGGGCTTATTGAATAGGGAAGGTTTGAGAGAACCTTCTGGAATGGTGTGAAAAATAATCAACCTTAACAGTAGTGCACTTTACTATATATAAGCTATGCCTCAATAATGTTTCCTCTTCCTTGTCTTTTGTTATGTGACAGTCTTTGAATTTCTTCCTACTCTTTTATGATGTTTCTGTCCGCACTAGCTTCTTTTGTCTCATTCTGTACCAGATTCTTTTCCAGTTCACTTATTTTCTCTTGCTGCAATCTGTGTCTTGGGCATCCTACTTGTAGCTTCACCTGTCTGCTCTCTGTAAGTGACCCTTACCCATGCATCTGTTGCTCCAATCTGCCTCTTCCTATGGGGTCATAGGACTGATGGGGACATCTGTTATCGAGCTCTCCACCATATTGTTCAGCCCCCTCACTAGCATCCTCTGGAGCTGTTGTATAGTCTAAGCTTTAGTTTCCTTAAGGATGAGGAAATCACCCCATCCCAAAGTGCTGGCCAGGGAGTCCTTACCTTGACTTGGAATGAGCTTTCCCCTAGTATCTGTCCTTTGGTTCCTAGATCTACCACTTTGCTGTTGCTGGTCACGTCTGATTCCTCTTTCACATGACTGAAGAAGTCTTTCCTGCTTTTCCTTTTCTTCATGTCACACATTCAAAGCTCCTTCAAGCTTTTCCCCCAAGCCATGGCCACACATTTCATTTCTCTCCCCTTCTGGAGAGGCCCCAATTTTGTCACCGAAGTGTGGTACCCCGAATTAAATAGAAGACTTCAGCGTGACCTGGCTTCTTGAGACCATTACCTCCTTCATTGTGGATACTCTTTTCTGGACATAGAGTTATCCATTTATCTGTGTTAGTGCTATAACTGCCTGTTGGATTTCTTAATCAGGATCTTCCCCAAAACCTCAGACTCATCTCATCCAAAAATGAAATAATCATACACCTACTCACAGCAGCAATTCCTCTATCTTAATAAGCCCAGCAAGTCAGGTTGCTTCCTTCCCACATAGGCAATTTGACCTTGGCTTTATCAATCACAAGGGCAGCTGTCATACCACTTCCATATATTCTGTATTTGCATATGTGGGTTGGGGGAGGGGACTGTTTGTCCTGATGGAGATTATGCATTTAGCCCTATTCACTTTTCAATTAGTGTTGGACTTCTCCACTTAGACTCAACTTATCCAAACATAAAAAAAATCATCCACCTGCCCGCACCAGCCCCTTCTCCTGACTTCCTCATCTTCTTGGTGTCCATAATGGATGCTTCCTCCTTGTATCTGGTGTAAGAGCTCTTGTGTCTGACATCTTCTTTCTGAGCAAGGTTATAGTTCCCTAGCTCAGCTCTTCATTAACTTCCCTAAGTTATCCTTCCACCTCCAGCACCCCTCCCCCAGACAGATTTCAGTGGCTCCCATCATACAATGGCAGCCCTCCCCTGAGTTCATCCCTTTCTCCTCCAAGGCCAGCCAGTATTCTCATGCCTCTGCCTTGGCACGTCTGCTTTTAGCCAGGTGGTTCTGTATAAACTAAATGCCTTGTCTCGTGCTCCCCTAGTTGAACCTGCACCCATCTTTGCCTCCCCTTCAGATGCTTACATCTAAAAACAGGACCCTGTTTGTGTCCCTACAGTGTCCATCTTAGTTAGACCTGGAACAAAATCCAGCAAATGTTTGTAAAATTGAATAAACACATGAATTACTTACCCCTTTCTTTAATTGGCAGAATAGAAATAGAAAGTGGTTGAAAAATCACTACAGATAGATATATGTTCCTAGAAATACTAGTCATTTCTGAAAATAAGGGGTTTCCAAAATAGTGAACATATTCATGAGAAAATTATTCAAAATAATCTTGTGGATCTTATTTCATTTAATCAAATGTATTTTTCATATTAGTACTACTTTATGTTCATCAATATTGTTATTTTTTTAAATTTAAATCCAAGTTAGTTACCGTACAGTGTAGTATTGGTTTCAGGATTAGAACCCAGTGATTCATCTCTTACATGTGACACCCAGTACTCATCCCAACAAGTGTCCCCTTAATGCCCATCACCCATTTAGCCCACCCACCTCCCTCCATCAACCCTCAGTTCTCTGTATTTAAGAGTCTCTTATGGTTTGTCTAATCAAATGTATTTAAATTTTTTTAATGTTTCTTTTTTTTTTTTGAGAGAGAGAGAGAGACAGAGACAGTGTGAACGGGGTGGGGGAGGGGCAGAGAGAGAGAGAGAGGGAGACACAGAATCTGAAGCAGGCTCCAGGCTCAGAGCTGTCAGCACAGAGCCCAAAGTGGGGCTCGAACTCACAAAATGTGAGAGAATGACCTGAGCTGAAGTCTTAACTGACTGAGCCACCCAGGAGTTCCTAATCAAATGTATTTAAACAAAGGTCAAAGAATTTAATTTGGAGATCCCGTGCTAAGGTTTAGATTGTTGAAGGTCAATAAATTCTGTAGCTTGTCCTTTGAAAGAAAACATTGCAGAGAAAAAAATGGTCAAACTGGAGAGAAGGTATGCCTCACGCTTGGATGTGAGTACGCTGAAGTGAGGAAAACTTCATAAGGACCCGGCAACCTGGCTTCTGAGGGAAAAATCCAGATTATTGGTTAAGGAAAATTAACCAGTATGTCCATTTTGAAGTGATCTGAGGTAACCTAAATTTTCTCCATAACACAAAAATCTTTGTGAGGAGAATGAAAAATAAATCAAATTGAATCCTTGTTTTTCATAGGTACTATATTTTTCTATTACCAAAAAAATATTTCTTTGAATATTGATGTTCCTAGAACTGTTACCAGGAGATGTTTTGTTGGGAAATGTTACTATTTTCATGCAAATACCAGCATTTGGAATGACTTATCAGTACAATTAGGGGTCTTTAGTCTGCTTTTATTGTGCCCTTTTCAGACAACAAATGGGGAAGGGATGAGAAGTCTTCGAAACTTACTAGAAATGTTGAAGTTTTAGAATTACCCCTAATTACTATAGTAATTCCTTCTCTCCCACCCCTATCAGTTTTTTTCTCAGGCACTGTTCTATGGTGGGGGTAGGTGGAGGGAGGATCTCTTTTAGAACGAGACCAGAGCAGAGGACAGGGTCAGCTTGACAGTATGAGCTGAAAGAGAGAGCAACTACTGTTTGTAGAGGAACCGCCCTGGGAAGGTCTTCAGAGGTTTACCCCACCAGAGGGGAGACCAGACTTCCAGCTAGTCTCTTGTTTTGCTTTTAAATTCCACCTGTCAGTAATGGCCATCCACATCCATATACCCAGTTCTTTTGTCAACAGCAAGATTTACATTTGTAAACAGCGTGAGAGGAGTGTACGATGTGTTTAAATACATAATATGCTGTACATTAATCAAATATTGACAGGTTCCAAAGTGTTATTTGCCATGAAGATTTAAATGAGCAAAATTCTTCTTGGTCTTCAGGGAGAATCATGTGGATCACACACATTAATAATAGTTATAATACAATGCAGTAATCCATACACTGAAAAAGGTATATAAATTAAGATGCATTAGCTAAGGGCAGTAAGGATTCCAGGGAGTGAGGGATACATGTGTTCAGGAACTCAGAGCGGACTTAGGGCATGATGGCAAGGACCACCAGGTGGGGCAGTGGTGATTGATGAAGCAAAGATGAATCTGGGCTTTGCCACGGACAAGCTGATGGTGCACACCATGAGCACGAGCTATAAAATGAGAATCAAATGCTGTCCATTTCAGAAAGCAGCTATAATGGCTTAAGAAAGTCACATGAAATGTACTTAACACGATGCCTTGCATGTAATCAATTCTTAATAAATGTCAGCAGTTGCCTGCTATATAGTTCGAGATGGATTTAAAGGATGGGCAGGATTATAGCCAAGAGGTGGCAGTAGAGGGTAAGGCGTTTAGGCTGAGCAGCCACTGTGTGTGTGTGTGTGTGTGTGTGTGTGTGTGTGTGTGTGTGTGTGTGTGTGTGTTGCACACCAGCCACGGGGAAGGGGATATCCATGTGGTGTGGTGACCCGTAAGGCGTTGAGGGCTATTCCATAAGGAAATGCTGTTCAGTAGTGAACCACATATGTCATTTTAAGTTTTCTAGTAGTTTTGTTTTAAAATGCTCTTAAAAATGAGGTAAAATTAATTTTAATAATGTAATAAATTCAATATGTCCATTTCAACATGTGAACAATGTAAAGATTTTTTAATGAAGTGATTTACATTTTTTTAACTAAGTCTTCAAAACCTGGTGGATATTTTCTACTTACAGCACAACTCAATTCAGACTCCCCACATTTCAAGCCATAAGTAGTCATGTAGGGCTATTGGCAGCTGTATTAGACATCCCAGCCATACAGAGTCTTATTCTGATAATAGCAGCACAGTTTTCTTTGAGCTCTTTCTTTCTGTCCTTCCCCCTAAAGAAATAGATGACAGTGCCTATCTCTGACACAGTTACTTTAAAGGAAATGGAAAAGAGAGAGAAAACATGCTCCAGGTCACCATCTTTCACAGCTGGCCTAATCCTGAGATATTGACTTATGTTAAAGAATGTTGGGAGATACTGGAACATAACCTTCCAGATCATATTCACATAGAGGCTCTAGAAATCTTGTAACAAAGAAACCTGTTTTACTTTGTGTAACTCCACATTTCCCAATTCATTAGGATTATGGAACAATGTTTTCTTTTAACACTTAACTAACTTTGGTAACATTGATTGGCAGCCTGTTTTCTTCAATCTGCTTTTACCTTGAGGGTTTCAGTTTTTAAATATTTTATAAGGGCTTTAGAGCTTCCGATGAGTATTTCCCACAGTGCAATCACACCTAATAGATGCTTCATCTATATTTGTTTAATTAACAAATAGTTGTGATCAAGACACTTCCTCACAAATTTAGCTTTTCTCCACAGAGAAATGAGATTAAAAAAAAATTTAAGATGATTTAAAGTTGTCAAGGTGAGAAACACTTTAGTATTCCCTCGAGAAAGTCTGGTTTGCTAGGCAACCAATGCAAGTTTGAAATGAATTTGCATTTGTCTTAGGAACACCACCATGTTGAAGTTCAATAACCAAGTGAAAACAGATACCCTTTGCTGAGGAAATGCCTCTTATGTGCATACTCTGTAAAACCAACACAGCAATGCTGGGACAGCTTCCCAGATCCTTCCAGCTGCTTCGCTCCGACTGATGGGAAGCCTGAGTCAGCCTGCTGCTCTTTTTAATGTGCAGTTACATTTTTCTTACATAAAAATGATCTTTATGTAGCTGGTGTTTTACGTTTCTGTATGTAGGATTTTATAACATGTCATATAAGTCCACTGTTCATTCAGTTTAATATTTATACTTCCAAGATTTTTTTGGGCTTGGTAAGTTAATTGTATTTTTCTAAGTTCAAAACCCCTTCGGAAGCTGGCTAATAGCATTTTGCCTGGTGGGTTTTTTTCCCCTCAGGGGCTCAAAAAACATCTTAAGCACTTAGGGCTGCTGCTGCAGCAACATTAGTGAAAACTGAATATTGGCAGCAATACTTAATT
This sequence comes from Panthera leo, assembly GCF_018350215.1. Lineage (NCBI taxonomy): Eukaryota > Metazoa > Chordata > Mammalia > Carnivora > Felidae > Panthera > Panthera leo. Next base: position 44,583,592 of record NC_056681.1, read on the forward strand.
CTATTTTGCCCATGTAGTAAGAGCACCAGCCACCTAAAACTCTAGTCTGATGTAAGAAGCACGGTAACTATTAAGATACGGTAGTGACAACATATCCCCTTCTCCAGATGGCCAGATATGTTTTTCAGCCTCCCTGGTGTATTATTTTGTTAAATCAAAATTAGAAATAGATGCCAGAATGCTAGAACAACAGTATTAATGCAAATACTACTTCAGGCTCCATATTGTGTGATGCACCGTGGTGCATGAGCAAAGGAAGAATTAAGACCAGCAGCCCTGAGCTACACACATTGAAGCAACATAATAATTGAGCCCAAAGAACTGTAAATTTGGGGGTCCACAATGCAACTGTTTTAAGATTTTTCAAATAGATGAATACACAGGCATATGTGCATACTGGAGAGAATGTACGTATGAGTGTGACCTTTCCTGTTTTGTCAAATGAAAGATTTGGATTATAAAATCCAAAATTATAATTTGAAATATAACTTTCAAAATGGGCATCTGTAAATATGGACTTATTCTTAGGGCTTCACACATCCTCTTTGGGAAATTCTGAAATATATCTTTATCCTGAGGACAGCGTTTACTAGTTAAATATTCTGGATCATCTAAGGGATTGTGAAGTCGGAATTTGGGGCACATCCAGCCTTGTTTTAAGACAAGTTTAAAATACAAGTGAGTGGAATAGAAAACATCAGAATGTAAGAGCTAAGTATTGTTTTATAAAATGTTTGTTTCTGTTTTGTATGTATGTGTATGGTATAAGTCATGATGTGAAATGTATTTATTACTATGGGCAAAAGTCAAAAGAGTTTGAAAGCCATTAATTGCTAGATCACTGGTCCTTAACCTTCACTGCCCATTGTAATTTCCCAGTGAACTTTGAAAATAGGGCTGCATAGGTCCAATCCTCAGGTATTCTGTCATTGATTTGGGGTGTGACCAAAGCATGTTTGAGACTTCTTAGATGTGTAGCTGGGGACAAGAGCCTTGGAAGAGCCAAGCCTTCTAGCCAAGTTCTGTCAAATAATTCCACTGCCTGCCTTTGGGTTTGCATTTATTTAATTTGCCTTGGGACCAAGTTGTCCTACAAATTGGAATTGTGGCAGAGTACGGTGAAGGAGCAGAGAGGGCTTACAACGTAGATAACGTCTGCCCCAAGTGAAGGACAAGGGCGGTCTAGTGGGGTTAAAAAAAAAAAAAGGAAAGCTTCACAGTAGTTCAGAACACAGAAATGTGGAGGGAGAATGTAGAGAGTGGAAAAGAGACTGGAAAAATTTGAATTGTGTGAGCATTCCACCTACCATTCCGCTCTGTGAGTGAACAGCCTGGAGTCAGCATGATATGGGCCCCCAGAGTCTGCTGTTTCCCCAGGTGGTCTGTTTATGGGTCACTTCTCACTACTGCGAGCCTCTCCACACAGCAAACTGCATTTAAAGATAATTTCTTTTTTAACTTTTTATTTATTTCTTGGTGAAGTAAGTTCTATTCCCAGTGTGGGGTTTGAACTCATGACTCTGAGATCAAGAGTCACATGTTCTACCCACTGAGCCAACCAGGCACCCCCTTTTTATTTTTTATTTTATTTTAATTCCAGTATAGCTAACATACAGTGTTATATTATTTTCAGGTGTACAGTATAGTGATGCAACAATTCTATACATTACTCAGTCCTCATCTCTTGTGTTTTTTATTTTAGCCATTCTGACAGGTGTGAGATAATACCTCATTGTAGTTTTGATTTGCATTTCCCTGATGATCAGTGATGGTGAGCATCTTTTCACGTGTCTGTTGGTCATCTCTATGTCTTCTTTGGAAATATATCTGTTCATGTCTTCAGCCCATTTTTTAATGGATTATTTGCTTTTTGGTTGTTGAGTTTTATAAGTTCTTTATATATTTTGGGTACTAACCCTTTATCAGATTTGTTATTTGCAAATATCTTCTCCCATTTCATTTTTAGTTTTCTTAATTGTTTCCTTTATTGTGCAGAAGCTTTTTATTTTGATGTAGTCCCAAATGTTTATGTTTGCTTTTGTTTCCCTGGCTTCAAGAGACCTATCTAGAAAAAAAGTTGCTATGGCCTATGTCAGAGAAGTTGCTAAGTGTGCTCTCTTCTAAGATACTTATGGTTTCAAGTCTCACACTTAAGTCTTTAATACATTTTGAATTTATTTTTGTGTATAGTGTAAGAAAGTGGTCCAGTTTCATTCTTTTGCATGTAGTTGTCAAGTTTTCCTAACACCATTTGTTGAAGTGACTTTTTCCCTTTGCATATTCTTGCCTCTGTCAGAGATTAAGTGACCATATATATATGGGTTTATTTCTGGGATTTCTATCCTATTCCATGGATCTATGTGTCTGGTTTCGCTCCAGTACCATACTGTTTTGATTACTACAGCTTTATAGTATAGCTTGAAATCTGGAATTGTGATACCTCCACCTTTATTTTTCTTTTTCAAGATTGCTTTGGCTATTTTGTGTCTTTTGTGGTTCCATACAAATTTCAGGATTGTTTTTTCCAGTTCTGTGAAAAAATGTTGTGGGTATTTTGATACAGATTGCATTAAATCTGTAGATTGTTTTGGGTAGTATGGACATTTTAACAACATTTGTTCTTCCAGTCCATCAGCATGGAATATTTTTGTATTTCTTTGTGTCATCTTCAATTTCTTACATCATTTTTTTTTATAGTTTTCAGAGTACAAGTCTTGATTAAGTACCTCCTTGATTAAGTTTAGTCCTAGGTATCTTATTATTTTTGATGTAATTGTAAATGGGATTGTTTTCTTAATTTCTCTTTCTGTTGCTTCATTATTAGTGTATAGAAATGTGACGGATTTCTATACATTTATTTTGTACCCTGCAACCTTACTGAATTCATTTATCAGTTCTAGTAGTTTTTTGGTGGAGTCTTCAGACTTTTCTATATATAGTGTCATGTCATCTGAAAATAGTGAAAACTTTACTTCTTCCTTACCAATTTGGATGCCTTTTACTCCTTCTTCTCGTCTGATTGCTGTGGCTAGGACTTTCAATACTATGTTGAATAACAGCGGTGGGAGTGGACATCTTGTTCCTGACTATTGGGGAAAAGCTCTCAGTTTTTCACCATCAACTATGATGTTAGCTGTGGGTTTCTCATAAATGACCTTTATTATGTTGAGGTGTGTTACCTCTAAACCTACTTTGTTGAGTGTTGAGGGTCTTTATCATGAATGGATGTTATACTTTGTCAAATGCTTTCTCTGCACCTATTGAAATGATCAAATGGCTTTTATTCTTTCTCTTAATGATGTAATGTATCACCTTGATTGATTTCCAAATACTGAACCATCTTTGCAACTGGGAATAAATCCCACTTGATTGTGGTGAATGATTTTTTTTTAACATAGTGTTGGATTCAGTTTGCTAGTATTTTATTGAGAATTTTTGCATCTATGTTCATCAGGGATATTGGCTTGTAGTTTTCTTTTTTAGTGGTGTCTTCATCTGGTTTTGATATCAGGGTAATGCTGGCCTCATAGAATAAATGTGGAAGTTTTCCTTTCTTTTCTATTTTTTGGAATAGTTTGAGAAGGAAGGATAGGTATTGACTCTTCTTTAAATGTTGGGTTCTCTTTTCAAACCATCTGGTCCTGGACTTTGATTTGTTGTGAGTCTTGATTACTGATTTAACATCATTGCTGGTAATCAGTCTGTTAAAATTTTATATTTCTTCCTGATTCACTTTTGGGAGGTTATATGTTTCTAGGAATTTATCCATTTCTTCCAGGTTGTCCAATTTGTTGGCATATAATTTTTTATAATATTATCTTATAATCCTTTGCATTTCTGTGGTGTTGGTTGTTCTTTCTCTTTTTCATTTCTAATTTTATTTATTTGAGTCCTTATTTATTTGAATCCTCTCTCTCTCTCTCTCTCTCTCTCTGTCTGTCTCTCTGTTTTTATAAATGAGGCTAAAGGTTTTTCAATTTTGCTGATCTTTTCAAAGAGCCAGCTTCTGGTTTCACTGATTTTGTTTGTTTGTTTGTTTCTGTTTCATGTATCTCTGCTCTAATCTTTATTATTTCCTTCCTTCTGCTAGTTTTAGGTTTTGTTTGTTGTTTTTCTAGCTCCTTTAGATTTAAGGTTGGGTTGACTTCTCTTGCTTCTTGAGGTAGACCTGTATTGCTGTAAATTTCCCTTTTCAAACAGCTCTTGCTGAACCCCAAAGATTTTGGATTATTTTGTTTTCATTTGTCTCCATGAATATTTTTATGTCTTCTTTGATTTCTTGGTTGACCCATTCATTCATTGGTTAGTAGCCTGCAATTTAAGCTCCATGTATTTGTGCTCTTTTTTGATTTTTTCTCTCATAGTTTCATATGAAATTTCTAGTTTCATAGCATTGTGGTCAGAAAAGATGCATGGTATGACTTTGATCTTTTTAAATTTTTTAAGACTTATTTTGTGGCTTAATATATGATTTATCCTGGAGAATATTCCATGCCTACTTGAAAAAAAATGTGTATATACTACTGTTGTAGGATTGAATGTTCTGAATATATCTGTTAAATCCATTTGGTCCAATGTGTCATTCAAAGCCACTGTTTCCTTGTTGATTTTCTGTTTGGATGATCTATCCATTGATGTAAGTGGGGTGTTAAAGTCCCTTACTATTATTGTATTACTATTAATTACTTCCTTTGTTATTTTGTTAGTTTGTTATTAACTGTTTTCTATATTTGAGAGCTTCCATGTTGGGTGTATGTTTACAATTGCTATATCTTCTTGGTGGATTATTCCTTTTGTGATTCTATAGTATCCTTCTTTGTCTCTTATTACAATTTTTCTTTTAAAATTTTAAGGCAAGTTGATTTATTCTCTTATGTTAGTCTTATGTTAGCAGAAGATGAATCTCTGCTGTATTTATGTTAGAAAGAGTGAGTTTTAGCAAAACGACATCATCAAATTAACATTAAATTAATCTTGTTACTTTGAATTGTATTGGTTTACATTCGTGTTCTTACATGACTGATAATTGTATATGGGTTTTATAATTATGTAGGATCATGATAATCAGGTATTTATACCTAGTTATTTTATGTTTACATACTTAATATTATAATATAAATAATATAATGGAGGAAGCACTTGAATTTCTGTCCCTTATAAGGATAACCTTTTTTAACTCACTGGCTTCCTTTGCTGTGTGTGACTGTGTGGCTCACTGTGAGTACAGTGGGCCAGTAAATTAACCCCCTATTTCTTGCATATCTATTAGCAAAGATTAGGAGACATTGTGATGTGATGTGAATGGCCCTTAAAACTTATTGGGACTATTTATCAATAATCTTATCTAAGTGTGAAATAAGAGTCAGGGGAAAAACCTGAATTAAAAAAGAAAGTGAGATTTAAATTGTTACCCAAAAAACATGATGATGACCATTGATATTGGTAATGGTAGCAGCAAACATTTATTGAGCATTCACTAAGTAACCTGCAATGGGCCAGTGCTTTCCATGGATTACTTTACAAGCATACCCCTTTGAAGTAGGTGCTATTCCAGTCACCCCACTTTACATAGAAGGAACCCAAGTTAAGTGAATTGCCTGAGAAACACAGCTGGGATTCAAGATCAAATGTGTTGCCCTGAGGCCTGAGAGCTGAAACTTCTCAAGTGTGAGAAGAGGGTCAGGGAGGCTGTTCCGGGCTAGAGCCTAACTCACATCCAGAGAACGAAGACATGCATGTGGCATCTGCACAGGAGTGTCCTGGAGGACGTGCTGGCAAGGGAGTCTGTCCAGTTACACAGCCTGATGGAGAAGCTGAAACTATGAAATATTATCAAAGTGTAAAAAACAAAAAGAGAGAGAAAGAGTCTTCTTATACTGATGTAGGGAGTTTTATAGGACATCTGGAGCATGGAATAAGTGGATGTAGGATGACACACAATGAACATTTATTTAGAAAAGAAATATATATGTGTAAGTATGTGTGTGGGAGAGAGAGAGAAAGAGAGAGAGAGAGAGAGATTAAATCTTTGAATGCACAGAAGTGATCTGGAAAGATTTAATCCCAAACTTATAACAGTGTCTACCCCTGCTGAGGATGTGGGCTCCAGTTGTTAGTGGTGATGGTCAAAGGGACTTGAGCTTTGATCTAATATTTGTGTTTTGTTTCTGTTTGTTTGTGAGCAGTTTGACTACATTTGTGTGCTTGGGTGATTTTGGAAAGATTAAGGCATTGATACAAAAAATGAGATATGGAGATAATTTGGAATTTCATATTCAGGCTGGTCCCATCTTCAAAGTCCCAGACTGGAAGATTGCATGACTCTGTATAAGCTGATATGATGCAAGGGATAATAGAAAACAAAATGACACTTAACTGAAAGAGAAGACAGCTTGGTTGGTAATTAGCTCCATTTTTTAAAGTGAGAGTATTTTGGAGTTCTAGCATTGGCATAGGGATTTAAAGAACATTCTGGTAAAGTCCTTTTTTTTATGTCTATTTAGAGACGGGGGAGAGAGAGAATGTGAGCAGGAGAGGGGCAGAAATAGAGGGAGAGAGAGAATCCCAAGCAGGCTCTGCACTGTCAGCACAGATCCTGACACAGATTCTATGAACCATGAGATCATGACCTGAGATGAAATCGAGAGTCTATGCTTCACTGACTGAGCCACCCAGGTGCCCCAGAAAGTCCTTCTTTAGGCCCAGGAGTAGGACTGAGTGTCAGAAAAGGAAGGAAAAGCCATTTGCTGGGCTCCCAGCTATGAGTGCATCCTTCCAGAACCAATGAGGCAAATCCGCTGTGCAGTTTTTCATGGTATTTTTTTAATGCTTCCAACCCTCTAAATGGCCAGTTCTGTGTGTTGTAGATGGAGATAAGAGATCCGGACTTCTGAACTTCTACTGGAAGAGATAAAATGTGCAAGCCCTTCGGGATGTTGGGGAGGCTGGGGTTGAACTGAAGAGGAAGACAGAGGCATGCTGATGTGAAGGGTATGTAATATCGAGATTATAAAACCCAGTGCATGGCACCCCAGGGATTTTTCTGGCTTCCGAGGTTCTACAATGCAGTTGGAGAGGTTGTGTGCTCTAGCTCTGATATGCTGGTATGGGTGTGACTTCTCTGACAGGGGCAGCTGCTTACCTGTTTCCAGGAATCTTAGGGATTCGGTGTATGATGCATTGGCCACAGGACCAAACCAACACCAAGGTGGTTGAGGAGAACATAAACTGTAGCCACTTACTTTATGGAGCACAAAATACATGCCAGGCAAGGCTCTAAGCCCTTTAATGGATTAATCCTTTTAATTTTCACAATACCACCATGAGCCAGGTACAGTTGTTGTCATTTTAGAAATGGGCCACCAGGGAGCACAAAGAAGCTGGTTACTCACTGAGAGTACATCGCGATGGTGGAGCTCCATCCCAGCATAAAAGCCTTACTCTGCTCCCTCTCTTCCTTTCTCATACATTTCCCACAACCTCTCTTCCTATCCCTGCTTTTCATCTATTTTTTTTTTCATAGTATCTTAGGTTTCCATATGACAGAGAGTTAGCATCAGAGAAATGTCAGCATATGTCACTGGCAGATCGTATTTCCCCCAAATGGCCACAACAATATTGCTTAGAACCTTGCCATGCTCCCTCAGGCACAGAAGTTACTTTCCTTCTCCTGGAGTCTGGATGGAACTCAGTGACAGAGAGAGGGTGGTGGGAGTGACACTGAGTGACTTCAAAGCCAGATCATCAAAGATGACGTGGCTTGCACCTGGATCACTCATTCTCTAGGAACGCTTGCTTTGAGACCAGCCACCATTTTGTGAGGAAGCCCATTGGAATGGTGGCACTTGTGTCTTTCACCTTATATCTAGTCATACACATACCACTGCAGCTGCTTGACAACTATGAATAAATCTTATCTCTACATTGTCCAGAATGTGCACCATTTTACCCTACGCTTAGTAGGTGCAGAGCTCCAATAATAATGGAGGCGGCAGCAGGACCAAAATAGGAGGGTTTTTTTTTTATTATGATTAAGGATAAATAAATGCATGTAAAATGTTAGACAAGTTTAATTCTTTAATTGTATTTTTTATTGCCTAATCCATCAGTTAACTTTTGCTGCCTGAAAAAACCACCCCGAGGGGCGCCTGGGTGGCTCAGTCGGTTAAGCATCTGACTCCTGGTTTCAGCTCAGGTCATGATCTTATGGTTCATGGGTTCGAGCCCCACATCGGGCTCTGTGCTGACAGTGCAGAGCCTGCTTCAGATCCTTTTCTCTCTCTCTCTCTGCTCCTTCCCAGATGATGTGCTCTCTCTCAAAACTAAACATTAAAAATTTTTAACAAACAGCCCCAAGATGTAGTAGCTTAAAATAGTAGCCTTTTTTTTTTTTAGTTTGGGACTCTGCAGGTTGACAGCTGAGGTGGGGTTCTGCTGGTCTGGCTGGCTCAGCTGGGCTGACATGAGCATCTTCAGTCAGCTGCCAGGTTGGTGATGGTGGCCTCCCCTGGGATGGCTCCCCTCTGCTCTGCATGTCTCTCACCCTCCTGCAGGTTAGGGCTCCGAGAGAGTGAGCATGCGTGGCTTCTTGAGTCTGGGGCTTGAAATGACACAGTGTGCATCTGCCAGATTCTTTTGGCCAAAGCAGGTCACAGGCCAATCCAGGTTCAAGAAGAGAGAACTAGACTGCAGCCATTGGTGGGAGGAACTGCAAAGCTGTCTTGCAAAGAGCAGGCCTATAGGAAGGGTGGAGAACTGTGGCTGTCTTTGCAACCCACAATACCACGTGAAATGCTAATATTGTACTGCGGGTATTAACAGCATTACGATAGAGAATGGTAGAAAGGAACCCACGTGTATGGTTGATAATTTACGAGAAAAATGGAACTAGGCTGAGAAGAGAGGACAGCAAGAAGAAGCCGAGATGGGGAGAGAATAGAAGAGCCATGGGCCATTCTGTCCGTTCCCTTCCTGCCTAACTCTGTAAAAGGGGAATTGAGATGGGACGGGCATAGTAGAGCACAGGGAGAATAGTTGGTAGTAAAGACTTTCTTTTCTTTTGCTGTGCTCTTCTCCCCCATTGCCAGCTGGGGGTGGCAGGTGATGAAGGTGTGACTCTCATGTCTAACTTGGGGGAGCCAGCAGGGCTCCCCAGAGGAAGAAGAAGGGTCAAATGATCTGTCTGCCTAATCGCTTTGTTCCCATGGGATTTCAGGAAGGCTTCAGCTTATGAACACTTGGCCCCTTGAAACTACCACAACATTTATTGTCGTATTTCATCATCATAATAGCCCTATAAGGGTGGGCTCATTATTATCCTTGCTTTACAGATTGGGAAACTGAGTGCTAAGAGGTCAAGTAGCTTGCCCTTAATCACAGTTGGGCAGTGGCAAAGGCTGGGTTCAAATCCGGGCTGTGCAATGGCTTCTCTAGCACACTTGGCTGAATCCTGTGATGCCAATGTGGCCTGAAGGTTTGACAGAAATGGTGGCCCCCATGCAGGTGTGATCAGAGAACATGGGGCTTACTCCTTTCCCTTCCCTTGGCCTGGCCTTCATTTGGATCCAGGTCTGAGGAGCATGCTACAGAAGGGCAGGGCTGGTGGGATGACATCACCAGAGGAGAATTTGTCAAGGAGCAAGTAAGCAGCTATCTTTGGGATGACCCCCACCTTCCCCTGGGTAAGCAGGAGTGGGTCATTTTCAATCCTACCTGGGTGATCCATTTCCTTCCACCCCCTCTCCACCCCCCCAGCTGAGTCCTGAGGCCCCAGGGGCTGGGATTGAGTGCCCTATTTCATGGCACCTAGAGGGTGCTTTGGAAGGGTCTAGAACAAACCTAGGTCTCTGCTCACCAGATCAAAATCCTCAGTCTACTACTGGGCCCATCCTAAATAGTTCCTCTGGAAATGCCTCCCATGCCTTAGCCAAGCACACCGAGGGCACAACCTGACTGGTGTCTTCCCCTGGACTCTTGTATCTTCTCTGATTCTTGGGTTTCTCCTCCATGTGACAGAGTCTCACTAATTACATATAATCAGTGGAGAATGCTTCATTCTTTCTGTTGCTCTCCCTGCTCACCGTTTAAAGGCTCATGCTGCCATCAGCTGGCTGAGAAATTTAAAGTGGTTTGTGAAGAATTTATCTCTTCTTGTCATTCTTTTTTCCTAGGTATTTTCCTCAGTCCTCCCTGTTCTTTCCAACATGCAGATGCAGCTTAGAAGCCCGATAGTAATAAAGAAAAGCGAGTCTTGCTTGAAAATAGTAACATTTCTTTATGGCTTACTGTGAATCATGTCCTGTTCTAGGCACGTAACACATTCTTTCCTCACACAGTCCTGAGAGGTAGAGAGGCACTGTTTTTGTCCCCGCTTTACAGAGGAGAAAACTGAAAGCAGTGAAGTCATCTGTGTATCATGGTCTCTGGGACATTCAAGTGCTTGATGAATGTTAGTTTTTATTTGTAAAAATGAGCCGTGCTTAGCTTGAGTCAAGAATTCATGTGCTGGGGCACCTGGGTGGCTCAGTCCATTAAGCATCTGACTATGGCTCAGGTCATGATCTCATGGTTCGTGAGTTCAAACCCCGCATCAGGCTCTGTGCTGCCATCTGGGAGCCTGGAGCCTGATTCAGATTCTCTCTCTCTCCCCCCCCTCCCGCCCCTCCCCTGCTCACACTGTCTCTCTTTCTTTCTCAAAAATAAACATTTAAAAAATTATATATAAAAAAGAATCATGTGCAAATATTTATATGGGCATTGATGCTCAGACAGGGAAGGAGAGGGGTGGAACTGAGAAGGGGGAAGGCCATCAAGATGGACCATGAGTGGGTGACACTGAGAAACTGGGGCTTAATCCCGCTGGGGATCTGTGGGAGACAGTGTAGGATAGATCTTGGAATCATCCCACCAAAGGACATGGAAGCTGGGGTATTCTTGGAGAAATCATGGGGATCTTTTTAAAGTAATTGTGAATTTCATCACTCTATCCTGTGTGTTGCCACCCATTTGTCCAGGGAAGGAAACCGGGAAAAGCTATTGTGCATTACTCCCCTTGGCTTCCTATACTTCCCCTGTGTTCTTCGCATCAGCTGTCCCAGTCACAGTGCAGCATACCGCCCCCAACCTCAGTGGAAAATTCATAATAAGCATTTATTTAGCTCATACAACTGAAAGTTGGCTGGGGTTTGGCTGATCTGGGTTGAGCTCAGCTGGGTGGCTCTGCTTCTGGCATAGGTCCAGCTGGGCTTGGCCTCTCTTGGCTGAGGTCTAGGCTCAGGCCTGCTGCACCTGAGCATATTCTATGTCAGGCTTGTGGGCAGCTGGTACTCAATGGAAACTCTGTGTGTGACCGTGACAGAAGCATAGGGGTGCAGGTGGAAACCCAAGAGGCCTCTTAATAGACCTTTCTATATTACCTTATTGACTAAAGCAAGTCACACAGCCAAACCCAAGGTCAGAGGCAGAGAGGGTTAGTAAGGCACTCTACTGTGTTTCCTCTGTCAGGTGCTAAAGTGTGCAAATACAATGTGAAATTTAAAAGTTTTACCAATGCCAGTTTTCGTTATCACTTTGGGCAAAGTCCCAAATCTTTAACAATATTCTAATTTCTAATTAATGGGAGATGAAATGGTTCTTTAAAACTGCACACCCTCAGGTTCCAGAAACCTCTTTGCTGTCTCAGACCTCAGCTGGAGATTGTTGCCTTATCTCCTACGATGAAGTCTCAGTGTGGACTCACAAAGTGTCTGGAGCTGTTGAGCTCTGCTGTCCCACCATGACAACTTGTTACCACCTGGGCAGCTGCCTAAATGGCATCTGCCCCTGCCAGTTGCTCAAGCTTGTCAGAATGAGATAAGAGCAGCAAGTGGAATGAATAAATTGTCAATTATATTGATGGGTGTATTTTCCTGCATTTCAGGAGAAGGATTGAATCCTGTAAAAATCTCATTTCTCTGCTTTTCTCAGTGCCTTGGCTCTCTCATCTGGCACGACTGCAGCTTGGCTGGAAGGAGAGGAGGCAGAGCTTTTATGTTGGTTGGAATTTGCAGCCATAAATTTGCAGGACTTTTTCCAAGTTAGCATGGAAAAGACTTGCCGTTTTATGCTTTTTGTGAGTTGTAAGTCATAAAGCATATGCTCAGGGTGGCTTGACTGTTGTGTTCTTGGCCCTGTAAAGGAGGTCTGCTGAAAAAATAACCTAAGCCTTGAACGATTAAACGTCTTTGCAAATGCTTATAAGTTATTTTTACTGTGTCCATGTAGCAGCCGAGCAATCAAGTGAACACAGACCTTGATGCTAACGTCTTGACGATGGCACCTTCTTTGTCCCAATAGAGCATTCTAATTAGCCCATGAAATCATATGCTTCATTAATACTAAATCAAAATGCCTGTGAACTTAGTGGTTTGTTTCTGTTTTTATAAATGCACAAGGGTGGAGCAGAAAGTGCCGGATGTGTGAGCCAATTACTAAGTGTCACTTCTTGGTGGGAAGGATGGTGGGGGTGGGTAATTGAGACAGGGAAGGGAAAGCAGTTGTGTTAATGGGCAGATTACCACTGTGGGCAAGTGGGGCTCCATCCTGCAGGCGAGCTCTGGGAGAGTATTCGACCTCAACTCAGAGTTGCTTCACCAAGGAGTGAGGTTGCTGGGGTATTTTATTCACCAATTCCCATCCATCACTGGTGAGAAACATTTCAAGGGCCAGTGATTCACTGGTCTTCTGGTCCACTCATGGGTGAGTCAAGCCTGCTGCTGTCAGAGTCTTCAGAAAGAGTGCCACTGGTACTTGCTGTGAAAACCCTAGACAGCTGTGGAAGTGGTAGGTGCTGAGGGGACATGGTGAGGCGCTATTGGCATCTGCTATAGGGCACTCCAGAGATTTGGGGGAATGGAAGGAAGGAATTTGTAGCTTTTGAAACTGAGCACAGCAGAGGCTAAATACTGTGAAGGCCTTTAGACTGAATGGTGAGCATTCGTTTGGATGGTTATTTAATTTATTTACATTTGGCACAGACATACAATGAAACACTATACAACCATTACCAAAAGAGGGAGAGTTAATGTGCTGACATGAAACTCTATTCAAGTTATAGTTTTGGCTAGAAAGAAAGCACAGTGCAGAACAATATGTGTAGAATATGCTACCTTTTTTTGTTTTTTAATTTGATAGAGAGAGAAAGCTAGAGTGGGGGAGAGGGGCAGAGGGAGAGAGAGAGAATCTGAAGCAGACTCCATGCTCGGCACGGAGCCCAACATGGGGATCAGTTCCCACGACTGCAAGATCATGACCTGAACCAAAATCAAGAGTTGGATGCTTAACCGACTAAGCCACTCAGGTGCCCCTAGAATATGCTTTCATGAAAACATTGGTTTATAATTTACATGTCATAAAATTCACCCATTTTAAGTCTACAAATATGAGTGTTTGGGTAAATACATACAATTTTCTAGAAATTTCATGTAAATGGAACCATATAATATTTGGACTTTGTGTCTGACTACTTTCACTTAGCATATGTTATTAAAATTATTCACATCATAGCATATGTCAATAGTTTGTTCCCTTTTTTACTGTGGAATAGTATTTCATTGTATGGATATATCACCTTTTTGTTTATCCATTCTACAGTTGATAGAAATTTGGTTTGTTTTTTTGTTTTATTATTGCAAATAATGCAGTAATGAACATCCACATGCAGTCTTTATGTGGACATATATTTTAATTTCTCTTGAGTAGGTACTTAACCAGTGAAATTTCTGGGTTATATGGTAAGAATATGTTTAGTTTTTTAAGAAACTGCCACACTGTTTTCCAAAGAGACTGTATCATTTTATTGCATTCCCACAATGTATGAGGGATCCAGTTTTTCTATATCCTTACCAACAACTGGTATTGTCCATCTTTCTGAGGTTAGTCATTCTTTTTTTTTTAATTAAAAAATTGTAATATTTATTTATTTTTGAGAATGAGAGAGAGAGAGTCTGGGGGAGGGGCAGACAGAAGGGCAGAGGATCTGAAGCAGGTTCTGTGCTGACAGCAGAGAGCCCAATGTGGGGCTGGGACTCACAAACTGTGAGATCATGATCTGAGCCGAAGTTAGATGCTTAAGCAACTGAGCCACCCAAGTGCCCCGAGGTTAGTCATTTTGATAGAAGTGTAATGGTGTTTTATCGTTTCCTAATGAAACTTTATTTGCCATACTTTATTTGCCATTCATATATCTTCTCTGGGGAAATGTCTATTCAAATCTTTTCTCATTTTTCTTTGTTTTCTTATTGATTAAGAAGGGTTCTGGACTGTTGTAATTTTTTTCTGTAAGGTCAAAATTATTTCCAAAGAGAAAGTTAAAAAAAAAAAAAATCCCTGCCTCCATCATTGTCCCCGTGTCCCGTCAGAATGGTACACTCAGGAATTGTCTTGTGGTGTTACATCCTCAGTAAAAGAAATAAAAGGAAGGGCGAGATCAGATTTTTGATCTTTTGCCAAGAAGTGTCATTGGTAAGGACACAGTGGATCTTTATTTATTTTTTATTTTTAAAAATTTGTTTAAATGTTTATTTTTTTTGAGACAGAGAGAGGCAGAGCATGAACGGGGGAGGGTCAGAGAGAAGGAGACACAGAATCTGAAACAGGCTCCAGGCTCTGAGCTGTCAGCACAGAGCCCAACGCGGGGCTGGAACTCACAGACCCCTACATCATGACCTCAGGGGAAGTCTGACGCTTAACCGACTGAGCCACCCAGGTGCCCCTAGGACACAGTGGATCTTTATTAAATCAAAATATACTTCCTCAACTACTTTTTCTCTGTGAATGGGAAATTGGTGATTTAAAAAATGTCCAGATGTTGGATAAAGCAAAACATGAAAGGGCTCGTTATAATCTTTCTTTTTTTCAGTCCCTGCAGAGGTCATCTTCCTCAGCCTTTTCCCTCCGCATATGGTAAGGTCAGGCACTTGGCTGTGTGTCCTACTGCCAATGTAGATAGATTCAGACCTGGGGAGCAGAGGAGTGAGCCGAGCTGGTTCGCCCATGGGCACAAGCACTTGCTTCAGGGCGCCAGCGTGTTCCCCAGTGGTGCCCCCATTCACATCTTCTCCGCGTTGACACTGTGCACAGCCAGCGGGTCTGTGGAGTTGCCTCTCTTTCACTTCCTGCCAAATCTGCTATTTCTTCTACATTTTCTCATATAACGAAAGTGAACTAAATATATGCCTGTAGCTAAATTTACAAAGTTCAAGCAGAAATGAATAAGCTAGTTACCTAATAGCAGATGGAGTATAAAGAACAATGAGATGGAACAGAGATAACGGCGGTCCGCATGCCATCTCCTTGACTTAATGGCTTTCAGGTTTTCAAATATTTAATGCGTACCAATTATTCATTCTTTCATTCATTCATCGAATCTTTAGGAAATCCTACAATGCATCAGACACTTTGTGAGGCCAGAGGGTGTTGGTAGTGAACCAGTGTGACAAAGTCCTCTGCTCTGAGATTCTCACACTCCTGGGAGAGTTAGACAATATATAAGCAAGTAAATACACAACTTATTCCAGGTTATACTAAACATTACAAAATGAAACAAAATACAGTGAGGAGGTAGAGACGGATGGAGTCATGAAAATTCTGGAAGGATGGACTACAGAGGATTAATAGATCTAATTGTTTAAATCTATTTATTTATTCATTTTAGAATTTATTTTCAAATTTTCCTATAACAAACTTGTATTGCTTTTGTAATAAAAAGGTTATTCTAAATTTACAGTAAAACAGTTGATTTGAATGTTTACTTGGTTAATCAGATCACTTGTTTGTATCCTAGTTTTTAACCAAAAATATTGAAAAAAATCAACTGGAAAATAAAACATAGTCTTTATTATCTGGGGGTGTGGTTTCTTAACATGTTAGGAATTTTGATATTTGGAAATACAAGATAAACAAATTACAAAAAACCAGGAGTGTTTATAAAATGCTTTCCTGATTGGTAATTTGAAATGATTAATAATCCCTTCGAGTCTTGGTAAATTGTAAATTTTGCTACTAGTTAGATCAAAGTAAACAATGGTAGCATTAAATGAAAGATGCAGGGACCAAAACATCTGAGCCCAAAATGCTGTTTCTGACCTTGTTTTGTTTTGTTTTTACTGGCAAATGGGAGCACAAAGGTGTTTCTAGGAGTTCACACAACAAAACATAAAGTGGAGATTTCAGCCACTTAGTTAGCTTGGCCCAAGAAAACTCCCAAACTTGGAAAATTCAGACAACGATAACGGATTTGAAGGCATGACCCAGGCTATTTCCTGGAGGCCCAGCTCCCCAGAACAGATGCCTGTGTGTATGGTATGTGAGGGGTGATCCTTTCTGCCCTCTGCCCTTCTCCCACCTCGGTGCTCCTTTTCACTGATTGGTGCCACTTTCCGAAAGAGGTGACATTTTATTTCGTAATACCACCACTTAGATCATAACAAATAACTAGTGGGGTCACACAACACCCCCACTCAAGACCCTTACCCCAAATCTTCCTGCCTCATACTGTCAAGTTGTTCAGTTTCTGGCTCATACTGATTTCAAAATCTATTTGGCCATCTCTGGTGCTGGAATAAACCAAATCTTATCCAAATATGATCTCCATTTTATGTTTTGTAAACTTGGTCATGTTTTCTTGTAACTAACCAATTCAGATGCATACTTATCCAGTTAAGCACCGACAAAGAAACTGAAAATTTGTGCCCGCATGGATTAGTCATTGGCTTGTACATTAAATCAAAGCTCTATGGCCCTACTCATTGTTTCTAATAATTTCCATTGTTTCAAAGTGATTGATTTCAACAGCTTCGAGGCTTGTTTTTTGTTTGTTTATTTTTTTACTTGCTTATTGATTGGATTCTTAAGGAGCCCAACTTCTACTCCCTTATTTTGTATTCCTAGGTAACTCATTACTGAAAAATTGAATGATGCTACTCCAGAGAATGCTTATAGTAATGAGGTAGGAATTTTATCTACAGAGATAAAGAATGCTCTAAGCAAAAGTTAACATTTTAGAGTTTTATAGTATTCAACAAAAAATAAAGAAGGTGTCTAAAGGACTATTTGTGATGGAATAAAAAATAACATATTGGCTCCTTTTTTCTTATAACAAATACCAACTTCACTAAAAATAATCCATTTATTTTCATGTAACTACTTTATGCACTATACTAGTTCCGTTTTTCCCCAAGTAGATGTATTGGGCTTTGTTTTGAAAATGTGCCCTCTTCTGCCTTCTTTGGACTTTGAAAAAGCAGAAGTTATACTGACATGCTCAGCGTGGTATTTGCTGATGTGTGAGTGTGTGTGTGGTTTTAATTTTTAGTTGTTTTTTTCTCCCTCAACCTTTTCTTTTAGTTAATGGGAATCACATTACATTTTCCACTCCTGAGCACTGTGATTCATTGCCATCTATTTCCTCCGGAGCTCACTACCCCACAGAGTCTTCTGGGAAATTGATTAGTCACCATCGAGCAAGGCACCTTGCGTGCCCGTGGTCAGCATCTACTCCAACAACTGTGTCATATGGAGGAAGATTAAAGTTTCTGTAGCATCTTCCTTTGGGGAAGTAATAGGGCGTCAGTTTGCGGGTCTGTGGTTTCATCTTTACAATGTAATATACAAGCAAGTTGGATATTACAAAAGACAGATACCTCATTAGGTTCAGAAAATTATCAGGCACACTTCTGTCTCAGGAAACAGACATTAAGAGTTGGTCACAGCCCCTTGCACTGTGGCACACATATAGTGTTTGTGGATGGGTTGAATCTTAATATATTGATGCAGTTTTGAAAAAGCTGGAACTGATTCATTTATCTCAAATATATTCTTGTCTAACCCACTTGGGTCTAATGGCAGAAAGTTTCAAGCCAAAAGATTTTTCTTCATAGGTCAGACTTACAAAGACATTTCTAAAGTCCTACCTTAATCATATCAATTATGGTCTTTAGGTTTCAACTTGCATTTAGCATTGCTGATCGACAGCTTGTAATCACCTATCCATAAAATACAGTTGTGATCTTACCTCCATCTGAATACCACCTAATCTTAGGGTGCTTAGCTTGCTATCTATGCAGTCAGAAGAACTCTTTAACTTTTTTTAATCAGAGTAGCCTCTTCAAGTTTAAGGAACTAGACCAGTTGAAGAGCAGGGACAAATGGTTAACCAGGTAGATAGGCTGAGCAAGGTGTCAGAAAGTCAATTTCTGGGCTGAGCCCTGGGTAGCATTGGGAAACTACTTTTGCCTTGCTAGGACTTAGGCTTCTTATAAGTCTGTTAGCATGGAGAAGTAGAAGTGGACATACAGCAGAAAACAGTGCACCCACATAAGGGTTAGACATGGTTGACCTGTAATCAGAACTGGGTCACACAAACAAAAATCCTGACCAAATATTAGATGAACACAGAGAACTATAACTCCTTAACCTTTGCTATAAAAAAGTATTGCCAGTTCTATCTCACTGAGACGACAGAGTTCTTGTTTGGATATTCCACTCTTCCCTGTCATGTTGATCATCTGGAAGCTCTGGGAGAATACAGAACATAGTGACCTTCCAACTTGGAATTAGAAGGTGAGTGTTGACATGCTGTTGAGACAGTCAAGGAGAGCCATGTTCAACACCAGCTCTGACACTGGCCAGCTGCAAGACCTTGGAGAGGTTACTTAGCCTTTGAAAAGCCTCACTTTTTTCACTGACAGAATCAGTTTGGAGTAACCTCTACCTGAAGGCTTGGGGTGCTGCGTTGGAAAGGGTTCTGAGGTACCCCATTGGGATATATCACCACACCTGATCACCAGTGTCTGTGATGTCAGGGAGAGAGGAAGTCTGCCATGTGCCATCCACACAGTGATCTCTTTCTTCACTTCCCCCTCATACTAACAGCACTCTGAGATGTTGCGACTTACGACAAGTCCAGAGAGCCATATTTGTTGGTCCGGAGGGCCTATTTGTTGCTAATGTCATGGATAAACTAGCTAGCCTGAACGTTGCTCAGAAATCTTTCACAGGCACAAAAACTCAGTCAGCCACAAGGGGAGGCCCAGGCCATAGGTTGTTTCTCCTAATTGGATTCAGAGCGTGGTTTCCTGTAAACCACGGTACCCGGATACTGCTCCACCCTGGGAGCTAGTGCCTGGTGGGGAAACTGGAATACTCCCTGCTGTTTTGGAATGTGAAGGCCAAGGAAAATATACTACTTTTTCAAAAGGTGCCTTTGATGAGCCTAGAGCTAGAAAGAAATTGAGTGGTTTCAGTGGTGATCCCCATGGATCACTATTCTGCAGTTGGAGGTAGTGGGGACCTGACAGGTCCCCTCCACCAACAACCAAGCAATCCAGGGCAGCTCTGATAAACTGATATTCATAAACCCTTTTTGTTTCTGTTTCCATTCCTGCTGCAGTGTTTAGTTTTAATTGTCTTGTCCCTTCTGGCTCTTACGATGAGGAAGAATTTGTTTCCATGTGAGTCAAATAATGTTTATTTTCTCTACCCTTTTATTTATTTCACATTTTACACATTTCATAGAACTTAATTTCGGGGACTAATTGGACATGGTGTGAGCTGGTCCCAGAATGTTGCTGCAGGCGGTATGGGCAGTGCTTGTCTAGAGGAATCTTCTGGCTTTATACCTCAGATTTCATCCATTTCATCCATTGGCCATGCTGCACACTCACTACAGTGTCTCTACTTCCTGACTGTGTGTCTGAGCTCCAAACTCGTATCTCTAACTCTCTCTTGGTCATCTCAGCTTGGGGACCCACTTCTCAAACTCAGATCGTCCAAAGGTGAGCTGTTTTGTTTCTCCTACTACACCTGCTATTTTTCTAGATGCTGTATTTTGGTAAATTTTACCACCTCTACCCAAGTTTCCCATTGCTGAAATCTGAATGTTGTCTCAGATACTTTTTCCTCTTCCTACCTCATACATGTATCAAATCCTATACCCTTTAAATAGATCTCACATGTATATATCTTCCACCCTTTATATTTGTCTCACATATGTACTAGCCCCACCTCCCACCTGATTGGCCCACCACATTGTCACTCTCCTATTAAGAAATATTCAGTGGTACCTCAACATGACCCATAGAGTCAAACCTAAATTTGTTTGCATGGCCTACAAGATAATCTGTTCTGTCCAACCTCAATTTCCCTTCCCCAGGATACTTCCTTTTCCCCAGGATACTCCCTCTCTAGAAATAGCAGTACTGGATTTGCAGTTTCTCCAAAGCACATCACCTCTCACTTCTATATGGCATTTCTCGTGCTTTTCTCTCTGCCTGGAACCCGTTCCACTGCCTACTTCCCCTTCCAGGCTCAGCTCAGATTGCCTTCCTCGTAAAGTTCTTCTGGTCTCCCTCGGAAGAACTTACACTTCTTACCGTATGTTCCTATTGCATGGGTCACAAATCTCAATTTTAGCAGTGGTCTTGTGAGTGTCTTGATGCAGAGGGCAGCATTTTAATACATCTGCTATCTGCCTGGTACATTGTAGATGCCCACTCATGCTGGTTAAATAAAATGGTTGAATGACTTGTGGGCCAAGATACACCCATTCTCAGTGCCTAGGTTGGGAAAGTGAGACCTGGAAAGATGAAAATCAGGATTAGAGCTGGCTCATTCTTCTCCCACATGTTTTTGGAGGATGTTTCTGCACTACCCAGGAACATGGTCTCCAGAACCTTCAGGCCCACAAAGTCCATTCTTGTCTGTGTTCCATCCTTTAAGGTGGACCCAAGTGTATTTTATACCTATGTGGCCCAGAGGTCTGAGCTTCCTGGAAGCTTTGCAGGCTAGAAATGCTGCAGGACAGGTGTGGGACAGGCTGACCAGTTCTCCAGGACTGACAAAGAGGATGAGAACTGCCTAGACCTGATCAGTAGAAGTGGCAGCACTCATTTTTCCTTCTTGCATTTTATCAGAGCTTTTAGATAAATTTCCTATCATGAATCCAAAGAATGGGAAGAATTTTTAGGGGCTGGACCAGTGCAATAAATGGAAGAGCCCATATCTGTATGAAGTAAGGGACTCTAAAAGCCTCCAATAGATTCTAAACTGATATCCTAATTTCATCTTTCAAACTCTATTGTTCAGGTCCTATCCTTACTCCTATCCTGATCCTCACTAAGTACCTGTATTCTGTCAGGTGTTAGAATTATATTAATTTACTGTGATGAGCACAGGGTGATGTATGGAATTGCTGAATCCCTGTATTGTACAGCTGAAACTAATATTACACTGTATGTTAACTAACTGGAATTTAAATAAAGACTAAAAAAAAAAAAAGAGTTACATTAACTTAGAGCACAAGTAATGGCTCAGCTAATGATGCTTATTCTCCCAGGCACAATAGGTGCTTGCTGAATTACACTAATGAGAGAGAGAAAGAGAGAGACATACACACAATTATAAATCCCAAATGCTAAAACACTGTATACATCTATTTGGATGAGCATAATGAATTTTTAATTATTTATGGCCACTCTTTATTGCTCATGCTAATATATACATTAATATGGTTATTTAATCTTGACAGCAAGTAAATAATTCAATTTAATAATTGAAAAGTGCTTTGCATGCATTTAACATGTTATTTCTTCACAATGTGTCCTGTAAAAGGAGGTGGCTGTTTTCATAAATACGTCTTATCTTGGCCTAGCAACTTAGTAAACCAAACTTAAAAAAAATCTTTTAAATAATTTCTGGTGGTTCATAATAATCATTAGAAAACTAGCATATATTAAAGACTTACTATATTCCAGGCATTGTGCTAAGAAGTGCTTTTCCATAGATTTTTACATTGAATACTCATTTTACAGTTGAGGAAACTAAGGGATAGGGGGACCAACTGCTCAAAGTATCCCTCTTAGTGAATCCCTGTTTTAGCAGTTACAGAGCCATAGCAAGAAGATGTTGCCAGGAGATTTCTTACCTTAAAATCAAAGCTAACTGATAGTGAGCGTGGTAAGAAAGCAGAAGGTAGTGAAAATATTTATGCTCTGAAATCTGAAGGCTGAGTTAAGTTCGATTTCAGTGTTTAGTAGCTGTTTGCCCTTCTCTGAACACAAGTAAGAGAATGGTAATAACATCTTCTTTGTTCCCTGCTACAACCACCCGGAGACTAGTCTAAGCATTAGCAGAGTTATTAAAGTCCCTTAAAAGCTGGGCCTGAGTAAGATCCTACTTTGGGACCCTGAACTAGGCCTCCTTCCAGATGACACTTCCCTTCCTGGAAGAGGTCTAAGGCAGAGAAGGAAGCTTTCAGGACTCTTTCCTACCACCAGTTATCAAGGTGGGGGTGGTGGGGAACGTCTGCCCTTGACTGAATGTAACTTGATTTTAGACTGACCAAAAATAAATAATCTTTTTTGAACATAGGGATTCATTATAAAATTATTTAAAATATATTAACTACCACATCCAATTATGATATCACCATGATTATTACTTGGGATGAGTTAGATTTGTCTTTAAATGAATTGGTTTTTTAAAGTAAATAACAGTACAGTATTACATGTATATGGCAAAAATTAATACAGGCAGACATAGATTTATGGTATATCTAGTTACACTCAAGTGTTCTTCAAGGCCCTCCCGGTGCCCAGAGCCCTTCCAGGGGCCTGCAGGCATTTTGCATTAGTAATTTTGTATTCTTTCATATAAAGGCGGCTTCCAAAATAGAATAAACTTCATGCCCCGTGAAACTTGGATCTACCCCTGCATGACTTGGACTTTGTAACGGTTGTAGGAGCTTCTTAGAATTTCAGGAAGAGTTTTGTTGTTGTTGTTATTGTTTGCAAGTTCTGGCTGTCAGAGACACAATAGGAGACAAGAAGAAAAATGGTCTTGAGCAGTTTTTAAACAACAACCTCAAGACATAAGGTACAAGAGCTCAGGTGTCATCAATCATTTCCCGATAGGAAAGAACACTCAAAGGCCAGCCTCTTAAACCACTGGATAGAAGCTATCCACCAAGGATCACCAGGCTAGTACACCCCTCTCCAGGAGGCCATGTGTGTTGAAGTCTAATTACATCTCAGTAGCCTCCTCCTCCAGAGACCTGCTCTCGGCTGAGAGGAACCTCCTTACCTGGGAAGATATACCCAGTAGTGCAGCCCAAGCCATTGACTGGCTGATACACAGATGTAAAAGGGAGGCCCTATGCCTCAAGTGGGATAAGTATGGTTTAGTTCATGCTACCACAGCTCCCCGTGGAGTCGGACTAGGGCTAGACTTTACCTGTGTTCACACAGATTTGCTGTCTCTGTTTTCCTCACTCCCTGACAAGACACTCCCAATAAGCTGTGTGCATCTGAATCCCCATTTCAGGCTCTGCATCTGGAGAGTCTGATCTAGGACTAAGCCTTCCTCACCCACCACTCCAAATGCTTGAGCAGCCTATGCTTGGCTCTAGCCCTAGCAAACAGGGGCTCTGTGCTTTCCAGGACATCCTTCTCAGTTGTAGGCAACTCTGATCATAGGTGTGTCATAGGCTGAGCCCAGCAGGTTGAGCCTAGTTTTATGAAGACAGCTCCCCTTCCTATTCTTTTCTTTACTCTGAACCTTACCAGGCCATTCAGCTAATCCTTTTGTGGGCAGGTTTCTGTTCTTCTCTCACTTCCTGGCTTCCCTTCTCACTGTAGTCCAGCATAGCAGAGTACCAGTGTTGGTGCTCACCAAAACTGAGCCCTATGAACTGAACTGCCATGTTCTCACTGAGAGCTGAGGACTCACAGCAGGGCTTCCCTCAGTGGAGAAACTGTTTTCAATGGGCCCACATAGGATAGGCATCAGTGATTCAGGCAATGTCAACATCCATCGTGGCGCTAACATTCAACTTTGATCCAGAGACCCTTACCCATGTGTTCTTGGTAGACCATACCTTCCCCTGGTACGTGCTGTAGCAATGTGTTTTGTACCCCTACTCACAGGATTTCACATTTATTTCTGCCAAATTTCATTTTGTGATCCTACTATCTCAGCCACTTGAATTGTATTTTGTATCCCAAATTTGTCATCAGGTCCTATTTTTCCAAAGCATGTTACAAATGCTGCTAGAGGTAACCCAAAAGATTCTTAGATGGTACTCAAATGAGCATTTTCTAAACTTTTATTTCATTGTTTCTTTTAATTCTTATGAACTTAATTTATACTGTAAAATATAATTAGCACATCAAATACGTGGATTCTTTTAATATAAATTTAAGTTAAAAATGAGTCAACTTAAAGAGAGTCCTTAAGCCCATGTGGTACATGGTAATGGGAACCGTGAGGGCAGTACATGAATGACTGATGTTCAGGAAACACTGCTTAGAAGATTTGACATTTCTCTATACTTTAACCCATTTGTCAACTTCACCTTCACTCAACCCTTATCCTAGTTCAACTTACTAATAAACATCCGGAACAGGAAAGGCCTGGAGAGAGACTTGGGGCCTGCTCCACTTGTTGCAATCCATCAAGTAGGGCTCAATGTGTGTGGGCATTTAACTATCATACTGTCCTCCTCTTATGCACAATTTCTATCTTACTCAAAAGGTGTCATTATTTGTTGGCTCCTTTTATGAAATTCAGCCCCATTGGTAACAGGTTCTTACTAATTTCCTAGTCTAATAGCCCTGCCAAAAACATAACAAGTGTGGTTAAGCTGACGCAGCTTGCCTTTGAAAACCCAAGCTGACCCCTGGGGATGAACAATTTTTGCCAAACCATTTTGCCAATAATCCCAACTATAGTCATGAGTAAGGTGGCCCTCCAGCCCACAGCTGCATAGCTGGAAGAGTCCACTGCCTTCTCTGTTTTTTGAAGCCAGGGGTCAAAATTATTCACCAGCCTTGACCCAGCCCCTCTTCAATTTCCTATGAATGCTTGAAGATGACCACAAATAATCTCACGTGTGTTTTATTTTTAACTGTAGCCTGGCATGTGATCCTACCATATTGGGAAATGGAAATGCCTATGGAATATCCAGATCCTTGAGGATTCAGTCCTGCATATTAATGCTGGCTTCCTCTCCCCAGGCTTACAGTCTTACTTCTTTCTCTATTTGTTCGTATTATGGGTATTAAATACTCCAGTGGACAAGGATTTGAGTACGTTTGCTCCTCCCTTATTCTGCTGCCAGTCAACCTTACCTTGTTCCAAAAATACCTTTTAAAAGTTCCTTTATGGTTTTATTTAGCTGTGTTTTATTTGAAAGACATCTCTTCCTGGGTTTTAAGGCTTCTAGACGGTATTCACATAGATCCACCTCAGTGTGGGACTCAACCAGGCCTCTGGGACCTGTACCCATATTTTGTCCTTTCTGGCTGTGAGCTCACTATAGAGCTGTCTGCCAACACATCAGCTTGTTGTGTTTCTTCTCCTTCTAGCTGTGTAGTTGTGTTTGTGGTGTCAGAACCCCATTGCCAAGGATGTCTCACCCTGCTTGATGAGAAGGAAGACATTTTTTTATAAACCCCAACTCACCTGTAAACATTTTAAAACTCTCTGCTCATAACTACAAAATTCCTGGCCAGACTAGGTGTCTCACTCCGAACAGATGCAAATGTAAGGATGATGTGAGAATTCTTGCTCTTGGTGCTCATCACTGCCCCTTCTCCAACCAATTCCTCCTTTTGATTGGAAGTAAGATGAGAACAGTACCACCTCTCACTGCTTGCTCAATCTTCTTAGGGTTGAGTCTGCCAGCGTGGTAGGTCAGGGGTGTGTCATATGCAATTTCTATCACAACGATACTGTGAGAATGTGGGTGCACAGTTGAATTTCCCATCAGTTCGGTCTTCCATCTTTCTTCCTGATTTCTGTGACAGAAATGAATCCCTCATTTCCTGTGTTTGCCAGGGGCTGTGGTATCCCGCCATTACAAAAGCACTTCTTTTTTTTTTTTTTTTTTTTTCATTCATCTCCATTATTTCCCAACATGAAAACTCATGCATGGCTGCATAGATTTGCTAGCTTACTGACTCTCCAAAACAAATGAACAAAATCCACTTCTTATGAGCAAAACGTGACAAAGTTTGTCTTTCATTTGTTATGTTCTAATGAGGCCCACTCATGATCCTGTGAGGTTCTGTTGAGCCAACCATTTCCTCCTCTCCCTCTAGATCCAGTTTTGCTTCTCCCTGACTCTGCCCTCTATTGTACCTGGACTGGCCCAGCTACACTTTCTCAGGCCCCCTTTGTTAACTGGCTTCCTGCCAGGTTTGGCCAATGTAAAGCCCTGATGGATGGAAAGAAGGGAAGAGCCAGGGCAATTTGCCAGCCTTGGTGTATTAGTGATTCAGATTTGTGCTGCAGCAAAAATCACTGGGGTCATCACTGGAGAATACTTACTTACATCAGAAAATGGTAGGCCCATGAATGGTAAGGACTAGTGAAATGACTAATTGCCGGATGAAAAGAAGCATTGGTGGGAGGTTCATGGAGGTTATGGTTGATCTGGGTCTTAACGAGCACATGGATGTTTTCCTGGCAGTCACGACAGACATGCTCAGAAGAGGAACAAGTAGATGACTGGTTATGGAGAAAATGGGGAACAATCAGGTAGGACTGTAGAACAGAAGGCATCAATCATGAGAGATGAAACAGAAGAAAATATGTTGGTTTCAGTGCATGAAGGACCCTCTGGAATAACCTTGCTAAGGAGTTTGTACTTTCTCCTATAGTTGAGTTCACTGTAACCCTAGAGATCTAGAATTGGGAGGAGCAAGAAGACCAACTTATATTAGCACAACTTATATTAGCACAACTCCATTCATAGTCTACTTTGTCTACCGGGCTTCTACAGAATATTGTATTTGATGAAAGTGTGCTGTGGCTTAGAAAGTTCCAAGTAGCGCTGTTGTGGGTGATAGGAATGGATTGTTCAAGGTATTTTGATACATACAACTGAATCGCCTCTAACTGGCTTATGAAGGAAGGGATATTGAGGAACAGAGTTCTCAGAAGCATAAAAGGGTTCAAGAAAAGGGCTCTAGGTTGAGCTTCCCAAGTGACTTGCAGAGTGACACAACAGAGTCAGCCTGCCAAGTGTCAGTCAGCTGGTGAATCGGGAGATTCCCTCCCCAGCTGTCTCAGAGCCACACTAGCTCTGCCACAGCCACTGGCCCCGCCTCTGTCCCTGCCTCACTCAGTTCCCAGAAAAGCCCTTCTGCTTGGCAGAAGCTAAGTCACGTGACTGAGTCCCAGCCGCAAGGAGGCCAGGAAATGAAGATTTTGCTTTATCTTCACATTCTATGTTACAAAAAGAGGGAATTATCCTGTAAGACATTAGCAAAGTGTGGGGAGTATGGTCAAAAGATTTGGGGCATACCCAAATGACAAGTGTCCACTTTGAGAAGGCACTAGTTTTTTGTTTTTGTTTTTGCTTTTGTTTTAAGGGAGAGCATACAAAATGATGTCTGTTCAAACTGCTGTAATGTAATACCACAGTTATTATAAATAATGGAAATTCATTTCTCACGGTTCTGGAGGCTGAAAGTCTGAGATCGGGTGCCAGCGTAGTAGGGTAAGGCCCTCTTCTGGGTGGCTGACTTCTGTTGTATCCTTACATGGTGGGAAGCATGAGGGAGTTCTGTGAAGCCTCTTTTATAAGGACACTAAACCCATTTATGAGGGCTCCACTCTAATGATCTAATCACCTCCCACCTGCTAATACCATCACCTTGGGCATTAGGTTTTCAATATATGAGTTTAGGGGGACACAAATATTCAGACCATAGGAGATGAATTTTTCATATAAAAATATCATTTTGATGAAATCACTCGGTTTTTCAGCCAAGGCCAATCCTGATGACTGTGTATAAGGTCTGTGACCACTGGTGTCTTTAGTTAGCCTCACATTTTATTTTACCAGGTTTTCAGAATGCAAGTTAGTTCCTTAACTTTTATGCCAGGTCACAAGTCCTTTCATCCTTATATGGCAAAACCCTGGAATCCTTTCCTGGACCCTTTCTAACTCGTCATTCTATTTGTTTTTTGTTTTGTTTTGCTAAGTTTATATATTTGTTTTGTGGGAGAGCCTCAGAAAGAAGGAGGAAGGAAGAGACAGATTCCCAAGCAGGCTCTGTACTGTCAGCGCAGAGCCTGACCCGGGGTTCTATCTCACAGACTGTGAGATCATGACCTGAGCCAAAATGAAGAGTTGGACGCTTAACAACTGAGCCAACCAGGCGCTCTCTCTCACGTGTCATTCTTGTGCAGTTTGGTGAGGACCCTCTGCTACCCAAGATACAGAGCTCTCCTGTGTCACATGAGGAATACCCTCATAATATAACAATCAGTCATCAATCCCAGCCCTTTGCAATATTGTTTCCCATTGGCTGTAACATACAAACAAATGTTTATCGCAACCTATTCAGGCCACTAATTCAGTCTCCAGGACCCTAAACATGGTTTGGATGGAATTTCCTATTCCTGTGGAATAAAGCATGTGCAGTTGCCGTATGATGTGTCTCTGAAGGAAGCCTTAAGGCAGCCTTAAATGTCGGCCCTTTGGTGCTTCAGCTGCAGAGAGCTGCCTGACTGGTCCAAGGTCATTGTCATTCTTGGAGGCACCCACATCCAGTGACTGATAGCAGGGAGAATACAAAACCCAGCTATCTCAGCCCAACTCAGGACAACTCTGACCGGTATTCTAGCTCCCTGTGGGGCTGGCTACATCTGTCCCTCAACTCCACTTCTCCCTCTGCCTCTCCTGCTTCCTCCACTTCCATTCCACAGGCGTCTATCTCATGGGTGCTCCTTAATAAACCTGCACAATGTGTCTCTGAGTCTGTTTCCTGGGGACCCTAATGTACAATAGTTAGCATCTGCCTGCGAGAAGCACATAACGTGCCATGTGCCAAGCAAATGCTCCACCCATCAAGGGCATTCAATTCCCCAGAGAAATATGCAGCTGCCAACTGCTCTCAACCAGGTGACGTCCTGGTGTTCAGAACTGGTTACACTCATTCAAAAACTCAGTGTAAATTTTACATTAAAAGAAAAAATAACCTGGAAAATTTTTGAGCTCTAGTTAATGATACACATGATAAAATATTTAGGGAAAAGAATAGGTGTCTGTAGTTTTCTTTGTAATGCACCCAAAATCAGATGGATGGATGACTGAGTAGAGAGATGGATAGATGGACAAATAGGTGATAAAACAAGCATTGTAAAATGTTAATGGTAGAATCTAGATGGTGTGTATGTGGGTATTCACTGAAAAAAATCTATTTTGCTCTGTTTGAAATTTTTATTATAGAGTATTGGAAAAACAACTTGGTATGGTTTTCCTAGGAAGGGTAGACTGGCAACCTTTTATGAATTTATTTCCAAAGTGAGGATAAGCCTATCTACTATTGAAGATCCTATCAGTGTAATTTCCCTGATAACTGAATCCATCATTTATTCAACAGACATTTATTGAGCATGTACTATGAGAATGTATATACAGTAGATGTTCCAGGAAAGATAAAGGAATATAAAAGGTTTATTCTGCAATTTTGTTACAGTAGATAAAACAAATACATACAAAATGTTAAATAATAATAGTTTATATCACATTACTCTTAACATAGACTTTTAAAATGTATTTATTGGTTCTAATGGTTCTAATTGGTTCTAATCGGTTATGTTTCAAGCAATTAATAACAATAATAGCAGCCACTTACATTGTGCTCACTTTGTGCCTGGCCATGTTCCAGGGGCTTCATATGTTTTGATACATTTCATCCTTATACTTGTGTGGCAGAGTTCCAACTAAAGGGGGCGTGATTGACCAAGGAGCCAACTGCTGTACTTTGTAATCCATCCCTGAATTTCCCAGCTAGGGACCATGCCCCACAGGGATATTAAGACCGGCCCATTCCTAAGAGACACATAACTCCTACGACAGCTGTCGCTCCCTCCATGATTCTCTGGGGGCCTCCTCAGACTGCATGGTGGTCAAGGATGCTCCACCCTTCCCCATGCCTCTCCCAGCCTCCCCAGACTCCCTTCCCATCTCCCCCATGGGCATATCCCCTAATAAAATCTTCACACAATTGCTCCTGTCTTGGTGTCTACATCTCAAAGGCCCCGGACTAACACAATACTGTCCTATGAGCAGTACTATTATCATCCATTTTGCAGGTGCAGAAACTGAGACACAAGGAAGTAACTTGCACAGGGTCACACAGCTGAGGTGGAATGCTGACCTGTGTCTCTGGTAATTTATTTCTAAGAAGAGGATATTCTAGGGCAGGTCTTGAATATTCTGAGTTGGGCAGGCAGTCTCTAGGGTTTATAATTAATAATGATAAAAATAATAATATTGACAATTCCTGCATGTTATTAGTGCAGGCATGGTACATTGCATACTTCAGCCAATTTAATCCACACATCCTTATGGTAGGTGCTAATATCTCCACCCACATCACATACCCACTAAAAGTATGGGTCCTCCTCACTGGAACTCTGCTTCAGGGTCTTGCTGTCTACCTGAGATGCAAACAATAGATATTCATTTTAGAGGAATGGAAAGATATTGGGCATTATGGCTGCCCCACCATTATTATTACCATTTATTGCTTGTCATATGCAGATATTTTTCTTAAAGCTTTATTTGTCCCCATTTTACAGATGTGGAAACTGAGCCTTAGAGAAGTTAAGTAATACTGAACATAAACCCTACGTGTGCACACATATACACACAAACATGCACACAAACACATGTGCACAAACTGTAAATTACAGAGCTGGAGTTTTAACCAGCTGGGGTTGCTGAGTCCAAAGCCTTTACATGTAACAGCAGCAAAAAAGGAAATGCTTGAGAATGAATTTAACTCAAAAACCATGAGGAACTGTTCAAAGAAAATTAAAATGCCTCAGGGGAAAATAGAGGCACTGAGATATCAACAAATTTTAGCATTATCTCTTCCCTAACCTTTGATAATTTCGTAAGTGAGAAACAGCTTTTCACTGTCAGTTCAATTTGCATTTTTATTAGTAGGAAATTTCAACAGCTTCAAATTAACCACATATCTTTTCTATCCTGTGGCGTGTGTGTGTGTGTGTGTGTGTGTGTGTGTGTGTGTGTGTGTGTTCCTGTTCATAACTTCTGCAGATTTCACTGTTGGGATTTTAGAACTTTTTATTGATTTATCTGAATTAATTATAAATTAATTGTATTTTGTCAAACTCCTAGCAAATGTTAAACCATCCTTTTACTTTGCCTTTTAATTGTGTTTATATGTGTGTTGATGTACGAATACTTAATTTTTCAGTGTAATTAAATTTATCAACCTTTTCCTTTTGATTCTTTTTTTTTTTTTTTTTTTTTTTTTTTTGCATGGAAGGGAGTGTATGCTGACAGCGATATTTCCTATTCAGAGATGAGAGAGATATATGCCAATATTTTCATCTGGTTTAATTATTTATATATTTAATTCTGTAATATCTGAAACGTATATCAAGTTGGACTGGGGGAAGAAAAAGAAAGGCTTTATTCAGCAGACTGAAACAATAGCTTTACAAAAAATCAAGTTTTGGTTTGGCTTTGTTTTGCCAAAAAACCTTCAGAGATTTTTGAAAATAAAATCACACAATGAGGCGCCTGGGTGGCTCAGTTGGTTAAGCGTCCAACTTTGGCTCAGGTCATGATGTCATGGTTCTTGAATTCGAGCCTTGCATCAGGCTCTGTGCTGACAGCTCAAAGCCTGGAGCCTACCTGCTTCAGATTCTGTATCTTCCTCTTTCTCTGCCCCTCCCCTCCTCCTCATGGTCTGTCTCTCTCTCAAAAATAAATAAACATTAAAAAAAAAGAAGAAAATCACACCTTCTCTCATTGGGAGGCTATTTTGTTCTTCTTTTAATATGAAGTAACTTTTGCTAGCTACCTTCTTACTTATTTTTAAAATAACAGATTCTGCATGGTCAGTCTTAGTCTTATCATACTACAGGGAGCTGCCTTTGCTCTGTGTCTTGAAGAATAGAGGGATGCCCTGGGGGAATAGATGCTATGATTACTTACCTAATTTACTCAGTCAAGGGTAAGTCATTTCCTCAATCAAATCCAGTGACCTTAATAAGACCATAACTTTTTTTTTTCCTTTCAAAAAATTGAGATATGATCCTCATGGCATAAAATTCACCTTTTGAAAGCATACAATTTAGTGGTTTTCAGTATATACATAAAGTTTTGCAACATTACCACTGTCTAATCACAGAACATTTCCATCACCCCAGAAAGAACCCCCATAACCATTAGCAGTCATTTCCTATTCCTCTTTTCTCCCAGCCACTGGAAACCATTAATCTATTTTCCCCTGTGGATTCACCTATTCTGGACACTTTATATAAATGGAATCATATAATATGTGGCTTTTGGTATCTGTCCTCTTTTGCGTAATGCTTTTTGAAGGTTCATCTATGTTGTAGCATATATTATTGCTTCATTCTTCTTTATAGCTAAATAATATTTCATTGTATGAATATACAGTAGTCCTCTCTTTTCTATGTGTGATACATTCCAAGACTCCCAGTGGATGCCTAAAACTGTGGATAGTTCTGAACTTTATATGTACTACGTTTTCTCTATACATACATACCTATGATAAAGTTTAATTTATAAATTAGGCACAGTAAGAGATTAGTGACAATAATCAATAATAAAATTGAACAGTTCTAGAAATGTACTGTAATAAAAGTTATGTGAATGTGGTCTCTCTCTTAAAATATCTTAGAGTACTGTACTCACTCTTCTTGTGATGATGTGAGGTGATAATATGCCTTCGTGATGAGCTGAATGAGGTGAATGAC
This sequence comes from Panthera leo, assembly GCF_018350215.1. NCBI lineage: Eukaryota > Metazoa > Chordata > Mammalia > Carnivora > Felidae > Panthera > Panthera leo. Next base: position 44,616,400 of record NC_056681.1, read on the forward strand.
ATAGGCATTGTGTCATAGCATTAAGCTGCTGTTGACCTGATGATAAGTCACAAGGAGGATCATCTGCTTCTAGACCATGGTAGACTTAAGTTAGTTGAAACCACAGAAAGTTAACCAAGGATGGGGGGGGAGGGGAGGATGCTGTACCCCATTTTATTTATCTGCTCATCGACTGATGGATATTCAGATTATTTCCTCTTTTTGGCTATTATGAATAATGTTGGTATCAACATTCCTGTGCCAGCTTCTGTGTGGCCATGTGTTTTCAGTTCTCTTGGGTATATACCTCAGAGTGGAATTGATGGATCAATAGGGGAAATTTATGCATAATTTTTTGAGGAATTACCAAACTGGTTAACATTTGCACCATTTTACGATCCCACCAGAAATGTGTGAGGGTTCCAGTTTCTCCAGATCCTCAGCAACACTTATCATACCTCAGTTTTATTGTGGCCATCCTGGTGGGTGTGAAGTAGTATCTCATTGTGGCATGGATTTTCATTTCCCTAATGACTAATGATACCGAACATCTTTTCATGTGCCTATTAACTATTTGTATATCTTCTTTGGAGAAAGGTTTATTCAGATCCTTTCCCCATTTTTAAATTGGTTTATTTGTCCTTTTATTGTTAGAGTTGTGCAAACTTTTAAATAAATTCTGGATACATGTCTGTAATCAGAGATGTACTTTGTATTGTAGCTTTGCAGTAATTTTTTAAACCAGGAAGTTTCAAATTCAAAGTTGAGTCCTCCAAATTTGTTCTTTTTCAAGATTGTTTTGGCTATTCTGCATCCCTTGCATTTTGGTGATTTCTACAAAAAGCATTTTGAAAGGGATTGTGTTGAATATGTAGATCAATTTAGAGAGTAGGGGCCATCTTACTGTCTTACAACCCATGAACATGGACTGTCTTTCCTTTTGTTTCCATTTTCCTAAATTTCCTTCAAGGATGTTATGAAGTTTTCACCATATGAATCTTACACTTCTTTTGTTCAGTTTATTCCTAAGTAGTTTATTCTCTTTGATGCTATTCTAAGTGGATTTGTTTTCTTCATTTCAATTGTTAATATATAGAAATACAGTTACTTTCTGTGTATTGATACTCTATCCTGCAACCTTGCTAAACTTCTTTATTGGTTCTGATCTGTTTTATAGGTTCCTTAGGATTTTTTTATATACAAGATGTTCTCTGTGAATATAGTTTTACTTCTTTCTTTCCAGTCTGCATGCTTTTTATTTCCTTTTATTGCCTAATTGTCCGTGCTAGAACCTCCTCTACAATGTTGGATAGAAGTTGCAAGAACAGAAATCCTTGTCTTGTTTTTGGTCTTAAGGGGAAAACTTTTAGTCTTCCACTATTAAGTATGCTGTTAGCTGTGGATTTTTTATGGATGCTCTTAATGACGTTGAGGAAATCCCCTTTTATTCCGAGTTTGTTGAGTATTTTTATCATGGATTAAATTTTGTTGGTTGCTTTTTCTACATCTCTTGAGATGATCATATATTTTTGTCATATAATTGATAAGTAGAACTGTAAGATATTTAAAGTATACATATATGATTGGATATATGTATACATTCTGAAAGGATTCCTCCTATTTAATTAACACATCCATCACCTTAATTTTATCTTTTTTTCTTTTTTGAGGTGAGAACATTTAAGTTCTGTCTCTTAGCAAATTTCAGTTATCAATACAGTGTTATCAACCATAGTCATCGTGTTATATATTAGATCCTCAGATCTTACTCATCTTATAGCTGAAAGTTTATACACTCTTACCAAATTTCCCCCTAATTTCTCCAATCCCCAGTCTCTGGCAACCACTTTTGTACTCTCTGTTTCTATGACTTTGGCCTTTTTTTTTTTTTAAGAAATCACATATAAGTGATATCATGTAGTATATGTCTTTTTCTCATTCATCTCACTTAGTGTAATGTCCTCAAGGTCTGTCTGTGCTGTTGCAAGTGGCAGAATTTCCTGTTTTCCATGACTAATATTTCTTTTCATAAACATACAAAATCATCTTTATCCATTCATCCACTGATGGAACTTAGGTTGTTTCTATGTTGGCTATTGTGAATAATTCTGCAATTAGTACAGATATCTCTTTAATATCCTGTTTTCATTTCCTTTGGATATATACCCATAAGTTGGATTGCTGGATAATGTGGTAGTTCTGTTTTTCACTTTTTTGAAGAACATCCATAGTTTTTTCCATAGTGACTGCATCAATTTACATTGCCATCAACAATGCACAAGGGTTCCCTTTTCTCCCACATCCTTGTCAACACTTGTACATTGATTGATTTTTGTATGTTGAACTAACCTTGCATTTTGGAGATGAATCCTCCTTGGTCATGGTATTTAAACCCTTTTATGTGTTGCTATATTTAAATATAAAATTTTAAATATAAAATGGTTTTATAGTTGCTATTATTTTGTTGAGGATTTTTACAGCTGTATTCATAAAGGATAATGACCTGTAGTTTTCTTGTGATAACTTTGTCTGGTATTGGTATCACATAATGCAACCTCCTAGAATGAGTTAGATAGTGTTCCTCCTCTATTTTTGGCAGAGTTTATGAAGGATTGGTGTTAATTCTTCTTTAAAAAGTTAGTAGAATTCATCAGCGAAGTCATCAAGTCCTAGGCTTTATATTGTGTGTAGTTTTGGGTTGTTGTTTGTTTTTACTAATTCAGTGTCTTTTTGTTATAGGTCTATTCAGATTTTCTATTTCTTCTTGAGTCAGTTTCAGTAGTTTGTATCTTCATGGGAATTTGTCCTTCCATCTACATTATCTAATTTGTTGGTAAATGTTCATAGTATTCTCTTGTAATTCTTTTTATTTCTGTAAAGTAAATGGTGAAGTCTCCTCTTTCATTCCTGATGTTAGTAATTTGAGACTTCTTTCTTTTTCCTAGTTTAGTCTAACTAAAGATTTGTCAATTTTACTTATGTTCTTAAACAACTTTTGTTTTTGTTGATTGTTCTCAATTTTTCTATTCTCTAATTCATTTATTTCCATTCTAATCTTTCTTTCTTTCCTTCCACTTGTTTTGGGTTTAGTATACTATTAAAAAAAATTCTTGGGGTGCCTATGTGGCTCATTTAATTAGGCGTCCGACTTGATTTCAGCTCAGGTCATGATCTCATGGTCAGGAGATCAAGCCCTGCATCTGGCTCTGTGCTTGGCATGGAGCCCGCTTAAGGTTGTCTTTCTCCCTCTCCCTCTGCCACATCCCCACTTATGTGTGCTCTCACTCTCTCTTCAAAGAAAAATGCTTAAGGTGAAGTGTTATGTTTAGGATTTGAAATCTTTTATCTATTTTAATATAGCCATTTTATAGCTATAAATGTCTTGCTAAGCACTGCCTTAGCTGCATCTCACAAGTTTTATTGTGTTGTGGGTTTTTTTCATTCATCTCAAAGTATTTTCTAATTTGCTTTATGATGTCTTCTTTGATCCATTGGTTAGTTGAGTGTATTGTTTAATTTAATTGTTTAATTAAATTGTCAATTTAATATATAGGAATTTCCCAATTCTCTTTCCACAATTGATTTCTAACTTATCTATTATGGACAGATATTTGTACGATTTTAATAATTTTGAATTTGTTGAGGCTTCTTTTATGGCCTAGGATATCATCTGTCTTCAAGAATGTTCACTGTGCACTCAAGAAGAATGTGTATTCTGCTATTGTTGGATGGAGTGTTCTATAGCTATCTGTTAGGTCTGCTTGGTTCATAGTGTTGTTCAAGTCTTCTATTTTTTTATCTTCCAATTCTTCTACTTATTAAAAGTAGGTATTGAAATCTGCAACTGTTTTTTTGCTACTTGTATTTTGGGGCTCTGTTGTTTGGTGCATATTGTATGTCTTCTTGATGGATTGACCATATTATCTTTATAAAATTTTCTTTGCTTCTAGCAGTAATTTTTGTCTTAAATTCCACTTTGTCTGATATCAGTATAGCTCCTCCAGCTTTCTTTTGGGCACTGTTTGCATAGTACAATTTTTTTCCATTTTTTTACTTTCAAGCTATTTGTGTCTTTTAATCTAAAGGGTATGTCTTATAGAGAGCATATTAGTCAGGGTTGTCCAGAGAGAAACAGAAATAATAAGGGATAGATAGATAGATAGATAGATAGATAGATAGACATAGACACATATTATTTTAGGAATTGGCTCATATGATTTTAGAAGCTTAGAAGTCTCATAGTCTTCTCTATACAAGGTAGAAAACCAGAAAAACTGGTGGTGTAATTTAGTCTCAGTCTGAAGGCCTGAAAACCAGGGGAGCCAATGATGTAAATCCAAGTCCAAAGGCCTTAGAACTGGGGGGCTAGGAGTAGGGGTAACAGTTTAAATCCCAGTCTGAGTCTGGAGGCCCAAGAATCAGAAGTACCAGTGTCTAAGTGCAGGAGACGATGAATGTCTTGATTTAAACTGGAAGAGCATATTTGTTCTTCCTTCACTTTTTTGTTCTATTAAAGCCCTCAGTGGATTGGATGATGCCCACCCACATTGGTGAAGGTGATCTTCTTTATTCAGTCTTCTGGTTCCAATACTAATCTCTTCTGGAGGTATACACATAGACACATCCAGAAATAATACTTTGCCAGCTATCTGAGCACTTATTTGCCCATTCAAGTTTCATACAAAATTAGTCATTATAGAGAACATATATATTGATCTTTAAACAAAATGAGGGTTGGGGGCTGACCCCTCATCTAGTTAATAATCTGCTTGTAACTTTTGACTCTCCAAAAACTTAACTGCTAATAGACTACTGTTGACCTTGATGATAACATAAATAGTCGATTAACACATATTTTGTATGTGAATTAGATACTGCATTCTTACAATAAAGTAAGCTAGAGAAAATAACTGTATTTATTTTTTAAAAAATCTGTGTATAAATGGATCAACACAGTCCAAAGCTGTGCTGTTCAAGGGTCAACTGTACTTGGATTTGTGAATTTCTTCTGCCATTCTATTTTATTGGAGTGAGTGCATTTACATTTAAAGTAATTACTGGTAAGGTCGGATTTACATCTGTCATTTTGCTATTTGTTTTCTACATGTCTTATGCCTTTTTGTTTCTCTCTTCCTCCATTACTTCCTTTGTTTGTGTTAAATAGATATTTTCTAATTTTTTAAATGTTTATGTATTTATTTTATTATTTTTATATGAAATTTTTTGTCAAATTGGTTTCCATACAACACCCAGTGCTCATTATTTATTTATTTTTTGATAGAAGGAGAGCGCAAGCAAGGGAGGGCAGAGAGAGAGAGGGAGACACAGAATCTGAAGCAGGCTCTAGGCACTGAGCTGTCAGCACAGAGCCTGATGTGGGGCTTGAACTCACAAACCGTGAGATTATGACCTGTGCTGAATTCAGACGCTTAACTGACTGAGCCACCCAGGCACCCCCTAAACAGATATTTTCTAGCATACCAGATTAACTCCCTTCTTGGTTCTCTTTTTTAGTTATATTCTTAATGTTTGTCCTGGGAATTACAATGAACATATTAATTTATAATAGTCTAGTTTGGATTAATGCCAACTTAATTTTAGTAATATGTAAAAACTGCTTCTATATAGCTCTGTTTTCTCTGTGTTAATATTGTCAGACATATTACATCCTTATGCTGTAAACCCATTGACACAGTTTTACAATTAGTGTTTTATGCAATTGTCTTCTAAATCAGATAGGAGAAAAAAGCTATTTCAAACAAAAAGACATTTGTATGGCTCTTTACATTTTTCTATGTAGTTACTTCTCCTGGTGCTCATTACTTCTTCATGTGGATTCAAGTGGCCATCTAGTGTCCTTTCATTTCAGCCAGAGGACTCCCCTTAGTAGTTTTTGTAGGGCAGTTCTGGTAGCAAAAGTTCTCTCAGTTTTCATTTATCTGGAAGTATTTTGACTTTTCCTTAATTCTTGAAGGACAGTGTTATTGGATATAGAATTCTTGGATGACAGAGCTTTTCTTTTGGAACTTTGTATATGTTATCCCCCTGCCTTCTGACCTGCATGGCTTCTGATGAGATCATATATCCAGGTCAACAGACAAGATAGGAGGTAGCAGAGCTTGCTACTTTTCACTTCTTCACCTTTCACAGAGAAAGGGCATGTTCCCTAGTAGCGACAAGAGTCTGGGGCTGCTCTTAAACGTTAGATACCTGAGGATCCCTGAGTCCTGGAAGAGCTTGCAAGTCTACTAGGGGGAAAATATGAGGCAGGGAGGGAGGGAAGGAGAGAAAGAGAGAGAATTTTATATATTAAGGATCCTGCAAAGAGGGATAAATTAATAGAAAGGATAATGTCTACCTCTTTAAGTATATTTAAGAAAGAAAAAAAATGAAGAGGGAGAAAGAAAGAGAAGGAAAGAAAGAAGGAGAAGGAAAGGAAAAGAAAAGTTGGACACCCAAAGAGTACATACCATATGGTTGCATTAAATGCAATTCAAACAGGTAAAACTAAATATGAGGATAGAAGTCAGGATAGTGGTTCTCTTTGGTGGTGTAACTGGGAAAAGACAAGATAGAGGCTTCTGGGAGGCAGGGAGTTTTTAAATCTTGGTTTGCAGGAGTAAACATGTTTACAAATTTATAGAGAGCTGTTCACTTAAGACCTGTGCATATGTGTCACATCAATCCCCCAAATTCAGGGGAAAAATAATTTTGGAAAGATATATTCCAAACTATAAATAGTGAGGGGGCAGGAAAAGTAGAATTATGGGTGGAAACAGGATGGAGAATGTTACTATGTGTATCTGTTTGGAAAAAAAATTTTTCCTGCAATGATTGTGTATTAGATTAAAGGGATTTCTGTTTTGAAAAAAATATTAAATGAATAAATAAGTGCTGGGGGAAGGAATGCATTTAATGGGCAATTTGGTGCTGGGAGAATATGAAGAGGGAATGGGGGTCTTTGGGCAGTGGATGTTGTGAAAAGCAGGGAAATTTCACAGGACTTTGGGGAGGACTGTGGTTGTAGCCACTCCCTTCCCCACTGGGCATCATCCGGGGGCCTGGAGCTGACTGTTTCCATTCAAGTCTCTTTCCCCTTATGACTAGGGGAAATCACACTCCCAAACATGGAAAAATGTAGAATGATGGCCTGGATAAGTCCATTGCAGACAGGTTTGACACTGTTTGTGGCCTGGGGGATTGTATAGCCCAGCATGTTTTGGCACACCCACATTCCAGCATCCGTTTTTCCAAGGTGGGGTATGGCTCTGGGTTCAAGGCTGATGCTGGGGGTGTCACCCCACCCACTCCATAAACTAGGTCCCTGGGGAATCTCACCCAAGCCTTCTCCTTTTGTCCTGTAACTCCACTCAGTGACCTGACGACACAAGCTGGTCAGCTTGGTGGGCCTGTGAGGCCTCTGCCATCAGTTTTGATCTAAACATGAGTGGGACCAACCTGTTTATTAAGAGCAGGATTCCAGCAGGAACTGTTGGATGAGATTGTTTTCCCAGTGGGATGGACCCAATTCTGATTGAGTGCACGTGCCCACACCCATCACCTCATGATGTACCTGACATTTGTTCTTATGCCCTTGTCTGCTTTAACCTATGCCTTACCACCATGTGATTTTCAAGGGAGGAACAAGATAACAGGTGAGGAAAGCTGCTGTGTGCAGAGTCCCTTTTGTCAGTATATAACTGCCCTGATACTTATGAAGGAAATACAATAAAGGCAAGGATGGGGAGGGGCCTCCTTTCTCATGACATTGACAATAATGGCCCTTATACATGCTTTCGAGCTTGCCTACAGCTTTCATGATCCCTTTTACTGTCCCAACCCTGCTTTGTTTACCTGTTACAGATGAAGAAATGGAAACTCAGGGAGGTTCAGTCACCTGCTCAAAGTCACAAAACCAGTTCAGTGATGGAGTAGGACATGTCTCCTGGCTCTTGGCCTAATGCTCTTCCTCCGGTCGACCTTCTCAGAGTCTGCTGTGCCATAAGGAATTGTTTGAAGAGACACTATTCTGTCTCATCCTTCCAGTCAGCTGCTGGAGGATCTAGTTCAACCCTCACACCTGACTTCTCTCCTAGGCCTTTCATTTCATGCTTCAGACACCCATCCCTCCCATGCTTCCCACTTCTCCTGGTGTGATGGGACTTCCCCTTTGCCATTCATCCTCTGAATGAATCGTGTTGTTACAATGAATGTGTATTATTTCTATAATCAAGGGAGGGGAAAAATACCACAAGCTAATATAATATTTCAAGACCATCAATTTCAAGACCTCAAATTTCATAAACGAAGGCACTGAAACTCAGAGAACATGCCTGGTCCAAAGTCACACGATATTTTACCAGTAGAACTGACCGAGTCCAGATCTCATGGCTTTTGTCCCCATGGCTCTTCCTCTAGTGCCGTGCCCCGGTAAGAGAGCAATCAGGCTTGGCAGTCTTACCTGAGCAGGAGTTTGGAGTTGGTTGTTTCTCCATCCTTCATAAGGTGCCTGGGTTTCCCCTATGTAACAGGGAGCAGGCAATGTCTGGGAAGACACAAAATGAAGCAAATAAGTACTCCTGATTTGTTAGGTTTTTAATATACAAAGACACATCATCATTCCCTTTCCATCCTTTCCTTCCCTACAGTTTCCGGGAATGTTTTAAAATTGTTGACGCAGCCCATTCATAGGTTCCTTTCAAGGCTAAGTTGCCGTGCTCCTTGGTCCAACCCAAAAATATTTATGAAAATTAAGGAGATGTTTTTACATATCTGGTCACACCCTGAATTGCTGGGAGAGAGTCTCCATCTGGGATGGCTAGCAGGTGGTCAAGCCTCAGACCCATACAATTGCATTCCCTGGGCCCAACAGACACGCCCTTCCATGCAGGTTTCTCAAGGTCCCCTTGGGCGTCTCACCGTGCTTGGGCTTTTCCAAAGTAACCCATCAGTAGATGCCTTTTTTTTTTTTTCTAGAAACCTACAGATTTAAAGTCTTAAAATGTGGTTACAGTATTTTTGTTGTTGAGAGTTGACACATAAGTCAGATTCCAAAGAGTTCCCATCATCTCCAACATGGGACTTTTGTACCACTTTCTTCTTCTCTGGCTCCACCCATTCCCTAAGAGTTTTGTTCTTTGGGGGCATTTGGTCATATGGGCCATATTGAAGCTTTCATGCATACCAGGCAAGGACTTTTTCAAAAGGACTTTAATAGGTTTTTTGGCATTGCTGCCTTGAACATGAGTTGACTTTTGTTCTTTCAGTTCTGTTGAAATGAATTGACTCCATCCCTTCACCTGGATCTGGGGGCACAGATGCTGGCCCATAGGTTTTGCTGACATCTGGAATAAAAATGAAATGATTATTTGAACCATAAAGGTGAAGTTTCTTTTTCTCTACCAGTAAATGTTTATGTTTATTTTGGAAGATGATCGAGTTATCCTCATTGTGAAGTGGCTTATCGTGTGATGAAGATGACCTATTGAAAGATCAGAACATTTGGGAGCCTCCCACACTGGAAAATCTGGGGGACACCCTGCGCCTCACGTGGAAAGCGAGGGTCTCAGAATGACAGGAGGCCATGGAACTCAGCTGGTGTTTGTCAGGAGCTCCTCTGTCCCTCCACCGAGGGAGGGTCCTGTCAGGAGTGTTTGTCAATTTGCTAATAAGGCCCTTGTGATGTAAGTGCTGGCAATGGAGAAGGGTACCAGGGAGACATAGGATCGGATGGCACAGTGTTTGGGAAAGCTTTCTGGAGGGAGGCAGGGCTGGAGAAGGCTCTTGACTGAGCGAGGTTCAAAAAAGCAGAAAGCAGTTGGGGAGAGTGGCACAAAGCATAGTCGAAGGCTGTGGAGGCTCCCATCAGAGGTATATGGAGCATTTTTGTGAGGAGAGTGAGCACGGTCTGTATCGTTCTGGAAGACATTCCAGGATACCCTAGGGTAAGTTTAATAATTGCTTCAGATACTCTGCCACCTGGAAAAGGATTGAGTGTGTCACTTGGCCAGTTGTGTTCAGACCAGTCAGGGCTGCCTTGTGAGTGGACCAAGGGGGTATTCCAGCTGAGCGCCTCACACTCACCCCCTTTAGCCAAAGCAGCTTTGCCCATATCTGGTGAACTTCCACATAGAATTTCACTTGAAAAAAGCGATGAGCTGCAACTGAAAAGGTTGGAATTCACCAAGCCAGCCTACTCATCATAGCTTAAATAAATATAGGGAAACTGAGGTTCAGAGGAAGGAAGCAACTCCTTCCTAGATTATATAGCGAACCCAACACAGCTTCTCAATTAACAGAGCTTCTATGCTGTCCAGCTAGTCAAAGACAGCTTCTCTTACAACTGATCCAAGAATCTCATACTACCACACCCCACCGGCATGTTAAAAAATGAAATGGTAAGCAATATTAAAGAAGAGAATCACTTTCTTTGAGTTTCTTTTGAGAAGAACTAGTCTTAGAAGTAGAAAGTTATTCTGACAAAATCACTTTCAGTTTTCAAAATATTTTCAAACACAAGGTTTTGACTTCATAAAAAATTTTTTTAATGTTTATTTTTGAGAGAGAGCAGAGTGCGAGTGGGGGAGGGGCAGAGAGAGGAAGACACAGAATCTGAAGCAGGCTCCGAGCTGTCAGCACAGAGCCTGATGCGGGGCTCAAGCCCACATACTGTGAGATCATGACCTGAGCCGAAGTCAGATGCTCAACCGCCTGAGCCACCCAGGTGCCCCAAGGTGTTGACTTTATAAAGAATACATTTTTTAGGGCCATAAAACATTGCAATGGAGTGTCATGGCTCATTTATAATTTTCTGTACGACATGGTTCAGGTAAATTAACAAGATTCAGGGTACAGATAGCTTAAATGGGGATGCTGAAAGAATAAACTTAGTTTCCTGATTGTCAATCAGAGTTAAATCCTCAAGTATGTCAGGTTCCAAAGCCACAATAATTTAAGAGAGAATAACTCCAGAAGTGATGTCGATGGAGTATTTTTCCAGTTTGGCTGGTAAGACTGGAAATAGTTTGTAATTACAGTCCTGTGCTCTTGGGAGCTACCCATTAAACACTTCATCATCCCAGATATTTAAAGGATAAAAAATATTGCTTGCCTCTGAATCTGGGGTCAACTATTCTACCAAGATATACACTAAAGGATCAAAGCCTGTCAATAGTGAACTGAAAACAGTAGAACACAAGCTGAAACGTAATCGTTTTTACTTCTGCTGAGTTCTTTTTCTATTGCCAATGGTGTGTAATTATGACATTCAACATTAGCCTGTCACAATTCCGCAGTTATCTTGGTGACTTAACGTTATGTCTACTGCAGGCGGCACAGGCTCCAAACCCAGGTAGGCATGTAAACAGGCACACAACTGGTGTATGACAACTGGGAATGGCAGAGACTGGCCAACTGGGAACATCCATCCCCTTCTGTGGGGGAGGGGATGTCTACTGTTCCATCCAGCTGACTGTTTGTCACTTGGGGGGTGTAGGACCTGTGTTCCCAGCCCTTGTAATTTTTCAGAAGTTACCAGAAATTCAGATTTGTCGATAATTGGCAACGATTCGGTTTTTCTTTTGTTTCTTTGTTTTTGTATCACTGGGCAGACCAGAATTAGTATTTGGCCCTGCAGCCAACCTTCTTTTCTTGCTAACTAGAACAATGACATTGCTGAGTTGCCCAAGATATTCTGAAGGCAATTCTCATCAATTCCTCTTTTTTTTTCTTTCCTCCTTCATCTCAAGTGTTGTTTGCCATTTGTTTTTTAGCTTGTTTGTTAGTATCACTTTCCCCCCCTCACAAAAGTCCAGAGAGTCCTTCCAACTTATTCTGCTCTATCTCGTGAAGCTGTGAGTTTAGGTAGTTAGTTCTGTGCTTTCTGTCCTAGGGATAAGTTACAAGCAACAGTTGCACGATTTCTGAATGCAATTTTTCATTTCACATGTTAAAGAATCAGGGAAGCTGATGTAGAAAAATACCTCTGCATTTGAGGGAGAGGAACCCAGGCTAGCAGCAGGATCAGCAAGGGGTAAAGTTGCTGGAGCTCCAGCTTTGGAGAGCCTGAGGGTGTTCTAGAACTGTGCTGTCCCACACTGTAACCCTTGGCTACATGGGACTGTTGAGCACCTGGAGTGTGGCTTGCACAAATTGAGATGTGTTGTAAGTGTAAAATGCACACTGTATTTGGAAGCAGTATGAACAAAAGAGAACATATTTCATTCTTTATATTGGTTACATGTTAACATGATAATATTCTAGATATATTAGGCAAATAGAATATTAAAATTAATTTTACTTCTTTATTTTTATTTTTTATTCTGGCTGCTAGAATCTTGTAAATGACATCGGTGACCCTCATTGTATTCTACTGGGTAGTGGTACCCTAGAACAGGGGTCTGCAAACCTTTTCTGCAAAGGCCCAGGTAGTAAATATTTTAGGTTCGTCAGGCCATAAGGTCTTTCTTGTAACCGCCCACTCTGCCATTCTAGTGCAGAAGCAACCACAGTGTGTACATGAATACATGTGGCTGTGTTGCAATAAATTGTAATTTACCAAAATAGGCAGAGGCAGATGTATAGATTTGCTGACTCCTGCTTGATGAGAAGATAAAGACCAGTGGGAAGGAGGAGATGGGGTTGCTTCTGAGGGTCTAGTGGCATTCTGCTTGTTGGTCTTGATGTGGGAAACAAAGGCAGAGAAAAAAATTAAATTTCCTTACAACTTACAGCCCATTGATAAGTCCTTGAGACAGGCAGAGTGACATTCCTCTAGGAACTCAGCTACCTGGATGATGACATTTTGCTAAGGGCAAAAGGCAATCTTAGTTTCACATTATCCTGACCTCCAGGATCCTGTAAGTCTTCTTTAACGAAACTTCCTTTATCTCTACTCCTCCAAGATGTATGTTGGCATTCATACTCCAAGCTTATGGCCCCCGGATATACATCTGAAGTGTCTTGTGACTAAGTTTTTACTAAACAGTAATAAATGACCTTTTCGTAACAGCAGCCCTTCAAGGTCTTGGAAGCCTTGTTTCCAAAATGTCTTAGAGACTTATGCTGTCCCTAACTCCCTCCCAACCTGAAGGTATATTATCAGTCACTCTTCACAACCCCAGTACAGCTCTTTCTGCCCATAGCCCCTATGCCCATGTTTTAATAAAATCACCTTTTTGCACCAGATTGTCCCAAGAATTCTTTCTTGGCCATCAGCTCTGAACCCCACTTCAAACCATATCAGTCTGGGTACTGGTTAAATGGGTATGCTAAGTTTTTGAAAGTTCATCAAGCTGTTTCTGTGTCATGTGTTTATTTTTCCATATGCACATATAATGCTTCAATAAAAAGCTGACTTTAAAAAAGCCAGAGATGTGTATCTGCTCTTGTCAATCAGTGACAGTCCTGTTCCCACTTTAAGAGCGATGCTATTTTTCCTGTTTTCCACTGGTAGTCAACCATTAAGTTGTCCCACACAATTGGCTTTTCCCCCAAGCATCTGTAACTCCTGTCTTACTGTAACATTCCTTCTGTACCATGGTCGCTACCTTTGGGAGAATTGTATAGGGACAATAGTCAAGCCCCTGGCCATTTGGGGAGGCATAAGGGAACAGAATTCACTGGATTGCAAAAGCTTAAGCTTTTAGAGCTGCATATGCTTAAGCCACCAGATTTCACCAATTAAAAAAAAACAACAACAAAAAACCAAAAACTTCTGTTTCCCTATGAGCTCATCCTGTCTGCAGAATGAATAAATGGGTTTAATATTTTGTCATTTAAATATAGGCAGTCAGCAAAGTATGACTTTTCCTTCTGGACCTCGATGCTGACCAATGATCAAGGCTCTTGTGCATGCCTGCTCAGATCTAAGGAGAGAGCCTAAAAGATGGGGGCTGAGGCCTGGGCACAGGAGCTCCATACAGGTTCAGTAGCTGAGACAATGTCTTTCTACCCCTAGCGCTTTGCTCCTTGCTTCATCGAAGTCACAGAGAGAGAGCTTCCAGAAGTGGAAACATTTTTAAATAAATCTTTTAACTTTTCGCCTGTGGATACAGCTGCGTTGACACAAAGCCACGTTTGAGGCATGATGTCTCGGAAGCCTGGCACCACGGAGTGTTTTTCTACTGGGACCCATAATGGCTGGCTTTTAAGAGTGGTCCTGTGTTCAGTTTTATCAATGTGGTGCTTGAACTGGGCCTTCAGCTGACCTCCAAAAGGAAATAGTTTTAAAAGGAAGAATTTTAAGTCTGCCAAGAGTCAGATAATGGCACAGCACAGAAAAAAGCAAGGGTTTGTGTTTTATATTAAAATACAAGTCTCTTAATGGCTCAAAAACAGCAGCCTCTAGAAAATGTGCAGCTTAATATACGAAGCTAGAAAATACAGTTTTAAAGATCGAAAATTTCCCTCTTTTTTCCTTGTGATTTATTGGAAAGAAGCAAGTTCTTTCCTCCTGAACCTTCTCCTACCTTTATTTTTGGTTTTATACAAGCTGACTGTTCTCTTTAAAGTAAATTTCAGAGTACTCTGAAAAAGTCCATGCTGGGTTCATAGCCTCGTGCCTGATGAGTTTTCAGCCCAAGCTCTACAAAAATGTGCTTTGAGGACAAAGGCCATTAATATTTGGTTAATTCTGTATGATCAACTTCTTTCCCACCTGCACATCCCTCTTTTTCACCCAAAGAGTGATACAGTGAGGACCCTGGGAGACGAGGGGGTGGGTTTGCTCACTGTCTCAGTGCATCAGGCGTGCCTTGGTGGAAGTTGTCGTCTCTCAGAGTGATCATTTATGAAGAGAAATAGTGTGTGTCCCCCTCACTATTGGTGTGGACTCTGGCTGGATGCTAGACAGGGGACATAAGCCGACATTATAAATCACTTCCGGGGAGATGTGATCTAGAGTTCTCAGAAACCAGTTGGCCTTGTTGGTCACCTTACTTTCTGTTTGTGGCAGTCCCGTAAATAAGTGGAGCTGCAAAGAACAGCTTAGGCTACAAAAGGAGGTCTGGGAACCCTGAAATCAGTGGAATTGTCACCTACGTTTTATCATCCAACATGTGCCTCATGTGCTATATGTCCAGTTACAAGCAGTTCTTTTTTTTTTTTTTTTTTTTTTTGATGTTTTTATTTACTTTTGAGACAGAGAAAAAGCAGGAGCTGAGGAGGGGCAAAGAGAGAGGGAGACAAGAACCAAAGCATACTCTGGGCTGTCAGCAGAGAGCCTCCATGTGGGGCTTGAGCTCATGAGCTGTGAGATCATGACCTGAGCCAAAGTGGGACGCTCAGCCACGTGAGCTACCCAGGTGACTTGCCTTTTTTTTTTAACTTTACTTATTTTGAAAGAGAGAGATGGAGAGGGAGAGGGAGAATGTGGGGGAGGGGCAGAGAAAAGGAGACACAGAATCCCAAGCAGGCTCCGAGCCAAGCCATCAGCATAAAGCGTGATGTGGGGCTCGAACTCACAAACTATGAGATCATGACCTGAGCTGAGATCATCACCGGAGCCGAGATCAAGAGTCAGATGCTCAACTGACTGTGCCACCCAGGTGCCCCTAATTGGCAATGCTTGTCCCACTAGATGGTATGTAAAATAATGGTGCTCTTACTATCATTGGTGACTTAGATGCTGTAAAATTTAGTATTTTTTCACTAGAGCATTCTATCGATTGGTCGTCAAAAATGGAACTAGAATTATGAATGGAGTAACTCTAGATTTGCAGGGTGGCTAGTAATGAAGAAACAGGAAGAGAAACCACTCTTTGGCTTTTTAAAGCCTTTATGTACAGTGGGGTATTTTAGCCTCTATCCACCCTCATTAAAAAAAAAATGTTAACATATAATTTTCATACAGCAAACATAAAATCTTAGATGTACAGCTCCATAGACTTTATGCAGACAGAGCTCTGTAGCAGACCACCACTGTAACTAACACTCAGATCAAGGTAGAAAGCATCTGTATCACCCCAGGTAGTTTCTTTGTCAATAACACTCCCAAATGAGAATAGCCATTATTCTGACATCATCAATTCACTTCGGCTGATCTATGTTATAAAATACATACACTTTTGTGACTGGCTCCTTTTGCTCAACGTGTTTTTGCAATTCACTCATGTTATGGTATATATCAATATCAATATTGTTCCTTTTAATTCCTGGGTACTTACCCATTCTATGAATGTGCACAATTTTTTAATCCATTTTCCTGTTAATGGATATTTAAGTTGTTTCTAGTTTGAGCTATTGTGGAACTAAATTGTCATGAATATTCTTGTACTTATGTCTTTTTGTAGACACATGCACTCATTTATCGTGAAGTAGCATTCCTTGTGACAGGGTAGGCATAGATATTAGTAAATATTCCAGTTTGCAGAAGTAGCTGGACCCAATTTTACTCCCACTGGCAGTGTGTGAGAGTTCCAGTTGCCCCACATCCTTGCCAACACCTGACGTGGACAGTCTTTGAAATTTTATCTGTTCAACTGGTTATGTAGATATATCTCATTATGGTTTTAGTTGACATTTTCCTGATGAACAGCAATATTGAACACCTTTTCATATGCTTTAGACGTGTATATTCTCTTCAGTGAAGAGCTCATTCATGTCTTTTGCTCCTTTTAAACATTTCTTTTGTCTTTTTCGTATTGTTTTTCAGGCTTAAAAAATACATATTCTGACCATAGGTTCTTTGTTGGGTGTATGTATTTAGAATATCTTATCCCATTCTATGACTTGTCCATTCACTTTTTAATGATGTGTTTTCTTGAATAGTTTTTAATGTTAATGAAGTCTGATTTGTCTTTTTTGCATGGTATATCCTTTTAAAATGTTCTTGTTGTCATTGTTGAGATGGTTCTTGCTTTTTATGTCCTATTTAAAGAAATCTTTGCCTATCCCTTAGTCCCCTGGTCTGATAACCTGTTTCTCAGGCCAGTTCAGCTGCATGCCAGAGTCAATGTATTTTCTTGAATAGGGAGAATAGAAATCAGTCCAGGCTAAATCTGGGTGAAGCCCAAAATGTGCCAGAGGTTAAGTTAGGAAGGTGAAATCAGCAGATGTGCAGAATAGATTGAAGCAGAAAGAGGCCCGACACAGTTAGGTTTTTGGTCCAAGGAAAGAGGAATTCTAGAGACTTTGTGGTTGGGTTGAGCAGATAATTAATTCTATTGCTTTCCAGCCCACATTGTATCTCTAAGAGTATTTTGAGAATCTTGTCAGACTCCTTCCTAAAATTAAACTCTTTGATGTTCACAGCTTCTAATTTATTGTCCAGAAACATTGAAAAGTTGACAAATTTCTGTTTTAGGGACATGTTAATGTCTGGTGGCCATCATTTTTCTTCTAAGTGCTCAAAACCCATTATCTTAATAATCCTTTTTTGGCCATATTCAGGGAGTAAAACCTCCACTTAGAATAACATTTATCCATCCAAAATCCTCTCACTCTCCCCCCATTTTTTATAAGTTTTCCTAAAAAAAGATCAATGTCAATAATTCCGTGATCTCATCTGTTTTCCTACAGTCCTGGGTAAATGTTTGGGTTTGCTTGTCATAATGAGACCCTGGCAGGTCCTGGACAGCACTGCCCAGGCAGAGGGGACTGGTGCCAAGTGGGAGTTAGCAGGAAGCATAGGACATGCAGAAGGAGGGTGGGCAGCTGTAAACTCTGTGAGAGACAGAAACCTATGTCCCAAACAAAGTAGGATTGGGATCATGTAGCAGCAGCTGAGCTGAGACCCAATGGCTCAGGAGATGAGCTCTGGAGGCCATGGGTCTGTGTGGTTTTCCTGGGAAGGGAGAATAGCTGTATACTGCGAATGTACCTCCCTGCCAGGCTATTCCAAGTGTTTTATCCTTGAAATGTTGGGACAACAGAAATGGAGCTGAATTTCCTAAATGACCGTAATTGGCAGGAACAAGATGGGAGTAGCCACTCAACATCCAAGAAGGTGAGCTGGATGAGGCTGCAGAGATGCCCTCGGCCGTGCACTCTGAAGAACAGAGTAGGTACGCACGGTATAGTAGAAAAAGAGGACTCTTGGGACTCAAACATACCTGGTTCTAATACTGGCTCTATGACCTATTAACTGTAGGACACTAGGCAAGATGATACCTGCATCCTGAGATCAATAAGAGGATCAAATAAGGTTGTATAAAAAAGTATAAAATGCGAATTTTCCCATTTTCCTCCTATTTCTTCCCTATGCTCCACCCAGGGGATAGCTTTCAGTCCTTGTCTTTCTTGCCCACTTTGCAGCACTGGCCCAATTGAACAGTCACAATATTTTGAAACAAAACCTTCCTTTGGCTCCCAGTTAGACCCCCCCCTATTCCATGACAACAGTTACCATGTTGTATAAATCTGCTAGGCCTGCAATAACATGACACCACAGACTGGGTGGTTTAAACAACGTAAATTTATCTTCTCACAGTTCTGGAAGCTGAAAGTCCAAGTTCAGGATTCTGGCAAGATTGGATTCTTCTGAAGCCTCTCTCCTGGGTTTGCAGATGGCCATCCTCTTGCTCCCTCTTCACTTAGTCTTTCCTCTGTGTGCGTGCATCCCTGCTGTCTCTCCCTGTATGCTCTAATCTCTTCTTCCTATAAGGACCTTCTTTTTTTTTTTAATTTTTTTAACGTTTATTCATTTTTGAGAGACAGAGAGAGACAGAGTATGAGCAGGGAAGGGGCAAAGAGAGAGGGAGACACAGAATCTAAAGCAGGCTCCAGGCTCTGAGCTGTCAGCACAGAGCCCGACTCGGGGCTTGAACTCACAAACTGTGAGATCATGACCTGAGCCGAAGTCGGACGCTCAACCGACTGAGCCACCCAGGCCCCCCAAGGGACCTTCTTATCAGACCAGATGGATTAGGGCCCGACCTAACAGCCTTAGTTTAAGCCTCTTTAAAGGCACTATCTCTTAAATACAGTCACATTCTGAGGTTTGGGGGTTAGGGCTTTAATATATGAATTCTGAGGGACAAAATTCAGTCCATAACACATGGGTGTGCTGACAACTCCCACACTTGTTTCTCTAGCATGTTCCTACCCATCCTTAAAAGCCAGATCCATTGATGTACCTGCCTATACTATACTTCTACTATACTATACTACCCTGATCTTTCCTCCTGAATGTCCTGGCAACTCAAACTCAACAATTCCAAAATCCAATTCATTATCTTTTCCCTAAATCCTTCCATTTCTTGCTAACTTGTGGATTCATATAGGAGGAGCTGTATCTCATATGAGTCTTACCAGTTTGCTGAATCTGTTTGAATAGGAAAAACCAAGAAGAGCAGCCTGGATGTCCCAGGAGAGGGTAGTACAAAATATAGCATGGTTTAGGCATGTAGCCTTTGGAGTCCTCTGTTATCTCTACCACTTACTCCTTGTTGACTTGGAGAACATTATTTTACATTTTTGTACCCCATTGCAGGCTGATTCGAATGGCAACCTCACCTGGATGCTGTGACAATTATATGAATCTGTATATGTGGTGCCCAGTTTGGTACCTTGGGCCTTATCTGTTCAGTTCTTACCAGCCTTACTTCTGGCTCCCAGCACTTGCATCTCTGACAAAAGAGAGCAGGAGCAGCCCTCAATCAATGACTGATGAGTGTTGGTGTATAAATACCCCAGCTCCCTCACCTTTCAGATGGGATTACTCTAAGGTTTGTGTTGGATGCTGTTTGCAAGAGTTTCCCTATGAAATTAAACTCCAGTGAAATTGGCTTGAAATCTATCCTGTCCTTCTGTGTGTCACTCCCCATTCACCTACCAGCATTTCCTGGCATCATCTCTCCTAGAAATTACCTGCTCTGGAATCCCTGACTCAGGATTTGTTTCTGGGGGAACCCAAGCTGTGACAGTGTGCTATGGTATGGATGTGTCCCCTCAAAAATCGTATGTTGAAATCCTGTTGCTTAAGGTGATGGTATTAGGAGATGGGGCCTTCAGGAATTGCTTAGGTCATGAGAGTGGAGCCCTCACAATTGGGATTAGTGCTCTTATAAAAGAAACCCCACAGAGCTCCTTAACCTTGTTGTCTATGTGAGGATACAACAGGAAGTCTGAAACCAGGAGATGTCCCTTTCCCAACCTAGCTGGCAGCCTGATCTAGCACTTCCAGCCTCCAGAACTGTGAGCAGCAAATTTTTGTTGCTTGATTTAGTGCCTAGCATCTAGCAAATGCTCAGAACTGTCATTTCTGCCATTAGTTAAGTTTTTTTTTAACCGGTAGAAAGCAAAGATGCCCCTGGGTGGGAATGCAGTCTTCTTCACGCTGCAAAGAGAGGCCCTGTGTGGCCATCATAAGCCCGCGAGAGCCCAGTTAATGATGGTCAGTTTATAACACGCATTCTCATTGGGGGCTCTCATGGCCCCAAGGAAGCAAAAATTGCTTTGGGGTTGGGTGCTGGGGAATGACAACAAATCTTAATCTTCCTGTTCAAATTACAGATGTCTGTGACCTATACATAAATATACTGTATATTTATAATATTAAAATTGAATGGAGGGGGTCATTAAGAAAAAAATGTGGAAAAAACCTCCTGGGAGAGGAGCAAGAACCTCGCTGGTTTATAATAGGCAAAAAAGTTACTATTGACATTACCCTGGCTTTGGACCATCCTGGGTGGCACTGTTTAGTGTGCTGGGTTCATGTCCTCTTTTCTGGAATGGGGATTTAGCAGTTGAACTTGAATAAAGTTGTTTAGTTCAGTTTGCCCAGGGAGGCACCAGGCTTTTTGGCAAAACATTCATCTGTTTGTGGTTAAGATTTTCCTGGTTCTTATTACAACCAGACTTGGTTACATTTTGAGAACCATGAGGCTTGGCTCTCAGAAACAAGACGACCGGTTCATCCAACATGGTGTGCTTTGAATCTTTCCTTCTGACTTCTCCAAAGCTTCTCCTCTTGGCTGACAGCACTGAATTTGGCAAGAAGAAAAAAAGGACCAAATTCCTTCGTTCCCACCCATGTTTCTTTTGCCAAAGTATTATTATTAAAGGGTTTTAAAAATATAGCTCTCCTGCAGGCGTATAATGAGCCTGGCTTAAAGATTTATTTTCATTCATTAGGAAGGCATCAGAAGGATGGTCAGGCTAGTTCAAAGTAGGCTACAGGAGACGAATATGGATTTATGATCAGTTCAAAGCAAGACTGCTGAAATATGCTCACCTAATTTAGGTACAAAACTAGTCACCACTGTACAGGGCAATCAAGCCATAATCTTTGGAGTTATTCTCTGCTGGGAAAATGTAATTTCTGAATTATATTTGCATGATTCTATCTGAGTATTTGGGGAGTTTTTTAAAAATTATCATCTAGATTCACCTTGACGTTTACTATACCACTCTGTATGGTCTATGAAATCTTAACAAGCTTTAATTCTACTTTCCTTTCAAGTATCTGAAAGGCTACCTGAAGAACTTGAATTAACTTGTCCCTTTTACATCAAAGGCACCTGGGAGCTAGGTACATTCAACAGTTTGCTGTGTTTACAACACCTTTATATGCCTAGACATCTGCTTATTTCCGTGGTGTAAATGCTCCAGCTGTCATGAATTTCCATCTACCGATGCAATGTCATTGAAGGTGGAGTTGAGAAGAAGCATATAGTCATTATTGTGAGCCAGTATTCTCTAGTTCCAGAACATCATTGAGTGTGTGCTGCTACCTTTTATGGATTGTGGTCATGATGTTCAAATTACGTGCTAAGAATGTAGAATTGTGGTCACTAAGTATCTCTGAAGGGCTTGAAAGATCAGCTGAAACTATAGTCCCTGGAGCCCTGATATTCCTTGAGGGTGCTTCACAGGTTACACAAACTTTAATTCAATTTTCTTTTCCAGGGCCATTTGGGTGGCTCAGTTGAGCGTTCAGCTCTTGGTTTCAGCTGAGGTCATGATCCCAAAGTCGTGGGATGGAACCCCAGGCTCTGCACTGAGCTGCACTCCGCTGAGCATGGAGCCTGCTTAAGATTCTCTCTTTTTTCCCTCTACCCTTCCCTTCTGCTCACACATGTTTTCTCTCCCTCTCTAAAAAATAAATAAATACATTTCTTTTTCAAAGTTACATTTTAAAAAATACAATGAAAGAATACATATGTAGCAAACATATAGAGAGGTATGTGGGACTGATGAACACTGAGTGTAGAATTTTTGTGACTCCTGAGATAGAAAAGAGGCTATGGTGGGTGAGGAATTTAAAGGGGTTGTGAGTACAGAGGTGTGCCATACTATCTTTAAACTTTGTTGTAGATCTTAAATACTGCATAACAGATTAACAAGACATAAACCCACAAATACATTTTATATCAAATTTCAAACCTCTAAAATACGCTAATGTCAAATTTGCTGCCAGACTAAACTTATTTTGTACAAGTGATGGAATAAAGTTTTCTCTTGTCTTCTCTGTGTAATTACACATTTCCCAATGTTTCTTGGGGGAGTTTTAATGTGCAAAAGCATTAAACTGTTGCTGAGAATCTTGTTTTATTTTATTTTGTATAACGAGACAATGGAATCTGTTTTTAAAATTTGAAGCAATTTCATACTTAATAAATGTTGCAGGGGCACCTGGGTGGCTCAGTCGGTTAAGCATCCGACTCTTGGTTTCAGCTCCGGTCATGATTCAGATCAGGTCACGGTTTTGTGGGTTTGAGCCCCACATCAGGCTCCATGCAGAGCCTGTTGGCATTCTCTGTCTCCCTCTCTCTCTGCCCCTCCCCGCTCACATTGTCTCTGTGTCTCTCAAAATAAATAAACTTAAAAAAAATGTTGCAAATAGTTCAAAGAATCAAGTATGCCTTTCATTTATACAGATTAGTAAATTGTTAACATATTATCACATTTACTTTATCATTCTCTCTCTCTCCCCTACACACACACACACACACACACACACACACGCACACACACACACCTTTTTCTAAATGGTTTGAGAAGAAGTTGCATGGATCATGTCTCTTAGTGCTTCAGTGTTTTTTGTTTGTTTTTCAGTAGGCTTCATGCCCAGCATGGAGCCCAGTGTGGGGCTTGAACTCATGACCGTGAGATCAAGACCTGACCTGAGATCAAGAATTGGACACTTAACCAACTGAGCCACGCAGATACCTCAATACTTCAGTGTTTACTTCTTAAAACAAGGACATATTCTTATGTCACTACAGTACAGTTGTCAAATTCAGGACATTTAATAATACTTTAATCTACAGTCCATATTCCAGCTTCCCCAAGAATGCCATTCCCCAAGAATGCCATTTGTAGCAAGTTTACTTTTTATTTTTTGGACTCAGCATCCAGTCCAGGATCGTGAGTTGCATTTAGCTGTCATTTCTTTTTTGAGTCTTTCAATCTGAAATGGATCCTCTGCCTTTCTTTGTCTTTCAAGACCTTGACATTTTTGAAGAGTTCAGGCCTATTGTTTTTGTAGAGTGACCCTCAGTCTGGCATGTCTGATGTTCCTCACAGATGGATTCAGGTTATGTGCTTTTGGTGGGAATGCTACAGAAGTAATGTGTCCTCCCCAGTGCCTGATATCAGGAGGCACACGTGGCAGGTAACTCTGCTGGCTGGTTATGGCGGTGTCATCCAGGTTTCTCTGCAGTGGGAGATTTTTTAGAGCCATGATTTGACTAAAAATGAGGGATGAATCCAGGGGGGCTTATTGAGACCCTCCTGGGCCATAGCTCCAGAGTTTGCTCTGAAAATGTCAGGCAGCTGGGTGAGCCAGCCTGCTTTCTAAGCTGCAAAACATTTTTGTGGCCCCAGGAAAGGGCAGCATCAGCAGCCTGAAGTGTCTGCATGTCTGGCATGAGGCATCCTGGTGCTCAAAGAGCTGAACTAAGTTCTGCGACAGGAACCTACACCAAGCTGGGCCTCCAGGATGGTTGCTGAGTGTGGTTGTTCCCCTGTTTGGTGATGTAATATTTGTGCAGTGTGGGTTTTCTGAGTTTTCCCCACTTACCCGTGCAAGATAAAGCCAGTCTTTTCTCTGAGCCAGGGCTGCTGAAGTGCCAGGCCACAAACCATGCATTGCCTGACCCAGGCTGGAACAGTGGCCTCTCACAGAAAAACAGGAAATTAGAACATATGCACTTTCCACATACTGGCTAAATTATGAGTTTCTCAGTGGTTCCATGTGGCTTGAATAACAGGGTAATTTTCTTTCACAGAGTAAAATATTCTAATTAAGATGTATTTTATTGAATAACATTTTATTTTAGTGACTTCTTTTTCGTGTCTAGTGCCATTTTAAGTTCTATCACAGATAGATTTTCCATAGATTTTCAGTAGGCCAAGGAAGCATGGTGTTAGCAGGGCAGATGTTATGTGCTTGTCTGTGTTTTATAGATATACTGGGCACACTCTAAATGTTAGGGAACATGCAGGGCCCTCTGGTGGCAAATAGAAACATGGAATTAGAATGTCATGGGAGCCTGTTCCCTGTGGCACCCAGAGAAGGAAAGGCTTAATGGTGGGGGCCAGAGAAGGTGGCACAAGAGGAGGTGATCTTTGGGCTGAGTCTTGAGTGGTAGAGAGTGTTTTAAACAGAGAGACTGTTACAGACATACAAAGGTGTGGCAGATGAGAGTGGGCTTGTGGGAGGGGCCAGAAATGGGAATAAAGGTTTGAGTCAGGTTGGGGAAGACTGTGTAGTATATGTTACATCAAAGAGCTTGGACTTCACATCCTAAATGTCAGGGTTGGTGTCTCATCCCGATTAGATTTTGTGCGTCAGAGCAAGAAGGGCTTCTCAAACTTGAGGGAAGCATTTCTGGGAAAGAAGACCCTCATTCACTCTTCCGAGGGAGCTTGACCTATCTCTGGATGTGTGGGTGTGGGGCTGTGAAGACAGGAGCTGATGCTGTCTTTCCACCACGGGGCACACTGAGCATGGACAGCACTGACCCCAGGAAGCTAGAACCTGGAAGCAGAAGAAAGCCAGGGAAACAGGGCCTTGTCAAAATCATGGGGCCATGGGACTGGCCTGTGCCTCCTGAAGCAGGACTTCAGTACCTCCCTTAATCACTTGTACTGCCTAGTGATTTTTAAGTTTTTATTTTGAAATGGGCCAAACTTCCTAAAAGTTGCAAGGAGAGTTCAGAGGACTCGTGTTTACCATTCATGCAGATTCACCAATTTGTACCTTTTCGCCCCTTTGGCTGTATCAGTACCTGAGATCAGGTTGTATACATCACACACCTTTACCACTTACTACTTCTGTATGCTGTTTTTAAGAACAGGGGTGTTCTCTTCGTCCCCACAGTCCTATCAGCCAAGACTGAGGCTTAGTCATTGATCGAAATTACAGATACTAATTTTTTACTTATTTGAGAGAGAGAGAGAAAGAGAAAGAGAAAGTGTGAGTGGGGAGAGGCAGAGAGAGAGGGAGAGAGAGAGAATCCCAAGCAGGCTCTACACTTAGCATGGAGCCCAACACAGGACTCAAATCCACAAACCATGAGATCATGACCAGAGCCGAAGTTGGACACTTAGCTGACTGAGCCACCCAGGCTAAGATACTAATTTTTAAATGTTCCCAATAATGGCCTCTATATATAGCTTGTTTCTTTCTCCAATCAAAGATCATGTGTTTTTTTAGAGGTTCAGGTCTTTTTAACCTGGAACAACTTTTCAGCCTTTCTCTGTCTTGCATGACATTGATATTTGTGCAGAATCTGGGTTTTTTATGTAGTGTCCCTCAGTTGGTGGGGTGTGTGTGATGTTTCCTTATGACTGGATTCAGGTTCCACACCTTCTGTTGGAATACGCTATAACTGACATTGTATCCCTGGGGCATCGGGTCAGGACGAATGTAGCATCTGTCTACCCGCACTGGGGATCTGAACTTTGATCAGCCAGTCAAAGTCTTATGTAGTTTCTCCACTGTACAGTTACTATCATTTCTTACGCAGTTAATGAGCAATCTGTAAGGAGACATTACTGTTTATTTTTAAATCAATTTGAATTGGATTTTCTGTTACTTATAACATGAAAGCTCCTCACTGATTCAAGAGCCCATTTATATTGCTGGGTTAATTGCTGGTGACCATGGGGAAAAAAGCAAGGGATTAGGATGAGAAAAATAGGAGTTTCTTAAAAGCTTTAATTGTGGTCAGGTGGTAGCAGAGCCAGACCAAGGTACATGGGGATCTCGAGAGGATAAATCATTTGGTGACACTTCTTAGTCTTTGAATGTATTTTGGAAAAAAAAAAGAGGGGCGCCTGGGTGGCGCAGTCGGTTAAGCGTCCGACTTCAGCCAGGTCACGATCTCGCGGTCCGTGAGTTCGAGCCCCGCGTCGGGCTCTGGGCTGATGGCTCAGAGCCTGGAGCCAGTTTCCGATTCTGTGTCTCCCTCTTTCTGCCCCTCCCCCGTTCATGCTCTGTCTGTCTCTCTCTGTCCCAAAAATAAATAAAAAACGTTGGAAAAAAAAATTTAAAAAAAAAAAGAAAGAAAGAAAGAAAGATTTTTGTGTCGATAAAAATCACACCCTCTGTAACAAGTCTTTTAATTGTTGGAAATTTGCAACAATTTAAAAATAAGCCTTTCATTTTTTTTATTACTCTTTTTAAAGTTCTATTTATTTATTTTGAGAGAGAGAGAGAGAGAGAGAGAGAGAGAGAGGAGAGAGTGAGAAGAGAATGAGAATGAATGAGCAGGAGAAGGGCAGAGAGAGAGAGAGAATCCCAAGCAGGCTCCGTGCTATCAGCACGGAGCCCAATGCAGACTCAATCTCATGAACTGTGAGCTCATGACCTGAGCTGAAAAGTTGGTCACTTAACCAACTGAGCCACCCAGGCGCCCCTTTTTTTCATTACTCTTAACTGGATAATGTTAGTTATGTTCACAAAGGATAGTGGTTGTTTACAGGGACACACAACATTTATTCAAAATATGTTTATGCATTTTTTCCTGGATTTTATATTGACAAAAATGTTCCCATTAATTATAAATTCAGTACTAGTTGAGCAGGATTCTTTAGACAAGCAGTGAACCAGGCTCACAAACAGAAATTCCATACCATTTACTGGGAGATGATCTCAGGGAATGCCAGTAGAAAAGTAGGGACAGGAGAGAGGGGAGGGAAAGCAGTCCTTAAAGTGTGTTATTTAGAAATGTGTGCATGTTTTTTGTCTGCGTGGTGTGTGTGTGTGTGTGTGTGTGTGTGTGTGTGTGTGTGTTCATGTTTGCATCAGTCCATGATTGTCCATGATTATCCTGCTGTCCACACTAGGTGTGTGTACCCAGACCCTGAGATAAGGCTTCAAGTGCAAATAGTTTTTTGGGAGGTAAGGGGGATGCTGTTGGCAGGTTTGGAAGTGAGAAGAAAAGGCAGCCACTAACTGATAAGCCAGCCCCCACTGGGGCATCTGAAGCCCCATCTCATGAGATAGTCCTGGGAAACAGTGTAGAGCGGGCACCTCGGAGTTCTCCCACCTGACAGATAAGGGAGCAGGGTCAAAGTGAGGCAAGTCACTATTGCTGGTGAGTATCGGTGCACCGTGCATGATGTGGCTTCAGAATCTTACCTACCTGGGATTGCCAATTTAGGCCACTTTCAGCTCACTGGTCTAGGTTGGGCAGTGTGGTGGGCAGTGACAGAATGCCTGGAAAAATACTCACCCAGGGTAGGCCGAAACTAGTCAGGAATGTTCTCTGTCTCCACTCGGGTGGGATCTCTGAGATCTGTGCTCTGGAGGGGGCAGTGCCAACCTACACACATGTCACTGCTGAGATTGGAAAATTGGATTGGAAACAGATCAAAAAGGGACCCTGAATACCTAACCAGGAATATGGATATTCAATTCTAAAAACTGTGCTGCGAGCAGGGAAGCAGGAAGCTGGGAAAGGACGGTCCCTTTGGTGTGGCATGTTTGGGCCGCGTGAATTGGAGCAGACGCAGCAGCGGGGGCGCACAGACATTAGGGAGCTGCTGAAACCATTAAGGCTGCCACCGCCCAAGGTCTGAGTGGTTGTGGAGAATGGGAAGGGAGATGACAGCCGTTTCGGCCAGAAGACTCTGCAAAACTGTGCAGTGATTGATGGGTCGAGTCAAGCAAGTTTTCAAGCCTGGTGCCCTCATTAGCAGAGGGGAGCGGGGACTTCAGAGGAAAGGAATGTTAAGTGGAAAGTCAGCATTCAATATTCAGAGCTGCATTTCAGAGAAAGAAACCAAGAATGAGTGATTCTTTCTTTACTTTTTTGTAGACAAGTATTTTGGAGTTCAGAAAAACAGGTAGGAAAGCAGGAAGAAGACTCAAGATTGGGTTTTGTTTTGCTTTGTTTTGTTTCTAAATTGGAACCATACGAAATACATAGCTGCAATCCAGAAATCATGCACAAGTCTGCCAACTGAATGATTTGACTTCTGTCTACTCTCTTTGTACACCTCCCTGAACTAATAAAGGGGATAGAAATTAATCAGAAACAGGGAGCAGGAAAGAAAAGTAAACACTCAAGCCCTAAATGAGAAAACAAAGCCTTTGGTTCCTGGAGAAAGCTTTGGTTTTGGCTCAGGTCATGATCTCACGATTCGTGGATTTGAGACCCGGTGCGGTGTTTGCTTGGGATTCTCTCTCTCTCTCTCTCTCTCTCTCTCTCTCTGCTCCTCACCCTCTCTTTCCCTTTCTCTCTCAAAATAAATAAATAAACTTAAAAAAAATAGAAGTGGGGTACCTGGGTGGCTCAGTCGTTTAAGCATCCTTCTCTTGGTTTCAGCTCAGGTCATGATGTCATGGTTTTTGAGTTCAAGCCCCACATTAGGTTCTGTGCTGACAGCACGGAGCCTGCTTGGGATTCTGTCTCCCTTTTTCTCTGCCCATCCCCTGCTTGCTCTCTAGCTTTCTCTCTCAAAAATAAATAAACATTAAAAAAAATAGAACCTTCCAGCTGTAGGGGAGCCTCACATTTGTACATAGAAGTGCCATTTAGGGTGCCTGGGTAGCTCAGTCACTTAAGCATCTGACTCTTCTTTTCCGCTCAGGTCATGGTCTCATGGTATGTGAGTTCGAGCCCTGTATCTGGCTCTATACTGACAGTGTGGAGCCTGCTTGGGATTCTCTCTCTGTCCCTCCCCTGCTCTCTCTCTCCTTCAAAAATAAATAATAAATAAATAAATACTTCAAAAAAAAATGCCATGTAACATAAGATGCTCTAACAGGCAAAGAAAATAGGGATATACAAGTAAAAGCCTTTTGAAAATCAAAATGCCATATGCCAACTGGGTCACTATCTCCATGATCATGGGGCATTAGCTCTGTTATATCCAGACCCTACCATTTGGGTTAGGCCAATGGAGACTATGAGAACGATGGTTTGGCCCAGCATTGAAGCAGATACAAACTATCTTTCCTGACTTTTACAAAAATACTTTTTAGTCTTCAAGGGTAATAAGCAAGAGGGTAAGGTCTTCGGGGAGATAAAAGCATTAACCTCTAGTCTCCTTTTTTTGCTGGAGACCTATTACAGACACCCAAAAGATGGAGACCTTGTTTTGCCAAGATAATCAGCTTTGGGGTGATTCTAAGGCATGTTATGCAGTTTCCTATTATCTGCAGTAACTTGAGGTCAGTAGAAGCTGATTGGAGAAGGTCATAATATATCCTCAGACCTAAAACAAGCATGCATTTGGGGGCTTGATCTAAGACACAGGGCTGAAGTGTTTTTCAGTGCTTACTCAGTGTGTTTTGACCTCTAAGATGATGGTGCTGGCAGGGTAAAGGCAGCTGGTTTAGGATTGAGATAGGATTGGAGGAGGAGTCCAAGACGGCAGACCCAGAGTGAGGGGCTGTAGTGTTTTCGAAGAGCCAAAGGAGGAGAGAAGGTGGAGGAAGGAGTACAATAGCCAGAATGCTTTTAAGGAGAGAGCATGGCCTCTTGAACTGGAATTAAGAGCTCGAGAGGAATTAGGACGTCTTAGGGCTGTTGGATCCAAGCCTGTCTCTCTTCCCCAGTACCACCAGGGTATAACTAGGGCCACTTGGGACTGAACCTTACACTTCTGCAAACCAAGTCCAGGTGAGGATGGGAGAAAACCAAACCAGTAGTGGAACCTTTGTCTATTCTCTCATGGGCCCTAAGATGATCCAACCTGCCCTAAGACCTAGGCAAGAGAGGCCACTGCCCTGGGCTATGTACTTCATCCCACTCAGCCTCATCACTCCCCATGGAAGAAGAGGTCCATGGAGGCAGGGGTTATGCCATTCTGGACCCTGCATTTCTCTTCCCTTATTGTTCCAGATGCACAGCACTCTGGAATGCCTGCCCACATACCCCAGGCCTGGTGGCATAGCCCACACAGGCTGGAAGTTTTGTGGGCGGAATCCGAGGTGACAGTTGGACAGGAAGGCTGGGGTGTCCACAGAGCTGTCAAGACAGAAGAGTAGAGTGACAAGCCATGGGATAGGTTCTGGATGCCCCATGTGTCCCGTTCAGCACAGAACACTGAAGAGTCTGAATATTTAGACACTTTTTTTAATGTTTATTTATTTTTGACAGAGTGAAAAGGGATTCCTCTCTCCCTCCTTCTCTGCCCCTCCTCCACTTGTGCATGCACATACTCTCTCTCTCTCAAAATAAATAAACACTTTAAAAAGAGAGAGAAAGAGAATGAAAGAGAGACAGAGCAAGAGCAGGGGATAGGCAGAGAGAGAGGGAGACACAGAATCCTAAGCAGGTTCCAGGCTCTGAGCTGTCAGCACAGGGCCTGATGCAGGGCTCGAGCCCACAGACCGTGAGATCAAGACCTGAGCTGAAGTCAGATGCTTAACTGACTGAGCCATGCAGGTGGCCCAAGAGTGAAAATTTTAAATGGAAACCTGACCTTCCAAGTCCTTGGAAAGAGAATAGAACACAGTTTGTCTTGGTAAGAGAATAGAACACAGTTTGTAATCTTGATTTATAATTAAAAAAAATTCAGACATAAATAATGTCAGCCTCCATTTGTCTTCTTGCCCCAGGCCCTGAAAGTATTCATGCCTACCTAGCATCCCCTTGTGAGGCATGAGAGTCCAGACAAGGTCAATGGCTCAGTGCCTCCACTATCCACTAAGGTGGATCCACAGGCTTATTTGACCCTGCATCCTTTGATCTTCTTTTTCTAGAAGTCTGACTCCAAGATCATCATTATTATGACCCAAAGCAGTCTCCCTCAGATGTGTGTTTGTGCTACCCTCAAATACTCCCAATGGAAAAGGGGAAATCCAACTGCTTCCCTTCCCCTCTTGGCCCCCATAATAACCATGGCTGCCATAAGCATGGGTCAGACACCTGCACAAGAGGATAGGATTTGGGTAGACCATAGTGAGGAAAACCCTGTGTTTCAAAGGGAGCCTGCAGAGCCTAGCAGAAACTACTTGGTAGTTTGGTAGTAATATGAGATTGGATTTGTAAAATGCCCCAGTCATATGTACTTGTCTCTCCCAGCAAAAGACATGAATGCTGTTGGTCAACCAAGAGAGACTAAAACATGCCTGAACTGCAAAGGCACTGTTTTCTGACACAAACCACCTCATTGGTGATGGCAACAGATATCATTGACAGCCTTACTATGAGAGCTTATGTGAGTTTCCACAACTCTTTTGTAGACACATAAAATATTAACTATTTTGGAGAGCAGCTGTTTCTTTATGGATCATCCTTGATAATTTCTGGATAGTGGCTGTAAGATGGTATTCATACATGGTAATTGGGCATTCACAATGTATAGAGGTGTTGTGGTATTTTTTTTTAATTTTGATATTGGATGTTGTGCTTCTGCTGACCATCCCACATGGAATCTGCAAGCATAGAAGGATAATATTCTCCAGAGGAGGCTCAACTGTTCTCCAATGCACTTAAAGCAAGGATGGGAATTTTCAGACTCTAATCCCCATAACACATGGATGTAGGTACATGCACAAACACAGAGAAGTCCATTTGCTCAGCCAGTTATATTTCATTGGGAGTTTTGTATCTGTTCTGGTGAATTTTTTGTTTTGTGGTCTCCAATGAAGATACAATGGTGTGGACACACACCTGGAGACCTCTAGAATTCTGATTTGTGCAAAAATGAAAGAGCCAAGAAACATGATTGGCTAGGTAATTGCAGAGAACAAAGTGAGTCTCTATATGATAGAGAGGAAAGGCCTCCAGATCATAGACCCTATAGGAGAAATCCAACAGCAGAAAGAAAATGTGGATTAAACGTCCTTGTGTTTCAAAGTGGTATAAAGAATGTTTTTTCCCAGCATGTTATGTGGATTGACAGCAAGCTATCTTGTCATTCTCAAAGTTACAGTTCTTGTCATTCTTGAAGTTTATATCTTATTTTGTCATTCTCGAAGTTATAGTTCTTCCTATTATCTTACACTTTTGATGAAGCCATTCCTTAAAAGCCCTTCCTTTCAGCCTTGATGCCTTCTCTGTAAAATCTCATGCACTTACTTATCCCAGAGACACTTATTGAGCACAGATGTGCCAGGCACTGTGTTGAGTATTGGAGCTACTCCTCTGAATAAGGCAGATGGGATCCCCAATGTCTGATGGGCAAAAGGAAGATCTTTTCTTCTCCTCCTCTTCAACCTGTAAAGAAATAGAACCTACGGAGTCTCAAATAATAGACTGAACATGTGGCTTCCTTCAGGTTTTCCTGATGGGATCACTCAACTTGGTTGAGATGATAGCCAAACATATTTCAGGTCTTACTAGGAACAAATAATGTGGTTTCATGGCTAAAGCATTGCTTTCAGTCTAGAGATCTAGTTTCTTACTTTGCTATCTTGTATTACCTCGGTGTAAAAAGAATCAAATCAAAGCAACCTCTTCAGAGACGTTGGGGTTTCGAATGGGTAGATTAAATGAGTCATGAACTGGAGTCACCCCTACCCTCACTCAGTAGAGCTGATAGTTAGATTTTCATCAATTTTGCAAATATGTTGATGTCCTGTTGGTAGCCTGAAATTATTCATGATGAGAGTATTTATCCCATAAAATAGGCAACTGCTAAAATTTGGGGCTTTTATTCCCCAGAAAGCCAGTTGTTAAGTATTTTCTAGCACATCCCTGTTTAAAGGGAAGGTAGATATCCTAATGGTGAAGTGGAAAATTTGGAAAGATGTCAACACATACAGGATCAAAATGAAGGGAAAAGAAGCAAATTAGTACATGAAATTCTAGGCAATTATTCCCTAGGGGCTAGTTTAATCTCTGTAGGGATGGTGTCTCACTTTTTGTGCTTCAGAGGTGGTTGTCATGACGTTTTAATCTAGGACTATTTTATTTTATTGTGACAAGAACACAAGATGAGACTTACTTACTTTCTTTTAAAAAATTTTTTATATTAAATATAATTTATTGTCAAATTCGTTTCCATACCACACCCAGTAGTCTTCCCAACAGGTGCCCTCCTCAATGCCCATCACCCACTTTCTCCTCTCCCCCACCCCCATCAACCCTCAGTTTGTTCTCAGTTTTTAAGAATCTCTTATTGTTTGTCTCTCTCCCTCTCTAACTTTTTTTTCCCCCTTCTCCTCCCCCATGGTCTTCTGTTAAGTTTCTCAGGATCCACATAAGAGTGAAAACATATGGTATCTGTCTTTCTCTGTATGACTTATTTCACTTAGCATAACACTCTCCAGTTCCATCCACGTTGCTACAAAAGGCCAGATTTCATTCTTTCTCATTGCCAAGTAGTATTCCATTGTGTATATAAACCACAATTTCTTTATCCATTCATCAGTTGATGGACATTTAGGCTCTTTGCATAATTTGGCTATTGTTGAAAGTACTGCTATAAACATTGGGGTACAAGTGCCCCTGTGCATCAGCACTGCTATATCCCTTGCGTAAATTCCTAGCAGTGCTATTGCTGGGTCGTAGGGTAATCTAGTTTTAATTTTTTGAGGAACCTCCACACTGTTTTCCAGAGTGGCTGCACCAGTTTGCATTCCCACCAACAGTGCGAGAGGGTTCCCATTTCTCCACATCCTCTCCAGCATCCACAATCTTCTGATTTGTTCATTTTAGTTTCTCTGACCGGCGTAAGGTGGTATCTCAGTGTGGTTTTGATTTGTATTTCCCTGATGAGGAGTGACATTGAGCATCTTTTCATGATGTTTATTTATTTTTGAGAGAGAGAGAGAGACAGAGTGTGAGCTGGGGAGGCACAGAGAGAGAGGGAGACACAGAATCTGAAGCAGGCTCCAGGCTCTGAGCTGTCAGCACAGAGCCTGACGCAGGCTTCGAACTCACAAACCGCGAGATCATGACCTGAGCTGAAGTCGGAAGCTTAACCAACTGAGCCACCCAGGTGCCCCCGAGACTACTTTCTTAAAGAGGACATTATGTAACCATTTAGACTGTGTGTATGTTCTTCTCTTTGGTCCCCTAACCACGGAAGCTGCTAGTGAACAAAACAAAACATATTAGAAGAATAAAGAACATTGAGTTTGGAATGACAGTAGTCGATTGCTGAGCAACAGAGTATTCCATGAGTGCCTGAGGATTATTGCTTCCACTTTTCTCACTGATTATCTAAGAAATACAAAATATCAGTATTGTAACCAATTCATAATGAAATAGGTGAAGCCTCACTGAACATCATTTGTGATTGATCCAAACCTGACTGGTGAATTGCATTTGTTTGGAATTTTTGAAAGTGGAAAGAAAAAACCTTGGTCTGAGAAAAATTGCACTGGCAGAAGAAAACTTTATTGTCTAAAAATGTGCAGACTCATCAAATAATCTTGCAGAAAGTATAGTCAAAATTTAATACGGAAAATTTAGTACTTGATAGAAATAATGAAAACAATTACCACCACCTTACAGGGCAGGAATGTTACACAGTAGTTTCATGAAGACAAAATTCTGTTTACTCAATCACATCTTTGATGTAAAGTTTACAAAGAGCAGAATTCATCTCTAAAAACTATTTTCTTTAAAATTAAAATTAAATGTGTATCTGTATGGAGAAATAAAGACTCCCAACCCCTTACCTCAAGCCGTACACAAAAATTAATTTCAGATGGGTCATAGATCCAGGCATAAAAACTAAGATGATAAATCTTTGGAACAAAACATATAATATTTACTAGCTTTAAATTCTTACATCCGGAAAGAAAAAAGGTACAAAATTAAAAAGAACTAAAGAAAGTTTGAAAACAGTTTAACTGCACTGTGTAAGAAACTAACCAAGGACTTGAGATGGTTTAACGAAGTATGCTCCAGAAAATATTTTCTCCATGAAAATGATCAATATTGGTATAATTCCAATGGAAATATTTGTGTGTGTTAAACATTGAGTTAAAACTTCCTTGAAGACACAAAGTCTGGATTAAAATAACAGGGTAAAAACATCTTTACAACAATCCACAACTCTCTCTCATGAGCAGAAAGCTGCATCCATTCCATTTTATTCAACTGAGGAACATAAATTAAAAAAAAATAGATGTAAACACCCAGCAAAGCTTCCATGCAACTTTGCAGTGTTGATGAAAGAAGTAGAAATGTACCTTTTGTTTGTCCTTTTCACCCCGAAATTGAAGCATCTTCCTTTAGATGGCCAAAGGTGTCCCTCTCCTATATTCATATAAAAAATCCCCATTGGGTCACCTGGGTAGCTCCGTTGGTTAAGTGTCTGACTTTGGCTCAGGTCATGATCTCGTGGTTCATGGGTTTGAACCCCACGTCAGGCTCTGTGCTGACAGCTCAGAGCCTGGAGCCTGCTCTGGATTCTGTGCCTCCCTCTCTCTCTGCCCCTGCCCCACTCGTGCTCTGTCTCTCTCTCTCTCTCTCTCTCAAAAAATAAAAAAAATAAACATTAAAAAAAATCCATCCCCATCAGATGTGACATCATTAAGTTCTGCTGTGGTTTGACAGGAGTTTGTCTTTATCGGCGTGTGCTTTATTCCAAGATCTTTGAATTAAACATTTGGTAAGATGCTAAAAAATATTTTAAAACTATACTTGCTTCTGAGAACTCGTGATTGTCTTTCTGAAGCATGCTGGTCAAAACATATTTGATGGAAAGGAACATAAATCCACCCAAACTACTAAAAGAAAAAAAAAGGAATATTTATTGTCAGGATACAAGATGAGTTGAACCTTGGCCTGGTGGAAGCTCTAAGGCCAGCGGTCTGAGGCGAAGACTCAAGATGCTCCTTTACACATGTGCATTCACCCCTCCTGGCTCACTGTGGACCAGTAGCCCCTCATATCTGCTCACTCAGGATGTATGTTTCCCATAAATTATTTTCATTATTTCTATCAAGTTTCCCATATGGCTCCAAAACCAGCTCTCAGGCATGAGCACCTACCTTGTGACTCTCAGCTCAAAATCTTGAAGTAGAGGATTCTACTTCATCTTAGAATGGTCAATTTTAACTTTGCTGGTCCAATCAGCTGAGGGGATGGCATGGGCAGAATCACTCACGTTGCATATCAGGCACAACGTGGGCAGGGCAGGTGTTCTACAAGGGGTGTGGGTGGCTCAAGCAGGGTATCTGAATGACGTGAGCAGATCCATGGGCACTGGTGAACTGGAAGAGCTTATATCTCATCTGAAGAGAACACTCAGAGTCAACCAGTTTGGGTTATGCTGGAATGATAGCCCGGTGTGACCAGAGAAGCTACATATCTACATTTTATGCAAAATGTCCTGATTTTTAAAAAGTTGCCAGTTGTAGCAGCCGCTGTCAAGCCCTTCCCAAATCCCTTGGGTACTTAACATTTCCATGGGTGCTGGCCTGATTTTCCACTGCCAACTTTGCCTAAGGCTCTCTTTGGCCACTGGAGCCCATTCTACACACACTAGTGGCATGATGGAAATGCTGGTGAATTAAGGCTTCCTGCGGGCAGTTGGACATTTCCTCAGCTCCCTTGTGCTTCTGTTGGAATTACTCTGGGGCATGGTCTATACTGACTTCCAGAGCTCCCCAGAAGAGCTGAAGTCCAGTTGCCCAGTAGTTGGTCATGCACTTTGTGTTGGCTGCCCTTCTTCCCCATATCACTTCCCCTCCCCAACCAGTGTTTCTTAAAGGCACCTCTAATAAATGACATGGCCATAGATTCTTGACTCAGCATCTCTGGAGAGAGTTAATTCAAAATTTTTTAAAAAGTGTATCACTTAATCTATTGTATCTGCAGTGTTGACTCAATTCAAGAGCTGTCAGGTTATCAAATTAAAATTAACCACCTACACAAAATTCACCACCATATACTTTTTAGCATCATGGCCAGAGAGGCTTAGAAAAGAAAGGTCTAAGCTCAGGTGCTCACAGGTTGACAGGTAAACCCTGAGGAAGACCTGGAGTGTGTGGCTCCCTGTCCATGGCCTCCTTTGTCTTAGGAGCTAATGCAGCTTACAAGGCTTCCTCATTGTAGGTGTGAAATCACTGCAGGGTGTTACCACTTAACATGTGGAGCTTTTCAAGTAAGGAGGCTGAGAAGACACATACTTTTTAAAAAAAATTTTTTTTTCAAGTTTATTTTTGAGAGAGAGAGAGCACAAGGGGAGAGGGGAGAGGGATAGAGAGAGAGGGAGACATAGAATCTGAAGCAGGCTCCAGGCGCTGAACTGTCAACACAGAGCCAGATGTGGGGCTTGAACCCATGAACCTTGAGATCATGACCTGAGCTGAAGTTGGTTGCTTAACTGGCTGAGCCACCCAGGTGCCCCAAGACACATACTTTTGAAATGTCAAAAGAGACTGGCCTGGGAGGTAGCCACCCTCTCTCCCTTCACAGCCATGTTTCCAGGTGGGCAGAGTGCACCAGCCTTGAGGACTGAGCCATGCTTAAGAGAAGTGGTTACCTAGGGAAAAAATAGGGATGTCTGTAGGGAAATGCAAGCTGGAGAAGCAGGAAGCTAATCCTTGAATGGCCCAAGGAGTAAAATGAGGGTGATGGGTGGGAGGTGACAGAGGCAGTTTCCCATCCAAGAAAAGGAGGAGTTTCTTGACAGCTGAGCTTCCCACCTGTTGCCCAAGGTGGTGTGCATTGCCCTTGGTGGAAGTGTTTACACCTTCACCATGGGGGCACCAGCATGTCGTAGACTCTGGGTCTAACGTTCTCTCTTGTCTAGCAAAAGAGCGGGACGCAGGATTGAAAGCGAGAGATGGCTAATGTCCGGGAAAAGACAAGAGCCCCAAATAAGGGTCCTTGCCCCATTTTTATTAGGATCAGAAGGCTTACAAACATGGTGATGGACGTGCACAAAGGGACAATGAATTTGTGAACATTAACTTGTGGATCTGAGGGAAAGGGGGTCTTGAGGATATTCGGGGTTAGGGGTTTGGGTTAATACAAAAGGAAATCTGGGCGCCAGGCAGTCGGGAGGAGAGTTGTTTACAGCGGACATTAGGCAGCACCTCTGTTCATCTTAGCTAGCCTAGGGACCAGACAGACAGGGGAAATAACCTGAGGGTTGATAAGGCACCTTTTCTTTTTTTAACCATCTCTGCTTTGCCTGCAGCGCAGCCATCCATAGTCCAATTCACCAGTTTACCTAACCTGGCTCTATCCTCCCGTGAAAGCAGCTTTTCTGCTACAGTACTAAATTGGGGGTGCTTCCCCCTGAATATCTAATCTTGTTTGTTTCATATACCTATGTATTGGGCACATTTGCGCCTGTTCCTATTTTAGGCCTTTGCCTCTCCCTCTCTATTTTGGGGGTTCTGCACCCCCTCTCTATTTTGGGGTGCCTTTGCACCTCCCTATTCTTGGGGTGTCTTTGCACCCCCTATTCTTGGGGTGCCAGTTTGGTTTACCCAAACTTGGGTGTGAGCATTTTATGGCTTTGTATTTCTTTATGCTTTGTTAACCCATTGGTGTAAGCCCGGGGGATTCCTAGGCTTATCTCTCACACCAGCAAAGCTAATGCAGCGTGGATATGGCGAGAGTCTCTGGGAGGCACCAGTTTTCTAAGGATGCAAGGGGTGGACCTCCAGTGCAATTAACCCCATTGTCGGGCCGGTCCTAGGAGTGGCAGAAATGCTCCTTGATTAAAAAAAAAAAAATTATTTGATGGTCCTGGGAAATTACTCCTGGGAAAATTGAGGTACTGAATGTTGTTTCCAATTCTATTTAAAAATACACTTATTAGTAAGAGGGCTGGGAATACAGTTCTTTGCTTCTCATTTCTTCCAATAAACTAGTTTCTCTTTTCAATGAAAAAATTGCATAATCTTAA
This sequence comes from Panthera leo, assembly GCF_018350215.1. Lineage (NCBI taxonomy): Eukaryota > Metazoa > Chordata > Mammalia > Carnivora > Felidae > Panthera > Panthera leo. The sequence continues at coordinate 44,655,544 of NC_056681.1, forward strand.
AACTTAAGAGAAAAAAAAACATTCACTATCAACTGAGGGAAAATCAGTGCTGGACAGTGATACAAAATGCTTAAAGAAAAAAATTTTAAAAATTCATGTAATTTGAATTGTCAAGCCAGAGCCTGGAATCGAGTTTTTCTGTCCAGCTTGTAAAATCCCTGGTAATACAAAGATAATTATGGAAATATTCAGAGACTTTCCCTGGATCCAGACACAGAGCCGCCCCACTGGCTTTTACCTCTTAGTAAAGAGGAAAAGCATTCAAAAGACAGACCTGCCGTCATTGGAGCCACTTAAAGAACCAGCAAAAAGGTGACGTGCATTTCTCAGGATTGGCCTTGACCTGACAGGTCCCCAGGGGTGAGTCATTTTCTCCTTCTTCAGTCAGTTTGGCTGTAAAATAATTATAATAACGAGATCTTGTTTACTAAGAGCTGAAGTCCACTTCACCTTGTCTCATTCAGCTGCCAGAAAGGAGAGGAAGAGAGGTAGTGATTAGAAGGCTTTTGTGGCTAACTAACTGTCGTAGCAGCTCGGTGTTGAGAACCCATGCCTTGAATAAGCGAAGTCTCTTGTAAATTGGACTTGTGAGTAGTGGGTGCCCGTGTAAGTGTCCTTCTGCTTCTCCTGTGGGTCTGCACTTGTGACCTGAAGCAAACAAATAGGAAGGGTAGTTTGACTAAATAAATGGAGGGGGGACAGGGTAGGGGGGAAGGGGAGGAAGAAGCCTCCATCTCGGACCCTCCATCTTGCCAAGATCTGGCCTGTGGCCAAGTAGAGCAAAAGCTGCGAGAGTGCCAGTGGCTCAACCAAGCCCCACTGATCAGTGGCCTGGAAGCTGGGCACTCGGTGTCTCTCTCCCTGCAGCCAGTCTTCAGCCAGGGTCCAGGCAGTGGTGCCTCAGTACCTGTCCTCAGTGGCTCTCAGTTGAACGAGCTGGACAGTGAGCCTGGAGCCTGGACTGACCACTCAGTGAGTCCTTTACGCTGAAAATTCAGAACAGACCTTCACCTCAGCAGTGGCTCTTGGGGCCACCTGAGAAGCCACGGCTAGGTTTATTCTCCAGTGGCAGAGCCTGGTGTTTGTGTGAGAGAGGAATACTCACTTCCTGTCTTTGTCCCTTAGCTGACTGGAGCAGCCAGCTTCGTTTACATTCCTCTAGTGGTGTTATTGAAAAGCCTTGGCAGCTCCCAAATGTCCCACTAGGGCTTTTCCCCACCCCACCCCACTCCCCACTATCTTTTTTTTTAATTTATTTTTTTCTAGCTTTTAGTTAGCATCTGGAAAGATCCACTGGATGCGATGGGCTCATTTTTCAAGAATCCGCTTTACCTTCAGGGAAATCAGGAAAGGAGCAAGCTCTCAATGTATAAATGTGGAGGAATTTTACAACCTCTCAAACTACTGCACCTTTTTTGTTTCAGTCCAGCATGTTACTGGAATGGTTTTAGGACGGAACTGCTAGTGTAACCCCTTGGGGTAGGGAGGGGTGAGGAGCCATGAATGGAAAGAAGTTATCCATTTTAAATTGTATTACAATCTGTCCTTATTGAGTTAAAGTCTTAGAGGTTATGGTTTGGGAAGGAAACTTGTTACAATGGTAAGGAACTTAAACCAGAACTTTTGGGGGGGATCTTAAGAAATATATATATATATATATATATATATATATATATATATATATATAGTTGTTTTTTTTTTTTTCAATGAGAATAATCTATGATGTGCTGCTGTCCACTTGGATTTCATTCAACTGGAAGGACCCGTGGTCGTGCTTGGCAGCCTGCTCTTATCACCTGCTGTCATCTTCCTCCTGGAGCAGCCTTTTGAAGAAGGAGAGAGGCAACCTGCATTTTCCTGAAGAAATGTGATAGGTCTGCCTGCCTGGCACGCATGGAATCTACACTGGATGGTTCCCTGAGGACCGCTTGAGGTTGAAGTGCATGCATGCAATTTTCAGGCAGCTAATTAAACTAGTAAACTTCTGGAATCCAGACTGCTCCCTGGCTATAGGCGAAATGCTCTGCCTGTCGTGGCTCATCAGAAGGGGTTTGTCTATGGAAATCTTAGGAACAGAACAAAGAGACTTCGATCTGCATGAGGAATGAAGTCTTGGCTCTTGCCAGCAGCTCCTTAACTGCTGCATGATGTCAAATCCCTCGCCTAGAAAACGTCTGAAAGGAAAAGAATTGCACATTAGGCTTGGTTTCAGGAAGTGTTCTTTCTTTATGTGTGTGCTTCTGCATGGAAACAGTTAATCATGTGCTCCCCAGGGTTACGGTGTGGCTCCCTGTCTCCTCTTAGTTCTGAACACAGCCCTGTGTTTTCATTCTGGAGTTGCTCCAATCTGTGGACTTTGCTAGTAAGTGATGAACTTCAAAGGCCTTGGAGCTGGGGTTCCGTTCAGCTGCTGAGCCTGACAACCTGAAGATCCAGAGTCAGCAGAATTGCAAAGGAGAGCTCCCGTCTTCTCGGGAGGTTTTGGAATGCTCAGCTCCATCCCAGCAAGTGGAAAGCAACACAGGGAAGTCACCTCTGAACCTTTACAGAGAGGGAGCCATGGAGGAAGGACTAAATTGGCAAGGGTTCCCGAAGGAGGGATGGGTAGCACTGCGTTACTGTCTTCCTATAGATGAGATTCTACAGATCAACAGAGTCCCCTATGAATGTGAACATAGAGGCAAATCTTGAGGCCAAAATGAGCCTCTTGCCAAAAAGTGTTCTTCGCTAATGCACATGTAGCTCTCTGCTAAGTAATTATGCTTTTCCACTTGTTGAAATGTCCCTTTGGTGCTATTGGCTCTCTGCTCACCCCCCCACCCCCCCCGGCAATAATGAAATTGCTTTTGCAAATTGGCAGCAGCTACTGTGGCTTTGGCTTTGGTGCCTCCCGACCCCACCCCTGCAGCTCAACCCCCTTTAATATTCCTTAATGTGGCATGACCTGTTTTCACTTTATTGTCCTTATACCATGTTGGTGATGGTCAGGACGAGCTTCGTCTTGAGCATGTCATGGCAAACAGAAGAGATTGTGAGCAGGAGAACAGTTTTATACTTGCTCCTGGCCCAGCCTCCCTGGGTAAGGAAGGTTTAGGGATGCCCCCTCCCCAGGTCTGCACTGCACGCTGGCTGGGGTAAGGCCAGTTGCCTGGGTGTGCGTGTGTTTTACTTAGGAGTGGACACTGAAGGCTTTGTAGCCAAGAGGGAAGATTATCGAGTTTTGATGCTCAAGTGAGGGAAATTCCAAGCTGAAATGACCACAGTTATGATTCAGAATCATATCATGCCTTTAAATTTTTCTCTGCATTCCGAAGTGCACTGCCCCCCTCCCCTTGGGTTATCATGGAGCTGTTTCCGTGTTGTTTCTTATACAAACTTATCTCTGTAAACAGGGACGTAGGATTTCATCTCAAACTTTGATTTCTAAGGAGAAAAAAGAGGGATTTATTCCCAGTGCCCTTGTGTTGACCTTGCCTGGGGGAGAGGGCTAGCAGAGCTGATGATGACCTCATCTCATTCCGGCAGGATTTCCTGGGACATGCAGGGCCTCATTCTTCTGCTGTCCCTCTGTGTTCAGCCACATTAAGTCCATAAACTTCAGAGCAGATTACGGTGACATCTAATATCGGTCCCTTTAGGACTTGAGCATGAGGTCAAGCAAACATACAAAGCAATCATTATACTTTCCGCAGTCCCAGAGACCTTCTGCGTCAGCTGGAGAAACAGGAGGTGGGGCAGTGAGGTGGGGCACAGACTAGGAACTGAGCTGTCTGGAGCAGGAAATCAGCCTGAAAGGGGATGGAAGGGCTTTGGTGGGAAATAAATGGCACTGTGTTGTTGACGGAAAAAGATCTTGGCAGGACTGTTGTTGTGAGTGTTCTGTGGCTTAGAAAGGAATTTCCTACAGGCTGGACTAACCATTAAAAATATCTCTACCTTCAGGAGTCCCGGGCGTGCAATAGAGCATCGCTGGGGGAGATGTCAGCTTGGACCATGGGTGCCCGCAGTCTGGACAAGCGAGGAAGTTTCTTTAAGGTAAAAGGAAGCCTTGATTGGGATTTCTAATGGGCAGGCTTTCTCACTTTGCTGGGCTGCTTGAGGAGCTGCGGAGTGAACCCTGTTCTGAGCCAGCTCTGGAGGGGTGGGCGGGGGGGAGGCTTGCCTGATCCCAGCTGCAAGCTGTTACTGGGTTTACAGTAGGTTGGAGTTTTTGTGACCTAGTGATTCCAGACAGGCCCGGGATCTAGGGCCTGCGAGATGCAACCTTGTATAAAACAGTTGAGGCAATCTTTATCTGTTCCTTTTTCAACTGGATGGTTTTATGATAGAAGCTGGATTTTGCATTCCAGTCAATCGATGCTGTAGGCAAGTGTGTTTTGCACTTTACCTGACTGTATGAATCACGTAGGTCCTCTTTAAAGAACAACAACAACAACAACAACAACAACAAAAAACAGATTCCTGGGTCTCATCCTAGACTGATTGTTATTTGCTGGTGTATTTTATCAAATACCTAGAGGCCTCTTATGATCAGGCAAGAGAGAACCAAGGCATGATTAAAACTGTGCCACTCTCCATATGCATATAGATGTTAATGGGTTGAAATTACCTTGCTAGTTTAATAAGATTCTAAATGGGTATTTTATATACTCTGTGTGTATGTTGTAAATTAAGACTTGGTGGTCATTTCAAATTTGCACTTGGGAATTCATTTCCTTCTTATGGCTTTTGCTTTGTATAAAAAACAAGATCATGTAAAGGAGTAGAAAAATGGAGGTAAAATGTGCATTTGAAATCTGTCATAGGAAAGTGTTCAAACATCCTTTTTCCTCAAAGGAGGAATAACACAGGAGCCTCCTAATTACCGAGGAAAACGGACAATGTTTACTAATTCTCCCATCTTGATGGGTTGCAAGTGTGTATTAACTTGCATGTATATGCTTCCCATTTGCAAAAGACTAAACCTGATTTACTGTGTCAATTTTGGACTCCATAAAAATCTATCAGAAGAGCCTTGTTGATACAGCAAAGCTAAATTCAACAAGCCAACCACAGTAAGGAAGGACGTCACCAGGACACAGACCCAGTGGTGTACAAGTGGGAGGACGGGAGACATCTTCATAGGGTTCAGAGGTCTGGGCTTGGGTCCCTTAAGCTGTATTTTCCAAGGCAGAGAATTGATCGGATTTCAGCAGAGTATGTGGCATAATAGTTCCGGATTGGTGGATTCAGCAAGACAATGGTCTTGAATAGAATCTTGGCAAGTTAACTATTGTTTGATGAGCAAGCTTTTCCCAGGTGAGCAAACTGTTTGCCAGGACAAATTGTCTTGTAGGAATTTCCTGCAGCAAATAGCAAAGTGATTTGTTGGTTTAAAGCCTTAACATCCTGGGTACGAATATCCTGGAAGAAATAGTTATGTTGACACAGATGGTCTCGATTCTCCGTCCTCATAGTTATGTGATGTGGATGTAGCCAGCTCTGTTCTTCATTCGTTTACTCAACTTGGAATAAAGCTGTACAACATCCACCCACTTGAGGCAGACGAGGGGCTTTTCAAGTCTCTTATAGACCAGGCACTAACCCACCAGGCTCCTGACTCATCTCCAGTTCCTGGATCCTGTGTTATGTGGAGATACTTACTTCATCCTGGTAGAGGGGACAAACCCACCCCCCTCCTTAGCCCAAGGCTCTGCCTACATCAGCCTAACTATTGGTTAGTCTGTAATTACCACCTTATGCTCAGGAAGTATGGGGCGGGGAGGGGGGTGGAATCTTACATAGCAGTTAGACTTTATAGTCAAAGCAAAAGAAGAAAATCAAGTATGGTCAAAATTGCCTTTGAAAATTCCTGAGGGAGGGTCCATATTGGACTCAATACCACCTGTTGATTTCATGGTAGCCAGTGTGTCCTGAAGTCCTGGCGAGAAAAAAATTTTTTTTCAGTTGGACAGCAGGTAAAGCAGTTAACTTGTATTTCTGGGCTATGTCCTATGAAAGAATCAATCAGGCAAGAAGTGAGAGGCCTGCCTGACCCCAATGAAGACAAGTCTTGCTCATCTCTCCTGCGTCACATGTCCTGGAAGAAAATGTTGGCCAAGATGTCTGCACTGTTTAACTTGGTATCATCTTTCTTTTTTTTCTTCTTCTTTTCTTCCCCAGAGCTTAAATTGTTTAAGTTACATACTCCAAGGTAATGGTACATTTTATACTTCTTTTCTTTCTTTTCTCTTCTTCATAGATAATATTATTCTTTACGATGACTATTCCATAATTAATGATGGAGTAGTATTAGTTATTATAACATTAAGTAAATAAATATGATTGTTAGTTATTATTAATGATTTCACAATTTAGGCATGTAGTTATCCGCAAGGATGAAGTCAACTGCCCTTTGGACACAGGTCAGGTGGGTTAAGGCACCTTTGTGTCTTGCAACTTATCTGAGTCATTTCCATGAGCCAGGATAGATAGAAAACCACAAACCGAAGCTTACCAGTTGGTTAGCAATTCTGATTTTAAAAATACAAATTGAATAAGGGAAGATAATGATGAAAAAGAGGCCTGGTGATTGTCTTTCAATTATCTACACTTTACACAAAATCACATGAGCCCTAATAGCTGAGAAATGTGTATGGAATTCATCTGTGAGCCAAGAATGTAACCAAGTATTCTTACACTTCATGAAATTGTCCTGTCTGGTTATAGGGCATTACTGATGTTTGGGAAGCACAGCATGGCAGTAAGAGTCATTCCAAAATTTAACCCTCCCCCCACCTCCCTAGGTATATGGAGTCAACCTCAGGTCTCAAAGTCCACTTCTTCAGGAAAGATTTTTCGGGAACACCACATTGGGGTATATATTCTCAGAGCCCCATTTACTTCTCACATGAAACATTATTTTTCTTTTATAACTTGTAATGTGTTTAGTATTGTGAATATTTGATTGGCTACTGAAGATTGTCTGAGCATTCTGGGGTGGTTGACAGTGCCCCATGGTTATTATTCATGCGGAATGACATCCTGGAAGCCTGGCCACAGAAATCCTATCCTGGACAAACACATTTTCCACAGTCCTTCCCATCGTGAAGCACCATCGTGAATTTTTTCAGAAATGTGTCTTCCTGGTCTACAAGGTGTCCATTAAAACATATACGGGGAAGCAGGTGATGCCCTGGACAAAGCAACCAGAGTTATCTGCACGTCAATATAGACGTGAACACCTGTTACTATACATTTCAGGATGTATTGTGTGAAAGAGCTCGTGTAAGAGAGACATCATCTAGGCTAGAAAAGCTCTAGGTGGTTCTGCACTAGCAGACAAACTCAAAGTTAGCTTTGATCCCTCCTTTCCTGAACAGCAAAGCTTCCTCCAAGCCACCCACACCCCTTCCCCATCCAGAGGCCCAGTTCTGGCAGATTCCTCTCAAGTCACCAAACTGCCCACTGTCCTCCTTCCTCTACAGACACTTTCCCATTTCTGTTCTCATTCTTTCATTTCTGGGCACTACAGATGATGCCTTTAATGTGTCTGCACTACCACCAGGCGTGTTTATTTCCAAACCATCCCATCATCCACTTTGCCTGCTTGCAGACTCTGGCTTTATGCTGGGCCCAGGACTGGTCTGTATTCTTGACCTTGACAGTTGAGGTCTTCTGGCTCTCCTTTCCCTGCTTCTTCCTCCACTGGTCCTACCACTGTGCCCTCTTGGGTCTGCTGCTGTGGTCCAAACCTGCAGGTGCCCAGATTCCAGGCTTGGCCCATCCTTCCTCCTCCCCCTCACCTTCCACCTCTCCCCACCAGGCTCCTAACTACCCTTCCAGGCTGACATAGACACACTGTATCCATTGACAAAGGAACTCACATGGTCTGAGCTGATATCTACCTTTATTTTTGTCTGAAGATAAAATTGTGGTAGATGGCCTAGCTATGGCTCCAGCATGGTACCAGGAAGTAAACTTCAATTCATACATAACTTTAGCTCTGCCATGAGTGATTTCCTCTGTCCTTTTGTTGCTGTTTCCTTGTCCCCGAGGGGGCAGCCTCTTATGGCAGAGAACAATTCCAGAAGAGGACCAGTGTGTATTGCCCACTTAACAATCCAGTTTCTTCCAGGAGTGCCTGGGGAGCCTGCCCTGTGCCATGTACAAGTTGGTAGAGTTCTCTGTTTCTCAGTGACTGCTTCCCAGCCTCCTTTGCCTCCAGGACAGGAGAACAGTTGGGCTTAACTGACCAGGAAAAAAATACGTTTGGACTCCAGGGATCCTGCCCTCCTGTGTTTCCCAACTGCTCCCTTCTGCGGGGACATGCTCTGAGCCTGGGCTCACAAACCAGCTGGGAAGTTTGAGGGCATAGTTCAGCAGCAGAGGCTAAGTTTGAGAAATCCTTTTTTGGTCATTTTGAATGGTTTGGATAACAGGTGCATCATGTTTCAGACCTTTCAGAGAAGCCATAGAAGAGAGCTCTCTGGCACCATAAAGAATAGAGTGTGACTAGTTTTGAGTGTGACTAGTTTTGAAGAAACCTGATTGCTAAAATGTGACTGTACAAAATAGATAAACCAGAGGTGATGATTCACTTCACCCTGACTGCCTTCCCTTAACTATCAGTCTTTCCTCAGCATTTGAAATGTTATTCTGTTTTCAAAAATTCTGTCTGCAGGCAGATTTTCAATCATCCAGAAGTGGTGCAATCGCACACCTTGGGTGATTCCCAGCATTCAAACTTCCAGACTATTCTTGGTGTGGAGAGTCATTTCTTTCAGGCACAGTCCAGTACAGCAATTCACTGTTGTGTGACCGTGGACAGAGATGGCAGGGGCTTGAAAAGTAATGAATGGAACCAAAATCACATTTTAGTCAGTAATTTCATTGGACAAATCCTTATGTGGCTCTGTGGACACTTAAAAGCCAAAGATATGAGCGCCACACCCTTAATCTTTTAGCATGACCCCTGGACAGTGAATGGACATCACCTCACATGCCAGACAGCCGGGGAGGCACCATGTACCAGTCTAAACTCAAGAAAGGACTAAGCACCCTGCAGTGAGAACAAAATAGAGATTAGAGATTTGGTCAGAGCAGATGACATATTGATAATTATTCATAATAATGTTGCAAAGTATAGCTGACGTCAGTATTTGGTGTATCTTTTGTTTTCCATAAATAAATTCTTCCCAGACGCTTAAACCTGGAGAGGGCTTAGAGAGGTGCTGTCCCCTGGAAATATGAAGTCAGCTACAGAGGTCATTTTAAATGTTCTAGTAGCCACATTTTAAAAAAAAAGTGAAATTGATTTTAATAATATGTTTTATTTAACTTAGTATATCTAAAATATTGTCATGTAAATGTGTAATCGATATGAAAGTATGAATCAGATATTCTATATACTTTTTTTTTTGTACCATGACTTTGAAATCTGGTTTGTACTTTACACTGAGCACATCTCAATTCAGACTAGCCACATTTCAAGTGCTCGGTTGCCACATGTGGCTGGTGGCTGCCGTTTTGGACAGTTGGAGGGCTACATTTTATGTTGTCTAAACCACCTCCTGTTACAGATGGGTAAACTGAGGTCCAGGGTAAACTGAAGTGCCAGGACTGGTTCATCTATAGGACTGATGGGAACTGGACCTGACTTTTTCCTGAGGCACCCTACCCTATGTAGCCCACCCAAGGGGTCCACTCTGATCCCTTTCCCCTTCTTCCAGTGGGGTTTCCCAGGAAACTCCATCCAGAGAGGTCATGAGGACAGTGATGTCTCTTTGGAAGAGAGGTTGGCTTTTTTGGATGTACATGCTTGTCTCTCACCATCTACTCCAGATCCCTCCAGGACACATATCAGTCCCCCAGGGCATGACTTTCTAGGAATGCCATCAACTTATTAGACAGCAGTTCCCAGTTGTGTTTTCAAAAAGCGATGGATTTCATGGTTTTATTGGATAGCTTTTCTAGCACATTTTGGCCATTCATTTCTTTCTTCTTCTTTTTTTTTAAAGATTTTTTTAAATGTTTATTTTTTTGAGAGAGAGAGAGAGAGCACACAGACATGTGAGTGGGGGAGGGGCAGAGGTGGGGGACAGAAGATTAGTAGCAGGCTCTGTGCTGACAGTGAGCCCAATGCAGGGCTCATGAGCCATGAGATCATGAGATCATGACCTGAGCTGAAGCTGGACGCTCAACCGAGCCACCCAGTTGTCCTTGGCCATTCATTTCTGATATTAAATATTACATTTTGGGCTGCAACACATTCTCACTTGCTTTAAGGAACTTTTTTTTTTAAAGAACAAAATCAGAAGTAAAATAGATTTCCTTGGTTCCCCTCAACCACATATTTCTCCAGGATTACATATAACTCTGAGTTTTCATTATCAGTGGGATACCAAGGAGGGAGATGTAGATTTGAAGGAGTATTAAAGGACTATTATGTCAATATATAATTGTCAGAAAGTTAAAACATAACTCTCATACAATATGGAATGAACATCTGTCAAACCTTTATTCACCCCGTGCATGAAACCAGGAAACCAGCATAAATCTGGTTCAAAGAACACTTTGACAAGTGTCATATCTGTAGTGTATACTTGTTAAAAAGGTCCTTCTGTAATAATTTTACCAAGTTAAAAATCAAAACTGGTTAAAGTCCTACAGGCAATAAAACTCTAACCTTTGGGATAATCTTTTTTTTTTTTTTTTTTGAACAGATATCTCCAGGCTGACATGTAACCATCCAGTACCCAAGCTGTTCATTAGTTCCATGTAGCAAAGTCAAACATAGGTACATCCCCCTAGGTAATTAAATAATCTTTAGGTGATTTTGTTAAATAATGCTCAAGCACAGTGCTCAAAAACAAAAGGGCTCTTCTACCTGGAAACTTTAAAACCTTCTAATAAACAACTCTTGGGCAAAAGGGGAAATGCAAAATAGAATTACAGAATTTCTAAAAAATAATCAGAACACTATGGCAAAATGGAATTACATAATTTCTAAAAAGTAATTAAAACACTACCTGTTAGAATCCATGTCATATATTTAAAGCAGAGGTCAGAGGAAAATTCATAGCATTAAACATGTCAAAAAAGACATGTCCCACCCACCTTTTGGCCTTATTTTCAAGTTTTAAATAGTGTTCCTTATTAACACTGAAATGGCTTATTCCCTGCCTCTTCTATGACCCTCCCCTTTCCTCGTCCCCATCTTTCTCCAACCAGGGATTGTGCCTTTAAAGAGTGCATTTCTTCAGTGAGGTCATAGAACCATGGGAAATCTTGTTCTGACTTTGATTTAGAGGCGATTTCTCCTTAGAGGAGAAACTTCCTGTTCACTGGGGAATCAAAGATATATTAATAGCATTAATTTCTGGACTCTTTTTCATAATGGAAAAGCCTCACAATGATATTGTGGATATTGCTCTGATACCTAAAGTCAAATACCAGAGGCTGATAAAATCCTTGCGTGTAAGTTTTCCGGACTGAGGTGTCAATGTATGTGGAGCCTAATTTCCCAGGATAGATTTTCTTTCAAACATCTTTACATGGTAAGCAAAAACTATTTTCATAAAAAATTTGAAGCTCTATTATCTATTGCTATATAACTAATTGCCCCCACACCTTAGTGACTTAAAACAAGTGTCTGTACCTCACTGTTTCTGGAGGTCAGAAACCTAGGCTTGTTTAATGGAGTGCCTCTGGTGCTGGGTCACTACGAGATCACCGCTGAGTTGTTGGCTGGGCTGTATTCTCATCAGGTGGCTCAAACGGAGAGCCTACTTCAAACTCACTTGGGAGGTGTCTATCCCTCTCCACAGGGCTGGCCTCAGGACAAGGCAGATGGCTTCCCCCCAAGGTGAGCCATATAAGAGAAAACAAGAGCGACAAAAGCTAGAGTCTGTTTATAACCTGATCTTGATAGTGATGCCCCATTACTTCTGCCGTGTTCTGTTTGTTAGAAGCCAGTCAGGTAGTCCAGCCCTAACTCAAGGGGGCATCACTCAAAGGTGTGACTACAAGGATGTCTAGAGTTTACCAGCCATCTTAGAGACAAAGACATAGGCAAATAGTTTAGTTACAAAGTCAAAAACCTACAGGGCCAGACAGAATGATGGGAGTGAAATGAATAAGTGGGCCTGTCTGGTGTTGGGCAGGTAGTTTTGGTGGGAACACAACTGGTGGGAGGGCACCAGACCCTACCAGGAAGGGGATGCTGCTAACTCAGTTCCAGCCAGATGCTGTCACAAAAGAATGAATCTGGGTCCTCTGATGTTTTTCAAGAGAGGCCAGAAATCTAGATTTTTATGAAACCCAATTTGTTTCAAATTTTAAAGATTTTATTTTTTTTAAAGTAATCTCTATACTCAACATGGGACTCAAACTCACAACCCTGAGATCAAGAGTCACATGCTCTATGACTGAGCCAGCCAGGTGTCCCAAGAACCTTTAAAAGTACAGTGAGGATGGAAGAAAATGCTTCTGAGGGCAGGCTCTGATCTGGGGTCTATCAGTTTGAACTCCTACTTAGTTAGCTGGAAGAAAGATCAGGCATGTGGAAAGTTCAGTCTCCTAACACTCCACTCTTGACCCCCCAGGAGGCTCGGGGGGTGTGCAAAGGATGCAGAGGCCCCAGCTGCTATTTCTCTTGGGGACCTCACATCCAGCAGTGACAGAGCCTGTGAGTTCTGACTGAACCCTGAGATACAGAGAATCATCCATGGATGGACTGAGGGAAACTTAGGCAAAGAGGCAGCAAGTTTCTCCAGGCCTTGAGTGCCTTGGATCAGCCCATGGTCACCAAGGTCTGTAGGGATCATAAGTTGTAGAAACTCCTCCTCCCACCATCAAGAGCAGCTTCTCATGTTTAGCTGACAGGACACCAAGAGCCCACTATCCCAGATGTTAAAGGTGTCAAGGTGTCAAGGAAGGAGCTAGGTTGGGATACAGAGTCTTCTTTCTGCTTTGTCTTATCTTATAAAAAGGAGAATGGCTTGCCAAAAATATCTCTCCTTCCTTCCTTCCTGTAATTCCACGTGGAGACTCATTTTGAGTTAATAAGTAGCACTTAACTGGCAGAATGTCAGATGATAACATTAGTCATTCACAACTTAGTATAAAGTAGGGCTTTATGAACCACTAGCTGAGATCAGCCTAGAGAAGAAATTTGAGTTCATGTGCATTGAGGAGAAGGGGATAGAATACGGCAAATCGGGATTCCTGAGGGGAAGGATGGACCTCAGGGACCCACTGTGGGTGGGCCAGGCAGCATGGGCACCAGTCACCCAGAGTGGAGAGGATGTCAGGAAGTAATAGGTTGAGATACAGATAATCATATCTTTTGGATAGTCTCCAAACACCATTGCCCTGAACCTGGAGGCTGAGTGGTTCTACATGGGCCCTTTATTTAGGACGCATCTTTTACCACCAAAAGAAAAGTGTCTCCATTCACAGCACACTGACACAAAATGTGTGAGCTTTTCGCACATCAACCAATTTATTCCCCAATTCTCTGTGGACACTAGCTGGGCATTCAAGTCTGACACTAAATAAACAGAGTTAGCCTAGACGTCACAGGTTAAGGGCTCATTCCCAGAAGACTGCTCCCACTTCAGATACCAATCACAAGCAGTGAGTTCCCAGATTATCCCCACTTCTGTCCAACCTGACTATAAATCAGTGGCTCCCACAACCCCTCTTTAGGTACAGTAATTACCTAGAATGGCTCCCAGAACTCAGGGAGACGAGTCACTTACTATTACCAGTGTCTTATAAAGGATACAGATGAATAACTAGATGAAGAGATACATAGAGGAGGTTCTGGAAGGGTCTTGAGCACAGGAGCTTTTGTCCCCATAGAGTTTGGGATGTGCCTCTCTTGGCTTCAGCAATCAGAAGCTCTTCAAACCCCTGCATTCAGAGTTTTTATGGAGACTCATTATGTAGGCACAGTTGATTGAATCATAGGCCATTAGTGATTAGCTTCATCCCCAGCCCCACTTTCTTCCCCAGTGGTGGGGTCAGGGGTGGGGCTGAAAATTCCAGCTCTGTAATCACAGGGTTGGTTACCCTAGCTATGAGCCCCCATTCTAAAGCTATCCAGGGGCTACCTGCCACCAGTCATCTCATTACTATAAACCCAGGTATGAACCAAGGGGTCTTGCAGTGAATAACAAAAGATGCTCCTATCACTTCTATCATTTAGGAAATTCCAAGGGTTTTAGAGCTATGTGTCAGGAGGCCCAAGGAGAGTGAGAACCATTACAAAGACAAACCCTATAAGCACAAACCATTCCCCTTCAGGTGGCACCGTTAATGGACAGATGGGAGTTTTTGATGACAAATCCAGCCAGTCTGAAAGGCAAAGCACAACCCCATTAGCAATGTCCTGGGAGATACAGATGCTGACATTATCTTCCCAAGCCAGTGTCAGAGTAAAGGGAAGAAAGTGAAGAACAAAGGGTTTTATGTTTAGTTAAAATATGAGGTCTTGCTCTGAGGTCTTGGGAGGAAGAGTCTACCTCAATGTCAGCTTCTTCTCTTCCTTGTCAGTTTGAATTGGAGATTTGCATCATCTGTGCAGGACCAGATGTCGGGTGGAGGCTTCTTTAGCTATGAGATGCATATCCAAGGTTTAAGTTCCTGAAGTTTGGCTGTCATCTGAGTAGTAAGGGGGGCCTTGTTTAGTTCCTTCCAAGGAGATTCAAGGGCAGTCTCTGTTTTTACTGATTCCAAATCAGAAGAGTGGGAGAAAATTGGAGACATTAGTTTGGAGAGTTGTAACCAGATTTTCGAGTAAACTAGAAGAAATCAGGATCCAGTCCAAATTATAGGTCTATAACAGAGCCTCAAGAAAATTAACAAGCTTGGAATCTAATATAGATAACAGTGTAAACATAATTTATTTTCTCTGCAATTACCCGCATTTTTAATAGGAAAACTAACTTGTTACATTCAACTTTGCCTGATTATTTATATAAGTGTAGCAGAGAATAGTGATTGAGAAAGTTTTTTTAAAGACTGCTTTGCTGGAACCTTGTAAATATGTTACCAGGAAGATTTTTACCTCTGTCTCAAATGTGACAATCCAGTCAGAGCCTTGGTAATATAGCCAATATTTCCAACTGTGTCCTTTTATAAGAACAGGTTCTCATTGAACTTACATAAATAATTATTTTGTCACAAAAAGAACACTCGAGTTTTTGAATTCTGGAGGCATCAGGTAGGGAGAAAGTACATGTTTCATCTTTCTTCACAAAGGTATATCTCAAGAAATTGTTAATAACTTGAGAGAAAAGAGAAAGGGATTTCCTAAAATCTGGAAGAGCAACACAATAGAAAACCAGTGATATTTTAAACAAGAAATCATAAAAACATAATCAGAATCCTCAGTTTATTTCTTGTTCTGCTTGAATTATTTCCACGCATTCTGGAAATTCTTACCCAGTTTAGTTGTATGATCTGAAAGTTATCTTGTATTCTAGGGTATAAGTCAGATTCCTTTCCATGGAATTTCTCTGAAGATGAAACACATTTGCAGGAATTTTGTAAAAGCCTCTGACGATAGCAATAACTGTAAATGACAAAAATTTAAACATGCCCATTATTAAATATTTGATGAGAATTCATTATAATGGAATTGACAAGGAAATTTGATTACTTCTGTGACATACCACATCTTGAAATAATAAATGACAAGTGATATCATATGAGGACATATCAGAGTTTTGGAACATTCATATTAATAACATTTACCCACACAATGTGACCTAAGAAGGTTTATCATTACTTATTTGACAATGCTTCCCTTGCATTTTAACACATGAAATAAACCTAATTAGCTTAACATCTCTTTTTGTAAGGAGAGAGAACAAATCCTTTGAAATATTCTAGTTGTTCTCTGGAAATTTTCAAAGTGAATTCAAGGTCAAGAAGACTTCATTTAGAATTTGACTTTAGAGAAGTTTGTCAAAAATATTAAAAGGCTTGGACACTTGGCCAAATAGGATCATAGGTCACCATGAAACAATACATAGTTATCCATTTAACCAAAATGACAAGACTTCACAGGCAAATACAGAGAGTTAAATAGTCATAAAAAGCCTTAACTTTTTTTTAATATTGAAAAGACTCGGGGTTTTTTTTTCAAAGTAATCAAAGACCTGATAAAGACACAACAGAATCTTTGTTTTTCTAGCAAATTATGTTAAAGGTAAAGAAAACCTTTGTTTACAATTCCTTATTAAAAGCAGAGCAACAATCTAAGAAAACTGTGTCCCTTTAACAGAGAGAAAGACCAAATTCTAATTTTGTACCAGAGTACTTTTGGTATTAAAGCTCATTGTTAGATATATTTTCATCTTAGCCAGCTTGATCACATTTAAAAATTCCTTTTCAAAGATTCCTTTTCCACAAAACCTTTTTAAGTATTTTTTTAATGTTTATTTATTTTTGAGAGACAGAGCACTAGATGGGGAGGAGCAGAGACAGGAAGACACAGAATCCGAAGCAGGCCCCAGGCTCTGACCTGTCAGCACAGAGCCCGACGCAGGGCTCGAATCCACAAACCATGAGATCATGACCTGAGCCGAAGTCAGATGTTTAACCAACTGAGCCACCCAGGCTCCCCTTTCCACAAAACTCCTATAACATTTTTTTCTGTATTCAGAATGTTGTCTTAAGTTTTCCCTATGTAAATAACAAGCCTCACTTTAGGACAAAATTACTTTTTTTCCCTCAACAAAAATGTATTTCCATTCCTCATACCTCCTCCCCCCTCCTCCTCCTTCTTCTCCTTCTTCTTCTTCTTCTTCTTCTTCTTCTTCTTCTTCTTCTTCTTCTTCTTCTTCTTCTTCTTCTTTTTTTTTTTTTCCAGCCCTCCTCCTTTCTGGCAGCTATCAGTTTGTCCTCTGCTGTTTCTGCTGGGCCTGTTTCTGCTATTTGTTTGTTTGTTTGTTTTAGATTTCACACATAAGTGAAATCATACAACATTTGTATTTCTCTGCCTGATTTATTTCACTTAGCATAATACCCCTTTAGGTCCATCCACATTGCTGCAAATAGTAAGCTCTCATTCTTTTTTATGGCTGAGTAATAGTCCATTACATATACATATATATATGCACACACACACATATACACACACACACACACACACATTTGTGGATGGACACTTGGGTTACTTCTATATCTTGGTTATTGTAAATAATGCTGCAATAAACATAACGGTGAATATTATCTTTCTTAAATTAGTAGAGGATTTTTTCTTGTGGGGGGGGGGGTGGGTAAATACCCAATGGTGGAATTACTGCATCATCTGGCATTTCTATTTTTTTGGGGGGGAACCTCCATACTTTTTTCCACAGTGGTTGCACCAATTCACATTCCCACCAACAGTGAACTAAAGGGTTCCTTTTTCGCCACATCCTTGCCAACACTTGTTATTTCTAGTCTTTTTGATTTTAGCCATTCTGATAGGTGTGAGGTGATATCTCATTGTGGTTTTGATTTGCATTTTCCTGATGATGAATGATTTTGAGCATCTTTTCATGTATCTGTTGGCCATCTGTCTGTCTTTGGAGAAATGTCTGCCCATTTTCAATCAGATTGTTTTTTCCTCGTACTTTCTTTTACTGACAGCAAACATCCTACTTTTCTTGCATATAGACATGTTTCCTTTATTTTTAGTAGCTTCAACTGAATCTATAAATTAGAACTCTTAACCCTTAGGAGCCTGAACTAAGAAGTAAATGGTTGTGAACTGTCTTTTAAACTAGCATTCTATAAATTGGCAAATTAATGCATACTTTTTATGATTTTTAGAAATATGTGCTTTTTTAAAAGAAATTTTTTAAATTTATTTTTGAGACAGAGAGAGACAGAGCATGAGCAGACGAGGGGCAGAGATAGAGGAGACACAGAATCTGAAGCAGGCTCCAGGTTCTGAGCTATCAGCACAGAGCCCAATGCGGGGCTTGAACTCACAGACTGTGAGACCGTGACCTGAGCTCAAGTTGGATGTTTAACCAACTGAGCTACTGAGGTGCCCCGAAATATGTGCTTTTTATAGTACATTTTTTTTTTTAAAAAAAAGCATGAAACATGTTTACTAATGAATCCAAATTTATCTTTTAGTTTCTCTCTATTAAGGAAGCCAAAAGTAGATAAACTTCTGTTTGGTATTTAGTGTTTCATTATTTTATCTTACTTGGAAATGATGTAGATATTGAATGAATTTAACTTAACTCATCACTTAACATAGCAAAACTAAGATTCCAGGTTATCAGAAAGATTTGGGGAAACTATTTTAAAAGTTTACCTAAAAACTTCATCGTATTTACATCTATCCAATTTACTTATTCCTAACAATTATGTTTAGATTACCCACAAAACCTTTCATGAAACATTAGACAAATGTTTCATGAAACATTATTTCAAGTTATTTTTTGCTGGCAAATTTTGTAACGGGATAACACGAACTTAGGAAACCTAAGGTGAGATAAAAGCCTTATATTCAACGTCGATAACTCTAAGACATGTCTTTATTAATTAACAAAGTTAAACTAGCTTTTATTTACTGAAAATTATCCTAGATCACATGAACTTGAAAAACATTTGTATTAGTTTCTATTGTATTTCTGAGATTTAGAAATGCTTTATTTATGAGTGTTTGTGTTTAAGTCAATTAAATAGAGTCATTTACAAATTAATTTTAACAATGCCATTCAGGTGTAAAAAAATGTCACACATCTGCAATAAACACACCTAAACATATAAAGGGAGACCTTATAGTGATTGTTTTAAAGTGTTTAGACATGAAACAGGTATGGTATTAAAAACTCACTAGTTTAAAAAGGAAAGTTGGATCCAAACTGTCTTCTGGTCAATGGAATAAGCTAAGGTTACCTGCTCAGATGGCTAATTTTTGTTTTTTGGTTTTTTGCTAATATTTATGGACAAGATATAGGATTTTTCATTCATCTAAATTTTAAATGACCTTTCCCATTTTGTTTCACCTCTGGTAAGAATTACTTCACTGAGGGTTATGCTTTTAATATTTTCATCTCAAAGTCAGAGGGAAGATGCAGTTTCCTCCAAGAAGAACCTTGGTTTCCTAAGGCCAATAACTTACAAACATTTTGAGATTAAAAAACAAAAGGGAGAGGTTTTGGAATTGGTAAAAGGAATAGGTGAACCTTGAATTACCTAAAGCTACATTTCTAGTTTTCTAAAGATTTGTAAGAGAAGGACAGTTGCTTTTAATTTCTCAGAGAACTGGGTTGTAGCTTGGACATAAAGGACTGTGATACCTATCCACCTATGTTGGAATGTTTTATTGTTGTGGCTTTGGTTTCTCTTAGCTATTTACGGGGAAAATGTAGCCGTTTCTCAGTAAATCTGAGTCATATCAATTCTGGGAGGGGCTCACAGAGGGCCCTCCTTCAAAGGTAGATATGGGGTATCTATAAGGTCATTACCTTGGTGGACTTTTGTTTATGATCCTGTAAAGGCAATTCAGACAGAGGATAGCTAGAATGAGTATTCAAATAAAGGAGGATATAGGGAAGTAGTAAGAATTAAGCTAGTCTTAAAGTCTTTTTGTGTTAGGTAACTTTTGTGTCTTTTTAATTTTTTATCAGCATTTTGCAACAATTCAGTGAAGCTAGTTTTGGAATTTTTAAGCTTTTGCTTTAAGTGCATTTCTTAAATGATCTAGTCTAATTGGAATGTTTCCCATTATGGCCACTGTAATTCTAGGTTGTAATTCCCCTGAGGGCTGGCAGCAGTTTCGTAGGACCCTAGCCACAAATGGGATTTAATTCACATTTCTGTCCAGCTAAATCTAACCTCAAATGGGGGTGCAACTCACACTTCTGTCCAGTCTTATTTTGGGGTTCCCAACCTGACAGTTACCAATCCAAGTTCATTAGGACACAGAACAAGCTTAGTAAGATTTTACCATTTTTATAGATATTTATATCTTCCAGGGCTATAGTTCTTAGATATAAAGTCAGCAGGTGTGCTGGAAGGTGGGACACGTAACTCTTTGGATTTTAAAGGATCTCATGTAAGCAAATTTTATTGACCTCATGCCTTCTGCTGGACCCAGTCCAGCTCAGATCAGAACCAGTCAGATCCTGGACCCAGTTCGGTTTTTAAATTAGACCCAGTTCAAGTCCTGTTGGTAACCACCACCAGTTCCCAAAGTGGAAAGGGCTGGGGCTTTCCACTCTAAAACCTGGGAATGGTGGTCTGAAAAGCTAGGGACTTGGCTCTGGGCAGAAGCTTTCACCAGTTCAGACTGATCTGCCTTGTACTGGACCAGGAGCTCCACACAAAAAGAGAGGAGGAACTTACTCATGGTCTTCTTCAGAAGTCATGAGAGACACCATGAACTGAAAGATCAAGGCTACCACACCATGTTTATCATTGTCCACAGGGCATTCCCTTCTGATCCTATATCTGCCACCAAATCTGTTAAGCAATAAAAATTCAACTGAGTAATCTAAAAGACCAAATTGGCTGTATTGAATGATTCATGAATTGGGCAGCATCCCATGTAGCAAATAGAAAGGGGTCCTGTAGAGCTGCAGCAAAGGAAAGGTTTTGAAAGGTAGAGGGAGGGAAAAGGGAAATTATTAGCAAAGAATCCATTTTTTTCAGGCAAGGTTGCCCTCCCAAGGGGAACACAGGGGATCCATCAGTGAATTTCTTAGTGCCGACCAGGAAAAATTCCATGTTGATTAGTTGAAGGTTACATTCCACCAGGGGTGGGGGTACAGGTCGCTGAAACTGAACTTAGGTATTAAGTCTTGGTTTTACTGATGTGGGCCCTTAACATAAATGACTCCATTTTGGACATGTGGGTTGTTTTTTTTTTTAATTTTTTTTGGTAATGTTTTATTTATTATTGAGAGACAGAGAGAGACAGAGCATGAACAGGGGAGGGGCAGAGAGAGAGGGAGACACAGAATCCGAAGCAAGCTCCAGGCTCCGAGCTGTCAGCACAGAGCCCAACGTGGGGCTTGAACCCACAAACTGCGAGATCATGACCCGAGCCGAAGTCGGACTCTTAACCGACTGAGCCACCCAGGCGCCCCATGTGGTTTTTATTTTAATAGCATGTGTATTAGGTTAGGGAGGAGTTGATACTCTAAATGTGGTCCCTGGACCGGCAGCATTGGCATGGCCCAGAGTTTGTTAGCAAGGCAGTCTCGACTACTAGTTCTTGAGGTGTGGTGTCAGCTTCCAACATTGGCCTCACCTGGAAACTTCTTAGAAATGTAGATTGTTGGATTCCACCCCAGACCTCGTGATTCACACACAGGGGCGTCCAGCTGTCTGTGTTTTAATAAGACCGCCAGGGGATTCATGTTTGGGCACTGCCATACTCTATTTGAATGAATAGACAGGATGGTACAAAAAGCATGGAAATGTCTGCGTTCTAGAGCTGATTTCATGTTCTTGTCTGGAAAATGGGTTTTATCACCTTCCCAGCTGGGTTGTGAGCATCAATCTGTTCAGAGGTAGTATTTTGATTCTTTCAGTCATTACCCCTTTACAGGTGTGGGTGTGATTGCCCCTGTCTGATACGATGTTCTATTTTGTTTTCTGTTGCTTCCTCAAGACACCTCCACGTTTCATTTTCTCTCTCAAGAGTGGCTGCACACAGACACAGTAGTGGAGACCCTCGGAGGCAGGATGACTCAGCTGCTCAGAGCTTTGTAATGGACAGAAGCAAAATCGCCCCACTGAGCCCCTGGTTGTTGCAACACCTGATGTTGCCACTTACCCTCAGGTGCTGGAACTTTCTCTGTGCTAAGGATCAGAGATGTGGGCCCCTCCCCTCCTCAGCAAAAGCTTGGGAGAAATGAATTCAGACTCTACTGTTGGTATGCACTGCCATTTACCAGAGGAACAGAAGAACAAGCAGAAGCAACATGTCCTTTACTAAATGCCCAGCATTTTGGTGAAAACTACTGTTTTGGTGCCACTCCATAGGCACAACCCAACCTTTCTGCTTACTCAATGACTTTTTAAATTTTATGTTTAATTTCAGAAACAGTATTCCAGGCATTGTTCTAAGCACTTTAAACCCGTTTACTTATTTAATCCTCATGTTATCATTATGCCCATTTTACAGAGGAGAAAACTGAGACATGGAGAGCTTATGAAACTTGCCCAGGGTCACACAGTTAGTGGATTTTGTAGTGGTTCCATGGTTATTGTGCTTTAACTTGGGAGGAATTTCATAGAGATGGGACCTATCACCCTTGGGGCTTTAAAATTCTGAGTCTGTGCCTTGGCCACCTTTGAAATGAAAAACGGGTTCCCCTCCTTCCCCTACTTTCCATGTCATTGTCCCTGTGTTTGACGCTTATTCATGGAGATGTGAGGCTCACCCAACTTTCCCTGCTCCACACCCATAGCTGTCCCTTTCAAATAGCCACCACTCAGATTTTCTGCCTCTGAAAGTGGGCCTTGTTCTTCTCAAAGACCACCCCGAATACATACTTCATCAGAATTGGGTTTACTAACTTGCTGAAGCCAGAGAGGACACACCAGAAGGAGCATGGGGCAGGTGGGGTGGGGGTGGGGGGGTGGAGGATGTCTCAGTAAGAGGCACTTGGGAGGGGCTTATTATAGGATTTGGGCTTGTGCTGGCTAATTCTAAAGAAGGAAGGGTTGCAGATTTAGGGAAGAAAAATACAGGACATGCAGCTGAATTTGAATTTCAGATATAGCATAAATATATAATGCATTCGATGCAATATTGGGGACATACTTATGCTAAAAATTATTCATTGTTTATCTAAAATTGAAATTTAACTGGACACTCTGTGTTTTATCTGGCCACCCTGAGGAGAATTTGAGTGTTTTCAGGAAGCTAGGGCAATTCAAGGACCGAGTAGCTAAATAATTTTTATCTAGAAGGCAGGAGGAAGAAAGAGAGCCCAGGGTAGCTGTGGTAAAGCAGCTGACACTCAGTGTCGGAAGAGGGGGCCGTTTAGTCATTTTTGTGGTTTGGGCACCCTGCGTTCTGCCTTGTTCCAGACCTGGTGGCCAGTGGCCTTGTTGAATCCATTTGTTGACGTTCTGTGTACCTTATTGATGCTCACTTGGGAACCAGCCAGGAGCATTGCTTACTTTCACATTCCACTTCCAGATTCTGGGCTTGTTTCAGAGTCTCTCGAGATGCTAATGTCTCAAAGATGCAGGTCACTTGGGGTTCTGGTCCAGGACAGCCAGTTCGGTCTAGGCCACTGGTTCTCTGGAAATATTTTTGGTTGTTACACCATGTGGCTGGAGGTGTGACTGGCTGGCTTCCTACAATGCACAGGCTGCTGCCACAACAAAGAATGATCTGATCCCAAATTGCCATCGTGTGGAGGCGGAGAAATCCTGGTGTGCAATGTAAATTAGGAAATAACCCATTTCTGAGGTCTCCCTAACTATCTCTGGGGCATGCCTTCCAGAACTAAAGGAAATAAAAGCAAGAAAAGTGTGTGTGTGTGTGTGTGTGTGTGTGTGTGTGTGTGTGTGTGAGATTAGCACCTGCTGTCCTGAACTGGTATCATGTGGGACTAGTTCAGTGCCTGGTGTTTAATAGTATGTGTTCAGTAAACATGCTGACTGCATGAAAAAAAAAAACACATGTAATGCATATGTGTGTGTATTATACATGTGTTGTTCATTTATTCAACCTGTATTGTTCCAGCACCTACAGTGGCAGGGCCAGTCCTGGGCACTATGTGTGTGGTGATGGGGGAAACAAGATAATACTTAGAGAAATCTGAGCTTCAAGGATGTGGAGGAGGGGCAGGGCTGCCTGTGTGGATGATCGGGGAGGACTGGAGTGCTGGCTGAGTGAGGAGTTGGCATTCCATTCTTAGTGCTGTTGGACCCCATGACGGGTTTTGAAGAAGGGAGCACCATGATCCAACATACATGCAACCCTCAGAAAGCTCACTTAGTCTTAACTCCCTGTCTACATTCCATCAACTAAGAAAACTGAAGTGCAGCTTGGATCCTGCCTGGGTTCCCTCAAAGGACCCAGAGCCTCCTCCCACCCAGTCCACTTGCGCCCAGCTTGTTAGCCCTTCCCTGCACTTGTCCATATGTCCAGGAGCTCTCTCCCCACATCACTCTCTTAAAACTCCTCAGTGAGTCTCGTGGTCCCCTTCAGGTTTCTGTGCCTCACTCCCACCTTTTCATCTTTATCCTGCGCAGTGTTTGGTCTGTCAGGAGTCCTGAGCTTTATGTTTTCCTTCTCCGTCCCTTAGTTCAAAACCACACAGCAAACACTGGGATAGAGCTGACTCCCCACTTAGAAGCTGAGAGAGGAAGGAAGATTGCAAACTCTTATTATCTATTTGTTGTTAGGCCTGCCCCATGTTTTTGGAAATAACCCCTGTACCTGAAATCTGTGGTGGGGGCTGGAGAAGACCAGCAGAGAGAAGGAGACAATCACTTAGGACAAAGTCCACAAACCATGACCTGTCGGGCACCTGTTTTTGTAATTGGGACACAGCCATGCCTATCCATCTATGTATTGTCTATGGCTGTTTCCGTCCACAACAGGGAAGCTGAGTTGCTATAGAGAGAGTTGCCTGCAAATCATAAAATATTTACTTTCTGGCTCTCTATAGAAAAAGTTTGGTGATTGCTGACTTGGAAAATAATTGCATTTTGTCACTGCATCTTCAAAGGCAATCTTAAGGGTGGGTAGCCATGTCTCTACTTGCTTTACAAATGAACAAACATACGCCACTGCCAGTAAGAGCTGGGTCTCTGAGGGCAGAGCCCATTCTCTTTCCTGAATCACATTATCTGCCTCATATAGGTCATCAGAAACAGCTAGAATGAATACAGCAAAGGTCTCAACCTCAGAGGCCTACAGGGGCCAGGTGGATCATGTAGACTAGGAAAGCCAACCCAGGCAGAAGTTGATAAACGGCAACAATATTTGACCATAGTACTGGGAAGCAATAGGGAATGGTGGAGACTGTCATGAACTGAGGAGCAGATGCCCCATTTAATTTTTTTAAAATTTATTTTGAGAGAGAGAGAAAGAGAGAGAATTCCAGGAAGACTCTGTGCTGTCCACACAGAGCCTATGCGGGGCTCAAACTCACTAACCGTGAGATCATGACCTGAGCTGAAATCAAGAAAGAGTGGACGCTCAACCAACTGAATCACCTAGGCTCCCCTTATATGGGAGAAGGCAACATCACCAGGATGACACAGTTTTTCTAATTTCCAAGAAGCTAAAAACCTTTGAACTTCAAAACTTGGGTTTTTTTGTAAATCTCCTGATTTTTGCTTGAAATACACTTTATGTTTAAGTGTTGGAACTATTTTAACCATAAAGATAGGACAGGCCGAGGTAAAGCAAGCTGGACAAAACATAACTGAGTGTGTCCAGAGGCCACCAGGGACTGCTGATATCTGACATTGGATATGACCATCAGAGCTTCTTTGCAGCTCTCAATGAGGCAGCAAGGAGTTTTCCTGTGCCCTCACCAGGAAAAGCTCATACCAGTCAAGCCTTCAACTGGACACTAAGCAGCCTCAGACTCCACTTATCTGCAGAGAGAAGTGCCCAGGAGTCAGAGAGGATACAGAGATACAGGAATGCTGAATTCTCAGAGGAGGGAGGTGGGTTTTAGGAGAACCCCAGGATCTGAGAGGAAGCTGCTAAGTTCATCCTGGGTACAGCCAGCAGAGGCTTTCCAGGGATGCACATGTCAACCTTTTCAGATGTAATAAAGCCCAATTTTACCTTTAGTACATCAAAGATATGTGCCCCCTAAATGCAAATCAAAACTACAATGAGATGTCACCTCATGCATTTTAGAGAGGCTAAAATCAAAAACACAAGAAACAAAGGGTGTTGGTGAGAATGTGGAGAAAAAGTAACCCTCTTGCACTCTTGATGGGAATGCAAACTGGTGCAGCCACTGTGGAAAACAGTATGGAAGTTCATTAAAAATTTAAAAATAGAACTACCTTATGATCCAGCAATTGCACTCCTGGGTATTTATAGCAGCATTACTTATAATAGTCAAGATATGGGAGCAGCCCAAGTGTCCATTGATTGATGAATGGATAAAGAAGGTGTGTTATTGTATATACAATGGAATATTATTCAGCCACAAAAAGAATAAAATCTTGCCATTTGCAGAAACATGGGTGGATCTACAGTATAGTATGCTAAGAGATGTAAGTCAGAGAAAGACAACCATATGGTTTCACTCATATATGGAATTTAAGAAACAAAACAAATGAATAAATGGGGAAAAAGAGAGAGAGACAAACCAAGAAACAGACTCTTGAGGCACATGGCTGACTCAGCAGAGCATGCCACTCTTGATCTCAGGGTCATCAGTTCAAGCCCCACGTTGGGTGTAGAGCTTACATTAATGGAAAGAGGGGGGCACCTGGGTGGCTCAGTCAGTTGAGCGTCCGACTTCGGCTCAGGTCATGATCTCACAGTTTGTGGGTTCAAGCCCTTCATTGGGCTTCATGCTGACCACTTGCTCAGATCCTGGAGTCTGCTTCAGATTCTGTCTCCTTCTCTCTCTGCCCCTCCCCCGCTCACACTTTGTCTCACTCTGTTTCTCAAAAATAAATAAATGTAAAAAAAATTTTTTTGAAGGAAGGAAGGAGGAGAGGAAGGAAGGACAGAAGGAAGGACAAAAAGAAATGGAGTCTTAACTATAGAGAAAAAAACAGAGGGAAGGTGAGGGGGGGGATGGGTGAAATAGGAATGCACTTACTATGATGAGCACCCAGTGATTAAAATAAAAACTTAAAAAAAAAAGTGAGGGAAATACTGTGGAAAGGTCATGGGTTTGTAAGTCTGAGAATCCCAGCTGCCAATCCCTTCCTGCAAACATTACCAGCTACTTGACATGGAAAAAATGCTCAGAGCTTCAGTTTCTTCATCTGCAAAATGGGGTCACTAAAAGTCCCTGCCTGTTGCACCAGGACAATGTGAGGATTAAATGATATGAGGGAACCTACTTGCTGCAAAGAAGGCCACTGGTTATGTGATAGCTATCATTGGCTAAAGCTAACAAAGTGTATTTTTTTTTCTTCTCAAATTTTTATTTAAATTCTAGTTAGTTAACATACAGTGCAGTATTTTTTTCAGGAGTAGAATTCAGTGATTCATCGCTTGCATACCACACCCAATGCTCATCATAACAAGTGCCCTCCTTAATACCCATCACCCATCTAGCCCATTCCTCACTCACTTCCCCCCATCAACCCTCACTTTGCTCTCTAAGAGTCTCTTATGGTGGGGCGCCTGGGTGGCTCAGTCGGTTAAGTGTTAGACTCTTGACTTCAGCTCAGGTTGTGATCTCATGGTTGGTGAGATTGAGCCCCAAGTCAGGCTCCATGCTGTGAGCTCTCTCTCCCTCTCTCTCTCTGCCCCTCCCTCCCTCACACGCTGTCTCTCAAAGTAAATGAATAAACTTAAAAAAAAAGAGCATCTTATAGTTTGTTTCCTTTTCTCTTTTTTTCCTCCCCTTTCATGTGTTCATCTATTTTGTTTCTTAAATTTGACATATGAGTGAAATCATATGGTATTTGTCTTTCTCTGACTAACTTATTTCATTTAGTATAATACATTCTAGCTCAATTTATGTTGTTGTAAATGGCAAGATTTTATTCTTTTTAATGGCTGAGTAATACTCCATTGTATATTTATACCACATTTTCCATTTGGAGAGATTTGTAGTCATTTGTGAGTACCTACTACTGTTGACCCTTGAATAACACAGTTTTGAACTGTATGGGTCCACTTACATGTGGATGTTTTTCGAAAAATATAGTATAGTGCTGTAAATGTATTTGCTCTTCCTTATGATTTTCATAATAACATTTCTTTTCTCTAGCTTACTGTATTGTAAGAATATAGTATATAATACAAAATATGTGTTAATTGACTGTTTATGTTAAGGCTTCTGATCAACAATAGGCAATTAGTTTAAGTTTTGGGGGAGTCCAAAGTTATACTTGGATTTTCAATTGTTCAGGGGGGTCAGTGCACCCACCCTTGTGTTGTTCAAGGGTCAAGTGTATTTGAAGGAGCTGGACTTAGGGCCTGGGAGACAGAAAAAAATACACACAGGGAACATCATGCCTGCTGTCACGTTTTTGCTAGGAATCTGCCAAAGGACATAAAACAAATACACCTGTCACCAGAGCAGCCCATTCAGTAATCTCCTCTGGGCCCCCTTCACTGTCTCCTCTAACCCTTCCACTCACCCCCACAGTCCTTTCCTGCCTGACCCCCAAGACCATATTAAATGCACTTAGAGTTTCCTAAATACTGAAAAGTTTTGATCCACCACCATTTATACATAATTAAAAATAATTTTTTATTTTTCCCAAGTGACACATAAGTTAACTCTGACAAAATTTAAATTGTTTCCTTTCCGGGGCACCTGCGTGGCTCAGTTCGCTGAACGTCTGACTTTGGCTCAGGTCATGATCTCCCGGTTCATGAGTTCAAACCCCACATGGGGCTCGCCGCTGTCAGCCTGTCAGCAAAGAGCCCTCTTCGGATCCTCTGTCTCCCCCTCTTTCTCTGCCCCTCCCCTGCTCATGCTCTCTTTCTCAAAAAATAAAGAAAATATTTAAAAAAATAAATAAAAATAGATTGTTTTCTTTCTGGAAACAGAAAGATGGGTGGGCCCATCAAAGATGAGCATTTTTGTGTATGTGTGTGCTGCCAGGTGTGGGTACCGAAGCACATGTGCGGCAGCCCCATGCACTCCTGGTGTGGGCTGATTGTGGTTGGAGCTCTAATGCCCATGGCACCTTCTTTATGCTATTTCCCCACCATCCTCCCACCAAGTTACCCCTACCCCTTTTACAAATGAGGAAATACAGTCTGGGCCCCTTGCAGGAGGGAGGATCCCAAGCTGGCCTTCCAACCAGGCTTATGTGGTTCCAGGCCTCATCAGTAAGCTCAGCAGGCCTACTACAGCCCACGGTGGGCCACTGAGTGCTGGCTGTGCTGGGGGCTCTACTGGGTGCGGCCAGCAGGTGCAGTGGCCATGGCTCAGCCAGGTGTCACAGCCCAGCAGCCTTTGGGGGGAAGAGGTGCCAACTGCCTCAGCCAGCGCTTCCTTTGGCTTGTGTTCCAAGGGCACATCAACACAGAGTTTGAGGACAAGGAACATCGCTTACTGAGCTTTCCAAAGAGATTTCCCAACAGTAAAAATGTGATAGTGAGCTTTGGAGATGTGCTGACAGAAATTAGGGAAGTGGTTCCTGGCAGCTGGGTTTTCATTCTTGTGTGCATCGTTTTAACTTTTTCCCCCTTGGGGCTGGGGGTAGAGGAGGGAGGTTATTGATATACTTTACAGAAGAGTTGCAAGAATAGTAGCACGAGAGATTCTTCATATTACATACTCTCATGTATGTATGTATAATAGGCTTTCATGTATATATATGTACTATATAATTTTAAATTTCCATAGAAGTTGCAAGAATAATTGTCTATACCCATTGCCCCGTTTCCAGATTCCTTAGCTGTTTACGCTTTGCCCCATTTGCCTGATGGCTCTCTTTCTTTCTGCGCACACACATACACAAGCAATTGTATAAATCTGTAACTATTCCATAAATATATAAATTTTGCCTCTTTATATGCAATCACATATATTTTCTTATATATTTGAGAATGCAGTGGAGAAATCACACCCATTTAGACCCTTCTGTGTGTATTTCCTAGAAGCAAGGATATCCTCTTACATAGTCACAGTAAATCACAAAAGTCAAGAAATTGAACATGGCTATGACACTGCTGTAGCCCACAGTCCATCTTCAATGTTTGGTAATCACCCCAAGTTATGACCTTTTGTAATTTCTTCTCCCCTCATTCTAGATCCAACCCAGGCTCACTTCTGCATTTCAGAGGTCATGATTTTTGAATCTTCAAATGGCACCATTTTATTCATTTTATTATATTTTTAACTTTTTATTGAAGTGTAACATCCATACAGAAGGTGCTCTCATCAGTATCCAGCTTGATGAATTCTCACAAAGTCAACCTACTTGATACTCATTCTAATTGGTGGTTTATCTATGATGTCAAAAACATCAGTCCCTTGGTTATCAGAATAGATAATTCTCAGCATGTGAACCCAGTGCATGGATGTGCAGCCAGCCACAGCCATGGGGCAGGTGATGTGGGCTGGCAGTGGCATTGATCAAAGGACCCACAGGGCTCTCTCTTTGGCTCTTCCTTCCTTACCCTTTGGATGCCTGTGGCCCCCGGCACTCTTTACAGAGCATCCACTCATTGTGTCTTGATGATTAAATTAAACTGAACATTAAAAGCAGATTCTGAAATTCCAGACTCAACTCCAGAAGTCTTCCCCACACACTCATTAACTGGACTCAAACAGAAGTCTAGCCATAGACAACAGTGCTACCTATTTAGTGATCCGAATGGCTTTACTGAGAGTCAGGTGATTTATGTTGAGCAAATACAAGTTGTCGGTATTACTTCTGTCTGTGAGCACTCACCAGACATGTGTTCCTTGTTACTTATCCCTGTCTTACCTTTCCAATCACATTGTAAGCCCATTGAATCTTCAGGGACATAGGCCAGGGACAATGTCCTATACCTCTTTTGGTTTCCATTTAGCTCAGCACCCTAATAGGAACAGGTCTCCAATAAATGAGTTGACAGTGACTCTCATTCCAAGTTTACTTACCTACCTACCCATACTGTGCATTGACATCACTGGTGTCCCAGCATGTAATTTCCCACCACGAGAAAGATTTTTCTTTGCGAATTTGCACTAAACAGTTGTTGTTTTCTTGTCTGCTGGGCAGCTGAATTTTTAATTTTTAATTAGTGAACTGAATTATTAATAAAACAATTGCAAGAGTTTACTTCAACAATATATATTAGGCATCCACTATGTGGCCAGTTGGGTAAGATACTGAATATACTGACATCAAAAGCATTGATCCTGTCCTCTGGGCTCTTACAGGCCACTAGAACCTTGTTCCACGTGTGGGCTGTCAATCAGCTGAGGAATTTGTTAGAAATGCAGAATCTCAGGCCCTACCCCAGACCTAGGAGTCAGAACCTGCGTTTTAACAAGCTCCCCAGGTGGTGCGTGGGCACATTCCAGTTTGAGAAACATTAGTCTGGTGGATATTATTCTGTTAGTTTTATTCTTAATGATAATAAGAGTTGAAAGCATCTTTTTTTAAAAAAAATATTTTTTTAATGTTTATTATTTTTGAGAGAGAGAGCCAGAGCATGAGCAGGGGAGGGGCAGAGAGCAAGAGGGAGACACAGAATCTGAAACAGGCTCCAGGCTCTCTGAGCTGTCAGCACAGAGCCTGATGCGGGGCTTAAACTCAGGGATGGAGAGATCGTGACCTGAGCCAAAGTCAGACACTTAACTGACAGAGCCACCCAGGCACCCCAGAGTTGTAAGCGTCTTTATCACAGTGTGTGTGTGTGTGTGTGTGTGTGCGTTGTGTGTGTGTGTGTGTGTGTGTGTGTGTGTGTGGAGGAAATGAGGCCAGGCTAGCACTGGAACACTGTGCCCAATTCTGGTCACATGACCTAAACCAAAGCAGAGTTTCAAGAATACTCTAAGATTCCCCCATATACCCATTACCTGGGAACACTAGGGAGGAGCAAAGGCTGTAAGGGGTATTGAAGGCACCTAAATGCTTGAGCTGGAGTAGATAGCCTGTGAGGTCTTGCTCTGAATTTATAGCAAAAAAGAAAAACATTAGTTCGGTTCCCCAGTAGCAGATTCAGAGACAGGATGTGAATGCCAGAAGTCTGTTTGATAGGTGATCACAGGGGGCTCAGGTACAAGAGTAGGGGAGTGAGACAAAGTAGGGAAGGCAGACTCTTGGTCCTGGGAGACTGAGTAGTGAGTGTCCATGTTGTCCCTCCAATGGGGAGGAAGCTGGGGTATTTATGCACCAGATCTCATCCTACTCTGAGCTCTTCTGAGCATCCACAAACCTTGGGGGGAGACTTCTAGGTGCTTGCAGTAGAAAGCCATTACAGCCTACGGGGGCGGTGGCCTCCATGGGTTAGGGGCAAGGCACTACCGACACCTGCTACACATATTACGCATATCCTATATGAAATCATGAGGTCAGGGTGCCTCTGAAGACTCATGCATCAGAGATTCAGTTCCTGATCAGGAGCAAACCCTTTGCATTTTAACAAGTTTCAAAGCCTCAGTGATTCATCCCCTCAGAGTTACTAATCGTCTTCACAAGACTGAAATGACCGACGTTCACATTTTCTTAAAATCCAAATTCCCTTTTCATAATCCCTCTGCCTTCTTCCTTCCCTAAACTAAATATATGTGCTCAGAAGACATTATCATACTCAACTTACAGAAAATAAGATTTTAATGGTCTGTTTCAAAATTCTTGCTTTCATGTTGCAAGTTGTAGATTCATGCTTCCTCTTCAGTTTGTTTCCTTTGAATCTATACTCTGTTCATATCTGGTGGGTTTTTCTTGGTTTTGTTTTTGTTTTAATTAAGACAGAGATTCTACATGCAGCAGTTGTTGTCCCCAGAGGCCATGTCAGTGTCCCCTTAGGTCAGCATTTCTTTGAGTTTCTCCAGAATGCCGCTTGGCTGAAATGGTCATCAGCGAAGAGTTGTAGGGCAGTAGTGGAATCCTGTGCACCCTGTTATCATCCTGGGGACCGACCCCGCACACCAGCATCTTAAAGATTCTGAGGAGCACACAATGACTTTGTTTGACTGAATGTTTATTCCAGTGTCATCAACTGTTTCCAGTGTTACTGGAACAGTAACCCTGTTTGGAAATCCCACCTGCTCACATCTTACATTGCTATTGTTGGGCAAAAAACATTTGGGGAAATGCTAATTTGAACACATCTCCCAGCTTGTGCATTTGAACTCAGTAGGCACCTGGAGTGGGTTCAGTAGAAGCAGTGGTGCATAGAAAAATTACAGCTCAGAGCTTACTTCATTTTTTATAACTAGAAGAAAAGAGAGAACACTTCCCTATATATAACTGATGGTTTGGAATGAGGAATGCCTTCTGTTCCATATTGAGGTCAATGCCTGGCTTGTAGCTGAGTAGATCTGTCAAAAAAAAAAGGTGCACTGTATAGGTGAGGTGCCACTTGTACTTGGCAAGGTCCTGACTTCAGGGAGTGAGGAACCTCATTCCACAGCTCCACCATGGCAAATGGCAGGCCATCTTATTTCCTTTGTTTTATCAAGACTTGCACCAGCCAGGTGATATACCATGGGCACTTAGGTTTAGCAAATATCAGCACCTATTGGCAGAGTAGTATACCACAGAGTCCATGTGCTCTCAAGAAAACATGGGGCACCTGTGTGGCTCAGTTGGTTAAGTGTCCCACTTTGGCTCAGTTCATGATCTCATGGTTCTTGGATTCGAGCCCCACATCAGGCTCTGTGCTGACAGCTCAGAGCCTGGAGCCTGCTTCAGATTCTTTATCTGCCTCTCTCTGCCTCTTCCTGCTCTCATTCTGTCTCTCTCTCAAAAAAAAATAACAATAAACATTAAAAACAGTTAAAGAAAAGACTTGTCTAATTGCTGTTCTGTTAACTCCAGGCTCTATGTGAATTCCACCCTTCAAATTACTCTTTCCCTTCTGTTTTTCCCAAAATTAAGATAGCTATATTTCCTATGGAAAAAAATATGCTTATTGCAGAAAAATTTCAAAATGCAAAGAAGGAAGAGAATATTACCTATATTTTACCACCACTAAATGCTCCATCTGGAAATGGGCCCTGTGAGTATCTACATGCAAAGGCATCCAGAATTTTGCTGTTTTTCCTTTATAGTACATAAATCCACAGATAAATATATTGCACAAATGGGCTCAGAGAATACATGCCATTTTGCATCTTTTCTTTCACTAATTTATCACTATATTGATATATTGATGTATGTTGCACATATCAATTGATGTATAACAGGATTACCGTTTTAAAATTTATTATTGAGATATAGTTGACATACAATGTTATGTTATTTCAGGTGTACAGCATAGTGATTTGACAATTCTATACAGTACTCAATGCCTACCACAATAAGTGTAGTTACCATCTCTTCATATATCACATTATTAAATATTATTGACTGTATTTCCTATGCTGTGCTTTTATCTTCAGCACCTCTTTATTTTACAACTGGAAGTTTGTACCTCTTAACCCTCTTCCCCTGTGCCACCCATCTCCCCGCCCACCTCCCCTCTGACAACCATCAGTTTGTTTTCTGTGTTTTAAGAGTAACAGAATCACTATTTCCGTGGCCGTGTAGTAGTCCAGTATATTGCTGTACCATATTTTAACCAGTCCACTGTTGTTAGACATTTAGTTCTTGTTCACTATCATAAACGATGCAGCCAAGAACATTCTTTGATATATATCTAATTATTTCTTTGGGGCAGTTCCTAGAATTAAAAGTGCTGAATTCAATAGTTTTCATATATAAATTGATGGTATACATTCAGCTTGGCTTCCAGAAAGGGTGAGTCATTCTTTCTCCTCCAGTGCTTGTAGAAAGCCCAGTAAAGCTAAGTAGGAAGCTGGAAGTGGTAAAAGGGAAGTGAATGTGACAACAACATTCATGCCACTGCATTCTGAAAGGCACAGAAGGACAGCTAGGGATCAACAAGAGTTGGAGCCAGAAGAGGCATTAGAAATCCATTGATCTATTTAATGCTTGAGAAAACTGAAGTCCAAAGAGGTTACGGACCCCCTGCCCAGCATACCCACATACATATACATGCACGAGTCCTGGGGCCCACAGTCGGCAAGTGTCTTAGGATGGATGGCCCTAAACCTCAGAGATAATTTTCAAAAATGAAAACCACTGTACAGTTCTCATATAAGTACTTAGTGAGTGTGTGTCAAAGATTGATTTCACTCATTAAAGAGAAAAGCAACAGGATGTTAAAACCAACTCTGGATGTCAGAGACTGGCTAATAGTCACTGGACAAAAGAATCCCATGTTGAACCAGCGGTAACACCCACTGTTAGCCAGCTTTGTGTGTCTAACTTTGAAAGGTTAGATATAAGCTTGATACTGCTAATATTCAATAATGTTTTGACCTTCAAACAATTGCAATTTCATATGGTTAAACCTAATACAAAAGTGGATGAAGATGTCCAGGGCAAAAAAATTAAAACCTTTTTTTTTTTCTAATCTTTTCTGCCAAACAAGTATCATTTGCCATTTACCAGTTTTCTACATGTTCTGCATCTGACTTTATACACTCTGGGCTTTAATCAAAGGACAAGAGTCAAACAAAATGACATTCCAGACGACCCTTAGGTAGGCTTGGTATACAGTGTTCAACTATGATTTGAAAGGCAACTTTTTTTTGCATCAAGCTTTGCATAGT
This sequence comes from Panthera leo, assembly GCF_018350215.1. Taxonomy (NCBI): domain Eukaryota; kingdom Metazoa; phylum Chordata; class Mammalia; order Carnivora; family Felidae; genus Panthera; species Panthera leo. The sequence continues at coordinate 44,690,958 of NC_056681.1, forward strand.
TTTGTTAACTGTAGGAATAAACCACTTGTGGTTGAACTGATCGATGGATGGATAAGGTTGATCTCAGTGGTGAATCTACCAAAGCTCCATTGGCCTTAGCATTCCTCTGAATGCTCGAAGGCCAGAAGGGCACCATACTCAGGTCTTAGTGCATATTTCCTATGGCAGTGGGCTTCAGGTTTCATGTTTCCCAGGGACCTGGGGCCAAAGTACCTGCTCAGGGTGCAGGAATCTGTTCTTGCCAGGCTTCCAGTCATGGTCAAGGTAGAATGCTTTCCATGAGAGCCATCACACCTAGTGAGGGTGCCAGGTGAAGCCCAACACCAAGCCTGCTGGTCATCTTGCCACTCCCTGTTTTACAAACTCCAGGATGCTAGTCCTCACGCAGCAGATTTGCCACTGACCAGACAGCAAAACAAGCCACCAACAACCTCAGGTTTCTTGGTCCATGCAACCTTTGGCCTCTCCAACTTGAGCTCCATGAAGACGTAGATCAGTGCATTTCAATTCCAAGATTTACTGATTTCAAATATTTATCATGTCTGAAATCATTTGTATCCTATAGTCAGTGGTGTGTTATAATTTTAATTGGTAGCTCTTTTTTTTGGTGGCATATAAAGTAAGAGTGTGCCTTATAATTATAGTATCAAAAATTTGATGGAGCTCACTGTGTTTGTGTTTTTCTTCCCTATTACAGACCCAGAGCCTGGTGCTTAATACATACTTTATAAACATTTCTTAAAAATATAAAGAAACAAATGTAATATCAGATTTAAAGCAAAAATGCTGAAACTAACCAGGGCTGCAGAAGATATCAGTGCCAACTCTTGGAAAGAGAAACTCTGTTCTTTGTGGCCCTTCTACCATTTATCTTGTTACTTAACCTTAAAACTCAAAGCCACAAGTAGTAATGTGGTGATAATGTGTGACTTCTGAGGTCATTGAAGAATTGAGCACAATACTGGCCTCAGACAACTGACCAAGTAAATTGGGACCTCAGCAGAATGACTGTTTTAAGATGCAGCCCCACAAGTTGTTTCCACATTTCACATATTGAACTACAGACACTGTGTATATCTGAAAAACTTTCTGTACCCCAAGGATACACTAAATTTGAAGTTATATCAGTGTTTGTAGAATCATTTCAAATATAGTGAAAAACAAAACCCAAAAAACTCTGGGCTTGTTTTCTAGAAGTTGCACAGAACTGGCAGCCCCTAGCCATCCTGGTCCCCCCAGGCCCTCACAGCCTGCACATACTTGCTGTTGATTTTCTGGCAAGGTAGAGCCTACTTGGACCTCTGTTACTTTTTAGTAGAAGTAGTTTACAACTTAGTCATTGAAGGGATCATGTCTTAAAGCCAATGGCTTCTGCTCCATGACAACCTAACCATGCGTTCTGGATGTGCAACCACATGAATGGTTGTTGGTGGTAAATAGTTGACAAATCTCGAGCAGTGTCTTTTAGTGGCTACCACTGTGTCAGTCACTTCCCCACCATGTCCAGCTGAGCATGGACTGGTTGGAGCTCCACCTCCTCCATGTCCTGATTTAGCCCTGATCTAGGAGGAAAATGAACAGGGAAGTTACCAAGAGGAAGGCAGAGGAGGAAGAGCACTTGTTCATTCAACAATTCATGTGTGCCAGGGACAGCCTGAGCTCTGAAGATATGGTAGTGAGTAAAAAAACATAGTTCCTACCCTGTGGAATCTATACCCAGGTCTGGGCATTTGAGAGAGCCTCTGGCTCCAGGAATAACCCACAGGCAGGACCATCAACCTCAAATGGTGAAAGAGGGGAGCCAAGAGTGAAGGTTGGGGGCTGTCTTATGTTCTCCAGAAACAGGTCCAGAGCTAAAGACTTTTATGGAAGTGGCTTTTCAGGAAGTGCTCTCAAGAGAAACTCATAGTGGGACAGGGAAGGAGGTCAGACAAGAGTCCAGTTTCAAGCAAAGTCCCTTGAAGAAACTTTGGCTCCATCTCAAAGGGAACTCAGGGACAGTGTAGATCTTGCTTCTGAGTTGTCTTTACCAGAGAAAAGGGAGCTGGGGCATTTATACCTCAGTACCCATCTGGCATTGGCCAGGAATAGACCCTGAGAGCGCTTCTGGGTCTTGGTGCACCAGACAAAGCTCGTTCTAGCTACTTGAAAGCTGTGCTTTGACAAGGACATTGGGGATGGCTGTGTATGGCCAGGTTCTCTTCTCCTGGCCACTTTGGGAAGCATTAGAGGCCCTGTCTGGTGGAAAGACTGGTCTCAGGGGAGGCCACTGTGCTGCCTGATGTTTGCAGGGGTTTTCAGATCTGAGGAAGGTCCAAGAGGCTAAGAGGTATGAAATCCTGGTCCATCAGCATCTTGAGGTGTACCCAAGGGGTGCCCAAGGGGGCCAAGAAGCCCCATGGAATTCAAGTCCCTATAGGGACATAGCATGTGGAAGTCTCTCTCAGGTGCATTGTTACAAAGACCCATGTCCCTCAACAGATATAATTAGCCAACGTATCCTGCTATCTTAATCCCACCCCACACTTCTAGCACCCTCTGAACCAGACCTCTGACTTTTTTGTTATGGATAGGTGATGTAAATTGGTGGGCACGCTCCCCACCAGCAAATACTAAAAGTGTACATCTGCTGTAGGCTTTGCCTGCTTTCACTTAAAGTGGAACCTTATGCAGCTCCAAGAAGCAGGCCTTAGCGTATCTTCAGTCCACAGATGAGGAGATTTAAGGAATCACATCATTTACTCAAGGACGCACTGTTGAAGCTGCATAGCCAAAGGAATTCCAAGTTGGTCATTTAGCCAAATTCTGCTCTTAAATATTAGATCTGTTCACTTGTGTTGGTTTCCTCTAAATACGGCTATTTAGGAAGCACAATTCAGCTCAGTAAACTTGAAGGTCTACTTGGCCATCGATTCATGAATGGGGCAGTGTCTTGTCCAGCAAGTAAAACGGAGCTCCAAGGAGCAGTTACAAAATGGAAGACCTGCATAGGCAGAAGGGAGTGAGGACAAGAAGTCATAAATGAAAGAAAGGTTTGTGTTAGGCTGGGTCACCTTCCTCTGGGGGAAGGGCCCAGGTCTGTCCTGCAGTTTATATTACTAGTGTTGATTAGGAAATTGCAGACTGGTTGAAAATGCCACTTCTGGGAGAGGCTGGAACTGCAATTAGGTTAGGCATTAAGTCCTAGTTTGCCGACACGGGGGTTTGCACAAGTGATTCTTTTTGGGACATATTATTTCTATTTTTGACACCATTCTTTTCCACTTTGAGGTAAAGACAGAAAGTTATTCACACATCAAACCATTCATTTCACTTTACTCAGAAGAGGGTACAGGGGCAGGTTGCTTATTACCTTTTTCTCTATGTATGTGTGTGGTGTGGAGATTTTTTTTTCTTTCCACTCCAAAATAGAAAATGGAATAAAAATACAGTAAATGTTGTATTTTAGTAAACAGTAAGGTTCTGGCTATTACTAGAGGATGTTTTGAATCAGCAGGGCTAAGATGGGCCATTGCAAAAATGCTGTTGAGTTCATTTGCTCCCCATTTGGAATAAAAAAAAATCAAGGGCAGAGTTCTACCTCCTGCCTCATAGGCCACCCCCAGCCTTTGGGCATATTTTTAAATGGCAGCCCTCTGGTACATTCCTTGGCCTGCAGAAGGCAGGCAGATATAGCCTTGGGGCAGATATAGCCATCCCAGAGTGTAGGGTATAGGGGTTTGGGGAACCTAGCTTCGGCCATATTAGAGTTATCCCTCCCCTCCTTGTCCTGATTTCATACCACACATAAAATTTTGTGTGAATGAATGAAAGGACTACTAATAAAAAAGTACATTATATGGAAATTGGCAACACTATGTGTAAGTCTCAGCAGAAAATAGAGGAAACTGTTTACTAACCTCAAGATAAAGAATGTCTTCCTAGACAAGGGTCAATAAACAAGAGCTATAATGAAAACGTTTTGATTCTATCAACATTAAAAGCTTAGGGAAATTAAAAGACAAAAAAAAGCATGAGAGAAAATCTTTTAAATATTTGAGACAAGAGATGCATATTCACAACTCATACAATTTAATAAGAAAAACCAAGAAATCCCAAGATAGGCAACAGATAAATGAACAGGCAATTCCTCAAAGGAAGAAATACAAATGGACAACAAACATATAACCCGAGCAAAGCACATTGAGACAATTAAAAGTCACTTCTATTCATCAGATTGGCCAAAGTTTAAAAGTTTGATAAAATGACACAATGACAAGTGAGGGGGAGACTTTCAAAGATGGCAGAGGGAGTACAGCTGGGCACAGCCACCTGAAGAGCAATGTAGCACCATCTCAGAACTTTGTATGTGAATGGAGCCCAGCATTTTCTGTGCAGTTTCACACAGTACACAAGGATGTTTAACAGAGTACTGTTTATGCCACAAAACACTGGAAATGACCCAAGTGTCTGTCAAAATAGAATGGCTACAGGGTGTATCCTATGTATTATCTCCATGTGGTATATCCCTAGGGTGGAAAACCATTTCCACTTAAAACGAATGAACTAGGGCTTCATGTATCAATGTGGATAAATCTTACATTTCATTGTGGGAAATAAGGGAATTATAGGACAATACATCGGTATAATTCCATTTGATAGAAAAAGCACAGAATGACACCATTCAAGAATGGTACACAGGAAACTGATAAAAGTGGTTACCTTTGGGTAGGTGAAAAGGATTATGGATGAAGGATTAAAGGTCAGGGAAGATTAGATTTAACTACAATAATTTGTTCAATGAGAATCTATTCATGTATGATGTCTGCAATTATAATTAAATTTCAAAAATATAAATGCAAACACCCTTGAGAGATGTAACACATAAAGTTTAGAAAACAAAAACAAACAAACAAACAACGGACAAGGTTTTGAGATGCTCCATCATCATTTTCTAGATACTCCTCTGCAAATGAAAGGAAGAACCCTTCATTATTTTGTTTGTTTCCACAGTGATAGATCCTGGGGGCAAAGATCATCTGAAAGCTGATAAGGAACCCATTTCCAGACTACTTTATTTATTTTTTATTTTTTAATTTTTTCTTTAATGTTTATTTACTTTTGAGAGAAAGAGAGCATGAGCAGGGACGGGGCAGAGAGAGATGGAGACACAGAATCCAAAGCAGGCTTCAGGCTCTGAGCTGTCAACACAGAGCCCGATGCAGGGCTTGAACTCGTGAACTGTGAGATCATGACCTGAGCCGAAGTCTGACGCTCAACCAGCTGAGCCACTCAGGTACCCCCAGACTACTCTAAAAGAGCCCCAACATGGGATGTACCCACCAGACCATGAGGCTCCCCCAGCTTGGCAGAAACAGACAGGAGAAAGATTATTTGGGTCATGTGGTTTTTCATGACCTGGAGGTAGGTCTCATCCCACAGGGCTGATGGGACTATAAAGGCCCATCACACCCCAAGGCCAAGTTGATGCACTGGGCGAATAGAAATTCCATAGCTGAGAGCTAAACACTTGACTTTTCCCACACCCTAGGTTTCAAGTCTTCACCATATCAGTAACACATCCCTTTTCAAACCACGATAACATTCCTGAGTTCTACTTGCCATTTGAAGAGCACTGTATCAGAACTTGCTTTATAAACACTTTCTCCTTTTAATTCCGTTTGGCCTTCAACAGACTTTTTTTCTCCTTTTATCTAACCCTAAAAGAAAGAACACAAGATTTGGAGTCCCTCCCTTTTCCCTCCCCCCGCCCCCAGCCTCCCATGTGTGAGCACGGATGGCATCAAGACTTCTGTCCCCAGTCGGGGAAAATAGGCGTCTAGTGGGCAGATCTTGAGATTAGAGACTTCTGCGCAGCCGTCAAAGGAAGATTGGACTCCACAAACACTGTTCTTTTGTAGATCCAGGTCTGCCTCTGGTAATGAAATGGCCTCTTTCCAGGCCAGGAGGTGTATATGCCTATTTGAAGTGTTTTTTAGTATCACTCTGCTTCATGGTAATGCTCACAATTAATAAAAAGAGAGAATTTAAATAGGACGAGAAATGGGAAGCATTTAGATGCTTGTTGCAGTGTTTTAATCTCATTGTCTGTTTTTAACCCTCCAAGAGAGCTTCCCCTCAGTAGCACAAGCCTTTAGCATCAGGGATCCAACTGTGTGCCCAGACAGGTTCAGGACATAGCCAACAGGGGGGCAGTATGGGATTTGAAGGCAGGTCTTTCTGAGCCCAAAGCTGGTGCACTTACCACTGGTCCATGCTGCCAGATTACCAGGTAGTTGTCACAACTAGACATCCTTGAAACTGGACAGAGCTGCTTGAAGTGTGCCTTCTCAAATGAGGTCCCCGCCTGCGGAGAGATTACCAGAGTGATTACAGAATGGTACAAATTAGTGTAGGCTCCTGCTCTAAACTGGGGTGCTACAGGCCCAGCTTAGTCCCGGCAGAGCCCTGGGTATGATCTCATAGGGAAAGAACTTGGACCTTCCTGAATTCTTCTCCTTGGCCTGAATGCCAGTTAGCATGAAAATCACCCAGGTGAACAGTTCAGGCTTTCCGTGCTTTGTTATGCATGAATGCTCATGTGTGAAGATATGAGTACCTTGGGTTCTGAGTAGAATGAGGGAGGAACCCAGAGACAGAAGCCCTGGCTTGACTTCCTCTCTTCTGTCTTTTACAGCAGCCCCCTCTCTCCCTGTATGGGAAGGTAGGCACGCCACCCTTTCTTTTTCCCTGTGGTAGATAACAAACACAGGCAATGCCCTGGCTTTATCAGGTTAGACTCTGTGATGCCCAGTGCTTTTTGGTGTCTGTCTCTTGGGTTTGGGTCCTTCCTCACAACTTGAAGCTTTCTAGAAATGAGACAGATGCTGTATTTTTGGTAGAACCACTGTCTCCCTAGCTTCGTGCCCTGGAACCTAGTGTCCTGTCTTCCTCTCTGACTGCACTGAATAGTAGCCACTTGGCTCTGTGGCCACCTTCCCGGGTATCCACACACATCCTGGGCAGACAAATAGGGTTGTGAAGAGCAGTGCTTGCTTGGCAGATGCTTAAGCAGCCCCTTCCCCGTCTTGTAGGAATTCTGGACAGTTACAGAGATGTGGTGGGGTCTTGGGTTGCATAAGTGGATATGCAGAAATTTTGATTAGCAACACCAACTTTGATAAAGCACTTAAGCTGAAACTGCTATTGTCTGTAACCTGGGAAAGGTTAGCTGAGAACTGCCCCCCTTTAGTGGGTGGCAGGTTATCTGTGTTTGTCCTCAAAGAATTAAATTGGGAAGAGATGAGATAAGATCAAACACCTACAGGAATTAAACACACACACACACACACACGTACCTGGGAACAATGTGGGGAAGCTCACAAATCCAATCGTTGACACCAGGACAGACCTCAGGGAGGAGGAGATGAATGGGGATGACTTTGGCTGGGGGAGGGGTGTGGTGGGTGTAAAAATAGATCATTCAATGAGTCAGGCTTGACTCTGGAATGCTAAACTCTGGTCCCTTTCTTTGTCAGGTACAACCCCCTGCGACATCAGATGCATGAGCTAGGGCAGAAAGGAGGGTGAGGGGAGAGGTGGAGGCTGAGAAAACCCTCATGCAGCTGGGAAGGGTACCATAGCCACCCAGCCAAGTGCACCCTATGTCCTTGTCCACCTTTGTGTCTTAGGGTCACTGCACTTCTGCATTACAGATAAATCCGAGTGCTACTAAGTGAGAACCACAAATTCTAGGTTCTTTGTGTTTGGTCAGGGACAGAGAAGGAAACAAGTGTGGCATGTGGAGATCTGGAGATGCTACCAAAGGTGTCAGCAAGACCAGTATCAGGAGGAACAATCTGGTAGGAGAAGATCAAGGGCTTCTCCTGGGGAAGGCTATTTTTACGTTCAAATTAATATGGTGGCTGTGAAGGTGACTGAGGGTGGAGACAGTGGTTGTGCCTAGTGACCTGCCTCTTTGCTAGGGATGGGAATTCTGTCTCCTAGGTTTGCCTGAGACTGTGGGTGACCCTCCTGTGTGTGACTCTCTTGTCCAGGACCATAGCCATGGCCCAGAATGGGACACTGACCCAGCCCAGATTGAGGAGCTTCAGGACAGACACTCAGATTGCCTTCATCACCCCACTCACTCCCACCTTCTCTGACCTTCCATCTCCCTCCATTTTCATACACTTTTTATTTTCCTAATAATTTTGATTATGAATAAACATACTGAAAATCACACATCCTGCTAAACACATATCATTCAGCTCTGTCAATCTTACCATTTTGCCATTTCATTTTAAGAAATAAAATCTCGGAGCACCTGGGTGGCTCATGGGTTGAGCATCTGCCTCTTGATTTTGGCTCAGGTCATGATCCCAGGGTTGTGGGATCCAGCCCTGCATCCGGTTCCAAGCTGAGCATGGAGCCTGATTAAGATTCCCTCTCTCCCTCTGCCCCCTTCCCCTGCTTACTCTCTCTGGGTGGGGGGTGGGGGGGAAGGAAAGAAAGAAAATCTCACAGATGGTTGAAACACTGACCTGTGAACATCTCCATCCATTTCTCTTCCAGAGGTGACCACTATCCTGGATTAAGATTATAACCCCCATATTACACATTGGAGTAGTCTATCTATGTGTGTATTTATAAACACTATAGTATAGTACAGTTTTGAATGGTTTTAAACTTTTTATACTGGATATAACCCTTTTCAACTTTTTTTCTTGCTTTTATGAAAAAATTTTGAGCATTTGTGTTTGTATATGTGTTAATACTGATAACTCTGGTTCATTAACGTTAACTGCTATGTAGTATTCTATACCTCATTCTACCCATTCTCTTATTAATGGACATTTAAGTCCTTGTAATTTGGTATTCTTACAAATAATGATGCAGCAAATATTTTTATAAAGGTCTCCTTGCACCCATGGGCATGAATTTCTCTAGAGCACATACCTAGGAATCTGGGTGTCTTTTTTTTTTTTTTTTTTTTTTTTTTTTTTTTTTTTAAATTTTTTTTTTTTCAACGTTTTTTATTTATTTTTGGGACAGAGAGAGACAGAGCATGAACGGGGGAGGGGCAGAGAGAGAGGGAGACACAGAATCGGAAACAGGCTCCAGGCTCCGAGCCATCAGCCCAGAGCCTGACGCGGGGCTCGAACTCACGGACCGCGAGATCGTGACCTGGCTGAAGTCGGACGCTTAACCGACTGCGCCACCCAGGCGCCCCAGAATCTGGGTGTCTTTGACTCTACCAGGCATTCCCAAATTGCTCTTCAAAGTGGCTCTACAAATCCTACTCCTCTAGCAGCATTTGGGGAATTACTGTTTTCCCACATTCTCAAATATTTGGGATTGTCAGACTTGTATTTATTTATTTATTTTAATGTTTACTTATTTTTGAGAGAAAGAGTGTGAGCAGGGGAAGGGCAGAGAGAGAGAGAGAGAGAGAGGCAGAATCTGAAGTGGCCTCAAGCTCTGAGCTGTCAGCACAGAGCCCAATGTGGGGCTTGAACCCACGAACCATGAGATCATGACCTGAGCTGAATTCAGACACTTAACTGACTGAGCCACCCAGGTGCCCCGGGATTGTCAGACTTTTAAATTTTTGCCGCTGGGATATGTGTAAAAGGGATCTCCTAGTCATTTTCTCTCCCAAGTCCCCAGTGCTTCTAGAATGTTCGCCTACCGCTTGCATCCCAGAACACACAATAGGGATGGATCAAGCATGGAGGACCTGGCTGGCTCCCTTCTTCTGACCGCCAGATATTGGGAGTGTACAGAGTGTCCCTATTTGCAGGGAGCCCTTCTCTATCTCCACTTTCCCCTCAGGTAATCTCTCCCTGTCACAGGGCTTTAGAATGCTAACACATATGCCAATGACTTCCAAATGTGTAAATCTCTCCATACTGACTGTCAAAAGCCACTTACCAAATTTGTTGATGGCCAATAAGAAAATCAAATAAGGCTTAACCTACCCAATATCCAACTCGATTTTTTCCTCAAACCTAACCCTTCCCCATGTCAGTCAAGGGCACTGCCATCTGTCTGATTTTTCAAGCCAAAAACATAGGAGTTGTCCTTGATTCTTCTCTTCTTACCCCTCCTACATTGAGTCCGTCAACTTCTATCAATTGCTGTATTAAATTGTTCCCCCCCACCCACCTTGTTTCTAAGTCCACTGCTAGCACCTTGCTGTAAGCCAGCTGGACCACTCTTGCCTGGATCACTGTAGTTGCCTCAAAACTGGTCTTGCTGCTTCTCCTCTTGTCCTTACAAACCATCTTTAGCCAGCAGCCAAAGTGATCTTTTTAGAACATAAAACAAAGAAAATGTCTTTCCATCCTAAAGCCCTTTGATGGTTCTTAGTGTAGAAATCTCAAATTTATGGATACATGATCTAGAATGCCAGTAGACCTGGTCCCTGCCTGCCTCTCTGCCACATGCCTCCCCACATGCCACATGCCACAAGACTCTGGGACTTTCTTTGTATGGAGGGGTCTTCCCATGATCTTTTCATGGTTCCCATCTCATTCAGGTCTCCATCACTTCCTCAAGATCTACCCTCACCATCACAACCTAGCTAGAGTAGTGGCCACTTAGCTGCCCCCTATGGCATCACCCTGTTCCATTTTCATCCTGGAACTTCTCAGTGCTCAGGGCTGTGGTCTGTGCTCCACCAGAGTATCATCTCCATCAGAACTGTCAACCTTATTCTGTGCTTGTATAACCTGGCATGAAGTGGGTGCCCATAAAAGTTTGTTGAATTAATGAATGAACAGATGAGGTCAACATTTTAGAACAGCCTATAAACTCAAAAGAAGTTTCTCCCAGAGTCTGGGTGGGATAAAAACTGCTTGAGGCAAGACAATACCTGTCTTTGGCTATAACAGCAATTGTCAAACTTTTTAGTCCTTAGATCCCTTTATACTATTAAAAATTATGGAGAACCCCAAAGAACTAGTATTCATGTGGATTATATGTACAGATACTTGCTGTATTAGGAGTTAAAATGGAGAAATTTTTAAAATACTTATTTCAAAACAAGGATAAATCTATTATATTATGACATAAATAATGTTTATATAAAAAACAACTATATATTTTTAAAAATAAGTGAGAACAGCTGCTCTACACATATAATGCCTAGATAGCACCAGGAAGGATTCTGTTAGATAACTGATTAGGTGGCCTCAAGAGTTTAGACCAGCCTTCAGGTTCAGCTGGAGCCTCTTCCCAGGTGTATGGGTAGAGGATCTAAGCCCGCATAAGCCTTCTGCAAGAAGATACTTTTCCCTCTCCAGTCCCCCGCTGCACATTCCATGCAGCTCTCTCTCTTCCTTTTTCCCAGTCTACTGTATTAAAAAGAATAAATAAAAAGCAAAGAATAGGATGAGTAGTAAACTTAAGGTCTGGAAATTGATTACAAACTATACAGGTCCTTTAAATATGCTTATTTCTGTAATCAGAACCATGATTCTATAAATTTTAATGCAGGGAATTCCTCTTGAGTTTTGACTTTGACAAAATGAATGTGGAAGCCTGGTTTTACAGGATTTGTTTATTCCTTTTTGTATTCATGTTGAGAAACCAAACTGGGTGTCATATCCTTTTTCTTAAGGCTGTACCGAAACCTAAGTTCTTCCTCTTTTTTTTTATTTTAGAAAAATCTGCTCCCACCCTCTTTATTTTTTTCCTCTGGCTAGAGGAAATTCACACAGCCAGGATTTAAAAAAAAAAAAAAAAAAAAAAAAAAAAAAGGTGGTCTCTGTGCTATTGAAGTGGCAGAGGCTCCTCTGGCTCTGGGCACGCCTCTTCCACTGTTGACGTCACACTATTTTTGTCTTTGAATAGCTCATTGACACAATCGCCTCGGAGATCGGAGAACTGAAACAGGAGATGGTGCAGACAGATGTCAGCCTGGAAAATGGCCTGGAACCCAGCGAAGCCCACAGGTGACCAAGACGATCAGGTGCCGGGCATCAGATGGGGGCTAAGCGAACCCTAGCGGCTAGGAGGACTGCCATCTCGGCTCGTCAGAAGTTTGGGAACTGGGAGTGTGGTGGCCTCTCCAGATGAAGCTCTCTGTAGGAGGTGGGAGTGGCCTAGGAACCACTTGTGTGTTTATTTTAATCACTTCGAAGGCACTTGAACTTTACAACCTCTCAATGCCTGCTGGCACCAGAACCCGGAAACCTAAAGTTCTAGCTGCCCTATCCACCTACTCACAGTGATGGAAACAATAACGCAGCAGGATCCTCCGCGTGCAAAATAGAATTCAGTGTAGCCGGTGTCAGTCTCCAGAAGGTTTAAAGGGGAGCCCTAAAGAGGATGGACTCGTTTTGCGTTCTCAGGTCAGAAAAAAAACCCTAGCACTTGTCATAGCTATTAACCTAAAATGTGACCCAGTGTACTGTAGTGCGGATGTGGTTGTAAATGATTAAGGAAAGGGGGGGGCATTTTGCTATGCTGGTTAATCGTGATGTGTTGTGCACGTATCGCACCTGATCTGAGTAATTTGTAAGGGAGTGGTCTTTATCAGGAGAATGGGAGTACAGAGGCCAGGGTTGCAGTGGCAGGTTGGAGGAGGTCACTAAAACCTCATCTTAGCTCTTGGATGCTGTCATTCATTGCTAGCAAAGGTAACAGAATATAATCACTACAAAATGACACAGACACTTGGTGCCTTGGAGCCCAGACTATTAGGTTTCCCCTCTTTCCCAGGAAATGGGTTGAGGCAGCCTGGTGTAGTGTAGGAGTGAGATTCCCCAGGGTAGGCTTTACTTACAAGTCATGAGACAGGCAGGAATCCTGCAACAGCAGGCGAACCAGGTGGTGCTGGTTGCCCAGGCAAGTTTCAAACCAGCCCAACTTGTTCCCTGCCATAGACTGCAGGGAGAGCAGGCAATTTGCAAAGAGGCACTTTGCAGCTGGAAGGGGGTGCTTTAACTCTCCTGTGTCTCTGGAGGAACTGTATTCCCTCATAGCTGTGGAAATGCTACATGCCCTCCATTTCCTTTCCTTCTCCACAAAATATGGGGAGTAGACCACAGCTACTTGCCCAAGCTTCTTGCACAGCACCTTGGCATTCCATGATTTCCCTTGACCTTGGTGGCTAATTTTTTCCCCCATAAACTAAACGAATGCACAGTGATTTTTAATTAAACTCTCCACCTCACAGTCAGAATAGTGCCAAACTCTGTGGAACTTTAGCCAGAGGTTTCTCTTTACCCTCTGCATTATTGAGCAAAAATTAAATTGGAAGTCCAGGTTGGTGACAGAAAGGCAAAGAAGAGAGGTTGAGGAGCTGACTTGTCCTACATCCAGGAAACGCAGTCCTGCAAGATAGTCCCAAACTCTGCAGATGACAGACACCAAAGGCAGAAACCAGCCCTCCGTGTGTGTAAGGCACAGGGATGTTAGGTTAGCTAGAAGACATGATAGTATGTCAGGTGCCATCAGAATCTTGATGTCTGACTGCAGTAGGTATCGGGGTGGGAGAGCTGGGCTGCCATTTACTCTTTAACATCTCTATGTTTTTCTTTTCAAGTTTGAGAATGACTGTAAGTATTCCACAAAAGCTATGTTTTACAAATTAATGTCACTTACTCTTGAATGCTGTGTTGGTTAACACTGAATTTGTGAAATTTCAGAGGCATTTTATTATTGGTGCTTTTTTTAGTGAGAAAGAAAGAGAAAAGGCAAGATTGTCTTTGGTGAACAATGCCTACGGTGTTTACCATGTGCCAGCCACTGTTGTAAGTGCGTCACAGCTGCTGGCTCATTGAATCTCTTAACTACCCTACGAGGTAAAGCTCCAGTATGGCCCTCATTCTACTAACGTGTGACCTGTGTGATCTGGAAAAAAGCCAGACTAATGAGGCTGTGGCTTCTGCGCTGGGGTCTTTCCCAGATTTTGTAGAAGTGTGGAGTGGTGACTTTGCTGTTAGTTCCTCTATTTTTCCCGATGATGTTAAGGTGGTCAGATATCAGAGAGGTAGGGCAAAGAGGACCTTACCTCAAGTGAAAACCCTGTAGAGAGAAGAAGCATCACCCCCCACCCCAGGGGCCTTGACTGGGCACATCCCAGTGGCTACACAGATGTACTGAAGTCACCTTCCTCTGTGGCATCCTTGGTGAGTGTGAGCTGTGATAATAGCCTCATCTACCCCAGCCACAATCACCATGAAGTGTCTATGGTCTCTTAGTTTGTTGGATGGCCGGTTAAGTGCCAAGCTGGTGCCCTAGGTGAGGAATGCTGTTCCTCTACTTGTGTTGGCTTTTGGTTGCTCCTTTGTGGTTAATATTGATGTGAGCTTGAAATTTTTAACTTTTTTGTGTGTCATGGATCCCCTTCTCAGAATCATATTTTAAATGCACAAAATAAAATAAAATATGTAGGATGACATAGGGAAAACAATTCTATCACAGTAGAATGATCAGAATTCTTAAAATGCATGCTTTCATAGCACAGGTACTTCTTTATTAACACATTAAATAACAAGGTCTATCGGGCACCTGGGTGGCTCAGTCAGTTAAGCATCTGACTTCAGGTCAGATCATGATCTCACGGCTCATGGGTTCGAGCCCCATGTTGACCTCTGTGCTGACAGCTCAGAGCCTGGAGCCTGCTTCGGATTCTGTGTCTCCCTCTCTCTCTGCCGCTCCCCTGCTCGTTTTATGTCTCTCTCTCTCTCTTAAAAATAAATAAACATTAAAAAAAATAAATAAAAATAAATAGCAAGGTCTAGGAACTACTTTCATCTAGAAGCCAAGATAAGCAGAAATAGTACTTAGGTACCAGCAATGAAGATGTTTCGGGGTTTCTGTTGGTGACAGAGTCTCAGCTACTGTGGGAACCACTGGCATTTGTTGCCTGCATTCGAAATGGGAGGAGGTTAATTTCAAAACCAGGTTAGTGAAAGTAAAGATGTCATTTTCCTATCCAGTGGTATGTTTTCACCTATCAGCATCATCTGACCTATCAGCATCATCTGACATGGTTGATCTATCTTCCCTTCCAGGGACACTTGATTAGCTTGGCTTTGGGGACACCATACTCCCTCGTTTCCTCTCATCTTGCCTACTGCTGCTTCTGGTCGCCTAGCTGGTTTCTCCTCATCTCCCTTACCTCCTAACTCCAGAGCACCCAGAGCTGAAGCCTTCAGCCTCTCTTCTCCTCCCCACCCCCTGCTCATTCCCACTAACCTTGAGCAAGATGCTTAAAAGTCTCTGCACCGGGGCGCCTGGGTGGCTCGGTCGGTTAAGCGTCCGACTTCAGCTCAGGTCATGATCTCGCGGTCTGTGAGTTCGAGCCCCGCGTCGGGCTCTGGGCTGATGGCTCAGAGCCTGGAGCCTGTTTCCGATTCTGTGTCCCTCTCTCTCTGCCCTTCCCCCGTTCATACTCTGTCTCTCTCTGTCTCAAAAATAAATAAACGTTAAAAAAAAATTAAAAAAAAAAAAAGTCTCTGCACCTTGGAGCACCTGGGTGGCTCAATCAGTTAAGTGTCTGACTTCAGCTTAGGTCATGATCTCATGGTTCATGAGTTCAAGCCCTACATCGGGCTCTGCTGACAGCTCAGAGCCTGGAGCCTGCTTTGGATTCTGTGTCTCCCTCTCTCTCTGCCCCTCCCCTGTTCATGCTCTGTCTCTCTCTCTCTCTCTCTCTCTCTCTCTCTCTCACAATAAACATTAAAAATATTTTTTAAAAAAAGTCACTGTGCCTTGGTGTGCACATCAGTGAAATGAGGATAATAATAGAGATTGACTTCAGGGTGGCTGGAAAGATTTAGTGAGTTAATAGCTGTAAAACGACTTTGTACCATGTCGGCAGCAGGTGAACACAATATGTTGTTCATTTATTAAAAAGAGATCTCTAGTGTAATTTCATAGTTAATCCCATTCAGTTTTGTAGCTTTGATGCCCTGCATATACTGATGATTCCCAGCCTAGATCCCTAGATTGGTCTTCTTTTAAATCCAGATATTTGCATCCAGCTGTCCATTCAGCCCAACTTCTGGCATCTCAGACTCACAAAGACCAACACTGAGCCCTTGGTTTCCTTTCATGAATCTGCTTCCTCCCTGGTCTCCCCCATCCCAGTGACCATGCCTGCAGGTGCTTGGGCCTCACAGCCATCCCTCATGCCTGTCCGTCTCTTATCTCTGTGCTCCCATCTGTCTCCAAACCCTGGCAGCCCTACCTGTAAGAATCCCAATCGGACTACTTGTTCTTAGCACCGCTGCAGGACACACCTTCCCGGTGCCTCAGCTTTTACCTGTCCTGCCTTCCCTGGGCTGTTTTCTAAGCAGCATAGAGAAGGATCTGACTTTTGTCAACCTAGATCCAAGTCATGTCACTTCTGTCCAAAGCCCTTCAATATTTTTCATTTAAAGTTTATTTATTTATTTTTGAAAGAGAAAAAGAGCATGCAGGAGGGGCAGAGAGAGAGGGATGAGAGAGAGAATCCCAAGCAGGCTCTGCTCAGTGCAGAGCCCAATGTGGGACTCGAAGTCACAAACCATGAGGTCACGGCCTAAGCCAAAACCAAGAGTCTGATGCTTAACCGACTGAGCCACCCAGGTGCCCCCAGTATTTTTCATTTAAAACCAAAATCAGGGGCGCCTGGGTGGCGCAGTCGGTTGAGCGTCCGACTTCAGCCAGGTCACGATCTCGCGGTCCGTGAGTTCGAGCCCCGCGTCAGGCTCTGGGCTGATGGCTCGGAGCCTGGAGCCTGCTTCCGATTCTGTGTCTCCCTCTCTCTCTGCCCCTCCCCCGTTCATGCTCTGTCTCTCTCTGTCCCAAAAATAAATAAAAAACGTTGAAAAAAAATTTAAAAAAAAATAAATAAAATAAAACCAAAATCATCGCCATGTCTTTTGAGATGCTCCAGGCTCTGACTCCTCACATCCCCTCACCGTCTTCTCTTACGACCTCTGCCCTCTTCATCCCTCTGCTCCAGACCCACCAGCTCCTTGCCTAGAAGGTTCCTACCTCTTGGCCTTTGCACTTACTATTCCCTCTGCCTGGAATGCCCTTCCTCCAGGAAGCATTCACCTTTGGACCCTCATTTCTTCTGTCACCTTAGCTGACTGTATTTTTTTTTCATAGTACTTGTACAGAGTTG
Organism: Panthera leo; assembly: GCF_018350215.1. Lineage (NCBI taxonomy): Eukaryota > Metazoa > Chordata > Mammalia > Carnivora > Felidae > Panthera > Panthera leo. The sequence goes on from NC_056681.1 coordinate 44,708,065, forward strand.
ACATATATGTCCACTTGCTTAAATTGTGCCTCCCAGTATGAGGAGGGAAGCTCATTGAGAGCAGAGGTTTGGTCTGTGTTCATTGTTTTTTGTTTTTTGTTTTTTTTTTTTTCAGTGCCCTAGAATAGTGTCTGGCATGTAGCATACACTCAGTAAACATTTGAATGAATGAATGAAAAATGCCAGCCCTTTGGATATTCTATAGGTATTAAAGTATCAGAAGCCTCTTGCAGAAACAAGACATTACCCTGTAAAGCAGTTAGCGGACCCCAGCTGGTACATAAAAAAATACGAAGTTGAAAATGTGTGATGAGCCTTAACCTTGCTCCCTAGCAAAGAAGAAGGACCAGGGCACCTTCCCACTATGTGCCAGCCATGCTTCCTCCATCATATCTGGGTTATGGGCTGTTGTAAATGTCTGCTAGTAGAGGAGCATCTGATTAAATCAACTGTGTGCCTTCTGCTAGCTTTGTACCAAAAAAGAAGCTAGAAAGCCAGGAAAGAGATCAAGGATTTCTTGTTCCTGCACTCTCTAAATGCTATTTCTTATTTCCTCTTTTTCTCCACTTCATTGCCCAGAGACCAGAGTGTGGGAAAATGAAGGCCTTGTACTTTCCTCTCCCTTCCCTATGAGTTCACAGTCCATTTTCAGTTGGGGGCAAGTACATCAGGCCTGATGTAGGCCAGTGCTCCACCCTCATTGCCATCTGGACCCATCACCTCTAGGCTAAGATAAGTCTCTAAAGTTTCCTTTGTCTTCAAGTAGAATAAAGGGATCAAACAAAGCAACTTTATGAGATGAGGCTCAGGCTGGCTTTGCAGGATACCGAGGGTTCTGGCTGGACCAGGTCATTGAAGGCAGTTGTTGCCTTTGTTTTCTCTCTTCCTCTCCTTTCCCTCCCTCACTCCTATTGTCACCTTGCAGGTACACTCCAGACTAAATGGATCACTGGGGATCACTGTGTCTTGAAACTCTACCCCCAACCCCACCCCACCCCAGAACCAAACACACAGAACTCAAAAATTCCTTGGCCAGCTCTGCCCAATATTGTAGTGTAGCAGTTGGTCACCTCCACTGACTTCTTCTGGAAGGGGCTAAGTGCCCCAGGAAGTTCTGAGCTTCCCAGCGCTATGCAGTGGCATTGATACCAAAACCAAAAGAAGCTCAGACTGCCAGTCCCTGGTACAACCCTTCACTTTTTCCACTTGACCAATGTTAGAACACGAGGTCAGAAGACAAGCTCGGTGGCTTACAGGGTGGGGAAGACATGCCCAACGTTTCACTGCATTAACTCCCCTGACAACAGTGACCATAGCTAGCTGCTCTGTGGCCATCCGGAGCAACCCATTTTCACTCAGTGCTGCTTTATCAAAAAACCTTTCCACTGAAATAAAACATGAATAAGAAAAAGAAATAACACAGCTAGATGAATTTTCAGTGGTAAACATATACTACATAGGAGCACCCAGATCAAGAAACAGAACATTCTCAGCACCCCCGAAGTGCTGTGCACCCTGAGGATAACTACTCTCTTGACTTCTGTTGCCATAGATTAGCTTTGCCTGTTTTTGAAATTCATGTAACTGGAATCGTACAGCATATGCTCTTCTAACCCTGACTTCTTTCGTTCAACATTTTGTATAGTATTCCATTGCACGAACCCAACACGATTGGCTTATCAATTCTACTGTTGATGGATATTTGAGTTGTTTCCCGTTTGGGGCTATTTTGAATAATGCTGCTATACATTCTTGTGCATGTTTTTTGGGGACATGCCTCAGTTAGGAATATAGGAGTGGAATTGTTGGGTTGTAGGATGGTTAAATAATTCAAAACCAGTAAGTGGTGCCCCCAAATTTTCCAGTCCTCCTATTCATTCACACTTCCACCAACAGTATATGAGATTTCTGAATTCTCTATTCTCCTGGTCTACACTTGGTATTGAGTGCTTTTTTATTTTAGCCATTTGGGTGGGTGTGTGGATTTAGAACTTCTGGAAACATGATGGATGAAGACAGGTAAGGATACCTGTGTGTCGTGACTCAAGTACTGATGTTAATTCTGTGGGAGTCAGGAATGGGAACTCCTTAGTTTTAGCAGGGCGTCATTTTATAATTCTTACAGGTTTAAGCTCAAGGGTAAAGTCATGGGGCATTCTGAGCCCACAGTGAGTTCATTGGATGATATCTATGGAAAGGATTATTTGGGGGAAGGAGATAAAAACAGAAGACAATCCAGAAATTATGAGAAAAGTGTAAATATGTACGTACCTTTTATTATTTATATTTTTGCATATAATCTTAGATCATAAACCTGTAGCAGAAAAAACTGCCAATGAATTTCTCCCTGTGTCTTGGATTCTTTTGCTTTATGCTTTACTTTGTTCAGTACCTACATGTAGATATATTCAGCATCTCATGAATTGTTTTGGTCAAGACCATTAGCTGCTGCATCATAAAACTAAAAATGTATGTGCATAAATCTAATACAGCTATACTATACTTGGAGTTTTAATTCTTACATCTGCATCCAATGCAATTTTCCATATTTTAAAAAAATGTACGTTCTTTTCTTTTTAAATATATGTTTTCAACTACAGTGAATTCAGACATGGAATTTGATATCAGTCCATATTATTCCTTTCCATCTTTTCCTCTTGAAAAGCCAGATACAAAGTGATCATTCTTCATTAATTTATACCCGCTTTCTTCTGAAGATGTCAGAGAGTGTATTCACAAGGTTGTCAGGAAAAAAGGTTAAGTCATCGGATGCAGAAATCAGTTTGTATTTTGTCTTCTCACACAGTGTCTGTGTCATAGGCACTGTTATCCAGCAAAATAAATATTTCCTCCTTTGCCATATTAGAATGCTCCTTGTACCATAGGCCATTAGTTCAGGGTTGGGGGCTCATCTTTAGGTTCCACAGCATCTGACAACAGGCCACTCTTCTAGAACACATGTGTCACAAAGGTTGGTTTTCCTCCTTTCCCGTGTGCTCCTGTCTGGTTCAGCAGAACATGGGAAGCTCACAATAATCTTTGGCTACAGAATATTGGGTATATCTTACAGTATCTTAGGTACCATGAAAAGAGTGTTTGGTGTTATCAAATTCTTTGGGTTGCCTGGCTGGCTTAGTCTGAAGAACGTGTGAATCCTGATCTTGAGGTCATGAGTTTGAGTCCCATGTTGGGTGTAGAGATTACAAACATACATACTTACATACATAAATATTTTTTAAAAGTTTATGGTTTCTTCTCACACATTATCTATTTCTAAGGATTGTAAACACACATTTCCACTAACTCTTGGATATTTCAGTGCCTACTTTTCACATTCTTTTCTTTTTTAATGTTTTTTTTTTTGAGAGAGAGAGAGTATGCATGTACACATGTGCACAAGCCAGAGAGGGTCAAAGAGAGAGGGAGAGAGAATCCCAAGCAGGTTCTGCACTGTCAGTATGGAGCCTGACATGTGTCTCCATCTCATGAACTGACCTGACCAGAAATCAAGCATCAGTCAGATGCTTACCTGACTGATCTACCCAGGTGCCCCTACCTTTCACATTCTTAAAGAATATCTGATGGCAGGGGTGCCTAGGTGGCTCAGTCAGTTGAGCATCTAACTTTGGCTCAGGTCATGATCTCATGGTTTGTGAGTTCAAGCCCTATGTTGGGCTCTGTGTTGACAGCTCAGAGCCTGGAGCCTGCTTCGGATTCGGTGTGTCCCTCTCTCTCTGCCCCTCCCCCACTCACGCTCAGTCTATCTCTTAAAAATAAATAAGCATTAAGAATATCTGATGGGAGATAGGAAAGATAAGCTCTTTGACTTGAGTTTACATTGCATTCTGAAAGTCAAGAATCCTTTCATCTGAAACTCCCAAGTGATACCATAGACATAGCTACTCTTTCCTTCAGTGGAGGCAGACCAGGTAGAGTGCTTTGGGGTCATGGCTTTGTTCATAGTTAGAGGAGATCACATAGTGATAACAGTTTTTGCAGTAAGACATTTTCCTATCATGCGCATTGAAGACATTCTGCTATGACTAGCTTGATTCATTTCCTCTGCTAATCCCTTAAACTGTTTCTTGATTTGAAGCCACTTCCAGGTCTTTGGAATATGGTTTCAAGGAATTCTATGAGGATTGACCAACTCTTTACTTGTACTGTTATCAGTGTAGCAACACTTAAGTCCAACTTCAAGACAATTTCTTGAAATTTATTATTGAAATAATTTATTTATTTGAAATACCTGGACAGTAGAGCCCGCAAGGAGCACGAATTATAAACGAGTATCATATAATGGAATGAGAATATAATAGTGGAGTATACTAGATGTTCCAGGACCTGAAGGAGGAAGCAGGTAACTCCAGGTAAGATGTGGTTTTAGGAAAGATGAGCTCCCACATTAACCTTAAAAAATTAGCTAAGCCTCCAGATCAAAAATTCCCCAAACAGCTGTTTAGTTTGTTTAGACTGGTGATATCTATTATATTGAGGAAGGTTTTTTAAAAAAAAAACATGTAAGAGTTATTTTTTTGATGTATGTTGCGGAAAAAAACACAATGCAAAATATAAAAATATTACCATGAACCCACTCCTAGAGATAGAACTGGTTTTGATTGTTTGTTGACTAGTGTATTTCTTTTCCTTGGTATGTATCCCTCCAATATTTTTCTGTGCATTTAAATGGCAGATCATGCATGATTTTCACAGACTTACAAGGGGTTTCTGATCATCCTGAAAATGCACAGTGTGTCCTAGATATTTATTCCATTTTTGTTGAGGGACAGTGCCTTCCAATTTAGCGGCTGGCTTCCCAATCCACGGTACCCTTGGGCACATAATTTTATCAACGGCATACTCTAGAGTTAGATATGCTTTACCCTTTACAGACCTTGCCTCACTATTACATCGGTAATAGTTGATTCGACCACAAAATATCTTATTGGTCACAATGCAGTTGTGATTTAGTCCATGAAATAGCACTAGTGTAACCAAAAGCACTTAAACACTAAGAACAGCAAATCCATGAAATGCTTGCCTTTCTGTGAAGACTCGTGCATGCTACTGCTCAGGGTCAAAGGTCAGTGGGCCAAGACTTAGAGCCTGCCTGGCTCCTTCTCCTGTTTTCAACTCCAAGAGCAGCCAGGACAACAGTTTCTTTGTTTCTGTTTCTTAGTTTTACAGGACTCAATAAAGGCCCCTGCCAGTATTGTCTCCATATCTGCCCTTTTCATCTCTAGTTGGAGACTCAATGACAGGAAGTTCGTAGGCCACAGAAGTCACCAGATCTTTCTCCTCTATGAAAATGGCAATCCCTCCTCCTCCCTGGAGGCAGATTTGTGTTTTTGTTCCTGTTTCTGCCTTGTTCATTCTTTCCTCCTAGTCCTCAGTAGGTAGAGTGGAAAAATCACCGAAGGCCCTGGAAGTTTTTCACAAAAATCCTCTGTGGATGTGCTTTTAGAATCCTTTTGAGGAAGCTCAGGCCCCCTCGCTCAGGGAGCAGCAGCCCTTCTTCGTGTGAGGGAACAAAACCCAGAACCCAAAATATATTAGCCTTTTTCCTTTTGGAGTTTTAGGGGACAAAAAGAGGCCTCGAGGAATTAAAATATCAACTTGTATGCTTAGGGAGATGGCATGATTCAGAGAGCTGGACCCAGTTCTATCAGTTTCTAGTGTTTTCCCTCAAGTGGGGAGCTAAGCTAGACAGTCTCTAATACCCCTTGGACTCAGGTAAACACACAATGATCCTTACAGGGATATCCCTTCCTCCAGGCCTCCCCCATACTTTTGCCATCTTGAATGGTGGGTAAAATTTCCTCAGCTCCCCTGGCAATTTTTCTATCAACTGAGAGATTAGCCAGGGCCCTGTGTGGAACCAGAATCAATTTGAGCCTCCCTTTCTCTCCAGATTTAAATATTACAGAGGGGTTTAATTCAGCTTCACAGACTCTAAAGAAATGTTTTAGATTTCAAATGATTGAAAGTAAGATATCATTGGACATCAACTACTAGTTATTTTTGAAATAGATTTTTCTGGGAATTTTTCATTTGCTCTATGTGGGTATGTGTGTGTGTATATGTGTGTGTGTATGTGTGTGTATATGTGTGTATATATATGTGTGTGTGTATCTGTGTGTATAACAGAAATTGGTTCCTGTGCCAACAAGTTTTATCAGATGGATCTTTTCAGTACAAGCAATTGTTTTTTCTGTCTTTCCACATGAGAGGCCTCTTCTACTAATATATTTTCAGAAACCATTGATGACAGATTCCTCACTTCTCTTCACCAAAGATTAAGGAAGCCCTTGATTCAGTTCCCACCAAGCTTGGCATGTTGGCCACGGTGTGGCTTTTGGGGTGTATTTGCTTCCCTTTTGATATATACACAAGGATCTAATGCTCCAAGAGAAAGACCATGTAGATGCAGGACTCTGACTTCAGTCTGGTCCTTAACTCTTTTTTTTTTTAATGTTTATTTATTTATTTTGAGAGAGAGAGAGAGAGAAAGAGAAAGAGAGAGAGCACAAGCAGGGGGAGGAGCAGAGAGAGAGAGAGGGAGAGAGAGAATCCCAAGCAGGCTCCACACTCAGAGTGTGGGGCTTGATCTCACGAGCATGAAATCATGATCTAAGCCGTAACCAAGAGTCAGATGCTCTACCACCTGAGCCACCCAGGTGCCCCCATGGTCCTTGATTCTTCAGATGATTCCTGCATCGGCCTCATGTAGCTAGAAGCCTGAGCCTTTGGGCAGTGCCATGCCCCGAATTGCACATTTCTTGCCATTGAGGCCCATTGAAGCAACATCATGTGAAGAGGCTTTGTTAAGGCTGAAGTCTTCACATGGGCAGAATGAGGAAGGGAGGACCCTTGAGAGACAGCATACACACGGAAAGGCCAATACAGAAATGTCAAGAGCAGAAGCTTTTCATCCTTTCTTTTTCCTATCTGTAAGTGGAGGATGGCAAGCACCAGAGTCCAGGTTGGGACTAGGCCCTAATGGTCAATGGAGAACATTCCAGCCACGAGGACCTGCCAGGGACCATCTGTTGAGCTGTGCTCAAACAGCTAGTACATGTCAACCTCTTTTGTTGGAATTAAATATCATTCCCCATGTTGGAATAAGGCTTTCTGTATTTGAGAACCTTGAATGGAGCATGTATCACTAATGCCCTGCATCAGTGGGTGTCAGCTAAAACTCAGTGTTGGCTTTTATATCCAAAGCCCACCCCTTGCCAGCTGGTGGGAGGTTGGAGGGGCTGTCCAATGGAGGAAATTCATGAGCAGTGAGGAAGGAGCTGCTAACACTTTGGATTTGTTGTTCTGGAAGAATTTGGACTGCTTCCTTTTCTTACCCAGGCCTTAAGATGGCCAAAGGCCAGAGGGATCTTGGTAGCTGTGGTGATTTTTGCCACCCATTTCCTGATAAACACAGAGACAAGAACCTTTTGTCTCTTAAACTGGAGCTGAGCAGCCAGATTCTATTGTTGGGCCTGGCTGAGGAAAGGCCTGGATCAGAGGTTACGCATGGAGGACCCAGAAAGAAGCTAATGGAGAGACCCCAGTGTCTATGATGTTTCTTGTTGCCCACTGAGCTTTTCCTCTTCCTCACTCACAAGGATTAGACATGTTGTTTGCAGATGACCTCCTACCCAATCCCCCATCATGCGTACAGCAGGCATGAGGTCAATGCCTGCCTGGGGTAGAGCTAGGCTAGTAAGAGAAGTAAGTATAATGCAGAGTCAAATGGGCTAAGTGCCCCAGAGATGCATACACAGTGGGCTAAGGAATTGAGTGTGCTGAAAGATTACTTGCAGCTGCAGGATGTAGGGGAAGGGACAGGATCTGACCTTGGTTTTGACATGGGGGTTGGAGCCAGTGTCCAATGGGCACTCCAGAGTAGCTTGATCCCAGGCAAGGAAAGAGCTGAGTAATGGCAAATAGATGCTTTTTGGGGGATCATATTTTCCCTTGAGTCCAAGAGCAAGGTGTATAAACATTAATATGGGGGAAATATCCTTATGTTTTAGTCCATATTGTCTCAGCTCAAATCCCACCTGCTGCGGCCACATTTTTTTTTCTCTTATTCTTGCACCATCTTGCCTATTCTTGATTTGCCTAACACTTTTTCTTTAAATTTACTGATCTTTTACATATATTTTAAAAAGTAAACTTAGTAAGCCAGTCATGAAAAGACAAATAGTGTATGATTCCACTTACGTAAGGTACTTAGAGGAGCCAAAATCATAGAGACAGAAAGTAGAATGGTGGTTTCCCAGGGTCAGGGGAGTTACTTTATACTAGGGATAGATTTCAGTTTTGCAAGAGGAAAAGAGTTCTGGAGATGGATGGTAGTGATGGTTGTACAATATGGATTTACATAACACCATTGAACTGTACATTTAAAAATGGTTAAGATGGTGAATTTTATGCTGTGTATATTTTACCACAATAAGAAGAATTGGGGGGAAAAAAGTAAACTTAACATCTCTGCCATAATTGGGAACTGCACTAAATAGATGTAGCTATTAAAATAAGAACTGGGCATTCAAAATTATGCCTCCATGGACTGCCTTGGTATACCCAACATTCTTTGGGAAATGTTGTCAATTGTAATAAGCCATAGAGAATTTATAAAGTATCAGAATTAATCTACACTATCCCATCAAGTATGGTTTTGTTTTGTTTTTTAGTTCTTTGCTTTGTAGCAGGACTACAGCTCTTTGTTAGGGAAACAGGCAGTATGACTCTTAAGCCATAATTAAGTCCTGGACAAAAGCATCTTTGGAAGCCAAGGCTCTGCTTTTGCTGTTTATTTTCATTTTCTTGTGTTTTATTGATGGGATCAGCATCCTGTTATTATAATTAACTCCATCGACTTGTCATGATTCATTCTATGACTGTTTATTAGATATCATGTAAACAAGGAAAAACTATTAGTTTTCTTAAAAGCTGGGAAGGTCCACCAAAGCTCAGGCTTCAGAAAGAGCATTGAGTCTTCCTAAAGTTTGAGTTATCAGGGAGCACTTTGCTGGAAATCCAGGTAAGTCCTGGATGGAGCCTGCCACTCACCACTTCAGATCCAAACCTGAGGTAGTCCTTGTGGGTTACTTAGCTCTAAGTGCATGACCAGGATTGGCATGGAAGCAAGCAGTGAGTCCCCTGCCAAGAGAGAATCACCTTCCATACCTTTGTAAAGCCTGATATAGGAGACCAGGGGTGGAATCTGGGTCCAGGAATTGGGGAGTAGAGAAGAAGCAGGCAAAAGCCAAAAGCCAAGCTGTATTTTAGAAGGTCCTGATAGTCCTTCCTTCAACCTCTCCTGCTGACTTGGTCATCTAAATGCCTCCAGATGTCCCAGTTTACAGGGCCCATTATTTCTGTAAGTGGAAGCAAAACAGAGTACCTAGATAAAATATAAGAGTGGCTTTTCCACGCAGGTAGATCTCACCTGTACCAAATTCCATGGCAGACGGGACAGTGTTTGTGCAGAGGCATATATTCTCACACATGCAAAAATGCAGAAGGGAGCCAGAGAGAACCATAAGAAGTGGTGTATGAGATCCTTGCTCGATTAGAGTCACTGCCTGCTTTACTTAATTCTGGAGGACTTGCCATTGATTCTATGAGATGTTTTTAGAAGTTGTTAATTCACTAAAGCCATCCCCTTTTTAGTTGAATTATGACCTACTGGTCTGCTTTAGAAAGAAAAATTCATAGCACATTTTGAAGTATTTAATTGTAACAGCTTTTTTCTTTAAAAAATAATCAAGGATAGCTTACAACAGATGTTTATGTAAATTGTCCATTTCAAAAATATAATTGTTTAGCTTAATGAAGGTGTGTTTTCAACACACACAGAGGGGGGTTGGCTTTTCTTTTTTCTTTGCATTTTTATTTATCTTTGAGAGACAGAGCACAAGTTGGGGAGGGGCAGAGAGAGAATGAGACACAGAATCCGAAGCAGGCTCCAGGCTCTGAGCTGTCAGCACAGAGCCTGATGCGGGGCTCGAACTCACAAACTGTAAGATCATGACCTGAGCTGAAGTCGGATGCTTAAACAACTGAGCCACCCAGGCACCCCAGCTTTTTGGTTTTTGTGTATACTTGTTTTGTCCCCATATCCTGAGGACAGAGCCATCCAGGAGGACACTGCACCTGTGCTGAGACCCTCTAGTCAAATGGAATGTACCACCTTGTTGATAGTAATAACTTGACATTATGCCTCGTACCTAGTCCCTTTAGGCTCCATTTTTGCTATTCAACAGCTGAATTAGGATTCTTATGTATAGAAGGTTGTTGACTATATTTACTGCACCAGTATTTTTTTCCAGAGACAACCTACATCAAAATCTTATGTACTTTATATATTGCTTTGTTCTCTATGTCATTTACTTGAAAAGAGACTGGACTGTAAAGTCAAAGTAAACACACCTCCTATGTGGTGGTTGGGAGCCTGGTCATTAGAAGCTGCATTGATAGGTTATGCCACCCTCTGGAGTTCTGGATTGAGACAGGAAAGGACATCATTTGGAAATTCTGCTGCAAATTATTCGTTTCCCTTAGTTGAATCTGAGATCTGTGCAACTTAATAAAACTACACGTAGTGTCTTTCTGCCTGTCCTACATTAGAATGTGCTTTCTGGAGTCATTTATTCTTGCTCCTGTCTAGGTTACTAACGCTTGGCCCTGGGAATGAAGGGAATACAGCCAAGTAGAAAGGCGCTCTCATCCCACACTCAGAAGAGCTTTAAATTGGGTGTGACCACAATGTAGCTAGTGCTGGAGAGTCCTGTCTCCCAAGTGGGTGTAATATCCACTGGGCTGCTTCAGAACCATGAGGTCCCAGTCAGTTGGATTGAGGGCAGATATAGTATAGGAGTTTCCCAGAGTTTGTTCTCTGCCGCCAGAGGCACCTTACGTTTGTGGGGCATTCTGGGGTTTGCCCAGTATTTTCACACATGGCTGTGGGTCTCACTGAATCCATACCTGAGATCTCTCTCCCCGTGAAAGCAAGCCTAGATGCTTGGAAATAGTAGTAAGAGTTGAATACATGAATTTTATACTCAAAATCCCAGGGAGATGGTAGATATTTTCCCTAATCTATTATTTTGAGAAATTTCAAACATTATAGGCAAGTTAAGAATAGTACTGTTCACCTGAATGCACCAATTATTGAAATTTTGCCACAATTTCCTTATTTCTATATCCCCCCTTTTTTGGAGGGGAAAGGGGTGCTGACCATTTGACACTTACTTTCCAAAATTTTCATGCTTTGACCCTAAATTCTGCAGTTTGCATCTCTTAAGAGCAAGAACATTTTCCTACATAAATAAAATTACCACAGTCGGGAAATTAGACATTAATACAATATTATCTGTTATATACCCTTATTCAAATATCTCCAGTTGTTCTTTATAGCTGTTTTTTATTGATGCCATATGTGATCAATTCTGTGTACTCAATAGTTATCATGTCCCTTTATTCTCCTTTTATTTATAATAATCCCACAGTCTTTAAGAAAAAATTTTTTGTGACATTGATATTTTGAGGAGTTTAGGCCAGTGGTTTTGAAGAAAGTCCCTGACTTTGGATTTGTCTGATAGTTTTCTCTTGTGTAGATTCTGAACACATTTGGGGGCAGGGAGATGACCCAGGGGGTACTGTACCTTCTCAGAGTATAACATCTGAGGCTCATGATGTCAGGTGTCTCATTGTTGGAGGTGTTCATACTGATCACTTGATTAAGATGGTGTCTCCCAGGGGTGCCTGGGTGACTCAGTCGGTTAAGCGTCCGACTTCGGCTCAGGTCCGTGGTCCGTGAGTCTGTGAGTTTGAGCCCCGCATCAGGTTCTGTGCTGACAGCTCAGAGCCTGGAGCCTGCATCAGATTCTGTGACTCCCTCTCTCTCTGCCCCTCCCCAGCTCATGCTCTGTCTCTCTGTGTGTCTCAAAAAATAAATAAAAGTTAAAAAAAACATTTTTTTAAAGATGGTGTCTCCCAGATTTCTCTATTGTCAGAGTACCTTTCCTCTTCATGATAAGTAATCTGTGGGGTGATATTTTAGGACTGTGAATGTTCTGTCCCCTAATAATCTTTCACGTACTGATGTTAGCATCAGTTTTATACCTATACTGTGATGGAAAGGTTATTTACCACTTGCAGGTTAGAAAGACAAAGCTCAAAAGGGGAGGTGGGTCTTGTTTGCTGGCCATCCCACCGTGACCATGCCATATGAGAATCTCCTGGATTATATCATACTGGTTTATCTTTTATAAACCGCTCATTCTTTGCCACCTCCCCACCCACCCCTTACCCCTACCCCCACCCCTGATACATGCAGGCAGACATCTGTTTTAGGAATCAGTAGTTTCTATTCATATCTTCAGTTTCTGTTTCAGACTGAATTCCCTAAAAGCAGAGCCTGAGATGCAGATTCTTGTGTTGTGATTTATTGAGACAGGGTCTCAGGAGCAGCCTGTAAAGGAGTGAGGGGTGCAGTCTGGGACGAGCAGGAAACCAGGCAAAGATATGGAGACAGCTGGAGTCTAGCCTCAGCCTGATCCCACAGGGAGTTCTGCAACATGAATAGCAACCCCAGAGTTGTCCCTCATACAGGCAAGAAGGCCATTCCTCTATGACCTGCATCAGCATGTCATTAGCAGAGCGTCTCTCCCTGAGGAGGAAGTGACTTTCTGGGTATGCCCAGAAGAAGGGAGAAAGCTGTGAGCTTTCGGCAGCCAGTGCTCATGGCAGCAGGGACATGGGTACCTGGTCTTGTAAAGGGGGACTGGGCAGGACACCAACAGCGTGCAGTGCAGATTCAACATTTCCCACATTAGTTCTTCCCTAAAGGTTGTCTCTGATAAAAGCTAATGTCTTTTTTTCTTTCTTTCTTTTAATCTCTCTTATTTTTTTAAGTTTATTTATTTTTATTTTGAGAGAGAAAAAGAGCAGGGGAGGGGCAGAGAGAACATTCCAAGCAGGCTCTGTGCTGTCAATGTAGAACCCAACGTGGGGCTTGAACCCATGAACCGTAAGATGAAATCAAGAGTTGGACACTTAACCAACTGAGCCACCCAGGCGCCCCTCTTTCAACCTGTTTTATAATAATATACTATAAATCTCAAAAGGCTGTTAAAGAAAAGTGTTAGCTTAGTCATAGGCAAAGACAAGATCTAATTAATGGTTGCTCCTTTATGAAGCCCCATGAATCTTATTCACTGTCTTCCTGACTGGACCCTAGATTTTTAGGCTGAGGTTGGTTGTCAAAACAAAGGCTCTTTAGCTTCTTGAACAGCTGAGGTATCACAGGATGTGCCCTTCTAAGGAAGATAAAAGCACCAACATATTTACTCACAGCACATGTGAGCGTTAGGATTGCCGTGCTAGAGACTGTAGAAATTTGCTCTTGGTAAAATATTGCCAACCCGAGATGGCAGGGATGTAGGGTTTATTTGGGTTTGGAGAATTCTTTCAGTGGCATGTTACCACCCTCCTCCAAACCCCAGTCCCCCCTCCCCCAAAAACCCACCCCACCTAATTGGATCTGGGTTCAAGTGCACATTTTGCTCTTAGGTCTCAAGCAAGTGTTCCTCAGACTGCAGCATCAGTGTCTCCTGGAGCTTGTTAGAAATGCAGAGCTCCAGCCCCCAAGCTACAGAATCAGACCCTCTGGGGCTGGAACCAGGAATCTGTAGCTTTACAAACCCTAGGAGATTTCTCTCTTAGGCTCCAGTGCCAATCCAATGCTGTGGTTGTAAACTTGCCTACAAGTTGGGTTTGCCTGGGGAAATTTTTTAAATTGTGATTCCTGGGTCCCACCCCAAAAGGTCTGATTTATTTGATCTGGGGTGCAGTCTGGCCATCAAAACATGTTGAAGCTCCCCAGGCAATTTTAATAGTCAGCCAGCGTTGAGAATCTCTGCTCTAAAGTGGCCTCATTTACCTCATGTGAAAGGAATTTTAACACCAGCTTCATTTTGAAGAGGGTGTTCTTATAGCTGCAAAGATTCACTTCAAAATACCTGGAGGCCCTGAAATGGCATTTGCAGAATGGGAAATTGCTCTTTTTTGGCCCATACTCTCCCATCTGGAAAGTTGTAGCAAAGGTATAGGAAAACTTTCTGGGGAAACAAAATGTAAATCTTGAATGGAAGTATGATATTCTTTAGATCTGTACAAAGTCAAGAATGTGCAGAGAAGACATTAGCATGGCAGTCTCTGGCCAGCCCACACGCTGTCCTTGTGGGTATGTTACTGAGCCTGCTCACCCCAAAATGATTGCCTTAGGTTGGCTTCTTCTATATTCAATCCTGCCTTTTAGGAGTGGTATGCCCAAAAAAGCACATTTTTTTAAAACATTTTTTCACTCTTGCCTACAATGTGGCTTTATCTCCATCATTCGCAATGTTGAAGACTTCATTCAGGCCACACATTTAGGTTTCTTGGGGTTTAGATGTTTGAAGACCATTTGAACCCCAACCTGAATTTGGCCCTTCAAATGTGAGTGATCAGCTCTGATATTTTCCACCGGCCACTTCTAGACTGGTGTTGATGACCAGCTCATTGAGAGGCAGGGCGTGATAGAGGGAAAGAGAGCCCAGAGCCAAGCACCCTTGGATTGGAATTTCTACCTTCTCACTCTCAGAGGCACATCCTTGCCTTGTACAAGTTACTTAAGCTGTCTGGGCTTCCCTGTCCCCTTTATTTAAAAACACTGGATTCCTGGTACCTGCCTTTTGGGGCTGTTTTACAGGAAATGAGAGAATTTTTGTAAAGGGATGGCAGACAGTAGAAACCACATAGATAAAGCTCTCCTGTGTTCATGATCTTACTTGTTACCTGCAAAGTTGGAGGAACACCAGACCTCTTGAATTTCTGGCTCTGCCATTTCATGGCAATTTATAACTCTGGACATCCCAATACCTTCTTGGATGGGCCTCTGTTTTCTCATTCATAAAATGGGGATTAAATACTCAGTCACAGGATTAGTGTTGGGGCTCAAGGCAACTATGGAAATCAATATGACATCTTTTTATTGAGATTTCATTCACATATCATACTTTAAAGTGTATAATTCAGTGGTTTTCAGCATATTCACAAAGTTGTACAGCCATCCATACATCTTGGTCCAGAACATTTTCTTTACTTCAAAAAGAAACTCCATACCTATTAGCAATCACTACCCATCCCATCCCTGCCCCCGATCCCAGGCAACACTAATCTTTCCGTTTCTCTATTTTTGTCTAGTCTAGATATTTTGTATAAATGGAATTGTACCGTATTTGTGTCTAGCTTCTTTCACTTAGCATGAAGTCTTCACAGTTCATTCCATTTTGGAGCACAGATCAGTACTCCATTCATAAAAAAGAATGAATATTATGGCTGAATAAAGTTCCATTGTATGGATATACCACATTTTATTTCTCCATTCATTAGTTGATGGAAATTTGGTCCATTTCCACTTTATGGCAATTATGAATAATGTTAGTATGAATAATTTTATGAATAGCACAGCATTCGTCAACTGTGAAGTTTTATTACAAATAATATTAGTAATAAAAATGCCTAGATGTGTGAAAAGAAATGAAATCCAATTCATTCGGGTGGAAAATGAGTGTGCATGAGTGAGTGTGAATGTTTTATCTTTGCTTTTAAATTTTTTTAATGTTTATTTTTGAGAGAGAGAGAGAGAGCGCACAAACAGGGGAGGGGCAGAGAGAGAGGGAGACACAGAATTCAAAGCAGGCTCCAGGCTCCAAGGTGTCAGCACAGAGCCCGATGCGGGACTCAAACTCACAAACCATGAGATCATGATCTGAACCAAAGTTGGATGCTTAATCAACTGAGCTGCCCAGGCACCCCATTTTTGTCTGTGCTTTTAGAGCATGTCATGCTTGTGCTTATGATAAATCTTTTGGGGCTTTAGGACCTCATGCTACCATATGAAATTCAGCATTGAGGGTTCTGTGCTCAAATTGTGAAATGGTTTATGCCAGAAGACAGACCCAACAGCATTCAGGATGTTTAGAAGCTTTTGAAAACTGTGTTAGAAATAGAAGGTCTGTTGGATCTGTTGAGTATTCTGTTTAATACTGTAGATACGGAGTGAAAGCTAATATGGCATCTGCCCTCAGAAAGCTTTCTGGCTGGAAGGAAGACACGTGAGGTGGAGATGAAAAGATGGGGTATGTGCTACGACAGGCGTAGCCTAGAGACTGCACAATGATCTCCTTGGCAGAGAAACAGGGCAGCAGCCATTTGACACCTGCCAATTCTCTTTCTCCTAGCATGGTAAGACACAAGGACGATGGCTATTCTGAAGAAAAGGATGTGAAGACTTGTCCCTGGGACTCTGGCTATGACAGCCTCTCCAACAGACTCAGCATTTTGGACCGGCTTCTCCACACCCACCCAATATGGCTGCAGCTGAGTCTGAGTGAGGAGGGGGCAGCCGAAGTCCTTCGGTCCCAACCTCCAGGGGTAAGACTCAGAATCTCAAGGAAACAGTTTGAGACAAGCAGGGCTGCTGCTTTCTTAAAGAGAAAGACTTGGAGTTCCAGAAAGTTATTTCCCAGGCTTTATGGAGCATGGTGTCTGGTGCATACCTGGGTTGCAATGCAAGGAGATTGTGGAAAGTATGGAGGCAGCTCCAAGGAAAAGAGCCCCTTCATGGTTTGTCTTTCTGTCTTCATCAGCTCAGTTACCCAGGGAGGTCTAGGACTCAGCAGGATAAGAGGGCATCTGGGCTGACTTCTTTGGCCTCAACACTGAGAATGAGCCTGGTTATAGGGTCTTCAGTTGCCCCTGCTGTTTTCATTCTGAGCCTGGGAACACTGCCAGGACCTAGCCATCCAACTTGGGACCCAAAGTTCAAAAGTTCTGTGTCCATAGACTTGCCTACTCTGGCTGCTGATGTGTAATTCTCTTTCTCTTTGGGCTTCCTCAGTGGCTTCTCATGGGGCTCACTTTCCAATTATGTTTCTTCTGCTACTTCCTACCCAATACCAATCTCTTAATCAAGACCACTCCATGACTCTATAGTGGTTCCCCCCAAAATGTCACTTGGTGATTGATGTATCTGGTGCTGTTCAATGTGGTTGCCACTTGCCCTGTGTGGCTGTTTAACTTTACATTAATAAAATAAAATTAAATTTAAAAACTCAGTTGCTCAGTTGCACTAGCCACATTTTAAGTGCTCATAGCCACAGATGGCTGGAGGCTACCATATAGGATGGTGCAGAATATAGGATGTTTCCACCATCACAGAGATTATATTGGAGGTCACCTGTGTACAATGTCTACTTCCCAAAAAAGGGCAAATACAATAAGTCACAGATAAAGTAAGACTTGGAACAACTCAGGACAAGAGATAGAAACTAAGAAATATATGGAGAAGCAAGAAAAAGAAACTCCATGGTAGCTGGTTGACAATATTGTAGCAATTGAGCACAAAAACAAACTTTTGAGTTTCCTATCAGCAAGAGCCTGTCTGTTACCATTTTTTGACCTCTAAGTGAGTCTTTGTTTCAACAGACAGAAACAGACAGGACTGTTGGAACATGCTCAGGGTGACTAGGCGCAATAGTTGATCATCTTTGTGGAAAATTCCTTGGCCAGCACACCAGGTTGTTGCCTGTAATCTGGGTCTGTATGATCAGACCTACGTCTGTGGGGCCCTCTCTTTTGGAGGTTGAGTTGTCTGCTCCTGCATTTCTGCACAGAAATTCTGGAGAGGGAGGTTGCCCTGTTGTTAGGCAACAATTCCCTACTCTGCCCAGCTTCCCTCCCAGTGTTGGGCACGTCCATTCCTGCTGAGACCTTGTGGGGAACAAGTCAGGCAGGATGTTCTATCTGTCCACCTACTTGATCCCTAGACAGGACCTGCCTGATGAGATGGGGCAGGCTGATGACAGGCTGAGGACAGGAGAAACACAGATCAGGAGAGGCCACAGTGCACCAGGAGCAAGAATGCTGAAGAGAAGGAAAAGCAGGTGTGAGAGGAAAGGACATTTGAAAGTCTGTCCATGGAGGCATGGGTCCTTGGGGTGCTGCCACCCTTATTCCTATGATAGAAATTAGCAAAGTTTCTGTAAAGGGCCAGAGTATAAATATTTTTGGCTTTGTGGGCCATACTGTCTGTCACAACCTCTCACAATCTCTCACAACCTCTGCCTTGTAGTGCAGACACACCCATCGACAGCATATAAATGAATGACTGGGATTTTGTTTCAATAAAACTTTATCTACAAAAACAGGTGGCCCAGGATAGATTGGGTCTACAGGCCGACTTTACCAACCCCTGCTCTAAAGCTGCAGACATTCAGGAAATAAGGTTGTACTCTCCCTGAACCCCAAGGCTCAAGGAGATTCCCAGCTGCACGAGGGAATAATACTTCGATTCCACCAATGATCAGCGCCCTCCCAGCCATGCTTTGGGCTTTTTTTTAAACCCCCTAATGTTTAGGAAATATCTGTTTCAGTTTTAGGGTGTCCCAGAAACATTGACTCCCAAAAGTGACTATTACATGTATTCTATTCTATGACTGCCTCCCCATGGGTGCTGGGGGACCAGAGAGAACTCAAAGGTCTTCCCAACTCCCTCCTTAAAAGACGCCCAATCCCCATAGCCACCCTCTCAACCCCCACCCTCCAACCCCCACCCAGATAAAGTTTCTTAGGAGCTATTGACTAGATATACAGAAGGAAGCGAAGATAAGGTTAAATAATAATAATAATAATAATAATAATAATAATAATAATAATAGTAGTCAGGGAGCAGAGACCATGGTGTCCAAATGCAGAGGAAGAAGTGGCTAAAGAAGTAAGACAGGATAGAATCCTTGGAGAAGGACTGTGTACTACAGAAGGGAACCAGAACTCAGCCGGCTGCCCCACTGCATGCTCCAGGGAGCACTATTTGATTTGTAGCCTAGGTAATCGGTGCCCCCTGGAGTTGTGCCGTGCATAGAAGTACATGGTGTACTTGCCTCTGCAGTGTTGGAAGCCAAGATGGTGGCCCGAGATCAGCACTGGGATTTGGGCTGGTTTAAAGCACGCATCTGAAACTGTTGGTGGGAATGCTAACTGGAAAACAGAGTGTTTTCCAGCCACTCTGGAAAACAGTGTGGAGGTGCTTCAAAAAATTAAAAATAGGACTACCCTATGACCCAGCAATAGCACTGCTAGGAATTTACCCAAGGGATACAGGAGTGCTGATGCATAGGGGCACTTGTACCCCAATGTTTATAGCAGTACTTTCAACAATAGCCAAATTATGGAAAGAGCCTAAATATCCATCAACTGATGAATGGATAAAGAAGATGTGGTTTATATACACAATAGAATACTACTTGGCAATCAGAAAGAATGAAATCATGCCATTTACAGCAACGTGGATGGAACTGGCGGGTATTGTGCTAAGTGAAATAAGTCAGATATCATGTTTTCACTCATATATGGAACTTGAGAAACTTAACAGAAAACCATGGGGGGGAGGAAAGGGGAAAAAATAGTTACAGAGAGGGAGGGAGGCAAACCATAAAAGACTCTTGAATACAGAACACAAACTGAGGGTTGATGGGGGGGGGTGTGGAAATGGATGACGGGCATTGAGGAGGACACTTGTTGGGATGAGCACTGGGTGTTGTATGTAAGTGATGAATCACAGGAATCTACCACCAAAACCAAGAGCACACTGTACACATTGTATGTTAGCCAATTTGACAATAAATTATTTAAAAATAAATGAATAAAATAAAGCATGCATCCGAAGGCAGTATTAGAACCGGGAGCGAGATTGTCACAAAATGGGGTGAGTCAGGAGTAAACAGGCCTGCAGCTCCAGTTTGGCTGTAGTGACGCTCGAGCACACCTTCCTGCTCCCTAATGGGGCAGCTGTTTTAATCTCCGGCAATTGTCACCATACCTGGCCTTGCCATATCATCCTGTTTTCCAAGAGAAGCTAGAAATTCTGGTTTTAATGTGAAAAACAACCAAAACTGCTTTTTCACTCTTAGAAACAAATTTAATTTTCTATCACAAACACACCCACGAGCCAAATTAGTCAGTGAACTCCCAGTTCACCACCTGTGGTTTAGTCATGTTACCTGTGTTTAGAATCTGGGTGTCATCAACCATGATGCCCAAATAAGACACAGGCTAGAGAACACTTAACATGCGCTATAAAACAATTACCAAACTGAAAATGCTTCTGTAGACCAAGGGGGCCCATAGCCTCATGGAGAAGGTTCTGTCAAAGGGAAAGTAGGATTCTTTTGAAGCCAGTTATCAAAGGAAGTCATCTGGGGCATGCTCTTTGATAGTCCCTTTTGCTGTCAGTAGAGCGTTCTGGGTTGAATCTTGCAGGACATGTTCGTTATGAAGGGCATTCTAGTCATGGACATTAGGTGTGCAGGAAATCGTATGTCCAGGTTCTGACCTTCCAGATATTTCCTAAGCTTGAATTTCTTTTCCCTCTGTTAGATCTTCCTGGTTCGTAAATCGACCAAAATGCAGAAGAAAGTCCTCTCACTTCGCCTGCCCTGTGAATTTGGAGCCCCACTCAAGGAATTTGCCATAAAGGAAAGCACATACAGTGAGTAGTCACCTGATGGCTAAGTCCTGGTTGATGGGAGGGCCTCGGGTCTCCCCAACAAGTGGAAGTAGAAGGAGATTACCCTTTGAGACAGACAGACATGAGTCTGCATCCTGTTGCTGTTACTTACTCACTCGATGCCTGGGCAGGTAGCCTACCTTAGGAGCCTTGGTTTTCTTATCAGTATATTGGGGTGATCATAACATCAGAGAGCTATTAACAGTTTAATTAAACAACCTATGTACAAATTATGCAGCCTACTGGTTGGCATATGGCAGGTTGTCTTTCTTGCCCCCCTTCCAGTTAAGTAGAGCATGGATTTGATTCCTAGGTTTGCTGATGATTAACCTGTAGGACAGGCTGCAGCGATTCGGCCTTTTTATGGGTTCTCATGCTACAGCACGTGTCTGCACATCTTGTGAATAATCCTTGAGTGGACGTGTTCCCTCCAGACAATCACTGTTCAGTCGTCTATGAAATGCAGCTAATCAGAGGCAGAATCCAGCCCTCTGAAAAAATCAACTGGCAGAAGTTTTGAAGGGAGAGTGGTGTTCAATAGAATTGGTTTTCTTTTTGCTATTCTGCAATCATTGAAAATGTGAAGTCTTGGGAAGACACGTTTCACTTTATTTATTTATTTATTTATTTATTTATTTAATCCTGAGAAAGAGAGAAAGCACAAGTCGGGAGGGGGTGGGTAGTGGCAGAGAGACAGAGGGAGAGAGAGAGAATTCCAAGCAGGCTTCACACCGTCAGCACAGAGCCTGACACAGGGCTTGAACCCATAAACTGAGATCATGACCTGAGCTGAAGTCAGACACTTAACCAACTGAGCCACCCAGGCGCCCCTGGACACATTTTAAATATAAAAGGGAACACACAATGCTGATGTATTGCCAACTTCCAAGGAAGGATCCATAGTGAATCTGTGCTCCAAAGGGGAAGGTTTCATTGAAATCACAGGTTAGCAAGTTGAGGAGTGAAGGCCAGGAGAAATAAGTTTGGAAGCATGTTGACTCTCTCAATAGTTAGACTGAAACTGGTTTGGGGGTGACGGGGTGGTGGTGCCTAGGTGGCTCAGTTGGTTAAGTCTCCTGACTTCAGCTCAGGTCATGATCTCACGGCTCATGGGTTCAAGCCCTGCTTCGGGCTCTGTGCTGTCAGCTCAGGCTCTGAAGCCTGCATCAGATTCTGTGTGTGTGTCTCTCTCTCTGCCCCTCTCTCACTCATTCTCTGTCTCTCTCTCAAAAATAAATAAACGTTAAGACTGAGACTAGGATTTTTGCTTGCTTCTTGATTTACACCTAAGCAAGCCTCAGTCTCTGCATTTGAAAAACCAAAGGTACTGAGGTCATTTTAAGGGCAAATAAGGGATTATACTCAACCTGGAGTTCATAGTCTCACTGAGCCAAATGGCCTTAATGGAAGTCTAGAGGACACATTTCTAGCAGAAGTGAAACCTGTCAGCCTCTTTGTGGTCAACCTCAGGTTCTTCTGTAAACCTGGACCTGGTAATGTCTTTCCTCCAGGCTTCACAAGGGCACTGATGCCAGGAAAGACTTCCACAGTCAGTGACCTGTGCATAGTTCATACCAGTTTATTTGCATTAGGAGGTAATCACAAGATAGATTTCAAGCCCTCCATTTTAAAGACGATTAAATATTAAGTAAAGAAAGGCCATGCTGAGGTGGCTTTTGAAAGTCAGCTTGCCAACAAGTGATAGATCTGTTTTTTTTTTAATTTAAAAAAATCTTTTTTAATGTTTATTAATTTTTTTTGAGAGAGAGACAAAGCGTGAGCAGGGGAGCGGCAGAAAGAGAGGGAGACACAGAATCTGAAGCAGGCTCCAGGCTCTAAGCTGTCAGCACAGAGCCTGACGTGGGGCTCAAACCCACAAACTGGGAGATCATGACCGGAGCCAAAGTCAGACACTTAACCAACTGAGCCACCCAGGGGCCCTTTAATTTTTTTTTAAGTTTATTTATTTTGAAAGAGAGAGAGAGAGTGTGTGTGTGCAAGCAAGATAGGGGCAGAGAGAGAGAGAATTCCAAGTAGGCTCTGCACTGTCAGCACACATCCCAATACAGGGCTCAAACTCATGAACCGTGAAATCATGACCTGAGCAGAAACCAAGGGTCAAACGCTTAACCAACTGAGCCACTCAGGCGCCCCAGATCTAACTGGTTTTTAAATCCCTTCTAATATCCAAAGTGAAGCATGATAAGTTAGCCTGGAAGCCCCTTCTTTGCTCCCCTACAATAAGTACAGTTAATGTTTGTACTTTCCTGCTTTCTGGGTGTTCATCTTAGATTCCTCCTGGCTGAAGATTTTTCTTCTCTATTGTGTCAAGACTCAGATCAATTCCCTATTCCTATCTGGGGGACTTAAAGTGGTTGAAAGAGCTGGTCTGAGCAAAGCATTAACCTGACTGTAACTAATTACCACAGGTCTTGGTCTCACCATGATGGCCCCTTCCTGGCCAGGGCCTTGCTTCTCTATGAACGGAGGTAGATTGAGAAAGGAAGGACTTGCTCTGAAAACATAGATATTTTGTCATAACATCTGGACAATATGGTTTAATAATAAATACCAGCTCATATTTGTATAGACTGCTTTCACATGAATTACTCCATTTTTTTAAATTTCCCTTTCCACTCCTACCCTTTGGGGAGACAGGGAAAGTACTATTATTGTCCACTGTACAGAGGAGAAAACCAAGGCTCAGACAAGTTAACCTACCCCAAATCGGTTTCTTCCTACTTAACTTGCTAAATTGTGGTGCACATGTGTGTATTTTTTTGTTTCTGTCTATGTCATGGTATGTGTGTAGAGGCATAGGTATATTTTGGGGGTGCTATAGAAATACTAAACAATCAAAATAATACAACATAAGCAAATAGCAAGCAACATAAATGAGGACATGAAGTGTGGCAATTGGGAGAAAATCTCATCTGATTGAGGAAATGAGGAAATCTTCACAAAGCTGAGGATGTTTGGAATATTTTTGAAAGACTGTCTGAATGGCATTTCAGCCAGCCTGGCATGAGGAGTGGTTGGCAAATACACAAGTATTTGAAGTTATCCACTCACTGCCCTGCCATTTGGAAGATGTGCAATATGGTACACCATCTTGCCAGAACATCTTCCCTAGGAGGCTTGTGCCCTTGGTGGTGACAGTGGTAGTGGGTGGGGGCATTCTAAGTAAGTGAGTTTTTGAAACTTTCACATTGAATTTAAAAACTAATTTACTGGAACCTTCTGTTTTCCTCCAAGCTGCCTTGTGTCTTAACCAAAGGTGGCCTGTTTTGGCAAAGAGGAGTGTGTCCCAGGAGGGCCAACCTAGGAAGGTCAAGGGTGGTGGGGGCTTGGGTGTTTACCAAGCTGTGTTGTGTGCCAATGGCCTCTCCCTCCAGCCTCACTGGCCCCTGCCCCCTGACCAACTTTGTGTTTGAATTTAAAAAAGAAAAAAGATAGTTGTAACTTTGAGCCTGCGCCGGTCTGTTTACCAAGCACTGGAGCACGTGCTCCCAGTGAGTCAGGGGCTGAACTTCTAGGCCGTGGACTCTACTGGCCTGTTTCTGGCTGACACACATCCTCCTCACAGCTGGATCTGATAAGCCACACGGTAGTTGGTTTGAGAGCTCAGAGATGGTCCTATGCACGCAGCAGATAACACCAGAGGGCCTTTCCTTTCCCAGAACAGTGCTCTAGGACACTCAGCTGGTTTCCAAATTCTCTCTTTTCCAGCCTTTTCCCTGGAAGGCTCAGGAATCAGTTTTGCAGATTTATTCCGGCTCATTGCTTTCTACTGCATCAGCAGGTAAGGCCTCTTTTCCTCTTAGGAGTTCGAGTGCCTGCTTGGTGTGTACCATATAAACAGCCCTGGGGTTTCTAGATTAAAGCAGGGTGGAGGGGTCTGGGAGGCTTGCCGCTGACTAGCTGTCCCTGGAAGGATTGGTTACTGATCAAAATAACTATGCGAGTCCCTCCAAATTAATATGTCTGTGTCTTTAAACTGTCCCTATGGTTCGTTTCACCTCGACCCAGCAAGCAGGGGAACAAACACACATACACATACATGTACATACATGCAACCATGCACACACAGAAAGGGACCCATGGTACAAACCTGGTCCCTGATAATGTGTGGTGCCTGGGTGGTTCAGTCAGTTAAGCATCTTTGGCTCAGGTCATGAGCTCACAGTTCATGAGTTCCAGTCCTGCATTAGATGAGCACGAGCCCCGCATCAGGTGAGCCCTGCTTCTCTCTGTCTTTCTCTCCCTCCCCCCCCCCCCCGACTCTGCCCCTCATGGGATTCTTTCTGTCTGTCTTCACTCACTTGTGCCCTCTTCTCTCTCTCTGTCTCTCTCTCTCTCTGAAAAAAATAAAAATAAATAAATGTCCCTGATACTGTTTCTGAAAATCCTCAAAGGATGTAGTTCATTCTAGAAATACGGGAGCCTTAAACCAGCCCATAAACCTTGCATCACTGTCCTACAGGCCCATTTGGTTCTCATGTCCTTTTCATAACTAAAGCAACTGTGTTAGACTACAAGTAGTTAAGCCAAAAATCATCATGTTAATAAGTGTGGGGAGCGTGTGAGTTGTTAAAGTCTTTCTCTCTTTTTTCTTCCTAGCCATAATAATTTTTCAAACTGACTATTCTTTTTTTTTAATGGTTATTTATTTAATTTTGAGAGAGGGTATATGCATGCACACATGAATGGGGGAGGGGCAGAGAGAGGGGGAGAGAGAGAATCCTAAGCAGGCTCTTTGCTGTCAGCATGGACACTTACGAACTGTGAGATCATGACCTGAGCTGAAATCAAGAGTCCGACGCTTAACTGACTGAGCCAGCCAGGTGCCCTCAAATTGAGTATTCTTTTGGTGATTAAGAATCCATACTCTTCATCTGCAGAGATTGACACTGCCCCCATGTAGGCAGTGGAGCTCAGTTGGCCTCTATGCCTTCTCTGTATGTCTGTTGCAGCCAATAGAACACAGACAGGCATGCATTACTAGGTTGTTTCCAAAGATCATGTCTTACAGCCATCATACTTTGAGACTGAGAGGCTTATTTGGGGTTCATTTCCTTTATGTTAATTTAAGGGTAAAGTTATTTCTCATGTGAGACATTTATTGTACCTGTTGGACTAGACCCTCCCAGGGGAAGGCACTGAGCTATTGACCCCTAGAAGTCACCAGGTTGGCAATGCCACATAATTAATGGCCTGAGATGGGGAAGCACTTCAGGGGGTTGATTACCAGGAGGAAGAAACCAGGGGATTTCATCTAGAATTGGACACAGCTCTATGAGGGGACACCACCAACAGCCCTTGGCCTGTGCAAGGATGGAGATCTGCTGCCCAAAGAAAAGAAGAGGACGGTGCAGATGTCCCCACCTTCCCCAGGGACCCACACCTGAACTGGTTTGAGGCCATCTAGTTCCCGAAAGTGAATTTCAACACTAACATGTTAGTCAGAGGTGAAGTTGGCCAATGCTTACTCTTCATAGTTAGCTTGTTGATTTTCCTGTCGTGAAAGATCATTACACCTATAAAACAGTATTTGGCATCAGCACACAAAAGATACCATCTCTCCTCTCAGTGTTCATAATAGGCTGGAGTACCTGCTGTCCAGGGCTGTTTGATGGTTGAAGGAGATAAAGCACATGAAAACCTTCTTTAATCTACAAAGCATGATACCGATATAAGGTGCTTATGGAAAAATCCCAACATTGACATTTTATGATCAGGGTGACCTGAGATTCATTTCTCTATTTTTTTCCCTCAAAATGCAAAGGTTCTTGGTGTTTCTGTTTCTCTTTTAATGTTCTATGTTACTCGTTTTACCCAAGTCAATGTTCTTAGTAATCAGTAATTGATTTGACCCAGTCTTAACCAAATGTTTTTGAAATGTTCTAGTTGGTTATTAGTACATGAGTATATTCATGTAGAGAAAGTGGTTGGATTGTCAGCCCTGGTATTCACCCAGAATGCATCTGCACAGGTGAACTAGACTAGAGAATTCATGAATCAATCAGCATGTGGTTTGCCACATCAGAGGGACACACTGAAGACTAGAGCTGCGGATATAAATGAGAGCAAACCTTGGTCACCAATGTCTAGTAGCTCCCTGTCAGTTTGTCATAATCAGTGTCATGGAGAGCACTTCCTTGTAAACTTTCATGCACACTGGAATCACCTGGAATCTTGTTAGAATGCAGACTCTGATTTGGGGGGTCTGGGGCAGCATCTGATGGTCTGTGTTTCCAACTGTCTCTAGGTGGTGAGACCAATGCTGCTGGTCCTACAACTGCATTTTGAGTAGCAAAGGGCTAGAGGAAATAATAATTATTAATTATTACTTATTAAGTACGATTATAATTTCAGGGGCTTTCTATATCTGTGCTAGGGACCATATATACATTATTTCTAATCCTCATGGCAACCCTGAAATTAGGATCATGAAGACACCATGGCTCAGAGAGTGAGATAGTTGTCTACAATCAGTCATTCAATAAATATGTAGCAAATATTGGATTTGAACCCAGGCCTGTCTTGATGCTAGAGCCCATATTTTGCCACTGTATGGCACAGCTCCACAGACTTTGGGATCCAGTGCAGCCGGGTTGCTTAATTCCACATTAGCTCTGTGAGTGGGTGCAGGGACCTCCCCCTCTGTGCTCTCCTTTGCTCCTGATCCATGGAATGGGGGATATCAGAGCTTCTTCCAACGGCCTGTGTGGGTCCCACATGAGTTACAGAGCTTGGTGCACTGGAGGTGCTCAATAAAGTTAGTCTCCTGCCGTTTAGAAATACAACATATAGAGCAAGGGTCAAAAGTAGATTACGTGTGTACTAAAACTCTTGGGTGAAACATTTATACCTAAGATGGCTGTATTTTCTCTGTTATACAAGTTTTAGAATTAGGGTTCCTTTCCTTAATGAGAGGGAAGTGACCCTGTGGGGAGGGGGGATGGTGGTGAGATGCTATGTTATACCCTTAGCTAGTGCAGTGGAAGAGGGCTCTAATTTTCCAGGAGATCAAAGTCTAAGACTACCCATTAGGCAATGACAGGTGTGGCTTCCTGTCATAGATGCCATTAAGAAAAACCAAAACCAGCTATGTGATGTTTAGGCTCCAGGTACTGGTTTGGGTAAGGTGAAATGCTTAAGGTAAACATAGGTTGGTTTCGTCATATGTGTCTTTCCCCAAATTGTCTAAAGAAAGAAGATTTTAATAAGTTTGTATAGCCGTAGAAACATATATTTATATGCTGCTTTGACATTACAAAGTTCTGCTTCCCATTAATCTTCATTTAAGATTATAATCTGAGTCATCACCTCTCCGGGGTCAGGCAGCAGCTATAACAAACACTGCCATCCCCTGAGGCTCCGCCTGCTTCATCCACGACAGATGCAAGTGAACAAGTAGAAGAAGGTACTCGCAACATTTGGAGGCAGACGATAGGGTCCTTGGAAGCAGGGGGTGACCCATCCTTGACACCTCGGGAAAGAGCAGCATCCTGACTGCCAATTACTAGTATTTATGTGAGCAGTATATTACAGCCCATGCCAAGAATCACATTCTATTCATATTTTGCTCTTTTCATTGACCTTACTAATTTGTTATTCATTGTCAACAGCTTCAGGGGTTTCCAAAATTCTCAAGTCATCCAGATTTAATCTGATTCAGTTAGAATGTTGCCTAATCTTATGGTAAACAACTAGTTGTTTGAGATAGTTATTCTCTTCAATGGAGATTTTCACAACATCTTGAGTAGACAAAATACAGGCAGAAGCTCTAGGTTTTGTCCCTCACTTACTCCACCCTAGGCATCATGGCCTCCTTGCTATTCTTCATGCATGCCAGACCCTCTCCCAGGGCCTAGAAAGTTCTTTCAGCTCCTTCCTGTTGGGCCTGTTAGTCTGTGATGTTGGATGCGTGTGTTTGCTGGTCTACACACAGTGCCGTGCTGCTTGAGGGCAGGATTGTTCCATGAAGTCCTTTAGATTTGCTTCCCTACTCAGCGCTTGGTGCAGGGGCAGCAGCAGCAACATCGCCTGGGAGCATGGCGGAAAAGCCGAACTTCTGGCCTCACCCAGACCTCCTGAATCAGAGTGTGCAGTCAAACGAGACTCCGAAGGATTCACATGTGCACGTTACAGATAGGGAAGCACTACCTTAAAACACAAGAGGAAGTTTTGTCTTCAGCACAGAAAGCAGGTTGCATGGACTCTAGCTAGAAAATGTCAAAGTAGGGGCGCCTGGGTGGCTCGGTCGGTTGAGCGTCCGACTTCGGCTCAGGTCATGATCTCACAGTCAGTGAGTTCGAGCCCCGCGTCAGGCTCTGTGCTGACCGCTCAGAGCCTGGAGCCTGTTTCGGATTCTGTGTCTCCCTCTCTCTCTGCCCCTCCCCTGTTCATGCTCTGTCTCTCTCTGTCTCAAAAATAAATAAACGTTTAAAAAAAAAAATTAAAAAAAAAAAAAAAGAAAATGTCAAAGTAAAACCAACAGATGGTGGTTGAAAACCTGCCCTGTGTAAGGACTTGGAATAATAAATCATGGTTTAGGATGACACATTCCTGCCCAATGAATTGGGGCCCAGTTTTCAGAACATGTAACAAGTTAGTGTATAATGTTTTACATGTATGTATGTAAGATCCACCAGTGTAGCGATTCTGATATTAACACTAGATACATTTCAGCCACCCAGGAAGGAAATTTGGTCCTCACTACAGATACTGAAGCCAGGCAGCCTTATCTCTCAGCCTGTCCTGACTGTGTTACTACAGGAAAGAATAGTCATCTTGCAGTCCTGTCACCAGTAAAGACAAGTTCTGGTTAGGTATGAGGTATGATGTAGCGTCTACTTAGGACGTTTCAGTCTAAGCCAAAACATCTCTAGGATGGACATGCTAGATATAGAAAGCAGACATGTAATTACAAATACTCTCTTTTTGAAAAACCAGGGACGTTTTGCCGTTCACCTTGAAGTTGCCTTATGCCATTTCAACAGCCAAGACGGAGGCTCAACTTGAAGAACTAGCCCAACTGGGACTAAGTAAGTGGGTCCCCCTGCCCAGGTCTCTCTTGGAATGAATCTATGGAACAGAGTCAGTGTTAGGCTGGCTGATGATACATTGTTGAAAAATAATCCCTATCTCCATGGCAAAACTTGGCCCTGAATCACACCTGCTGAGATTCTTTTTTCTAAGTCAGACATTTTACTGACTCTCAGAGGGGAGCGCTCAGTTTATCTGGGTAACCCCCACACCTCCCCAGCAGCTCCCATCAATGAGTTTCAGCTACCCTAAGTGTCCCGGTCCTAATGGAACATAAACTTCTCTAATGGGTCATGTCTTTCCTTTCTGTGGCATCTTGCTGGGGAAAGGCTGTGCTTGACAGAAAAGGAAATAGCACAGTACATCTCACGTGCATGAGTTTTGTTCCGGAGAAACACACGGGCATTGACGGCACGTCTGTGCTTTGAGGAATTTGACCGTGCAGACATCTAGACTAACATCTGTCTCACTTCCTCTCTTGTTCAATTTTGGTCCTGGTGTTCTGGGCCATGTCCCTTATCCTGCCATGCATCCTTGCCCTGGCCAGCTGGACATTTGCTTCCCTCTCCTGCCCCTTTGCCAATGCCCCTGAACACAATACCGTGCTTCTGGACAGTGGTTGATGATGGATCAGGATGTACAGTTCACCCAGTTTCACTTCCTCGTCCCATTGCCATGAGGAATTTGTGTGGGTTTAACTTTTGCCAAAAAAAAAAAAAAAAGTTTCCCCCCTAGATTGGGAGGGGAAATTCTCTTAAGATTTTAGGGCTTCAGTCTTCCAAAAGATTGACAACCAGGCCATAATATTTGAATGGAAATTTGAGATTCCAAAATGCAACTCCTGGGACTCCTGGAGCCTATGAGGAGCCTGGAGGGAGATTGAGATTCCCTTCTCAAACTTAGATTCTTTTGAAAGAATTGCTACATGTGTCTGAGGCCTGTCTGATGTGTCCCTTCTGAAAAGTTACGCCATCTCTTGCAATGGTGTTTCACACACCTTTTGGAGAGAGTTTAAAACTTTTCCCGAATTTCAGTTAATATAACCAGCTAGACTGTAAGCCTCTTGAAGACCTGTACCAGGTGTCAGTTTTCGCTGGTGACCTCCACCCACTTAACTCCTGGTGCTGTGGTCAGTGTGCAGTGTATACTCTGTGGCAGGCCTGAAGGACTGAAGTATCCTGGTCAGCTTCCTGCACAGACAAATTTAAGAACACCTTGTTCCATGGCCACTGACCATAGAAGCAAATGATGTCCAATTAATATATACTCAATTCGTAACGGCCGATGTATACATTATTCATTTTGGGAAGAGACAGCACTTTGTAAAACTCTGTGCCTCATTTATTTGTTCTTCCAACAAATGTTTCTGGAGGATCTGCTATGTGGCAGGCCAGGCTCCACACTGAGGGGTCAAAGGTTAATAATGTCCATAGCTGCCCTCCCCCACTACCCAGGTTTATAGTCCATGTGGAAGCTAAGTGTACTATGCCTTATAAAGTCTACCGGTGGTGTCAGTAGAAGCCTAAGAAGGACCCAAAGGTGGTGGAAACCATTCCACCAAGACCCAAACTGGGCAATAGAAGTGCATATAAGGTGAGCCAATGAGTAATTTAAAATTTTCTAGTAGCTCTGTTAAAGACAATGAAAAAGACACAGGTGAAAATTAATTTTTATGATTTATTTTAATGTAATATATATGAAATGTTACTTCAACATAGAATCAATATATTTTACAAGTATTAATGAGATATTTTGCATTCCTTTTTTTCATACTAAATGTTTGAATCCAGCCTGTGTTATCCTTATCTCTTTTGGGGCATTAAAATTTCATCAGAAACACACAATCTGTATTTAGAACTGATTAAATTTATAGTTGAGAAACTGCATTCACATACCCAAGTTCCAAAACGATTGAACAGTTTTCCAGTGATTGAATTGCATGTCTGTTTTTAAACTTAAATGGACTGACGTGATTTAAAATTGAAGCCCTCTGTCGCGTTGGCTCACTAGCCACAGGTGACCATTGGCTCTTGCGCTGGACGACACAGAGCGAAGAGGAGAGGAAGGGCAGGTCACTGGGCCACAATATCAAGCATGTTTATAACAGAGAGGGCAGGGCAAGGGCTCCCAACGTCAGCCTCCTCACTGTCCGCCATGATCAGCCATTCTGGGCCCATAGGGAAAAAAAATACATTTTAGGCAAACACCACAGGGCAGAGCTATAGAGAGAGAATAAACCTGTTCCAAATGGAAATTAGCAGCAGATAACATTTATCACCACCACTGCCTCCCTGGATTCGTGCGGAAAACTGAGCCCCGTGTGTAGGTGACATGGGCCATACAGTCAGATGCAGTAAGCCATGTGCGCTGTGCCAAAGAGTGTTGGGTGTGTAAGCCACGGTGAGAAGGGCTAGGATTTGCAGAGTACGGGCAGCTAACCACTAAGATAAACGGTTGAACTTGCACTTAGCATTTGCATCGGCCTGCTGTCCTTTTTTTTCTGCTGATGGGTTCCATGAGTGTATTTTTCCTCTGTTTGGGGTTTTAATGCTGAACGTGTAAAACCCTAAGCAGATTGTGTAACATCCCCCAGGCCCAGCTGCTGGTCCTGCCCATTAAAGGGGAACTGCCAGGTCCTCCACGGAGGGCACCTCCAGGCGAAGTAGATTGGGAAGGGTGGCTTGCTTTGCGAGGAGACTCAGTTTTTGTTAAGCATGTCCGGGAGCCCCGTGGTCCTTTCCAGGCTTACACTGTAACAATTCCAATACTTTCTTTCCTTACCTGTGCAAAGGCTGGGCTGGCTCTGTATGTTGGCCAAGCCATTTCTCAAGGGCTTTGAAGGTGAAAAGCCCCTTGAGCCTTCCTGTGAGCCCACAGCTGGGCCTGGCAGCATTTCCACCCTTTCCAGTAAAGGGAATGCAGTCCAAGCAAAAAAGAAAAAGAAAAAAAAACACTCAAGTGTGGCACCTCCCCCTTGAAAGACATGTGTTGTCATGCAAGTGTGCTTTTTTTAATTTGTGAAGGAATGGCCCAAGAGTACTGTATTTACATTCTTGTGTTCACTGATAATGACTTTCAGATTTTTGGAGCTCTCCAGCTGACAACAAACCCCCAAACCCTCCACCTCCCCATAGGCCTCTCTCCTCAGACGGTGTTTGTCCTGCCTCTCGTCAGCTCTGCCTTATAAATGGAGTGCATTCTATAAAAACCAGGACGCCTTCGGAGCTGGAGTGCAGCCAGACCAACGGAGCCCTGTGTTTTATTAATCCTCTTTTCTTGAAAGTGCACAGCCAGGACCTCAGTGGAGGCCTGAAACGGCCCTGCACAAGGACTCCCAACGCGAATGGCACCGAGAGGCCTCGGTCCCCCCCACCCAGGCCCCCGCCACCCGCTATTAATAGTCTCCACACAAGCCCTCAGCTGTCCAGGACTGAAACCCAGGCGAGCATGCCAGAAACAGTCAACCATAACAAACATGGGAACGTAGCTCTGCTTGGAACGAAACCAACCCCCATCCCTCCACCCCGGCTGAAGAAGCAGGCTTCTTTTCTAGAGGCAGAAGGCAGCGCAAAGACCTTGACCGGCGGCCGGCCTCGTCCCGGCCAGGAGCGGGAGCCGGAGGAGCCGGGGCCGGGCACAGCTGGCGGGCCAGGTGGGGCCCCGCCTGCGGAGCCTCCGGAGGATTGCACAAGGGCCGCCGGCCCTGAATCACGGCCCCCGTGGCATGGAGGCAGACAGAGGCTGAGCGACATGAGCATTTCCACTTCCTCCTCCGACTCGCTGGAGTTCGACCGCAGCATGCCCCTGTTTGGCTACGAGGCGGACACCAACAGCAGCCTGGAGGACTGCGAAGAGGAGAGTGACCAGGAGACCATGGCCCCCCCTGTCAAGTCCAAAAAGAAGAGGAACAGCTCCTTCGTGCTGCCCAAGCTCGTCAAGTCCCAGCTGCGCAAGATGAGTGGGGTGTTCAGCTCCTTCATGACCCCCGAGAAGCGCATGGTCAGGAGGATCGCCGAGCTGTCCCGGGACAAGTGCACCTATTTCGGCTGCCTGGTGCAGGACTACGTGAGCTTTCTGCAGGAGAACAAGGAGTGCCACGTGTCCAGCACGGACATGCTGCAGACCATCCGGCAGTTCATGACCCAGGTAAAGAACTATCTGTCTCAGAGCTCAGAGCTGGACCCCCCCATCGAGTCGCTGATCCCCGAAGACCAAATCGGTAAGTCCCCACTTTGCCTTTTTTTTCCTTTTTAAACATAAAAACTACTGTAACCTCACAGGACACTGTGTCCGATGGCAGTGATCTTGGATGAAGTTTTCTCTGGAGTTCAAAACAACACACTCCACCCCCTCCACCCATTTGAATGGGACCTGAGCTTCTCAAAGCAGACCTCACCTTATACCTGACTCCTGCTACCTGCCTGCTTACCTGCCGGGCTAGTTTTCAAGGAGCCCCTGATGGGAACCTCAGAGCAGTTCTGCTCAGGGGTAGAATTTGCCTTCCGAGGGTCCGATTGCCCACCTGGTCTTGTGCTGTGTGTGCTGAGTGTTTCCTGAAAGGGCATCTCTGCAGGCAGTGCATGCCTGGAAAGGTATGTGTGCTGTCTTCTGAGAGAGTGTTTTCTTCTGCTTTGTTTGGGAAGTACACTTTTCATTGAGGTACAGTGTATGCTCAGAAGAGTGCAGACATCACGGGTGTGCAGCTGGAGGAGTGTCCACAGTGAACACACCTTGTGACAAGTGAGAGCTCAGTAAGCATGACAGAAACCACAACCAGAAGCCCCCCTGGGACCACCACCCTGTCACCTTTCTCCCAAAAGGGTAACCGCCTTGCTGGCTTCTGATGCCAGCGAATTCCTTAAGTGGCACGGTTTGGGAGTAACTTAAAAAAAAAAAAAAAAGACAAGTTTGTGTACCTTTCAAATAAGTAACATATTTGGAGGTCACATGAAAGGTGTTTTCTCCGAAGTCAAGGGGAAATATTTTCTTTATAACCTCATCGAAGGGCTGAATTGTTAATAGTTACTTTGGCCAAGAAAAATTTGAATTTGGCAAGGACATCTTTTTTCCAGGGTAAGAGTGTTGCAAGGATTTTTTTTTTTCTTTTTTAATTTCAGAAGATTCTTTCTAAAGGGCTAATTTCAGTGTGGCTCATTCACTGGGCAGCCACAGCCGAAAGAGCTACCAAATTATTTCCAGGCAGTTCATAAAGCTAAACCCAGATTTCTTCTTTCTGATTGGGTCTGTTTGTTGAAAGTAGTAAACAGTATGTGGTAGAGAGTGGACTCTCTCTCTGTCTCTGTCTCTGTCTCTGTCTCTGTCTCTTTCTCCTTTAAGTGAGTTTCAGCAGCTCTTTGATTTTCTCACAAAGGAATCAAAGCCTTGTTTGTTTTCTCGGGGTTTGAGCCTGGTTGATGGGGCGGGGTTAGAGCTGGGTGTTGCTGAGGAGAGAGGCTGGAAGGAATGTGCCCTTGTGGTGTGCTTGGAACTGAAAAAGGTTTCTAGGGGAAGGCAGAATAGCCACCCAGGCCATCCTGTCCCATCCCACCAGAGCCCACCTCTCAGGGGAGACCAGTTCAGATGCAATATTAACAGGGACTCTGAACCTTCATGAGAAGCTTCCTCTGGGGGGTGTCCGGTGGGGGGAGCCAGGCAGGCGCTGATGTCAGCCCTTAGTTATGTGGCCCCAGCGCCAACCAGCCCACAGAGACAAGGCTCCCCAGGGAACAAGGGCCATCCCTTCCTTCCCTTCCTCTCTTTCCTTCCCCGCTGAGATTGTAAGCACCAACCAAAGTACTGGTCCCCAGTGGCTTCTTTTGAAGTGAAGTTCGGATATGATATTTGCTCCCAGAGCACAAGCGTTCATTTTCTTCAAAAACAAACATACGCTTTGCTGCTCTGGACGGATGCAGCTTTTAATTTAAAATCTAAAGTCATGACAAGAAGGGATGTTGATATCTATGGAAGCTCTAATAGGAGCCAGGATTCTGTCCAAGTGATGTAAGCGTGTCCTGACCTCGCCCTGGTGAAACAGGCACCAGCATCCCCTGTGGAGTGGAGAATGCAGGACTTTGCCAGGTGGAGCCCTTTGTCCCAGGGGCCACACCAGCTAGTAACCAGCAGGTGCAGCATTTGGAAGAGTAGGCTAGCCCTTTGTTGAGGCAGCTCAGACTAAAATTTTGTATGGAGGTGTGGGTGTGGCCAACTAAGCATTGCCCCACTTTTTTATTGGCTTGTTTGTTTTGGTTTTTTAAACTTTTGCATTAAAGCAGGAACTTCATCACATGTTGCTTCCCCAATGAAAGCATCATTCAGTTTTGAAAGTACAATAAATGTGTTGTTGGCCTTTTAAAATTAAGAGAAAGGTAAACCAGAGCAGAGGTTAACCTGAGAAACTCAACACTAGTTCAAATGCAGAGAAAGAGGTGACCCTAAGGATCAGAAAACTGATCCCTTTAAATGTGTAAGTTACTAGTTTAGGACTCTGACAAAAAAGTGGACTTATCTAATTGTCTGTTTTACATAGTCATAAATGAAGTGCTCATTGGTTTACTATAATCACTCCTTTGAGCCTTGTAACCAAATCAAGGTTGGTACATTTATGTAGATATTGTTCATGTTTTGCAAATTCAAGAGCAGAGGCCATAATGTAAAAAGTGACTTGTAGTGACTGCTGGTAAGTAGGGTAGCTTGGATTCAACCCAGATCTTTCCTCCATTGTTTGCTTATTCCCACCATATCTCACTTTCTGGAGGGAAGTAATTCACTTTTAATGTATTCATGGATTCACTTTGAATGCCATCTCTGGAATACCAAGCCTCAAGATTGTTCTGAACAGGTGTCTACTAACACTCCTAAGGCTTTTCAAGAATGCCAGTCTGGTCCTGTCCTCCTTTCCCACATGATAGCTCTATACTAGGAGGTGATAGCTCCTTTCCCACATGATAGCTCTATACTAGGAGGTGAGAATTTACATTTAAAACCTGCATTTACAGAATGACCATCCCAGAATCAAGGAAGCTGGAGGAGGCATTTCACTAGCTTAACCCATGTAGAATTAGAGCTGTCGTTCATATGTGAAAAATGACCATACGAATGCATGCGTGTATACACGTAGTATATGGAGATGTTGCTAATCTGTCTTCTTCAGAGAGTGGTTCTTCAGTTGCCTAGAGAAAAGCCAAGGAAGACACTAAGTAGCTCTCACCCAGTGCCACTTTATCCATATATTCTTGTCCCAACCCTTTAAGTCAGCACTTTCTAGATAAGGATAAAATAATAAATAAGTCAGTCTCAAAACACACACACACACACACACACACACACAACCTGCCACTCTAAATGCTTGTGTCCTATTATGGAAAAGTTGCATCCTGTTTAGACTACTCTTTAAAGTTCTCTCACCCAAAAGCCCTGACTTTTAGAGGTTCTTGGATAAATATTGGTTGATTGACATCAGCTTTGCTCTCCTGGTTGGAGAACGAAGACAATGAGGGGGAGATGTGGTGGGCTCCCAGGGAAGTCAGGTCTCTGTTCATTCCAGGGCCACATATGGTTTCCCTTCTGGATAGCTCTCCACTCACCCTCACTCCCCCACCCCCACAAAGCGGTACATGAAAGGACAAACAGATGCTTTAACAAAAAGTGCACATAGTTTCAGGTCTTACTAGAAAGCCCTGGGATCAGTAACTTCATTGACAGTGAGATATACTCATTACTGGTGTGTCAAGTGTAGATAGGGTATGACATTACTCATTACTCCAACATGTGTTCCTCATTGGTGAGCTCCCACATGGTACCACTCTAGCTTCAGTCGTTTTCAACCAATGGGAGAGATTAGTTCAGAATTTCTGATCGTGAAATCTCCACTCTGCAGAACTTGTTGCATTTTTGTGGTTAGCATTTTGATTTTATTCAAGTAAAAGAACTTTTATATCTGATTTGATGTTAATCTTGGGAAAGCCCTCTGTTTTCAAGTTTTGTGTCAAGAAAAACAAAGTTTGTCCAACTCCAAAAATCTCAGTAATCCCAAATTTGTTATTTCATTCAAACAATCCACCACCAACTGTCAACAACAAAAACACCCCAGGTGTTTGTATTCCTAAGTCAATAACAAAAAAAAAAAACAAAAAACAGGACAATAATGCTTATGCTTTATTTAATTGCTGTATAGTAAAACATGTATTTTCTCTAAAGAGCATTTTAATTGTTTGAAGAAAAAGTATCTTTAAATTCAATTTATATTCATGTGATTTTTTTTAATAGAGAAACAATACTGAAAAGTGAGCATAGCAGAATAAGAAAGGGGGTTTGAAGTAACTCTCTAGGAGTTAAACAATTACAACTACTTTGCTTCATGAATCTGTCTCAAGCTTCAATATCCAGTGTGATTTGTTTTTTAATTTTTATTTTATTTATTTTGAGAGAGACAGAGATAGTGAGTGGGGAGGGGCAGAGAGAGAGAGAGAGTGAGAGAGTGAGAGAGAGAGAGAGAGAGAGAAAGAGAGAGAGAGAGAGAGAGAGAGAGAGAGAGAGAGAGAGAGAGAGAGAGAGAATCCCAAGCAGGCTCCACACTGTCAGTGCAGAGCCTGATGTGAGACTTGAACTCATGAACCATGAGGTCATGACCTGAGCTGAAACCAAGAGTTGGATGCTTAACCAACTGAGCCACCCAGGTGCCTCTTGTTTTTTTAATTTTTAATTCACAGTTTGGTTCAAGCCCTTGAGTTATTATCTGCTCTTTTTAATTTTTTAATTTTAATTCTTATGCTTTTATTTTAGAGAGGGAAAGCACAAGTGAGGGAGAGGGGCAAAGGAAGAGAGAGAGAATCCTAAGCAGGCTCCCCCCTTATCATGGAGCCAGACGCGATGCTCAATTCCACGACCCTGGGATCATGACCTGAGTCAAAATCAAGAACCAGATGCTCAGCTGACAGTGCCACCCAGGTGCCCCTCTTTTTTGGTTGAAGAGTCACCAGAGTGGCATATTGGTGCCAAGTTGATTAGAACCTCAAGTCTGACTTCTGATCTAG
Source organism: Panthera leo (assembly GCF_018350215.1). Taxonomy (NCBI): domain Eukaryota; kingdom Metazoa; phylum Chordata; class Mammalia; order Carnivora; family Felidae; genus Panthera; species Panthera leo. The sequence continues at coordinate 44,746,765 of NC_056681.1, forward strand.
ACCATGTGACCATATCTCCTGCATGGAGTGAATGTCCTTGCACAGTTAGCAAAGGGTAGAGAGAAAGGAGAAAGGTTGACCTCTTACAACATGTAAAAAGAATATATTAGTTTTGAAAATTAGTTTAAATGTAAGACCCCAGCAGGAAGTACCTCTTTTTTCCATGGGGCATATTTTGTTGTACATTTTTTACCTTAGGGCATTGAAAATTGGGTTAATTATATCAACTAAGAGAAGGGTCACAACTCTGGAGTTAAGGATCTGTATCAGGAGTCTCCAACTCCATAATACTCTGTGCAGGGGTACTGATAGCTCCGTAATTCCCACCGTTAGCAACATGGGAACTGAGATGGCATCACAAAATAAGGTTCATGGAGATATCTGTGCTGGAGTGTTTTCTGACTATGTCCTGAGAATCTTCCAGAGAGAGATCAGTACTTCCCAGGCAGGAAACATCACCAGGCAAAAGAATCTTACAGTAATTGAGTGCATGAACAAGGGGACACTTGAGAGGCTACATTGATTGAAATGGAGGCATCAGAATCTTTGAGGCTTGGACATGTCTTCCACTACTCCACTCCCACCAACAGCATGCCCTGATTGGCTGTCTTACTATGTAGACTGAGCCCTCACCATCCGGGGACCCACCCCCAGGCTAGCCTCGCTTACCCAGTCTGTCTACAGGGAACAGGCCAGTACAGTATCATGCTCCACCTTACCTCTCAGAGGACGGTGTCCACTTTGGAGACTCTTACTTACCGTCCAAGCCCTGGGGCTTCTTTTTAGAAACCAGAACTCATAGCCTGCCTCCTTTTGTCAAATCCAAGAGTATGTGTTAAATGCATACTGTGTTTTTAATAGAAGCAAGTGAAAGTCCCCCTAATCCCTCGTCGGTGTGTGGTTCTTGAGGGTTTATGGAGCACTTTTATGCAGAGAATCCCCTTAAATCCCCTTAATGCCTTGGGGTCCCATTTATTAACCTCATTTTTAGAGATGAGGAAACAAAAGCTTAGCAAGGTCAAGCAGGGGTACAAGTGGGAGTGAACCAACTCATCTGGAGAGCTTTTCACACCACCCAGGGTGGCAACACTGCCTTTTGGGGCCATTTTATGAGGAGAGAAGAAGACCACAGTGGTGAAGTCACCCTACCAGGGGGTGCCTGCTTTCCACAAGACTTACCCTAGATCAAGTTCTGCTCTGTAAAATTAAGTGCAAGCCCTTCCCCTTCCCTCCATACTCTATTCTGCAGGAGCAGGACACTAAGCACTGTCCACACCCAAGGGATGAGGTTAGAATTCAGCTCTACCTCCCCAAGGCCAGAGGAGCTGCATCAATTATTTAGAATTTTTTAGTAAGGAAGATTGGGCTCTTCTCCACTGCTTTTGTTTTTGCTGGCCCTTTACTAGAAGGTACCGAAATCAGTCGGACAGATTCTATGCATAAACCATTACCTATACTTTTGCATAATGCCTTTCCTTCAAGCCCATCAAAATGAACAAACACCTGGGGCACCTGGGTGGCTCAGTCGGTTGAGCGCCCAACTTCGGCTCAGGTCATGATCTCGTGGTTCGTGAGTTTCAACCCCACATCCGTCTCTGTGCTGACAGCTCAGAGCCTGGAGCCTGCTTCGGATTCTGTGTCTCCTTCTCTCTATGCTCCTCCCCTGCTCACACCCTGTCTCTCTCTCAAGAATAAATAAAGAAAAAAAATTTTTTTTTAAAAAAAATGAACAAAAACCTAAGTGAATCACCACCCCAGAGCTTGCCATCTTTATTTTGGTGCCATCTCTGCTGGGCTGGGGGGACCTTCCTGTAAATGATAAAACATCCTTTATTATTTATTGTTTATGGGCTGAAGCATGCATTGCTCACATATGTAAAGCAAACCCAGATTAGAGGACACCCCTGCAGGGCAACAGGAGACCCCTGCAGGGATGGGGCTGGCTGCCCCACACCTGGGGGATGGCTTCGTTGCCAGAGTCATGCTTCCTATATTCTGCAGGGGTAAGGAGAAAAGAAGCATAATTTTCATGTAGCCACCCAAAGGAAGGGTGAATTCAGTTCAATTCAGTGAATTCAATTCAATTCAGAAGTCACTTTTGGAGCACCTGCTACCTGTGGGCCTCTAGCTAGGGACTGCAGCTGGCTCACCTGACAACCAACCGTCAGGTCTGGTGTTCCCAGGAGAGAGGTCTAGTTTGCTCTATGCCACAGTAGAGGCAACAGAGAACTCCAAGGACCCAGGGTGTGGGGAGGAGGTGGACAGGCAAGGCTGCATGGGAATCCATCCATGTTGGGAAAGGCGAGGAGCCCACCGGCCACAGGGAACAGCATGTGGAGAGGCACAGAGGCACAGAGGGCTGCAATACTGTTGTCTTCAGTGAGAACATGGAACGAAGAAGGGAGGGCAAAGCAGGGGCGCTCCCACGGAAGCTGCTTGAGTCTTTAAGGTGGTAAAAAGCATTTTAGAAAACTCATCCCAAGCAGGGTAAGAGTCAAACTCTCTAACGATCTCTGGAGCCCAAGTACCAACCAATCGAATCAGACCTGTCCATAAACACCTGTAGGCCAGTGTGACAAGCTAGGATGTCAGAGACCTGGATAGACAGACACAGAGTAGGGACAGCAGTGTGACACAGGCCTTCACAATTAGTAGACCAGAACCTGTCAGCAATGAACCGAATCCACCCTTCATCCCTCATGATTCCTCATCTGAAATGGGGCTGTGGGGGCTCTCCACCTCTCACTTCCCTTGCTCCGAAAGACATACCACTGCCCAAGATGTTCAGCTTATCTGTGAGTTTGAGCTGTTAGGTGGGGACACAGTGGGGCTGTGACAAAACACCAGCAAATTCAGGGCAGGAAAACCCAGGGGCTTCAGATCTTCTGCCTTTGTACCTACGGGTGGGAGGGTCTGAGGAAAAGTAAGAAGGCACAAGAGAGAGAAAGATGTACAGGAAACCAGGCAGCTTCTCAATTAATTTATCAAAGCACTTTTGGTTCTCATTTCAAACCAAGTAAACCACAGTTAACACAGAAGAAAACAAACCGAAATGGGCATGAATCACTAAACCTGGTGTCCCTATTCCAAGGCCACATTCAAAAGGAAAGAGGGAGCCAATGATTCTTGCCCATTTATGAGGTGACAGGTGCGTGTGAAGTGCTCACCGAGTGGGATCTCACCTTACCCTCACAACAATCCCACTGGGAGGCTGTGAGTGATCCCATTTTGCAGATGAGGAAGCTGAGGCCCTGAAAGGTCACCTTCTCTCAAGGTCACAAAGTAGAAATGGCTCATTTGGACTTCACATGTAACCCAAGAGACACTTGGACACCAGGTGGTCTGCTTTTTATGAGTAGTTTGTACAGAGGATTAGCAAAGTTCTCTTGTGGCTATGGGGCATCACATCCCAGCTCTGCTAAGACAGGATGGATAAATTTCTCAGCCGAAAGGCAGAAGGCATGTGGTGGTTCAGAGCACATGCTCAGGCTGGACTATAGGGTTTGAAGTCCCAGCTCTACTGCTGCTGAGCTGTGCATACTTGATCATGTGTCTTAACATCTCTGTGCCTCTGTTTCTTCATATGTAACATGAACCAGACATCACTCTGCCTGCCCCACTGACACTCACTTACCTGTTTGATTTCCAACTCCTGGTGCCTGTGACATTTTGCCTGACACTTTCTCATGCCACCAGAACCCTTGTCCAGGGCAGTTGGAAAGACTGGGAAATTAATTCCCTCTCTGCTGTCCAGGAGCCTGATAGGAACAGGTGTATAAATACCCCAGCTGCCTCCCCTCTGGTGGGACAGCCCTGAGGCTTGCTCTACACCATGCCTTGGACATCCAGCAGGGTTGAGTGGTGGAGCTCCAGCTGCCCCCAGTAATAACTGGATTACAATTACTAATAAAGCACATAATGTTGGCTGCCTCCTCTCCCATCTCATTCCCCTTGTCTGCTGCCAGTGCTTCCTGGGCTCACCTCCCAGATGAACCACTCATACTTGAGTCCTTGTCTCAAGGTTGGCTTCTGGGAGAACCCAAGCTAAAACAAATACGGATTCTATACTCATTTCAGCCAAACAGTTGTTTAAATCCATAGGAAGTGTGTAACAGTGCTTGGAACACTCCAGTACCCAGTCAATGTCAGCTCTAATCTTTAATCCAATTAAACAGTCAAAGGAAGATATGTTAGCACATAAAGAAAATATCAAACTCGTCTTGCCGTTCTCGATGGAGGGAGGCCCGTTGTGCCACCTGGCTTGTTGGCAACAGCGACAGGCTTGCATTTTGTCCCCACGACTCTGGGAGAGTCATTTGACTTCTAAGCCACCTGTGCATCTGCACGATGAGGGTGTCACTGGCTCCTGATTCTTGGGGCTGGGATGGGGGTTAACATTACAGCAGGGACACACATAGAGCCCCCTGGGAATAAGAACAGCACAGAGGAAACTCGGCACACTTTGGCAATTATGTATGTGTAACTTCACAATTTGAGATTTCAAACATTAGCTTCTCTGTCACTTTCCTTTTAAAGAAATAAATAATCAGAATGCTAGAAACCAAGTAAACCAAGAGGCCATGTGACCTCATCTTCTATCTTTGTCAACTAACTATAGGTTGCAACCTATTTTGTTTAGATTCTGGGTACTGTTAGAATCCCCCAGAGAATGTCAGTTATTATTTTGTTTTGTTTTGGCCATCACTCAGGGTGCTAGTTCCGTCTTGCCTCCCACGGGCAGTGATTTGGATGGCAGTTCAGAAGTTCGAGGCAATGGCAGAGAGGTGAACCAACTTGGCCAAAGTTGCTTAGAAAGATAGAGCCAGGCTGGCTGCCAGGCTTCATGTTCCTAGTGTTCTTTCTAAGACATGTGCCTTCTCTGGACTTTACCTTAACCTCCCAGACTCTCACTTCCCCTTAGGCAGCAGTGGGTAAGCAGAAAGTACTCAAACCAAGCTGATGCATGAGCCAGTCTTGTGATGGTTCCCTGTCTGATCTCTGGCCTTCTCTGGAATCTGTGCTGTTGGTCAGAGTGAAGCAACAGAGACAGGGCTTCTGTCTTCCATTCCTAATAGAGGAGTGATCCCTTCACAGCACTAGAGGCCAATACATTGAATGCTTCCTATAAATGACTGCATCAGCTCACCCTAAGGCAAGGAGCATTTAAGCCCCTGCCATTCTCTTTACCATTTCCCACTTGTGCCTGACCTTTGGGAACAATTGAAAGGATCTGTCTATAAATATTTTCCAAAAATTTGCTTCCAGTTTTGATCATTCACCTAACAATTGGTTTTGAATATTCAAAACATTGTAGCTCAAACATTTCTCTAGTATTGTTGTTTATATGCTCGTTTCTTCGCTTGTGGATACATGCAATTGACATAACCAGATCCCTTGGGTTCAAATCTTGGCTCCCTTTCTTGCTAGCTATGAGGGATTGAGCTCTTTGGGTTTGTTTCCTGATATATAAAATGAACAAATAATAGTCCTGCCTCCATGAGGTTTGTTTGAACATTTGAAAAATCAGTGCATATGAAGTATCTAGAATAGTATCATTTGTTCTTATGGTTTAAGAGATTTTGTTTTCTTGGATCTTAAACAACCACAGACAGTAGAAAACAACAGATAGTAGTAATTTATGAGAGATGTTACCAATCTGTTCTTTCCTTTTTTAAATTTTTTTTTATTTTTGAGCTAACCATATTCTATAAGATTTTCTGTTCCTTTTGTTTTCCCAAATCATTTTTCCCTCTTGCTTTGTGCACAGAACCTGTTACCCGTTGGACGCCAGTGGGTTCCAAGTCTCATTTGACTTTATTTTTTCTATTCTTTATGCTTGTTAAGGATTGCAGGAGGGTGGGAGTTAGGAGTAAAGTCCTGGAAAAGAATGCAAAGAGACCAGTCTGATTTCTAAACTATGGCCGCTAAAAAATGTACTTAAAAAAAAAAAACTAACACCGGTATTTTTTTTTTTTTATCTTTTCATTTTGGATTTTAAGAGAATGGGCACTTGGCAATGAATCCCAGGTTTCAAGCCTCCTAACAAAAGATTTCTGCAGCACCATTTATTCCTAAGGGTGGGAGTCTGTGGCACAAAGACCAGTGTCTCTTCCTTGGTGGCAAAGATGAGTTGCATAAGGGTCCCTCTCAGCTCACTGGTAATGGTATTTCTGCTGTTGTCCCCCAGGAACAGCACAGAATCTTGTGTAGATGATTCATGTTAATGCTCTGCCTCAGAGATGACCAGGCTCACCCTGAAGTTAGAAGTTGCCCTTGGGGTTCAAGGTGAAAATCTCAGGCTGGTCTCCAGTTGTTTTCCATTGGCTTGACTTAAACATGGTTACTGTAACTTACATTCATAAAATGTGTAAATCTTACATGCTCAGCTCAACAGATTTTCACGTATGAGCTCATACATGTAGTCTCCACCCAGATCCAGAAACAGAACATTTCCATTCCCCCAGAGGGTCCCCCCACAGCTTCATTTATTCCTAGGAGTAATTGCCATCCTGACTTCTGTCATCATAGATGCACTGTGCCTGCTTTTGAACTTTATATAAGTGAAATGTTAAAGGAGATACTGTTTTATGCCTGGCTTCTTTCACACAGCATCGTATCTATGAGATTCATCCAGTTGCGTCTGGAGCTGCAGTGTGCTCTTTTTCATGGACTGAAATCTCCCGTTTCTGAATTCCATTTTCTGGATTCCACTGTATGAATATATCCTGGTCTCCATTCCGTTGGGATGGGCCTTTGGATGGTCTCCAGTTTGAGGCTGTTATGAATCATACCTCTATCCATATTCATGTACCGTCCCAATTAATGATTGGCAGGACTTCTGCCCCCATTGGTGACCTCATTCTAACAAAGTGGTGGTCACTTATAACCATGAATGGAGCTTGTGTAACCTTTAGACAGAGAGGATTAAACTGGTGAATGTTTATAAAACACCTTGAACTTTAGAATTAAGAGGCCATTTACTTTGGAAAGCAATGTGATTGTTGAAAACAGTTGCGCAGCCTCAAGCAAGCCATTAGACATCTCCAAATCTCTGCTTCCTCATTTGTAAAATAACATTAGTATTATGCAAAAATAAGAGAGTTGTTGGAAGAATTAGATGAGCTAATAAAATAAAGCACTTAGAGCCTAGCCTAACTGAATGCTTGGTGTCAGTTGCTATTATCGGCTTTTCAACGTAATGGTCATTTAGGGTAAAGTCAAAGATGCTATTAGGTCACACAAGTTTATTAACACAGAATAGCCAATGAAGACCAAGTAATTTGTTTCAATGCCAGATGTCAAGTGAAAATGTTCTGTTTTTCTTCTTACTTTATAAACTCTTTTGTTTCAATCTTGATTCCTATAGATATATAAAGCTCTACATTTAAACAAAGATCTCCTGGGGTGCCTGGGTGGTGCAGTTGGCTAAGCATCCGACTCTTGATCTGAGCTCAGGTCATGATCTCACAGTTTGTGAGTTTGAGCCCCACATCAGGCTGTGCACTGACAGTGCGGAGCCTGTTTGAGATTCTCTCTCCCTCTCTCTGTCCCTCCCCTGCTTGTGCTCTCTCTCTCTCTCTCTCTCAAAATAAATAAACTTCTTAAAAAAATAAAATAAACAAAGATCTCCTGGATAGGATATGGACTTGGAGGAACAACAACAACAACAAACTTGGGCTAGGGAAGCAGCTCATTAACTTTATCATGAGCTCTAATTCTGTATGGGAAAATTGTTTTTGGTGTTTGTGCATCCGGCCTAGATTTCTAATAATAGGTGATAATTTGGATGCAGTGTGATTTGATCCAGTGTCAGGAATCCCCAACGCCAGAGAGATAATGGTTTCCAATTTCATAAGGAAATTGGGCTTCCAAAATGGAATCACCTTAAAGTCTCATAAATGAAGTCTGGCTACCCAGGTGGCTTTGATGAAAATGTACAAACATTTGAGATTGGAAAACTGATGTTGCAAAAGCAGAGAGATTATTACTGTATAAATCATCTTTAGGCTGGATCTCCAGATTTATGGTCATTTTACTGTCAGCCAAGAAAGCGACTTCATTGGGCAACCATTCAAAGAGGGGGAAAATAACGCCTTCCACACCTAATGGTATTTCCAAACTCTGACCAGAAACACATTTCAGCGTTTTTAAAATTTTTATTTTGAAATCATGTCAGACATACAGAAAAGTTGCAAAAATAATGCAAAGAAATCATGTCTACCCTTTACTCTAATACCCTGCACGTTAGCCCCTTGTCACATGTTTGCTCTCCTTTCTCTGCTTACACGCACATGCAGACACACACATACACCCTCCCTTCCCCCGCTGAACCATTTCAGAGTTAGTTGCAGACATGGTGTCCCTTTACCCCTGAATGCTCAGCGCATATTTCCTAAAAGCAGAGACATCTTGTTACAAAAATACAGTAAAATTAACACAGATTGAGTGTTCACAGTATTACCTAACCTGCAGATTTTATTCAGATCTCATCTGGGGTCCCACCAATGCTCTTTGTAGCAGACAAAGAATTTTTGGTCCAGGGGCGCCTGGGTAGCTCAGTCGGCTGAGTGTCCGACTTCGGCTCGGGTCATGATTCTTGCAGTTGACGAGTTAGAGCCCCGAGTCGGGCTCTGTGCTGACAGCTCAGAGCCTGGAGCCTACTTCTGATTCTGCGTCTCCCTGCCTCTCCCCCGCTCATGCTCTGTCTCTCTCTGTCTCAAAAATAAAGATAAACACTGAAAATAATTTAAAGAATTTTTGGTCCAGAATTCAATCTAAGATTACACATGTATTTAGGTGAATTTATTTCCTCAGGAAATATTTTGAGAAATCTTGAATCTTTCCTTTTATTGTATTGTATTGTATTGTATTGTATTGTATTTTTATTTTATTTTATTTTTATTTGCGAGAGAGAGCAAGTGGGGGAGAGGGACAGAGGGAACGAGAGAGAATCTTAAGCAGGTTCCATGTTCAGCATGGAGCCTGATGTGGGGCTCGATCCCATGATCCTGGGATCATGACCTGAGCCAAAATGAAGAGTCAGACTCTCAACCAACTGAGCCACTCAAGCGCCCCTTGAATCTTCCCTATTAGCAAATCTGTCCTTTAAAATAACATATTTACTAACCTGTCAACTGGATTATCAGTGGAGGACTGGGTCAAAAGAATGTCTTCTTGAATATTCACCTGTGCTCATGGAGGAGGAGTGTAAAAGTGGTTAAAACAAATATGTTTTGTTGTATTGACTGTCTGCAAAAGGAACTGTAAGACTTTATTAGGGAAGATTCACTTTCCCTGGCTTTACAGAAAACACGTTGGAGTGTGGGGGGCAGTAGCACTGCTAAGCTTTGTTGGTGGGCAGGTATGAAGTTATAACTTGTCTGCCCTATAACCAATGCAGAGTTCCAGGTGTCCATTCCGAGAAAGCAGACCTTGCATTTCTTCTTCCTTCAGACAATGGTTACAGTAGCTGCACTTTCTTTGGCAGATGTGGTGCTGGAAAAAGCCATGCACAAGTGCATCTTAAAGCCCCTGAAGGGGCATGTGGAGGCCATGCTGAGGGACTTCCATATGGCCGACGGCTCGTGGAAACAGCTCAAGGAGAATCTGCAGCTTGTGCGGCAGAGGAACCCACAGGAGCTGGGGGTGTTCGCCCCAACCCCTGATTTCGTGGATGTGGAGAAAATCAAAGTCAAATTCATGACTATGCAGAAGATGTATTCGCCGGAAAAGAAAGTCATGCTGCTGTTGAGGGTCTGCAAGCTTATTTACACTGTCATGGAGAACAACTCAGGTGAGGCTACCCGAAGTCCAGGCTTCTTGTACTCCCCACCACGGCCAGTGACGTGGCTGGTGATGTGGCCAGTGACACATCAGGCTTTCTGATTCCCAATTTCTCTTTCTTTCAACCTCTTGATTTCACCAAACAGCCCACAGTATTAGGCTGGTATCTGGCAAATTGGTCACTTGCAATAGATTGGTAACACCAAGAAAAGTAAGCGGTTGAGGAAACAAGATTCTTGTATGATACCAATTTGTTAAAGGTTTAGTTCAAGGCAGTGGATACAGATTCAGTCTCTGGAGACTGAATTCACGTCCTCACTCTGTGAATGAGTTAATTAACTATGGGCTTTGGCTACCTTAATCTACTTCTAAGATGCAGTTTCTATACCTGTCACTGAATATGACCCTGTCCTTCATAAGATGGGGGTTAGATGAGGCATTGCACATGTAGCCCCAAGCATGATGGAAATATTAGCAATTACTTATCATTACATTTAGGCCAATGAGGGTTTGTGTCCATGATCTACATCCAGCATGTGTCAAACATAGAGTATTCAGTAACCATGTGGGTTCATTACAGCTGTTTCATTGGTTCTTCCTTCTTTGCTACAAGTTGACATAATGTAATTGAATTCACAAAAGAATTACATAGTTTGAAAGTAAGCCCTCAGATTTCGTCAGTTTACTTCTTCCAGATGCAGAAGTAACCATATTCATGGCTAGTGACTGGACCCTGCATAGTTCCAGGGCTTCAGTGAGCTTGTTGTAATTCCATGGATGATTATCAACTTTTCCTCTAAGTAAAATTGCTTCATGGAGAAGCAGCAGAGAGAACACACAGGATATATTAACCACTGCTTGGGTAGATAGGAATGTGTGTGCGCTTTGCACATTGTTGGGCAGAGACATTAAAATGTGAGCCCCTGAGCTGGTCATGATAGCATATGAACATGACCTCTGAAATTTGCAAACATAGTTCACATACAGGAAGTCTATTTTCTGTAGTTCAGACAATCACTTATGTAAGTTCAAAAATAGTGTCTTCACAGGATTATGTTCTTCCAAAGCACAGTGTCTCAACCTTAGCACTAATGACATTTAAAATGGATAATTCTCTGTTGTGGGGGCTGCTTCCTGTATGGAGTTCTTCAGCATCCCGGATGTCATTTGCACCCCACCCTCTATTCATGACAATGAAGAATGTCTCCAGACAATGCCAAGTCTCCCTGGATGGTGTCGGCACAATCACCCTGAGTTGAGACTCACTTTTGTAATGAAAAGTAGCAATAAGGACTGCATTTTTTTTGCTATATGTTAATCATATGTATCTATTCGACATATACTGAATTTTTACATTTAAATAAATTAACTGTGTGCTCATGTTGAATGCAGAGCAAAGCTTGTTCCTGGTCCGAGTTTGGTCCTGTCATTATGTTGATGATTGATTTGCACAGAAAATAACAGGGAACACAGTAGAATTCACAAAGGATTAAACAGAGTAGATACTTAGTAAATGTTTTATAACATTACTTGCTGAAAGTTAAACTGTTTACAGGTACTCTGTTCTATTGTATAACCTGTTGCATATCATGAAAGCATGGAGGAAATCTTTCTTGTGTTCCTTGACTCATAGATATTTCATTCTGAAATTGTGCGTTAGGATTGGTCTCTAACATGAGCAGCCAGGAGGGTCACAGGCTGCACAGGATTCCAGAAACACCCACCTCTGTTTATGAATAGCACATTTCCCCAGATGACTCTTAGCTATCTAAAAAAAGCAGTCTGCGTAGGATATGAAAGAAAGAAGTGTTGGTAAAAATATTCCCATCTTCCCCTTTCTTCTGATTCCAGGGAGGATGTATGGAGCTGATGACTTTTTGCCAGTCCTGACCTACGTCATAGCTCAGTGTGACATGTTGGAACTGGACACTGAAATTGAGTACATGATGGAGCTCTTAGACCCATCACTGTTACATGGAGAAGGTAACAATTGCTTGAAGATATGGGAGGAAATGGGGTGTCTTTTTTCAGTTTTGTTTTCATGTTTTTCTTGAGGTGAAATTCACATAACATTAGATTAGCTGTTTTAAAATTTTTTAATGTTTTTTTTTTTTTTTTTTTTTTTTGAGCGCGCGCGAGAGAGAGAGACAGACAGACAGAGTGTGAGCAGGGGAGGGGCAGAGAGAGAGGGAGACACAGAGTCCCAAGCAGGATCCAGGCTCCAGGCTCCAAGGTGTCAACACAGTGCCTGCCTTGGGGCTTGAACCCACGAACCGCGAGATCATGACCTGAGCCAAAGTTGGATTCTTAACCGATTGAGCCACCCAGGTGCCACAGATTAGCTGTTTTATGAATGGTTCATCAGCATTCAGTACCTTCACAGTCTTGTGCCATCTACCACCACTATTTAGCCCCAAACATTTTTTATCACCCCAAGATAAAACCCCATACACACTTGGCAGTCACGTGAGAGCTTTTTTGCATTCTTAAGGGTTAAGTATAGTTTTAATTTCTTTGTTGATTTAAAAGAATGTGCTAACTTTTTCCTGATTAGAAAAGTAATGCATATTCATTGTAGAAAATATGGAAAAGTCAGAAAACCACTAAAAATGTAACCCGGCCATAATTATACTTTGCCGAGATTGGTTAATTGCAATTAAAAAAAAAAATCATTCAATGGGAAAAGATGCCATTTTTAAAAAGAAGTGGTTTCCTTGAGGAAGAAGGAAGGTATAAACTTTTGTCAGGGAATATTTTCACCACCAGAAAAATATCCTGCTGTTCTATCAGTAAGGCGGATGAAGGCTGGCCTTTTGTTTTTCATCTTTTTAAAAAATTTTGTTCTCAAGATGAAAACAGCATTGATTTTATTTTCTCTAAAACAAATTATATTGGCACATTGTTAGCATAAAATGCAGTGGAGTAAAACTGGGCAGTTTGCTTTCAACTTACCTTGTCAGTTCAGTCTCTTTCTTGCGACTGCCCGACCCCAACATGTCTTCGCAGAAATTCCTTCTCCTTACACATCAGTTAGGTATTTTATCCTGGAAATAATTGGGATGTTTGTCATTGTGGTGCCCAGCCTTGAAGGGCAGAAATAACTGGGACTCTTATGTGAGTTTGTTTTTTTAAAGGAGAATAAATCAGGGCCTGTGCATTGTGAATCCCATTAATCCATTTCCATGTGTCCCAGTGAGAGTCCAGATAGACCCTGAGTAGTGAATTGTTGCACAGAATTTTTTTAAGTCTATTCTCCACTGAGTTTTAGTCTGGCCTTCAGTAGGAAGGTCCACGTGCTGATAGGATTCTGCAGGGAATGTGTCATACTGGCATTTGCAGAGTGTCTGTCCTCCCTGAAAAGAAAGCCAAGGTGTACCTCATACCTCGGGGTACACTTTCCCACCCCTCGAGGGATAGTGCTGATTCAGGATTAGTGATGGATATCTTTTCATCCTGTCCCCGCACCCCAGAGAGGTATGAATGAGCCCCTTTCATCCCTTTCAAAAAATTTTTTTTTTAACGTTTATTTATTTTTGAGACAGAGAGAGACAGAGCATGAACGGGGGAGGGTCAGAGAGAGACGGAGACACAGAATCTGAAACAGGCTCCAGGCTCTGAGCAGTCAGCCCAGAGCCCGACGTGGGGCTCGAACTCACGGACCGCAAGATCGTGACCTGAGCCGAAGTTGGACGCTTAACCGACTGAGCCACCCAGGCGCCCCTCCTTTCATCCCTTTCAACCTCTCCCTCATTTACCCCGCCCCACACCCCCCCACACACTAATATTCACTACCCTGCAACCAGACATCCCATGATGAGCCACCAAGATCCCGCCTGAAACTTTCCTCATTTGCTCTGCCCTTGGATTTAACGGGAGAGGGGAAAGTGTGTGGTTTTGTCCGAGGACCAACAGGAGCACACATTAGTCTCCATGCCCTGCTTTCTTTTCTTCTCTGCATTATCATTATAATTTCATAGATATCTGAGCTTTCTTCTAGTTTTAGTTGTTTTGAGCTCTGATCCTGCTTAATTCTAGAAATGACTATGTCAGACTCTTGGGGCTTTTAGGGAAAGGGCATGTCAGTCCCTCTCAGAAAATTACCATTCTGTTGCTGACAATGTATACTTAGGACAAACATATGCTTACATCGTGTGGCCTGGGGATTGAGACAGCCACTTCCTGCCACCTTTCCCAGTGTTTCCCCAGAGCAAGGCACTGCCCTGGGCACCGTGTTGGTGACAGATGGGCAGGTGGCTATCCTCACCTCCAGGAATCATACGTCAGAGAAAGCCAAGGATCCAGATAAAGTATAGGGCAACTGGTGAGCTTGTATTTAAACTAGAGCCTGCCTCTGGTTAGCTGTCTCGGGCTTGTTGGCTTCTTTCCTTGGGAAAGCAGGCTGGCCCAGTCGGGTCGGCTGTGGGTACAGACCAGGCCTACACATCAGGGAGCTGAAGCTTTGCAGACTGAGGGGAAGACATACCTTACCAATCCAGCCCTCTGTGGCCTGCCCAAAGCCCTCTTTGGTTTTGGGGGCAGCATCCCACAACTCTTTTCTGCTGTTTAAGCAGGTAGTTTCATTTACAGAAAAGGCGTCATAGAATCCCTCTTGAGTGCACAGCTCTTGTGGCAAAGTTATAGTTTTGCTGAAATGTAACCCTTTCTCTAATTGCATCCACATGTTTCAAAGTGTGGTCAACTTGGTGCTTCCAGCATTTTGACTTTTCTCCTCAGCGCCCTGAACATTTCAGAGCTGCGGAGTCTAAAATATGACATCCAAAGGAAAACCCCTCCCTCCCAAATTTGCCTAAAACTGTGCCTCCAAGTCCCAGCTCCAGTACTGACACCTCCACACAGCCTTTCTCGAATGCTTAAGTCCCTGCTGATTGCTGTTGAAATCCTCTGTGCGGCATTTGAATTCTGTACCACCGAGTTTCACACGCAGCCATGTGCTCATTTGTTCATGGGGAAAATGTTTAGTAAAAATCAGCTACTCAGAACTCTGTACCAACATGTGGGAGATTCCATAGGGAATTTAAACTCAGGTGGTGGGGCCCTAAGCAAAAATCCTGTTGTGTGCATAGAACCTGTATTACCCAGAGGGGGCTAGGTGATGCTACAGTGAAACATAACCCCCCATATCTCAGTCAGTGACCTGAAAACCACAAAGGTGTGTTTCTTTGTAAGTTACATGTCCAATGCAGTTTGCAGGGGACTGTGCTCCTTTCTCAGATGGTGGACCAGCTGCCATTTCGAATGTTGTCACTTGTTGACCAGAGAGAGAGTTCTTCAGACACCCTGACTTTGGACCATGAACAAAACTCATTTGACCACAACTAACTTCTAGTCCTGCATGAATAAACCTGCCAATACCTGTTTTCTTTAATAAATTCATAAACTTCTATAAAGCAGGGACTCAGATACCATTTCTTACAAATCTAGCCCCCGCTATATACTTCCTTGGGCTCACAGTAGAAATTCAATATTTTGACAAGATTATCTCTCAGATTAAAATATGCTGTGCCCAGGGGCGCCTGGGTGGTTCAGTTGGTTGGGCATCCAACTTTGGCTCAGGTCATGATCTCACGGTTTGTGAATTCGAGCCCTGCGTCGGGCTCTGTGCTGACAGCTCAGAGCCTGGAGCCTGCTTCAGATTCTGTGTCTCCCCCTCTCTCTGCCCTTCCCCTGCTTATGCTCTGTCTCTCTCTCTCCCTCAATAATGAATAAACGTTAAAAAAAATTTTTTTTAATGCTATGCCCAGCTAGGGAATTTTTATTTCTTTTTCTTCCCAGTTTTTATTTAAATTCCAGTTAGTTAACATACAGTGTGATATTAGCTTCAAGTATGGGATTTAGTGATTCATCATTGATATGCATCACCCAGTGCTCATCACAAGTGCCCTCCTTATTACCCATCCCTAATTACGGAATTTTTATACACATATTGGGCACCCACTAGTGGTCTGCTAGCAAGGAGCTTACAAGTTCCACCAAAAGCACCTAATTCTAGTTTAGGACAAAGCTATGAACCCACTTCTAGGCATCTCACGGTGTTGCAAGTCTTTTAACAATCCTCAAATGTAAGAAATCATTCGTAAATGCACCATTAAAGAGACATCACTTGCTTTTCCTTGTGAGTTATTTCTTCCTAAGTGTCGTGTTACATTAGTCCCCGAGTAAAAGTAAAAAGGGGAATGAGGAAAGAAAAAGTTACTGTGAAGAATCCGTGTTATCGTGAACATATGTGTAGACTGTGCAGTTCTTTCAAAGTGTGTAGTTTACTCAAAATTTAGAAAATACTAATTCCTAAAAGAAAAGCCTAAAAGTAAATATTGCCAAGAGATGTATGGACCCCTGGTCGTGAAGTAAATGATTCTGGCTGGGAGTGGTCGACCCCACTAACCCTCATATGTCTCCCTGCCTCCATCAGGACTCAGTGCCCTGACCTTTCCCAGCAAAGCAGTTTCACAATTGCACTGAAATAATTTAGAGATTTTATACGTTTCACCCGTTAGAATGGAAATTCCATCAATGAAACCGGGCGCTGTCAGCCTGGCCCGACGGCGCCCCCTAGCGCCGGCACAGGCCGGGGTCACTCAGTGCATCCATAGGATGAATGCATAAATGGTCGGAGAAAGGTAGGAAGGACGTGTTCTTGGACGCGAGCTTCTGGTCCCACAAGGAAATGCCTATGGAGAAAATAGGAAGCATGACCTCTGATTCCATTGTCCCCACCTGTTATCACTAGAGTATAAACCCCTGGAGAACTCATTCTTTCTGCCCCTTTCCAGGAGGTTATTACTTGACAAGCGCCTATGGGGCACTTTCTCTGATCAAGAATTTCCAAGAAGAACAAGCCGCAAGACTGCTCAGCTCAGAGACCAGGGACACCCTGAGGCAGTGGCACAAACGGAGAACCGCCAACCGGTCCGTCCCCTCGGTGGATGACTTTCAGGTATGTGGCTGGCCGTGGCGACTTGGGGCCATGTGCTGCTTTGCCCTCCAGGGAGGCAGCGCTGGCTCACACTGCCCACACAGCTTGGGGTGCCTGAGGTTCCCCCCTTTGTCAGGTCATCCAGTGGAAAACGGATAATTTAAACCACCCTCTGACCTTGTTGTTTCGCTTCTCTGTTTTCTTTGAATTAAAAAAAATTACATATATAATATATAATTATTATATATATATATACAATTATAATTATATATATATATGATAATAATTATATATGGGTTTGGCCCAAGCTTTGCTTCCCTTTAGAAAACAAAGTCAGATAAAGTGGAGAATTTCCCAGAATATTCAGCATGGATGTGGAGCACCTGAGCAGACAGGACCTGTGCCTCTTGGCACAGGCAGTGGGTACTGTATTTCATCTGGAGACTGGCCTACTGGGAGTAGCGGTGTTAGGCACTACGGTTGACCTGGTGTCCCTGAGAAGAGGGAGAGGTGCAGTGATGTCTTCCCCACTCTCCTTTCTTTTTCTCTCCCCACCACCTCAAAACAGAAGACACCACAGCCTCATTGGCAGCCGGTCGGGGCCAGAGTTTCAGAGTCAGCATCTGAATCCAATCCTGCCCAGATCCCCATCCAGAGTTTTCTGTGGCCATGAGCGGGTGTCCGGAAGTGTGGGGTTCCCAAATTGCTGGTTTCTCGGGGAGGAAAGGCAGCTTAAGGCTGTAGACATCTTTACCCAATACAACACCTCTTGATTTGCTCACAGTCCATGACATGAATAAGTCTGCAACCGTCTTTGAGTAGTATTTTCAAAGTTTCAAACCGGATTCTAAAACCTGTGTTTTGTTTCTGTGTGTCACATGGTGAATTTCCAAGCAGGGTAGATTAGTCTCTGTGTCCAGATTCACCTTTCCTGCCTTTTTGTCTTTTCGATGCTCTGAAAATACTCGGAGGTATGTCTGGTTCAAAGTCAGCCCATTGTGGAAAGGCAAGATCAGCAAGTTTTTCTTCAAGATAGCAATATTCTCAGAAATAGGTTCCCAAGTGCACAAATCTAAAAAAAACAAGAATGCCTACTATGTCCCCCTCCCCGACTCCTTTGGGTTGTTGAAGAACTATCCAGTGTTAAGTGATTTAGCATACGCAGGCTCTTGGATACTGTGATATTGGCTGGGTGCTGAGAGGTTTCCAAAGGTCAGTCCTACAGCCTCTGAAGAGGAGAACAGAGGAAATGAGAAAAGCTCATGTTTCCATCTCCCTGCCTGCCACCAGCTCCTCCCTCCATCTGAAGCTTCTAACCCGGAGACCCCCAGATTCTGCAGAACCCTTCCCCACTGGCCTCTCTTATCTTGGAGAAACACACCTTCTTAGAATACAATCCAAGAGAGGAATTGTCAGTGCTTGGCTTGGTGGTAAAAGTGAAAGCTCAGAAGCAAAGCTCCACTTGGAACTCCTAAATCAGGGGTCACAGACACATACGATGGTCTCCTCACATTGGAGAGATGGCACACCACAGTGGTGAAAGTGCTAGAACACTGGCTCTCCCACTCACAAGCTGTGTGGCCTTAGGCAAGTTACTTAGCATTTCTGTGCTTCAGTTTCTTCACTGGTCCAGTGGGCATGGTGTTGACTTCCTTACATAGTTCTCATCAGGGGCACGTGGGTCCTCAGTCAGTTAAGCCTCCAACTCTTGGTTTCAGCTCAGGTCATGATCCTGGGGTTGTGAATTTGAGCCCCACATCAGTCTCTGTGCTGACTGCAGGGCCTGCTTGGGATTCTCTTTCTCTCCTCTCTCTCTGCCCCTCCCCCACTTGCACAGTCTCTGTGTCTCTCAAAAATAAATAAACTTCAAAAAAAAATGTTCTCTTCAGGAGTCATGGGTTAATGCATACCAAGAGTGTGAGCCAAGTGTTGGCAGTGGGATGGGAGAGGAGAGGGTTGGTAAAATGGAACATGTGTGTTGTCTCAGGTATTCACATTCAAGACTTATCTTCCACATGCAGAGCTCCTGTCCTTCCCAAGGGCCTTTCCTTCCATCAGCCCAGTAAGCCCTCAAGGTAGCCATGTGGGGCCCTGGGCCGAGAGCCCACTTCCCTTTGCTCCTGAGCAGGGGTGCCAGATTTAGAAAAGGGAAACATTTGTTTTCCATCTGGGCATGCTCTGTTTTATCTGGTAACCTCATTCCTGCTGAAGTGGAAAATTGAAGAAAGATCCCAAAGAGCCTAATATGAGCACGGGAGTCTCTACAGCCTGTCTGGGCTTTGTGTGAGGTCACGGGTTTACTGTACTTCACGATGGCATGTGCCTGGCGCCATTCGCAGACCCAAGCCTGCAAGCATGCCCTTCTATTTCCCTGAAACCGCACCCTGCACTTAACCAGAGCCATCCTCAAGGCCTTGTGCCAGAATGAACATTCTCCTCCTGCTGACCCTTTCCACATTGTTCTCGGAGCCGCTGGGAACCCCGGATCAGGTTGAACCACATGAAATTAACTGTCACTTGGGGACGTGCAAAATGGTTAAACATCAGCAGTATCTTGTGGTCCCTTGTAACATTCTTGCCTTTGCTTAGGCTTCATTAAAAGTAGTCCAGGGGCACTTGGGTGGCTCAGTCAGTTAAGCGTTTGACTCTTGATTTTGGCTCATGATTTCGAGGTTCGTGAGCTCAAGCCCTGCATCAGGCTCTGCACTGACAGTGCAGGTGCGGAGGAGCCTGCTTGGGATTCTCTGTCTCCTCTCTCTCTGCCCCTGTCCCGCTCATGCGCTCTCGCTCTCTCTCTCTCTCTCTCTCTCTCAAAATTAAATAAGCTTAAAAAAAATCCTTAAAAAAATTTTTTTTAAAGTAGTCCAAAGTGAGTACAGTACCTGCTCTTGTGTCTAAATATTTTAAATGTCTCTTCCTGCCAACTCCTGGTGCAGCCTCTTCTGCTGTTTGGTTTACTCTTTAAGCTGGGAATAAACCCAGCGGGGATTCCTTAACCAGACTTCATGAGGGACACTGAAAGATCAGAGCAGGGCTGACTGGACCTCCTGCTTCTTGTGCTTATGGTGCATCGGTCCATATAGTTGTTCTCTCCACTGTCCAAATTCAGATCAGCCTCTCTCCTCACACTTGAGGCCTCAGGTCCTGACAGCACCATCCTGATGGGTCAGTGCCTGGAACGGCTCACAGGTTAGACCTCTCCTTAGTATTACTGTGCTTGCTTATTGCTCTGTCTCGTTTCCTCTTCTGATTTGTCTCCATCATCTCTCTTTCCCACCTGCAGAATTACCTCCGAGTTGCATTCCAGGAGGTCAACAGTGGCTGCACGGGAAAGACCCTCCTCGTGAGACCTTACGTTACCACCGAGGATGTGTGCCAGCTCTGTGCTGAGAAGTTTAAGGTGGGGGACCCTGAGGAGTACAGCCTCTTCCTCTTTGTTGACGAAACATGGCAGCAGCTGGCAGAGGACACTTACCCTCAAAAAATCAAGGCTGAGCTGCACAGCCGGCCACAACCCCACATCTTCCACTTTGTCTACAAGCGCATCAAGAATGATCCTTATGGTGTCATTTTCCAGAATGGGGAAGAAGATCTTACCACCTCATAGAAGACGTGAGACTTCCCAGTGGTGCATCCAAAGGGGGGTTTAGGAACCTTGCCTTCTGGCTTCCACGTGCTTGTGCTTGAAAAGCAGTCACCTCCTTGGGGACCCCTTGGTTCAGTGACTAAGCCATCCACAGGCTGACTTGGGCAAAGGCATCTTCAGCCACATTGCCCAAGCAAGGTAGCTGAGGTTCATGAAACGGTAGGATTCTCCTTCAGAGATGGGAGAATTTCATTTGATAGTTTAGGTGTCCTGAGACTGTTTGTTTGCTACCTACCCCCAGCCAGGTTCTAGGTTGGCTCACATGTACGTATATGTCCTGAATAAACATTTAGGGTATAAGCTCTTCTCTTGAATTCGACAGCAGGTATTTGACAAGACTGTCCGATGCAGTGCGTCAGGTGCTTCTCCGTTCTGTGGATGGCTCCATCCTTTCCTTTTCTCTCTTTTGTTCTCTCTTTCTCCCTTTCTCTCTCTCTCCCTTTGTTTCTTTCTTTCAAAGAGCCTTTGTGTTTTTATATATTTCATAGAAATTTTTATAGCAGTTGCAGGTAAACTGTCAGGATTGGTTTTTAAAATATTTTTGTAACTTTAAAATATTCTATAATTATGCATGTGATTTTAACGTTTAATATTTTCAAAAAGAAATCTCTTGCTGGATTTGAGAGTATCTCACTTTTAAAATGTCTCTCTTCTATAACTGGATGTTTCGGCAACTTTTGTGGGGAAAGACTGCTGGAGTTCTTAAAGCGATGCATTATTGACACTGGCCACAGAATGCCTTGGAAATCTGATGTACTGTTGTTACCTTGTTCATGCTTAGTGGTATTGTGCTCTTTTGTGTTTTAACCAAGTGATGCTGAGGATCAGGAGAGAAATGAATGTAGAGAGAGGTCGAGAGAGAAAAACAGACTCTGACAAAGGACTAAGGAATGTAGTCTGCTGGTTCAGACTCCTTGAAGGAAGTGGTAAAAGGGAATGGAAGGATCCACTTACGCTGAAAATACTGTAAATACGCAGTGACATTAGGCAAAAATATATCCAATGTTATTTGCTTTTGGAAATAATTTTGGAAACCCCCATGAGGAGAAAAAAAATAAGGATAATACTACCCCCTTTCCACATAAATCAAAACTAAGAGCATCAAATTATTTGCGGGCAGAAACCATGTATGTGTAATGTGACTTTCGTTGAGTTAAATAAGATGCTGTTTGGAAAAGAGTTTGCAATGCCACCAAAAAGCCCTTCTGTGTTATAAGAATGTATGGTGAAGTTAACTTCATGTTTTATGAAACCTGTTTTGGGGGTGCACAAAGTATGAGGGTCTTGTATCCATGTGACACAGGTAGTTACCAGAACATGTGATTGTACTGTGTAGAGATGCGTAGTCATCTAATTTGGTTGGCTTTGTACCTTGTACCTTTTTTTAGCTTTTGCTGTCCATCTAGAACCCTCATCACATACTGTGTTGTACTTCCTTTTGTAAATGATTTTTTAAATGGAATTTTGCACATAATACATTGTAATACTGTATGATAATCATGTGTGAAGAGTTTTGAAATACCGAGTTGTCCTTTTTTTATTCAAGGAGCAGAGTACAATTATGCACCACACCACGTTATGCAAATCTGAAATGCACACCAGTGTTTGTGGTTAGATAATCCATGGAGAGGAAATGACAAAGTTTGCATTTTTTCAGAAGACCATATACACATAAGAGGCAAAAATCCAGGAGTAGAAGGAAAAGATAGTGTTCCAATCTGAAAGGATTTCCAGTGTTATCTAGGACAGAACACGACTTTGTTGGACATAGAGAAAAATCACTGTTAATCAGAAGGGCCCTGAAGACACCTCCCACCATTCTACCTCTGAAGTGCCCTGTCCGAAAGTTGAACACTCTTTCAAAACCAACAGGGCAGGCACTCTTTTTTGCGTCCATATTCCTGGTGCTTGGAGCTGTGCCTGGCAGATAGCAAGTCCCTGACCAGTCCTTGTTGACTGAATGAACTTTCTAACCCATCAGTAAGATGGATACTTAAGGATCAGAACTACAGCTAGATGAGCTGCCTGCTTTTTATATTCACAATGAACTAAACATGGGGCCAGTTCAATCCATATAGCCCTCCTCCTCACCCTCCAAATTCAGGTCATCGTCTTCCTTGTCCTTAGAAGTCAGTACACAGTGATTTAAAGCAAGCCCTAACGTCTGAATGGGAGGCAGCCTTCAGTGAGATGAGAGAGAGATCAAAACAGGAAAATTTCCGTGTGAGCAGAAGAAAACATCACAAGACAGCCCCTGGTTTTGTCATTGGGCAATGTTTCCCTGCTAAAATTATAACATAACATGTGTCTTGACTTTTTTCCCCCCACGCAGACATTCTCACTTCTCAAATTGCCAGGAAACAGATTTTGGCGAAGTTTGGAAGGAATAAGGGGAGAGTAAAAATATACATGATGGGTGGAGGGAGAAGATAATATATTTCCAAATCTAAAATTATGTTATAAAAGTTGAATGCCGGCCAGAGGAAAAGATTTCTTTTTTTTTTTTTTTTAATGTAGGCACTGCCAAATATTCCCCCCTCAGGGACACAGAATAGAAATAGAAACTTAATAAAGTAGTTCAGTATCATGTGGAAGTTACAACTTTAGATGTATAAGAAAACAAAAGGCAGGAACCCTAACCATGAATGCGTTCATTCATAAATGTGGCTTTGCCTCCATTGGGCATCTCTTACCTTCATCTTCTTAAAGAGACTAGAAATGAGAGCATCCTGGTTGTTAACAGCACTGCCTGGTTACCCCTCAAAAGTCAGAGAGAAATGGCACAGTACATGGGCCATGGTTATTTTAATCACCTGGCCATATCTGATAGTAAACTCCCAAAAATCATTTTTCAGACCATGTTTGTGATGGTGAATTTCAAACCAAAAGTGTTATTGGTTATTTAGTTAACCCAAATCAAGTTGGAGATGTGAAAAATTTATATAACATTGCAGATTCATAAGCAGACAAGAAGGAAAAATGGAAGAGGTGGTGGGAGGGAGGAGGCCAATATCTGGTAGTTGTGTCAGAGAACAGGATTTATTTGAAAAAGATCTATTTGTCTCAAAGGATGGGTGGCTGATGGCCCAAACTTTTCCCACACAAACACCAGCTTTTCCAGGAAGATGGACACAGGAAGTTTTAAAATGATTCAGAAAGATCTGTTAGAGATTTAATGGAGCGGTACCCGAGGTCTGCCCTCAAACCCCCAACCCAGCAGGAAAATCAGGTTTGATAGAAGTGAGGCAGTTGAGCAGGGAATGGGGGCCACTTCTTGTCTGGATTGTAAGAAACTCTTCCACAGTGGAATATGCCCGAATTCTGAAACACTCCACATAACAGACCTTTATAATTGCATTACAGAAATGAATCTGAGAATTTCCCTTGACCAAACACAGCCCCCCCCCTCTCTCTCGCCAGTCTGGAGGGGAAGGAGTCCAGAGCCCACAGCCCAGGGTGGTCGAGCCTGAGCCAGACTCTACTCAGGGCTACGGTTTTCCTCAGGGGTGTGCAATAGAGATGAGGAGGGCCTATACCTCTGTAATCAGCTCCCTGGGAAGCTTCACCTCCCACAAGTGAAGGCAATTCCTCTCATTTAGCTCTGTTCCTCTCCTTTCCTCCCACTGCCCCCACCACGGCTCTGGAAGGCGGGGCTTCTCTCCAGTAGGTTTCAGTGAGGGCCATTTACAAGGCTCTTTGCCAACAGGCAGGCTCTGACTGGGCATGTCCTTTCCTCAGCTCCTTCCCTACTTCCTACCAGAGACTCAGAGTGTGAATGAGGCCCCAGTGCAAATGCTGTCCTCCCACCCCGTCTGTCACCGGGACTCAGGGTCCACTGGTCCTATTTGGATCAGGTTCCCAGCTTTGGCTGCTTCTTCAAATCACCTGCAGGCCTTTAAAACTCTTAATGCCCTGGCTTCCCAGACCATGAGTCTCTGCAGATGGGGCCCAGACAGCCATTCTCACTAAAACTTCCAAGGTGAGTGTACTGTGAAGTTGGGCCTGATAAACACCAGTTTAGGTCAAGACACAGGTCTGAAGATACAAACACACCCAGGAGAATGAAGACCTTGTCTACAGCCACTAACACCTAACCAAGTGTAGGTTCTCGATCTTCTTCGGCCGGCAGAAGACCATGGAACAGGGTACTTCTAGTATGGCATCATCCTATAGAAATATGAAGCAAACCACATAGGTAATGTTAAATTTTCTAGTAGCCACATAAAAAAAAGGAAAAAGAAATAGGTAAAATTAATAGTAATATATTACCATACTCCTAATTTATTTAAGTAACAGATTTGTGATATATTTTAGCTCATGATATCCCAAGTATCATACCTCAACAATTAACTTCAATATTAAAGATGTGTTTTATTTTTACACTGTCTTCAAAATCTTGTGTGTCTTTTGCACTCATTCCACAGTTCACAGTTCATTTCACAAATGTTCAAAAGCTACACGTGGCTAGTGGCTACCCTGTTGGACAGTGCAGTCCTAGCATATTAACTGAGAATAAGTTAGAAAGCTAAAAATGACTATATGTGTATATAAAATTTAAAAAGCATCCACCACTTACATCCATTAAAAACCACATATACACACTGTCAAACACATACTTCTCACTGGCCGCGCATTTTGGCTCACAAGAGTGCCACTGGGCCTGCAGGAATTTATCCGTGCAAAGTCAGAACAGTGTCCAGCACCCCACGAGCATATTAAATATTAGTTGCTATTATCATTAGATAAGCAACTTCTTCGAAATTTTTCCACTACTGTTTATTCATACTTATCTGCTTCTGTTATTACCCACTGGCAAGTTTCTTATGAAATAGAAGAAAGGTAGTAACAGGTATTGAAGGTTTAAGCAAATATACTGGGGTGGGATGCCCAGTGTGGGAGGATTAAAACTAGAGTGAATGCCATCCTGTAACTTTGTCTTTGCTGATGAGCGTGGTGGTGGTGGCCGTGTGTGTGTGTGTGTGTGTGTGTGTGTGTCTGTGTATGAATTGGCAGGATTTTCTCAGTGTTCCCTACAGGCCAAGAGTATCGACAGGGCCCATAGCCAGTAGGGACTTTTGCCAAGAAGGGAGAAGGGGAGGAAGGGAGGTTGCAAGGACAAGTTTTGTCCGCTCCCCAGTCATGGTCTGAGTGAGATCCTGAGAGGAACCATCTCTGCAACCATGGAGTCTGCTGTAAACCTTCCCAGAAAGAAATTATTACTTAAGTAGAAGTGTAACTCTGGTCAGCAATTGTTTCAACAGCTTTTCCACTTTTTATTGTGTTTATTATATTCCCTTGTATATTTAGATATATTTATAGAAGCATGAATAATTATTTAACAGGATTGCGCTGAAAAGCATGATGCTTTACCCAAAAGAAAAAGGTGTTGATGTGATCTTCTTTATCTCTGCTGGCCACAATTCTAATGTCTTGCCAGTTTTACAGATTATGAGAAAATGGACTCATTTATCAGATTGCGCTCTGAGTTAATTTTATCTTCCTCACTTGCTTTCACCTTTGCGGTCAGTAGACATGCATCTACCCTGAACAGAAAGATGAAAACCTGCCAAAAGCAATAAAGTGACAAAGACTCTTTAACCAATCAAAAGTAAATATATATGTGAACTTGCTAGGACATTGGAAAGGTTGGTTTTTTACCAGCATGATACCTGGCAAACTGCAAAATCTCATTACACAGATAGTTGGACATTCGGCTACAAAATACAGTCCCCGGGCCAAGAGTTGCATCTCCTTGGTGTGAATCTTGAGCCCCTCCCAGACCTGCTGAATCAGAGCCTGCGTTTTGGCAGAATCTGCAGATTATCTGTTGCACTTTGATTGAGAAGTATCAGTTTCAGACATACGTGGGGTAATGGCATTTGTGCAGCCAATACAGTTACACAAGTGTAGGTGTGCTGCTGTTATAAGACTGGAGAAAGGAGAAGAAAATGGCTGTGAGGCTTACTTAAAAAAAGGAGGGTGGATAACCTCACTTAAAACCACCTGCATTATCACAGGTTTAAAATACAGGTATTGGGAAATAAGGATTTACCTCAAGTTTTTATGTTATGTTCTTGCTTCTGTAGGAAAGAGAGGAGACCTGAAGGGTATGGGGAAAGCCTGGAAATGAGGTGGGTTTTGCTCGTTTTGTTGGGTGTTGTCTTCTTTTACCTCTTACTGTGTGAGAGTGAACAAAAACTGGAAAGGTTTCTTTCTGTCTGGGCCAGCTGCTCACAGACGTGTGTGTTTGTGTGTGTGTGTGTGTGTGTGTGTGCACACAGACATCATCATGTAGTCTGGAGAATTAATTAGTCACACTGCACATGATGTAGGAAGTTCATGAGCTTTTTTATTATCTGAAAGGACAGACAACATTCTTTTAAAGACATTTTCTTCCCTGAGGATGCATTCATCAGAGGGCCATTTTACTCATCAATTTTGAAAAACGTGGAAGATACATGTGTTTTTGGTGACCAAGGAGTGAATTGTTCAAAATGGAAGAGAGTGGGCTCCCTTGGCCTTGCCAGCTGATTGCCGAGGGAAAGGATCAGAAGAATTGAAGGTGAAATATTTGAGGTGAAATGTCATCCTGGGAATTCTCCTTACCATTCTACAGAGTTAAATATCCTATTTCCTATAGCCTGTGTGCCCGCCACCTTTTTTTGCTTAGTTTTTTCACTTACCTCTTTGTCTTCTTGAAGCACACCATTAGGAAGAATTAAAGGTGAAATATTTGAGGCCTTACATATTCTTCTGACTTTTCTATCCTTACTGGTGCTTGATAGTTTGGCTGGATAGAGAATTCTATGTTAGAAATGGTCTCTTAGAATTTTGCAGGTTAGAAATCATTTTCCTTCATTTGACTTCTGGCTTTCAGAGATGCCGTTGAGAAGTCTGATACCATTTGATTTCTAATCCTTGCTTCTATCAACATATACCTTGTGTGTATCTTATATAGTTGACATAATGGCCCCCAAAGAATCGTATTTCACTTTATCTATAACATTGGATAATCTCTTTCCACTTTGACCAAGGGCCCAGCCATATGACCTACCTTGGTCAAAAACACGAGGCAAGTAAATGTTTGAAAAGTGCATTGGGCTAGCCCTGTCTTGCTGCTGAGAGTCCTCTCATCACCCTTGTGAACAAATACAGACTGGTTTTCTGGAAGACAAGAGATCACCATTCCAGGAAGTCTCAGACATGTGAGTGAGGCGGTCTAAGGCCATGCATCCAGTTCAGACCTGAACAATTACCCAACCAACCCACAAATTATTTTTAAGTCACTAAGTTTGAGTGGTTCGCTAATTAGCGAAAGTGAACTAATACACCTTCCTTACATTTCCCAGATCTTTTTAGAAACTTTTAGAATTGTATCTTTATCCATACTGTTTGGAATTGTCAGTGATGTACCTTGCTGTGGGTTTTTTTAAATCAATTGGAAGAGACTCCATGGTCTCTTTCACTCTGGAAATTCATATTTTTAAATTCTGAAGACATTTCTTATATTTTTAAAATGACCATTTCTTCCTCTCCATTTTCTTTTTCACTTTCTTGAATTCCTATTATTTGGATATTGGACCTATTAGATTGAGCTGACTCTCTCTCTCTCTCTCTCTCTCTCTTTTTCTTTACCTTTGATCCTTACTTTCTGTCTATATTTCTTACACTTGGGGGCATTACTTCAATTATTGATTTTTTATTTATAATAACATATTTGCAATTTCCCAGAATTTTTTTTGTCTCGGGATGTAATTTTTATAACAATTTGTTCTTTCGTTCTGTGGATGCAGTATCTTCTTACCTCTCTGTGGATATTATAAGATGATCTGGTTTAGTGTTTTTCTGTTCATCCAGTTCTATTTTTGTTTGATTGTTTTGATCTCTGTCTTTTGGGTTAGAGTCTCTCTTCAAATGCTCAGTGACTTTTAGCTATTCATAATTAAATATAAAGCACCACAAAGCTTGTTGGAAATCATGTATATGGGGCAGAGTTTGTGAATTGGTGGCCTAGAGTACCTATGTGGCAGTCTGTTCCTTTTGTCAGAGGACTGAGAAAACGTGAATATCTTTGGGACTTTTCTCCTGGGTCAGGCAGTTTCCCCACAAAAAAAATTCCCTAATGTCCGACTGGGGTCAATTTAGCTCCCAGCATTTGGAGGGAAAAGCAGGCAAAGGGTTTGCAGGAGGTCATTATTCAGGATGCCAGCTTTCAAATAATCCTCACTGTCAGTAGGATGTCTTACCCTCACCCTTCATGATTGTGTTCTGAACTCAGGCACACAACTTCTTGTGCCTCTCCAGGGAGTAAGGGTCTCATATTCTCCCTTTCTCATACCTGACTTGTCTATTTCCCCAAGCTTCCCCAGATTCTGCCCCATGAATTAATTGCCTTGCCTCTTGGCCTTTCCTCCTGCAGTCACTGACCTTTTGGCTTTATTCTATCTGCTAAATTAGTTTATTAGCATCAATAATTTTGTTGCCAGTTCTCGCTGGCTATTGTCTCTTCCTTCATTCTCTTTGTTCTTATGGATGTATACCTTGAAAAAAAATTTTTTTTAATTCTTCTTTTAGTGAGGTATTGGTAAGGAGTAGATGTATGCAGTGTCCCTTGCTTAAATGGAACCCTGCAGTCACCTCTTAGTATGAACGGTGAGCGCACCCGTAAAACTTGCTTAGCAAAACCGAACATAATTACACTGATGGTCAGAGTCAATGCATCTACCCTGCTCAGTTATTATTTTATAAAAAATAAATTTGTTATCTGAAGGCAACCACCCACCCAAGTTCCTTTATTGTCAAGCACATTGCCTAGGATTTGTCAAAATATATATATGCACTGTGCTTTTTGTCCTTTTCACATGATCTGAAGGAAAAGAAACGGAACAACAACAGATGAAACACCAAGCCGTTTGCTTGTTTAAATGTGGAATTCTGCCATGGTGGATGTGAACCTGGGTCAGCACTGTTTACAGAAGAGCACATGGTGTTTTGTTTCAATGAGCAGGAAAATGTTTTGTGATAAAATGTGGTAAAAGCTTGTAGTTTTTTTTTTTTTCTAACTAAGCAGTAAAAGGAATTACACAATGTAAAATAATAAATAAAAAGGTCTATGAGTCATCTTTAATGTGGGGAGAAACAGTGTTTTTCCTGCATGTTAAAAATAAAATTGAAACAGAAATCAATAACAGCATGTCCTAGAAGCCCCCCAAAAACTGTAAGACTTGATAGGGTTTAAAGTAGTTCATGCTTTTTATTGAAATGGTGGGGACAATAATGTAAGAACTATTGATTTTATTTTTTTTAAGTCATGTTTATTAAGATATAACTTACAGACAGTAAATTTTCACTCTCTTTAGTGTATGTTCTATGAATTTTGACAGAAACACTCAGTAATGATCAATCCCATGAAACTCTCCCATAATTCCCTTCTGCTCCCCCAACCCCAGCCCCTGGCAACCACTGATCTGTTTTCTGTTTCTATAATTCTGCCTTTTCCAGAATGTCACATAAATGGAATCACACAGCACACAGAATTTTGACTCTGGCTTCAACAATTGTATACAGGTTTTTTTGTGAATATAAGTTTTCATCTCTCTGGGATAAATACCCAGGAGTGCAATTGCCAGGTTAAATGGTAGTTGCATATTTAGGTTTTAAAGAAATCACCAAACTGTTTTCCAGAGAGGCTGCACCATTTTACATTCCCACTGGCTATGTGGGAGTGATCCAGCTTTGATTTTTTTGGTGTTTGTTGTAAATTTCATCATTTAAACTGCTGAAATGCATTAGGACATGCGCTACAGAGATTCACTAGGTTTAAAATGTATGTGCCGTTAAGAATGTTTTATTTCTGGGGGCACCTGGGTGGCTCAGTTGGTTAAGTGTCTGACTTCAGCTCAGGTCATGATCTCACAGTCCGTGAGTTCAAGCCCCATGTTGGGCTCTGTGCTGACAGATCAGAGCCTGGAGCCTGCTTCAAATTCTGTGTCTCCTTCTCTCTCTGCCCCTCTCCTGCTCATGCTCTGTTCTCTGTCTCAAGAATAAATAAAAATATTTAAAAAAAAGAATGTTTTATTTCTGGAAGTGTTATGACTAATGACACTCCAACATAAACTAAGTCACCCACAAAAGGGAAAACAAAAATCATGCTGGCCTACTCTTTTCCCCCAGAAATTAAACACCAGAAAACAATGAAGTAACGATGTTTACAAAGTCTTAAGCTTTAAAGGAAACCTTTAAGTACCCATATTTCTACAGTACTCTGTCATTTCTTTAGTTTCAATGCAGTGTTAAATCACACACACACACACACACCCACACACACACACACACACACACACACACAAGATGACTAGGTGTTTGGTACACCCTTCCAAGGTTAACTCTGTAAGCTGCAGAAAACTGATAGTAAAGACAATGACTCTAGTCCACAGAAACAGAAGTGCACTATGTGTGTCCAGAAGATGCAGTAGACTACCACTCTGTGGGTATCAACCAGTTTTACATCTTCCTGATTGCCTTGTGCACTTTAAATTCTCCTTTGAAGTGGTTGTAACAACTTACTGTTTTTTTCATTAATTAGTGAATTAAAATCTTTGTCATGTGCTCATCTTACATTTATTTGAAAATCAAATTTTACCTTTCCTAAAAATGATCCTTTAACAGTCATTTAAAATGGTGCATTAGGTTTTCCTGATAGGAAATTGCCTCTAAAATATGGCCCCGTTTAAATGCCTGGCAGGCAGTAGCTGAGATCATGAGCTCATATTCTGCCCTCCTAGTACATTTATAGAACCTGTGGATATGAGTTTGCATGCTCCAGGAACTATTACATGTGTGTTTACACTCACCTGTATTGTTGAGGTTTTTGGAAACAATGCCTGGAGATAAGCTTGGACCTAGGGAAAGAAACCCTTCTTTTTCTTTCTTTTTTTTTTTTTTTTTTTTTGAAGTTTATTTCTTTATTTAGAGAGAGAGTGTGAATGGGGTAAGGGCAGAGAGAGAGGGAGAGAGAGAATCCCAAGCAGGCTCTGTGCTGTCAGCATGGAGCCTAAAGAATGGTGACATCATGACCTGAGTGGAAACCAAGAGTCTGATACTCAATGGACTGAGCCACCCACATGCCCTGGGAGATCATTCTTATGGGCTTACCTACTTCCTCAGCCATCTGCTCTCCTCCTTCCATGCCTGGCCCACAAGTCTGGGCAGTGGGCTGCTGAGCATCCCTGTGGAGCCTTGGGCTCCAGGGCAGTTAGATGTGAAGACCTGGGAATTCAGACTTATTGAGGAGTGGTATGGGTTAGTTTGACCTCTGCAATATGTCCCTCAAGACCAACTCAGTAATTGCTTAACAAAGGAGAGAGGGGTGAGAACCTCCATAAGTAGGCAGGACATTTCTTAGCCTTTGGACCTGTACTATCCAATATGGTGGCAGCCACTACCTATGAGGCTACTGAGTGCTAGAAATGTAGCTTATGCTACTGAAGAATGAAATGTTTAACTTCGTTTAACTTTAATGTAAATTTAAATTTGAAAACTGATTATTCCTTTAGGTTATTTGAAAACTTAGTATGATTGGCACAGTTTGAGTATGAGAATCTGCTTTTTAACCATACATTTTATGTATACATTTGATGAAATCTAAACACAGAACAAGTATTTCCGATTTCAGTTCAGCTCCCAGATTGAAATATACTGCAAATGTAAAATACACACCAGATTTCAAAGACTTAGTCCAACAACAACAAAAAAGTAAAACATTCCATTAATAATTTTTTTTATTAATTACATGTAAAATGACAATATTTTTTATATGCTGGGTAAAATAACATCTACTATTACAACTCATTTCACCTTTCTCTTTATGTTCCTAAACGTGGTAGTAGAAGATTTGAGATTACACATCACTGGGACAGGCAGCGCTGAATCATGCATGAATTCTCCCATTTGGCTCCACTTCCATTCTCATTTATTACCGGGCACCCAAGTGGTCCTGAACCCCGCTTTTCAGTGGTGGCTTCCTAGCCCCGGTCAGCTTTTCGTTTCCTTCCTAGGAGATCACACTACCTATTTCTTTCACTCACTCCCGCAGAGTAGTTTTGAGGTTCCAAAAGGT
This sequence comes from Panthera leo, assembly GCF_018350215.1. Lineage (NCBI taxonomy): Eukaryota > Metazoa > Chordata > Mammalia > Carnivora > Felidae > Panthera > Panthera leo. The sequence goes on from NC_056681.1 coordinate 44,779,246, forward strand.
GAGAACCCGGCGACTTTACAAGAATGACACTGCAATTCCAGACGCCGGCCGCCAGAGGGAGCGGTGTTGCCACCTTGGTTGCCAAGCAACTCGTGTCCCGGAAGCAATTCCCTGCCCCGCCCCACGGTGACCCGCGCAAAGCGACTACCGGCAGGGCGGGCGGGGCTCGCGGCAAGCCGGCCTCGGCGGCGGCGCGATGACCACACTCCGGGCTTTCACGTGCGATGACCTGTTCCGCTTCAACAACATGTGAGTGAGGCCCCCGGGGCTGACGCTGGTGGCTGCATCCCCTCTCCCGGGCCAGGGCCCGCGCCCGCGGGAGCCACCCCCGCCGGCCGCCATTGGCGCCTCCCTAGGGGCCGCGGGGTCAGAGCCGGGGCGGGGACGGACGTGCGGAGCTCCCCGCTGACCTTGGCTGAGGTGCTGAGACTTCATCCTGCATCTTTGCGTGCTCGTTGGGGCCGGGGCAGTGCGCGGGCTTCCTGTCGCGATGGCTGTCCCGACGCGCCCGCGCGAGTAGTAGGAGGTGGGGGAGCGGCCCGAGCCCAGCTCTGGTTCTGCCGCCTGCAGCCAACATCCGGCCAGCTGACTCGGCTTCGTCTTCTGTGCAGCGGACAGCACCGAGGCGCCCGCCGCGGAGGTCGTTGCGAGGTCAACAGCTAAGTGTTTTTTTGGGAATACGGACGTTGTGCAGCCCACCTGGTGATGGTTAATCAGTACCCGAGTGAAACCTTGTGATGGTGGCATCGACCGCCGCCGTTCCTTTCTCGGTCCGGGTTGGTTTTTGTGCGTTTTGTTACCAAAGCGGCGCATCCAGCTTGGAAAACTTTGTGTTGTGAGGAGTCGGGGCATAGGGCACATGCTGGTGGAGACCCTCTGTGTGTACTTTCTTTTAGTCCGTGTTAAGGCAGGACCTGTGACTTGCAGGCACATTTTTTTTTTTTTTTAAGAAAAGATTTTATTGTGGAAGTTTCTGAACATTTAAAACGTCGACAGAATTTTACCCTGAACATCTAAAGACACATCTGCTGGATTCTACAGTTAAGCGTTTTGTTAATGTTGACTTTCTCATACATCTATCTGTCCATCCACCCACCCACCCACCTACCCACCTACCTACCTACCTACCAACCAATCCCAGATCCACTTTCAAGACAGCTGGGTGGGTCAGATTCAAGTGTCAAGAGAATGGCAAGAAGTTGTGAGGAGTTGGCTAGAAACCTTTCAAAGAGGGAGTGAGCCTTGAAGGATGGATAAAATGTTGGCAGTGATGAGGAAGTTCTGGAGAAGGAAGCAGGTGTGAAGGTGAGAAAACCTAGAGTGTGGCCAGACAACTGAGAGACAAGTGTGACTGTGGTAGGGGGTTTCTCTGAGCGGCCAGAGGAACTGGTGAAACTGGACTTTTGCTCCGTCGCTGGAGGGTTCAGACTTGTTTGTTAGTTGGGAAGAATTTTCTAATGAGCCTCTCCCACAAAGCAGTGTAACTCGGGTGAATTGTGTTGAGCTCCCGCTGTGCCTGATGGGTGCTGGCACTTGTAATAACCCATGTAATCCTCAGTTCTCTGAAGAAGGTGCTCTCAGTATCCCCATTTTTTTGTATGAGTCAACTAAGGTACTGAGAGTTCAAGTCAGTTGCCCCAGGTGATAGAGGCCTGTGGTGGGAGTGGGTGAAGCAGGGAATCTAATCCAGGAGATCGGCTGTAGAACAGTGGTTCTTTCAGAGTGGTCCCCGACCACCAGGGAACCCTTGGAAAATGCAAATCGTCGGCTGTTTAAGGGCCAGTGCTCTGGAGCCCTAGCTCTTCACCACAGAGCTGTGTGGAATGTGAGGCGATTAGAGGAGGTATACCAGGCAGGTGAGCCACTTAGGATGTCCTGGCAAGGGCCTAGAGATGATGACTTGGCAGAGGTTTGGGTCTGGGAGGTGCCGTTGGGGGTTGGGGGGGGGGGGGGGCAAGGCGCCTTGAAGCTTCAAGAGTGTACAGGGCAAAACCTTGTTTTAACTGTAGATCTGGGGAGGCTTAGCCCTAATTTTATATGAAAATGAATACAGAAGAAAGAAAATAAGCACGAACACTTACAATAGAACTTTAGATGTCAAAGAACTGTCTAATTTGTTAAGGCCCCTTCAGAATATGCCATTGGGAACTCCTCTTCCCATGTCCTCCAACTGCACACTTTGATTAGGGCACTTTCACAGAGAACACTGAGAATCACTGGATGAGGGTGCTGCAGTAGGAAGTGAAGATGCCGTGGATGTAGAAGCACTGCGGTTAACTCAACAGGTGTTTTACTCATTTTTGGATAGATATCTTCATGCCTACTGTGCATCAGTGCTAGAGACACAGCAATGAACAAAGCAATAAAATGTTACCTTTATGGAATTTACATTTTGGAGTGGGGGGGGGGGAAAGGAAGTATGACTGTAGAACTTATTATTCAGTCCAAAGAAAAACATGAAAACAGGGAAGGGAAATAGGGAGTGAGTGGGGATTCAGCTTTAGGGAAGTGTTTAGGGTAGGTGTCACTGCAGAAAGACCTAGGGAGATGAGGGAGTGAGTCCGGTGGATATTGGGGGCAGGAGAACTTCCAGGCAGAGGGATTGGTAAGTGCATAGGTACCTGTTTCTGACTGGAGGAGGCAGCCAGGGTGGCTGGAACAGAGTGAGAGTGGGAGCGTGAGGAGATGAGGTCAGAGTCACAGGGCTAGATCTTGGAGAGGCTCTCCTAGGAGTTGGGCTCCTCTGCGAAGTGCATTGAGATACCCAGGTGGGGAAGTTTGGGCTAAACATAGAAATTTGGGTGGAGGGAGGCAACATTATGTCGATGGTATTAAAACCAGGAGATTAGGGGCCCCTGACTGGCCCAGTCAGAAGAGCGTGTGACTCTTGATGTCGGGGTTGTGAGTTCAAGCCCCACGCTGAGTGTAGGGATGACTTAAATAAATGTTAAAACAGAAAACAAAAACTGAGAGGAGAGGTGACATCAGTGGTGGAATGACTGTGGATAGGAAAAAAGAGGCTCCAGGACGGTGCCTTAGGTGTCAAGTGTTGAAGGAGACCTGGTGGCCCGGTGAGTTGGGAGAAAAAGCCAGGACTGGGTCTGAGAAGCTGAGCAAGGAGAGCATTTCAAGTGGAGGGAGTGAGGAGCCATGTAAAGAGCTGCTGACGGCTAAATGTGCAGTGTGTGTGTACGATTATCCCAGGAGAGGAGAACTGTGGGAGCAGGAACCTGGGCACTGAGGGGGTGGATCTGCTCACCAGCAGTCCAGGCATGGGCACAGGAGAGCGAGTAGAGAGGGGCACAGACGCTTGAGGTACAGGTGGGTGGGTTTGGTGGTGGGATCTTGGTGAAGCTTTGTGCCTGCTGTTGTGTATTCTCTGTGTGAAACAGGAAGCAGCCGAGATTGGAAAGGGGTGGCCTTGGAGAGTTGAGGCAAGATGAGAGGCTTATAAAGTAGTCGTTGAGAGGTGTGGGAGAGTGTATTCCCACACTGTGTGGAGCAGTGATCAGCTGTGGCTGGGGCTTTTCAAGCTTCTGCAGGGTCAAAGTGATTTTCGGGATAACACTAAGATGGGTTTTTTGCCTTTTTTCATTGTCTCACAAGTGCACAGTGGAGTTTCCAGTTGTGTGACTTGCAGTACCAAGCAATACAGACACAGATGAGAATCCATCTGCCTTCTCTTAAGCTAGACATTAAGAAGATCTGTAAAATTGTTAAAACCATGCCACTCTTGTCGCTAAATTTTGTACTTTAAAAAAAATTTTTTTTAAGTGTTTATTTTTGAGAGACACAGCATGAGCGGGGGAGGGGTGGAGACAGAGGGAGACACACAGTCCAGTAGCAGGCTTGCTCCATGCTCCCAGCTGTCAGCACAGAGTGGGCACAGCACACCTGGGGCTCAAATTCACGAACCCCAAGATCATAACCTGAGCCGAAGTCGGATGCTTAACCGACTGAGCCACCCAGGTGCCCCTAAATTTTGTTCTTGAAAGTAGGATGACTTTTCAGTTAAAAAAAAAAAAAAAAAAAAGTTTTATTAACATGTAATTGATTTATTATTTTAAAATGAATATTAAAAATTTAAATATCAATAGATATAATCCACATAAACAGAAGTTCTTTGGGGGTCCTTATTAGTTTTTGAGTGTAAATTGGTTCTGAAACCGAAAAGCTTGAGAACTGCTGGCCTAGAGAAGTGCATTGGTAAGGGTCCCAAGAAAGAATCTGACTGGGTATACAAGAGGTAGATTTTCAGGTGGCTGGTTTTGAGTCTGGCAAAATAGTGGTTCCATTAACTGAATAGGAAAGTGAGGGGCAGAGCTCTCTGTAGACAGACCATAGGTACATTGTAAGAACTGCTGATTTGGGACTGTTGTGATCTGATACACTAGAGAAACAAGTGCTGAGCGCACCAGAGTCAGATCCAGGAGTCTCCCTCCAAAAGTTTAGGGATGGGGTGATGGGAAGAGGAGGTGAGAATGTAGAAGAGAGGGGAGCAAACACCTAGTGGTGAGAGGCCCACACTGAGTAGATGGAATAAAGGAGAAAGGAGTTGTCAGGGAAGGCCTAGAGACTGGCTGGAGGGACCCCTGCCAGATGCTGCAGGAGCTGGTTTTACCTTCTGTTTGTGATTTACATGTCTGGTTGGGCTCCAGTTCCATTAATGATTTATTGTCATTTAGAAAATGGAAGGTTTTGATCAGATGTATTAAATAGAAAGTAATTTGTAAAGGAAGAAACAGTTAAATGAAAACGTATAGGTATCTTTATAGTGGCTGTGATGGCTCAGTTTGGCCATTAGGTAGCTTACACCATCCTCCTTACCCCTAAATTTGGTTTTAAAGTTGTGGATTTGGCATGTTTTGTGTTCCTTGTGCATGTTTTCAGTTTCAGTGTCTTATTTAAACTGGTTTTGTCAACACTGCTTACTATTGACATTTCTTTTGTTTCTTTTAGTAACTTGGATCCACTTACAGAAACTGTATCCTTTTTAAAAAAAAAAAAAAAGTTAAATGAAGGCTTACTAGGAGTAAGGAACATGGAGGAACAAAGGAAAAAATAGGCTTGAGTATAGAAAAACTTTAAAACTTGTAATCCTGGAAACATAAGCAATAGTGAAAGCACTTAAAAAAAACAAACTGGGAACAAGAGTTGTCTTAAATCTGCCTGACAAGATGCTAGTATAATGACCTCCTAAATCTTCAGCAGTGCAGCAACACTGCCTACCTTGCCCCTGGGTAGGAAGAATGGCTCCATGCAACAGAAAGCAGTGACTTCAGCAAGATGGGTTATTACTCTCTGATGTGAATGAAGTCTGGAGGTGATGAGTGGTCTGTGGTGGTTTCATGAAGTCACCAGTGACCCAGCTGTGCACTTTAACCACTGTACCACTCCCAGGGTGGCCTTGGCATTCCTGTCTCAGCTGCCAGAGCAAATGGCATCACATCCATGTTCCTGGCAGGAGGATCAACAGAGGGGAAGGTGAGAGACACCTTCCCTTTCAGGAGTACCTTTGGGAAGTACCACACAGGACTTTCTGTATCCCATTGACTAGAACTTGCTTCATGCCACACTTACTAGCTGTAACAGTCTGGGAATGAGCCCAGCTTTAAACTAGGGCTTGTTACTAAAACAAAGAGAAGATCCGGGGTAATAATTAGCAATATCTAACATGTTCCCCAATAGAAGAATGGGCAAAGATGTGTGAAGTTGGGGTGCTCTGGGTTATGTCTCATTAGCAGACAACCCCACATTCTCAGTGGCTTAAAACAAAGTTGGATTTCTAGCTTATGCTCCATATCCATTGCAGGGTAGGAGGGTAATATTGACTGATAATTTAACAAAAGAGGGCACAGTTCAGGCTCACAGTTCAGTCAAAAGACATGGAAATTAAAACCAAAATGAGATGCCATGTTTTATTTTGTTGTTTAAATCTCAGTCCTCTGTGTAACGTTTATTCATTTCTGAGAGAGAGAGAGAGAGAGCATGCGTGAGCAGGTAAGGGGCACAGAGAGGGGGATGGGACAGAGGATCTGAAGAGTGGGCTTTGCGCTGACAGCAGCAAGCCTCACGTGGGGCTGGAACTCACCAACTGTGACATCATGACCCGAGCTTAAGTCGGACGCTCAACCATCTGAGCCACCCAGGTGCCTCTAATGCCATGTTTCATCTATCAAATTATCAAGGATTTAAAGAAATGATAAAACTCAGTGCTGATGAGGGTAAGAGCAACATTTTCATAAACTGCTAGTGACAGTATAAACTGCTTGCTGCAGTCTTTCTGGAAGGTGCTTTGGCAGTGTAATTAATACACAGTAATTCCATTTCCCGGAAGCTGAAAATAATAGTAGAGTCAATTATGTCAGGAATTGACAAACTAGGTGCATAGGCCAGATGTGGTCCACTGCCTATTTTTATTTTTGTAAATAAAATTTTATTGGACACAGCCATGCCAAATAATTTACAACCTGTCTGTAGCTTTGTCGAGACTGTCCAGTTTGAGTAGATGCAACAGAGAGCATATGGTCCACACGGCCTTGAATATTTAACTATCTCTCCCTTTATAGAAAATGTTTGTTAACCCCTGAGTTATGTGTTACAGAATTATAATATTAAAAATTTGCAATAACATTCATACATAACAATAAGGAAATGGTTAAATGAATTATACTATAGTCATGAAGGAATTTAAAAAGATTTTTTGAGAAACTGAAAGTAACCCAGATGTCTCTTTCAAGAGATAGGATATTTAAAGTGTTCACACAGCGGAGTGCTATACAGCACTTATACACTATACAGCACTATACAGCTATTAACAATTAACTATAGGTATAGGCAACAACAAAGCTACATATCAGAAACAAAGTTGAGTGAAAAAGCAAAAATATCAAGAATTTCATTTGTATTTCAAAAATTATGACCTTTTAAAGACCCCTCCAGAGGTGCCTGGGTGGCTCAGTCAGGTAAGTGTCCAACTCTGGATTTCGGCTTAGGTCATGATTTCAGTGTTCATGAGATTGAGCCCTGAATCATGCTCCATGCAGTTCGGAGCCTGCTTGGGATTCTCTCTTTCCCACTTTCTCTGCTCCTCCCCTGCATGCACTTTCTCTCAAATAAATAAGTTTAAAAAAATAAAGACCCTCTCCGTGTTTAAAAAAAATTTTGTTTTGAATGGCCGAAAAACTTCCACTGTATAGTAAGGTAAAGTATTAGGATGCTAATCAACTTGCATGGTATGTGTCTAGTTACACTTAAAACTTACAGTAAAAGTCCCATTATCCAGGTGAGGCCATGTTTGAAAATAATCTGCCAGGTCTTCATGATTGATGAACAGCATCTGGGCTCCTCCCCTAGGAGAGGCAGTTATGGTGTGAGTCAGTGGCTGCATGGTGAGAAGACTGGCTGGCCTGCTGTGTTAAGGGTTATGTTTGAAGAGTGCTGAAAATAACAGCTGTCCTTCAGAGAAGTTTGAAGAATATATTGCTGAACAGGTTTTATGGGAACTTAAAAATGTGATTGGTGGTGGCCCCTCAGAATTGCATCAGCAAGCTTACACTAAGAAGAAATATAAGAATGAGCACATATTAGTAAGGACGCCAGGGTTGAAGAGTTACATAATGAGCAAATTATTCAGGCATTCACTCTTAGGTCAGCTTTTATTTGTAGTACCAGAAAATGAGAATTTGAGTCAATGGAGGGGAAACACAACAGGGTAACTGTTAAGTTGACTCTAGAAGTGATTAACTTTTAAAGTTATTTTCACAGTCACACAGCTGAAGCTAAAATAGGAACTAATCCCTAATTTTCTAGTGCAATTATGGAAAAGTAAATGTATTGAGTATCTACTTTGTGCCAAGCACCAGGGATGGAGTGAATGTGACATTCATATTCAAAAGGGAGAGAGATAGTAACAAATACCAGGTGATGGTAAGTGCTGTGCAGAGATTTATACTGTCACTAGCACACTGTGTACAGTGTGATCTGTATGGACACAGAAGAACTTGGGAGTCCAGGTTCTCTGCTTCGTATTACATGGTGTTGTCTCCATTCACATTTGAAGTTATATATTCAGTCAATTTTGTTATAAATTATTAGTGCTAACCTAAATATTTAATGTACTGACATGGTTATGGTTATCAAAATTATACATATATAGGACTGGGGATAAAGTAATATATTTTTTAAAGGAAACTTTCTTCATAACACTCCTTTTATTAAGAATACTTCTTACTGTCAATTACTTTCCACACTCCTTAACAAGACTCTAGTATGGGATTCCTTTTTATTTACAGTACCTCGCCCACTGGCCAGAGTATTTCATTGTTGCAGAGGCACCTGGTGGAGAGTTAATGGGTTACAGTAAGTATAGTACCAACCACTAGAACATTTTTGGATAGGCAGTTGAGATTTTAGTATAGGTTTCAACTGATTTAGATTGATTGCAGAATTGCAAGTATAATCATGATGCCTAGAATTCTATTTTTCAACCATTTGACAGCTTGGTGATGCCTTCTATGTTTGAAGCATTGTGCTAGGTAGGCCCCAGGGGGATACAGCACTGAACCAGACAGACATGGTCTCAGGCTTTTTAGATCTATGTTTATGTTACATTTCTACATGGTTTGTTTGGTACATAATATAGGGATGGTAGCATCTTCATTGAATTAGTAGGGTTACTAGTGAAAATTTGAGCTGTGCATTATCTATTGGTGTGTACATAACCTACCCACCTACGTAAAATGTAGATATTTTAAAAATATATGTTCTGATTCTGAAATGCAGATATTTTTAAAATGTATGTTCAGTTAGTTGTGTTTTTAGTGTTACTCTTTTTAAAGAAAAAAAACCTTTTTCTAATTCTCATTCTACAACTAGATTCAGCATTATGAGATTTAGATAAAAGCACCAATAACCATTAGCTAGATGACTTTCAATGTTACTTAAAAACTAAAGTTTGTCATTAGTTTCCTTTATAATAATAATGTACCAACAGTCATTCTGTATTTTTGTGTAAATCCATGTGTTTAATTACTGAATGCAATCTTTTGTTGGCAGTTATGGGTAAAGCAGAAGGCTCTGTAGCTAGGGAAGAATGGCACGGACATGTCACAGCTCTCTCTGTTGCCCCAGAATTTCGACGCCTTGGTTTGGCTGCAAAACTTATGGAGTTATTAGAGGAGATTTCAGAACGGTGAGATCTTGCTTTTTAATTAATAATTTGACTTTTTCTCATAGTGAACATTTATAAGATTTTTTCCATTCAGGCTGAATATTGTACTTTACAGTTTACAGGATTTTCATTTTCAGTCTTCAGTAGTCAAATATTCATAGTAGTAGTACAGTCCCTATTTTGCCACTGAGGAAGATTCAGGCAAAGTGAGTGACCTACCATAGGCTTATATGCTTGGCAATTGGTGCAAAGACTAGCTCTCAAGATTTCTTTTAGTGGCAGAATGTGGCAGATGTTCCTGAATTCGGTTGACATCATCCTTGGCGTCTCAGTTATTTTTTTCCACAGTGCCCCTAAGGCCAAAAAAATCCTCTAGTTTAATTTTAAGTTATGTCCTAACTGCTTAGTAAGTATTTATAGCCTGATAACCTAGTAGCTATTTGGAAAAAAATAAACAAATTGAAAGAAAAAATATTTTTATTTCATTGTTAAATAACTGGTTATCTATAGCCTTTTGAGCATTGAAGGACTTCTCATACCTTGGAAACCGATTTGACACAACCACCTGCATTCTTCTTTCATACTGATTTTCTGGTTGTATTGGGTTCTTTTAATCATAGGAACTGCTAAAACCTGGCTTCATAAAGATACTTTGTCACCAAAAGGAATGTAACACCATGTAATGCTGCATTTGTGAGTTATATCAAACTAGTAGTTTAGTTTGCCAGTGTCTAACATGAAAGATTTGTCTGTGTTTTCCCCAAACATCTGAAATATCCTACAGCACCTCTAAGAGTTCGGGCCACCTTAGAGCACAGTTTGGGGACTGCCAGCATTAGGGCTTTTTTAAAAAAAAAAAGACCTGTTGTGTATGTGAAACACCTTCATTATACGAGATAAAACTAATGTAATTAAAAGACTCCTACCAGCTCCCATTGTAAAAAAGAGGTAAAAGATGTATATATGAGTTTAATCAGTTGTCAAGCTGCCATTTATTTTTTTCTCTTAATGCCTAGAAATATATAGGGAGATATAGGGAAGGGAACATTTGCTGAGAAAGGCTCTTGAGGCTTTCCACTTAATGGACTTAATAAAGGGAAGTTTTAAAGGAATAACCATGGCCTGAAAATGCTCTGGGCCAAGTTGGGGACAAGAGGAACTTGAGATCATTCAGGGAAGAGATAGCATTAGCTGAAAAAGAAGTCAATTGTAGTCCTTAAGAATTTAAAGAATTCTCCCTGGACTGAACAAGGAAGAAGAGAAAATTTTTAGTTTACACACATTTGTTAATGGCGTTAAAGTATTTGGCATTATTGTATGGTGGACAAGGAGTTAAGAAATGGGTTCTAATTAGCTATCCACTCTATGCATATGATTAATGTATTTATGGGATAGAATCTCTCTCAGAGTAGAAAACCACCAAGCTCCCTTCTTTTCTAGGTTCTAAATCTTCATTACTTTGGAATAGTTCAGATTTGTGCGTGTATGTGTGTGTACCTAGCTACATACACACATGTATTTTTAAATATATACATTAAAACAGAAACTATAATTTCCAAACAGAAAAAGTGGAATGAGAAAAATCAGTCCGTAAGGAGAGAAAAAGGAGATTAAAGTGGTAAAACAAAAAGCATGAAATAAGATGGTAGCTATGAATCCAGATATAATCAGTAAATACAACACTAAATGGACTAATTACTCTAGTTAAAAGACAAAGGAAGACATGCTAAGTAAAGCCAGTCACAGAAAGACAAGTACTGTGTGATTCCACCTATTTGAGATATTTAATACAGGTAAATTCAGAGAATCAGAGTGGAATGGTGGTAGCCAGAGACTGGGGGGCAGGGGCAAAATCAGTAAGCATAAAGTTGTAGCTAAAGAGGATGAATAAACTCTGTAATCTGTTGTACATTTACCTATAGTAAAAAATGTACATTTAAAATTTATTAAGGGAAAACTTCATGTTAAAGTCGTCTTACAACAGTAAAACCATATAAAATTGAAAAGACAAAGACTGTCAGAACTATATTCTATTTACAGGAAATATGTGTAAAAATTATACAGGAAGATTGAAAGAAATTTTTTAAATTGTCATGTAAAATTCTAACCAAAAGACAGTTGGTGTACTTAAATTAACAATAGTCACATAGTTCAATAATTAACGGAGAAAAAAAGGGTCACTGGATAACAGGTAAAAGATTTCATGTATCAGGAAGATGTAATAATTACTAATTTTATGTACACGGTGACAAGGTAAAAATGAGAAAATTGATAAAAATACAAGGAGAAAGAATATAAAGCAAATCATTACTATAATGAGAAATTTGAAACGTGCTTTCTGCTAGAATGATTAGAAATTAAGGGTATAGAGCAAGTGTCAGCACTTTTTCTGAGCCAGATAGATACCTAGACTTTACAGGCCAGCTAATATCTCATGTGTGTGTATGTGTATGTATCAAACACTCTGAAAATTTTAAAAACTGTTCTTAGTTTGAGAAGTCTACCAAAATAGGTTGCAGGCAGACCCCCTTCCTTAACAGATTACAATCAGTACCTAAAAATCTTTGCAGAATGTTAGGCTTCTCTGGTAAATTTTACCAACTATTTAAGAAATAAGTTCAGTTTTACACAAAGAAGGAACATTCTTCAGTGTTTGTTTTTTTTTAAGACTAGAATAACCATGATGAACCTGACAAATATGAGGAAGGAAAATTTGAAAAAAAATCACTCATTATAGATGCAAAAATCCCAGAAAAATCTTAGCAAAATGGATTCAGCAATTCATAAAAAAGGATGATTTATCAGGGGAAGGTTGTTTTTAACATGTGAAAATCTGTAGATCTGTTGGACCATATTAATTAAGAACATTTGTTATTTCAGTAAATGCAGAAAATGCTTTGATAAAATCCAATTGATTAAAAACTGTTAGTATAGAAGGGGAGAACTTTCATAACCTAAAAAAAGAGTACATACCAAAAACCTGTAGTAAATATTATTAATGATGCATTGAATGCTTTCTCTTTGAAATTTGGGACAAGGAAGGATGCCTATAGTTACTCCCTTTTTGGTAATTTACTGGAAATCCTAGTCAACACAGTAAAAGCAAGAAAAATATATGAGAACTGAGAAAAACCAAAACTCTTATTTTTATACATCTAAGATTGTACAAACAAAAACCACAAGAAGCTACAAATAAATGTTTAGAATAAAAGTTAAAGTTGTTGGATAGTCAGTATAAAATTCAATTTCATTTCTATAAAAACAGTAAAATTTAGGAAAAGATGCCAGTTATAATGGCATCAATACATTAAGCCCTTTGGAAGAATCTAACAAAAGCTCTGTTAGAGGTCTCTGAACTTTCTAACACATTACCAAGAGACCGTAAAGATGACCTAAGTGGGGAGATAACCACCTGTAGTAACATGGAAGGCTAAACTGGTATTGATCCACAGAGCCAATGTAACGGCAATCAAAATCTCAAGTCCTTTTTGTGGGACTTGTTGATTCTGACACTTACCAGGGGAATGGAAGGAGTCAAGACTGCTTGAGCAACAAAGTGGGCGGGTTTGCCCCTCCAGGTATCAAGCTGAAATGAGTAAGCTGTGTGTTAGTGCTGGAGTACTAGTTTAGACTAGTGTAAAGAACTGGCAGACAGATGCAGGAATGTATGGATTGACATACCTCAGAGGAGGCAACTGAAGATCAGCAACGAAGGGATACACTTCAGTAAAGATGGTGGCACAATTAGCCACATGGGAAAAAATTTTCCCAGATTACTACTACCTTACAATACACAATTCCAGATTTTTTGAAAACCTAGATTTGAAAAGCAAACTATTACCCATTTTAAGATAATAGAGAGTTCATCCATGACCTCAGGGTAAAAAGAACTTAAACCATAAAAAGGCTAACTGTAAAGGAGGTTCATATTGCAACTTCATTGAAGTGAAAGAACTTTGTTCATCAAAAGATATATAATAACAAGTCAGGCCACAAATTGGGAAAAATTTTGCAGCAATCATTTATACAATGTCAACTATTCAGAATACATGGAGAACTACAGCTGGGGGGGAGAGAGAAAAAATGTGTGAAAGACCAGTAAGGACAGTACGAAATGAGAAATCTAAATGGCCTACAAAAATACAGTTAGCCGTATTAGTAACGAGAAATGCCAATTAAAATTGCCCCGTGATACTTAAGAGATTTTCAAAAATAAAAGTGTCTGATAAACCAAGCCTTGGTACTGTGGGAATGGAGTCTTCCCCTCCTCTGGGAGTATAAGCTGATTGGGAAATGGGCATTAACTAAAGCAACTGAAGACGCCCCCATGAGCCAGTGACCACACCCCTAGTTGTAGACTGTACTGTACCATGAGACATACAATAAAAATACAGCAGCATAGTTTGTAATAGTAAAAACCGGATTATCTGTGGGGAATGGGCAACCTGTAGTATATATCCATCCATGCAGTGGAATGCTAAACAAAGGGAAGATAAGATCCCAGCTACACCAAGGCTGACTCCTACTTACTGAGAGGCAAATCACCAAAGGATAAAAGTTCAAAATAGGAAAAGCTATAGTAGGTGGTGAATCTACAGCAAAAACCAAGGAGCTAATGAGCACAAGAGTCAGGACCTCTGGGTAAAGGAGGTGGCTGTCACTGACAGAGAAAACTGAGGGCTTCATGGCTGCCAGTGTCAGGCAACCAGTGTCCCGTATTTACACTTGGGCCATGGCCACATGGGTGCTTGTTCAATATCTTTAATTTGCACGTATGGGTGAAAGTATTGTATCGCTAGTTGATAAAATGAGCATGTCAATTACTATGATATAAAATACACAGTAATTTAAGACAGAATTGTGGCTTAAAAATGCTTTTAAAGTTTGTCTTTTAAGAAAATCTAGGTTTTAAAATGTTAGTATGCAAAAGAAACTCATCTCTTTGTACTGCAAGATAATTGTCATAAATCCTCAGAAGTAAAAATTGGTATGAGGTAATCAGCTGCAAGGTTCTATTACTACCATTCTATGAATGGTAGTCAAAGCAAACTAAAAACAAGTGTTGTTTTTAAAAATAAGTATTTTCTAGGATTTCTCACATTCTAACATTTTCCTTTTTTTTTTTTTTTTTTAAATTAAAGAAAGGGTGGATTTTTTGTTGATCTCTTTGTAAGAGTATCTAACCAGGTTGCAGTCAACATGTACAAGCAGCTGGGCTACAGCGTATACAGGACAGTCATAGAGTACTATTCAGCCAGCAATGGGGAGCCTGACGAGGACGCTTATGGTGAGCTCCCTTCCGTGGCAGTATCCCCAAGAAGCCACCAGAACATTTACATTCATTCTACAGACTGAAAGTTATTTTAGTAAATTTAAAAGAATATTTGTTGGACTTAATATTTTAAATTTGAGCATTATCTAATATTTAAATCTCCCTTAACTCCTTTATGAACCTATCACTGGTTAGCTTACATTGACTAACCAATGATTAATTACTATCAATTGTTTTATTATGTTACAGGGATGTTAATTTTACTGAGATTCTCACAAAAGAACATTCGTTTGAAGAGCTGAGTACTTGTGACTAAGAGTCTCATTTAAATACATTTCTCTCAGGGTCTAGGGGACAAACCTTTTATGGGAACTTTACATATGTATACCCTTCAGATTTCATATATTTTGATATTTGGGTATTTACATTAAGTTTTGCTTCCTAACAGATATGAGGAAAGCACTTTCCAGAGACACTGAGAAGAAATCCATCATACCATTACCTCATCCTGTGAGGCCTGAAGACATTGAATAACCATGGGCAGTGGTTCTTAGGCTGAGGCTCCAGATATTTTATGGACAATATTGTTTTCATTGGATGATCCCGGAGCGCTATTAGGAGAAAAGTAATTATTTAGGTCTTGCAGATTTCAAGAAAATACAGGTTATAAATTTGAGTCTTACTGTTTCCAGTTAGCAATATCATAACTATTAAAGCTGTTCACTGTAATAAAATTCAGTCAAAAAGGCAGCTAGGTCAGATGGAAACATTTTAGTATTTTGGTTCATAATATTCACTATACGTTAAGGGGAAAAACTTGCTCCAGTCTCCTCCTAAATTCTGTGCCTGAGAACCACTGCTGCATACATATTTTTTATTTTGTATTATCTGTTAATTGAAGCTTTAAAAGCATATATGAAATGTATAAATCTAAAATGTATAATAAAACGCATTGTTGACCCTATGAATGTGTTCTGGAAACTTGGTCATTTATAAAATTCAATCTGGATTGAGAAAGGCCATCATTTAGGATATGATGTTTCTTTTGTTCCATAAGCCTTATTTTTTAAAAATTTTATTAAAAAATTTTTTTTAATGTTTATTTTTGAGAGAGACAGAGCATAAGGAGGAGAGGGGCAGAGAGAGAGGGAGACACAGAATCTGAAGCAGGCTCCAGGCTCTGAGCTGTCAGCATAGAGCCTGACATGGGGCTTAAACTCACGGACTGCAAGATCATGACCAGAGCTGAAGTCGGATGTTTTTAAAAGCAAACATGAAAATCCCTGCCCAGTGTACGTACGCATCCTTCTTATTGCATAGTAAATTCTTCCCAGATACTTGATAGTGTTAGCCCCACATCTTTTGTCTCCTCTCATACTACTTTGCTTAAATCCTGCCTTTTCAAAATATAAAATGACATCGCAGTTTCTAATTCTTAAAGGCCATGAAACTATGTAATGGGCCAACCACTTACCTTCAGGTATAGTTTTCTTCAGCTGTAATATCTGAAAATATCCAGTGAACATTAGTAAAGAAAACCCCACAGAAATGATTACTAAACAGTTTTTCCCTCTGAAAGGACTTACTCTGGTGGAGTTGAGAGTAAGAGAAATGAATCTTTTATGTTTCTCCCATGAGAAGGTAACTTTTTCCTTCATGCATGACACTAATCAGAAAGTGGTATTATGAGCTGACGTTGGAAACATGACCAATTTTTGTTCTTACGTAGCATAAGAACAGGAAGCATAAGAACAGCGTATGTTCTAACAGCTTATGTAAGCATAAGAACAGCATGCAGCATAAACAGGAAAGAATTGTAGGAAGACTCTAGTCACTTATATTAGCATCTTGACCTGCTTTCATCTTACCCCTTGACTCTGCACTTAGCCAAAGGGTATTAAAATCACAAATGTTCCTCCTCACCAAGTAGACCTCAGGACTCCATAGTCAGAATCCATCTGATACCCAGCAGCTGGGGGGACACTGGTGCAGTGACTGAAGCAGTGAGGCTGAACACACGTTTGTCTTTTACCCTGACAGTCCTACATTCTCCCTTCAAACACTAGCTTATTTTCAAGATAAAATTTAGTAATACACAGACTAGCTTTTTTATTCCTTTGGGTGAAATTTTTGCAAATTTAATAGGTTTACCCAATTAAACAAGTAAATAAATTTGCCAATTGCCTTTACCGGTGACAAAATATTCTTGAAGATAACAATTCTAGTCAAATAGCTCAGGCACTGAACAAAACAAAAAGCAGGCTTGAGAAATCAGGCCAGATTAAAGAAAATAAGATCAGTTAATTAAGGCACATATTATTTGCTTGAGGATATGAGCAATGTGTCCGCAAATATGTTACCATCTCTGTTTTTTTTAGAATTATAGTTGGTTATCTACCTTGTTTCTCACATGTTCTAAACCAAGAGTAAATCACATGCATCAGGTTTTACAGTAGCTACTTTCTATAATAGCATACTAGAAATTGTGGTATTCTAGGCAGACGTGATTGCCTTGTCCAGTAAGGTTGGGGAACATGCCAGCATTGCTACTGGGGATTCAAAAGGTATAGTAGTATTTACAAGGCTCTGGGAAGCTGAACTACAAAAAGATTTGATTAATAAGACCTAACCCTTAATCTAGGATTTCCCAAACTTATTGGAGCAGGGGACACTTTTTCACAGCACGTTTTACTGTTCCTTAAGCCAATACAGAGCTCAACCAGTTTGGGAAAACAGATTACAGTTTAACTGAAATCTGACTAAAACGTTCTTGGTAAAGAGCCCTTGTTCAGAAATACACGAACTATAAATTATTTCCCAACTAGTGTTTTCAAAAGTAGGTAGCAAAAATGGCCACTGTTAAGAAGCTAAGGGTGTTTAGATGTTAAATTCAAGCACATTCAATTCTACAAGGACAGAAGGAAGGGATTTAGGAAAGTGGCTTGGAATGAACACTTAACACTCACTATGTACCAGGTATATTCCTTTTCTAATTTAATCTTCAAAATGAGTAGCAGAAGCTCATTTTATGAGTAAAGAAACTAAAAATAAAGGTTCAGTTATTTATCACTAAGTGGCAGAGCTGGGAATGGAACTCAAGTCTGTAACTCTGAAGACAGGAAAAAGTTACAGGTTTCAGATGAGTGCATGAAATATATTTATGAAGACAAGCATGAAAAAACCATACAAGTTACTGTAGAACATAACTTAAAAACTAGAAAAAGACTTTCAAAAGTCTGCAGGTCCATCTAAAATAGATGCTAAGCATTACCTCAATTAGATTTCCTAATGCATGATGTAGACAAATGTTTGGACTGATAAATCCAGCAGTTACAAAAATTACTTGCAACCCCTAAGCCAAGAGCATTTTAAAAATTATTCAAAAAGTAGCTATCAAAGATTCCAATCAATTCATTACTGGTGAAATATACAAAAACTTACAGGAGTCACAACAGTTCCAAACAATTTATAAAAATAGTAACACACTTCTCAATATGAACAAGAACATCAGGATTCACTCTCATCAATGTCCTTATCTGGGTCTTGCTCAGCAGCCTCCTTTTCCTGTTGCTGTTTCTTCCAAAGTTTGGCCATGGCCAGGAGCTTGAGGTTGGGTTGGTTGGCAGCATCTTCGGGAAAGATGTAATCATAGTACTCTTCCCAGCCTGCGTCAGACTACAGACAAAAAGTAAAACAATGAAAAGATAAGCCAACACATGGCTGAAATACTCAACTGCAGTTACTTTAAAGTGGAGAATTTTCACTGCCAAACCCAGAGTTCAAATTCATCTCATGTTCATCTTATGAAACAACATCAAAGCCCATCACAGCAAGAACAAGGGCTGGGCCTGCAAGATCGGGAGTGAACGAGTAGCTGTGGGGTTGGTATTGCCGCAAGGGAAGCTCGTGGAGAGCTAAAAACCAGTGGAAGAAGAGCCTAAAAATCAAAGCACAGCTCCTCTGTAGTCAATCAAGAAGATACTCTGTGTCTCCTCCTCCATCTTTCAGTCTTCTAAGATTTTAAATTTTTAAAGACTTACTTCATGTTTACCTGGTAGTGAGAGCTATAAATCTGTGCACTATTCCGACTCCCTGTCCTTACTGCCCATCTCCAGTCAGTCACTGATTTGGCTTCCTAAAGGTCACTGTAGTTCCAGCCTGTACCATCACTTGCTTACAACAGCCTCCCGACAGATTTCCTCTAATCTAAGCTCCTCGAGTATGCCTGCGGGAGATGCCAACTACTGGGGCATGTCATTTTGTGCAAAAGCGTCTGCGTACAGCTTACAAAGCCTCTGGATTGGGTCCGACTTAGAAGTTGAATTTCATTTCCCTCCACTCTGACCTCCTGCTTAATGTTCCAGAAATACCACACTACATGCAGTTCCTGGAATCAACCACCTCCAAGAGGCCTTTGCCAACTGTCTCCTATTCTCTAGCCTTGGGTGGACCATACACCCTGCTCTCTGCTTCCATGGTAGCCAGACTGCAACTGTCTTCTACTCCAGGCTGTCTCTTCCCATGCTCACATTGTAAATGGTACATAAAAGTACAAATTCAAAGTCAGATGCATTTTCGCTCATCTGACATGAGATGACCAGCTCCGAGGGCTCAGTTCTTACCCCATCATCAGCCTGGACCTTTCTTCTTTTCTTGACTTTCTCTGGCATGAGTTTGTCTACTCTCTCCTTATCTGATACTGTTCCAAATTCATCTTCAAAGCTTCGCCATGATTCTAGCAACATAAGTCTCTCTTCCTTTTCTTCGCAGTTTCTCATGGTTTTGTTAGCCTCTTCATAAATTTGTCTGCATTTAGCCAAACTTCCTTCTTTCCCTGAAGACAGCTCAAACTGGGCAAAGCTGATCCATACCTTATGAAAAATTATTATAGAACCAAATTAATAACCATGTCACCCAGAAAACATTCATGTAGTAACAATAACATGAATCTCTAGTTAATGATATCTGAACATACTAATAGTATTCCAAAGAACACACTGATTATATGTTTCAATAATGCTGAAGCAGTCTGCTATATCCAAGTAAGTTTGAAAGAGTCTTAAAATCCTGAAAAGAGCTGAACTTTTTATTAAATCCTGTGATACTGAAGTTATTCCCATGCAGTATAAATACTGACTTGGTATAAGCTTTATATTGCAAAGTCCTCTGAGACTCACGGGCACCTTCTAAAAGCAAAGAAATCATTAAAAACAAAACCAAAACAGAACACTTAAAACACAGAAATAAAATATCTCCTTCAGGACTGCTGATTTAAGCAAAATCAAAGATCATTGACAGAGTGCAGGATACCTTGACATGCTGTGTTCGCTGAAGCAATCGTCGGTAAAGATTTCGTGTTCTCTCAGTTTCTTCCTGCTCAATTTCAAAGTCAATATATGATTTCCAAAGCACCTAATAAAGAGAACTTAGTCAGTCTTGACATTTAAAGAGCAACATGTCCCTAGCCAAAACTGAGCTTAACTGCCACTCCAACCTAGGACATCCAGAAACCCAGGATTTCTATGAACAATTAAAGACTAGGCAGCATGTGGACACAATAAAAATACTGGCATTTACAAGCTGGCCAAAATTTGGCTACAATTCTACATTATGAGATAAAAGGCTTTGGATTCATTTGTGGATTCTCTTTCAGAGTTTTTCAAATGCTGGACTTACCACAAGAAGCTCAGAGACTTGCCAAGTCTCCCAGACATTGCCAAGATCCTGTCACATACAACTGACGTTGCCAGGGACATGCCTAGGCCAGGATATACTGTTCTTACCTCCACTGTAAATTCCTTCATATATCTGAATTCACTTCAACAACTATTCAGTAAGCAGCAGCCCACCTGCTAGGTACGGCCTGTCAGGGAACAAGGATGTAGTCACATGTGGCCTGGATGCCTGGGAGCTGAGGCCAACCGATGGAACCAATAACACATAAGGCCCTGACCTAGTGCGGCTGGTGGAGCCCAAGCCATAAAATGCAGAGTCACATTAGGGCAAGACTAATAAAAGGGCTGGGTGATTTCAGTGGCTCCTGGGAGATTCACAGGATGCTAGCTGTGGTTTGGCGCCACCTCGTGACTCAAGTTTAAATACGGAAGGGATGATTTCAGGTCCTGGGGCAGGCCAGGACAGTGGCAGTAGTAATTCCAGGAATATCCTGCTTTACATACAGCTTCTTTTGCTGGCCCGATCTGGGCAAAACTGTGCTAGGAGAATCTGGGGATGTGCAGTCTCAACTTCCAGTTCTCCAGACGGGGCTGCCTGCTGCCTGTTTCCATCCCTTTAGTTAGCTTTCTGTTTGAGGAAAGGAGGCAGAGAGCCAGTCACAAACCCTATTATATCCCAACTCATCCTGGTGTCACAATGGGGTTCTGGGCCCTGGTATCCTACTTGAGGATCCCCTCACCCCCATCCTTCTTCTGCTATCTCCCACACAGAAAGAACTAATCTGAGCAGACAAGACTACAAGTAAATTTACCTTTATAATGTGAAATGCACACACATTTAGATGGTTATCTAAAGCAATGCTGGAGAAGTATCTAAAACAAGATTATATTCAACTCGAGATCCTCACCTCCGGCATGTCTAAGCGTGGCTGACTGATGGCTAACTCATAGATTGCCCGGGCTCTCTCAATATCACCAAGGATTGTCTCTAACTCTGCAAACTTAATCCAAGAGGTACAATTTTCAGGTCCAAATTCCAAGAACTTCTCATAAAGCTTCCGGCATCTGTCAAATTCTCGAAGCTGCAGCTCCAATTCTATGTAACCTTTAAATAACTTGTTCTTTGGGCATTTGCCTATGGAAGTTCCCTGGAAAACAAAATGACCAAATCACTGGGATATGTGGGTTCAATCTGTGCACAGACATCACCAACCTATCCCAACAACTGTTTTCTGTTGCGGAAGAACATGACAAGCCACTCTTTCCCTCTGTGGTATCACAATGTCCACACTGGTTCTTGACAGAAGGCCAATGGAAACCCTCTACTTCCCCCACCAGTCAAGAGGGCCTATGCCCATTGGGGCCTGTTCAGCAAGAGAGTGTTTCAGAACTGTCTACATAAGTACTCTGGATTTTACTTAGTATCTCAGGAGCATGTAGGGAATATGGACGTCAAATGGATAAAACGTCCCATAAATGAAGTGGTAATCATAGAATGAAATCTGCCTTGCTGCCCACAGCCAGGGCAAGAGTGGCTAGTAGAAGGATAACTGCATTTATACACAGTATTTAATCCTATCAAGACACTTCAGAATAACTGTTAAGAGGAAGGTGCATGTAACACCCCTGAATTTTGCACATCAGTCTATTAAAGAGCTGATTTAAGACCTAATGTGAACTAAGATCAGATCTTTCCAGTCTGAGTAAAAAACTGGGAGCTACAGATAAAGCTTCCAATATTAATTTACATTTTCACCCAATCCTTCTTCAAAGGCCATGCATTTTCTGACATGTCTCAGGCTATAAAGGCAGAACAATTCTGTGGCATTCTTAGTAGGAACTGTCCAACTTGTAGGCACTGAAATTTAATTTTCTTCTCATAGAAGTCAATGATGCATCTCGATCCTTTCTTTACTCACCAAAGCTCTTCTGGCAAATGGTAAATTTTTCTGTCTTATTTCAAATTGTGCGTATAGTAACCACATCTTGGCAAATGTGAACTAGAAAACAAAAGCACAAAACACCTAAGAGAGTCATTTCAATGACACTGAAGTATGTTAAAAATTTAATAAAAGGCCACATGCGATTAGATTTCCCTACATATTCAGAGCGAAGACAGACGTGTTTTCTTGTTTTTAAGCAAATAGGATGTTTATTTCATAAAAGTTACAAACAGGAATCCAGGTACTTTATTGCACTGCATGGTCCTGCAGCCCCTGCTGTTTTGTGCGTATGCTGGTGAGCAGAGAGAACACACCACCTCTATTCTAGAAGGTAACTCGGCCAACATCTCTACTTGTTTCTCATGCTGGGAAGTAGGGCAGAGATAACGTCTCAACCATTTCCAAAACATGCACGAGGTGTTCACCCAGGCATGCATGTGTCCACTCGGATGCCAACAAACACCTGTTTGTTGTTTCCTGCACGTGCTGTGTGCTCTCTGGATGTGCATCTTCCTCCATCCTCCTATGAATTTCTACATTATCTGTATTATTCATCACTTAACACAGGCTGTCCTCTCAACTAGACTGTAAGGTGTTTTCTGAGGCAAGGAGCATACCCGGTTCTCACTTGAGCCTAGCACAGCAAACTATTCAAACAGTAAGTATTACTCGCGAGAAACAGAAGTAGGATTTCGACAGTTTGGAATAGAACACTTAAAGCAAACATACCTTTTTATGAGGGATTAATTCCAAAGAAGCTTGATATACCTGTCTCGTCCTCTCGGGATCCTGTATTAGGATAAGAAATTTTCACAAAATATTGAAGTCTGTTACTAATACTTTCTACTGATATTAGTAAAAATGTATACCCCCAACACTGAATATGTTTTTGCAAATTGCTATTTTCAAACTCTGATTTAATCATTTATGATCAAAAGCGAACTACCTTTAGCCATCAAACTTTGGTTAAAGAATCACCAACAATATAGCCATCAAACTCTGAGGCTTCTCTGTAGAAAGGCTTTTCGCCTGAGAGCACAAAGAAACAAAGATGTTTTATAGTCTCACAGTAGAAAGCTAGTCTTTCCCAATTAACTTACACAACTGATTTCTGAAAATCCCACTTGATCTTTACTAAAAACAAAGATGTGCAATCTAGCTGTGATCCCTACTGATGAGACAATACAGGGTATGATATGAAATTAAGCTAAGGACTGGTTCATTGTTCCCTTTCAAGTCCAAGTACTAATCTTCTTGTGCCTCAGGTTTAAAACACAAAATATGACGGAACAACAACAACAAAACCCTTACCTGTGCCCACAACAGGTATACAGAGTTTAAAAGGTTACAGGGAGAATACGTAACTGTATGGCTGAGAACCTAAAACTAAATTCCTGTTTCTGGGACTGTACGTATCAGTTACCACCCACGGTGGCTGAGCTGTGGCCAAGCTGTACGCGCAGGGCTGAGACAGCCATCAACAGCTGATGTGGGATTCCGTTTTTTTACCTTTGCCTCCAATTCCTCATAGAGCGCATAGTTGACCCACAGATAGATGTAGCGCTTCCAGTGCCGCTTCTCTTGAATGGGTGGCACATTGGCAATGGCTCTTTCATACACTTCTCGAACAGTTTCTGCTTCGGCATCACTTTCCACCAAGCGCAAGTAGTCAAACCACGCATCATAATTGTGTGGATTAGCCTAGAAAGATGCCAAGTTTAATGAATAAAAATCAAACCAAGAGCTACACTTGCTGGACTCCATGAGGGTAAAAGACACTAGATTGCCTTCTTATATTTTAGCAACTGTTTTTCTAGATTCCTCATCCTATCTCATTAAAACAAACAAACAAAAATGACTGAGATTTTATAAATAGAAAAGAAAAAGGAATATAGAGGAGAGATTAGCCAGGTGTCTCAGAGCAAGGTTGCTTTCATATACAAACACCAGCCCCAAGATAAGTACTCAATAATTAGATGCCTATTATAAATGTTTTTGTTCACACATGTGACTGCATATCATTATGTCTAGATTTAAAATTACAGGGGAATTAAAGTTTATTTATTTATTTTGAGAGAGAGTGAGCATGAGTGAGGGAGGGGCAGAGAGAGGAGAGACAGAATCCCAAGCAGGCTCTGAGCTCTCAGTGAGGAGCCCGAGGAGGGCTCGATCCCATGAATTGTGAGATCATGACCTGAGCTGAAACCTGGAGTTAGACGCTTAACTGACTGAGCCACCCAGGTGTCCCAAAATTACAGTGGAATTATAACCATGGTCACAATTGTGACACCTGCTCTTTTCAGTTAATAGTCATTTATCTTGAACATATCTTGCTGACCTCATTTAACACCAGATTCAGCCTTTTGTTTGGCCATATCCTAATTAATTTGACTAAGCAAAATATTTTAGATATACAGCAGACCGGTAAAGGAAAATGCTACGATCTTGAATTCAAATCAAAACAGTACATTACATGTGAAGAGATGAGAATGGAACTTTATCTATCTACATTTTTTGTTCAAGCAGTTAAGCTAAAAGGGAGTGTACAAAAACTCAAATCTCTGAGTTTGGCTAAATCTCTGAGTCTTCCTTCTTCAGAAAGGAGTTCAAATGGATTCCCAATTTTAATGTTTATTTAATTTGAGTGAGAGAGAGAAAGAGAAAGAGGGAGAGAGAGAGGGAGGGAAGGAGAGAGAGAGGGAGGGAAGGAGAGAGAGAGGGAGGGAAGGAGAGAGGGAGGGAAGGAGAGAGGGAGGGAAGGAGAGAGAGAGGGAGGGAAGGAGAGAGAGAGGGAGGGAGGGAGAGAGAGAAGGAGGGAGGGAGAGAGAGAGGGAAGGAGGGAAGGAGGGAGGGAAGGAGGGAAGGAGGGAAGGAGGGAGGGAGGGAGAGAGAGAGAGGGAGGGAGGGAGAGAGAGAGAGGGAGGGAGGGAGGGAGGGAGGGAGAGAGAGAGGGAGGGAGGGAGAGAGAGAGGGAGGGAGGGAGGGAGAGAGGGAGGGAGGGAGGGAGAGAGGGAGGGAGGGAGGGAGAGAGGGAGGGAAGGAGAGAGGGAGGGAGAAAGGGAGTCAGAGTGTGAGTAGGTGAGGGACAGAGAGGAGGAGACACAGAATCCAAAGTAGGCTCCAGGCTCCAAGCTGTCAGCACAGAGCCTGGCACAGGGCTCGAACAAACCCACGAACTATGAGATCATGACCTGAGCTGAAGTCAGATGCTTAACCAACTGAGCCACCCAGACTCCCCAAATGGATTCTCAATTTCTGCTCAGGTTCTATAGTGCACAACCAGCAATCAACATGTGAGTGGCAGAGCAAACCTGAGTTGTGCTTGCTAGCCTTTTCCATCAGTCCTGCTTATTCCTACTGAAAGAGCTGCCAATTACTGGGGACACATCACCAAGGGCATGATTCCTGGAAGCTCTCCCTTGCTAGCCCTCGCTTTACTGTAGCTGCTATAGTTACCCACATAGTTCAGCGTCCACGCCAGCACTCACCTTCACCTCTTCCTCATACTGGAATCTTCGTTTGCTCACAATGATGTCTTCAATACCCCGCCTATCACCAAATTTCTTCTCGAAGATGGTATAATTTTTAAAGAGTTCTTGGGCCTCCTGCTTTGAAATCCTATCCAGGGCATACTTGTAGATGACCCGTACCCTTTCAAACTAAAAGCAGACAGGATGATTATTTCTACAACACAGTATCCTCACTTTACTCACAACATGGAAAGTAATTATGACAGAATACATTACTTGGTGGATTCTGAGGTCTCCAAGTGTCCAAAATAAAGACTTTTCTTCTCCCTCTTGTTGAGAGTATTCATTTCAGTCAGGACAGACTGGCACCCTCCTTTGAGCTCCGTATTTAATACTGTCTACCTAAGGTTGTCGGTCGGATGTCAGCGTGCATCTCAGAATAAACAGGTCCAAAACTGACCTCCTGTTTCTCAAACCAAACCTGGATACCTCTGTCTTCCCAGTCCTGGTAAGCAACACCTACGGTCATGCACTTGCTCAAGCCCCAAACCTCCTGGGTCCTCCTTGATTCTTCTCCTTTCCTCATTCCCCACATTCACTACTTCAACGAGCCCTGCCACATCTGCCTCTGCAACAGAGCCCTTCGCTTCCTCCCTACACCCAAGCCATCTGCATTTCTTCCCTGGACCACTTCAAATGCCTCCTCACTTCCCCTTCTGCCACCTTCTTCCCAATATGATCTCCACAAATAAGCTAGAGACTTTCCTTCGAATATAAATCCTGTCCTACCACTCTTCTGCTTAACACCCTTCACACTTCCCACTGGCCCTGGGACAGGATCTGAAGTCCTTATCACGATAAGTGTTAAGACCCTGCATTTGGACCTCAGTGCATCTCACTCGATTGTAGTATTTAAGTTACTTTAAAGGATTATTTCCATATATAAGAATAGAACTGACTTATTTGTGGGGCAATCTTTGTTTTCATTTCAACTTCTGTTCTCTAAGCGCTCTGGGCTTTTGTTTTCCAGGTTTATTACCTGTAGAGCCCTTTAGTGTGGAGACCAAATGACGAATTCTCAGTTTACACATAATATTCTTATCATAGATACAAAAGCTTAATTTTCAAGCAAAGCACAACACAATTAGGACAGTTTAATACGATTTATAATCGCTTGGCTCCCAATCTGCAGCTAAGCCACAAACATATATTGTTTTCTTTTAGAGATTTGAAAACATTTTTTCCAAGGGTAAGATGGATGTGAACTCAGCGTGCACAATAAGTCATCTTTCCTAGGCTGTTATGCAATGTAATTGAGTTCTTCAAGTGTACTTACTTCTTTCTGATTTTCTTCAAATTTGGCAAAGGCAACATAAAGGTGTTCATCCATATGTTCATCTCCAAAGAATTCAACGGCTCTCTCGTACACTTTCCGTGCATGGGCAAAATAACCATGTTTTTCTTCAAAGCGGGCATACTTGATCCAATTCTTAACATCAGGGTGCACGAGAACAAGTTCAGGGGACTTAAGGAAATACCACGCAAGACAATGAGGCTTAAAAAAAAAAAAAACCACCAAACCCAAACCCCCAACAATGCTAACTACAATGATAGGGTTGATAAAACATGGGCAAAGGCAAAGAAAACACTAATCTGTAACCTCTAGGAGTGGGCCATGTCTTGTTCACCCGACTTCCTCTAGTGCTGATTCAGTACTTCAGTAATGGGTACAAGTGAGTGTGGAGAAGTGAAAAACCTGAAGCCTGTTTATCAATGCCATCCTGAATAAGTCATTAAATTGTCCAAGACTTAAGCATTATCATCTGTAAATAGAGAAAAAGACCACCAACCAACCTCACTAGATGACTGTTGGCCTTAAAGGAGGAAATGGGTATAAAGCTCTTAGCAGATTTGGACCAAAAGAATGTGCTCAATGAATGGCACCTACTGTATTATATACTCAGTAATGTTAATGTTTGAATTAATGATTAAGAAAAAAAAAGCACAAAAACAAAACTGCTAACTAGAGTCAGAAGAGAAAGGTTTTGCTTTATTTTTTAACTGAAATGTAGTTGACATTAAAAAAGTTTTGAATTACCATTTTATTTAATAGGATGTATCTATTTTTCTTCTACCTTGCTTGAGGAAATCGTGACTTCCAAAGTAGTAACACCTTCAAATGTGACAATGATGTTAAGAGCAAAGGCTCAGAAGCTGCGGCTGGGCTCTGAGCCCACCTCTACCACCACCTGCGAGACCCTGACCTCGCTGCTTAGCCACTTCTGCCTGGATTTCCCATCCTGCACACTCAAGTAGATCCTGTGCTCAGGGCTGTCCTGAGGACTGAATGGTGATATTTGTAAAGTGCTTCCAGCAAGGCCTGGCACATAACAAGTGTCATAAAAGCTTCCGTTAAACTGATGATATTAAAATGTGCAGAGGTAATGGAGACCTTAAAATTACATATTAAAGTTGATTTTTGTTTATCCTGGTATTTATGTTCATCGAAGTCACACTTACCACTTAATTTGCAAATACCAAATCACTGTTCCTAAGCAAAATATGTACACGGGCGCACATGCATGCACGTACCCACACACAAACCAGGCACATGCACACACGCTACCCACCACCCTATACAGATTATAATCTTAACCTGAAACACAGCTAATCTTGGCAGATTCTATTTCATTTTCATTCTTGTTTCAGAGAAAACAAGGTTCAGAAGTGTTAACTGACTCATCTGAGGCTGCCCCACTAACACATGCCAGAGAAGGGACTCGAACCCATCCCGCTGGCCCCAGAGCAGAGCTTCTTGCAATACACTCTGTTTCCCTCTGGTCTCCATCCTTTGGCGGGGCCTCCGGTAGTGCTGCTAATGACCAACACCCTAGAAAAACCTAGGAAAAAAACCCTGGAGAAACAGCACTGGCTACAGGAGCCAGAGCCTTGGTGTGTCACTTTCCACAAGGAACCACAGCATTAACGCCAAAATACAAACAAACCCAAAGTTTCACTGGAAAAAAGCTCAATTACCCAGACTACGAACTTTTATTCTGACTGTCCTGTGTCTCTAGAAAATATATATGTAGCTTACGAAGCTGGCTGAACTTGCATCTTTCATTCCCGGCCCACGTTAATGACCGTCCATGCGCCCACACCATGACCACATTAACGACTGTCCCTATGTCCAGACCGTGACTGCACCTCCATGGGACGAGTGGCACCCAGGACAGTAACGGCGCCACTCGGACTGGCTGGAAGGATATATCGCTCGTAAATGGTGCGGGCCCGATCCACCTCTTTGTATCGTAGCTCAAAGTTGATGTAGGAGTGCCAGGCTTGCTCCTCAGGCTGCCACTCCATCCAGCGCTCAAACACCTGCCGGGCGCCAGCAATGTTCCCCAACATCTCTTCCATGTACGTGTACTTGTACCTTCAATAAAACCATCCCAAAATATGGGTCATCGTCAAAATGACTTAGGGAAAGAAAATAATCTCCAGCATTTGTAGTTTTAACTCTGTTAAATGTGAAGAAGACTTAGGCCTTTATGTTCCCCAACAGCTAAACCAAACATGTTTTCTTATCAAAATACAGATCTGCAAGGATGAACCATAGGAAAAAAAGGTAATTTTTTCTTAAAAAATTGCTTAGGTCAACAAGATATTTCTTACATATAAAAGATTACAACCCAAATTTTAGTTTTGATTACACAAGCTTTATACATTGTGATTATGACTACATACTACATACTACAAACATGAAAAAGCACTTACAGCATGTTTAAAGAAAAAGGACGTAAACTAAATATATACGATTACAACTACAGAAATAAAATAAATGCACAGAAAGGCAGAACTTTTCTAGCTTACAAAAAGCTGCTTCAGTAGATGAGAAACCTACCAGAACTGGTTGACTCGAGGCAGAGTTGTTATGGCCCGGTCCCAGATATTTCGGGCATGGTTGACCTGGCGATTCTTCATTTCCATTTCTGCGTATTTCAGCCAGAGTGTAATATTTCGGTAGTCTACATCTAAAGCACGTTCGTATATGGATCGAGCCCTTAAGAAGCCAGATTTGGAGAATGTCAAAGTAGCACACACAACATATGTGGCAACTATTTCAAACCACTTGTGGTGCCCTGCTATTTTATCAGGTGTCCACCATGAGCCAGGTTTTGGGCATATAAAAGTGAAAAGACAGGTTTTCAGGAAGCTACAGACTCTTAGAGAAAGACAGACATGAATGTAATTACAATACAATATAGTAAATGTTATAATCAAGCTTTACATCAGGAAGCAAAAGAGAATAAAAATATCTAGTACAAAAGGCTAAATAATAGGTTAACGCCAGAGTTGAGAAGTTGAGGAAAGCTCCAGAAGCCAAGGTAGGCGAGGAGGGGTGCTCGTTCCAGGCAGAGAGAAGAGCCTAGTGTAGGGCAAAGAGACACTGTGTCCTCAGGAGTGGCGAGTACACAGGCACGGCAGGGGCAGTGGGTGTGCCATGCCGGGAGAGTGCAGAAAGGCTGGGCAATAGGAAGAGCCAGGTGGTGACTTGTATTTTGTTGCCCAGCAGTTTTTGGAGGAACGATTTTTATTTAAAAGAATCCGAATACAGAGAAAGCAGAAGAAACTGCATTTCTCTGACTGTAGAGTGTGTGCTGGTGGTGACACCCACCTACAGCATCTCCTCTGTGGTCCCCCCAGGACTCTCCTACCATAGTGCCTCTGAGGCCCCTCAAAGGACCCCAGGGTTCCACGGAACAATTTACAAAATTACTACCAGAGGTACACTCTTTTTCACTCATGCTTTACCTTTTCCTATTTCTTTTCTGTCTCTTAACTTACATCTTTATATATGAAACTATACACTCAGTAATTTTACCTTTGAATCTCCTTTAGACTCTCTTCCCATTGTGCATATTTTATCCAGTTACTAATCACAGTTCTGTTTTTTCTTATGTTATCTTCAAAAGTCTAGAGGAAGGGATAAAAGGGCAAATTGAAGGGAAAAATAAGTAAAAATGACATCTTCATTTGTCCATTAATTCTGTTCTTTTTTAAAAATGCTTATTTATTTGTTTGAGAGAGAGAAAGAAGGGGGGCAGAGAGAAAATCCCAAGCAGGCTCCATGCTGTCAACACAGAGCCTGACATGGGGCTTGATCCCACAAACTGTGAGATCATGACGTGAGCCGAAATCAAGAGCCCGACGCTTAACCAACTGAGCCACCCAGGCAACTCCATTAATTCTGTTCTAAAAAGATTTATTCATTTTGTTGTTATTTAGGAGAAATTACATCCTGGAATCCTTGGGAAATAAGAAACTCATAATGCAGGTTATAATCTTAAGTGTTTCTTTAAAGTCTTACATGCAAACAAAGAGAAAAACTTTAGATGTACAGAATTATTAGCAAAGTTGTTGATATCTTCTCTTATTACTGATAATAACTAACTGATCCTTTAATATACTCTATACTTGTTCCTAGTATAAAAATGTTTTTGACTATTTCACTCCTCTCAGTAACATCTCCAAATTTCATACATCACTCTTTAAACATCACTAATAAGTAAATACAACAGGGTTAGTGGTTTAAAACTACTCTCTAGAGTGAGGATTCTAGGGTAAGGAGGT
Organism: Panthera leo; assembly: GCF_018350215.1. Classification (NCBI taxonomy): domain Eukaryota; kingdom Metazoa; phylum Chordata; class Mammalia; order Carnivora; family Felidae; genus Panthera; species Panthera leo. Next base: position 44,810,412 of record NC_056681.1, read on the forward strand.
CAGATCCCCAAGTCTTTTCATGGCTCTTTTCCAGGTCTTAAATCCTACTGCAGAAAGTGGTAGAGTACACAACGCGGCCTTGGTTAAGTCCAGCCCCTTACAGCTGTCACATGTTTCACTTGTTAAACTACCACCTCTTTGGTTAAACTACCAAAAATTATGTCTCTGGTGGATTTAATTTCTTTCTACTTTTAAAGATAATTCATGGTATATTTTATAAAGTTAAGCAAAATGCAATTATCTGGTAACCAGAAGTCACACTACTCATGGGGCTAGAAACGATAAACTATTCTTATGCTATTGCCTCTCTAACCAATGAGGAACTCTGCAAACTCTGACAATGTTATTAACAGACTGGAAGGTATCACCTTGACTGACCTTCCTTTTCCTTAGTTTGTAATCATTTAACTCTTCTTCATCTGTGATCTTCTGTTGAGGTGGAGGCGGAAGAAGTTCAAGTTCTCTTTCTTTAGCTTCTCTTAAGAGTTGTTCGGCAGTTATCTGTACCTCAGCCGGGGCTTTGTTTTTCACCTTTTAAGACAGAAAACGTTTCCATTTTTTAATAGATGCTCATCACACAAGGTTAGGAAAACAGACATTTTTGGGGGTGTGAACTTTTTAAGTATTATTACCAGATGCTCTCTTCGTACAACATGTTTTCATTTCTCTATGAAAGTAAACACAATGTTTTCTTTCTTATGCATGGGATCTATTACAAAGCCACAGGTAAGTCTTAAGAGAAAAGATAGCAAGAATACCAAGTGTCCCCTTTTAGATTAGTATAATAATAAACTTTGAGGCTCCTTAGGTAAAATTCTCACTAGAGGTTTTATCAAGATGTGTGCCACATCTTATCTAGTGTTACAACCTCTATTTAAAAAATTTTTCTATTAATGCCCCAGGTGAACGATAATGTCTCAAGTTGCGTTTGGTTTTTCATGGCATTTCAAATCAAAGATAATATTCAGTAACTTCCCATCATTAGACTGTAAGTTTCTTGAGGTCTTAGAGCTGCCCAACACAACAGCCATGAGCTAATGCAGTGAGTCCAAACAGAGATGGGCTGTGAGGGTAAAATATAAACTGGATTTTGAAGACTTAGCATGAAAAAAAACAAAACTATCGAAATAAATTTTCCATATTGATTACATAATGAAACAGCAATATCTTGGAGATATAGAGTTAAAGATAATACACAGTTAAATTAATGTCACCTGTTTTGGCTGTTTTTTTAATTTTTTAAAAATATTTATTTATTTTTGAGAGAGAGCGAGCGCGCGAGCAAGGGAGGAGCAGAGAGAGGGAGACACAGAATCTGAAGCAGGCTCTGAGCTGAGCTGTTAAGCACAGAGCCCAATGCGGGTCTTGAACTCATAGACCATGAGATCATGACCTGAGCTAAGTCGGATGCTTAATCAACTGAGCCACCCAGGTGCCCCTTAACTGTTTAGTGTAGCTGTAGGAAAAGTTAAATTACAAACGTACCTCACATTATATTTCTATTGGACCACTGGTGACGAATCAAATTTTATGGAATTGAATTATAAGACACATTAATTGTTTAATGCCACATGAGGAATCTCAAAATGATGCTAGCTCATATGTAATCACAGATAATGTGCTATGTGATTTATACGCATTATCTCGGGGAATTGTCTAAATGAGTATGTAAAGGACAAGCTCAAGAGAGCCATCTGGGCTGGAGAAACAGACTAGAGTGAGGGCATCTGCAAAGGCTCAGGACAAAGCCTGTCACGTACTAAGCACTAAGTATCAGCCACCCATGGAAATACCAGATAACATCAAATTTATTGTTTAATTAACTTAATGCCGCTACACAACGCATGCCCTCTGTTTCCTTCAACAATCAGCTGGGCTAACTCCTTGTCAGCCACCAAGTGTCAGCTTAAATATCACTTCCCCAGCAAAGTTTACTCTGCAGACCCCTCACACAACTATTCCATGGCATATTCTACGCTGCAGCAGAGCATTTGGCAAGGCTGCAATTTTACACTAACTCGTGTCTTATTTGAGCACTGCTCGTCGCCCGCGTTAGATCATAGCTTCCCAGCTCCTAGCGCACTAATTTCTGCCAAATGACCCCACTCCTTCCCCAACAAAAACACCTCCCAGAACGAAGGCCACGACGGCTGGGGAATGCTCAGGAGTGACAAAAGTCTGTCCCCAACCACCGGCTGACCCCTCCTCCTTCCCCTCGGCCCGCACGGGGTAGGCCTGCTCCTGGCACCACACCCTCTCCCGCCGCAGGCCCCACGGAGGTTGGAACAGCCCCTCTCCCGGGCCTCCTCCCACAAAGCCCCTCGCGGTCGCCTACCTTGGCCACTTTGGGAATCCTCTGTTTCCCGGCTGCGGTGGAGGCCGCCATGGCTGCAGCAGCAGACCTCAGGCCAACCTGGACCCTCAAAATAGGCCCGAAGCTGGCCGGAACCCCAAAGCGTTCCGACAACAACCGGGATCCCGGAACAGGAAGCGGAACTAGCTGGTATGACCTTTGACTTCCCGCACGCGTCGTGACGCAGTTGTAACTTCGTTTCTGTGGTAACCAGGCTGAGCGTCCTTCTCTGAGCGCCGCATCGCAGAGTTGCAGGTGAGATGGGTAGCGCTGGCCACCCAGCGGGATCGGGATTCAGGGCGTCAGGGACGCACCCCAAATCAGTCTCCGAGACTGGGATGACTGTGCGAGGACGGGTGGGTCTGTCGAACCGTGGCGCCAGGGAAGGGGAATGGGAACAAAGCTCGGGTCCGGACGCTTGGGGGCGGAGGGAGAGAGGCCGGCCAGAAAACTACCATTCCCAGCATGCTAAGGGGGCGAGCTGCTGGGTTCCTAAGTAGCCCGGCGCCGCGTTGCCTTCTAGGCTTTGTAGTCTCTGAGGTCCAGTCCTCTTCCTTTCTGGACAGTTGTGCACAAATAAACTTTAAGGCTTGTAATAAAAAATAACTGAAGGTATTTTAAAACCAGATAATAGAAAAAATTAAAATGAATCATCAGAGTACTGACAAATAAGCCATCCTTGTGGTCAGATAAACAGATGCTTAAATTTTCTGTGAATATGCCATAATTACGTAAATTCTCTTAGCCTCAGTGTCCTTAACCATGAGACTAAAATAATAGTATATATTTTATCAGCATTAAGGAGAAAATCTATGTAAAGTGCTCGGTAAATGATAGGTGGTATAATTCTTGACCTGTCTTCAAAACAGAAAAATTATATGCAAGAAAATGGTTGAGAATTAACAAAAAAAAAAAAAAAAAAAAAAAAAAGACTTTATCTTTTACAGTAGTTTTAGGTTCACAGAAAAGTTAGATGAAGGTACAGAGAATCCTATTTCTCACGCCTGCCATCCCTCCTCCCCCCACTGTCAGTATTCCCCACCAGAGTGGTACATTTGTTACAGCTGATGAACCTGCACTGACACATCATTATCACCAAAGTTCACAGTTAACATTAGGGTTCACCCTTGGTGTTGTAGATTCTATGGGATTTAATGCCCTATATTTACCATCATAGCATGGTAAAGAACAGTTTCACTATCCTAAAAATCCTTTGTGTTCCATCTATTTATCTCTCCCTCCCCCTTTGCCTCCTGCAACCACTGATTTTTTAAAAATTGTCTTCTTAGTTTTGCCTTTTAGAGAATGTCATATCATTGGAGTTGTGTAGAATGTAGCCTTTCCAGATTGGTTTCTTTCACTTGGTAGTATGCATTTAGGATTACTCCATGTGATTTCATGGCATGAAAAACTCATTGGCTAAGGAATTTTGACAGTTGCAAATCTCCTTTGGTGTTTAGGAAAAATATTTTTAAATATGTGTGTGTGTGTGTGTATGTGTGTGTGTATTTTATGTATCTAGAAAAATCATGTCTACCTCTATAAGAAGTGATTCTGGAAAAAAAAAAACAACTAGGCTGATTTCCCAAACTGAAGTCATTTGTAACCAATATAAAAATATTTTCCATAGCTTTGTACTACCTACATTATTATTTAAATATTTATAAGTAATCTCAGTTTTCAAATTCTAAATAAACTGAATGTGATTTTATATCACTATAATAAAGTCACCTAACAAAATAAACAAATAGCTTTTAGGACAAAAAGATGTTTCCCTTAAGTAATTTCCCTTCAATTTGTAATTATGCATAACTGATTTAACAAAGTTTAATGTTAATCATCTCTAGCCTCCTCTCAGAGACATAAACACCTTAGAATGTTTTATTTCTGATTGCCCTCCTTGCATCCTACAAGTTTTTATTGTCTGGTAATTTAACGCAGTTTTTTTGTTTTAATTTTTTTAATGTTTTATTTATTTATTTATTTATTTATTTATTTAGAGACAGAGGGACAGAGCACGAACGGGGGTGGGGGAGGTGAGGTGGGCAGAGAGAGAGACACAGAATCGGAAGCAGGCTCCAGGCTCTGAGATGTCAGCACAGAGCCGGACGCAGGGCTCTGACTCGTGAACTGCGAGATCATGACCTGAGCAGAAGTTGGATGCTCAACCGACTGAGCCACCCTGGGCGCCCCTGCAGTTTTTGTTTTTTAAGCAAAATTTATCATTTTTACTTTTCTTGTTGCCATCAATGCTTCTTTAGATACACCTGCATGTTTACTTTTCTCTCTCCAGCCTTTTATCTTACGTTTCATTCCTCTCTGATTTTAATTTTATTCTTCCCAGTACATCTTATAGGAGTTCTTTCAATCAGATTCTTTGGTAATTTCTTTCTATCTGTAGTAGATTTTCTTTTTTTAACCTCCATCTTTTAATGATTGTTTAGCTAAGCATAGAATTCTAGGTTAATAGCTGTTTTTACCTTTGCTTGCACGTGCATATGCGCATGTGTGCACACACGTGTGACCAGAGGAGGGGCAGAAAGAGAGAGAGAATCCCAAGCATACTCCACGCTGTCGGCATGGAGCCCAGCTCAGGGCTCCATCTCATGAACCATGATACGATGACCTGAGCTGAAATCAAGAGTCAGACACTTAATGAGCTGAGCCACCCAGGCTCCCCTACCCTTACCTTTACGGTTTTTTTTAATGTTTGTTTTTGAGAGTCTGCAAGTGGGGGAGGGGCAGAGGTAGGGGGACAGAAGATCCAAAGTGGGCTCTGCACTGAAAGTGGAGAGCCCGATACGGCGCTTTAACTCACGAACCATGAGATCATGACCTGAGCTGAACTTGGACACTCAACTGACTGAGCCATCCAGGTGCTCTCCCCTGCTCCCCGGCTTATCTTTACCTTTTTAAAGATACTATTCTGGTGGTTGGGAAGCTCTAGCCCATAAGGCAAATTCAGTCCATCGGCTATTTTGTATGGCCCATAAGCTAAGAATTTTTTAAAAGACATTTTTAAACAATTGAAAAAAACCAGAAGAATATTTTAGGACACACTAAAATTATAGAAAAGTCAAACTGCAGTGTCCATGAGTAGAATTTTATTGGAATACAATCATGCTCATATTGTGTTCATATTGTCTCTGGCTGTTATCATGCTGTAATAGCAGAGCTGCATAGTTGCACAAAGAACATGTGGCTCATGAAGCCTAAAATATATATCATCTGGCCTTTTGCAGAGGGAGTTTGCCAACCCATGTACTACTGGCTCCTATTGTTGCTGATGAGAAATATACTCTTAGTCTAATTATTATTCTTGCATAGGCAGTTTTTCTTTTATCCAGTCATTTTCAGGCTTTCTCTATTTTTAGTGTTTTGTAATTCCACTACTATATATTCAGGATTTATTTTTATTTTCCTGCTCAGACTGAGAATTCAGGTCTTTCATCAATTCTAAAAAAAAAAAAAAAAAAAAAAAATTAGCCAGTATTTTCAAACAATATTTTATTTCTTTATTTTTTGAATTCCTATAAGACATTAATGGAATTCCTCTAAGACACAGATAATCTTTTTCTTCTGTCTTACATGTCTCTTAACTGCTTTCCATATTCTCTATTTCTCTGTGCTTCGTTCTAGATAATTTCTTCATAACTGCCTTCCAGTTCATTAATTTTCTTCAATCTTGTCTAATATGTTTTTAACCCATCCAGTTAGCTTAAAGTTTAATGATCATATTTTCCATTTTTAAAGTTTCTGTTATTTTTCATAATTACCTGTTCTCATGACTTTTCTCTATATGTATTTCTAATAATTATAAAGATACTTACTTCATTGTGTCTTCCACAGTCTATTATCTGAAGTTCTTGGGGACTTGCACACTACACAGGTAGTGTGGATTGGGGTGCACACCTACTTTGATCTAGGATTTGGATTCCTCACAGCATTTTTGTTTTCTTCTGTTTTCTATCCAGAGCTATCAGTAGAGAAAGCTTCTTTGTCACTTCTGTAGGCTAGTAAAGTTCGTTTTTTTAGTCTTCTCATTTACCGAGAGGTCCGCCCCTCCAAAGTCCAGGTTGTATACATGGTTTGACTTTCAGTTCTCAGTTTTGAACGAGGCACCTGCTTTCCCCATGGGGGAAATTGAGACTCTTGCCCCCAGGGCCTGTATCACATTTGATCGCTCCCTGAGTCACTGCACACAAAGTCAGTGCCATCTGGGTGGAGGATTTCCCTTTACTCTCTCTTCCTTCTTTCCGTGTTTCCTTTTCCCCCAAAGCTCAGCTCTGTAATTATACTTTCTTATTTTATTCAAATTTTTTGTATATTTGTAGCATCAACTAATGACATCATGTTTCACAAACAGGATGTCTCTTTCCGGTTTTTCTTTTAAGTTCAAACCAAAACCAGGAATGACAACATTTATGGCTAGCTTTACAAGAGTCTAGACATTATTAAGGTCTGTTTCCACCCAAAGTAGGTAAAAGATATTTGCAAATATGAAAATCTGTTGTCTCTACTAATGTCATGTCTTTGTAGGAGGCACCTAATTTCACATTCACAGGGGCTGTGGAAAATATTACTGAGTGTTTAATTGCTCACATGGTAGTCAGTCAGGTTCTGATTGCCTCCTTTGAAATAATACCATCATTTTATTCCTTGGTAATGCTTCTCCCAGATTTGGAGTGAGAAGGCCTTCTGTTGAGACACCCTCCATGGATTATCTTCCTACTGGTCTATGGTGCCCATCCAATGTGTACTGTGTGTGTCTGATCCCTTAACGTAGAAGGTACTATCTGAAATTATACACATGCCAAACCCCAAAGAGAGGAGACTTCAGCTGGGAAAAAAGGATTTCACACCAGGATATCAGATGAAAAAGTTCTGGAGATGGATAATGGTGATGATTGCACAAAAATGTGAACTTACATCATGCCCCTGAACGGTACACTTAAAATGGCAAAAATGACAAATTTTTGGTTATGTGTATTTTGCCACAATAAAAACAATCATGATTTCAGTCATATTTTTATATATGTATGTATATATATGTATGTGTGTGTGTGTATGTGTATATATACATATAATGTTTTTCATAGTGAGAAGGTATTATACATTGAGAAGGTATAATGAAGAATGCATTGCTGTATTTCAAAATAATTTTTTAAAATTAAATGTTAAGAAAGATTGACATTAGAGTTAGAACATGAAGTCAGGAGCACCTGGGTGGCTCAGTCAGTTAAGCATCCAACTTCGGCTCAGGTCATGATCTTGCAGTTTCTGAGTTTGAGCCACGCATTGGGCTCTGTGCTGAGCTTGGAGCCTGGAGTCTGCTTTGGATTCTGTTTCTCCCTCTCTCTCTGCCCCTCCCTGCTCACACTCTTCTCTGTCTCTCTCAAACATTAAAAAAAAAAAAAAAAAAAAAAAAAGAACATGAAATCAGCTCATAATGGCAGCTGGGCTATGTAAAGCCCTCTTAGAAAGGAAATGTTGTCAGGTCATTAAAATTTAGCTGCCACTTTATTAAAGGTGTGTTCATTTATCTAAGAAAGAATGTGTCTTTGCAAAGGGGATCAATTGGTCCTGTGGGTGTCAACAATGTAGAGATGCCCAGGCAAACTGGGAAGATGCCACCTAAGCATTACCCATCTCTAGTTTCCTTGGCTTTAAATCTCTGCAGTAGATGAAGTTCCCCCAGACCTTAGGAGCTTTGAGTGACTTCTTGATGTCCACTATTTTGAATCCTGAGAATGTCCATGCTCAATAGTAATAATGATGATATGGCTAATATTTACCAAGCACTTAACTACATGTCAAACACTACTTTCAGTGTTTTGTATATAATAACTCATTTATAAAACCCTTTACAGTATGTATAGTATCTCTGATTTACAGATAAGAAAACTGAGGCACAGAGAGTTTTAGTAACTTGCTCAACGTTACACAGCTAATAGGCGATAGAAACTGGGTCTCATCCCTGGTACTCTGATTCCACAGACTGTGTTCTTGGCCTTAGCCCCATGTAAACCACCTTCCAATAACTGGGCTTTCCATGTGGTGGTCTGTGAGGACAGAGTGCATGGATGGCCTTGCCATGGCACAGGTGGAGGCTAAACCAGCTTAAAAGAAATGTTTATTTATTTCTATCTTCAGAGTATGAAGAAAATTTTGAGCCAATCTTTCTGATTTTGGACATGTTATATAAATATCAAGGTTTTCTTCCCTTGCAAATGTGAAGATCTGCCATTCTGAGCTCACATTTTCACAAGGCTGGAGCTGAGAGTACATGTGCCCCCAGTTCATCTCAGCCACCCTGATACCAAGGCTACAAGAAAGTAGCCAGATAGCACACCTTGTTCTCTCAAAGGAGAGGAAATCAGACTTGTATTTAGCTTACATGACTTGTTTGTTAACTGTCTGGGCTGCAGAAACATCTAGACTGCTTGGCTGTTGACTTTCCCATTGTAAATGAATAAATTGGCATTTTTGGACTCTTTTCAGTTTCAGTGAGCTTGGACAATGTAGGGCATCTGGGTTTGCTTTGCGGGTGCTAATGGAGGCCCCTGAGAGTTGAGGGTGGTATGAATTCACCAAGGAGAAAGCCACTGGGTAAGGATTCTTGGCTGCTACCTGCTATCTTTCTAAGTTCCCTTGCATGACCCCACACCTTGCACCCTTACCCATCTGAGTGTTGATGGTTAAGAGCAGTCAAACTTCAGTTAATGTGAGCACCAGTGGACCGTGAGGGCAGGGGGACCCTCACCCATAGAGACAGCCTGCAAGCTAGTTAAACAGGGGGAATGACAGGGAGTTGGACTAGAAGCACATGCCAAAGGTTCTGTTTCTGACCAAACATGCGTGTCCTGAGGCAAGTCACTTCACTTCATGGGCCTCAGTTCCCTCATCTGACGAAGGAGGAGCTGTCTCAGACCCCTGCAGTGCTCAAGTTCTTTGGTACCTTGGCACATTGAAAACTGCAAGGACATCTCTAAACAACAGCAATAACAAAAAGCCACATGATGTAACATTGTGTTTTGAAAGAAAACCATACACACTATGTAATCCCACTTAATGTGATGTACAACAATTGGCCAAGATCATCTATGTGATCGAAGTCCGAATTATGGTTACCTTTAGAGGGGCAAGTGAAATGGGGGCTTCCGTGAGGTATTGGGAGTGCTCTATATTGTTCCTAGGGTCCTAGGGTGAAAATTAATGTGCCTGTTTTGAGCATACTGGCCAGTATCTAATAAAATTATTTTCCCTAGGAGAAAAGAAAGGAGGAGAAAGGAAGGAATGGAGGGACAGACAGAAGGAGGAAGGAAATAGACACACACACACACACACACACACACACATATTGAGACATTAAGAGAATCAGTTTGTGGCCTGCTGTTCCTGTCAGCAGCATTCCCCAAAGTGTCCCTCTGGAACATTAAACTCTCCAATGTTGCTGTCATTAGAAATTTTTCTCAGAAAGGGTGTGGGAAAGTCTGGGAAAGGAGATACTTTATTATGGAACTTCTCAAAGACTTTTATGGGCATAGTGGTCTCTCAGGAAGGCCATCATAAACAGCATTTCCTACACTTAATTGACCAAAGAACTTTTTTTGTCTCAAAATATCTCTCAGGACTGTTGCTTTTCAGGGCTACAGTTTGGGGAACTCTATTTGGAACATGGGCAGAAGCTGTCAGTATTTCCCCTGTAACTCTTGACCACATGCCATGGTGGCCAATTAAATAAAGAGGATTCTGAATCAGTAATAACTCCTTTCAATGTTTTTCAATCCTATTGTTAGAATATTTTAAAGCAGCTTTGTTGGAAACAAAGAGTACAGTTGCAGACATTTCTAGATGGGCCAATTCTCAGAAACATCATTCTCCTGGAGAGACACACATTGGCTGGTTTGCAATGGCAGTCGTTCGTCATATCCAACCCCCAGGGGAAACTGTCCCATCAGTACTGAAATACCATGTTCATTCTGACCATACGGAAATTGAATTCACATCTAGTTTTGTAAGTACTGTAACTGGATGGGCTTGTCATCTCAGATTAACAGTGGACTGTTTTCTGTTTTTTTGGGACAGGATAAAAAATGTCAGTACTCACTTCACCGAGAGGAAAGGTAGAAGTGGTTCATTGCCGAAGAACAGAATCACAGGATATTTATTGTATCAAAAACCTCATTAGAAAATTTACCCAGAAGCTGTTTGGGAGGCTAAATATCATCTATCTTCTGTAAGTATGTAGCTAAGTAACCTAGGAATATTTATCAATTTTATCACACACTAGAAGGGACCCAACTCCTTTGTCTTTATGGGGCTTATGATCAGGAAGTGAGCAGCAAGAAAATCTATTCCTGTGGAGCAGAAGATCTCCAGGAACAACCAACCTCTAAGTTCCATAACAGCCTGCAAAATGAAAGGGTTTCTCGTGGGCTTTGGATTCAGGCAAACTTGGGTTCAAATCTCAACTGCCTGTCCCACTAGTAGAATCTTGGGGTAAGTTAATAATATCAGCTGCCAGTTTTGAGAATTTATTTTCTGTCAGGTTCTGTGTTTTGCCAATATTGTCTTACTTGCAACGCTGAGGTAGACACTATCCTGCCCATTTTACAGATCAGAAAATGGAGGCCGGCCGAAGGTCAAGCAGTTAGTAACAAAGCCCATATTTGCTCTTAACCATTGTTATTAAGTGTTCCTTTAAACTTCAAAATACACATAGATTTTTTTTCTGTTTTTTTTGGGGGGGTGGGTGGGGAGGAAACACCAGAATATAAATATCCTATAATCTATTCCTTATTATTTTTATTGAAAAAGATGAAAAAAAGCTCAAGTATTTTGAATTTTATAAAGCTTCATATTAAATACAACTGAAATGTTTAAACAAAGGCCAGCCTAAGACATTAAAATTTGTAGTTTCTGGTGATCACACTGATGAATGTAATGTAAATTGACACAGTTTTGTGGTAGAGCATTAGGGCAACATGTATAAAATGCTTTAAAAAATATCTATATATCAATGAAATTATTCCATTTTTTGGCACTTTGGTGGATTGAAAACCTTAACAATGTCCTCTGGAGGGAAACAACATGTCGATACACCCCACACATGCCAACCCAAAAGTTAAGGACTGTGCAGAGAACATTATCAAAATGAAATCAGAAACTGTAGGAAAATAGCAGGAATCAATGCCACCCTCTCCTTGAGGATTTTTGCTACATTCTAGAAATCTCCTGCTTCTGTTTTGACAGCTTTGCAAAGAATGTAAGATAAATACTCCCTCTACCTAAGGAGGGAAGTATTAGATCCTTTTGTATAAAATTGGGTTGTTCATTGTAAGGATGAATGAGACATCAACTCACTCCTGAAGTGCGAAAGTTAGGAAACTAGCCTTTTCAACTTCAGCATGGAATGAAGGGGGACAAATCCTTCAAGAATTTGTAAGCATGTGTTGATTTGAGTTCCATGCTAATTATCTGTGTGGCTTGAAAAGCTTCAAAACTTCCTAAATAATGAGTCCATTTTCAGACAAAGACTATGTTCATTTACCGATAGACTGAATAAAGGGAATAAAGTGGTGAATTAGATTAAAAGTGGTCACAGATTAGTAGTGTGTCCAGGAAACTGGTTGAAATAATGAAAATCACGTCTGAAGGATGGAGCTTCAACTCAGACTTTAAATAATGCTCATAGATGGAGTTGTAAGTGATACACGCTCGCAGTCAAAAATCACAAATATACGAGGTAACAGGCACCGTTAGTGAGAATCAACAATATACAGCAGAATCAGACTCTCAAAGACTTCAGATGTGAGTTCAGTCAATGAATATAAAATAACTATGTTTACTACATCTAAAGTGAAAAGATACATTTAAAAAGACCAAAAAAGTGAATAATGAGATTTGAAAAAAAAGTCAAACCATCTAGAATAGTATAGTTAAAATTAAAAGCTCATTGGATGACTTAAACATTGTAAAAGACACAGGTGAAGACAGAAGTAGCAAATGGGGCGGGGAAGGGGGGCAAATACCAATAAAACATCCAGATTCAGTGCAAAGAGACAGACAAAAAAGTAAGAATGGAACAGTTAACAGTTGGATCTATTCAGATGTCTAGAAGGACATGATGGGCAGTGGAAAAGGCCAATATTTGAAGAGATAATGGCTGACAGCTGTAACTTTCCAAAATTGTTGAAAAGCACCAATTCTTAGATCCAGAAAACTGGATCCCGAACAAGATAAATACACAGAGAATTCCTCAGCTCATCATAATGAAACAGCAACACATCAAATCTGAAGAGAAGATCTGAAAAGTTATCAGGGAGAGAAGATAAATTGCCTGTAAACAATTGAAGATTAGGCTAATGGTGATTTCTTACTAGCAAGCACGGTAGCCAGAAGATAGTAGAATGTCTTCAGTATTGGAAGAAAATAGCATCAAAGTAAATTGTGTACCTAGTGAAACAATTTTGCAATACGTAGGAGAAAATGAATGCATTTTCAGACAAGCAAAATACTGAGTTAGTTTACCAGTGAAATCTGTATAAAGGAAATTCCTCAGAATATACTCTAGGCAAAAGGAATAATTTCTTAGCTGGAAGGCCAAGATATAAGAAGGAAAGTAAACAAATATATGTGTAAATATGTTGGTAAATCTAAGAAGAAACTCTAACTTGTATAAAGCAATAACAATAATGACTAATCTAATATAGATATTAAATATAAATAGTTATATGATATAAATAAGTTAGGTAAAATACACAACAAAAATAGATGAATTGGTTGGTGCGTGATTAGAATGAAAGTACTCTTAAGGTATTATTCAGAAGGAGGGTAGTATTCAGAGGTTCTCCCCCTCCCTCCCAGGAAGCACACATCCAAGCATGTTATGGGGTAAATTATCAAACTTTATTGAAAGACATCAAAGAAGACCTAAGTAAATGAAGAGGTATACCATGTTTTTGGATAGGAATATTCAATACTGTAAAGAAGTCAATTCTTCTCCAGTCAAAATCCTACTAGGATTGTTTGTTAAAGTTGACAAAGTGTGTGAATTTATATGAGAGAGCAAAGGGCCGGAGCCATTTGAAAGAAGAAAAATAAGGTGAGGAGATTAGCCCAACTAAAGACTCATGGTAGGCATAGTAATCGGGACAGTGTGGTAATGGCCAAGGACTCAGAGCTCCCAGAGGCAGACCCATGCATACATGAAAACTGGATGACCAAACCAGTGGGGAAAGAATGTGCCATTCAATTAATGGTGCTGGGACAATTTGTTACCCATATGGAAAAGAGAATAAATGTAAATACGAATCTCATGTCATACAAAAAAAGGAAAAAAGCAATTCTGGGTGAATTTATGACTTAAATGTGGAAAGCAGCTAACATTGTTGAGAGAATCTTCTAGATTCCAAATTCATGTATCCAGCTTCTTGGTGGATGTCACCCCTTGGATACCTAGTAGGTACTTCACCGTTAGTTTGATCATCACCTGCCTCCAAACTACCCCATGTTTTCCCCATCTCGGTAACTCTAGCAACTCCAGCCTTTCACTTTCTTGGACCAAAACCTTGGTGTCACCTTCATACTTGCTCCTACATCCCACACCAGTAAAGCTGTCTGCTCCACCTACAGAATATATCCAGAAGCTGGGCTCTTCTTTCTACCTCGCTTCTCTTGCCAAGGTCCGATCCAAGCCTGGTGCACTTGAGTGTTACTATTGCCCCTTTCTGGTTTCTGCTTCCGCCTTGGCATCAGCCCTCACCCATTCCCCCTCCTGCCCCAGCAAATTATTCTCAACATAATAGCCAGAGCGGCACCATTCACATCAACTGGTTCCTGTCGTGCTTCTGCTCAAAACCCTCCACTGGTCTGCCACGTCCCTGCCAGGATGTGGTGTGGAACCCACCCTTTTCCTTTCTGACCTCACCTCCCTTGAGCTCCACTGAATTCCTTTATTTTTCCTGGAGCACCCCAGGTACATCTGTGCCTCACCCTACAGTTATGGAGTAGTCCCCGTTGCACTTGACATACTTGCACGGTTCATCCTCTTTCCCCTATTTTTCTTCACAGCACTTGTCCCCACCTGACATTCTGTGCATCTTAGTTTAGTGGGTTTTTTTTTTTTTAATTGGCCTGCCTCCATCCATTAGAACATCAGCTCCATGAGGGCAGGGATCTTGGCCTGTTCTCTGCTGTATACATGGAGTCAGAAAAAGCTTGGCACTTGGTATGTATTCAGTGAGTGTTTTTTGCATTAATGAATAAATCCACTACTAGGCATGTGATTGTGCAAAACCTCCCTAAGCCTGGAGGTTTTGCACAATCAGTTAATAACCTCATCTGTGAAATGGACAGTTGTACTTCATTTATAGGGTGAGTGGGAGAGTGAAAAAAAGTTATTAAATACAGTGCAGTGCCTAGCTCCTAGGAGGTGCTCATAGCTGCTGTATCCCCTTCCCTCTGGCTCTGCCTGTAAGAGAGCAGGGACCAGGGTCAGATAGAGGCAAGCTTTTCTATTATTCTCCTGCCCTTCCTTTCTCAGCAACTCGGCAACCATAGAACAGGATGAGGCATTGCTTTATGAGTACAATGCAATTCTCTTCCATATACACATTAAAAGAAAGCAACAAGCATTAGAACATGGTACAAAAGGAGGTGTAATTGCCTCTGAGATGGAAAAACAAGTGCTAGGGGCCACTGTATGCCTTAATGAGTCTTGAATCTTTACCACATGAATAAACTTCTGCATGTGAATAAATTATAATCCCCCAGCTTGGTAGCAGGTGTGCACGTCTGACTTGCCCCTCCTGGGGTGAAGTGTGTTACAGTTGGCCTGAGCAGGAGCGGATGTAATTTGGCTGTCCACGTGACCACCAGTGACCCATGTGATCAATTGCCAAGGGCCCATCCTTTTATGGGGTATTCAGAACATGGCATATGGGATGTGGGTGGGATTACAATTGAGGCCTTTCTACAGATTTTTTTTTTTCAAGAACCTTCCACAAGTCTGTTTTCTCAAATCCTACACACAAACACATACTAATTACCTGAAAGTTTTTGATAGCCAGTTGTTTTCAAAGAGCTTTGTACCCCTGCTTAGAGTATAAGGTCTTGGAGTAGCTGTCAGAGTACCTCAAATTTACATGTCTAATGTGTTTGTATCTTTTCTGAATTGGCAGATAAGAAAAGCATAACTTACACCATGTGGGATGGAGTAGTGAAAGATTTTTTTTTTTTTAAGGTTAAAATCGTATCCTAATAACTAAAAAGGTTGTGACTTACCTCAGAAGCCAGCATATCTTTAGAAGTAAAAGTAAATTTACATTAAGGGTGCCTGGGTGGCTCAGTCGGTTAAGCATCTGTCTCGATCTCAGCTCAGGTCTTGATCTCAGGGATGTGAGTTCAAGCCCCGCATTGTGCTCCACACTGGGTGTGAAGCCTACTTAAAAAAAAAAAAAAAAAGAGGGGCGCCTGGGTGGCTCAGTCGGTTGGGCGGCTGACTTCGGCTCAGGTCATGATCTCACAGTCCGTGGGTTCAAGCCCCGCGTTGGGCTCTGTGCTGACTGCTCAGAGCCTGGAGCCTGTTTCGGATTCTGTGTCTCCCTCTCTCTCTGACCCTCCCCTGTTCATGCTCTCTCTCTGTCTCAAAAATAAATAAACGTTAAAAAAATTAAAAAAAAAAAAGGTAAATTTACATTTTCATCGGTGTCCTGGAGCTCGCCAAATAGCTGCTATCCAGACCATGCAGTCTTTCATTTTTCATGTTAGGTAAGGCCCATCACCTTTTGCCAGGCCAACCTCAAGGCTTAGAGCAGGTGGTTTCTTTTCTAGTTTATTGAATTTTGTTATATTAGCTGCCAGCTCAGTCACAGATACAGGAATGAATACAACTGACCTCACCTAAAAACCCTGCTAAGTGTTAGGGGAGAAAATGAGAAGATTCGGCATAGCAGATGAGTGGGGAAAAGGGCCAAAAGAATTGTCCACATCAAGTGCACATGTCACAGGACAGGGGGGCGTGGGGGCGGGCGGGTGGCAGAAACCACGATAGGCTTGGGGAACACATGTGATGTTTAATAAAGTGGAAAATGGGGATACAGTTTCACCAAGATTTCCATCAAGTGTAGTTAAATAAAATGAATTTTGGCTGAACTTGGACAATTCTCTAAACAAGTGAACAAATGAGACATTAATGAAAAAAAAACTCTGATTTCACTTGCTGGATAATATCCTTGAGCTTTAATGTATTTTGTGTGAAATATATACGTGTGTGGGTGTATTTTTTTAATTTGGCATATTTCAAAGAATAATTCTAAATCCAACTTTTAAAAACAAGCCTCCCTCTACCTTTTTCCTCATCTCTGTTTGCTCTCACAATAATTTTGTCTGTCCCATAGAGGACTAATGTTAAGAGGTAATAAGAACTGGAAATTATGTATACAAAAGGATAATGCTACAAAAGTTACTTTCTTGCACTTGGCCATTTGGAAATTGAAGTGCATTTTCCCATTGAAACGAAGTTATTCATGGCTGGCTTCCCAGGCAGACCCACAAAAGTCTATTTAATCTACAATGTCTGTGTGGTATAGTACTATGCTAATTGTACTATGGAGCCCAACCACCACCCTAGGTTCCCATGGATAAATGTGTTTCAAGTTCAAATTGGGATTCCAAGAACACATTTCCCTTGTTGCCTGAGGGGATGGCAGCTGCCTTGTCCCAGCTCTTGCCCACTTCCTCCTTCATCATCATTGTCAGGTCCCATTCCCTGGGCATTTTCTTATCTGGATTAGAGTGAGGACTATCACTGTGGAGTAGTAGGTCATGGCTCTGGGAGCCTCCGGCAGAGGAACCCTGAGGACCAGGAGCTGGAGGGAGCCACTGCAGGAGTGGGAAGAAGGGTAGGGCTTCAGCGAATCAGAATGGAGAGGTTGGGAGGCTGCATCCTTTTGCTAATGAACCCCCTGTATGGATAGTATATTCTTGGGACCTGAGGGCAGTCTACTGTCTTCTCTGCATGATAGCCAGGGCTACGGTGGGGTCTTTGGGGCAGGTGCACCCTGAGAGAGTCCCCCATGGCTGAAGAGTGGGCTTCCTATGAGAGAGGACAGTGGCTGTAAGTGCTGAGATTGACATCTCCAGCACAGTGTTTCCCAAAGATGCCTATGCCTCTGATAGTGCCGAAGGCAATTTGTCTCGATACACGCAAGAACAATTTTTGTTCTAAATGTTGTATATTTTTATAGTTTTATTTATGGCAAGGGATACTGGTTTTCCATTTGTGATTTTGTTGTACATTTCCTATTGAAATAGTCTTATTTAAGCCAAAGTGAACTGATTTGAAGAAAATAAGTATAGGAAGTGCACAAATGTGAGAGACTGCAGTTTGGTGATTGGATCTAGTAAAATGATATGCTGTCAAGTGGGGGAGAAAAGCAGACTACAAACAGTATGGGTTGTGTGCCTCCATTTTTAAAAACACACAAAATACATTTCATTTGATAATTACTCTCAAAAAAGAGAGAAGTCTGCTGAGATAGAAACCAAAATACTGACACTGTTTGGTCATCTACAGGAGGTGGTATTAAGGATGATTTTTCCAATTGTTTTTCTCTTCTTGTGAGTACTTACTGGTTTTGATTGTAGTCACAATTCATTGCTTTTATGATGAAAATATAACTGGAAACCATATAGCACTTTCTACTCTGTCCATTATCTTTTCTCCTCTTCCTTCAATTACATGCTGTCTTCTTAGTTTTGAAGGAACATTTTACATCTTTTTCCTCCAACTTAAGATACCAGTAGATTTCACTCAGTTGAAAAAGTGAAAACTGCATCTCAATTTGTATACAATTGGTTCTCTGTGTAGTAAATCATATGCTGTCTCTAAGTCAGCACTCTTTCTGTCATGCCGGGCCACATGACAGGGTAGCAGTTGGGAAGGACCTGATCTCAAGATGTCCCTTTGGGATAGCCACCAGAATAAGAGTTGGAAGACCCTCGCTTCCCCTTCCTTGTGTTTATTAAACTTCCTCTGTGGCCTTAGCTTAAACCAGACCCCTCAGGGTCTCCATTTCTACAGCTGGGTCAGGTGATAGATTTTCATATCCCATAAGAATCCATTGGCCCAGGGGCATGGGCTTAGGGTTTGGAAAAATTGGCTTAGATGGCTGACAGAGGTGGGGCTGAACTCTCAGCCTCACTGTTTTGCACAGGTGACCAACTCATCCCAGTTTGCTCAGGATTTGTAGCCCTAATGGTCCCATGTTTGGGGACCTTCTCAGCCGCAGGCAATCATGGACAGTGGGCCACTCTAACTGTATATGTTTAGGCCAACACAGTGGAATTGGCAACATGGAGGATAAGGAAAACTGCAGTCAGTTTCCCCAATCTCAAAGGGAAGGGTATTGGACACTTCATGTAAGTATAACACCTTTATAATGAAATGTAGTTTTCAATAAAAATGTAGTTAGTAGCACAGATGTCCTGAAAGATCTGTTCTCAAAGTTGCTGCCATGTTGTACCTACCTCTTCCAGAGGTTTCATACCTTATGTAGTGGTTGCTAGGCTTCAGTAGCCAAAGAAGGGGGAAAAATGACACCTCTTTGTCTCCCTTTTGGTAATCTTAGTCATGTGTGCACTTTTAATCATTTCTACAGGGAAAAGGCAAACCTTGCTGTTACCCTCTGCAATGACAAGGAGGAGATAATGGCCCAGGCTACCTTTGTGGACTATCCCAACTGGAATGTCTCCAGTCAGGACAACTGGGTATCCGTGTTCCGGGAGCTCGACCCTGAAATCCCATGCACGGTAAGCAGTTACACACAATGCTTATTAGAACAGCCTTAATTTTGAAGGGAAGTTCTATGTTTGCATATATGTCTTTCCAGTTTTGAGACTAAGTAGTTGAAAACTCACAACAAAAGGTATGTGACATTATGACAGAAATGAAGTTAGCTGGCAGGGAGGAAAGATGAGTCCAAGAGCATCCCAAGAGGGGATAGGAAAAGGGAGGTAATAGTCAGATCAGTCAGCTGGTAGCAAGGCCGAGGTCATGCTGTGCTGGGAGGACTAGGAGGGAGCAAGGAATCAGTGGGAGCGTTAGATATGTACCTCTCAGTTCTCCACACTGCTCCCAACATCAGTGTCCAAATTCTTTGTTTTTTTAATTGTCTTTTTATTGAAGTATAGTTGATACCCGGTGTTACATTACTTTTAAGTGTACAGCATAGAGATTGGACAAGTCTATATGTTGTGCTGTGCTCACCCCAAGTGTAGCTACCACCTGTCGCCATGCAACTCTATTAACAGTACCATTGACTGTATTCCCTATGCTGTACCTTTCATCCTTATGACTTGTTCATTCCATAACTGAAAGTTTATACCTCACACTCCCCCTCACCCATTTTGTCCATCCCCTACCGCCTTCCCCTTTGGTAACTACCAATTTGTCGTCTGTTTCTGTTTTGTTTGTTTGTCCATTTGTTTTTTATATTCCACATATAAGTGAAATCATTTGCTATTTATCTTTCTCTGTCTGACTTATTTGACCTAGCATAATACCTCCTAGGTCCATCTGTGTTGTCACAAATGGCAAGATCTCGTTTTTTATGGGTGAGTAATATTCCACCATATATATGTACCACATCTTCTTTATCCATCCATCTATATCAATGGCCACTTCGGTTCAGTGTGTGAAGTCTTTGGAATGCTGGGAGGGTACCTGCCTTTACACTTTTTACACCGTGTAATGGTGATAGTAGAGCTTCAGGTTCCTGTTGCATTCTGTAACTTTTAAGGTGTCATTCTGGACTCTAGCTCATTCGATGTCTTCTAGCTGTGGGCACGTTACAACTTGTTGGCAACCCGACTTGGTAGCTGGTGCCAAGTCTGAGCTTTCCCTGCCCTCAGCCCGCCAGAGCCAAGCCAGCATGTGGCCCCAGTTCTGCGGAGAGCCAGAGGCCACGACTGTGGGTAGCATGTTTGCCTGTTAGTGGAATTCAAGAATGTGGCCCCAGAGCCCTAGGGAATGCCAGTTGTGTGAATGAGTGAGTTTTCCCACCATATACACCTGTGTGCATGCACAGTACATCCCCCATGTGCACCCCAACACATTATCCAGCATTTATTCAGCTACATGATGTCTCCCCCTTGTCCTCTACTCCTCCTGTTCCTCACCACCCCAAACACCCAGTTATCATATTCACAAAAATTATCTCAAACTTGTAAATAAGCCAAATGATGCTTTCAATCCAAGGCTTGTATCTTTGACTTTCTGTTAACTGAGCTATTGTACATTGTACAGTTCTATAGGAACAGTGATTAGCTTTGTAGATTTTTGTCCATTTGAGGTGTAAATGATTTCTGTTTGGTGGAAGAGATAACCTCAAAGGCTATGGTTTATGGCTTCATAAGACATTAACCATTTTATATCTAGCCTAGCAACCTTATTCTAACATTCCCTCATTAAAATACCTAAAGTAGCCAGCTCCTCAAGTGCAACGAATTGTTTTTATCATCTTACTGGTTGCCTCATTAAATGATGGGTTGAATAAATCTCAGACATGTGCTCATTGTATGTTTGCATTAGAATCATGATTTTACCATTTTGAAAATTATTATAAATTAATACCATTATTCATAAATATTTCCTCTTTTGTCCCTTTGTTCTCTTAAGATAGTTTCTCTTTCAACTACTTTTAAATTCCGGGGTGCCTGAGTGGCTCAGTTGGTTGGGTGACCAACTTCAGCTTAGATCATGATCTCGCAGTTTGTGAGTTCGAGCCCTGCGTCAGGCTCTGTGCTGACAGCTCAGAGCCTGGAGCCTACTTCGGGTTCTGTGTCTCCCTCTCTCTCTACCCCTCCCCTGCTCGTGCTCTGTGTCTCTCTCTCTCTGTCTCTTAATAATAAACAAACATTAAAATTTTTTTTTTAAAAACTACTTTCAAATTCCTACAACAGTATAGAGCTTAGCTATCCAGTATGGTGGCCGTCAGCCATGTGTAGCTGTTGAGCACCTGAAATGTGCTAGTGTGATTGAGATGTGCTAGAAGTGTAAAACATACACTGAATTTTAAGTATTTAGGAGGAAAAAAAGAGTGTAAAACACTTCATTAACAATGTTTATATTGATAACTTGTTAAAATGATAATTTGAGTCTGTTAGGTTAAATAAAATATATTGAAAATTAATCTTACATGTTTATTCTTTTTCTATATGTCTACTGGGAAATTACATATGTGACCTGTATTTGTGGCTCAAGTTATTTTGTTATTGGACAGCATAGATATAGAGCCTTAAGGCCTAATGTATTACTAATCCCAGGGGTATTTGCAACAGAAGTAACTAATGATTTTTATCTTAAATCTAAAAAATAAATCTTGAATTGTAATATTCTTGGTGGAAGAGAGAATTTGGAAGATAAATCAGCCAAGTAATAAGCCATGTACTCCTAAGGCTGGTCCTATTCAGCATGTAAAGCAGATGTTAAGTAAGGTGTTGTGGGATTAGCTGATAACACATGGAAAATGCATACAGTGGTGTTGTGGCTGTTCCCATCTGGACTGTAGGGTTTGTGTTATTGGCCTTTTGGGAGTTTTCAACTCCTGAACCAAACTCATGATTCTTCTCTTCCCATTTTATGTTTGATATTCCTTCCAAGTATTTCTATTTTATTTATTCGTTCATTTATTTTGAGAGAGAGCACACACATGAGTAAGGGAGGGGCAGAAAGAGAGGGAGACAGAGAATCCCATGCAGGCAGGTTCTATGCTGTCGGCACAGAGCCTTACTTGCCTGACTCAGGGCTCAAACTCATGAACTGTGAGGTCATGACCTGAGCCAAAATCAAGAGTCAGATGCTTAACCAACTGAGCCACCCAGGTGGCCCTCCTTCTGAGTATTTCTAAGGCATGCGCTATCCAACAGGAGGGAGACCAAGGCACGGATGTGCAGGTGGTAACCCAAGGCTGTCTATAAAATTGCTCAGAAAACAGGAGGCACTTTCAAGCATTCCTGTCATCCTGATCTAGGTGCAACACCACCCTCACCAGTTAAGTAGCCTCACATTTGTAGTATCTCTAGAATTTGAAGATTTTCCCATAAACACAGGGGTACTGAGTTGAGCGGACCAATGTGTGGCTGTATGGAACAGCTGCTCATTATTGAGGCTACTTAAAATGTCTTCAGAATTTAGGGGACAAAGTTCTTTAAAAACTTGAAAGATTTAGCCTGACAGTCATCTTCGAATCTTGCTACTTTGAGTTTCTAGCTCTCAGGTTTTCTGGATCCCAAGAGTAATATTTGATTCTGACTCTGGGAATGTTGAACAAAACAAGTCATTGGATTCATAACGTGGCATCTGCCTTCCATCCTTCAAATTCATAAGAGAATCTTTCTCTTGTGTCACTTGAATAGAGCAGCAGCTGCTGACTCAAGAGCCCTGGGGAAAGGGTGATTGTCTTTCACTTGGCATAGACACCCCCGAGGACAAGACTACTGAGTTAATAATCGATTTCACTCCCCTGCAGGCACTTCCCTGCCCATAGCCCGTTTGTGAGGGCAGGAAGATGGGCTGGGTGCATTGGACTCATTTACAGTCCCTGTTTCCTTGAATAATTCTAAGCTAGGAGGACAGAAGGCAGGGAATGGAGTCAGGGAGAAAGCTTGAATGCTGCCTGAGTGTCTCATCACTTCAGACATAAAATATCACCCACAAAAGGGGGCAGCTCTGAGTTTGCGGCCGCCCCCAAATCCTCCCCCCCATTTCCCAACCCTGTTCTGACATAGCCTGAATGGTGACTCAGCTTTTAATCATGTGCTCTTTTCTTGTGCAGCCTTTGAACACGTTGTTCATGCACCTCTTTGTGGCCGTGGATGAATATTCTGTTGGCTGCTGCAGAGAGATTATTCGGTGAGTGGCTGGGGTCTTGCAGATGGTGACATCAGGGGGCTGGCAGGCAGCACCATAGACAAGACACGTTAATGCCAAAATGACACAAAAGAGATTGTGTGCATAGTTTAAAAATATTTCCAAAGGACGTGAAATTCTTTGAGGTGCTTAATTATCTTGTAATTCATGGCTGTATTAAAGCATCAATGTGGAATAACAGTGACATTTCTGAAAGAAAACAGTTTATTTCTTTGAATCGACACTCCCTCTGACACACATCTTTACTATCATTTGAGGCAAATAGTGCAGTCATTTAAAAAAATGGATTGGGGGGGAAATAAGGGAAGAATAAAGCATCACAGGTTTGGATTTTTCTAAAAATAGTTTTCTTCAGTCTTCTCTTTAGAGATGTTTATTAACCTGACAGAATGCAGAAGCATCCTGAATAATATGGTGCATCGAAATATGATCAGTTGGGCTACTGGGTGATGGCGATGTGTCTCTGACAGCCTGCACAGACATTTGGGGGTGGTGGCCTCAGCTTTCAAGGCACTTTGTAATGTCACACCAGACCATCCAGATGCCAGGTCAAAGGTTAATGTCAGCAGAAATCTGGTGTGCCACATGAATATGGCACTCTTTATTCTCTCTACCTCTGTGGAACAGACAGAAAAGAGGCCATTTGGATTATAAGGAAAAGTAGAGAAGGAAAGGACATTGCCCTGAAGATGTTCTTGCCATTACAGGCAAGGAGCAAAGAAGCCCATGTGGATCTATGAACATCTGATGTGTTTAGTGAAGGCATTTGCCTCAAACAGGTGCCAGCTAATGGGATTACTTTATTATTAACACCTGTCCCACCCTGTCTTCCCCTTGCCAGGGCTGTGTTTAAGGCCGTGCCAGAACTACACTTCATATTTCTCGTAGTGCCATCCTACATGAGCCTAGGTAAGGTCTGCTCAATTACCTCCTGTCCCCAGTCTCCAGAATGGGAAATTCATGCTTAAAATGGTGCTTTTTGGAATGGGAATAAGAATGGTCTCTAGGTCCTGAATGTATAATGTGACTATTTGATTATAATAATTAAAATACAATTTCGAATGGAAGTCACAGTTTGTTCTGAAGCCCTAAAAGTTATTCCTTGGTAAAGTGAGGCCACATTTCTTCATCTCTGTGGTTTAGGCTCGACTCTCATAACAGTGTTTGAACAAGTGGGGAACATTCCGAGTCTGATGTATGATGAGGACTTTGCCGTGCACATATGTTGCAGAGAAAATCATTACCCTCAGCTGCACATTCGCAATGCCAGGTAAGGCTGAAGCAGTGCCTTTTCCTACCTGAGTTTTACACGGACACTTACCTTATGCAGAGTTGCTAAAATGCCATTTCTTACTGTAAGTGATTAGAGCTTGGATTAAATTGTTTTATAATACCCATAAGTATTACTTCATTTGGAGATGTTTACAGTTCCCCTTGATGACATAATTTACAGGCATGAATATCTGATGAGACTCATTTGGTACTATGTGGCCAGCAAAGTTGTGCATTTACTACTTACGGGTTTCTGAGAACACACGATCCTTGGCCCCACACTGAGTCAAATAATTTTCAAATAAACATAAAAATGAATCCGCCTATTTAGTTGTCCCAATAGACCCCACCTATTTTCCAACAGTCAGTGAAAGAGGATTCTTTAACATTCAGTGGGCTCCATGACATGCCCCAAAGTTTAGCAGTCTTAAGGAGATGGCAGTGGCAGAGAGTATTTTCCAAAGATGGCTACAACACCATCTTCTATCCTTCAAGCTCTCCTCCAATGTGGCCTTGGAGACTGGTGTGCCAGAGAGGCTATATGTTGGCCCTGGGGTCGACAGCCCCAGCTAGGCTCCCACTGACAGTCAGCATTGCCTGCTGGCCTTGTGAATGAGCCATTGTGGACACCCAGCCAGGAAGACCCCCCCCCCCCCCTTCCCCAGTAACTGGAGCCCAGCTGACATGTGACTGCAGCCACAGGAGAGACCCTAAGCAAGGACTGACCAACTGAGTCCTCCTAGATTTCTGACTCACAAAATTGTGGGCAAAATAAAAGGGTCTCTTTTTGAAATAAAAATGCATATGAAATCATTTCACAAAGGTGGTTGCTTGGTTTTATCAGTGGGGAATAAATTGCATCTTGTTGGGTCAATTGTTGCCATAAATTGTGGACTTCTTTAGAAAGTATTACATTTAAATTTTTAAAAGGTGAGAGCCTACTATTTACCAGGCATATACTATTATGGCATATTAAGAATGGCATCAGATCTCTATCTTTTAAAAAAATTTTTTTTAATGTTTATTTATTTTTGAGAGAGTGAGAGAGACAGAGCACGAGCAGGGGAGGGGCAGAGAGAGAGGGAGACACAGAATCGAAAGCAGACTCCAGGCTCCGAGCTGTCAGCACAGAGCCCAACATGGGGCTTGAACTCACGAACTGTGAGATCATGACCTGACCTAAAGTCGGACGCTCAGCTGACTGAGCCACCCATGTGCCCTGATAGATCTCTATTCTGATCTTGATTAGACCACTCACCAGATGGGTTATCTGAAAAGGAGAACTTGGCCTCTTCAGGCCTCAGTTTCCTGCCTGTCAGTGGGTGTGAGGGTATTGTCTACTGCCTGGGATTGTTGCAATGAACAGATGACCTGAGGAGAATCAAGTGCTTAGCACTTCCAGTCACATGTAAGTGCCCAATGAAATGAAATATTATTCTTACTGATATTATTAAGTGGCTTGGAAGAGGAAAGGACAGAGAAGGATGAAGACAGCTTCATATAAAACCTCTCTGCCCCTGCCCCCAATCTAAATATCCATCAAGGAGTAAATGTTTACATTACAAATTGTGGTGCAGTATCAGCAGTGAAATGAAATGAACTACTTATAGATGCAATAAGGTGGGTCAATCTCAGTTCATGCTGAGTAAAAGAAGGCAGACAGACACAAAGACCATATACTGTTGACTCCACTTATATGATGTGCAAATGGCTCATCTGTAGAGACAGAGCAGATCAGTGGTTGCCTTTGGTGGAGGAAAGAGTGAGACTGGAATTCTGGGGTAATGGTAGTGCTCTGTGTATTGATTGGTGGCTTTGCAATTGCCAAAACTCACCCAACTTAATACTTGGGCATTTTACTATATGTTATTATACCTCAATTAAAAAAATAATTTAAAACAAAAAAGTCTTCACAGAGAAGGTAGCCTCTGAATCTGGTCAGAAGGGACGAGCCGGAGCTTGGTCAGAGGGACAGATTGGGCAAAGGTGTAGAGGCAGGAAGGCACCTGGAGTGTCTATTACCAGGCAGTAGGCAGTTGTGGCTGCTGTTCAAGGTGTACAGAGCAAGAGTAGGCCACTGGATGGCCAAGGAAGAATCACAACGAGAAGCCTTTACCCTGAAGCCAGCATGGAGCACTATATGGGCTGTGTGTGAAGGATAACTGACTTTCATGTGTTCAGTGGCTTATAAGGGAGGAACAGAACAGTATGGCCAAGAAATGATTCTAGCTGGAATTCAGGCAGTGACAAGTCAAAGAGATCTGGTTGGGGCAGGTGTATGGATGCAAAGAAATGTTTGAGGGGGAAAGTTGAAAGATGAGAATGAGTTCACGGTCACTCAGGTTTTCAAGTATGGGGGGATTCACTAGCTAAAAGTAGAAATAATAGCATTAGATGGACAGTTGGGAGGTAGAAATATAGGTCCTCTCATGAGTGAGGAGGTCAGGAAAATAAAGGAGATTGTTTAGTTGTGGAGATTTTATTTTATTTTATTTTTAAATGTTTATTTTGAGACAGACAGAAAGAGAGCAGACAAGGGGCAAAGAGAGAGGGAGAGACAGAAAATCCCAAGCAGGCTCTGCCCTGTCAGCCCGATGTGGGGCTCAGACTCATGAACCATGAGATCATGACCTGAGCCAAAACCAAGAGTCTGCCACTCAACCAAGTGATCCACCCAGGCACCCCAGGAAGAGATTTTAAAGTGAAAAAGCAGAGGCCTATGGCAGAATTTTGAATGGTGAAAATGAGCATGAATAAGGAAGAGAACTAGAAGAGAGGGAGAGGAGTCTTGTAGAAGTCAGACTCTTATAGTAGCAAAAGATGTAGGGAAATCAAATAATTTGAGTCCAAAAAGAGGCCATTGCATTTGGAAATGTAAAAAGATACAGATGAGTTGAATAAAATTGATAAACTTCTAGCCAAACTGACCAAGAAAAAAGAGAAAATTACCACTATCAGAAATGAAAGAGGTGATATCACTACAGATCTTACAGACATAAAGGGATAAGGGAATACAGCTCTGTAAATTCATCAACTTAGATAAAATGGGCCAATTCCTTCAAAAACACAACCTACCAAAACTTATTTAAGGAAAAAAATTGTAAAAACTTGGAGAATTCTTCATCTATTAAAGACCAGTTGAATGAACTTTGGGTAAGAGGGAGGTGGCTGCCTGCCTTAACACTGCCCTTACCCAAGCCTCCAGCCTTAATCCTCCCCCATCCTCATTTGCTTCTCTTCTTCTCTTGTCCTTATGGCTCTGAACTCTGTCTTCCGAGGACCTGGGCCATTTCTCTCAAGCTCATCTCTTTGGTTCCTCTGTGCCGACAGTGGCCACTTAGTCACCAGTGCCTACCTCCATCCCCTTGCTTTGGGATCTGGTCTTGTCTGTCCTTGAAGGGCAGAGTTGAGTTTTGGAAATCACAATGCAGTAAACCAAATAAATGAGAGGTAAGGAAGTGAAGGCAAGGGGATATCCACTGCTCTCTAGAGAAGTTTGGTGATGAAGGAAAGCAGAGAAGGAGGCAGAACGTTATGCAAACAATGGAAAGTGATTCCATTTTTACTTTCCACATAGAGCATTTACTTTGCATTCTGAGCTCCAGATAGCACTTGTCTAAAAAAAATATTACCAAGGAGCAAAATAAATTCAGATACACATTATCCCCTAATTTAGGACAAGAGAAAGAAAATTCCCCGTAGAAAACCATTTTTATTTACTTTTTGTATTCATAGCTAAATCGTCAACATTATAATTCTCTTTATAAAAAACCCCTTTGGTCATGAAACGAATGCTAATACAAGCCAAACACATTCTAAAGAGAAGGAATTCTGTGAGTGAAATCTTTTTTTTTTTTAAATAACATTAAAAAAATTTTTTTAAATATTTATTTATTTTTGAGAGAGACAGAGACAGAATGTTGGTGGGTTAGGGGCAGAGAGAGAGGGAGACACAGAATCCGAAGCAGGCCCCAGGCTCTGAGCTGTCAGCACAGAGCCCGACACGGGGCTCGAACTTGCGAGCTGTGAGATCATGACCTGAGCCAAAGTCGGACGCCTAACCGACTGAGCCACCCAGGTGCCCCTAAAATAACATTTTTAATTGATTCTCTCACACCTCTCCAATCCTCCTTCCTGATTTATGAAGTTTCTCTTATAATCAGCGCAGGAAAATAGGTCCTCCTGCCCTTTAGGAAATTACATTCTTTAAATGTAAAAGTATTCACAGGTAGGCAGTTTTTTAATTATGTCATGAGAAATTTACATAAACTGGTTGCTTAAGTTCTCATAAGTAGTCTAATAATTGCTAAACTTTTGTCTTCATTCCATTTAAAAATCTCTCATTTTATTCTGCCATTTGCTAATTAGTTTGGGGGATGGGTTCACTTAATAAAACGAATTATATTTTCAAATTACAACATCTTTTCAAATGTTTATTTATTTTGAGGGGGGAGGATGTGAGGAGGGGGAGGAGCAGAGAGACAGAGAGAGAGAATGCCAAGCCAGCTCCACACTGCCAGCGCAGAGCCCAACAGAGAGCTGGAACCCATGAACCATGAGATCATGACCCAAACCAAAATCAAGAGTTGGATGCTTAACTGACTAAGCCACCCAGGTGCCATAAAGTTACTGGTCGCAATTTTCTATGTGAGTATGTAACTATACACACATATGTGTATAAATAGACAGTTTTGTGGGGGCGGGTAGAGGGGAACAGCAGTTGAGAGAGGCGTATTTCCAAAAGTATTTTCTTGCCTTGTTTGTTTGTTTGTTTGTTTGTTTCTTTCTTTCTTTCTTTCTTTCTTTCCTTCCTTCCTTCCTTCCTTCCTTCCTTCCTTCCTTCCTTCCTTCCTTCTTTTCTTGCTAGGTCACCAGTGTATTATAAGAGGATGTAAGTCAGGAACAGTCAGATAGAAGAGAAGCACAGGGCAAGGTGTGAGGGAAGGGAGCGGGGCCCCTGTTCCCAAATTGCCATGCGTTTACCAACCTAGAAGCTCCGTATTGTCTTAAAGTGTGTAGGCAGCATACCAAATTTGGATCTTGTCATTTTCTTGAGGAATTTTAAAGCTTAAGTACTCCAGCATAGATATTCAGCAAGATGTTTTTGTATTATTATTTACTATTGTAATAGATAATTCTATAGAATTAATTAGAACATAAAATATCTACAGATAATTCTATATAATCTACTATTGTAATAATTGTATATGTATCCAATACCACATCTGACATGTACAGAGGGCATATCTAAAAATCACCAGTTTCTTTCACCTTTTAGTAAGGCAACATCTTTGTTAATCTACTCACTAACGCCCCACTTGTGATTCAGGGTGTAGGCTGCTCGAGAAAAGGTGTGGGCTGTGCCCTGCCCAGTGCTGGCTCCTAGTAAGCATGTGGAACTGGTAGTTTAGAGTTAGTCTCTCTCCTCTTCTTTCCAACCCGTGCCTTTATTCCTTTCCTTCTTTTACCCTTGAAAACTTTAGGGTTACGGACTACAACCTTCCAGGGGATGAGGCTGTCCCAGCCTGAACTAAACCTTCCCGATCCCTGACCCTGAGGTCTTGCTCATTCAGCCTCTGATGGTGAAATGTCCTGCTTGCCCAGCCTACAGAAAATCTACCAGTAGCAGATCAGAGGAGGAATGTAGTCCTCATGGCAAAAAGATGACAGTGGATACCTTGTAAGGAGGAAGGGACATTTATAAAAGACAATTTAACATATAGTGGTGAACTCATGAGGGAATGGTGACATTATGATGGTTGATATTTTTGCTTGTTGGAAGGCAGAGAAATGTGATACATTTTAAGAAGCCCTCTGTCCAAAATGTTCACATTCGAGTTTTGGTACTAGCAGGTATAGAATTTTAGGTAGCCAGAAAATGCACTTATGTGGATCATTTCCCTCCTTAAGGATGCAGGAAAAAAGCCTTTTCAGAAGGTCAGATGGGCGTGGCTGTACGTGTCCTCTTAGGCTGCTTCATTTCTCTTATTTCTCCCACATTGATTTTTTGACATCTGTTTTCATCAACAGTTACTTGCACTGATAATTAATGGTGAAGAACATAGCTCTTAAGACAGTAGACCAGGGAAGGGTTTGGGATGTAATTATCCTTCTGCCGTTTACCTAGCAACATGTTCAGAACCAGGGAATTAACACTGTAATCCCCAGTCCTGGTTCTTTGATTTACCCATGTGGAAAATTGTGCTGTAATCTTCCCCTCTACTTAGACACTAATTATTGACGTTACTGTTCTGTGATTTGCACAATGTTTGAAATAAAGCATGACTGCTTCTGGACATACCTTTATAATCTATAGTGGGCTTGATTAATACTCGGTGGATTTGAGATGTTCTCAGACTGAGAAACTATTGGAATAGTACTTTTGGGGGAAAACCTACCTTTTTCAAGTCTTTTGGGGAGGGGGTAGGAAAGGACTTGCCAGGGAATGATTATGTGCTGTCAGTCCGTGTTGTAGAATAACTAAAATGGAGTACTGCTTTTTTTGCTGATAATAAAGGCTAACCAAACTGTGTGAGCATTATTGCTATGTAAAATAGATGAAGAAAATTTAGGACTTTAAAACATAAGATTTGTGATTTTTTAAATACTAACTTTTCACCTCTTAAAGCAATTATTTTTATTAAGCATTTGACAGCCTTATGCTTTTTTGGAATTCACTTAAGTTGAACTTCTGAGTACTTTCATACAAATGAATTTTCTGATGCTTAGGTCATGAGAATCAAAGCACTCCAAGAGAAGGGACAGTGAAATTAGGAATTTCACCATTGCTCTTCTTGAGTCTTGGTAAGTGACCCAGCAAATAAGATCTGGTTAACAATTCAACTGGAGTGACAGCGTGCCAAGATAGACTTTTGGATCAGATCCTGGTGGTATAAACGGCAAGGGCCTCTTATTGGCCTTGAATATGCTTTGAAGTCATTTAGGGTTTAAAATCCTCCATAATTTAAAAAATCATGACATTTTCCAAGGAGTAGAAACTAAATGGTTCTAAAATCCATCCTAAAATTCTAAAATGGAATAGGTGATTGAGAAATGATGGACTTGATTTTCTTAAAGAGACCACTAGAGGTCGCAAGAGATCTTGGAAAGAAAAAGGTGCTTTGTTTCTACATATGGGAAGAAAAAGACTGACTTTGGGTTCCCCCGCCCCAAATTGACACAATGTTCATGGTAAAAGGTTGGTGTAACCAAAATACACTGCTTTCTTTAGGATTACCACTGAATTAGATTCTCTGTGAGAATCTTCATTCACTGATTTCTTAAAACATAGGCACAGATACTCTCAGGTTTGAAGAAATACAATATTTATGGCATTTAATGTAACATCAGAATCACTTTTTCAATGACACATTTTTAAGTCTAGCTAATGAAATGCAACTCCTCTCTGGATATGGAAAATACCATCAGACAGGAGAGAAGAAGCCATGCCAATATCCTGAATAGAAAGGTGGCTCAGCCCTGCTGCCGCTGCTGTTCCAGACCTTAAGTGTGAACTTTCCATCTGTGAATTTGCAATACTTTCTTTGTGGGCAAAGAAACAATCTCCCACACTCAAAGGAAGCTAGCCTGTAGATTTTCCTCTAGGATCGTAATTTTGCAGAAGAATGGTCTGGATGCTAAAGCTTTGAAGCAATCTGAGGGTCTAGCCGTCACCAAGAGACCATGCCAATCAGCTGGGAAAGTTCTGTGGGTTCTAGGCATCATGATGTTCATTCAAAGCCCAGCTAACTGACATAGCGGAAATGATTAGAGTTTGTCCTCCCAGGAAGCCAGAGAGAGCCACCAGGTTCCTGTCATCCTCCACCTTGCCTTCTCTTGGGTTTAGAGGACATCCATACCCCAAGTGATGTGTCCTGAGAGGCTGTTGATTTTCTTGCATTTTGGATGCTACTCCATTTTCATATGGCACATTTTTCAGAGTCTGGTGGACATTTAGGTACCTGAGCAATCAATCAGTCTCTATGGGATGGACCTTTTGTTTCCTCCAAACTAGTTAAAATAAAATATTCTAGGGGCGCCTGAGTGGCTCAGTCGGTTGAGTGTCTGACTTCGGCTCAGGCCATGATCTCATGGTTCGTGAGTTCAGGCCCCGCGTCGGGCTCTGTGCTGACAGCTCAGGGCCTGGAGCCTGCTTCAGATTCTGTGTCTCCCTCTCTCTCTGCTCCTCCCCTGCTCACACTCTGTCTCTCTCTCAAAAATAAATAAAGATTAAAAAAAAAAGAATAAAATATTCTACACTAATTACATTAACAAGTACATTGTTGCCTCCTCCAAGCCACTTCCTGAATGGAAGATATAAAAGAATGTTGGTTTTCACCCAGAAAATGGTGTCATTCCCATTGCATTTTAAGTTGATAAATTATAACCTTACATAATCATAACTCCTGACATGCTCTGGGTCACAGAGGTGCTGGACATGTGGCTGTACCGTGCTAAATGAATTCATGTGAAGTCGTGGCTCTCCTATTTTCCCAGAGGCAGACAGTGCTCATTGCCTCAGAGTGCTCGAATTTAAGCATTTTACTGGATGGATTGTTTTTGGTAGCTGAGGTGTTTTGTTTCTGTAGGGCTAGACTTTGTCATATGCCATTTGAGACTCTGCAAGGCTGATGTCATACTTTATCATTAGCACTGGGGCTGATGCAAGATCATAAATTATCGATTACCCCAAGGAATGCATTTAGCAGAACAAGTTCCTCTTTATCCATTTTGGGGAGGAGCTGAAGCGAGAGACTCTTTAGAACTGCACAATTTGGTTATTTTCTTCCTATTTTCCCCAGAAGAATTAGTATTGAGGTATGATCAGGGATAACTTTGTTCATAGGCTGCAGAGGGCTCATGCATAGGTGTACAGCCCTGGGGCTCTCTGAGCCTTTATTTCTGATTTTTGTATCCATGGAGTATTATTTTTGTGTCCATCCTATGTAGATAAAAGCCCATCGTACACAGTTGATCTTAGAATTTTCTATATGACAGGTGCCTCGATTCTCTTTAAGTGACTAGGATATTGAATTATTTTTGTATTATTTACAAGTTACCTCTTTTAATATCAATGTGGAGTTTTATTTTTGGCAAAGCATTTGAAAATGGATTTCTTGGCTATTCTCTCCTAGAATCTTTTTTATTTTTTTTTCAAACAAGTATCACTCAGGACTCTCTTTACAGAGAAAAGCTCCCCTCTGTTAGCAGCACTTCTTTGGCAGGTTAAGTAGGGAGATGGGTTCTGGAATGCAGTGGGGTGTGCTAGTAGGCTCTTTCAGCAGAGGTCCTGAGTGCTTGGAGGCAGGGAGCCAGCCAGTGGGGGTTTCCAGGTGGTGTGGGACATGGGGGCCGCATGTGAAGTCTCTCCAGAGTAGATTGTGCTGAGGGCTTACTGTCTACCAGAGTGTACCTTGTATCACTACATTGTACCCTCCCTGCTGTCCTTGTCCCTGCCTGCTTAGTAGATGAGAAACCAAGGCTTAGTATTGAAGTGACTGGGCAGGTGTCTCTGTCAGTTAGGGCTGTGGTCTCACTCTCCACATGAGTCCCCTCAGGCCACACATTGCTCACCTGGAAAACAGGCTTAGCAGTGGCACCCCTCGGTGCTGTGTGTACATGTGTCATACTGGATGAGGTCCTAGAATACGGTACGGAACCTATTCTGTGTCGCCTATCACTGTTGCACCTGTGCTGCAGTCTACAGGGTATGCAAATGTCCAAAAGTTCAACAAAGCCAGTCTCTGGTTAAAGTGCTAAAGACAGATTTTAATCAATAGTAACTATTATATAGGGAAAAGCATACGGTGTGAACTGAACTCAATTTTGGTTGAGTTAATTAAAGAGAAAATTAGAGAATTGAGAGGGGGCGAGGGGAGTCTCAGTAGAGTCAAGGAAGTGAAAAATGACAAGAAGTAGGAAGTGGGTTTGTTCCTTGTGAAACCTATCTGAGTTTGCTAGCTGGAGCTTATTGAAGTTAGGCTCCTACCCTTCCACAGAGACTGAGAGACAGGGGCTCTACCTTTAGGTGTTGGCTAGAACAAACAGGAAATTCTTTTGGCAGCCTTGCTTTCTCAGAAAGGCACTTCAAGGGGGCTGGGGTCATCCTAGGGATGTGGCCTTGGGCTATGAGAAACTATGTCGGTGTTTGTTCAAGTCTTTGCAAGCCAAGGTTGAAGTCTAGTTGAAAAGAAGGCTCAGAGTATCTTGGCTAACCTTTGTCATGGAGAAGCACAGAACTCCCTCTCTGTCCCCAAAGAGCATAATCCTTGATTGGAAACATGCCCTGCTTTGACATTAACATCAAAAGTGGACAATAGGGGTGCCTGGGTGGCGCAGTCGGTTAAGCGTCTGACTTCAGCCAGGTCACGATCTCGCGGTCCGTGAGTTCGAGCCCCGCGTCAGGCTCTGGGCTGATGGCTCGGAGCCTGGAGCCTGTTTCCGATTCTGTGTCTCCCTCTCTCTCTGCCCCTCCCCCGTTCATGCTCTGTCTCTCTCTGTCCCAAAAATAAATAAAAAACGTTGAAAAAAAATTAAAAAAAAAAAGTGGACAATAGATATCCAGTTTTGATCCTGTCATTAGTTCCTGGGAAAGGAGGCTGGGATGATGAGCCACTGGAGGGTATGGGGTGGAAGGATGCTGGAATTTGGAATAAGTGAGTGGATCACAGTGCTGGATAGGGACAGAGGCAGAAGGAGGGAAGATGGTGAGGTCCCCTTCTAGG
The DNA here is from genome assembly GCF_018350215.1 of Panthera leo. Classification (NCBI taxonomy): domain Eukaryota; kingdom Metazoa; phylum Chordata; class Mammalia; order Carnivora; family Felidae; genus Panthera; species Panthera leo. Next base: position 44,845,696 of record NC_056681.1, read on the forward strand.
GAGAATGAGTAAATCACCTTGTGTGTCATTGTTGGTGATGATTATGAAAAGAGGCCTTAAAGATGAGGCTAAAGGGCTCTGACCCAGAAACAGCGGGGGCTAGCAAAAGTTTTTGAGTAAGAGAGTGAGGTGAAGAAAGCAGGGTTTTAAACAGATTAGTGATAGTGGATGGAATGGGACAATAGGCAACTATCACAGCTATTCAGGCTTCTATAGTGATAACCTCTTCCATTCCATGCATTGATTAGAAATATTCTTCGGTTGTCCTTATGGACCCTTCCTACCTAAGTAGTAGTAATGTTAATAATAATAGCACATCACACGCTATTATCTCAACATTAAATTTACTGTCTTTATGACAGATGAGAAAACTATGGGATGAGGGTTTGAGTGATATGCCCGAGGTCACAGTTATTAAATCCAGATTTACGCATTCTGGCTTCCAGCCCAGACTTTGACCACTACACTGTATCATTTATCCTCCAATCTTTTCAGAAGAGCACCATGAGCCTTCAATGCATTTATTATGGAGCTTTGGTACACCCAATCACACCCAGCCACTGGTAGCTCTCAAAGTGATTGTGGACACACAAAAATAGATGGGCAAGTAGTCAAAGACTACTTAAAAAATTTAGTGCAGAGCTGAAACAGCTTGTGAAGTGGCTATGGTGTGAGAGTACAGTCAAGTCCATCCTAAAAACACAGTTGGTGTTTGTTTCTGGATCCATGTCATGAATATATTTTAAGTGTATTTGTTTATTTAGTTAGTCATTATTTTAATAATTCCAACATAATGAACACACAGTGTTATATTAGTTTCAGGTGTGTAATGTAGTGACTCAACAGTTCTATACATTTCTCAGTTCTGGCTCCATGTTTTAGACTCCCTACTAGAGAGTCTCTCTGACGTGCTGGCATGTGGAATGAGACCGTTGGTTGGTGATGACATCATACCCAGGTTAATAGTATAATAAGCAAATATCCTGGTTGTTTGGATAAGGACCCTCTGCTGTCTCTCCTTCCAGAGAGTGCTGACAGGTTAAGAATAAGAGTCAACCTGGGGAGTTATGTTTAATCCCTGATGGTTGTCATCTTCTTTTTGTTTTTTCCTTCCTGTATCGTGGTCTGTTAGCTAGCTTTCCCCTTACTTCTGAGTTTTATATAGCAGAGATGAAGTTTTTCAAGTGTGTATTTCTCCCATCAAGATGTTTATTACTGATGAAAAAACAACATTCCAACAGATGAGGCTCACCAGAGGTAAAGCTTTCATCATTGGAACAAAGTGGGGATTTCATCCAGAGTGTATGGAGCTGTCCAGTTTAAAGCGTTTAGACGTGGGGAGTGGAGCTGTTGCAGGATTGGGGGAATCCAATCCGGGAGTTGGGGCAGGGCTGGGTGGATGAGCCATGGTGTCAACCCCTGTCCCTTGAGCCAGTCTCCTCTCAACTGTTTAGCTTGTGCTCATGCTTCTTGCTGCCCACTTTCAAAAGGAATGTCGAAGTAAAGGGAAATTTTTGAAGTGCATTGGTGACTTAGTGTAGTATGTGATAGCAGCGTCTAAGCTGACCTGAGTTTATAACATGGCTCTGTTGCCAACTATTGCTGTCATTTCAGGCAAAAAATTTCATCCTCCCTTTGAGCCTTACTCTCCACCATCTATAGAGTGAAGATGGCAATCCCTACCTTTTGGGGTAGCTATGAGAACTATACCAACGGAGATAATCTGGATAAAGCCCTGAGCTTTATATACATACAGATCACTCATATGAGCCTACTGTTAATGTCAAAGAGAACATATTAAAAGATCAAATAGGATGATGAAGATGGCACAGTAATGAAGTAAAGGGGAGAAGAGATAAAATTTAGTAGCCAAATCAGATATAGCACAGAAAAACAACAACAAAAAAAAACCCAAATGTGGAACATTTTAATAAGAAAAGTACTGGGGCACCTGGGTGGCTCAGTCAGTTAAGCGTCCGACTTCAGCTCAGGTCACGATCTCGCAGTCCACGATTTCGAGCCCCGTGTCGGGCTCTGGGCTGATGGCTCAGAGCCTGGAGCCTGCTTCCAATTCTGTGTCTCCCTCTCTCTCTGCCCCTCCCCCATTCATGCTGTGTCTGTCTCTGTCTCAAAAATAAATAAACGTTAAAAAAAATTAAAAAAAAAAAAGAAAAGAAAAGTACCAGGAAAAAAAAGTATAAGAACATCCTAGGCAGGTAAAATAGAGTACTAAATATAACCAATAATGTACTAAAAAGAATAAAAGAATGTTAGATAATGTCAGAAAAATGGAGTCTAAGAGCCAGCATCCCTGTGCAACCATAAACCTGGTTCTTGGTTCTCCCTCTCCTCCCATGCTGGTTGTCAAGATCACTGTGTAGGGTCCTGACAAGGGAAGTCTGAGGTGAATGTTTCCAAGGTGGTGAGCAGAGCTTCATTATTTTTAAAAATATTTTTTAACGTTTATTTATTTTTGAGAGAGAGACAAGACAGAGTGTAAGCTGGGGAGGGGCAGAGAGAGGGAGAGACAGAATCCAAAGCAGGCTCCAGGCTCTGAGCTGTCAGCACAGAGCCTGATGCGGGGCTCGAACTCTTGAGCTGTGAGATCGTGACCTGCGCCGAAGTCAGACGCTTAACCCACTGAGCCACCCAGGTGCCCCAGAGCTTCATTATTTTTAAAGTAGCATTTCCTTCTTTATGAGAAATGTAGCGATGTGTCAGGAGTAAAGGGTAGACTTCTGGTCCAAGATGGCAACGTGGGAAGAACCTGAACTCACCTCCTCCATGGACACACCAAGTCAATTGCTGTTTTGGAGCAATTCCTCTTGAAGAACTGAGGACTGACTGAACAGCTTCTGAACAGCATAACAGAGGACAGAGTCACCGCATAAAGAATGGCAGGAGAGGCAGAGACCCAGGAATGAAGGGAACCCCCACCCTGGATGCTGTGTACTGCAGTGGTCAGGGATATTACCTAGGGACCATGTGCAGACTCATCTGCTGTGGGGCACTGAAAAAAAAGCCTCGATTTAAAAGGGCAACTAGAGGGGGGTGCCTGGGTGGCTCAGTTGGTTGAGCATCCGACTTCAGCTCAGGTCATAATCTCGTGGTCCATGGGTTCAAGCCCCATGTCGGGCTCTGTGCTGACAGCTCAGAGCCTGGAACCTGCTTCGGATTCTGTGTCTCCCTTTTTCTGCCCCTCCCCCACTTGAGTCTCTCTCTCTCAAAAATAAACATTAAAAAAAATTTTTTAAGGGCAACTAGAATATAAAGGAACCAGCCCTAGAACCCTGCCAAATGGTGGGGGAGCTGCTGGAACTTCCTCTGTGTCAGAAGGGCTGGTGAGTACCATGGTTTCTGTTCCCCATTGATAAGCGTAAAGGGTACCATGGGTCCATGTTGGGTAAATGCATAAACAAGGTTAAATATTCATATTTATTCTAGTACTTCTCAGTCTCTAATATATAACTGTGACACTCCAGAGGGCACCTATACTAGGAAATTGTCTTTAGACAGTTGAATTCTTTTGGGAGGAAGAAGGGGATGCTAGGGACAATGTCATAGAAGTAGTGTCCTTTGGAACACATGTAGGAAATGCTGTTCCTAGCTTTTTGTCCTTTGTCTCAGAACAAATGATGCCCCACATTCCATACCCAAATATGCTGAGTGTGTTCCCTCTGACTAGAATTTTCCACCCTCAGTTCTCTTGACATAGCTCTCTTCCCTTTTCTTTATCCAGGTCTCAGCGCAGATGTCCCTCCTTGGAGAGGTCTTCCCTGACCACTTAACCTTTCACTCTCCCTCCCAGAGCAGTTACCATTGTTTGAAATCTTTGAAGTGTTGTATTTGCTATAGTTTCATTCTGTTTCTCCTGTAAGAATGCAAGTTCATGTCATGAGCATGTTGCTGTGTCCCTGGCATTTAGAACACGGTCTGGCACATAGTAGGTGCTCCGCTGAAGGAAGGAACACTGAAATTAATTAAGCCTTTTCATTAAACAGGGTAGAAGATCATGATGATCTCATGCCGATATTTTTGCGCCATGACACCATTCTGAAGGAAACTTACGGCGAGTACTTCCTGGCTGAACTAATCGAGGCCCAAAATGAAGAGAATCATGCTGTTGTGTGTGAGGTTGGTGATTTATCTGCCTGGGTAACGCTTACTAAGAGAAATGAGAGAAATAAGCACATTGCTTCTGGTTTTGCCCTACACCCCTACAGCTACCATCCCCTCCCTGCTTCCAAGGCCAGGCTCGCTTCTGAGCTGTGACATCACCCTCCTTCCCAGTGTGACCTAGCTTTAGTTTTAGGTTTTTGTGAGATGCTTCCAGATGCCAGGCTGCTGTGGGTTCTTTGCCCTGCTCCTGAAGGTAAAGATGGGAGTTAGGGTGAAAGGGAGAGATTCTTGAGGGTGTCTGAGGGGGATTTCTGAGACCCCAAGATCCCAGAGGCCAGAGATCACAGACCAGCATCCTGCTGACACATGGATTTTGTTTGACTTGGAAAGTAATATTTTTTTTAACTTTTTGTTCTGGCAAAATTTCACACTTACAGAAAACTTGTAAGCACCCAAGTTCCCTAAATGGTAACATTTTACCACATTTGCTTTATCATTCTCTTTGCTTGCTTTTTCTATGTATTTCTCTCTTTTAATATATAAACATATATATTTGTATTACTTATGTTATATTATAAATATAATTATATAAAAATATAAATATTATACATATATATTATTTAAGAACTCTTTACGTTTATGTTTTTCTGAAACTTTTAAAAATAAGTTGTGGATGTAATGCCCCTTTACCACTAAATACTTCCATGGTTATTTCCTAAAAACAAGAATGTTCTCTTATGTAACTGTAGTACAGAGGTCAGGATTGAACATGATTCCTACACTCCTATTATCTAATCTACAGACCTTATTCAGATTTTACGGACAGTCCTTTAGAGCAGAAGTAAATCCACATCATTTTTTGCATTCAGGTGTCCCATGTCTTCGTGTCTCTTGTAATCTGGAACTCTCTAGTTTGCCTTTGTTTTTCATGACAGTGACAGTTATGAAGAGCACACATCAGTTCTATTTTGTGCAACATCTCTCAATTTGGATTTGTCCAGTGTTTTCTCATGATTTGATTTAGGTTGTAGATGAGTAAGTTTTGTTTTATTAGTGGCTAGCATTTACAAATTAAGAAAGTGTACATAACAGTTGGAATTTCTAGCTTCTCTAGAAAAATCAGAAGGCCTGCTGTTGGGCCTGCTCTTCTGCAGGTCCCCAGTGAGATGGAGCTTTCGAGCAGCTTTGGAGCAGCTGCTGTAGACAACGCAGGTGTCCTCGAGCCCACCATTGTACCAGCCTGGCCCTGTGAGCACGTCAGTGGTGACCACTGATTCAGAACATGCTCCAGAAATGTCCTAATTCCATAGCATCCATCCTGGAAGGCTTTACGGAGATGGGAGGTAGGAATGGGAGTAAAGGAAGATGGAACCCACCCCCTGTGGTTTGCCAGCTGTAGACCTGAAGTCTACACCCAACAGAAGTGAGGAGAAGAGACACAGAAGAGAGCTGGCAAGCTAGCTAGCTTTAGCACATCTCAGCTCAAAGTGGAGAGCAGGCTGACCTGGTGCCTGGGGCAGCTGCCATGAGCAACCCTGCACCTTGTGAGATTGTCCCTCATCCTTGCCCTGAAGCTGGAGGCATTCGTGGAGGGACACTCCTCCCTTACAGAAATTTAGCTAGTTGTGGCTTTCTTCTCTGAATCTGCACCCACAAGATTTGATAACTAGGATTTAAATCCTAGTTCTGATAGCGAAACATTAAGTGTATTGAGGTATCTTTAGGCCTTCATGTTGGTGCGAGCCTGTTGAAAATAGGCCTTCCTGAAAAATATTGAAACATTTAGGCCTTCCTAAAGCCAAAAATATTGTGATAGCTTTCTACCTCATGCCACTCCATCTGAAGCTTTGGACATTCTTAGGAGCTGAAAGTGCTGAAATTGGGATATTCATGGGGTCTGCTCTGTGCTATGGAGAAATTGACACAACAAAATTGGGACTCTGAGTGCCTCAGGGTAATTAGGGAGTGTGTGGTGACTGTTCAGCTTTAGGAAGGATAGGGTCTTAACCAATGGCAGCCGCTTTATGTGTGTATGAGAAATGTGAGGAAAGTATTCTAAAGAAGTAAGTACTCAAGCTTGAGCATGCATTGAAATAACTCTTGGGGTGATTAGAACACAGATTACTGGGACTCACGCTCAACATGATCTAGTAGATTTGGGATGGGCCTGAGAATGTGTACATCTCAGTAGTTCATGGGTGATATTGATGCTGCCGGTTTAGGGACCATGTTTGAGAAGTCTGTTTTAAAGGAATGGAGCTCCCCTGCAAATGTCTTATTATTGACTTGTGTACAGGGATCTCACAAGGTCAGGCTTTTGTTGCTAGTTTTAGGAATCAAGAAAAGAAAGCAATTCAAATGTGAGCTAAAATGTTCCCTTTGTATCGCATGAGAAATCTAGAGGACAATTTTTGTAAAGGCCTGTAAACGTGGTTTATGTAAGCTTGGACTGAAGATTGCTTTTGACAACAAGATAATCTTAGTCTGAATGAGTTTTTGTGTTCTCTTTTGCATATCGTAATTAGCAGACATGGATAAAACCCTTGCATGTCCAGCTCTATAACTGAATATTTCATTCATAGAATCCCAAGTTTCAGGCAAAGATGACCACAAATTAGCTTTTTTTTCAAGTGGCCAGTTTATGGAAAAGCATTCGAAGGTGGGAATTTAGCAGTTTTACTTCTAGGATGATTGTTCAGGGATTCTTCATACATTAATTTCTCTATTTGACAAAACTTAAGAGCTATTTAAAGAATATTACTTTTCTTGGAAAACTTGGAATCAAAAATTCTTTTATTCTGATAACATGATCTGTTGGAGGCTTGTTTCTGCATCAGTAGTTCTCAAGCTCAGTTTGTATGAAAATCACCTGATCAGAATCAGGTGATCCTGATGGGGATGCTTTTAGACTGTTCACATGACAATAAACTTATATCCAGAATATATAAAGAACTCATATGGCAATAAAGAGACAAATAATCCAAATAAAATGTGGGCAAAGGATTTGAATAGCCATTTCTCCAACAAAGATATACAAATGGCCAATAAGCTCATGAAATGACACTCATTAGTCATTAGGAAACTACAAATCAAAACCACAATGAGATACCATTTCACACTTGCTGGGATGGTTATAATAAAAGAGAAAGACAATAACAAGCGTTGGTGAGGATGTGGAGAAGGTGCCATCTCATACATTGCTGGTGGCATTATAAAATGGTGTAGCCACTTTGGAAAATAATCTGGTGTTTTCTCAAAAAGTTAAACATAGAATTACCATTTGACCCAGCAGTTCCACTCCTAGAACTGAAAATATATGTCCACACAAAAACATGTACATAAACATTCATAGCAGCATTATGCATAATAACCAAAAAAGTGGAAACAACCCAAATGTCCATTTGCTTGTTGATGAATGAATAAACAGACAAAAGGTGGTATAGCCATACAATGGAATATTATTAGGAAATCCAAGGGAATGAAGTACTGATGCATGCTATAACATGTTTGAACCTTGAAAACATTACACTAGGTAAAAGCAGCCAGACATCAAAGAGCACTATTATATGATTCCATTTATATGAAAGCCTAGAATAAGCAAGTCCCTAGAGACAGAAACTAGATTAGTGGCTGGAGAAAGAGGTAGATGGGGAATAACTAATAAAGGGTATGGAGTTTTTTGCAGGGGTGCAGGAGATGAAAATATTTTGGAATTAGTGGGTGAAGGTGTGCACATTTGTGAATATACTAAAAGCCACCAAATATATATACTGATTTAAGGTTTATTTTTATGGTAGGTGAATTATATCTCAATTAAAAATCCTGATGCTACCATGTACTTAGACGAAGTAGACCAATCTTTTGGGGTCTTTCTAAAAAGCTCCCCATGTGGTTCCAGTGTGCAGTCAAGGTGGTGAAACATTTATCTACATGATGGAAAACAGGATGACCTTCGAGAGATAAAGGCATTAGTTTCTTAAGGTGAGAACTGGCCCTAAAGTTAGATTCTGAGGTAGTAGTCCCTAATATTTATTTCTTCCCCATTGAAAAGGTTTTTGTTTTTTTTTTTTTCCATCTTTAGTTTTTTGCATTTTCCTTTAAGGACTTGCTTTTGTATATTTTCATTCAACCTATAGCTTCAGGCTAATGGAAAAAGGAAGAGTCAGGGAATATTTGGGCACAGCAGCACCATTTTGAAAACTACATCTTTACATGATGAGAACAAACTACTGAGAAGTAATGATTCACGCAGACCCCAGTCAGGTCTTAGAATGACCAAAATGGACAAACCCAGTTTAGTCAGGGATTTGTTTTTTGGAGGTTTTTATTTATTTGTTCCAGCTTTATTGAGATATAATTGACATATACCACTGTGTAAGTTTAAGATGTACACCATTTTTGGGCACCTGGGTGGCTTAGTCAGTTAAGCATCCGACTTTAGCTCAGGTCATGATCTCACAGTTCATGAATTAGAACCCCATATCAGGCTCTCTGCTGTCAGCACAGAGCCCACTTTGGATCTTCCGTCCCCCCCACCCTCCTGCCCCACTCTCTCTGCCCCTCCGTGGCATGTGTGTGTGACCTCTCTCTCTCAAAAATAAATAAACATTAAAAAAAAAAAAGATGTACACCATGTCGAGTTGATACACTTATATACTGCAAAACAGTTGCCACCATAGCATTAACTAACACCTCCTTATTGTCACATAATTACCAGTACTTTCTTGTGGTGAAAATGTTTAAGATCCACTCTTTTAGCAACTTTCAAGTATATAATACAATATTGTTAATTATAATCATCATGCTGTCCATTAGATCCCTAGAACTTATTTATCTTATAACTGGAAATTTTGTGCCCTTTGACTGACTTCTTTCCATTTCACTTACCACCTAACCCCTGGTAACCACAGTTCTGCCGTTTTTATGTGTTCTCCTTTTTTAGATTCCATTTTTTTTTTTAACGTTTATTTATTTTTGAGACAGAGAGAGACAGAGCATGAACAGGGGAGGGGCAGAGAGAGAGGGAGACACAGAATCTGAAACAGGCTCCAGGCTCTGAACTGTCCGCACAGAGCCCGACGCGGGGCTCGAACTCACGGACCGTGAGAACATGACCTGAGCTGAAGTCGGACGCTTAACCGACCAAGCCACCCAGGTGCCCCTAGATTCCATATTAAGTGATATTGTGTAATATATTGCCTTTCTCTGACTTGGCTTAGCATAATACCTTCACGGTCCACCCATGTTCTTGCAAATGGCAGGGTTTCCTACTTTCTTGTGGCTGAATAATATTCCATTGTATGCATATATACCACATTTTAAAATTCATTCATCTGTTGAAGGAAACTTAAGTTGTTTCCATATTTTGGCTATTGTGAATAATGCTACAATGAACATGGGAGTGCAGATATCTGTTCAAGATCCTGTTTTTGTTTCTTTTGGATATACCCCCAAAAGTGGGATTGCTAGGTCATATGGCAGTTCTATTTTTACTTTTTTGAGAAACCTGCACAGTTTTCCATTCTGGCTGTAGCAGTTTACATTACCACCAACAGTGCATGGGGATTACATTTTTTTTTAAAGATTTTGTTTTTAAGTGACCTCTGCACCCAACATAGGGCTTGAGCTCACAAACCTTGAGATCAAGTCACATACTCTACCTACTGAGCCATCCAGGTGGTCCAGGAGGGTTACTTTTTCTCCACATTCTTGCCAACACCTGCTATCTCTTGTCTTTTTGATGATAGCCTTCCTAATAGGTGTAAGGGGTATCTCATTGTGGTTTTGACTTTCATCTCCTGATGATTAGTGAGGTTGAGCCTCTTTTCATGTACCTGTTGGCCATTTGTATGTATTCTTTGGAATAAATGTCTATTTAGGTTCTCTGTCCATTTTTAAATTGGGTCATTTTCCCCCTGTTGAGTTGTATGAGTTCTTTATGTATTTTGGATATTAACCCCTTATCTGATATTCCAGTATATGATTTAAAATACTTTCTCCCATTGTATAGATCACCTTTTTATTGTGTTGATTTTTCCTTTTGCTGTGCATAAGCTTTTTTAGTTTGGTGTAGTCTTTCTTACTAATTTTTGTTTTTATTGCTTATTAATATTTTTTATTAGTGATTTTGATGTCATATCCAAAAAATTATTGCCAAGAACAGTGTCAAGGAGCTTCTTCCCTATGTTTTCTTCTAGGAGTTATACAGTTTCAGGTGTTGTGTTTAAGTATTTGATACATTGGGAGTGGTCTGAGATAGGGGTCCAATTTCACTCTTCGGCATGTAGATACCAGTTTTCCCAACAGTGTTTGTCGAAGAGACAATCATTTCTGCATTGAGTACTCTTGGCTCCCTTATTTAATATTAGTTGCCTGTATATGCAAATGTTTATTTCTGGGCTCTTGATTCTGTTCCACTTGCTTTTGTGTCTGTTTTTATCCTGGTATTATACTGTTTGATTATTACAGCTTTGTAATATGATTTGAAATCAGAAAGTGTGATGCCTCCAGCTTTGTTCTTCTTTCTCAGGATTGCTCTGGCTACTTGGTGTCTTTTGTGGTTCAATATACATTTTCGGACTGTTTGTTCTATTTCTGTGAAAAGTGCCATTGGAATTTTGATAGGGATTGCACTGAATCTAGAGATGGCTTTGGGTAGTATGGACATTTTAACAACATTAATTCTAATAATATTGCAAATGGGTTTATTTTCTTTGTTTCTTTTTCAGGTATATTATTGTTAGTGTATAGAAATGCAACTGATTTCTGTACATAGGTTTTGTATCCTGCAACTTTCCTGCATTTGTTTATCAGTTCTAACGGTTTTTTTGGTGGAGTCTTTAGGATTTTCTCTATATAAGATCATATCATTTTCAAACAGACGGTTTTACTACTTCCTTTCTAATTTACATGCCTTTTATTTATTTTTCTTGCTTGATTTCTCTGGCAAGGACTTCCAGTTTTATGTTGAATAGGAGTGGCACCCTTGTCCTGTGCCTGATCTTCAAGGAAAAGCTTTTAACCATTCACTGTTGAGTATGATATTAGTTATGGGCTTGTCATAAATGGCCTTTATTTAATTGAAACATTTTTCTACTGTATTCTATTTTTTGAGCATTCTTATCATGAAGGGATGTGATATTTTGTCAGATGCTTTCTCTGCATCTATTGAGATGATCATATGATTTTTATTTTTCTATTAGTGTGGTTTATCACAATTACTGATTTGTGTATGTTGAACCATCCTTGCCTCACAGGAATAAGTCCTGCTTGATCATGGTGTATGTTCCTTTTAATGTGCTGTTGAGTCCAGTTTGCTAATATTTTGTTGAGAATTTCATATCTGTATCCATCAGGGATATTGGTCTATAGTTTTCTTTTCTTGTAATGTCCTTACCTGGCTATGGTATAAGGGTAATGCTTGGTTCATAAAATGAGTTTGAGAGTATTCCCTCATCTTAATTTTTTGGAAAAGTTTGAGAAGGATCAGTGTCAATTCTTCTTTAAATATTTGGTAGAATTTACCAGTGAAACCATTTGGTCTGGGGCTTTTCTTTGTCAGGAGGTTTTTGATTGCTGATTCAATCTCTTGTTATTGGTCTGTTCATATTTTCTATTTCTTCATGATTCAGTCTAGGTAAGTTGTATGTTTCTAAGAATTTATCCATTTATTCTAGGTTGTCCAATTTGTTGCCACACAATTGTTCATAGTAATCCTTATGATCCTTTGTATTTCTTTGTTACCAGTTGTAATGTCTCCTGTTTCATTTCTGTTTTCTTTAATGTTTGTTTGTTTGTTTATTTATTTATTTATTTATTTATTTATTTATTTATTTATTTATAGAGAGAGAGTGCACATATGCACACAGGTGGAAAGGGGGCAGGAAGAGAGGGAGAGAAAGAGAGAATCCCAAGCAGGATCCACACTGTCAGTGCAGAGTCTGATGTGGGGCTCAAACCCATGAACTGTGAGATCATGAGCTGAGCTGAAATCAAGAGTAGGACACTTAACCAACTGAGCCACCTACGTGCCCTCATTTCTGACTTTGAGTCCTCTTTTTTTTTTTCTTAGTCTAGCTGAAGGTTTGTCAATTTTGTTTAACTTTTCAAAAATCAACTCTTAGTTTCATTGAAATTTTCTACTGTTTTTCTAGCCTATTTCATTTATTTCTGCTCTGATATTTGTATTTCCTACCTTCTACTAACTTTGGACTTAATTTGATCTCCTTTTCCAAGTTTCTTGAGGTATAAATTTAATTGTTTATTTGCAATCTTTTTTTCTTGATATAGCCATTTATTGCTATAAAGCTACCTCCTAGAATGGCTTTTTCAACATCCGATAGGTTTTGGTATATTGTCTTTCCATTTTTGTTTGTTTGAAGATATTTTTTATTTCCTTTTTAACTTCTTCTTTGGAACAACTGCACGGTTGTTCAGGAATGTTTCGTTTTGTTTTTTAATTTCTACTTATTTGTGAATTGTCCAAAATGCTATGGACTTTTAGTTTTATAACATGTGGTCAGAAAAGATACTTGGTGTGATTTCAGTCTTCTTAAATGTGCTAAGACTTGTTTTGTGAACTAACTTATGATCATCAATCCTGGAGAATGTTCTATGTGTGCTGGAGAAGAATGTATAGTCTGCTGCTGTTGGATGGCATGTTCTGTGCATGTCTGTTAGGTCCATTGGGCTAAAGTATTGTTTAAGTCCAACATTTCCTTGTAGATTTTCTGTCCGGATGTTCCATCCATTTTTGAAAGTGGGGGTGTTGAAGTCCCCTACTGTTATTATTGTCACCTATTTTCCCCTTCTTATCTTTTAGTATTCGCATAATATGTTTAGGTGGTCTGATGTTGAATTTTTATATATGTATGATTGTTATATCTTCTTGATAAATTAACCCCTTTATCATTTATATAATGACCTTCTTGGTCTCTTGTTACTCTTTTTTGGCATAAAGTCTTTTTGTCTGGTGTAAGTATAGCTACCCCTGGTCTCTCTTGGTTTCCACTTGCATGGAATATCTTTTTCCTTCTTTTCACTTTGAGCCTGTATGTTTTCTTAAAGCTGAAGTGAGTCTCTTTTAGGCAGCATGTAGTTGAGTCTTTCTTATTCATTCAACCACTTTATGTCTTTTGATTGGACACTACAATTCATTTATATTTCGAGTAATTATTGATAGCTTAAGGACTTACTGATGCATCTTCTTGATTATTTTCTGGCTTTTTTTTTTTGTAGTATCCTTGTTCCTTTCTTTCTCTCTTGCTGTCTTCCTTTATAAGTTGATGAATTTTTGTAGTGATATACTTAGATTCCCTTTTGTTTGTCTTTTGTGAATCTGCCATAGGTTTTTGCTTTGTGGTTACCATGAGACTTACCTAAAATGCCTCCTGGCTCTAGCAGTATATTTTACATTATTAACAACTTAACTTTGATCATATGTAACACTTTACCCTTTAACTCCCCCACTTTATGTTTTTGATATCACAGCTTACCTCTTTTTACATTGTGTACTCATTTTTTTTTAATTGAAGTATAGTTGACACATGTTACATTAGTTTCAGGTGTGCAACATAATGATTGGACAAGTCTGTATGTTATGCTATGGTGACAGCAAGTGTAGTTATCATCTGTCACCATACTATGCTATCATAATACCATTGACTATATATTCCCTGGCTGTACCTTTTATCCCTATGTCTAAATCATTCCATAACTGGAAGCCTGTACCTCCCACTCCCCTTCACCCATTTTGTTCATTACCCCCACTCTGGCAACCCTCAGTTTGTTGTCTGTATTTATGGGTCTGTTTTTGCTTTTTGTTTGTTTATTCATTTATCCTGTTTTTTAGATAACACATTTAAGTGAAATTGTACAGTATTTATCTTTGTCTGTCTGACTTATTTCACTTAGCATAATATAATCTCTAGTTTCATCCATGTCACAAATGGCAAGATCTCATTCTTTTTTATGGCAGAGTAATATTCCATTGTATATATATACCATATATTCTTTATCCATTTGTCTATTGATGGACACTCAGGTTGCTTCCATACCTTGGCTGTTATAAATAATGCTGTAATAAACGTAGTGATGCGTACATCTTTTTGAATTAGTGTTTTCATTTTCTTTGGGTAAATGCCCAGTAGTGGAATTACTGGATCATATGGTATTTCTGTTTTTCATTTTTTGAGGAACCTCCATACTGTTTTCCTTGGTGGCTGTACCAATCTGCACTTCAGTCAACAGTGCACGAGGGCTCCTTTTTCTCCACATCCTCACCAACACTTGTTATTTCTTCTTTTTTTTTAATTTTAATTTTTTATTTTTTTAAATTTACATCCAAATTAGCATATGGTGCAACGATGATTTCAGGAATAGATTCCTTAGTGCCCCTTATCCATTTAGCCCATCCCCCCTCCTGCAACCCCTCCAGTAACCCTCAGTTTGTTCTCCATATTTATGAGCCTCTTGTGTTTTGTCCCCCTATTTTTACTTGTCTTTTTGATTCTAGCCATTCTGACAGGCATAAAGTGATAGTTCACTGTGGTTTTGATTTGCTGTTCCCTGATGACTAGTGAGGTTGGACATCTTTTCATGTGTCTGTTTGCCAGCTGTATGTGTGTATATTGTATATTCATTAATAAATTATTAGAGCTATAGTTAGTTTTAATACTTTCTCCTTTAACCTTTTTACTGGAGTTAAATGGTTCACATTCCACTATATTACAGTATGAGTATTCTGAATATGACAACATACTTACTTTTACCAGTGTGTTGTTTATTTCCATATGGTTTCATGCAACTAATTCGTGTTCGTTTCAGCTTTGAAGAACTCCTTTCAGTATTGTTATAAAGCAGGTCTAGTGGTGAACTCCCTCGTGTTTTGTCCATCTGAATAAGTCTCCTTTTAGCCTTCATTTCTGAAGGACAGCTTTGAAGGTAAAGTATTCTGGTTGGCAGTTTTTTTTTCTTTCAGCACTTTTAATATATCATCTCCCTCTCCCCTGGCTGTAAGGCTTCTGCTAAGAAGTCCTCTGGTAGCTTTAGGCGGGTTTCCTTGTAAGTTATAAGCTTTTTATCTCTTGCTACATCTTTGTCTTTGATTTTTGAGAGGTTTATTTTGGATATCCAGATCTTTACTCAAATTTGGCATGTTTTCAGCCATCACTTCTTAAAAAATCTTTCTGTCCCCTCTCCCTCTTTCTCCTTCTAGAACTGAAGTGATTTGCCAATTGGTCCCTTTAATGAAGGGACCATGAATGTTTTTCTCTGAACTGATAATTTCAGAGATCCTGTCTTCAATCTCATGGGTTCTTTCCTCTCCTTCGCCAAGTCTGGTGCTGATGATCTCTGTTGCATATTGTTCTTTTCTTTGTTTCATTCTCCAGCTCTAGAGTTTGTTTGGTTCTTTTCTATGATTTCTGTCTCTTTGTTAAACTTCTTATTTTGTTTGTGTATCATTTTCCTGACTTCATTGAATTCTCTTTTTGTGTTTTGTTTTCTTCCTTTTTTGCTGCTCTTTGAGTTTCCTTAAAACAGCTATTTTGAATTCTTTATCTGGTAAGTTAGAGACCTCCATGTCTTTGAGTTTGGTTCAGGAAAATTATTGTGATCCTTTGGTGATGTCACTTTCTTGATTTCCTCATGTTTCTTGGAGTTTTGCATTACTGTTTTCACATTTGAAGTAGTGGTTACCTCCTCCAGTGTTTGCTTTCTTCAGAGGAGACATACTTCTGTCAGCCCTGCTAGAGATCCTGAGGGGTTCTTAGATCTTCTATGGATACATCTGCTCCACCCATCTTGCTCCCTTTTGTGGCACATTTCTTAAGTTTGTATGCATTCTCTGGATCTTGCAAAGTACCAGGCTTGAGTGCTGACAGTCTTTCTTTTACTTTGCCAAAGGTAGCAGCTCAAGTTTGTCATCTCTCTCTGGCCACAGATATGACTGCTTTTCTGTGGTCCTCACCAGCCATCTGCTAATGTCTGCTCATGGTGCTGTCAGGAGCATGCACAGGAACTGGCCATGGGGTGGGATGACATGTGGGTGAGGCACAAGGGGAGCTGGGAGTGCTTGTGAGCCAGTTGAGGGGTTTTGCGGGAAGGGTATTCCCAGAAGTTTGTGGGCAGGCTTCTTGATGGAATTCACAGTGCAGTTAGGAACCGTGTCTCTTTATTGCCCTCCAAGAGTACTATTTGCTGCTCTCCCCAGCCTCTTTCTGCCCCCCAACCCACCCCAGTCATGGAGCTCCCGATTAAGTACTCTGGATGAGGTGAAAGAGAAATGAGCCCCTTTGGAAGCATCCCACACAGCTGGGGAGGCTGGGTGCTTACTCACACTTACTCCCTTTTTCTCATTGGATAAACCATGGGCCAAGGAAGATCTTTAATGCCCCTAAGCTGTGCCTCATTGGGGGATGGGTGACATGGGTAAGGTCAAACTGTTCCTCTTTTTCACTCCGGCACATCCAAACTCATACTTTTTTGCTTCGGTGGAGTCCTGGAACTTCTCTGGAAATTGTACTTTTACAAAGACTCTCTCCTCTGTAAGTGATTGTCTAAGTCCCTATTCTCCAAGGGCTTCTGGACCATGGCCAAGATGGGCTGGAGCCAGTTTGCAGTTTACAGGGTTCACAGTGAACACCGAGGTGTGTCTGCCTATTTCCTCATGAACAGTGGGCAAGACTCTTCCAGGTCCCTGGGGTATGGTGCTGGATCCCAGAGCTCCCTCAAAGGCCCTTTTGTTCATGGATGGATGCCAAGTGTTTGCTATTGAGCTTGGGGACAAAAATGATGGACATCCTTATGCCACTGTGATGGTGACATCACTCTGGAGAAGGCTTTTAATTCTTTGGTTTTAAGGTGCCAGTTTCAACCCAAATAATTTGTTTTGTTGTCGTTGTTGTTGTTGTTGTTGTTGTTGTTGTTTTTAATATAATTTATTGTCAAGTTAGCTAAGATACAGTGTATACAGTGTGCTCTTGGCCTCGGGAGTAGATTCCCATGATTCATCACTTACATGCAACACCAGTGCTCATCCCAACAAGTGCCCTCCTCCATGCCCATCACCCACCCCGCACCTCCCTGTCAACCCTTAGTTTGTTCTCTGTATTTAAGAGTCTCTTATGATTTGTCTCCCTCTCTGTTTGAAACTATTTTTTCCCCCTTCCCTTCCCCTATGGTCTTCTGTTAAGCTTCTCAAGATCCACATATGAGTGAAAGCATATGGTATCTGTCTTTCTCTGCCTGACTTATTTCACTTAGCATAGCACTCTCCAGCTCCATCCATGTTGCTGCAAATGGCCAGATTTCATTCTTTCTCATCGCCAAGTAGTATTCCACTGTATATATAAACCACATCTTCTTCATCCATTCATCAGTTGATGGACATTTGGGCTCTTTCCATACTTTGGCTCTTGTTGATTTGTGTAAGGGCTTGTGAAGAGCAGCTGCAGCAACTACCCCCACATTCTTTCCCTCTCTAGTCACATGTCACACATTTGCAGTGCATGTAAACATCAGAGCAAAGTTTCAGGCTGAAAACTGCAGTCCCAACCCTGCAAGGATCCTTTGGTGTCTCTAAAGAGGCAAATGGAGTCCAGCCCAGTTTCTGAGAGGCCATATTATATCAGACATCAGACACTTCATGTTCTGTGGAGATTAGACCATGGACCTCGATCTTTAAATGGAAGGGCAGAAGCAGGACTCTCACAAAGAGGAAGCCAGCCTAGGATCTGGGAGCACATCCCTAGTCTCTACTGAGCCATATCTGGTGTCTTAAGCTTTTCTGAGTTCAAGATTAGTGCTGTTACTCCCTGCCCACCTGCTTCCTGGACCCTTCTCCCAACCACCTGGACTTCCTTCTGCTGACCCTGCAGGCAGTGGTATATGGGAACTAGTTCATTCTGGCTTACAAGAGCCAAGTGTTAAATCTTCAAGAAATTTTTTTAAACTGGTTGTTAAACACAGGCATTATTAAAAATTAAATAATATAAAATTTCAATGTAATAAGTTACACTAAAAAACAAAGTTAATAACTACTCAACACTCACCACTTCCTAATTATTTTATTGTCTTTGGTCTTGAGATTACTTATGTCTAGGGTCTCTCTGGTAGAAATACTATATAATAGTGGCTACTGAGCATCTTTTCCCAACTTCCTGTTCAGTGACATCACATTGGTGGCTTAAAATTGGCCACAATGGAGGCGGGGGTTGGGGGGGGGGGGGAATGGTGCCTGGGTGGCTCAGTTGGTTAAGCATCCAGCTCTTGATTTCAGCTTAGGTCGTGATCTCACAGTTGAGAATTCGAGCTCCACATCAGGCTCTACAATGATAGTGTGGAGCCTGCTTGGGATTCTCTCTCTCTGCCCCTCCCCGTCTCTCTCTCTCTCCCCCTCTCAAAAGAAAGAGAGGAAGGAAGGAAGGAAGGAAGGAAGGAAGGAAGGAAGGAAGGAAGGAAAGAGGGAGGGAAGGAAGGAAGGAAGGAAGGAAGGAAGGAAGAGAGAAAACATTTTAAAAATTGGCCACCATGGGAATATTTGCACCACAGAGATTGGCAAATGATAAATTGGGGCTTTTGCCCCCAGTTGCTAATTGAGAATTTACGAGCAGCACAGCATGCTTGTGTGTGACTACAATTGACTAGAGTTAACAGAACAGAGTGCATCAAGTCTGTCCCTTTCCACACCAGCCCATGGTGGTTACAGGCCATGTGCATAGAATACCTGGGAGCTATGGTTGTGCCATGTAGGAAACTCTGGACTAAAGGTTTTTAACTATGCAGCTTTCTTTGGCTTGATAGCTACTTTCGAGGAGTTTTGAGTTCACTTTGCTGCAAGTTGCCTTTCATAACTTTATCCTGGCTTACCTTGACATCTGGTGTTTACTCCAAACTGAGATTTCAGGGAAGGGTGGTTGGAGGCCAAGGGCGGCTCCTAGAGACAGATGGGCAGAACGTCTGCTTTGGCATCATCCACAGCATGGACAGCAGTGGTCCGAGTAGGCGCCACTGACCTGCAGGTGGGCAGAGCCTGCCAGCTCAGCCCTGCCGTTGGCATCAGGCAGAGGAGATCAAAGCTGGCAGTGGTCACAGTAAGGGCACCCTCCCTCTGAAGTACTGTCACCCAAAAGGGATGAGTGACCATAGGGCTTTTTAGAAGCAAGCATGAATGGTACAGTGCACACATGTCTCTAATGGACTTGCTTGTGAAGAGAAGGCCACTGCACATTGGAGTTTCTAGAAGTCAGAGCTTCATGTATCATCGTGTATATCCTCACAGGAAAAACAAAAACAATAAACAAAACTTTCAGTTTTTCTCCCTTCGTATGAGATAATTGAAGACACCTTTGTGGTGGAAAGTAACCTCTGTCACCTGGAGGATTGACAGCAGTCAATAATCAATGGCTTTTCATGGTTCAAGTAAAGAAAGTTCGCTGAATCTATTTTTCCAGAAAACACACACTCACAAAGATGCATTTGAATACTCCCACAAATTCATATTTGAGAATGGTGTTTATCAAATCTGACTAGTTATTTGAAAGAAACTCAAAGGAAAGAGCAGACATTTCCACAATATGTCCTTGCTCGGTCGTGGTTCATAATTGTGAACTTTTGTGAATTGTCACAACCCGGGATGAATGATGGGAGTATAACAGGTTGTAGAATTGGAGAACGTTACATCTTTGTTCCTAATGGCAAAACATGTTTTTTCTCATTTTCATCAGAATGTGTGATCCATGCCATTTGAAATCAAATTCCAAACACAATGAGCCATTAGTGTAATAGCTCATTACTAACAGCAGTCTTATAAATAATACATTCTTATCATGCACATGCAGCTCGCCGTGAAGCCAGCAAAAGGTATTTTAGGCCATCGAAGTTTCGTTGCGCCAGCGTGGCTGTAGATTAGAAGGACATCTCCATGTGAACCAAGATGGATGCCAATTTTCCCTGCCGAGAGTGAGGCTGGCCGTCTCTTTCTGCACATATGGTAGATGGATTGGTTAATCAGCGTCTGCTGAGTCTTGGGCCTAAAATTACAGAGAAGCCAGACAACTGTGGCTACGCAGCCTTTGTTCATGAGTGCAAACAAGACAAACAATCACTTGTTATTTGGGAAAAAAATTAAAATGTTTATTTTGGACTTTTATTAAAGTGTCGATGGCTTTATAAGACAGCTGTGTAAATCCAGCCTTGTACAGCTAGTATCATTGTGGGGGGGGGGGGGGGCAGCTCTAAAGAAAGGAGTATGCATGGAAAAATTAATTTTTAAGAATTTCTCTTGTATTTCAGCATTAGGGAGAAAACAAAGGCAGTCACATTTATTTTTCAAACACATGTTTGAAAACAAATGACTTTCAACTAGAAGACACATTTGAGAACAAATAGTTTAATGCCTAATTTTTTCTGTGCGTCATGTAGAAGACTGAGCATTGTTGTAGCTTACTTTTGTGCTTCAGTAGGTTAAAATATTAACCATTTTCTCTGACATTTATGGGAAGATGCTACATTCTTGGGACTAGGGAATGCCTATGATGAGTTCTTCTGCTTCCTGCCTGGAATGGTTGTCTCAAGAAATACAGCCTAAGTGCTTGAAGGGTAGGACCTAATAATGCTGGTTTCTACAAGACCTGTCAGTCTCATCAGTCAGCCAGAATTTGCTTAAAACCCACGTAATAGTTAATAGGAGGAGTTATTTATGTACAATTTAGTTTTCTCTTTTTTCTAATTTTATTGAGATATAATTGATACATAACATTGTATAAGTTTAAGACGTAAAACATGGCAATTTGATATATATATATGTTTATGTATGTGTGTGTATGTGTATGTATGTATATATATATATATATATATATATATATATATATATATATATAACACAATAATTATCATAGAAGGATTAGTTAACTAAAGAACTATGCATTCTCTCTTGTTTTCTTTTAAAATTTTAAATGCTTTTCTTGCAGGGAAGTATGACATTCAGAATTATCGAAGGGACCTCGTAAAGAATTTCAGTCATATATCTGAATGCAGACTGTGATAGAATTAAATTTCTTTAATTTGTATCTGTACCAATAATAGGTGCAGATCAGCTAATTACTCATTAGGAGATAACTTGTTTTCTCAGGGCACCTGGGTGGCTCAGTCGGTTAAGGGGCTGACTTCTGCTCAGGTCATGATCTCGCAGTTAGTTTGTGGGTTTGAGCCCTGTATTGGGCTCTGTGCTGACAACTCAGAGCCTGGAGCCTGCTTTGGATTCCGTGTCTCCCTCTCTCTCTGCCCCTCCCCTACTCGTGCTGTCTCTCTCTCAAAAAATGAATAAACATTTTAAAAAATTTTGTAAAAAGGAGATAACTTGTTTTCTCGACTCATAACACTTCGAATACCAAATATGTAGGGTTTTGCTTACACCAACCAATTTTTCATCTCCCTAGATACTGAGTGGGTGTCCTATAATTCAATTCTGACATTATGTGGAGTTGGTGTGGACCTCACGGGGTAAGGTCTCAGGCCCGCAAGACTGCCTCCACTTCAGATGCCAGTCACAAGTCCTGGGGTGTCACCTGGACTTCTAACTGTCTGGCTATTAATTAGCGGTTCCCACACCCCCTTCCTTGGGGTCAGTAATTTGCTAGAATGGCTCAAAGAACTCAGGGAAAGACTTTACTTACTATTTCCAGTTTGTTATAAAGGATACAGCTCAGGAACAGCCAGATGGAAGAGACGCATACAGCAAGGTGCAGGGGAAAGAGCCCTGAGTTTCTATGTCATCTCTGAGCATGTCAACTCCCAGCACTTCTATGTGTTCACCAGCCCAGAAACTCCTGATTCCCACTGTGTAGGGGTTTTTATGGCGGTTCCCTTAATGATTGATTATATATACCATTGGCCATTGGTGACTGAACTCAATCTGGAGCCACTCTCCCCTCTCCAGAGGTCAGAGGGTGGGGCTGAAAGTTCCAACCCTCTAATCAGTCACATACTTGTTTTTTCTGACAATCAGCTCCTGGTCTCCAGGAGTCACCTCATTAGCATAAACAGGTATTACTGAAAGGAGCTTATTAGGAAAAACAAAAGACCCTTCTCTCAGGAAATTACAAGTGTTTTAGGGGCTTTGTACCAGGAACCAGGGATGAAGACCAAATATGTATTTCTTGTTACATCACATTGTCACACTTATCTTCCCATCTGTATACTCCTTATCAGAGGCCTAAAATCATGAGACCAAGGTTAAGAACTAGTTATCTGTTAGGATGCTAGGAGGTGATGTATTTGCAAATCAGACCCACACGGTGAACCAGTGTTGCAAGTTTACCTCACTTAAACATCCCCACCAAACCTCTGGCCTTGAGTCTCCTCCCCATGAGACCATCGAGCCAAATAAATGAATAAATTCAAGAAAATCAAAGTTCCAGTCTGATAAAGAGTAGGTGACCATGAACATCTCTAAATCAAGGGTCAATTGGATGGACACTGGAACAATGGCTAATCTTACCAAGACTGTGCATTGTGGAGGGGAAGAAAGTGGACAGGAAGGCTGGGCTTGCAGTGGCATAATAAAAAGGATATGGGGCAGGTTGGGGGCACTCCCTAGGCAAAGAGGGTACATGTTCTTTCCCTCAAGAACTCTAGCAACTTCCTGAAGTTACGTATCCATTCTACGATTGTCCACAGTGGTCATTCATTGGATGTTTTTTTGGAGCACGTTGTGGGGGCCATGCATTGTTCTAGACACTAGAGCTTCTAAAGAAAGATACTTCTCGCTTCCTTAAATATTTCAAAGTGCCTGCCAAGTTACCAACTGTCCCGATGTGCTGTGGGCTCATGGCAGTTTCATGATGAGAATTCATTTGCAGTCTGATAGAGTAATGAGATGTTTTGGATGTTTCAGGTGGAAGGTGTAGCTGTCGGGTTCATGAGTGTGTGCTCAAGAGTGAACATGCAGCTTCTGCATGAGTGCTTTGACTTGGGGCCCTTCCATGGACTCTGCGTTCCACATCCTGATGATGTTCTGCAACCACCTCCAGAGCTAAGCACTAAAGGAAGTGAAGGTACAGTGGCTATCACAGTAACAGGTCAGGAATTAAATCCATGCCTTCTACACAACTGTGCCTTTTGATGAGTGATGGGACTAGATGGCTTCTTTGATATCTCCTTTTCCAGTCCCCTTTAAGGTATGGTTCCCATGGTTAATGAAATCCAGTGCACATATCTGTGAGCACAGATGGTCGGAAGTGCACAGGTATAGTTTGACATGATGGCCCTATAGCTTAAGGTTCCCTAAATTCAGAATGTTCGTTGTGAAATAATTGGTAGTATTTCAGCATTTTACACACACACACACACACACACACACACACACACACACACCAAAATATAATGTTTTTTTCAAGTCAATAACTTGAGAAGTTCCATATGCTTTTAAGTTTTAATCCCACCCATCAGTGCTTTTGTGTTTGTGTCTTTGACAAACTATTATATATTATGGGTCTATTGCAAGTAGTCATTTTTAACTTGCTTAAATTATTTCTAGCCATATGATTTAATTTTTTTAACGTTTATTTATTTTTGAGACAGAGAGAAACAGAGCATGAGTGGGGGAGGGGCAGAGAGAGAGACACAAAATCTGAAGCAGGCTCCAGGCTCTGAGCTATCAGCACAGAGCCCGGCGTGGGGCTCGAACTCACAGATCGCGAGATCGTGACATGAGCCAAAGTCAGACGCTTAACCGACTGGGCCACTTGGGCGCCCCGAGCCATATGATTTAAAATGATTTTAAAATATTGTTGTATCAAGTTCTTCACGAAGTAAAGTTAAATAATCTCAGACTTTGGTATTTTGATGAGGTCTTGCTGCATCTTTGGGTATCTTTGCAGGTAAAGTGTTTCCATTCTTAGATAGATGCAGAGTATGTTAATTCATTTCTCTAAGCCTGGGTTTCTTCCTTTGTAAAATAGGAATAATATTAATACTTGCCACATAGGTGAGTTGTGAAGTTTCACTGAGATTACTCATGTCAAGGGCTTTACTCTGTCTTGAGCAGACTCTGCTCAGTAAATGTTGACCATCATTGTTAGTGATAGTTATTTCTTTGCAACTGGACTTTCACCTACTTGAGTCTTCCAAGATTAAAATCAGGGCATTTTGAATTGCTCTGCTTTGTCATGTCTGAAAGATGATACTAAGATTGTTTAAAAATAGGAAGAAGAACACACTGGGTGGTGGCAAAGGACTTGTCAGTGTACAACAATGGCAGTTGTCTCTCTGGCTGATCTTTTGCCCTTGATGGGAAACCAAGCACATGGATGTATGGAGCTTATCTGAATGTTCACACTCATTACAGAGAACTTACAGAGCCACAGATGGAGAGGTGTTTCCTCTTTGTACTGACAACAACACTCTTCCCAAAAGAAAGATTTGAGGCCATTATTTTTTAATAGTGAAGGCTGGCTTGCCTGTGCTTCTCAGCAAAGAGATACTGGAGTGTTCTGATGAACTTTGCTGCATGAGACAATGCTGAACCATAAGTTGTCTTTCACTTTCAAGTGCATAAATTCTTCTCAAAGGCAGCATTAAATAGGCTTTATAGCTCGATTTTTTCATTTATAAAATGTAGATATAAATAGTATCTAACCTAAAAAGTTGTTGGGAGGATTAAATGTTAGAATCTACATTATGTGCTTAGCTCAGTGCCAAGCAGAGTAAATCCTCAAAAAAATTTGTTGTTTTTATGTATGCCTGTGACTATTATTGTTATAAAAAACAAGTTAAAAAGATAAAGTCCTTTCCAGTGTTTTCCTGAATAGCCCTGAGGCTACCGATATTCTATACATAGAATGAATGAAAAATTCTTATTTTAGAAACTTTATGGGGAGAACAGAATTTAAAATTTAGGCTGAACCCCAGACTTTATTTTTTTAAATATTTATTTATTTTTGACAGAGAGAGAGAGAGAGAGAGAGAGAGAGAGAGAGAGAGAGAAAAAAAGCGTGAGTGGGGGAGGGGCAGAGAGAGAGGGAGACACAGAATCTAAAGCAGACTCCAGGGTCTGAGCTGTCAGCACAGAGCTGGATGCAGGGTTTGACCCCACAAACCGCAAAATCATGACCTCTGCTGAAGTCAGACGCTTAACCGACTGAGCCACCCAGGTGCCCCAAACCCTGGACTTTAAAACATACACCATAAAGCCCACAGAGAGATGGAAGCTAAAGGAAGTCCTACTCCTCTCTACCACCTTTAATATTTTTACTTAAATTTATTTATCTAAAAGAAATAGGAAAACTTCTCTTGTTATCTTCTGCACCTTGTTTATTTTTGAAAATCCAGCTTTATGTTCACTGATACAAAGATGATTATGAAATTGTCATCAGGGAGCATTATTATAGGCTTCCAAATAACTCAGGGATGGATTCACAAATCATCAGCAGCTTATTATATGTAAGAAAAGAGTCATCAACACATTTTGCTGCCATCATCCTTCAACAACAACAAAGAATGAGGCTCCAGAGAAAATTCTAAATGTGCTATGATCTATACTGTTCATTGTTTCTCTGATGAAAGTCTCAACTTAAAAGAAATATAATTTCTCTAAAATATGAACTAAAATTCTTGTTTCAAATGAGCACACATCATTGTGCCTTATATGTTGTATTTTGTTTAGTACTTTTTACTTTTCAAAGGATTGTCAAATATATTATCTCATTTTATCCCCATAACTTGACATAGGAGACTAGGACGGGTGACAATGTTTCCTTTTTATACCTGTCCAAGCTCATGCAAGGTTGTAAAGCTCATCAGGGGCAGATGGACCCAGAACCCAGCCCTAGCGCACTCTCCTTGGCAAGGTGTCTTTTTGTCTTGGATGGCTTTGACTGTAAACTCCAATGGTGTGTCTATGACACTGGATACATGATCAGTTTTCTTCACTTTAACACATTATGTAATGAGTTATCACTTTAATGAGTTCTCAGTGGCCCATCCATTTACCTCAGGGGTGTGTGTGTGTGTGTGTGTGTGTGTGCGTGCATGTGTGTGTGATTATGCTCTGGACAACTTCCATGTGCTGCAGTCTTCACCTGTGTGTCTGTAGGATTTGCCAGAACTGTCGGAGGCCACTCTGCCCCATGCAAGAGGCAAGCTGGAAGTGCCAGGAAATTAGCACTCCTGGAGCAGCTTCTGCTTCCCTGTCTTACATCCCTACCCCCTGTACCTCTTTTCTCATTCAACTTCCAAGTAAATAATTATACTGGAATCCTTGACTCAAGGTCTGCGTCTGAGGGAGTCCACACCAGGACGCTGCTTGTCTAGTCTTTTCCCACCAGCTGTGGAAACATTTATTTTTATACAACTGCCAGGAGTCGGGGTATAAATACCCCAGTTCTCTCATTTCTCAGGTGGGATAACTCTGAGACGTTAGTTTTATACTGTTTCCCAGAGTTGTTCCATGGGATTCAGTTCCAGCATTCCACAGTGGTAATCTGTGTAATGACATGTGTTTACTAACTGCCTTTTCTTCCCTTTCTCTCTTCCTTACCACCCTACTGGTGCTTCCTGTCATCACTTCCCCAAATAAAGCACTTGTTCTCAAATCCTTGACCCAAGGTCTACTCTTTCCCCACCAGCTGTGAAACTTGCAGTATCACACCAACCTCAACCCTTCTCAGCAGATTAATGTCAAGTCTCAACATTCTTAAGTTAGTATAGTGGCCCTCCCTGTTTAGAGGCTTACATACATTATAATCAGCCTCCCAGTCCTTACTTCAGTGGTATCACAAGTTTCTGTTGGTTCTGAAAAGTTTAACCATGCACATTCAATTTGCATTTTACTTGAATAGCTTGTATATGTGTCCATTTCTCAGCTGCTCATTTTGCTTGCATAACCTATTACATGTACTTGTAAATTTTGGTTTTTATGTACTAAACCTTGGGACTAAACTGGGACCATAGGAACAAAGTCTAAGGATGCAGATTTTCTCCCAATATGAGGAAACTCTAGTAAAAGTTTGTTTGTTTACTGAAAATCGTAGTTTAGGAGTAGCAAGCTCCCCCAATATTGGACGAATTCATAAAGAAACAGTCATAGGTGTTTACAAAAAGGTTTTCTTCTTGTGTGAGAAACTGTACTAAATGAAATTTAAGATTCCCCCCAAATGCTAATAAGACTCTCTGAAAGCTTAGTGAACATGCATTAGGACATTGTATATGCCTGATAGCTTACATGTATTTTCTTTCAGTAACAATAAAATGGCTCAAAACAATATTATTTTCCAGTTGGCCCCACCACTGGCCCTGCCCAGCATTTGAAAATCAAGCTGTGTCTTTTATTCACTGCATCGTTACAGTAAAAACTTTGGATCAGAATT
This sequence comes from Panthera leo, assembly GCF_018350215.1. Taxonomy (NCBI): domain Eukaryota; kingdom Metazoa; phylum Chordata; class Mammalia; order Carnivora; family Felidae; genus Panthera; species Panthera leo. Next base: position 44,873,181 of record NC_056681.1, read on the forward strand.
GAGGTGGCAGTCTTCTTGGTGACGCATAAAGCAAAATAGGGCACAGCCTGCATTTCCACAGCTGTATTGGCATTGCCACATTTACTAGTTAAAATTTAAAAAAAATAAATAAATAAGCAGAAGGCCAAACTTTTGTTTGTCATGTAGGCTGGTGTGACCTGGGGAGCAGGAGTCTCTGTTTTGAAAGAACCCTTATGAGAGACGCCCGGCTGGCTCAAGTGGAAGAGCATGTGACTCTTGATCTCAGTGTTGTTAAGTTTGAGCTCCACCTTGGGTGTATAGATTGCTTTTAAAAAATGAAATTTTGAAAAAAAATGAAAGAACCCTTGCGAGGTTCAGATCTGTGAATCTCATTATGCACCCAGGGCCCACTGGACCAAATCTCTGTGGAACTGATATGCTCTTGGCAGGGAGAAACTTAGTTGTATATAGCAGATTTGTGGCCTTTCAAAAGAATAATCTGTGTAGCCCCTTGTAACCAAACCACCCAGCAAGAGTGTTGCCTACTTTATATTTAAAAGGTCCTTCAAAATATGATTTTCATAACATCTGCATATAAAACATAGCAATGTTGTCTTAAGTTTTTTGTTGTTGCTATTAAGTAGGCTCCATGCCTAGCATAGAGCTCAGTGCTGAGCTTGAACTCATGACTCTGAGATCAAGAGTCAGATGCTTAGCTGACTAAGCCACCCAGGCACCTCACCTTTTAAATGTTTTAAAAATATTTAGGAAATGTTAGGAAATGTTTCTTTATGTCTTTTAAAAAATATTTTTTAATTAATTTATTTATTTTGAGAGAGAGCATGCACGTGTGCACACAAGTGGGGGAAGGGCAGAGAGAAGGGGATACAGAATCCCAAGCAGGCTCTGGGCCATCAGTGCACAGCCTGATGCTGGGCTTGAACTCAGAAACCATGAGATCATGACCTGAGCCGAGATCAAGAATTGAACACTTAGCTGACTGTACCACTCAGGCATCCCTGTTTCTTTATGTCTTATTTAAATTTCTTTTCATTAGACTTACCTGAGATTCTCTCTATAGGAGGAGGAAATACCTGAAACCAGTTTCCAGTTCCAAAGCTAAGAAACAATGGCTAAATCAAATCTTCATGGTGTATCAAATAGCTTTTTAGCTTGTCTTCCTAATGTTCTATTTCATATGCTTGGGTTGCCTTCTATTTTACTTTATTTTTCTTTTAACATGGATTCCAAAAATGGATGAAACACTTATGTTTACAGCATAGCAGTATTCCTGCCAAAATATTTGCATTATATATTTCAGAACAGTATTTAAACACCCAATACATTCTGTAGTTATTTAGTGACCCACTAGGACTGTATTAGTTTGCTGGGGCTGTCCTAACAAAGTACCATAGACTGGGGATCTTAAACATTAGAAATTAATTTTCTCACAGTTCTGGAAACTAGAAGTCCAACCAAGATCAAGACGTAGGCAAGGTTAGTTTCTTCTATGACCTGTCTCCTTGGCTTGTAGATGCTGTGTCTTTTCCCCATGTCTCTACATGTTCATCCCTTTGTCCCTGTTTGTGTCCCAATTTTCTTATAAGGACTCCAGTCATGTTGGATTAGGGCCCACCTATAGGACCTCATTTTACTTTAACTATCTCTTTAAAGACACTATCTTCAAATATAGTCACATTCTGAGGTACTGGGGGTGAATACTTCAGTATATGAAATTTGTGGGGACACAATTCAGCCATAACACTTAGGGTCCTATGTTAATAGTTCCCTGGAGCCAAGTCTATAAGGCCAAGTCCCTGGCCAAGACTATAAGCTATGGCAATAATGCAGATAATGGCAGCAAAGTCTGTTCTACTTGATGCTCATACAAAGCTTGATATACCAGTTCATATTTATCACAACTGACTTTTGTCTTTTTGTAACCACTTAATATGTGTTTGATATATGAAGGTAACAAAATTACATTTTTTCAAAGCTTTAGACACTCTTACCAACTTTGGTTTTCTACAGTTAACCATGTGAGTTCTGATGCTTTGATAGAGATGTTGATAATACAGATATATAATAGCAGACTTATGCCCAGCTCATGTGATTATCTCCAAGGTTGACAGCATATACTCTTACAGGGGTTCTTAAGGTGGAGCCCCTGGACTGGTAACACACCAGGAAGAAGATGATCCAAACTTGAAGCCCAGTTTTATTGTCAGGAACACTGACTTAAAAGTCTTGCTTGGCTAGCCTTTTGATTACAGCTGACCCTTGAATGACATGGTGGTTAGGGGCTCTGTCTGCTCCTCCAGGGAAAACTTTTGATTCTCCAGAAATGTAGCCATAATACCTTACTGTTGACCAGAAGCCTTTCCAATCACATAAACAGTCAATAAACACATAGTTTGTATGTTGTGTGTATTATATACCACATTCTTACAATAAAGTAAGCAGGAGAAAACGAAGTATTAAAATCGTAAGGAAGAGGGGCACCAGGTGGCTCAATCATTTGAGTGTCCTACTTTGGCTCATATCAGATCTCGCAGTTCGTGAGTTCAAGCCCCGCATCGGACTCTGTGCTGTCAACTCAGAGCCTAGAGCCTGCTTCAGATTCTGTGTCTCCCTCTCTCTCTGCCCCTTCCCTGCTTACACTACAATTGTCTTTCTCTCTTTCAAAAATAAATAAACATTAAAATAAATAAATAAATGTAAGGAAGAGAAAATATATTTATAAGCACTGTGCAGTATAATATATATATATATATGAACCACGTATACATAGACCCATGTGATTCAAACCCCTGTTGTTCAAGGGTCAACTGTACTTAACAAAATCTGTTGCTGATTTTTCATCTTAATTCAAATACTGGTTTCTGTGTCCTTTTGAATGCCTTTAGAAACAGCAGCAACAAATGATGGCACCCAGTTAAGAATGTTATTTTGCAGAGAGCAAGATGACTGGGCACTGCATTCATACCCTCCTCTTCAGCACTGGGAAGGACTTGTATTATGACTGGCATGCTCACCGCCAGTCAGATTCATTTCATGATGGTGGAAATGCAAACACATTTTCATATAGGGCCTTGCGGTCTTTGAAAGAAAAGTGGCTTTATTTATGTTCGTTATGATCATTATGTGCTGGGATTATTTTCTCAGTAGGTGATGTCTGTTTTGCCCATATTTATGATGCAGGGGAGAAGGCATTTAATGAATTTCAAGAGTGTATTTGACTGTAAAACACATCTCTGTTAGTATATTCACATGTAAATAGCCCTTTTATTTGTTCTCTTTGGTGACCTTTTTTCTTTCGGGGGTAGATCACAGTTTGTTGTTGTTTGCCATTTCCAAATGGGAGGATGAATGATAATAATGAAAGATTATGCAAAAAATCCACGTTTAAAATAATGTTGATATGCCACTTGTGTTGCAGGATAATTATAGTAATTTGGCTATTACACTATATGGAGTCAGGAGTTAGTTGCTAGAAAACACGGTGATAGGGGTGATTCAGGGGATTTTCATCCCAACAGGCTGTTTGATCCTGCTGACTTTTCTCTTGAAAATCAATTGCTTGCGGTGAATACTCTGAATTCCCCCTTGATTAAATTGGCTGCCGGTGGGCTGCACCCATTGCACTGGGGTCACTGTGAGTTCTGTGTCTGTTTACACAGGGTTTTTGACGACTCTTAAAGTATCATGGACCAAATTTAATCTGAGCAAAGCAACTAAGGAAGCAATTACTAAAAATCACAGTCTTTGCCCATGACAACAAACAAAGGAAAGTGTACTAATTCTAAACCCAATGCGAAGACAGTTATTTTGCTACTGGTTTGCAAGCCTTTTCTCCACCGCATATTGCTGTGGCTTTGCTGTTTTCAGTCTTCAGGAATACATAGCTAGCTTAGTGGAAAACCTGAAACAGTCCTTCTGGAAGCTGACTCCCACTTGAGGTTTATCTTTGACCATGTTCCATTTCCCCCTCAAAGATAGTAGTAAATTCAGATTTTCTATTTCTTTTGAATCAACTTTAGGAGATTAGATTTTTCTAGAAAAGCATCATTTCATATACAAAGATTTAAAAATTATTGGAATACAGTTGTATATATATATATATATATATATATATATATTCAGTGTGTATGTACATATGTATATACACACATACATATATACTATTAAAAATGATTAAAGAAGACAAAGTTTATTTGACACTTCATGAAGTGGATTGTCCCCTTTTGGAGAACTGTAAAATAGGGCAGAAGCTTTTATAGAATAAACAGTAAAGAACAAGGAAAAGAAAAACAAAATAGATCTGATGGGCTGGGGCCACACAGTTAGCCTTGTTTGGGGCAAGAAGGCCCCACAGTTGGTTTGGCTTTTGGGGACTGATTGACTGCATATACTGCCTCTGTGGTCAAGTGGAACACTTAACAGGAACATGAAGGTTATATAAGTTTCAGTTAGCTAGCTGATGGGGCACCTCAGGCAGGAGCAATTCCATCTTGGGCCTAGAAAATTTTATATGTATATGTGTGTGTGTGTGTATAGACATATACTTATATAATATTCTATATTATATATAATAATTATTATTAAATTATAAATAACTTATTTATATTTACTTGGTTTTGTTTCTATAATACATCTAACTCTATGTGGAAAAAGACTTCTTTTTCTTATTGAGTGCTTATTTCATTCTTGAAATATTTTAGAGAAAAGAAAAACATCACAAAACTATGCAAAAAGTATTATTTATAGTAAATATGAGAAAATATTCAGCTTCCCTAAAACTGAAAGGCACGTTAAAACTCAAGATCTGTTTCTCCCCCTTTTTGTGTACTTAGTTATAGGTATGTATTGTAATTAAGATGCTTCGTCCTGGGCAAGGACCTTGGTAACTAGCACTATGAGTTTCTGACAGACATGAAGGTTAGCTGATACAATACAGTGTAGAAATGGTTTCTATTCTTTGATTTCAGCTGTAGCAAGTCTGAAGAAATAACCCTAAATCTGTAAGGAGATACGTATTCAATACTATTCACTAAGCTTAATCATAATACTAAAAATGAACACATAAAATGATATATAAATCAATAAATTTTAAAAAAAAACCCAAATCTCCCACAAGAGAGGGATGGCTAAACTTGTGGCTATCCATGGGATGCCTGTGCAGCAACATTTTAAAAGGTTACAAAGAGTGAAGAGAAGTGGTTATGATATAATTTATTGTGAAAAAAATCAATGCAAAACGAATAGAACTGTGAGTAAAACTACCTAAGAGACATGTGCTATGAAGAGCACTGGGAGGTAATGAATTAAAACAACGGAATTAATGGAGTCACAGAAGTAACACTAGGGCAATGCTTTTATTTCCCCCCTCTATTTTTTAAAATGGAAAAACAATCTTAAATTTACATAGAAGTTGCAGGTACTTTTTTTCTTCCTGAACTATCTGAAAATAAGATGCTGATGTCCTGTGGAGCCACTTGTGAATACTTTAGTGTGTGTTTCCTACAGAGGGACACTCTCCTTTACAAACCTAAACATACATCAGTATCAAAGAATTCCTTGAATATGTTACCTCCAACTAATCCACAGGTCATGAACCTCATTCAGGTTTCTTCATCTGTCCCAGTAATACCCTTTACAATGGAAAGATCCAGTCCAGAATGACGAACTGCATTTAGTTGCCCTGTTATCTTTCATTTTAGGACAGTTCCTCCGTCTTTCCTTGAATACGATGTCTAAACATTTTTGAAGGTGATAGGCCCATGCTTCTGTAGTTTTTCCTTGAATTTATGTTTGTCTGATGTCTCCTCCCAATGAGATTCAAGTTCTGCACTCTTGGCAGGACTATCAGAGAAGGGACTGGGTTCTCATTGCATCCATTCTGGTATTACACACTTTCAGTCTGTCCCATTACTGATGATGTGTGGTCACTTTGATCACTTGATTAAAGTGACTCTTGTAGGTAAAAAATTAAAATTATTTTAGCTTATTCCAGTCAGTGCAGAGATCTATAATAATTTCTCCATTCCTGACCTTTATATTGATTCTGTCCTGATTCTTGGAATCTACAGCTTCACTGATGCTATTTTAACCCCCTCATAGAGTTTTAGCTTCACTCTACCCAGCTCTACACAGCTTCCCAGCAGGCATCTGCCATTGCTGCAGATGTCTCCTTGGGTAGATAATGCTCCGGGTTTCCCAGTGAGTCGGTCCTGTGCACTGTCTGTCTTTAGCCTCCAGTAATGGCTACTATGTGGTCCATTGCAGGGAAATTGTTACTGACTCTGCTTGTAACCAAACTAGACTTCACCCTGGTGGGCACTACTGTCACCTCTAACTAGGACACTTGAGATCTACATGGACCCAGCTTCCACGTGCCCAGTCTGGAGCTTCACCTGTAATTTCTTCTCTACTGTACCTGGTTATAGTTCCTTCTTCCCCTTTGCTTTTTTGCCCTCTCTTAAAAAAAAAAAAAAAGAATCTTGGGGCACCTGGGTGGCTCAGTCCATTAAGCATCTGACTCTTGGTTTCAGCTAAGATCATGATCTCACAGTTAGGGGGATCAAGCCCCATGTCATGCTCTGCACTGACAGCATGGAGACTGATTGGAATTCTGTTTCCCTCTCTCTCTGCCCCTCCCCTACTTGCACGTGTGTGCTCTCTCTCTCTCTCTCAAATAAAGTTAAAAAAATTAGCTTCTTTTGTTTGATTGATCTTTTCAAAGAGCTAGCTCTTAGATTTATCTACCAAGTCTGTGGCCTTCTTTTTGAATTTATTTCAAAAAATTTATTTGCTTTTATTTCTATGACCTTTTTCTTAAAAATTTTTGGATTTGTTTTGATGTTCCTATTCTAGTTGCTTGATTAATTTATTTATTTTTCTTGTTTGATATAAAAAGTATTTGTTGAGAAGAAAAACTTTTTCTCTACCAACTGAAGTTTGAGTGGTCAGGGACCTGCAAATTTATTGACAATTGACAGGTTGACCGGAGAAAAGTTTATTTTGCATGCAGAAATGCTCTATAGCCAGATATATCGAATAGCCAGATATAAAGATGTGTATACCAATTTAACAGTGGGGAAAGGGTTAGGGTTTCAATGGGAAAATATGGAAGGTTCTACTGGTTTTTTAATGCTAATCAGATTGTACCATTGAACTAGCCATTGATAGAATCATACTGCAACATGTAGGCTTTGTAATTGAAGTCAATGAAAGAGTCATTGATGGTGATAATATCCACTTTGCCAGAGTTGAAAAGAGCTCTGGCAACCAGGTACCCAAAATGGCTGAGAAATCTGTTTTCTCTAATCTTCACCACTGTGTCTTAGGAGTGCTGCTGGCATTGCAGAAAAAGATGCATCTTTTTGACTTGGGAGAAGTAGAGAGCCTCTTTGCTAGAATTTTATAAGAAAGTTAGACCTTTAAATGCTTCTTGAGGCTAGAATGCCAAGCCAAGAAGTCACCACCATGTTTCAGTTGAAGTACCTATAGATTTGGGTGAATTTCTTTCTTCCTGAAGAATATCCAAAATATCTTTTCTTACTCACCTGTAATGCTGGAAACTTTATAATCCAGGTGCCAAATACCTAAGAGGGCTTTATAAGCATTAGCTCTGTAAAATCAACCTTATTTCCTTAAAACTGTCTAGTTGTATTTGATTCTATACATGTCATTCTTAAATATGACATTTCAGTCAAAGCCTTGGTCATATAACCAATGTTTCCAATTATGTCTTGTTTACAAAGAGGAAAGATTCTTATTGAACCTTTGAAAATAACTATATTGCCATGAAAATTAGAATATTCAATAAGTTAACAAATTCTAGAGGGATGAGGGAGGGAGAAAAAGATAAATGTTTTCAAAGGTATAATCTACTAAATTTTGTAAGTTAAAAATAGCTTAAGAAGGAAAAATAAAGGGGCACCTGGGTGGCTCAGTCAAGTAAGCATGCAACTCTTGATTTCACCTCAGGTGATGGTCTCACCTGATCAAGGTAAGATCGAGCCCCACATCGGGCTCTGCGCTGAGCATGGAGCCTGCTTGGGATTCTCTCTCTCCCTGTCTCTCTCTGCCTTTCTCTCTCTCTCCTCTCTCTCTCTCTCTCTCTCTCTCTCTCAAAATAAATAAATAAACATTTTAAAAACAGAAGCAAAAATAAAGTGGTTCCTTAAATCCAGGAGCAATATTTTAAACAAATGATGTAATTATCCTTCATTAATTCATTTAGTACCATGTAATTAATTTTTGTTCTGCTTGATCTTGGATTAGCAGTTTCATGAACCCATCAGTTTGCCCATTGGAGATTTGTGACTCCTTGTTCAGTCCACTGGTATGGTGTCAATGTTACTTTGTCAATGCTACCAGAAGCCTAAGCTCTAGGGTCCCTTGCATAGTCCCTTTTCCATGGGTCTTTGACACAGTTTCTCTTGTTGAAGACACACGTTCTGGCTTGTAGCTGAATGCAAGAAGAGCTTCCATGGAAGCATCAGGGCAACCAATTCCTGTCTGTGGAGGGCAAAAGACTTAACTGGCTGTGGCTGAAGATCTTATGAGCGTTTGTTATGAAATTAATACAGTTGACAAGGAAATGTTGTTGTTTCTGTGGCACACTGCATTTGCAAGTAATAACTGGAATGTTGATAACATTATATTATTGTTGTGTCTAATATCAGGCAAAGCAGTACCAGGACACATATGGACAGTGAGGACATTGACACATTTCTAGGACCTTCATATAATCCCTGAAATATTTGTATTAATAACATTCACCCACACAAATATAACCTAGGGAAAGTTAAACATCTCTTCTTATTTGACAGTTCTTCTTATGCAGTTCAATGTATTTAATGAATTTTAGATATCTCTCATTTTACAAGGAAAAGAACAAATCCTTAGAGATTTTCCAGGGACCCCCTGGGAAGTCAGTTAAGGATCACGATTTTACTTAGGATTTTATTTTGGGAAGGCAAAATACCAAAAGTTGTCAAATATCTTAAAAGGTTTGAACATCTGATTTTAATAGGATCACAGATTACTCTGAAAAAATACTTAACTATCTATTTAATCAAAGTAACCATAAAGAACTCAGAAGTTAAACTACAGGAAGTAACATAGTCATAACAAACAAACAAACAAATAAACAAACTTACCTTAAAACATTTTGAAACCAGTTTCTCTGTGGGGCACCTGGCTGGCTCAGTCCCTGGAGCTTTGCACTCTTGATCTCAGTGTTGTGGGTTTAAGCCCTACATTGAGTACAGAGATTACTTAAAAAATTCTTTAAAAAAAAAATTAAAAACATAGCTTATCTGATTTCTCACATAAACTTGAGAGCTCAAAAATAATAACTTGAGGGGTCATTGGGTGGCTCAGTCGGTTAAGTGTCTAACTCTTGATTTCAGCTCAGGTCATGATCACGTGGTTGTGAGATCAAGCCCTGCATGGAGCCTGTTTAAGATTCTCTCCCTCCCTCTCCCTTTGCCCCTTCTGTGCTTGTGTGAGCACGTACTCTCTCTCTTCCTCTATAAATAAATAAATAAATAAATAAATAAATAAATAACCAAGAAATAATTTTTAAAAATAATAATTTCAGATCTTGAATGGGATTGATTTGAATCTATAGATCAGTGTAGGGTGAATTGACATCTTTACAATGTATTGAGCCCTCTAATCTATGAATATACTATATTCCTCAATTTATTTATGTCCACTTTCCACAATGTTTTATACTTGTTGCAACAGATTTTTTTTCACATCTGTTATTAGATTTATTCCTAGGTGTTTGATATTTTCACACTTTTGGAAATTTTTTCTTTAAAAATTTTTGCTTTCAAATTATTTATTGCTGTTATATAGAAATGCAGCTGGTTTTGGATATTGACCTTATATCCAATGATCTTTCTACACTGATTTATTAATTCTATGATCTGCAGATTTTTTTGGACTTTCTCTGCATAATGTAAATTTTTATTTTTTATTTTCAAATCCTTATTCTTTTTATTTCTTTTTCATGTACTAGCTAATACCTTGGGTAGAAATGGTGTTAGCAGGCATCCTTTTGTTGTTCTTAATATTAAATGGAAAGTTCTGAATACATTATCAGTAAGGATGACTTTGTGAATACCCATGACCAGTATAAGGAAGTCTCTGTATTTATAGTTTGCTAAGAAATTTATCAATAATGGTTGTTGTTTTTTTAAAATTGAATTTAATTCTATAAAATGCTTTTTTTCTGTACTTGCTGAGATGATCATATGATTCTTCATTATTCTGTTAATGAGGTGAATTACATTGATTAATTTTTGTATGTTAACTATTTTGTTAATAATGTATTTTTCTTTATAGGCAGTACTGGATTCTTTGCTAATGTTTTGTGGAGGATTTTTGCAGCTACATTCATGAGTGAAATTGGTCTGTAATTTTCCCTTCTTGAAACATCTTTGCCAGACTTTGGAAATGAGGTTCTGTTGGCCTCATAAAGCAATTTGAGGAGTATTCTTCCTTCTTCTATTTTTGGAAGTTTATGCAAGGATAGAGATGTTTATTCTTTAAATGTTTTATAGAATTTACCAGGGAAGCTATCTGAACCTGGTGGACTTTTTGGAGGAAGGTTTTTGATTGCAATTTCAAATAAATTGTAGTAGAACTATTCTTCTTTGTCTCTTTGGTTAAGTTTGTAATTTTTTATAAGAATTTGTACATTTCTTTACATTTCCAAATGCATTAGGATAAAGTTGAAGGTATTCTTCATTTTTTCTATTATGCTTTTACTGTTCATAAGCTCTGTAGCGATGTTGCCTTTTTCAAAATTCCTGACCTTGGTTATTTGTATTTTCTCTCTTGAATAGTCTTGCTAGTGGCTTATCAATTTTTTTAGTCTTTTCAAAGAACCAATTATTAGCTTGTTTGGTGCTCCCTATTTTATGTTTGTTACTTATTTTATTTTTGCTCTTTTATTATTTCCTCCTTTTTATTTTTAGGCTTAATTTTTTTTTAACTTATTTTTGAGACAGAGGCAGAGCATGAACAGGGGAGGGGCATAGAGAGAGGGAGACACAGAATCCGAAGCAGGCTCCAGGCTCTGAGCTGTCAGCACAGAGCCCGATGCGGGGCTCGAACTCACAGACTGACCTGAGCTGAACTCATGACCTGAGCTGAAGTCGGACCGACTGAGCCACCCAGGCGCCCCTAGGTTTAATTTGATGTTTGTTTTCCTATATCTTAAGATGGATTCTTAGCTCATTGATTTTCAGTTTTCTTCCTTTTTTCTATGAGTTTTTAAACTAGAAATATTATTCTCTGCCTGGAATTAGCTGCAACTCACAAGTTATGTAATATATTCATTGTCAATATATTTTTTTAAGTTTATTCATTTTGGAGAAGAGAGAGAGACAGGCAGACAGACAGAACATGTGGGGAGGGGCAAAGGTAAAGAATCTGAAGCAGGCTCCACACTGTCAGTGCAGGGCCCTACATGGGGCTTGAACTCACGGTTCAAGCTGTGAGGTCAATGATCTGAGCTGAAATCAAGAGTCAGACACTTAACTGACTGAGCCACTCAGGTGCCCCTCGTTATCAATATTTTTGAAATTTCACTTCATTTATTCTTTGGCCCATAAATTATTTAAAAGAATATTTATTCTCAAACATATGGGGATATCTGTTATGTATGTATGTATGTATGTATGTATGTATGTATTTAATGCTTATTTATTTATTTTGAGAGAGAGAGAGAACACAAGTGTGGGGAAGGGGTGGAGAAAGGGTGAGAGAGAGAATCCCAAGCAGGCTCCACACCATCAGTGCAGAGCCTGACACAGGGCTCCATTCCATGAACCATGACCATGACCTGAGCTGAAATCAAGAGTTGGATGCATAACTGACTGAGCCACCCAGGCACCCCGAACAGTCTTATTTTTGAAGGGGTTGTATGTTGGCCCTAATCATTTCTGGAGAGCGACCTATCTCCCTTTGTTTTTCTTTTTTGTAGTGTCTTTCTTTTGGGTCTTCTTTCACTTCCTAAACAGGGGTGGTTTAGGTCCAGTTACCCGTATTGATTGAAGGCCTTTGGAAGATTTTTAAAATGTGAATTCCACTGGTTCTTCTTCTTTTAAGCTTCTAAATCCTTCCATGAATAATTTGCTTTGGTGCACAAACACATCGACTGGAATACCCAAGGGGCTTCCCTCTCGGTTTATCATGGAGATGAATCCAAATCCCATTTGCACATTGAACCACTTACAGTGGCCAGTTCCGTGCAAAACCTGGGATTCCTCCTCTACCTGCTCTGGCAGCTTCCCAGGCCCTTCACCACCACCTTTGTCTGCCCTGCCTTCGGCCATGTTGCCCATGGACCCTTTGCTCCAAACTCGTGGGATGAAAACTTTCCCTTTGGAATGGAGTGATCTTCTGAATCAATCTAACATCTTGATTTTGTGTGATCACAAATATAGCTTGCATGGTCTAATGTGCTTTCCCTCTTTTTCTGTTATGTATTTATTTTATTTTATTGTGTTAAGAATACTTAACATGAAAACTACCTTCTTAAATTTTTTAAGTGTACAATACAGTTTTGTTAACTGTAGCTACAGTGTTGTTCAGCAGATCTCTTGCATGTATTCATCTTGGATAACTGAAACTTTATACCTGTTGAATAGCAGCCAACCTGCCCCCCCCCCATTATCCTTTCCTCCCAGCCCCTGGCTTCACCATTCTGCTTTATGCTTCTATGAGTAGGACTGTTTTAGGTACCTCATATAAGTGCAATCATGCAGTATTTGTCCTTCTGTTACTGGCTTATTTCACTTGACATAACGTCCTCAAGGTTCATCCATGTTGTTAACATATTGTAGGATTTCCTTCTTTTTCAAGGTTGAATAATTTTCCATTGGATGTATATACCACATTTTCTTTATCTATTTGGGATGTTCTAGTTATCTTTTTATTACTGTGTGTTAGTTTAATTGCATTGAAGTCACAGAACCTACTCTGATCTTAATCTTTTAAACTTTGTTGAACATATGGTCAATTTTTGAAAATGTTCCTTGGGTCCATGAAAAGACTATCCTGTAGTTGTTAGATGCAGGGTTCTATATGAATCAGTCACATTTGATAATAATGTTGTCAAATATTTTATCCTTATTGACTTCATCACTTATTTGATCAATTAATGAGATGTGTCTTAAAATCCCCTGCTTTGATTGTGGATATACTGATTTCTCCTCAGAGTCTAACATTTTTCATTATATATATTGAATCTGTGTTATTAGGTGCATAATTTTTAAATAATTATATCTTCTTTGAATTAAAAAAATCAGTTATAACGTGTCCTCTTCATCTCTAGTGATATTATTTTGCCTTAGAATTACTTTTTCTTTTTTTCTTTTTTTAAGAGACAGAGAAAGAGAGAGAAAGAGAGAGAGCACTTGAGTGGGGGAGGGGGCAAAGGGAGAGAGAAGATGAACATTAAGCAGGCTCCATGCTCAGTGCGGAGCCTGACATGGGCCTCAATCCTATGGCCCTGGGATCATGACCTGAGGCGAAATCAAGAGTCGGACACTTAACCAAATGAGCTACTCAGGTGCCCCTAAAGTCTACTTTTTTTTTATTTTAATATGGCCATACATGCTTTCTTTGATTCATATTTGCATACTGTATCTTTTTTCCATCCTTTTATTTTTGTTCTTCCTATTTCATTACATTTTAGATGTGCCCTTTATAAACAGCATAGAGTTTAAGTGTTATTTTTTTAATGTTTATTTTTGAGACAGAGAGAACATGAACAGGGGAGGGGCAGAGAGGGGGGGGCAGAGGATCCAAAATAGGCTCCACGCTGACAGCAGTGAGCCCGATTCAGAGCTCAAACTCACAAACTACACAATCATGACCCGAGCCGAAGTCAGACACTCAAACAACTGAGCCACCCGGGTGCCCCAAGTGTTCTTTTTTTTTTAAATTTTTTAAATTTTTATTTATTTTTGAGAGAGACAGACAGAGAACAAGCAGGGAAAGTGCACAGAGAGAGACACAGAATCTGAAGGGAGCTCCAGGCTCTAAGATGACAGCACAGAGCCTGACATGGGGCTCGAACTTACAAACTGTGAGATCATGACCTGAGCCGAAGTTGGACACTTAACTGACTGAGCCACCCAGGTGTAATAATCTAGAGTGACAACTGTTATCTTTTAATTTGAATATTTAGTCCATTTATATTTAATGTTCTTATGGATTTATATCTACCACCTTACTTAATAGATGTCACCTGTATTTTTATGTTTCATTACTAGTACTATTTATTTGTGTCTTTTCCTTTCTTAATCTCACCAGTGTCAATTTAATTAGTATTTTCAAAGAACCAGCTTCACGATTTGGTTAATTCTATTATCTTTCATGGTTACATCAATAACCCATTACCACACTAGTGCTGCCAGCAAACAGCTACCAAACCACAGTGGCATACCACAATAAGGATGTTTTGCTGATACAACTGGGGTTATTTAGGCAGCTTTCTTGATCTTGGCTGGGTCTTCTCACATGACTTGGGGTTGGTTGCCTGTTGGCTGATCTAGGCTGGCCTTGGCTCTGCTCTATGTGCCTCTCATCCTTTCAGTGGGCTAGATTGGGCAAGTTCTTATGGTGACCACAAAGGTGCAGGAGACCAAGTGGAAACACACAAAGCCTCTTGAAGTCTAGGCTTTGAACTAATACACATTATTTTATCTAAAGCAGATCACACAGCTGACCCCAGAATCAGAGGGAGAGGAAATTACATAGCAAGGGCCTAAATACAGGGAGGGTAAAAAACCAGCATCATCATTTCAACCCTTATTCCCACAAAAAAGAATAATGCTAATGATTTTGATCATGACCTCTTTCTCCTCTTCTATTGGAGACACAAACTCCAATTTAGCCTGGAGGAGGCTAAAACCTATGGTCTCATCTCAAGACAATGACATGGGAGGGGTGCCTGGGTAGCTCAGTCAGTTAAGCATCCCGCTTCAGCTCAGATCATGATCTCACGGGTCCGTGAGTTTGAGCCCTGCATCTGATTCTGTGCTGACAGCTCAGAGGCTGGAGCCTGCTTCAGATTCTGTCTCCCTCTCTCTCTGCCTCTCCCCTGCTCACAGGCTGTCTCTCTCACTCTCAAAAATGAATAAATGTTAAAAAAGTAAAAAAAAAAAAAAAAAAAAAAAGACAATGATATGGGGATTACCAGGGAATTAAGCTCAAGTTCGTCATATTGTATGGTGTGGAGTCTGCACTGCAGTCCAGTTGGGAAAAGTTTCCTTGAAAAGTAAGAAAAAAGTCCTTTCTTTTCCTTTAATGCAGCCTGCCTAGTGTTTTTCTTTGTATCATTGTGAACTTTATCATCAGCCTCTTGCTGTTCATTCAGCCATTCAGTAAACACTGAGTACTTCCCATATAGTAGACATTAGGAACCTAGTCTATAGTCTAGTACATGGTGAGTCTAGTACTGTCTAATGGCAGGATAAATATGCAGGACAAATTAATTTACAAAAAGTGAAGTGTTTTGAAGGCTAGAAAATTGTGGTGGGACTATAGCAGAATTACACCTAAGTCATCTTGAGAGCATCAGCATAGAATTCACACACAAAAAGCTTTTGAGTCAAAACTTCAAAAACTAATTGGAGCTTTCTAGGTGAATAAGCAGAAAGATTTTCCTAGTAGAGGGAACAAAATGTACAAAATAAGGAGGTATTAGAAACCATGGCTTATTAGGGGAAAGTACAATTTCAGTGTTTCTAGAGCTTTAAGTGAGGTAGTGACAGGAGATGGAGCAGGACAGGAGATTGAGGGGAGACAAGGCTTTACATGCCTTGCAAAGGAGATTAGATTGTATCTATTCACAACATACCTGAAGCTGATCCATGAGGAATTTTCAACTAGAAAGAAATCCATGGTCAACTTCTGGTTCACAGGAAGACTTTCCAAGGGTCACTGGAGTGTCCAGGAAAGAGATGAGGAGGGACTGAACCAGAACATTGATTATGGATGAAGCCTGGGACATATTTTGGAGAATTAATTGAATTTGATGTTTTACTACATATGGAGAGGGAAGGTTATGGAAAAGGGAAAAATCAAGGATGACTGCAGAAACTAGGTAGATGGTGGAACCACTTTGCAATATGGGAATAGTAAGAGTGAATTAATTATTTGATGGAGATGCTGTGATTTTGATTTGGACAAGTTGAGTTTGACCTTCCTAGTAAGTATTTGGATGGTCACAGTACTCCTTCAGCAACAGGTGCCCATTGAGGTACACTGAAACATTACCTCCCCAAAGATGCTCGCATTCTGATCCCTGGAACCTGTAAATATTACTTTAGTTTTGGGGAAAAGGTATTTGTAGGTGTGATTAAGGATCTCTAGATAAGGAGTTTGTTTTAGAGTATCTCAGGGGCCTGACATCCCATCATGAGTGTCCTTTTGAGAGAAAGAGACAGGGGGAGATAATACAGACAGAGAGGAAGAGGCATTGTGACCATAGAGACAGAGATTGGAGTGATGTGGTCACATGGCAAGGGGTGCTGACAGCCACTATGAGCTGGAAGCGGCAGGAAGAGCTTCTTCCCAAATCTCTGGAGGGAGTGTGTCCCTGCTGGCACCTTGATTTCTGCCCACGGATACTGATTTTGGACTCTATCTTCCAGAATTGTGAGAGAATACATTTCTATCATTAAGCTACCAGGTGACTGTAATTTGTCACAGCAGCCCCAGGAAAGTAACATAATTACAAAGAAGATCACAGGATCAGAGGCAAATCAAGGAAGGAAAACTGTCAAGAAATAAGGAAGTCTTTGCTCTTCAGCAAAACTCCTAGAAAGAGTTGTCTACTCATTGTTTCCATTCTCTCTCTCTTTTTTTTTTAATGTTTTTATTTATTTTTGAGATAGAGACAGAGCATGAGCAGGGGAGGGGCAGAGAGAGAGGGAGACGCAGAATCTGAAGCAGGCTCCAGGCTCTGAGCTGTCAGCACAGAGCCTGATGTGGGGCTCAAACTCATGGACTGTGAGATCATGACCTGAGCTGAAGTCAGACGCTCAACCGACTGAGCCACCCAGGCTCCCCGTTTCCATTCTCTTTTACTGTGTCAAGGCTACTTCTTAGCCTTCGGGTCTCAGCTTAAATGTTTGGAAGGACTTCTCCAACCACTCAATCTAAAGCAGCACCTGGGGTCTCATTTTCTACATGTCATCTATCATAATTTAATGTTTTCTCATTCACTAACTAACTTGCTTTGGCAGTGCAAGTTAGTCTTGTTCATTGCTGAAACCCCTAGAATGTTAATGTCTAACAGATGGTAGGTGTGAAATATAAATTTTTAAATGAATGAATAAATAAATGAACACTGCGTGCTTTATTCATATGCCTTCTTTAGCAGCTTTCACACAGAGAGATAAGGGTGTGTGTGCGTATGTGTGTGTGTATGTGATCGCTTGTGAGCCTTGTAGAATATGAGGGCCTACATCTTATTCATTACTCTGAGAATCTCAAAGTGCTTGCAACTCGTCGAAGTTTAGTGGAATGATTTAACTTGAACCTCTAATCTTTCCCCTTCTTAAAATTAAATGATTTAAATTCATGTGGCAGGCTTTTTTGAAACCATTTGTAATATTATAATAATAAATAAAAATGGCTATTTTGTAACACATTGGACAAATATTTTGGACATTTAATAATTTAATTGGACATTTAAAAAATCTTGATTGCATTAGTAACACATGAAACTGTCCTTCTTTGAAAAATTAAAATAATGCAATTGAAGCTGAGTTCCCATTGAACCACCTCCAAGTCTGGTTCTTCCTTTCCTCCCCAGAAATAGCCATTATAAAAAATTTAGTGTGTGTTCACCCAGACCTCTTTTTTATACTTAAAAAAAAAAAATTTATTTATTTATTTTGAGAAAAAGAGAGCTTATGAGCAGGGGAGGGGTGCAGAGAGAGAGAGAGAGAGAGAGAGAGAGAGAGAGAATCCCAAACAAACTCTGTGCTGTCAGCGCAGAGTCCACTGCAGGGCTCTCTCCCACCATGAGATCATGATGTGAGCCAAAATCAAGAATCGGACACTTAACCGACTGAGCCACCCAGGGGCTCCACTCTCTTATACTTTTATATGAAGTCCATATATTGATAGAAGAAACACTACCCTTTTGTGGCAGTGGTTTTTTTTTTTTTATATAAATGGTGTCTTTGGGGTACGTGATATTTTGATATTTGCTTCTTCACTCTTTGAGATCTAATAATGTTGGTACACATAGGTATAAGACACTCCTTTTACCTTCGGGGTAGTATTCCATCCACTGCATGGAATGTGCCATATTTGTTCTTAGATGGACACTTAAATTGTTTCTGCTCTTTTGTTATTGCAAAGGGTGCTGCAGTGAACATCCCAGCGCATGTCTCCTTGGATCCCTTGCAAGTTTTCACAGGCTCTGTTTCTGGAGTTCTTCTTGCTGGGCTTGGAAGTACTCACATGGCCACCAAACATGGCCAAACCAGTGGTCTTTCTCCAGACCATACTCAGTTCTTCATACTCAGTGTCAGCCTTTTAAACCTTTGACAATCTGATAGGTGTGAAAGGAGAGATCATTGTTTTAATTTTATTTCTCTGAACAATATTGAGAATGAACACTTTTATGTGTTTATTGGTCATTTAAATTTCCTGGACATTCATTGCCTTTCCTAATGGGTTGTTTCTCCTTTCTGTAATTCAGTTATTCCATGAGGTGTGTTGCAAATATTTTCTCTATGTATCTACTTTGGGGGGAAAGAGGAGAGAGCGAGCATGTGCATGTGTACATGCGAGCAAGGGAGGGGCAGAGGGAAAAGAAGAGAATCTTAAACAGCCTCCATGCCCAGTGCAGAGCCCAATGCATGGCTTGATTTCATAACTGTGAGATCATGATCTGAGCCAAAACCAAGAATTGAATGCTTAACTGACTGAGCCACTTAGGTACCGCTCCCTGTATCTACTTTTTAAAAAAACTTCTTTTTAGGGTACTTTTGACAGACCTTTTAGATTTTGATGTGGTCAAGTATATATGTTAACTAACTAGAATTAAAATAAAAACTTAAAGTAAAATAAAAATGCCTGGCATACACACAAAAATAAATAAATAAAAAGTAATTTGCTTTTCATGACTTCCACCCTTTTGCAGAAGGATTTTTAAGGAAGAATTTCTCCACCACTGAGATCACAGATTATTCTCCTATAACTCAAACATATTTTTAAAAAAATTAAGGGGGCACCTTGGTGGCTCAGTCGGTTGAGCATCTGACTTCAGCTCAGTCATGATCTCACAGTTTGTGAGTTTGAACCCCACTGCGCAGTCAGCATAGAGCCCACTTCAGATCCTCTGTCCCCTCTCCTTAGCCCCTCCCCCACTTTTGTGCATGCGCGCTCTCTCTCTCTCTCTCTCAAAATAATAATAATAATAATAATAATAATAATAATAATAAACCTATTAATGTATTGGAAGTGATTTTTATGTATAAAATGAAATAGGGGCTCAAATTAATTTTTTCCCATATGGTGAGCCAGTACTATTTATTATATAGTTTATTCTTTCTTCACCAATTTGAAATGCCACCTTTAACATATGTCAACATTTTATAATTGTCTGGCTCTTTTCTGAATTCCATTCAGTTCTGTTCCTACTTGAATAACACATTAACTATGGCTTTATAACATGTCTTAATATTCATTAGGAAATTTGGCCTACTTTTTGTTCTTATTTCTTAAAATTTTGTTGTTGACTGTTTCTTAAAATGTCTTAAAAACTATTTCTCCATATTTATTCTTTATTTTTCATATTTACTCTGTTAGAATCCGTTTGTTTCATTTCACTAAAAAATTTTTCTTGGGAGTTTTGGTCTATATTTTAAAAAATGTTAAAAACCACCAGATTTTTTACTATTATTTATTCCTGCAGCCATCAAAATGTACTAGTTAGCTTTCCACGTGTACTATCACTATTGGGTAAAGAGCTGGGCAGATCCAGGTCTTGTGGGACCCAAAGTCTATACAATTTGAGAGCCCTCTTTGAGAAAACAAATGTAAAATTATGAATGCAATAGTAGATGCTGTGCCACGGGAGGGGCCTTTACTGGGAGAGGAGGCCTGAACCTCCAGCTTTATTAGCTCCATGGTAAACCCATCCCATTTTAGCAATCTCAAGAGCAGGAACATAGAAAATGGTGCCTCTACTCTTACTAGTTTGTAGTTTCTAAGCTGCATAGGTAGTGGAAGCAATAAAATAATGGTTAAATTTGCAGCCTCAGTGGTGGTGTTAGTTGAGTGTTATGTAATATGAGTGCCTTGACTTTTCCCTGGGATAGTACCTCACATTTGAGAATCTCAGGACACATAATCAACATTAACTAATTAAACCTCACAAAACTCTGGAGACACAAGAACGAGAGATATTGCCTCACCTCACCCAGTTCTGAAATGCAGCCATGTCTGGGGACGGTGCGGCTACTGCTTGCTAATAAGTTGCAATACCCCACGACAGTTTAGCCAAGACAGTTAGCTGTTGTAGTTGGTAATTGTCTCATGAACATTAGACTATAAAACACTTAAGTCACTGGGATTATCAGCTCATAGCGAATCTAATCCATTCTTTAAGGTTTCTTACTTTTTGGTAATTTTGTCCTAATTATAAAAGAAATATAGGGGGGCACCTGGATGGCTCAGTTGGTTAAGCATCCGACTTCGGCTCAGGTCATGATCTCACAGTTTGTGAGTTCAAGCCCCGCATCGGGCTCTGTGCTGACAGCTCAGAGCCTGAAGCCTGCTTCAGATTCTGTGTCTCCCTTTCTGTCTGCCCCTCCCCTGCTTGTGCTCTGTCTCTGTCTCTCAAAAATAAATAAACGTTAAAAAAAATTTTTTTAAAGAAATATAGGCACAGCAAAGATCTGGTATGTTGTTTTTTAGGGGGGTAGTTCTTCAAATTTAAAACAAAATAGAAAAAAGCTGTCTTTTAAAAAATAAAGTAGAACTTAAGAATAGGGAGTTATTGATATATATGTTTTTTAATTCAAAAAGTTTGCTGCTGAACAAAACAGATCGATGGTATAAGACGGAAGAGCATCTGCCTTTAGGTACTATATTGCTGGACAGGGGGATCAGGGAAACTTCTGGGTGCTGGGAATGCTTTAGGTATTTATTTAAGTGATTGTTACATGGGAGTAGGTATATGTAGACGTTCATGCATTTTTACCGTACGCACATTATATCTCAACTACAAAGTAAATTAACATAAAAAGCATGTGACTTGTCATCATGAGAATGCCGTATAGACTTTCTGAAAAGCTTTGCAGGGAGTAGCACATATTCAGGAGTTAGAGACTTGAGACATTCCCCATGGCATGTTTCTTCAGAAGAGGGATTCTAGGTCCTTTGCTCCTCTTTCCAGATTTTCTCTCCATGCCAAAAGAGCTACCCCTAATGCTGGGATATGATTCTCAGTCATCCTACCTTCAATATTATGTACCTCTTTATCTATATCCTTTACACTTCCCTGGGCATCTAATTTTTCTCTTAGAATTTCATTTTGTTTCACTCAGCTACATCTTTGCCAGAAGTAAGTAAAAGGTGTGCCATAATCTGGGGACTGGGGGTTGAGAGGTATCTACAGGGGCCATTGCCCTGACTGGCACTGGAAGAGCAGAGTGGGAGAGGAGGGAGCAGAGAGGATAGGCTACCTCTGGCCCCACGAGGTCTGATGTGACCATTAGAAACAAGAAAACGGAGGGGCAGGCCCATGCTGGCAGCGTGGAGGGGCAGCCCTTGGGCACAACCTCCCAGGGCGTCTGTGAACAGCTGTCAGAGCTTAGAGTCTCCAGCGAAGCAGACACAGGGCAAACCAGAAAGGAGGAGGTGGGAGAACGGAGGGAGGAGGAGGGGGAAGAGAAGAAAGATCAACAAGAGAGTGGTTGAGAGAAAGGGGCAGAGAGACAGGAAGAGAAATTCAAAGGATGAGAAGGAAGATGGGCAGGAAGAAAGACAAGAATGCAGAAGGAGGAGGGAGGGAAAGGATGGGGATAAAAGCTCTGTAGACAAAATGGGAAAGTTTTTTTCCTACTGTAATTTTTAGTGAAGGTTAAATACAGAAACACTACCCTGATTATTGACTTTCCAGAACAGTTAAAACAGTACTTTCTTCCTTAGAAAGTAGAGAAGTGAAAATAGTGGCCACTGTCCGACTGCATGCTATAATATTTTCAAACAAACAGAAAGCAGCCCTTATGCTAATTTTCAGCGCCCATGTTTCCAAATCATTTCAAAGCCTGCTGCCCAGAAAGTTGCTAATCAACTGTTTGTAAACTTGAAAGGGGGTTCCCATGAAAAGACCAGTGGTTCAGGAACCTCAAGGGTGAGGGACCCCTGTGGGCAAGGCCAGGCCTACAAGGCCAGGCCTACCGCTGCCATCACTTTGCTCCCACAGCTCCTATAGGGGCAGGTATCATTTTATCTCCATCACATGCATAAGGGCACCGTGAGGTCAGAATTGGGGTGGGCTATGCTTCCCACCTCATGGTACTTCCCTCTGCACTACAGTTCTTCAGATGTGCTGCATTTTAGAAACACATTAATTACCATGCTGTCTTCAACGTCCTGTGACTGTGCAGATATTTATTGTCTATTTTCTGTCCTCATGCCACTCTTTCTGTCAAAGATGCTAAGCTCAGTAGTAGCAGCCACAGTTTCCTGAAAATAGCGGAGGAGCCACAGGAACAAGTCATTCCAGAGACCAAGGAAAGCATTCAGGTAATGGAGGTCATTCACCCACACCTGGGGCCCCGGGGTGGGCCTAGGAGCTGTCTGTGTTGTGGGGTCAGGGGCGTTCTTGGTGCTAGGCTCATCATCAAGAAGTTGTGATCTGATGTGGAAAAGGTCTCACTATCACTAAGAGCAGGGAGACAGCAGGCAGGAGGAAATACTGGGTGCATGTTTATAACAGACAAATCAGAGCCTCACCGCTAGCTTCAAGAATACAGGTCAGAATGGAGTTTCATCCTTGCTCTTCCTCCCTTCTCACCCATTCCCTAACTTCAGGAGGCTGAGGCAGATGAAGCTGCTCATTTAAAGCCAGGTGGAAAATCCAGACATACTGAAGAGACTTATACACTGCCCACATAGTCAGATGAGGCCCTGTTTTCTTTCCTGGAAGCTATAGAGATGCCCAACACAGCTTCCTGGAGAGCCACTGGCTCCACTTGTCTTTGGCCTCAGCAGGAGCCCCACCACCACCTGCACCCTCCTGCTTCCAGGATGACCTGCACCCTACTGCTGCCAGAGTTCTGCATGTGCTGCTGCCACCCTAACCTAAAGAAGGAGTTAGACCCACACCAAAGGAGGCCAGTCAGCCACGTAATAGATTACATAGGAAATGGCGGACAAGCCAACAGATCCAGCCATTGGCTGGATTTATACTGGATTATATATATATATATATACACACACACACACACACACACACACACATATATATTATACATATAATTATTATATATTATATTTATTATAATTATAGTAATACAAAACAATATATTAATATCAATTAATATTAATTAATATATAATAATTGTATACTATAAATATACAATTATATTTATCATAATTATATATATTATATAATTATTATATATTTATATGTAATATATATTATATATTTATATATTACTGGATTATATTTATACTGGATTATACTACTGTGGTATAAATGGCCAAATTTATCGGGCCCTGGGTCCTCACATACTCCTGCAGGACCTCAGGGCATGTCTCTTGTGTCCTTAGGAATAAGGCCTCACCTAGTGGGTGGGACAGGAAAATGGTCTCCCTTTTAAACAGGCTAATGTTGCTGGCCTAGTCCTACATTAGCACTGTGTGTGGCCAGAATCCCAAGGCGTGTTTCCCTACACACTCCTTCAGCTTCTGGTCTGCCTGACTTCTCCGTCCAGCTGGGCCCAGAACCCCTCCTGAGCCCAGGATGGGGGGCAGGTGCTAAGCCATTGTTTTTGGACTTCAGCCTCCAACTCTCTTTTTTTTCCTCCTTTTCAGCCTTGGGTGAAACAGTATTCCCCCTTGCCCATCAACTTGTGCAAAGAAAATCTTGGGAACAGGAGGATGGAGGGAGGACTTTTATCTTAGCACTAGGCCACCTGGCTTGTCCTCCCAGATTTCCACATTGTCTCTGCAGAAAATGCATTCTTATGCCCCAGACCACAAAAGGACCCAACCTGTAGCTGGTTGGCTGTTATATTTCAAGTGCTGGTTTATTTTCTGAATGGAGGTTGGGCATGCACAATGGTCAGGCACTCTGCTATGTCTGAGTGTACTCAGTGGGGGAGATGAAAGCCCTAATTCACTATGTGGGAAGGAGGATGGGGAGCATCCCAGAGGAGGGGAATGAGGGACACCTGAACCTTTTTAAAGAAGGTTGTATGACATGGATTAAGTTGAGGGAAATGAAGCTGATGAATAGAATTAATAATAAAAAAAGAAAAAGAAACTTAGTACAAAGAACTTTTAATTTTGGCAAAAATGGAGTAACAGAGACCAGATTTATTCTCCTATCGAAACAACCAAAAAGTGGCCAAAATGTATGAAATAACAGTTCTTAAGACACTGCTTATCAGGTAACCAAGGAAAGTGATGGCCGAGAGATGGAAAATAAGCCAGGTGAGCTCTCTGATTGCCCCAGCCTCCTGTCTTGGGAGAGTTTGAGGCCACGGCACAGGGCAGAAGAACCCAGTGGGAACCTGATGGACTCTCTGAGTTGAGGAGGCAGATCTGTAAATCCATGGAGACTAAAGCCACTAAGGTTTGCAGGACAGAGTACCAGAGAGGAGAGAGCTGCACAGAGACGTTAGACACCAGCAGAGGGTCACCCCTGTGTATTCAGTTGAGGACTGATCAGCACAGTCATGTAAGGAAATAGTGAAGGTCAGGCTGAGGATAGAACCTCCCCAAAGGAGTAGAGTTCACAGTGCCAGTGCTCATCCAAAGCTGGAGCTAGTGCCTGTTCCCATCAGCTAGACTGGAGAACCTTAGGACCCACAAGGCACTGGGAGAGTGCACAGAAGAGTCTTGCCTGCATCCGTAGTAGGGAATAATTAGTTCTAGACAGAGCACTGCTCCAGTCATGTCTAACCTATCTTTAGAGCAAGAACTGAAAGCATCAAACTGCTCCCAAGTGACTGAATCCCAGAGCAAAGTTCAAGAATAGGTGTAGGAGTACAAAGTTATCTAACACCCAACTAATCTAAGTGACTGTGTTTGGAATCCAACAAAAAATTAGCAGGCACTCAAAAAACTGGG
The DNA here is from genome assembly GCF_018350215.1 of Panthera leo. Taxonomy (NCBI): domain Eukaryota; kingdom Metazoa; phylum Chordata; class Mammalia; order Carnivora; family Felidae; genus Panthera; species Panthera leo. The sequence goes on from NC_056681.1 coordinate 44,898,504, forward strand.
AATATATGATGCGTAAGGTGGAGATAACTCATCCAATTGAAATTAACCCAGATCTGAAGCAGATGTTAGAATTAGTGGACAAGAACATTAAAGCAGTTATTCTAACTATCTAAGTTTCAAAGGTCATCAAGAGACATGGAAGATATAAAAAACACCCCAAATAAAACCTCTAGACATAAAAACTACAATTCATGAGATGAAAAATACACTGGATTAACCATAGATTAAACATCGCAGAAAAAAAGGTTACTAAACTTGAGATAGAAATGGGAATTAAAAAATAAAAAAGATCATTGTATCAGTAGGCTTTGGGTTAATAAGTAGCTAATATGTGTGCAATCAGAGTCCATAAAGAAGAAGAGAGAGCAGTTGGAACAGAAAAAAATATTTGAAGAAATGAGGACTAAACACATTCTAGATTCTATGAAAACAGTAAACCCATAGACACAAGCTCAGTAAACAGCAGGCACAAGAAATACTAAGACAACTAGACCAAAACTTATCATAATCAAATCATGGAAAACCAGTGAAAAAGAGAAAATCTTAAAAGCAAGCAGAATGCGGGGGTGGGGAGACAAGTTGGGAAAAGAGGAACCAAGATAATGATTGCAGCAGATTTCTTATTGGAAACAGTGCAAGCAGGAAGACCATGCATTGCATCTTTAAAGAACTGGCAGAAAATAAACTTTCAACCTAGAATTATATGTCTATGAGTATCTTTCAAAAATAAAGATAAAATAAAGATTTTCATCTACACACAAAAAGTGGAAAAATTCATTAACAGCAGACGCATACTACAAGAAATGTTGAAGTCCTTCAGACAGAAGAAAAATGATACCAGATGGAACTCTGGATCTACACAGAGGAATGGCTAGCCCTGGAAATCATAACGGTAAATGTGTAAGATTTTGTTCTTCTTATTTGTATCTCTTTAAAAGATAATTGATTATTTAAATAAAATAAAAACAACACAGTGTGGAACTTATATAGAAAATGTAAAAAATGAAATGTATGGCAAGACTAATACAAAGACCAAGAGGGGAGAAATGTAAATATATTATTTGAAGGCTTTTCTACCATACCTGAAGTGGTATAATATCACCTAAAGGTAGATGTGATAAACTAAAGATGTATACCATAAATTCGAAAAAAATATTGACGTTACAAATCAAAATCAGAGAGTTATACTTAATAAGCCTACTGAAGAGAGAAAGTGGAATCATAAAAATATACAACTGGGGCACCTGGCTGACCCAGTTGGTAGTGCATGTGACTCTTGATTGCAGGGATGTGAGTTTGAGCCCCATGTTGGATGTAGAGATTACTTAAAAATAAAATTCTTGAAAAGATATATACAACTAATACAAAGAAGGCAAAAATATCGAAAAAGGACACCTAGTAAACAAATAGCAAGTTGGCAGACTTAAACCTAACCATATTGATAACTACATTAAATATAGTGTACATTGACTATCCCAAAGATCATATAAGGCAGAAATAGATTAGATGAAAAAGGAAGACTCGGTTATATGCAGACTACAAAAATACAAACTACAAATACAAAGATACAATAGGTTGAATACAAAGATACAAATAGGTTTAAATTTAAAAGATACAAAAAGACACAGCATGCTAACACTAATTAAAAGACAGCAAGACAGCTAGTAGCTTTATTCACTTCAGACAAGGTGGATTTCAGAACAGGGAATATTACCAGAAATAACAAAGGTCAAAAAGACATAATAATCCTAAATATTTATGCATCTAATAGAATTTCAGAACACATGAAGCAAAAATTGATAGAACTGCAAATGCAAATGAGTAAATGACCATATTTGAAGATTTCAGTATCCTTCCCTTAGTAATTGATGGAACAAGTAGAAAATCAAGAAGAATATAGATCCTAAGAACACCATCAACAAATTTGACCTAATTGACACTTAAGAACACTCTACCCCCAAAACAGCAGAATACACATTCTTCTCATGTGCACATGGAACATTTACCAAGATAGACTGTATTTTGGGCCACAAAATAAATCTCAATAAATGTAAAAGGATTTAAGTCATCTAAAGTATGTTTTCTGACAACAGAAGACATTACAAGACGGCAAAACTCCAGATTAATAGCTCTAATGAACATCAGTGGAAAAATCCTAATAAAAATTTTAGTGATTTGAATCAATATATAAAAAGATAGTATATCATGACCAAGTAGACTTTATTCTGGGAATGCAAAGTTGGTTTCACAGAAAAAATCAGTCTATGTAACTCACCCTATAAACAAGCTAAAAAAGATAACCTATATGATTCTCTCAAAAATACAGGGAAGGCGTTTGAAAATTCGACATTGAAACTCTCAGAAAATGAGGAATCAGAAAGAATTTCAATTCCCTAGACTTTATTTTTGAAAAACCTGTATGCTAACATCACACTTAATGGTAGAAGACTGAATTTTTTTACACCATGGCCAGGAACAATGGTCTGCTCCCACCACTTCTATTCAAAATTATACTGGAAGCTCAAGCCAGTGTAAAAAGATAGCAAATAAAAGGCATCCAGATTGGAAAAGGAGAATTAAAACTGTTCTTTATTTGCCAATAACATAATCATCTAGAATCTACAACACAGCTACTAGAACTAGTAAATAATTTAGCAAGTTGCATTTAAAATTAATATTCAAAGTTCAATTTTATTTCTATATAATAGTAATTGACAATCAGAAATGGAAATAAATACCATTTACAACAGTACAAATATACAAAATACTAAGAGATAAATCTGACAAGAGATGTTCAAGACCCGTACACCAAAAACTACAAAACATTTCTGAGAGAAATAGGACCTAAATAAATGGAGAGATGCCCCACGTTCCTGGTTTTGAAGACTTGATGTTGTCAAGATGTCAACTCTTCCCAAACTGACCAATGCATTCCCAGTCAAAATTTCAGAAATTTTACAGAAATTGAAAAATTGATAAATGGAAAGGACCTAGAATAGCCAGAACAACTTTGGAGAAGAACAGTTGTTGGATGAATACCACAGATTTCAAGATTTACTGCATAGTTCTTGTAGTTAAGCCAGTGTGATGACGATGCCAAGGACAACAAGTAGATTAATGGGACAGAATAGAAGATCCAGAAATAGACTCAGCCTATAATCTGTAGTGACCAAAAGCAGATCATTGTTTGCCTATGGTTGGCCAAATAGCACAGGGTGGGTGGGAGGGGCATCTAGAAACACGGAAGCTTTTGGGAGTGCTGTACATATTCATTGTTTTTATTGTGGTGATATTTTTATGGATGCATATATAGGTTACAACTTTTCAAAAGTTATTGTCAATAAAGCATTTGAAAAAAACAGTGTAGCTTTCAAGGTACACAGAAGAATAAGAATAACGAAGTAATAACTACCATCTACAGGGAATTCGGAGGAGCCAGCACTGAGCTGGCACCTATCTCCTTGTTCTTATTTTATCCTCATAACAACCCTGTGAGGTAGGCACTGCTCTTAGCCCCTTTTTACGGATGAGGCCTCAGAGGTTCCATGACTTTCCCAAGCTAGTAAGCCATGGATCCAGGATCTGAACCGAGGCAGCTGGTCCCAGAGCTTGGGTGCTGAACCACTGCAGGTGTTGATTAAATGTCTTGCCTTTGTCACCTGCAGGGGGAAGTCATAGAAGAAGCCCCAGCTGAGGAGATGTCATCAACAGTCCGAAGCGGAAATGCTAGTGAACTGGAGGTAGGGCTTGCCCAGGGCCTTGCGCGCCTGCTGCTTGGCTCCCCACAAGGTTCGCTGCTCTCTGCTGAGTGTTGGTGTGCCCGTTCCTCCTCCAGGCCTCCCTGCATCTCTCTACCAGTTCATATCTGCCACCTTCTTTAACACCTGCTCCACAAAGCCTTCCTCAATGAGGCCTTCCTCCACGGTGATGAATCCTTTATATCCCATGTACAGCTTGGTCCTAGAAACTATACTCTCTATATTAATTATTGGCAACGATTTCAGTAAATACAGTTTTTCCTCTTCTTCCCATTGTCCAGCAAGAAAGCATTTTGGAGGGGCAACACATTTGTAAGAGTTTTCTCTAACTATGTGTGTCACCTGCCCACAAACATGCTCATCCACACACCTGTATGTATTTTGTATTGTTGATATATGTATATGTGTATATATATATGTATATGTATATATACATATGTGTGTATATATGTATATATACATGTATGTATATATGTGTGTATATATACGTATACACATACACGTATATATACACATATATATATATATACACACATATACATATATATACACGTATATATACACATATATATATATATACACACATGTGTATGTGTGTATATATATATATATGGTTCCAGGTTCCAGGAACTGCTCCCGCCTGTTACTGATTCAGGCCAAAGGGTGGTAGCATCTTCCGCCAGCTGCCATCCCTGGGACACTTCCTCATCCTTTGTTGGTTTCACCTTCACCCATTGTCCTTTGTTAAACCTCCTGTGTCTGCTCCATTGGAGTGAGCCCTCTGTTTCCTACTAGAAACCTAAGGATTCACATAGTTTGGCAGGGCTCTGTGGACCCTGCTCAGGATTTTGAATTTTTCCTAAGGAGCAAAGGAAGGCTTTGAAAGTTTTAAGTGGGAGAGTGCCATAAAATCAGACACGCTTCATTTTCCAGTGCTGAGCATAGTTGTGAGCTTTCAGTGGATTCCCCAGCATGTCTTACGGACTCATGAGTCAACCTGAGAAGTCTGGAGAGCCCTTGAAGAGGGGACAGGAAGTTGAGTCATCTCCATGGAGGTTCTGGGACACATTAACACTAATCTCAGACAGGGGAATTCTGAGAGACCGCCAGCTTTTGATACCCCTTTCTCCTCCAGATTCGGAGCAATTAGGAAGTCTACACAGAAGACAGCTGGGGATTTTTTACCATTTTATAATGGCTAAAGCTGAACTGGAGAACAAAGCTTGGACCTGTAACAAGTGGATTTCCTACTTCCCCCTCCTGAATTCAGTGTACACAGCCAGCTGGAGGCAGACTTCACCCTTGGATCAGGGTCTGCCCTCCTGGGCAAGTGTGAAAGACTGGAGAAAGCAGGTCAGGAGCAGGATGTACTGTTAGGAAGAGAGCGCACCAGGCAGGCACAGGTCCATTTTCTGAATCTCACTTTAGCGTATGCCATGGGATCCCACCCGTATCCTTCCGGCTCTGCTCATTCCTCAGCACCCAAGGATGAGGACTTCAGGTACCTGGTCATTCTCCAGTGCTGTGCCTGCAGGCAGGTCAGAATCCTTGGGGAGCAGCCATCAGACAATGACTGAAGGCAGTTGGAGAATCAGCACCCCAGTTTCTTTGCCTTTTAGGTGGGACAGCTCTGAGGTGTGTTCTCCCGAGTCTCCCAGGGATCTCAGTGGGATGGAGTGGGACACTCTGTATTGGTGTCTTTCCCTTCCTTGCCTCACTTCCCTACTCCTCTTGCAAAATTTCCTGACATCACTCCCCAAATAAACTTAGCTCAGAGTTTGCTTCTGGGGAAACCCACACCAGAGCACTGACTCCTTGGGCCCCAGGGAGGAAAGAGTGAGGCATACAATAGGGGGTGAGGCATGCTCTATTTCCAAGAGGGCAGCTATTCCTGCAGGGATCCAAACAAGCATGTGCAGGAGGGGACAGGATGGTCCCACTGCGTTAGACATACTGGAACCTCAGAAGGCATCTGGGTCAACAAGGTAGATTGATGTCTCATGTTTATCTCCTCTCCCTTCTGGAAAAAGACACGGAAATGACTGTAAAGCAATAAGAAGACTGCAAATCCACAAAGACAACAAGAGTAGGAGAGGAGATATTGGAAGGTGAGCCCTTTCAAAATGTTTACAATAAGAAAATCGATGGAGGAGTTTACACTGGCTTAGCACAGCAGAGAAAGAAGAAAGTCCAGCACCACTGTGAGGGGAGGGACTAGCAGAAAGCGAGTCCCTTCTCCTCCTGTGTCCACAAAAGTCCCAGCGCCTGGGCCTTCTGGAAGGCAGAGCGAGGACCAGACTGAAACAAGGGGTCTGACAGTCTCCTATGCAGTGTTGGGGATGCTAAAGTCCTTGCAGACAGCACTTGGCTCATCAACCGTATTCAAGTGAAGCAGCTAGATGACTGTTCTCTGGACAGATGAAACAGAAACAGCTCCCAATTTAGGTTCAGCCCACACCGTGTGAGACTGTGTAATGGGGAAAGACAAAATACATGAGTAAGTGGAACTCTTCATCAAATGGAGAAACCCTTGCCCTCTCCTCCCACCATCTTCTCCAAATACTGGAAACCAGGTCTTTGTATTAGTTCTTTTTTTTTTTTTTTATCACTATTGTAACAAATTACCACAAACTTAGTGTCTTAAAACAACATAAATTTATTATTTTACAGTTCTGGAGGTCAGAAACCCCAAACTGGTCTTACTGTGCTAAGATCCAGGTTCAGGCAGGACTCTGTTCCTTCTGGAGGCTCTAGGAAAGAAACCATTCCCATGCCTTTTCCAGCTTCTGGAAGCCATTTGCATTCCTTGGCACGTGGCGCCTTCCTCCGTCTTCAGAGCTGGTAGTGTAGCATCTTTCAGTCTCTGACTCTGACTCTCCGGCCTCTATTTTATGAGGACCCTTCTGATTATATTGGGCCTACCCAGATAATCCAAGAATCTCCTTGCTCAAAATCCTTCACTCAGTGACCTCTGCACAGTCTCTTTTGCCCTGTAGAGTAACATTCTCAGGCTCTGGGGGTTGGGCCATGCACATTTTGGGGAGCCACTCTTCTGCCTATCACAGTTTCTCATGCAAGAGATTGGAGAACTTAATTCCTCCCCAAACCTGACAGCCCCAAGGAAAAGGCCTCCAGGTAATGTTCCTGGAGGTGGCTACCCCATAAAATGCCAGGTCTGTGTCTGATCACCCCATGAAGTGCCCCAGTTAGCCAATGGCTGTTGAGTTTTGCTACCTACATAGCACTGTTTATTTTATGGAGCTAGAAATGTGCTCCAGTGATAAAAAGGCATGACCATGAACAAAGAAGGGATTGAAAAGACCAGAACTTAGGAAACAAGAGCTGGAAAACAAAAAGGCAGGTAGGGCAGCAGACAGATAGAACAAGGCTCAATCAAGGTGGCGGGTAGGGGGGTGGGGGAGAAGAAATGAAGTTATAGATTATTTCAAATGCCTGGTTGTTTAGAAAATAATACTGACAAACACTTAGCAAAACTGATAAAGTGTGTGAAAAAAATAGAAAACTAAGTGAATTAAAGCAAAGTACACAAATAACAAGTCCTGTTATACATCTTTGCTCAAAAGCAACCATGATATCTACATAATCATAACAATGTAAGTACTTACTGATTGAGCCCTGAATTGTGCTCTAATTATATTGAGACACAAGGAGATAGGATATGGGGAAGAGGGTAGTGCAAGGTTACATCTACCTACCACATCAGTGTCCAGTAGGGAGTTTCAAAAACTGAGGAATTAAGAAAGTGCATTTAACACACATTCAGAAACATGGGGGTAAATGCCAAAGAAATGAGAAAGTTGAAAGGGCTACCCAATGGGAAGAGCAATGGGAAGGACAGGGGACTCCTGATTTTCATTATAGGTTTTTAGTGCTGATATTATGTTAATGTTTAATGTATTGCTTTGATTTAAAAGAACTCCAAGAAGGCTCTCAGAATGAATCATTTTCCTCTAACTGAACTATAACATCTTCTTGGGTGCCCCTAAAACAAGGCTGGAAGGTCCAATGCTAACTTTCTGGGTGGGTCCCAGCAAGGGGCTGGGCTCCACCTCATCATGAAACCGCCCAAAGAGTCCGCAGATCCAAAGTTCTTGTAGCACAAAATCACAGTGAAAACACTTTGGTGGACAGAGGTATTTTGCTTGTGGAATTAATATATATATATTACTACCACACTCTAACTTCTAGCCAGTGTTGTAGTTAAAATACAGATCCTATATGAAAGACCAATGGAAACCATTCGTTTTCTGATCTTCATATGAGGACTTCTTTCAATCCCTTTATAAATCTTGAACATCTCGTTGAGAACATCTCCTTAAAACTATGCCTGGCTCAGGATGATTCGATTCAGGTGAGATTGTCACATTTGTCCTAGGGAGATGGTATAATGTAGAGATGATGTAACCACTAGCCCATTAAATTGCAGAAAATGAGTAGGATTCCTATTTGGTTCCTCCTGTCTCCTTGCTCTAGGACACAGAAAAATTCAGTCAGCAGTCCAGTGTCGGTGACACAGATTACTGCATCAGCAGTTTGAGCTTGGGATCCCTTTCGCTGCCTGAGGAGAGCAGTTCCTTCCGCCCCATCTACAAGGGAGCCTCAGACGCTTTTTGTATTCAGCTCTTTTGTATTGAGGAGAAGTATGAAGCAAGGTAAGTACCAATCCCAGGTTGTCTATTATGGTAAGACTTCTTACAGCATTGGTGGCCTCACGTTTTACTCTTGTGGAGCCCATCATGTCCAAATCTGGCCTCACATTCTAATTTCCTGGGGATTTTTTTGTTTGTTTTTTGTTTGTTTTTTTAAGCACAGGTTTCTGGGCCCTATTTCTAGAGATTTCTGTCCCTAAAATTTGGGTAAGGGCTACAGAACTGGGCCAAATATACAGCGCAGATTTTGGCTCACCTGTGTAAGAGGAAAATCTTCACTTATGAAACTGTATGCTACCCTCCATTCTCTAATGTTTGCATTTTGAAGGGGGCTTTAGATTTAGGTTGCTGCTTGTCTGGAGTCTTTTGGTTGCACATAACAGAAAATCCAACCCAAACTGGATTTGAAAAAAATGGGATAATTGCCTTATATAACAAAGGATAAGTCCAGTGGTAGGATTCATTTTTCAATGTGGCTTGATCCCAGATAACCCTGTCACATACGAAGTTTCTCTCTCTACCTCCTAACTCGTTCCCTGCTGCTGGTCCCCATTCTCAGAGGACTGTCCCTACCTGGGGCCAAAAGAATGGACAGTGGGCTCAGGCTATGTGCCCGAAGCTAGTGAGGAGGACATTTTGGTTTGAGCCTGGCTTCCTAGCGACAGCCCCATCGGGCCTGATCGGACTGTGTGCTCATTCAAGCTGATGGATGGGGCCAGGACAGGATATGATGGTAGCTTACTCCCTGGCCTCATGCTCCCCACCCCAAATTTGGGGCTGGAGCCTTACCCAAATGTAATCTGAGAGGGGGGTTAGTAAACAACAATCCAGGGCAGCTGCTAGGAGGAGGAGGCATTGTGGCAGACAAAGTCGGGGTACCCACCAGACCACTCAGCCACCCGACTTCCTGTCCCCATGTGTTCAGTGCTTGCTGCCACCTGTAGTCTGGAAGTGGACCTCTGTCCTTGGTGCTAGATTCCACATCTTTAGAATCCCCACCTACTCCACCATTTTATCCACAGAACAATCTTGAAGAGGAAAGGATTGGCCCATTCTTATAGACTGGAAAGTTCTGGAGTATCCTTTAGATGACCAAGAGTGTTGCTGGACATTTCCTTTTTAGAAGATGTATTGAAACACATTCCCAGTCTCCCAGCCTCACTTAGAACCATGTTTTACTTGTACTTTTTTTCCTCTTAAGTTTTCGATTTATTTGGAAATCTTGGGAGTTGAAAGGGGAAATCTTTTTTTTTTTTATATTGAAGACATCTAAAAAGCCTATAAACCCTTCTAGAGTTGTGTATATTTATTTTTCCCTGTGCATTCAGATATGAGTGTGCTTAAATGAGGCTTTTGAATTTTCAAACAAATTCAGTGACCCATTATGGTTTGCCTGTGACTATAGCTCTGCAGCTGGTCAGAAAATCTTTTACATGTAAAAGAGAGAAAGATCAGAGTTGCTTGTAATATACCCACGTCTCCCCCACAGCTCTAACAAAAAGGAAGGGAGGGATTACAGTCACAGAATGACTATGTTGCTTTTTGCATGCGCAGATTATTAGTTACTATAATAATGTCTTTAGTTCTAGAAAAAGACTTTGTTACTGACATCTGAAGCTTATGACTTTCTGCAGCTGATTAATGTTCAGTCAGACCCAAGTTCTAACTGGTGGTTGCCTATCACTGCCTGACAGGAAGAGAACCATAAATCTCCTTAAATACACACTGATGCTGCACCTGCTTGCAGGTCAATGACCGTGCTTACTGTTTTGTTTATAGGTCACTGGACTTTATGAATTTTGTCTTCAGTCTTTTCCCTGTAAGTACATACTGAATTTTGAGTAATATAATTGGTTCTGTAAGCTGGAAAAGTTATAAAAAAAATGAAATGCCATATACACTGTCCAAACATTTACACTGCTATGAATGTTGAGGTTTGAACTGCTTCTGTGTTCTGAAAATAAGGTTGAATGACATATCATGAACTCTTAAAAATAGAAAATATTGTCATTGCTGTTTTAATAGTTTCAAGGTACATTTTTTTTAGAGATAGAATCAAATCATTAATAGAATGCAGGTAGTACATTACAATGTCAAAAATTACACTAATGTGGATTGGACTGCTGTATCACTTTATAGCTTACATTGGTTCAAAGAATTCTGAAACCATTACGTTGCTTTTCTGAGAGTAGGTAAGCAGGAACTTGTGGTTGATTTCCTGGTTGGCATTGCCTGACACAGTGCCTGACACATAGGAGGCGCTCAACCCACTACAACACATTTGGCGAATGAGTGCCAGGCAAACAGGCCAGTGCAAACAAGACACTCTACTCCTGTCCTCTTCCTCCATTTTTGTTTCATTGTTTTCAAGGGATGGAGATTCTGATCAACCTCTTATCACTTTATTGGAGGGAAGAAAGTGGGGATGGAAGACAATTGAGGAACAAATTGGATTTTTATAAAGACTTTTTCCGTGGCCCACCTATCAGTTAAGTCAAATCAATAACTAGACTTCTTCAGTTGGCTAATTACAAGGAAAACATCTATTGTTTTATTTTTCCTTGATACCCTTTCCACTGAGGCAAGAAACCAATATGATTTAATGAGGTTTCCTGAAACTTATGTAATCATAGATTGTATTTCCTCATTTTGTTAATATAATGCAGCCTTGCAATAATGTTCTGCATCATAATTTTTTTCGGATTAATTTTAAGGTATTTTGAAGCTCATAAAGCAATATAGATACCCTAAGGTAAGATTTTACAAAGCCAGTTTCCCTTAGGGATGCCTCAAAGTAATTTCCCTAAATTTAAATTCACTCCTGTTTTGAAATCCCTGTGAAGGCAGATCTTCAGCATTACAAAAGCAATGCCACCTTTAGAAAGTCAAAAGACACTTTTACTGTTTAATTTTACTTCATTTCAGGGAATGAGGAGAGAGGAACAAAATACCTTTATTATTCACCCTTAAATCCTTCAAATCTAAGTCAAAGCAATTCATTACAGTGTCCTCCTCCCAGAGGCAGCCCACTGGGACTAGGTACCCATTTCTTATTTTCAGCTTGAGTATTTTAACAACTTGACTTTCAAGTTCCCCAAAAGGAACTGCGTTATTTTGCTAGAAAGAAGGAAGATAAGGTCAAACAACAATTCACTCCTTCGGTTTGCACAAATGTCCCCAGGGTTTTGGATTAACACAAGTAATGCCTTCACAGGGTTCAGGAGGAGGGGAGATCCCAGAGGGACAAATTAGCTCTGGGAAGAGCAGGCTGCTCCTGCAGGCACCTGGCAGAGGGTCAATCAGGATGTATGGAACATAGATAGTGTAGGACAGCAATGTCTGAGAGAACACAGATTCGAGCCACATAATGAATTCTAAATATCCTAGCAGCCACATTTAAAAGAAAAGTAAAAAAGACACAGGTGAAATCAATTTTAATAATATACTTTAACTGAATATGTCCAAATTTAATCATTTAAACATGTAATCAGTATGAAACATTATTAATGAGATCTGTTACATTTTTTTCCCAGTGTTTGAAATCCAATATGTATTTTACACCTGTAGCACTCTATATTTTCATCAGAAATACTTGATTTGCCTTTAGATTTCATAAAACTTAGAGTTGAATACATAGATTCCTATACCCAAGTTGTTCCAACATACATAAAACTTCTCCAGTAACTGAATTGAGTATCAGTTTCAAATTTAAATGTAAATTAACTTAAATGAAATAAAATAAAAAATTCAGCTCCCCAGTCACACTAGCCACATTCCAAATGCTTAGTGGCCAGACACAGCTGCTGGTTACCATATTGGGCAGCGCAGATCTCAGAGGTCAGCGGTAGGTGTCAGGACATGTGGACCCTCCTATGCCTGCTAACTAAACCCACTTCTCAGGTGAAACATGTCTTCCTTAGATCTGTTCACCTCAATGGGATCATGTCATGATAAAATACAGACATCCATTAATGTGTAACCACAGGATTTTAGAGAAGAAAAGCCTGGAGTACCACCACCCTCTTATCTCAGAGGAGGGGACCACAGCTGGTGCAGTGTCACTTAGTAAGCATAGGGCCTTTGCTATCACACAGTGATTTACTTCTGGATGCAAGTGAATTTGCAAACACAAATGACCTTACTTTAAAAACCTACTTCCATCAAAGACCTATAATGAATGGGTCCCATTGCTCACAATATTCATTTGTTTAGGTTGGCCAGACTCTCAGAGATTTTTCTCTGTGTTCTTACAGTTCCTCATCTTCTTGAACTTATGATTACTTTCCAAATTATAGGAAAGTTGAACTTGAATACTCTGTCCTTTATACATTTTGCTCCTTTTTTTCTGTAGTGTTTTGCAGCAGGAATTTGTTCAGTGATAAATGGGTTCTAATTCTCTTCCTGTGTGCCTGGTTGCCAATCATGTTAGGACAAGAACTTCTGCATCATCTCTCTGCCGCACCTCACCCCTGAGTTTGTCCTCATCCAGAACTTCGTGAAGATTGTCCCCTTCAACAACTGCACCCTGGAGCAGGATCTCTATGTCTTCCATCGGGCTGGATTGCTCAAGTAGGTGGACGTACGTTTGGCCAAAAGACAATCTATGAAATTAAGAAAAGAGAATGGAGCAAGGAGCTTGCTACCATTTTAACTTGTCTCACTAGTGGTGGGCTTGATCAGTGATTTTAACCAATACATTTAGGGAAAAAGTTATATTGAGAAGTTACTTGTCCAGGCAGATATTAAAACATAATATAACTCCACAACAATGAAAACAATGCCAGTAGAACAGTGTAACACAAGAAGGGAGTTCCAGTATACTCCCAATATAGAATACTCCCAATATAGAAACTCCCAATATAGAAAGAATGAAGTGTGTGTGTATAAAGGTGTGTATAAATGTACATATATGATATATGATAAAATTTGTGTCATAACACCAGGAAAAGGAAGAATGATTGTAAATGGTGGGACAAAATAAAGATAGAAGCATTTCTCATATTCTGCAGTAAAAGAGATTTCCAGATGATTGAAGAGTTAAATGTGAATATTGAAAATAAAAAAATTAGAAAATGTGTAAGTGTTCTCTGCCAGATTCTGAGAATACAATGGCGAAAGACATACAGATGTATTTCCTCTCCTTTCAAAGCTTATAAACGTTCATACAGAAATGTAAAGCTGTAGCTGTGAAGGGCATACCAGCAGCAATGGGCATGTGGTACTATGAACAGGTATCACCGGGACATTCAGCCCAGGCAGGGAGAACCTTCCTCAGGAAGAACACTGAGTGATAGACAAGGAGTGTCAGTGAAGATTGATCTTCAGTAAAGACACAGTGAAGACCAATTGTGTCTCAGGATGGGGAAGGTCTTTTTAGAGCATGGAAAAAAATATTAAGATTTTTTTCTTTTACTATCTAAAGTTTCTGAAACACCCTAATTTAAGTAAAATGCAACTGAGTAACAGAGAGATATTTTAACAAATATGGCAGACAGAAGATTGGTATGTTTACTATATAAAGAGCTTTAATAAATCAGTAAAAGACCATCTGATACCAAAGTAAAAAAACTGAGAAAAAAAAAAAAGGCCAACTATTTGCATATGAAAAAACAAACAAACAAAAATCAATAGATATTTTAAAATCTTCAAACTTATCATTCATGGGGGAAAAGAAACTAAAACAAGAATGAGACATTGTTTTTGTTTTTTTGTTTTTTTTGTTTTTTTTTTAATTTTTTTTAACGTTTATTTATTTTTCAGACAGAGAGAGACACAGCATGAACAAGGGAGGGGCAGAGAGAGAGGGAGACACAGAATCGGAAGCAGGCTCCAGGCTCTGAGCCATCAGCCCAGAGCCCGACGCGGGGCACGAACCCGCGGACCGGGAGATCGTGACCTGAGCCGAAGTCGGACGCTTAACCAACTGAGCCACCCAGGCGCCCCGAGAGACATTGTTTTTGATCAGTTGGCAAGATGTGAAATAGAGAAATGTTCAGTTCTAATGAGACCTATGTAGCAATAGTCTGAATGTAATTGACATGAAATTTCAAAGGGCAATTGGCCAGAATGCTACAGTAGTTCATATCCTTCAATCCTTTAATTCCACTCCTAGAAATATATCCTAAAAACTGGTTGCAGAGGTGCAAATAGAAATTTATGTATAAGGATTAAAGATACTGGAAATACTCTAAATGTCTGATAGTAAGAGAATGACTAAATACTTTATGATAACTATGTGAAAGAATTATAACTTGTTTGCAATTCATTAAATAATGATTGGAAAGGGGCACCTGGGTGGCTCAGTTGGTTGAGCATCTGATGCTTGATTTCAGCTCAGGTCATGATCCCAGGGTAGTAGGATTGAGCCCTGCATCAGGTTCTGCACCGAGTGTGGAGCCTACTTACAATTCTCTCTCTCCTGGCACCTGGGTGGCTCAGTTGGTTAAGCATCTGACTGCTGCTCAGGTCATGATCTCACGGTTTGTGGGTTTGAGCTCTGCATCAGGCTCTCTGCTGTCAGCGAGAGCCCGCTTCAGATCCAGATCCTCTCTGTCTACCTCTCTCTCTGCCCCTCCCCTGTTCTCTCTCAAAAATAATAAATAAACATTTAAAAAAATGTTTTAAAAAAGATTCTCTCTCTCCCTCTGCCCCTCTCCCCTATTCACACACACTCTCTCTCTCTTCCTCTGTCTTTGAAAAAAAAAAAAAAAAAGATTGGAAAATGCTCAGAATGTAATGCTAGGCTCATACCAATATATAAAACAGCATTTAAATATGACCTAAACCTCTAAAGAAAGAAAAAAAATATGAATAAAATAAAGTAAAAGGAGACATGCAGATGTGATGGGGGCTGTGCCACACAGACCCTTCTTGTTCAGGACTAAAGAACTCATTTTCTGACTGTGGAATGTGTGAGTACCACCAGCTGGAAGCTGGGTCTCCCTTGAAAGAGATTACCCTGGACTGAAGAGAAGGGCTTTGCCTAAAGTCTGCCCCTCCCAAGGCAGTCTGCATCCAACGACTAGTCTTGTGTGTGGGGAGGGGAGGAGAAGCAATTTAAAAGGCCAGCAGCTCTCTACCTCAAGGAGAGGCAACTCTAAAGGGTCTTCCCAGGGCCAGAACTCCCCATGGGATCAGCTGAGTGTTTGTTGTGACCCTATTGCTTGCAGCTTAACTTCTCCCTCTGCCCTGTCCTGCTTCTGTCACTGCTCATGGGGGTGGAGGGTCCCAAGAGCTCACCCTAACAAACGCCAGCAGGTAGAGCTCTGTGTGAGGCTGCCTCCCAGGGAACCTGGCCTACAACTCTAGAGGTGGTCAGTGTTTGCCCTGGGTGGTAGGAAGAGCATCAGAGATGATTTTTAATTCCCTTCTTTACATTGCCTAAAATTTGGAATTCTTCTACACCCAGCTTGAGTAGTGGCTAGACTTCATTTGCTGGCAAGTAGTAGAAACCCATCTAATTGGCTTAAGTAACTGGAGAATCTATTACTACGCAGAGTGAAGTGAAGAATCATGGGGATGCTGGTTTCATACAGGGTTTAGTCTGTATTAATCTGTCTCTTTCAGGTTGACCTTTCTCAGACCATTGCTTCCCCTGTGGTTACAGGACGGGTGAGGTAGTTTTCGACCTTATATCACTTTAAGTCCAATGGGAAGAGTGGTAGTTACGCTTTTTTTCGAAAGCCCTATCACAGAAATCTATTTGCATCTCATTGGCTCAGATTGTGTCCTGTGCAGACCCATCACTGGGCCAGAGGCTGCTAGTTGGCATTACTTAGGGATGTTCTGGAAGCTCAAGGGTTGGAGGGGTGCATTGTCAGACACAAATCTGGGGGCATCACTGAAGAAAAGGGCAGTTGAGCTGTTCCCCACAGCTGTGTTTCAGGACAGGACCATCTCAATCAATAGAAAGTAAATGGTATATGTGTGATAGGAATAATATCAATACCTTGCATTTTCTATAATTTACCTTTCTCAAGCTGTCTTATACATGTAGTCTTATTCTTACAAGATATTACAGAGTTCATCAAACTGCATTTAAAATGGGTGCATTTTACAGAATGTAAGTGAGACCTCAGTAAAGTTGCTGCAGAATCTGTGATAAAGGGCATGGTGGAGTAGCTTCAGAGAGCTTTCTCTGTAATTGATATATTAACCTTTTAAGTGAAACTTTGAGAAACATCCTAAATGATCACTGTATTTGGGGGCTGGCTACATGAATTTTGGCATATTCATTCAGCGCATTGCTATGCAGATTTTGAGGAAATAGAAACAGATTTCTATATCCTATATGGAATGATGTCTGGGATGGTGAGAAAAGTGTGGAGTCAAACACTAATAGTAGTAGTAATAAAATGTTGTATAGTTGGGATCACACAGTATGCAGCCTTTGCAGATTGGCCTTTTTCACTAGTGATACACATTTTAAAGTTCCTCCGTGGCTTGATAGTTCATTTCTTTTTAGTGCTGAATAATATTCCATTGTCTGGGTGTACCATAGTTTATCCATGTACTTACTGAAGTACATCTTGATTACTCTTAAGTTTGGGAAGTTATGAATAAAGCTGCTATAAATATTCGTGTGCAGGTTTTTGTGTGGATGTACGTTTTCAGCTCATTCGAGTAAATGCCAAGGAGCACAAGTTTGGGTTGTATGGTAAGAGTGTTTAGTTTTGTAAGAAACTACCAAACTGTCTTCCAAAGTGGCTATACCATTCCACATTCCCACCAGCAATGAATGAGAGTTCCTGCCGCTCCACATCCTCGCCAGCATTTGGTGTTGTCAGTGTTTTGAATTTTCACCATTCGAACTGGTGTGTAGTGGTGCCTTGTTCTGATTTGTAATTCCATAATGGTGGATGGTGTGGAGCGCCTTTTCATATGCTATTTGCCATCTGTATATCTACTTTGGTGGCCTTTCTGTTCAGATCTTTTGCCCATTTTTAATTGCCTTGTTTGATTTTTTTTGAAAATCATGGGCACGCGTTACTTCTATAATAGAAAAGCTAGTTATTTTTGCATATACTGAGATTTAAGATTTTTATTATGATTCAAATGGAATTGTTATTAAAATATACTTTACACTCATTGCATTCTTAAGTAGAGTGTGTTGGTGGCATTTTCTTATGACTTGGGATTCTCTTTATAAATAAATATATACTGGAGATGGAGAGCAACCAGATGACACGGGATCAGGAATGGGTCATGGGTCTGGCTGGAGTAGTGGCCTCGTTCTCAGTGGCTTCATATTCTTTTTCTCTCACACTCTCTCTTTTTACTATGAACATATTTTGCTTTTATTAAAAGTTAAATCTCATTGTTTTAAATAATGAGACTTTCAACGCCTGTCTGGAAATTAGTCATGGTTTGTAGCAGGGCCCTCGTTTCCCCTCGTACACTCTACTCATTTGCAGTGTCAGCTTCATTTTTTTTTATCACCCACATATAATGTTGGGGCAAATCACGTACATCTGGGTTCCTCTCTGAAAAATTAAAGGCTCGCATGCCAAGTAGTATTTGCTGCCCTAGAAAATCATCTTTTGCCACTGTTCCCATCTCAGCCCTCATCAGGAACCTTCCTCTGTTCTTCTGTGAAGAACAACCACTCTACACTGCTTCTCAGCTTGTCTGCACATGTAGCCCCTTTTTGCTGTTCCTCTTGTTCCCATACCCCCTTCCATGAAGAACCTGTTCTTGCTTGTGCAGGGAAAGACACCCCTCAAAACCCACATGTTTGTTACCACCAGGGGATGTCCCTTTTGCGAACATGGCAGCAGGCCAATGTTTTCTAGAAAAAACTCAGATTACTTATTTAATTTTAACTTTAATTCCAGTTAATTAACATACGGTGTCATGTTATTTTCAGGTATACAATATAGTGATTCAACACTTCCATACATCACCCAGTGCTCATCACAACAGGTGCACTCCTTCATCCCCATCACCTACTTAACCCATCCCCCCATCCACTTCCTCTCTGGTAGCCATCAGTTTGTTCTCTGTAGTTAAGAATCTGTTTCTTGGTTTCTTTCTCTCTCTTTTCCCTTTGCATGTTCATTTTGTTTGTTAAATTCCACATGAGTGAAATTATATGGTATTTGTCTTTCTCTGGCTGACTTATTTCAGTTAGCATAATACTCACTAGTTCTGTCCATATCATTGCAAATGGCAAGATTTCATTCTTTTTTATGACTGAATAATATTCCATTGCATCTTCCTTGTCCATTCATCAATCGGTGGACACTTGGGGTGCTTCCATAGTTTGGCTATTGTAAGTAATGTTGCAATAAATACAGGGGTGCACCTATCCTTTCAAATTAGTGTTTTTGTGTTCTTTGCACAAAGATGATGATGCAATTCCTGGATCATACAGTAGTGCTATTTTAAAATTTTGGAGAAACCTCCACACTGTTTTCCATCACGGCTGCACCAGTTTGCATTCCCGCCAACAGTGCACGAGTGTTCCTTTTTCTCCACATCCTTGCCAACATGTGTTATTTCTTGTACTGTTGACTTTAGGTATTTAGATTTTTCTTTAATTCTTTAACTAAATTGTAAACGCAAAGAGCTTTTTAGAGAAACTATACATTTAATGTTAGAGGTGGTAGTTTGGCCTGTCAGGATTGCTCAGCTCCTACAGGGAATATGATCTCGAGAACTGCCTTCTTCCCTCTGCTCTTTAAAAAAAAGCCCTGTACTTCAGGCAGCTGAGCTTGGCTGGATGAAAAGGAGGAGGCCAGCTGGCTTGAAGTTATTTCTCCAAAAATGTGAAAGAAAGACGAACTCACACTCTTACCTTCCAGAGATATTTGTATTTTTGAAATATGATTGGTGTTAAAGACTAACTTTGGAGGAATTTCATATTTTATAAAATGAAGTTCAGAAATGTGAGTATAGCAGTGAACTCCAAGAAGTCCAACTGTCACCTCAAATTGACCTCTGACTGAAATCTTGCCCTTTGCAACAACGTGGATGGAACTGGAGGGTATTGTGCTAAGAGAAATAAGGCAGTTAGAGAAAGACAGATATCATATGATTTCACTCATATGTGGGATTTAACAAACACAACTGATGAACATGGGGCGGGGGAAGGAAAAATAAGATAAAAACAGAGAGGGAAGCAAACCAGAAGAGACTTTTTTTTTTAAACTTTTTTTTAATGTTTATTTTTGAGTGAGAGAGAGAGACATAGCACGAGCACAGGAGGGGCAGAGAGAAAGAGGGAGACACAGAATCCAAAACAGACTCCAGGCTCTGAGCTATCAGCACAGAGCCCAACACAGGGCTCAAATTCAGGAACAGTGAGATCATGACCTGAGCCAAAGTCGGATGCTTAACTGACTGAGCCACCCAGGCGCCCTTGAAGAGACTCTTAAATACAGAGAACAAACTGAGGGTTGATGGGGGTGGGGGATTGGCTAAATGGGTGATGGGCATTAAGGAGGGCACTTGTTGGGATGAGCACTGTAAGTGATTGTAAGTGATGAATTACTGGAATCTACTCCTGAAGCCAAGACTACACTGTATGTTAGCTACTTTGAGAATAAATAAAATAATAAAAATAAATTGATCTCTGGCTTTGATTTTCCTGAAGTAACACTGCCTTTACAGGGCCCCTGTCTCCCCACAGCATTCTCTAAAAGTTCTGGGATGATTTCATAGTCACTCCTCTGCTCCTGTGCGCTGACACCTGCATCTTAGCCAAGAGTGCAGGAGGGGTCCAGGTGCAGCACTGGTGTCCTCTGTAAGCCTGGGTCTGTGCAGTGAAGCTCTGGGACACAAACCCCTCGTAGTTGTGACAGGGACACTCAGCTTTTAGCGAGTAAGGGTTTATAAGGGTTTGTTTGTCCCTGTTGTCAAGGAAGACCATCCAGGGGTGCCTGGCAGCTCTCCAAGGCCATCGCGGACGCAGCATCTTGTACCTTCCTGCCCCAGAGCACCTGGCTTCCCCTCTCAAGTTCATCTCTGTTTACTCAAGGGGAACTCTGTTTTTCCTACACTGTTCGGTTCAACTCCAAGCATGGCCCCTAGATCAGCAGCATCAGCATCCATGAGAACTTGCTGAAATGCAGAATCTCGGGCCCTGCCCCAGGCCTTTGGATTGTGTTGTTCACAGAACAATCTGTGTTGTTCACAAGTGTGCCATAAGCGTGCATAAAGTTGATTTTATGCATGTTGAAGTTTGAGGAGTGCTGGAGGTGCTTGTTTTTTAATACAGCTTTCCCCCCTTATCCAAAAGTAAATTGTTGTTATGAAACATCTCATACAGTTAGAGCCAAAAGTATCCCCACACTTTCTGGAAGTTCACATTAGGGCCACTTCCCTTCCCTGAAAGACCTACATTAGTGTGATAATGACTTTCTTTGTAAAAGTAAACATCTTCAGATTTATTTCTGTTAGCAAAACATGAAGTGGTATAATGCAAACTTTCAGAAAGTGGGGGGGTCCCTGTATGTCTCTTGGTATGAAATGATAATGATTCTGTCTCCTCTCCAAAGACAGATTTTCTAGAACCATGTAAGCCACATCTACTTTAAACCTTTTGTTATCTGGTAATTTCTGGTTCTGTTGAGGTGTGAAGACTTCTTTATATCATGTAAATAGACCTTTGGGCTAGATCTTACAAGAATACATGAACTATGACAGTCTTAGGGATTTTTGTCCACTTATACCAAGTAATGTTCATTTCTCTTATCTCTAATTCTTGTCTTTTCATACACACCCTCCCCCTTAACCTGTGTTTCCCTAAAGCTATCTTCTCAAATTTCAAAACATAGATTATCAGTGGGAATGCTTTCTGTTAGAAATTAAAGAAAACACAACTCAAAATGGCTTCAACCATAGGGCATTTATTGGCTCATAGAACTGGGAGGTCTGGAGACAGGCCGGGCTCTAGGGTTTGAATCTTTGGGGTTTGGGTTTCTTTCCCTTTTCCACTCTGTTTTTCCTGGTGTCAGCTCCAGCCTGAAGCTGGCTTATATCCCATTGGCAGAATGGCTGCTGCTGTTCTGGGCTGACATCCGTGCACCACTGTGGAGAAGGGGGAGCTGGCTGCAGGCGCGTGTTTTCTTTCCCAGATGCCCCAGCAGGCCTGCCCTATTCATCCAATACATCATGTTGACTGTGTAGTATGCTCAGCCCCCATTCCAGCTACTGGGAAAGCAGAAGTGACTCAAACAGACAAATATCCTCGCCCTCATGGGGCCTGCATTCTAGTTAGAGGAGAAAGACACAAAGGGAAGAGATAAAAATAAGTGTGTAAGTGATGAGGGTGAATGTGAAGAATAAAGCAGACAAGGGGATGAAGACGTGCTGGGCTTTGGGGTGTGGAGGGAGCCCTCTTAGGGAAGGAGGTGATGGGGGAGCCACGTGGGCACAGGTCCATGACATCTACTCTTTTTTATACCATGGTCTTACAATTTATCGTATTCTTCCATTTTTTGCTTCACTTCTCTTGACATTTGGGATGGATCATTCTTGCTCTTAAGTTTGGTTACTTTAAATTTCATGACCTCATGTTCTGGTCTCCCACCCAATCTCGTTCTTCTTCCCTTGGGAAATTATATTTGTGTCTGTCATCTGCCCTCCGGCCATGCTCGTGAGCCCTGGAACAAATCATTCATTCAATTGTTAGCGATGTCTACCTCTTCTGTCAACAGATTCCACAATAAGGTTCCCTCTCATTTGACTTATGACTGCTGGTCTTTGAAAAGAACATAATATTTATGTTAACTTCCAGTATAAATGTATATAAACTAAATGCTTTTTAACACTTGTTACTTTATACAGTGATCTCTAGGATGTTTCCAAACTTAATATGGGGTTAGAATGTAGTATAAATGATTCTTTTTCCTTTCGTTCCTGCTCGCCCATTCTTAACCTTCACACTGGCTTTCCTTCCTCTTGTTTATTCATGAGTGGAGACCACGTTTGGCTGAACTTGCCACTCATTCCATCTTCCTTCTCTTCCAAACCACGTTTTTCTGAAATTTGCCATTTTTAATTTGGGAAAATATGTTTCAAACTTATTTATTGTGCTAGAAATTATTTTCTACACATGAATATTTACTACTAAATTAAATCATACCACCAATTGTCAACTTTGCTCAATAAGTGAAAATGCCTCTGGGTAGTTGTCTTTTAAATGATTCATCCCTTTGACATTTTTCTTTTATTTGCTTCTCTGTGGGTGATTCATGCATGCCTGGTCGTCATTTTTTCTAGCATGTCACTTATACCTATTTCTGGCCCGTATATCATCAAGAGTGTTGTAGTGATATCAGTCCTGATGCTCTTAATCAGCCTCCTTGAATAGAACCTAATAGAAAACTTGATTTTGTGGTTATTGTTTTATTTTGTTTGTTTTTGGTTTAAGCTGAAATATTGATGACTGTCAAGTTGTTTTAGGTTTCTACTACATAGATCACTCCTTTGGAATTCAGAAAGACTCAACTTACTTTTTCTTCTTTCTGTCATTTTGTTTTAATTTAGTGGCATCAAAAAGTTGCCGGGTATTCTGCAAGGCACATACTCTTGCAGGTGTCTAAAACATTCATTCAATTTGGGATTGAAAAATTAACTATTAAATCTTTTTCCTTCTAATTTTATATATGATTTTCTATTTTGTTATGTGTACAGTCTGATTAAGTCCTATCAATTCCGACCTTTGAGGTCAGAGTCTGCCAAAAATGGGGCAAAAATAAAAACTCACTGGGAAGCAGGTGACCATGGCTGCCAAACTTTCAAGACCCAAGAAGGAACCAATGAGCAGGGACTTCATCATTTCTTCATGGAGAGGTGACATTTAGGGAATCATGGGCCTGGGCATTCAAGTAAATCAGAGAGAGAAAGTATAAGAGAGAGGTGACCTGAGAGCTTGAAGGCCTATGGAGAAGGGTTAAGAAACAAGATAGACCCATGTAGGACCCCCTTAGCTACGGGATGGAGGAAGCCATGAGGATAGGTAAGGAGAACCACAGCTGATCTCTCTGATTCAAGGTGACTTTAGAACCATGCTGAACCCTTGGGAAAAGAATGGTTAAACTGTCCCAGTTACTGAGTATAAGTTCACTTCTGGGAAGGTTGGGCAAGATGACAGAACAGGTAGAGGGAGGTGGGAGTTCCCTTTCTGGTTAGACACCATATGACAGCAGGAAAGGCCTAGCCTAGAGATGACAATGAAAAAATGAAGATCAGAAACTCTTTGTTTGAGACTTACGAGGAGTTTAAGAAGTGGGCCCACATTTAGATACCTACAGTGAACTCATCATCTTTTACAATCCTTCCAGGCCCAATTCTGACATGTAAACATCAAAATAGACTTTGTATTTTTGGATGTTGATTTAGCCTGTTAAAAGTTCATTCCACAGAAGGTCTTAGCATCATTTTGTAAACCCTCAATTAATTTTCTTAATCTTTAGATTTATCTGAAAATATGGCAAGGAATAAAGATGGCTTCTTGCTAATTCAACAGTAAATACAATCTCCCTTTGGTGTGTGCATGTGTATATGACACCCATACATATTTTTAGATAATTTCATTTAATTAAGGATCACACATGTTGGGAATAAAACACTAAGCATCCTTACAACTTTGTTTTGAAGCTGGTTTTATTTTTCAAGGGCTTTCTACTGAAACACAGGCCAAGAAACACAGGCCAAGTTCTCCATAACTCCTGGTCCATCTCTAACCTCATATACATTATCTAAAACCTTAAGGAATTTCACAATTATTTCTCAGAAGATGGTTCTGGAATCAATAGATCAGCTCCATAAGAGCAGGAGGTGTGGACTGTCTTGTTCTCTGAAGGATCCCCAATACCCAGAACACACACCGGGCATTCAGTAGGTGTTTAATCAGTATTTGTTACTGACTGAATGCACCATTCTCAATAAAGCCACTTTAATAATTGATTTTTTAAGGAATACATTTTAAGTAAGAATCTGCCTCTTCTATATATTCATTTTTTACTTTTTCTGGAGTTCCTGTCAGTTGCTGTATAAAAGCAATTAGGCCATGTGAGTATTGCCCCATTTGTATTTCCTATCAGGTGGCCACAGGTCCCTGTCCCCTTATACCATTAAAGGCAAAACGAACAAGCAGCCATTCCAATCTGTAAGCAGTCATATGCACACTGGCCACTTGCCTCAAAACGCCTGCTGAAAAGGTCACCTGTGGAGGAAACCTACATTGGCTTTTTGAGCTGAGCAAAAAAACAATAGAAAAATTGCTCTCAGAGTCAAACACTAGGCAACAGAGAGTAGCCTTGCCCAATAAAAATACAGGGTGAGCCACAGGGGTAATTTTAAATGTTCTGATAGCCCTATTAATTAAAAAGCTTAAAAATTGAGTGAAGTTAATGGTGATATTTATCATTTAACCCCTTATATCCAAATATTATTGTTTCAACATATCATCACTATAAAAGAAGTATCAGTGAGATACTTTATTTACATTCTTTTTTTTGTACCAAGTCTTCAGAATTCAGTGGGTATTTTACGCATATAGCACATCTCAATTTGGAGATGCCCCCTTTCTTTTTTATTTTTTTAATTTTTTAAATGTTTGTTTATTTTTGAAAGAGAGAGAAACAGAGTGTGGTGGGGGAGGGGCAGAGAGGAAGAGACACAAAATCCGAAATAGGCCCTAGGCTCTGAGCTGTCAGCACAGAGCCCAATGCTGGGCTTGAACTCATGAACTGTAAGATCATGACCTGAGCCAAAGTTGTATGCCTAACCAACTGAGCCACCCAGGTGCCCCAGAGATGCTACCTTTCAATTGCTCAGTAGCCATGTGTGGCTTACGGCTGCCATATTGGACAGTGTACCATTAGATTAGAGTAGTGCACAAACATACTGCTATTGCCCATTCCTCTCCATGGAAGTCTGGGAACACATGAAGGTTGTGAAGTGTTCCTCTTTGGCAAACTTAAATAGCAGAGATGAGAGCCTCACAATGCAACAAAATGGTTGTGTCCTCTAATCAACAATACATTTTCATGGACAAACTGGTGAAATTATGTTCGTGTTTTTGTGATACTTGGCAGTAAAACAGCCTCATATTCCATTAAACATTATTGAGAAATTCTGTGGGCTAGGAAAAACCCTGGCCTTTCAGAGTGGACCACCAATAGAAACGTGGAAAAAAATGTCACATGCTCATTCACCTCCTGGTTCCACAATACTGTTTGTTTGTTTGTTTGTTTGTTTGTTTGTTTGTTTTGAGAGAGAGAGCACGAGCAGGGTAGGGGCAGAGAGAGAGGGAGAATTCTAAGCAGGCTTTGCGCAGTCAGCACAGAGCCTGACGTGGGGCTTGAACTCACAAAACCGCAAGATCATGACCTGAGCCCAAATCAAGAGTCAGATGCTTAACCAACTGAGCCACCCAGGCGCCCCTCCACAACACTCAGCAATGCTACTGTAGCACTGACCATATACGGAAGCATGGGGGAAACTCTCTGGTCATCTGCATGAAAGCTTCATCGTTCATTCCTTTAGTGGATGTTTATTGAGCTCCTCTCTGGTTCCAAAACATTTTCATCACCCAAATTAGCAGTCACTCCTATTCTCTCCTGCCACCCCAGCCTCTGGTGGAAGCAAGTCTACTTTCTGTCTCTATAAATTTGCCTGTTCTGAACATTTCATATAAATGGAATTGTACAATATATGGCCTTTTCTATATGGCTTCTTTCACTTAGCATAATGTTTTCTAGTTCATCCATGTTGTGGCATGTGTCAGTACTTCATTTCTTTCTGTGGCTGAATTATAGATTCCATTACAGATAGATCACATTTTGTTTATCCCTTCAGAAGTGGATAGAGATTTGGGCTCTTTCCATCTTTGGGGCTATTGTGAATAATGCTGCCGTAAAAATTCAAGTACAAGGTTTTGTGTGGCCACATGGTCTTCATTTCCTTGAGTATTTTCCTGTATTTTTGTGGTGTTGTTTTTTACATAATCCTTCTGAATTAGATCTTGGCATAAGGTGGCCATATCAGAACAAAGTTCTTATCCTTCACTTAAAAATTTCTCAAAATATTTATATTATTAAGGTTATATTAATTGATCATCTTTATATCAGTTAATTATAGATGTAGATTGTTCTTTGTAAATATGCTACCTGTCATGCTATATGGAAGCATGCATTAAAATTTAAGCACAAAATATTCACTGTAATTGACAACTAAGTGGGTTAGAATATGTCACTTTATTAATGGGAGGAGGAACAGCACTCCTTCATTTAGTAATAACACCCTAGTGACTGGAGAGCATTCAGTGCCAGGCCAGCTATATAATATGCAGCACATCTTTAGATGGAGAAGTCGTCTTCCCATGGGCTCGCCACTCCAACCTGAGGCAAGTAGGCATTCTCCAGTGGCCTGCAACCTCTGCACTTGGCTGCACAAAGTACTTGGGTCAGGGGCAGGCAAGATCCACACTGAGTTGCCAGCTGAGGACCCATGGCACTGCCTGCCCTGGGTGGTCATGGCCACTAGCTTGCTCTAACTAGAGACTCAATGGGGCTTGTACCTGATACTCCACCCTCCCCATGCCTGTGTCCAGGACCCCATGAAGGTAGAGCATAATGGCTGCATGTGGGCCTCCCCCACCAATGCAATCCAGTTGTCACTTCTGTCAGAGGGCCACAGTAGTCACGGGGCAGGGATGGGGAGGCCCTGCGGGGCCCAAGGTTCTGGAGGCAGGAAACAAGTGGGAGAGAAGCCATGGAGCGATGGTGGGAGGTAGGTACCATGCATGAGCTGTGGCATCAAACCCCTGGACACGCTCCATTGTCTTCTTGACTTCATGTAAAAACACAAAATCAAAGATTAAATCATTAGGAATTTAAAGACTCATGAAGCCAGCCCAGGTTCAATGTCATCTCTTAAGTTTTTAACACACTTTATTTTGTTTTAATTTTTTTAAATTTATATATTTATTTTGAGAGAGAGTCAGCACAAGTGGGGGAGGGGCAGAGAGAGAGAGAGAATCCCAAGCAGGCTCCACACCACCAACGCAGAGCCCAATGTGGATCTTCAACCCATGAAGCTGTGAGATCATGACCTGAGCCAAAACCAAGAGTCAGGTGCTTAACTGAATGAGCCACCCAGGCACCCACTTCTTAACATACTTTCAACATTTGGGGAAGAATTTGACTTTACACATGAAGTAAATATGAAATAAAGCATGATCTCAACTATTATTATTTTTATGTCTGTCATCTTTTTTTTTTTGAGGTATAGTTGATGCAACATTATATTAATTTCAAGTGTACAACATAATGATTCGGTATTTGTATGCACTGTGAAATGATCACCACAGTAAGTCCAATTACCATCCATCAGCATGCAGAATTATACTTTTTGTTTTCTTGTGATGAGAACTTTTAAGATTTACCCTCTGGCAGCTTTTAAATATGCACTGCAGTCTTGTTGAGTATGGTCACAGTGCTGTGTTCATTACATGCCCATGACTTTTATTTTGTAACTAGAAGTTTGTGCCTTTTGACACCCTTCACCCATTTTACCAACTCCCAACCCCTTCCCCTCCGGCAACCACTTTTCAGTTCTCTGTATCTTTGAGTTTTGTTTCTTTGTTTTGGTTTTTAGATTCCACAAATAAGTGAAAGCATACAATATTTGTCTTTCTCTGACTTATTGCACTTAACATAACACCCTCAAGATCCATCCATGCTGTTGCAAGTGGCCAGATTACATTATTCTTTATGGCTAAGTAGTATTCCATTGTATATACACACCACATCCTCTTTATCCATCCATCCATCAATAGATACTTGTTTCCATATCCTGACCATTATAAATAATGCTGCAGTGAACATAGGGTGCATATATCCCTTTGAGTTAGTGTCCCCATTTTCTTTGAATAAGCACCCAGAGGTAGAATTGCTGGATTATATGTAGTTTTATTTGTAATTTTTTTGAGGCACCTCTACAATGTTTTCCATAGCAGCTGCATCAATTAACATTCCCATCAATAGTGCATGAGTGATCCCTTTTCTCTGCAACCTCATCAACACTTGTTATTTATTTTTCTTTTCTTTTCTCTTTTCTTTCTTTTCTTTTCTTTTTTCTTTTCTTCTTTTTTCTTTCCTTTTCTTTCTTTCTTTCTTTCTTTCTTTCTTTCTTTCTTTCTCTTTCTTTCTTTCTTTCTTTCTTTCTTTTATAATAGGCCTCCTAATAGGTGTGAGGTGATATCTTACTATGGTTTTGATTTGCATGTATCTGTTGATCATCTGTCTTCTTTGGAAAAATGTATGTTCAGATCATCTGCCCATTTTTAAATCAGATGATTATTTTTTTGCTATTGAGTTGCATGAATTCTTTATATATTTTGAATATTCACCCCTCATCAGATATATAATTTCCTATCAGATATATATTTTCTCCTTTCAGTAGATTGCCTGTCATTTTGTTGGTGATTTCCTTTGCTCTGCAGAAGATTTTTAATTTCACGTATTCCCACTTGTTTATTCTTTGACTTTGTTGCCTTTCCTTTTGTATTCAGTTCCAATATATCATTGCCAAGTCCAGTGTCGAGGAGCTTACCATGTATGTTCTCTTCTAGGAGTTTTATGGCTTCGTCTTACACATTAAAGCCTTTAATGCGTTTTGTGTTGATTTTTTGTGTGTTCTTGCCTCCTTTGTCACATATTAATTGATCATGTAAGCATGTCTTTATTTCTGGGAAATCAATTCTGTTCCATTAATCTATGTGTCTGTTTTATGCCAATACTATACTTTTGTGATTACTGTTACTTTGTAATACAGTTTGAAATCAGGGAGCATGATGCTTCTGGCTTTGTTCTTTCTCAAGGTTGCTTTGGCTATTTAGGGCCTTTTGTGATTCCATACAAATTTTAGGAATATTTGTTCTATTTCTATGAAAAGTGCCATTGTAATTTTCTTAGGGATTGCATTGAATCCGTATATTTCTCTGGGTAATAAAGACATTTTAACAATATTGATTCTTCCAATTCATGAGCATGGGAATACTTCCCATTTATTTGTGACTTCAATTTCTTTCATCT
Organism: Panthera leo; assembly: GCF_018350215.1. Taxonomy (NCBI): domain Eukaryota; kingdom Metazoa; phylum Chordata; class Mammalia; order Carnivora; family Felidae; genus Panthera; species Panthera leo. The sequence goes on from NC_056681.1 coordinate 44,927,979, forward strand.
ATGTATTATAATTCTCAGTGTGCTGGTATTTCACTTCCTTGGTTAAATTTATTCTTAGGTATTTTATTCTTTTGATGCAATTGTAAATTGGATAGTTTTCTTAATTTTTCTGATAGTTCATTGTTAGTGTATAGAAATGCAATAGATTTTTGTGTAGCGAATTTGTATCCTGTAACTTTACTGAATTTGTTTATTAGTTCTAGCAGTTTTGGGGGGAAGTCTTTAGGATTTTCCATATGTAAAATAATGTCATCTGCAAATAGTGAGTTTCACTTCTTCCTTTCCAATTTGGATGTCTTTTATTTCTTCTTCTTGCCTAATTGCTCTGCCTAGGACTTATAGCAATGTATTTAATAAAAATGGTGAGTGTAGGCATTCTTGTCTTGTTCCTGATCTTAGAGGACAGTTTTACGCCACTGAGTATGATCTTAGCTGTGGGTTTGTCATTTATGGCCTTTATTATGTTGAGGTATGCTCCCTCTATGCCTACTTTGTTGAGAGTTTATCATGAATGGATATTGAATTTTGTTACACGCTTTTTCTGCATCTATTGAAATGACTGTATGATTTTTGTCTTTCATTTTGTTAATGTGGTGTATCACATTGATTGATTTGATTTGTGGACATTGAACTATTCTTGCCTCCCTGGAGTAAGTCCCCCTTGATCATGGTGTGTGGTCCTCTTAATGTATTGTTGAATTCAGTTTGCTAATAGTTTGTTGAGGATTTTTGCATCTATGTTTATCAAGGATATTGGCCCTTAATTTTCTCTTTTTGTGGTGTCTTTGTCTAGTTTTGGTACCAGGTAATGCTTGCCTCCTAAAATGAGTTTGCAAATATCCCCTTCTCTTTAATTTTTTGGAAGAGTTTGAGGATTGGTATTAAATCTTCTTTGCATGTTTGGTAGAATTCACAGTGAAACTGTCTGGCCCTTGACTTTTTGTTTGTTGGGAAGTTTTTTATTACTAATTCAATTTCCTCACTACTGATCTAGTAAGATTTTCTATTTCTTCATGATCCAGTCTTGGAAGAGTATATGTTTCCCGTAATTTATCCATTTCTTCTAGGTTGTCCAATTTGTTGGCATATAATTATTCATATTCTTTCATTTCTGATTTTATCTACTTGAGCCCTCTCTTTTTTTCTTGGTAGGCCGAGCTAAAGGTTTATCTTTTTAAAGAATCAGCTCTTCATTTCATTGATGTTTTCTATTGTCTTTTTAGTCTCCATTTCATTTATTTCTGCTCTGATCTTTGTGACTTCCTTTCTTCTATTAACTTCGGGCTTCATATGTTCTTCTTCTAGTTCCTTTAGGTGTAAGTTAGATAGATTGTTTATTTGAGATTTTTCTTGTTTTTTGAGGTAGGCCTATATCACCATGAACTTCCTCTAAGAACTGTTTTTGCTGCATTCAGTAGATTTTGGTATGATGTATTTTAATTTTCATTTCTCTCAAGGTATTTTTAAACTTGCCTTTTGATCTGTTTGTTGACTCATTTGTTGTCCAGCAGCATGTTGTTTAATCTCCACATATTAGTGATTTTTCCAGTTTTTTTATTGTAATAGCTTTGTTCTTTCATACCAGTGTGGTTGGAAAGATGCTTGATATGATTTCAGTCTTCTTACATTTATTTAAATTTGTTTTGTAGCCTAACATATGATCCATTCTGGAGAGTGTTCCAGATCCACTTGAGAAGAATGGATATTCTGCTGCTTTTGGATGAAATGTTTTGTATATCTGTATGTTAAGTCCACATGGTCTAATAAGTCACTTAAGGCTGATGTTTCCTTTTTTATTTTCTGTCTGGATGATCTATCCAGTGATGTAGTAGGATATTAAAGTCCCCTGCTATTGTTTTGCTATAAATCTCTCCCATTTAGGTGCTCCTATACTGTACACATAAATATTTACCTCTTTATCATTATTTAATGCCTGTCTTTATCTTTTTTATTAAATTTTTTAATGTTTATTTATTTTTGAGACAGAGAGACACAGAGCATGAACAGGGAGGGTCAGAGAGAGAGGGAGGCACAGAAATTCTTAGCAGGCTGCAGGCTCTGAGCTGTCAGCACAGATCCCAATGCGAGACTCAAACCCACAAACCATGAGATCATGACCTGAGCTGTAGTCTGACGCTTAACTGACTGAGCCACCCAGGCACCCCCATGTCTTTGTCTTTTAGTTTAGTCTTTGTTTTAAAGCCTGTTTTGTGTGATATAGCTATAGCCTTGTCTGATATAACCCTACCTTTCTTTTAGCTTCTATTTGCATGGAATATCTTTTTCTATCCCTTCACTTTCAGTCTGTATGTCTTTATGTCTGAAGTGACTTTCTTATAGACAAGATGTAAACAGATACCTTTAAGCTGAAAAGAAGGGGCACTATTTATATATATGCATATATATAATATAAAATAGTCTATTTTAAGTTGATAGCAATTTAAGTTTGAACACATTCTAAAGGACTACATTTTTACTCACTCCACCCCCATGTTTTGTGTTTTTGAGGTCACATTTTACATCTTATTTTGTGTATCCCTTAACTAATAATGAAGCTATAGTTATTTTTACTACTTTTTTTTTTGTTTTTTAACTTTCATACTAGCTTTGCAAGTGATTAATTCACTACCTTTACTATATATTTACTTTTACCAGTGAGATTTATACTTTCATATGTTTTCTAGTTTCTAATTAGTGCCCTTTCTGACATTTCTTGTAAGGCCAGTTTAGTGGTGATGAACTCCTTTAGTTTTTACTTGTCTGGGAAACTCTTCATCTCTTAATTCTGAGTAACAGCGTTGGTGGGCAGAGTCTTCTTGGTTGGAAGTGTGTTCCTTTCATTACTTTGTATGTATCCTGCCACTGCCTTCCAGCCTGTAAAGACTCTGCTGAAAATTCTGCTAATAGTCTTAGGGTGGTTCCCTTCTACAGAACAAGTTGTTGTTTTCTTCCTGCTCTTAAGATTCTCTCGTTATCTTTAACTTTTGACATTCTAATTATATTTATTAGTGTGGATCTTTTTGAGTTCATCTTATTTGGAACACTCTGTGCTTCCTGGATCTGGATGTCTGTTTTCTTCCCCAGGTTAGGGAAGTTCTCAGCCATGGTTTCTTCAAATACATTTTTTGCCCTGTTCTCTCTCTCTTCTTCTGGGACTCCAATAGTGTGAATGGTTTTCTGCTTGATGTTGTCCCATGGGTACCCTTAGGCTGTCTTCACTTTTTACATTCCTTTTTCTCTTCCCTGCTCTGTGTAGATGAGTTCCACTGCCCTGTCTGCTGGATCACTGATTCTTTCTTCTGCTTCATCTAGTCTGCTGGTAACCCCCTCTCGTGTATTTTTCATTTAATGTATTCTTCAGCTCTGTGACTTCTGTTTGGTACTTCCTTGTATTCCCTATCTCTGTGGAAGTTCTCACTGTGGTCATTCATATTTCTCCCATTTTTGGTGAGCATCCTTATGACCATTATTTTGAACTCTTAATCAGGTAAGTTACTTATCTTCATTTCATTAAGATTTTTTCTGAGGTTTTATCTTGTTCTTCCATTTGAAACATATTTCTTTATCCATTCATCAGTTGATGGACATTTAGGCTGTTTCCATAATTTGGCTATTGTTGAAAGTGCTGCTATAAACATTGGGGTACAAGTGCCCCTATGCATCAGCACTCCTGTATCCCTTGGGTAAATTCCTAGCAGTGCTATTGCTGGGTCATAGGGTAGATCTATTTTTAATTTTTTGAGGAACCTCCACACTGTTTTCCAGAGCGGCTGCACCAGTTTGCATTCCCACCAACAGTGCCAGAGAGTTCCCATTTCTCCACATCCTCTCTAACATTTATAGTCTCCTGATTTGTTAATTTTAGCCACTCTGACTGGTGTGAGGTGGTATCTGAGTGTGGTTTTTATTTGTATTTCCCTGGTGAGGAGCGACATTGAACATGTTTCATATGCCTGTTGGCCATCTGGATGTCTTCTTTAGAGAAGTGTCTATTCATGTTTTCTGCCCATTTCTTCACTGGATTATTTGTTTTTCGGGTGTGGAGTTTGGTGAGTTCTTATATACACAATGGAATACTACATGGCAATGAGAAAGAATGAAATATGGCCTTTTGTAGCAACATGGATGGAACTGGAAAGTGTTATACTAAGTGAAATAAGTCATACAGAGAAAGACAGATACCATATGTTTTCACTCCTGTATGGATCCTGAGAAACTTAACAGAAGACCATGGGGGAGGGGAAGGAAACAAAAAGTTAGAGAGGGAGGGAGCCAAACCATAAGAGACTCTTAAAAACTGAGAACAATCTGACGGTTGATGGGGGGTGGGAGTTAGGGGAGGGTGGGTGATGGGTATTGAGGAGGGCACCTGTTGGGATGAGCACTGGGTGTTGTATGGAAACCAATTTGACAATAAATTTCATATTAAAAAAATAAAAAAGAAAAAAAGAAATATGTTTCTGTTTACTCATTTTGTTTGACTCTCTGTGTTTGCTTCTATGTGTTAGGCAAAACAGCTACCTTTCCCAATCTTAAAGGAGGGAAGGAGGAGCCTATTGTTTAAACTTGTCCTAGCTCTTGGTTGTTTCTCTATCCTTTGTGATTGTCTAAGCAGCCTGATTAATTCGTGATATGTCCCATTTATTGAGAGAGTATCCATGTTTCAAAGAGAGCATTCATTCAGCACTTACTTCCAGGCTGATTCTAAGCCAGACCTTCATGCAGCAGCTTTCAAAGTATTCAAATATATACAGTTCTGTGGGACTACAGTCATAAATCCTGCTCATCTCCAGATCAGGTGACCTGGAGCTGCATCTTGGGTGATATTTAAAAATTTGGGGGCTTCAGACAAGTGTATAAGGTCTTTTCTGGGAGTTACTGGCAAGCTGTAGCAAAGCTAAGGGAGAGCACAAAGTTGGCACCCTCTGGCCTACTTTCTTTGGACACTCCATAGCTGCTAGATGTGTAGCAAACCTGAGGCCTGCCCCTCAGGCTGCAGCTCCAGGACAAGTACATAGGCCTTTTTCACAGAAAGACCAGGGTGTGTTTCAGTCTGCAACCTGTGCAGTGCCCTAGGGGTGGTAGCCTCCCAAGAACTGCCTCTGTGATTGTTACAGCCCCATGGGACCCAAGAACACAAGCCTCCCTGGCTCCCAGACCCAGGTGATCAAGGAGAGCCCCCTGTGTGGACTGCACCCCTCAGAGTTTTAGCGAGGCAGAGAGAGGGTAAATAGCTCCATATTTGTGAGATCTCTCCCAATCGTGGGTCACTGTGCTAGGGTGAGGTTTTTTGGCAAGACTGAATCTCTGCCTCTTCTACCATCTTGATGTGGCCCTTTAGTGTTTGTTGTGAAGGAGCCATTCAGCTAATTTTGAGGTCTTTTGCAGAGGGAATTATTCCATATGTAGCAGTACATTTGGTGTGTCTGTGGGAGGAGATGAATTCAGGATCTTCCTATGTTTCCATCTTAGACTGCCCCCTCTTTCTGCACATTTCAAAATAAATGCATCTAGAATGTGACTTTGTGTTCTCTCTGGTTAATGAAAATACATTTCTAGAATGAAATGAGTTACTTTTATAATTAATCAAACGCTAATGTTACATGAACATTTTTGCTGAATATTATTTTATGTATATGTGATACATTATAATTCTGTTCATTTTGAGGGGGAAGATATATATTTTAGTACCTTAACCTAAAAAAAAGTATCTCTCCTCATCCAGGTCTATTAAAATAAGATTAGCCTCTTTGTCGGATACTCCTGGTGTTGAAAACCTTGTTAGCACTCTCATGCTGAATAAAAGTATATTGGAGGATTTAAAGCAATACAATGAGGCTCACAGAGACCCTGTAAGTACCTACTATGACCCTATTGGCTTCCTTTCCCTCGTGATATGGGACCATTATGACCCATGTAGTTTCAGCCTTGAGGTTTCCTTGGATCTCAGTTGGAGAATTGTGTGGTGGGGAGGCAGAGGTGGAGTTGGAAGATGGGAGCAAGAAAAGAAAACCTGGGAAACTGGGGTTTAAGGAAGTGAGGGTGTTCTCCTCACTGGTGGCCCCAAGGCAGAGTGCTGGTCAGATATTCTAAATCTTTATCACAGAGATAGAAAATCTGGACTTGATCCAGACAAGTATCCTGAAACAGGATAGATCTCAGGGCTTGGAATAGGAAGATCTGACTGAGGTTAGGGAATGGTAGCTCCGGAACCTGTGGTGCTTGGTGCTTAACCAGCAACACTGGATATCAGACCTATCCAGTCTGATGGAACTCCATTTGACCCTACTGGATGGTGATTCTGTCTAGAGGGGTTTTTTTGTTGTTGTTGAGCTGGCTATATCCTCAGGGAATGGATGAGCTAGGAAAGATCTTGTATGACAAATGTTGGGTTCTCTTTCTAGGAGTCCTTATGTTAACACTGCTTTCTTGAGGACCATGACAGTTAACTTAACCAGACATGGAACAGCACATGTAGTTGGAGAAATGCTGTTACATTTTTGATAAATTTTATTTAAAAAAAAAAAAAAGTCTTATTGAGCTATAACCAATGAACAGCTTGATAGATTTCACAATTCAAATACACCATGTAATGAGCGCCTGTTTCAGGAAACAGACTAACCCCTGCCTGAAGACTAACCCAGCCTGCCTGAAGTTCCTCTCATGCTCCCATTCAGTTACTGTCTCCTCATGTTAATACCACCTTGACTTCTAAGATTATAAATTAGTTATGCCTGTTTTTGAACTTTATTTGAAGGGATTATACCGTATGTGCTCTGATATCAGGCTTTTATTGCTCAGCAACATGTGAGACTCACACATATTGTGGTATAAAGTATTTCATTGCATGACTATTCCACAATTTATTTCTTCCTTCCACTGTCATTTGGGAAGGTTTCCAGCTATTGGATCTTTTGAATAAGCACTTTAAGTTTTAAGTCATCGAGAGGGAGACACCTAACACCTGAACACAGTGAAATATTTAATATTTATCAAACAAGTATTTGATAAGGTAGCAAATTAAAAGAAAACTTCTCTCCAGAACATGTTTTTTTTGTTTTGGTTTGTCTTGATCTGTTTGTTTTTTCTTTTTCTTTTTTTTTTTTTTTTTTTTTTTTTTGCTACTTCCCTCCTGGCCTGCTAATGCAGTGTGATGTGGCGTCCTGTTTCTCGAAATGTGGTTTAAGGAGCCATAGGGGCCTCTGAGACATAAATTTTCAGGGGCGTCCACGAAGTAACAAAAAAACTGTTTCTGTAATATGAATAAGAAAGTATTTTCCTTTTCCACTGTATTGATCTTCACACCAATGGTGCAAACGCAGTGGTGAGCACAGCCTTGGGAGTCTCAGTGTGAATCAAAGCAGCGGCACCAGAGTTCGTTGAGTTCTTCATCGCCATTCACTCATGTTAACATCAGGAAAAGAAAATCTAGTGAGGGCATCGTTGCACAGCAACACAATGGCCAAAACAAAAAGAGTGGTACCACTAGATGCTGGGGAGGATGCAGGGAAACAGGATCATTCACATGTTGCCAGTGGGAATGTAAAATGCTACCATGCTCTCTGGGAGACATTTTGGCTATTTCTATAAAAACTAAAAATGCAGCAACCATATGACCTAGTAATTTCACTCCTGGGCATTTATCCCAGAGAAATGAAGTCTTGTACGTGAATGTTCATAAGCTGTCAGAATCAGCCCAGATGTCCTGCAACAGGTGAATGGGTAAACTGTGACGTGTCCATGCCATGGAATAGTACTTAACAATACAAAGGAATGAACTGTAAGTTTATTCATCAGCTTGGATGAATCTGCAGAGAATTATGCTGAGTTGAGGTGGGGGGAAGCCAAGCCCTAAAGGTTACATACTGTATGATTCCACTTACATTACATGTTTGAAATAACACAGTTTTAGAAGTGGAGAAGAGATTATTTGTTGCCACAGGTTAAGGGCCAGAGGAAGGCAGAAAGTAGATGGGTGTGGTTATAGCAAGGTAATTCAAGGGATCTAATTCAAGGGATCTTTTGTTGGAACTGTACTGGTGGATATCTGAACCTACACATGGATAAAATTGTGTAGAACTTGATACACACACACACACATCAATGTGCATTCGCTGCTTGTCATATTATGCTAGAGTTTTGCAGAATCTTACTATGACAGGATACTGGGCAAAGTGTAGAAGGAATTTCTCTGTATTTCTTTTTTTTTTTAAAAAAACATTTATTTGTTTTTGAGAGAGAGACAGAGACAGAGTGCAAGCAGGGGAGGGGCAGAAAGAGAAGGAGATACAGAATCTGAAGCAGGCCCTAGGCTCCAAGCTGTCAGCACAGAGCCCAACATGGGGCTCAAACCCACTAACCGTGCGATCATGACCTGAGCCAAAGTTGGCCGCTCAACTGACAGAGCCACCCAGGCGCCCCTGTCTGTATCATTTCTTACAACTACTTGTGAGGCTACAGCTATCTCAATATAACTTTCAATAAAAAAAGAAAAAGAAAAGCCAGTTTCACTCGAAGTGGTAAAAATTACTAACTTAATTAAATTTCAATCCTTAAGCACCTGCATTTTCAATATTCTGTTGTGGCAAAATGCGAGGTGCACATAAAGGTCTCCTACTGCAGACTAAAGTATGTTAGTTGTTTCAAGAAAGAGCATTTCTGCAATTGTTTGATTTTCATGCAGAACTAGCCCCTGTTCTCATGGAACACCACTTTTACTTGAAAGAACAGCTGGCAGACAAAATATGGTTATTCGGTCTCGGTCTTGAATACTTGGCAGACACTGTCTTAAAAATGAAAGACGCAAGGCTGTCACTCCAAGGGAACAACTGACAGTATTTGTTCCCTGTGATAATATCCAAGCTTTCAATAAAAAAATTAGAATTTTGGAAAATCAGTATCTTTCATCATGAGCTTCACAGCTTCCAAAAATTTTAAAAAGTTTTTCTGATGAGGCTGGTAGCAATGTCAACAAATGTGATGCTTTAATATATATTTTTTAATTCTTTTAGCATTTATTCATTATTGAGAGACAGAGCATGAGTGGGAGAGGAGCAGAGAGAGGGAGACACAAAATTTGAAGCAGGCTCCAGGGTCTGAGCTGTCAGCACAGAGCCCAGCGTGGAGCTCGAACTCACGAACTGTGAGATCATGACCTGAGCCAAAGTCAGACGCTCAACTGACTGAGCCACCCAGCACCCCTGATGCTTTGATATTTTATCATAAGTCAGCATTTGGAAAATCTGTGTAAGCTTGGTGAACCAATATTTTGTAGATAAAACAGGATGTTACAACATCACACATAGGTAAAAAGTACTCACGTGAGTACAAAGTTTACTGATATGGTTTCAGCTTCCACATTGCAATTGATCTTTTATTTTTTTTATTTTTTTAAATATCTATTTTTGAGAGAGACAGAGCATGAGAGGGGGAGGGGCAGAGAGAGGGAGTCACAGAATTGGAAGCAGGTTCCAGGCTCTGAGCTGTCAGCACAGAGCCCGACGTGGGGCTCAAACCCACGAACTGTGAGATCATGACCTGAGCCAAAGTCGGAAGCTTAACCAGGCGCCCTGCAACTGATATTTAAAACAGTACCACTTGTTGAGCATCAGAGAAGAATATCCATAATTATCTGAAAGAGTATTTAAATACTTCCCTGTTTTCTAGCTCTGTATCTTTGTGAAGACAGATTTTTTTTTGTATATTTCAACCAAAATAACATATTGCAGCAGATTGAATGAAGAAGCAGATATGAGCATCCAGCTGTCTTTCATTAAGCCAGACATTAAAGGGATTTGAAAAAATATAAAACAATGCTACTTTCCTCTCTAAATATTTTTGTCAAATTTTGAATTTTGTTTTAATTAGTAAATTCAACAAAAATGAATCAACATCAAAATTTTCCCAATTTTAATTTCTAATATAGAAAATAGTGATAGATAGATATTACACACATAAACCAAGCTCTTTGGGGTCCTCAGGGAATAGGGGTCCTGGGATCACAATATTTGAGAACCACTAATGCAGAGGTAAGGAAAACAGATTCCAGGTCAAAGGGACTGTGGTTTGAATCACAGATCCAGCCCTTACCAACTGGAAATCTCAGCATGTTACTCAGCCCCCCAAGCCTTATTTTCTGGTAAGTGAAATAGAGAAAATGATAATATTCATAGGAGTGAGGGTTCAATGAACACGGGGAGGACATTTAACTTAGTACATGGTCCAAAGGTAGGTACTGATGGATGTTGGCTCTGACCGTCATTGTTGTTAGTTACAGCCGACTACTGACTGCTTACACAAACCTTGATGGTTATATTTTAAGGGCCTTAAAATATATGCTTATCTTTTCAGGATGGAACACCACTGAAAGCATTTGTAGCTGAAGTTGCAGAACAAATAGTCGGCATTGCAGTGATCAGAGATGAAATGGTAAATTGCAAAATAGACATTGATTTCTTGGATTGTGCCTTTTTATATCATGAATTAGCACACAATACCTCTTTTTCATTTTTGTTTATTTAATATGAATGCCTCTTTTTTTTAAGGATTTCATCATCTGCTTGGTTGATTTTCAGTTTCCCATTTTTTCAGTTTAAACTATTTAAAATATTACAGAGAATATATGAAAAATTCACATTTTGTAAATTCATATAACCAGGGTGCCTGGGTGGTTCAATTGGTTGAGCGTTCTGACTCTTGATTTCAGTTCAGGTCCCGATCCCAGGGTTGTGGGATCAACCCCCACATCGGGCTCTTCCCCGAGCATGGAATCTGCTTGAGATTCTCTCTCTGGGTCCCTCTGCCCTTCTCCTCTACTCATGCTCTCTCTCTCTCTCAAATAAAAAATTAAAAAATTAAAAAAAATTTCAAATAACCTTTCACCAGGACCACCACCACCAAAAAATCAAAACAAAACAAAAAACAAACAAACAAAAAAGTCCCAGTGCTCCCCAAAGAATTACTACTGTTAATAGTTAGGCATTTATTCTTTCCTACATTCTTGCTTGCACATAATTAATTACATGCACTGTGTGTGTGTGTGTGTGTGTGTGTATGGTCAATTGGACAAGTAATTTTTTTTTTTCCTAGTGCACAGCCAATTCTTCCGAAGTATTTATTGCTGAGTAGTTCATTATTTTCCTGCTGACTTAAAATGTCACCTTTACATGATTCCATATGCCTGTGTCTATTTTTAAACCCTCTTTTCTGTTCTGTGGATTTACTTGTTGATATCTCTTGTATTATTATGTGCTTTGGTATCTGACAGGGGAGTCTTCTCTCATTTGTCTTTTTTTCTAAATTCTCTTGGTTTTAATTAGATATTTCCTTTTCCAGATAAGCCTTGTAATACTTACTATATGAACTTATTTGCACCTTTGTGGTTTTTGTAAAACAATATAGGCAGAATCAACAATTAAAATATTGAGACTTTCTCAGGGCATCTGGGTGGCTCAGTTGGTTAAGCGTCCTACTTTGGCTCAGGTCATGATCTAGTGGTTCGTGAGTTTGAGCCCCAAGTCAGGCTGTATGCTGACAGCTCAGAGACTGCAGCCTGCTTCTGATTCTGTGTCTCTGGCTCTCTCTGCCCCTTCCCTGCTTGTTCTCTCTGCCTCTGTCTTTGTCTCTCTCTCAAAAAATAAATAAACATTAAAAAAAATTAATAAATAAATAAAGAAATATTGAGACTTTCTAGGAACATGGCTTTCTGTATTGGTGGTGGTGGTGTTGAATTATTTTGGGTTCTTCAGTAAAGTTTTGTGGCTTTTCACGTACAGCTTTCTTGTGCCAGATACTTTGCCCCTGTAGGTTTACTCTCTGCTCTGTTCTGTTTACTTTCTGACTCTAATTGGATTTGGCCAAAGGGGAACCCTGATGAGAGGAAGGGAGGAGAGTGAGATTGGGATGCCCTCAGCTGGCTGGTCTCTCCACTGAGTTTTCTGAGCTTTTCAAGGTGGCCTTTTCTCCAGCACCCTCTCATTTTGGATTCCAGTAACTAGCACCTCCCATGCCACCCACCTAAGGTAGTGTTAGCTTGCAGTTGCTGCTACACTGTCCCCTACTGGTTTCCCTACCCCCTGCCCCCTCCTTGTAAGTAGTCTTTTTGCTTTAACCCACCTCCAGTTATCCTAATTTGAACATACCATCTGTTTCCTGCTGAGACCCTGACTGATACAGTCCTGAACATTTATGATTTGTTTCTACTTGTTTTATATTTTTCTGGGTATTGGAGTGCCTGGGTGGCTCAGTCGGTTAAGCCTTGGACTTAGGCTCACAGTTTGTGAGTTCGAGCCCCGGGTCAGGCTCTGTGCTGACAACTTAGAGCCTGGAGCCTACTTCAGATTCTGTGTCTCCTTCTCTCTCTGTCCCTCCCCCACTTGTGCTCTGTCTCTCTCTGTCTCTCAAAAATAAATAAATGTAAAAAAAATTATATTTTTCTGGGTATTATAAAGAGATACTTTTTTTTCATTGTTCTAAGTGTTTATTTTGGTATGTGGGAACAATAGTACTTTTTGTCTTGTGATCTTATATCCAGCCACCTTTTTGAAGTCTCTTTAGCTCTGAGAGTTTTCAGTTGAATCTCTTTTCTGGCACAGTGTCACTTCTTCCACATTGTCTTGACCAAAGCAGTTATAGGGCATGCTCAGATTCTAGGGATGGAGAAAGTGACTCCACCTCTTGATGCTGAGAGTGTGGCAAGGTCAGTCTGCCAAAGAGCATGCAGGATGCAAGTTAATCTTGTGGCCATCTTTGGAAAGTAGCCTTATTTTTAAAATATTTATGTCTTATTTCTTTTTCCAGTTTTGTTATATGTTTAGAATAACATTGAATAGTAATGTTTATAATGGATACTTTTGTGGTGTTCTTAGTTTTAATGGGAATGATTCTGTATTTTCCTCCATTTAGTATAATATTTGCTGCAGGTTTCTGGGAGGCATCCTTTATCAAGCTATAAGGAAATTCTCTTCTATTTCTAGTTTACTAAAAGTTTTTATTATGAATGAGTGTTGAATTTTATCATCAAATATGTTTTGGCATTTATTGAGATGACCATACGGCTTTATTCCATTAACCATTAATGTATCTTATACTATACTTGTTCTTTGGTTTATTTCTCTTTTTGATTCAATGTATCTTTGAGTGATTTTTAAAAATTTTTGTTAATGTTTATTTTTGAGAGACAGAGACAGAGACAGAGTGTAGGTGGGGGAGGGGCAGACAGAGGGGGAGACAGAGAATCTGAAGCAGGGTCCAAGCTCCAAGCTGTCAGCCTAGAGCCGAACGCGGGGCTCAGACTCACAAACCATGAGATCATGACCTGAGCTGAAGTTGGATGCTTAACCCACTGAGCCACCCAGGCGCCCCTTGAGTGATTTTTTTAGAAAGGGTGATAGGTGGTAGGGTCTCTGAGTGCATGCATATACAAGAAGTTTTTATTTTGTTCTCACCCTTTAATACTCATCAGGCTGTATATGGAATTTTTATGCCAATTACCTCTCAACAGATTGTTGACATTTTTACTGTCATGGTTTTCTAGTGTCCAATGTCACTGATAAAATGTAATGTTATATAAATAAATGTATATTTGTTTGCTTTCTGTCTTGAGAATTAGTTTGTTTCTTTTCTATCCCTGAAACTCTGAAATTTTACCAAAAAGTAACTTATGCCTTTTATGACTCATAGGAATATCTTTCCTCTATGATTTCATTATTTTTTCCCTTTTAATTTATTCTCCTCTTCTTGAATTCCTTTTAATTCAAGGATATTGGACCTTTGGAATTGCACCTTCACTGTCTCTTAACTTTCTTCTCATTTCTTTATCTCTTGTACTTCTTTTTTTTTAACTTCCTTTTTTTTTAGTTTATTTACTTATTTTGAGAAAGAGAGAGCGAGAGCACAAGGGTGAGTGGAGGAACAGAGAGAGAGAGGTAGAGAGAGAGAATCCCAAGCAGGCTCCACACCATCAGCACAGAGCCTGATACGGGGCTGGAACTCATGAATCATGAGAGCATGACCTGAGCTGAAACCAAGAGTCGGATGCTTAACCAACTGAGCCACCCAGGCATCCCTTCTCTTGTACTTCTTACTCTTCATTCTAAGAGATTCTCTTGATTTTGTCTTCTGGATTTGTAATTCAGTCTTCAGCCTTGTCCATTCTGTTATGCAGGCCTTCTATTGGAATTGTCATTTGAGGGTTCGTATGTTTAACTTCCAAGTCTTTTTTGTAGCAGCTTGTTTGTTATGTTATATGCAAGGTCCTTCTTGTTATCTCTGAGGACACAATAGAATTTTTTTCTAAAAAAAATTCTCTTCCGTTCCCTGACTGACCTCTGTATCCCCCTAGAGGAAGTTGTATGTTTCTTTCTTCCGATCTTTTGCATTTGTCAGTTTTCCTTGGAAGTCTGACCATGTCGTACCTGAAAGATTATAACATCAGTGTGGCTGGCTGGCTTCAGTATCCTCGACAGTTGTGCTTCTTGCTTCTCCCCTGCGTCTCTCAGTCACGAGGAGAGCTACCCAGCCCTCTGTCAAATTGGGAGGTGGCATCGGTTGTCTGGCTTGCTCTTGTGGCCTTGAATGTAGATGATCCCGGCAGACAGTAGGCCTTTGAGGGGCCCAAGGTAAGAGGGTGTAAGCTAGTGTTAGAAAACTTTGACATGTTTTCTTCCAAGGTGAAGAAAACTATCTTACTTCTGTGTCTCCCATCATGCCACCACCTCATTAGTTAATTTTTGTTGTTATTTTAACTGGTTTGGGATGGGAAGAAAATTAGGTGCACATGGCCCATCTGCTGTTTTGAGCCAATAACATCTGTTGGCCCTTTGCTTCTTGTTTTTCAATGATTTCTCAGCCCTACGCTTATTACTCATTTTATTTTATAATGAGGGATGCCTCCTTGGTAATTAAAGAAAGGTCTTAGGTGCTAAGGCAGTTGTAGGGTCAGCCCAGATGGAAAGGTCAGGCATTACCAGAATTGCCCTCAGATACCACCACTTCCCTGGTTATCCTGAGCCCCATTTCCTCTGTGTTTATAGCAGAAGCTTTAAAGACAAAGGACCTTGATAGGCTTGGATACAGACTTCCATTTTCCTGAATTTTCTAGTGCCAGCTTTGCCAATCACAGAGCAACTCAAGTTCCTTGCATTCTCCAATCCTTCTTTTTGAAAGTATGCTTTTAGGACAGTTCTACTGTGGAAAATAAGAAGAAATGTAAGTAGGTGCTTTCCAATCTGCATATAGTTTGATGTTTCATGCATGTCAGGTGTGTTTACTGCTCTCGTCATGAAAGAAAGTCACACTTGCTCAGAACAGCACCCCACCCCACAGTGTCCACTACTGGGAAGTGAAGCAAGACAGGCTGAATCAGTACACAGTTAGCATGGTTGAGCCCCTGCTTCCCCACCCACAGTGCGGGGGCCAAAGAGTGGTGGTCAGAACTGGACCCATAGAAGCAGGAGCAGAGTGCCCGATATTTTCTTTTATAAGTAAACACTCACTAGTCTTTAAAATTACCTTCCACGATGTAAAAATAAAATACCTCAGAAGCATAAGATGTTTAGGGAATGCCTATGGACGTGGCCTAGCCTTGCAGTTTTCCTGTAGATCAGTCTAACCACACGTGCCAGTCGAAGGATGTGACCGGTGAGGTGACATGTTTCCACATTAATAGTGAAGAGAGAATAGTAATGAGTCCAGAGAACATTGGTGGCTGTTGCTTGTCCCACTGCCGAATTTTGTACAGGCTCAGTCAGTCGCACTGACAAGCTTGTCCTGTGCTTGTCCAACACTGGGAAAAAGGTGTTGTCCTTTCCCCTGGTCCCTAGCAGAGACTCAAGGCTCTCTGGGTTTTTAGCAGCCACGGCTCTAAGGAACAAATTCCAAAGCTGTGTAGCCATCCTTCAGAGACAAGCCATCAGAACTTTCAGAAGACCTAATTTTCAATTTTAAAAATTTGAACAATCAAAATGAGGTAGTAAATCACTGGAGAGATAAGCACATTTCTTACTACTATACCTAAAGTAATTAAAAATTTTTCTTATCATAAAATGCATGCCACTTGTTTAAAACATCCTTTAATGCCCTTTCCTCACCTCTTGTTTAGGATATAGAGTACATACGATCCCATTACAACATTGAAGATTTCATCTACTTCAGTCACCACCAACGGGAAGAACATGGGCACTTGTATCACTTTGCCCTGAACCCTATTTTTCGGCACTACACCAAGTTTTTTCTGAAGGAGATCCTCCGTTTAAGCTATAAGTCCTGTCTCTACTATCCTGTTTACCCACAATCCAGGGAAGACAAGGTAAAAGAATATCATAATGCACTTTTCCAGCACATTCACGATGTCATTGGTGTTGTGTGCCATATTTTATTCCTTCCTTGCTCAATGGATTTGAATTATAACAGGGCTATGAATTTCAAATGGCCATATTGAGTTTGGCCCTTTTATTACACTATAGAGAAAGTCCAGAAGACTGAATGTCTGAAACACTCACAATCATAATTAGTAGAACAATTTGTTGGCTTTTCCATATTGACAAAGCAGAGACTGGAAAGTCTGCAAAAATGCTCTAAGGGACATGAAAGTCAAATGATTTCTTATGGTGCATTAGTGAAATGCCATAATGATCCTATCATGCTCTTTAAACAAAGAGCATTTTGGTTTGAACTCACAGAACAAATCAGTTCAGTCCTATAAGATTGCTGTGCTATCACGGCATTCCAAATAGGCACTATAACCACCGCCATAAGAGTGTTGGATAAAAAGTGGAGATGTGTGGTGCTGACATAGCCTTTATGTAGTAAATACCTGTATAAGTCTCCCTAGCATGTTATACTTATGAAGACTCATACTTTGTAGTAAGCACTGTCTAGTGTATAAGGTCTAGTGCACAGATAGCAAGGTCTTCTTCCTGTTTCCATCTTGCCTCTACTTATCCCACTCAGTCTTCAGAGCACTTTCCACTAGTTAAATTATGCCTTTTGCCATGAAAGCAGAGGTGTCCGTCTTGTTCAAAGCTGCATCCCAGTGCGTAGAAAAGTCACACACATGTACACATGCCTGTCACTGACAGCTGGTCCTCAGCCTGATACAGATTTGAGAAGCGATTAGGTTCAATCACTAGACCATCTAGTTGTCCCATCGTATCCCATTAATGACCAAAAACTTTCTCATGCTCTGCCCAGAATCCTTGATGTGGTCACATTTTTTCTTTGTTACCACAAATGAGCCAAGCAGATTTTTAAAGTAAGCTTATTTATTAAACTTCAAACCAGTCTGAAGCGTATCAGTAAAATTCCCTTAACAATAATTTTGCCAATGCATCTTATTTAACAGAAGCCTTTGGGGGAAGAAAAGAGGGAATGGGGAAGAAGAAAAAACATGGAAGGGATTTTCAGTGAGATGCACAATATGCTCTAGTGATGATAATTTTTCCTACCAAAGTGTGGTGCCGTAGCCATGTGAACGCCCTAGATTTGAACCTCAGGAGATAGAAAGGTAACAATTCTGGAAGATCCTGATCCTCCCCCCAACCCCCCGTTTCTTTTTACTATTCATTTGGCCAGTGGCCAGTGTGGTGACCTTCAGGATGTGATACTAAATTCTTACTTTTTATTCATGATGTTACCTGCATGCGCCCAGTTGGTATGAAAGTCCTTTTGCATCCATAATAAAAAAAAAAATATCTTTGACATTTCATCAAACATTCACATATTTATCTCAATCATATAGAATTTGGAATGTGTTATACAGTATTTCACATAGGATATAGAAACACATTTGGAGACAGATTTCCTCACAGTCTGCACTTGCAGGTGATTTACACACATACCTTTCTTTAAACACGTGTAAGAAGCTGTACCAGATAAATTAGGAAAGAGTTTCCAAATTCTGCTATAAATTCCCAGTTGACTATAATAAAAGTGAATGTTAGGCTTGCTTTATCAAGATGATTTTCTCCACGCCCTCCTGTGAGGACATGTATTAAGAGCTCCTCCAGGCATAAAATCAGAATTCTGGCTAGGAACTCCTGGGCTCTATTTTTCAGTGTATACAATCAGGGTGTGAAGTTCAATGGTGAAGGATTTTAGAAATCCCTTTTAGAAGCTCTTAGAAATGCCTGGGGGCTGTTTTTCGAACAGCAATAAGTCATATGTAAACCATCTTATTTATTAAACTACACCTAATTTTAGTTCAGTTTTATTTGTTTTGCTTTCCATTTTAAATTCAATAAACATACTAAAATTTTGGATTCACAGTTTAACTCTTGAGGTTTAAATGGTTGAAATACCCTGAGTTAGTTTCACCAGAACCCCTGAGGGGGTTCATAAATGTGAAAGAAATAAAAATCACCGTGTTCAGTTTTCTCTGCCAAGTTTTAAAAGTGGGGTAAAATGTATATTTTGACGCATTCTCCTAAAACATGGTTTATCATAGTCTATTTCAGTAAGCATAAATCCAGCTCATAATTTAGAATTAATATAAGTCAAAATAATAGGATCCAATTTCTGCACCCGTACCCCACTTTCTGATTTCATCTTTTTGTTTTAAAACGCTTGTTTTATCAGCAAAGGTCCAGTTGAAGTGGCTGTGACTTTCACAGACAGGAAGATTTCCACATCTGCACTCAGCCTCCTCTCAGATGACATTTTTATCTATGTGCCTTCTTAAAGCAGCTTGTGCCAAACACGCAAAGGTTAACAGGACGCAGATAACACAGCTTAATGGGGTCAAATCAAGCTGATTCATGATCACTATGGAGAAGAATATCCTCCTGGGGAAAATACTTGTATTGAAAAATCCCATAAACCAAACCACTTGTTTATCTGTCATTCCCACAGAGATAGTAATGTAATTACTCTCGTAATTATCTTCATTAGTGTCAGGCATTATCTACAATTCATTCCTCTGCTCGAAGAGTATGTTTGTTTATTTGCCGACTTTTCCCCCTCCCCGGTTTGGCCGAGTTCAGACTTTTGTGTTTGTAAAGCCGCATGCACGCAGGCGTCTGTGCTGCGCGGCTCTGACATTCTCTCCCCTAAAACAGAGATCGCTGTCTTTCAGTTCCAGAGCTCCTATGCCCACTCCCTGACATCCGCCCTTCATTACTTGGTTCCCGTGCGGCCGCGACGACAGATTGTCTATCCTCTGGAAAAGCTTGGCATCAACGCTCCATCAAAGGCGGTCTCCAAGGACGCGGTGGGTAGCCGGGCGGCAGCAGGCATGGAGGCTCTGTGCCAGCTCTCACGGGCGTGGCAGATGGGGTGGCCGCGCTGTCTTCTCGGGAGCAGGCTGCTTCTTAATTACAGGGAGCCTGGCGCTCATGCCCTTACAGGGGCGCCCTGCAGAGGCTCCCCTGCAGCCCTTTCCCTCAGGTGGTTATTGCACAGAAACCTGACACAGGGGTGGCCTGATCCCTGGATGACAGACCCCACAGGGACACCTTGTGTGCTGTGTCTCAGCACAGGTGGCCTAGGGTCAAACTCCCAGCATATTTCTGTTTCCTTTCTCCTTCCTCAAAAGCAGATTTCCCCTTTCCATTGATGTTTTGTTTAGGCAAAAGTGGGCATTCACAAGTCAGACAAAGCGGACAGAGAAAGTAGAGCTGGCTGAGTTTGAGATGTTTGGGTCCTAAGCTGGGTTTGTTAAACTCCTCTGTGGGGAGTCAGGATGATTAACAGGACCATATTAGCTGCCCTGGGGGTGGCACAGGCTTAACCTTAAAATGAACAACCCTGGGATGCTTTTTCTACCAAAACAGGAGAAGAAACAAAAATAGAACCTAGATTTCACTTTAAAAATGGAAATGTACATGTGTGTGTACACACGGCCATGTTCTAACTGGAAAAGCATGATTTTGTCAAGTTTACTTCCATATGTAGGCTCGTAGTATTTGTATACACTTCCATTTAAATAAGTTGAAAAAAAATTCCCTTAGTGTGCTGATGTTTGTACTTTGTGAGAGAGGAAAGTGGAAGGTTTAAATTCTCCAAAATGTTAGCCAAGGAGTTGCTAGATATGGTGCTCAAATAAACAGCTTGGGCAACCCTGGTGCTGCAGGAAGCACATCATTCTGCTGCCCCTGGCTCCCACTTTGCTGGGTGGGGCGGGGGCGGGGTTCCACCAAGACCCAGCTTCGTGGCACCTGCTGGCTGTACCCAAGGTTGCTTTAGTTCTACATTCATCTCTATATTTGTAAAATAAACAAGAAATTCTAAATTTATATTTGAGTAGAGACTGAAAATCAGTAGCAATTCTTTCCCCTCCTAACTCTCTATGATGGGAAATATCGAGCATATACAAAAGTGGAGAGGACCAGATGAAGCAGGGCTTCTCATTCTGTGGTGCTGACAGACCTTATCTCCTTTTTTTTTTTTTTTTTAATCCATCATAGGCTGATAGTTTTATAAAAGGTGAATTTCTTAAAAATGAATTTAAAACAAAGACAGATAAGATTCAAGTCCAATTATTTTATTATTAGATTTAACAGACACAGAATTACTCTGTCCAATTGCTGTAAAACTGTTGAATGCCTCTCTCAGTCTCTGCACTTACTACATGGGCACCTATCTCAGACCACACGTTGAGTAGCACTGAACTCCCAGATAGTTGGTACTGAACTTCAGAAATTTCCAATTCTTGGCCAATTTTGGATCTCTACCCCCCGCCCCCATCACTTCCCCTTCCTCCTTATCATTTTGAAGCAATTCCCAATATATATATTTCATCCAGGGCCAGCGTGAGTTTTTAGGTAGCAGGGCCCAACGCATTGCAGGGCACTGTCTGTCCACTCTAAAGATAAGAGTGCCCGAGCCGATCTGGAGGATCATTGGGATGGCCACCAGATGGTCTGTTTTGTGGTACAGATCCTGGGATTGGACTCCTTTGGAATGACAGCAAAGACCTACAGATTTGGCACAAAGACAGTGCCTTAGGGTCAGAGAGGGTGGCTTCTTCTATAGCTCAGTGAAACACAGCTTCCATAGAGTTGTGCTGATCCCAGGAGAAGGAGCTGCAGGTACCAAGTATAAGGATGAAATTTCTGTGTCTGATCAGGGTAAGGATGAGAGATGCCGCCCTTTTACAGTGACTGCTGACACTCCTTCCAGTATGGAGAGACCATACGACGAGGCCAGGAGAAGCCCTCATAGGGCTCTGGCACCTTGAGCCAGCCCTCTGGTGGCATGAGTTCTGTGGCTGGACCAGGAGGGGAGGAATGTGGAGCTGTCACCTGGTTATCAAGAGCAGTGTTTTTCTGAGTACCAGAAGCTTCTCTCTACGCTCACCCCCAGGAATCTCCAGAGCCTGGAACTCCAAGTAGGGAAAAGGCCAGAAAAAACATTTTGTTTCATTAAAAATAATCTTATCATGACTTCCCAGGTTAGTATGAGTTGCAATTGTTGCTTACATGTAGTGGCCTTTTCTATAGTGATCTTGGCGTGCTATGTACCCACCCCCACAACACAGAGCCGTGGCTCATATCAAGGCACAGCAGGGGATGGATTGTTCACATCTCTGGTCCAGGAAGGCAGCCACTTACCAGGCAGGTGGAACTGATGCTTGGTACCTGCTTCGCTGGGCTGCATTGTTTATTATACCTCTGAATTTTGACTTCTGAAGAAACACCTTTACTGCTGCTTACTGTACTCCTTCTTAAGAAGGTCTTAGTCAAGATTTAGTTCAGCAAATAAGATTTAGTAAAAGTTTTAGAAATCTTAAAAGTGTGGTGAAAAGATTTTCAAGAGCATAATCCACATGGGATGGGCCTGGACATTTGAAAATTAAAATGTGGAATTATATTATCTTAAATTATTTTTTTCTTTTCAACATTTTCATTGGATTTAATGTTTTAGGCTGATGACCTGAGACAGGGTGAGCCAAATAGAAATGTTTTAAGAGGAATTTCTATAGAGCCCTAAGAGCATTGTTTTCTTAGCAGAGCAATAGTGTTGCAGCCATTGAACTGAGTGAAACTGAGTGACTCATTACTAGATGAATGCCTTCTATTTTCCCTTTAAGTTTTAACGCCCCCTCTCCCCACCCCCAACCAGCACATGGAGGTTATATAGCTCCCTCACCATGTCCGCACATTTCTCTGGCTGGGCACTTGCCTTTCATACCTTTTACCCTACTTAAACCATCTCAGAGTGACCATCCATTCCCTCGCCTTCACCTAGGAAGCCAGTCTTCAAGGGAACAGATCGTTCCAGGCATGAGTAATGGGATAGAAAGTGTTTCATCTCTGTGGGTTGCCAATTTGAATCTGGCACAAGCCAGCAGTGATTGAAATTCATCACTGCGTGGCAGGGAAATATGCCCCCTCCCTACTTCAAGGCCCTGGTGGTTTCTGCCTGGTTTGGAGGATAGGTGACTCTGCCATAATACCTTCCCTATGGCTTTCATTAATTGACAGCCCACCCCATATTGGGTCATAAGAAAGGACCTGGGAAACATACAAATGATTTTCATCCCACATTACAAAGGTACGCCCCCCCAAATTCGTCGTAATATCTCCATAGTCAGCCAGTACAGATTATGGATAAGAGAGAAGATGTTTTTCTGATCAAGACCATGATCATGTGGGATAGGCCTGGAAGACTCATTTCTCAGCTTGAATTGGCCATCTTGGTCAGTGCATGTACATTCTGGGAATTATTGTGGTGGGAGTTTTTTATTAAATGAATCAGCATGGCCCACATACGTGAAAACTATGACTAGGGAAACACTTAAATTTGGCCGAATTAATTGAATGGCCATATTAGGGACTATGGAGCAGTTTGACCCACACTTACTTCAGGGTGGTTCCAGTTTCTTTCCTTTTCTGCTCCTACACAGGGATTCAGAGATGACTGTGACACCTTCCCATCTGGGAACTTACAGGCTAGTGTCAGTATTAACGTGGGATTGCTTGGTCTGATTAAACAAGGATGGGAGAGGGCTGCATTGGTCCCTGGTACTGACAGCCAGACTCAGAAGGAGTAGCCACAATGGGTTCTGCACAATCACTTGGTAGGGAATGAGTTTGTTCTGAGGCATTGTTTCCTTTCTAATAGTGGGATTTTAAATGAGTCCTATTTGTGAAATGAAATCCCGGAAAATCTTCCTTGAGCTAAAACAGCTCCTACCCTTGCTTCAGTATCCTAGATTCTCCCTGTCATCCACTTCAGTGTCTCTAATTCTTCATCCTAGTTTATGTGATTCATAGAATTAGAGGGTGAACTCATCTGTCTCTCTCTCTCTCTCTCTCTCTCTCTCTCTCTCTCCCTCTCCCCCCCCCCCAAATTTTTGGGACTAAACCAAGCCATCATCTTTCAGATGACAGAATCATTTCAGGAATCATACTTTCAGGGCCATCAATGCCTGTTGTTACTTTTTTGTGGGGGTTTATTAGTGATGGTCTGTTTAAATCTTGACTAATGAATTCTTTGAGGCCTCCGTTTTCCCTTTGTCTTTCTACAAAGGAAAATGACAGTTTATTTAAACCCCCATTCTCAGAGCTAAGTGCTGGCTCACTTTTTGCTGGTATGTGATCTCTCAGGAAGATGTCACTCACTGGCATTCAGTTACCCTTGGAATTGTCCCTTTTCATCTCTGCTGTTCTTCCCCAGTCCAGCTATAATTACCATCTGATGGACTGTTACTGGATACTGTTTCACTTGTGCATCTGCTGCCCTAGGAAATTGCATTATTCTCTGAGCACCTGCTAGATTTTCCCCAGCTTGATTGTTCCCCAACCCCCCCTCCCCTTCAAACTTGGAAACTTTCGCTGCCCATGGTTAGACTTCCCTTGGTTGTTCTTCTAGTCGGGATGTGTGCATGTGTTTTAAAATCAGCCCAGTAGCATCTCCTTGGTAGAGGTTTCTAAAAATGTGTACCCACGTTTTTCAACATCGTATATGCACTGATCACCTTAATGTGACCATGGCGATATTATCTTGAAATGAAAGTAACCCACTTTACAGCCCATGGGTCAAGTTTGCTTTTTCAAGCCATTTCTCAGCCATTTGTTCTACGAACAGGAGATGTATTTGCTCTTATTTAGGAACTCTTTTCTCTGACACCCTTAGAAAAATTTACATGAGTTCTTTTTTTTTTCTCCAAATAGTACAAGTTCTGTGGTCATTTCCTTCCAATTCTCTGAACACCATCTAGTTTAGTGTTATGTGTAGTACACATGTGTACATAAGAATGACTTCTGTGACATCAGTGATTTATTCTCATAATCCCTTCCTCTTAGAAAAGGTTACAAAATAACAACAGCAACCACTTCTATTGACAGTATAGAGCTCTTACTAAAGGCTTCCCATGAATCATCTCATTTAATGCTCACACTGGCACTTGTAAATAGTCAATTCTACTACCCTCCTCAACATATCTAAAGAAAACAGGCTTGTAGGGAAGGAGGGTAAATGACTTGTCCAAAGACTAATTCATTGGCAAAGCTTCAAATCAAGGCTTTTGGATGCCAAATCCCTACCTTCAATCATTACGTGTGTACTCTCTTATCTAAAAAGTAAAGTACTGCTGTCACAACTCATTGTAGGAAAACCAAACCGCAGAGAAGGAAGATGGCTTGCCAGAGTCCTTTTGGGATCTCCCAGATCTTTGGCACCAGCTACTTAATCAAAAGGTGACCCACAGATAATTGGCTTACCCCCAGAACAGTTCGGATTTTCCTCTTGGCCGAGTCCTCCACTCTTGAGTCTGATTCGGGGCCAGCCTGACCCCGGCTGGGCTCGGCTGGGAAGGAGCAGACTCATGGGGCCAAGGTGGTATGCCGAGGTCAGTTTTTAGACACCAGCTGATCAGGCTGTCTGCACTTCTCTATCCAGGTTATTGTTGCAAATCTTTTGAAATTATATTGGCAGCTGCCGGGAAAGGAGGGAAAAAAACTAGGATCTCATGCATAGGTTACGTTACAAATCTCTCAATATTCAGTTCCATGCTGCATGTGGCTTCACATTGTTCTGAGAATGTGCTCAAGTAGGGATGCCTGGGTGGCTTAGTTGGTTAAGCATCCAACTCTTGGTTTCCACTCAGGTTGTGACCTTACATTTCATGAGATTGAGCCCCGAGCCCCATGTCATCAGGTCTGCACTGACAATGTGGAGACAACTTAGGCTCTCTCCCTCTCTCTCTTTCTCTGTCTCTCTCAAAATAAATACACATTTTTAAAAAAAGATTTAAAAAAGAAAGTTCTCAAGTAAATGCCAAGGCTGAGTAACTGAAGGTTTGCTCAGGAGGCCAGGAGTGGAAAGGGTATACACTGGTGGCATAATCGACAAGCCTGGACATTGTTTAGAATTTGGGCTGATAGAATGCCAAAAATGCCAAAAGAAATAACACACCCTTCAGGGTGTGATAAGCTAAGCAGCTGTGAAAAGTAAAGTTACTTCTTGACACCTCAGAATCATCAAAAACCAATCCTACATCCTATACTTATTTTCTGGAATAGATATTGTAGGATAGTCAGCATCTCTCTCCCTTCCATCCTCCCTCTCTCTCTCTTCGACAGCTTTATTGAGATATGAATTGCATATAATATAATACAATCACATATAATACAATTAAATACCATTTAAGTTGTACAATTTATTGGTTTTTAGTATATTCAAACAGTTGGGTAACTATCACCATCAAATTTCAGAACTTTTTTGTCTCCCCAGCCATTAGTAGTGACTTCTTATCCACCCCTTCCCTGAGCCCTAGACAACTGCTAATTTACTTTCTGTTTCCATGAATTTGCCTACTCTGGACATTTCGTATAAACAGAATTATACAGTGTGGCATTTTCTGACTGTCTTCTTTGACTTACCGTGTTTGTAAGGTTCACCCATTTTATTGCGTGTATCAGTACTTGATTCCTTTTTATTGCTGAATAATACTCTATTATATGCATGTACTGTATTTTATTTATCCATTCATCAGTCAGTGGACATTTGAGTTGTTTCCATCATGTTGAACATTCCTGCACAGGTTTTTATGTGGCTGTTATGTTTTCATTTCTCTTGGGTGTCCATACCTAGGAGCAGGATTGTTGGTTCATTTGGTAACTCTATGTTCAACATTTTGAGGAACTTCTGAACTATTTTCCCAAGTGACTGCACCATTTTGCACTCTCTCATTCTTAGATTAGACCCAGCATTCCTGGTAACAAGTGGTAAAGTGCTGGTCAACTCAAGACCAGGGATGGGCAGTGTACCTAACCATTCTTTCAATTCAGGAGCGGAGCTTTCCCACCAGTCCTGGAGAGCTTCATGCTTGGTTGACTGAACACCCCCAATAGCAGCTTCGGTTATTTTGAAAACAGATTTTTCTAAAATATAATCTCCCCTGATCTTATCTTCCATGCCTGACCCTCTCTGGCTCATCAGCCTCCTGTAGGCCTGCATGCACATTTAGATGAGCTCCAGCAACAGGAAAAAAAAAAAAAAAGCCCATCCAAACCACAGGAGTGAAATACAGGACTTCCTGGTTTTTAAGCTACCAGCATGTCCTTTGTTTGAGTCCACCTTTACTAGTGTCACTGCTTTTAAAACAGCTCCCAACAGGAAAAAAAAATCCTGAGGCTTTCCTGAATATTGATCGGGTTCTTGCCACAACCCAATAGGAAGAAAAAAAAATGCATCCTGTTCCCCGCAGAGCCAGAGTAATGAATGCCGCTGAGGTCCAGAAAGGCCTCAGGATGTATCAGCTGCCTGCACTGCTGTGCTGAGCTGGGAAGGGCTAGGGCCAAGCAAGGCTCCTGGGTGGACCTGAGCTCCCGGGGTGGGAACTGGCCTTCACAGCTAAGTGGCTTCTTTAGAATCCGCCTTTAGGGAGGAAAGGCATGGCTGCACCAACAGGAGGCTTTGCTTTGTGTATTTTAAAGTAGCTGGGGATATAAAATGACAAAGGGCACAATTAGAGCTACAGATGCTGACTAGGAAGTTACATCTTTTCCTCTTGATTGAAAAAAGTTCCTCGTTACAACAGCAGTGCATATTTCTGATAGAGATTTTAGGAAAAATCAATAGAAAGAGAAAATCCATAAAAGCTGCAATAATCTATCTATAGATTACCTTTGTTAATATTTTGGTGTTCTTACTTTGGTATTCTTTTCTGTGGAAAAAAATACATGCAATTAAACATGATGTTTTGAAACATACTTTTTCACTTACTATGTTATGAATGTCTTTGCACATTACTAAGTATTCTAAAGTGTCCTTTCAATGGTTGCACATGTCCTGTGAGCAGCCACCCCTAGCCACCCCTAGCCACCCGTGAGTACTTTCTGTGTCGGGCTCTGTGTTACACGCTTGCATGGATTGCCTCATCGCGTTCTCCCAGAAGCTGGGCATCATTTTCTCCATTTTGCGGTGGGGGAAACTGAGGTTAGGAGAGGTATGGTTATGTAACAGACAGAGCATTAAGCCCAGCAGGACTTGTGGGAATAATGATGAAGCCACTTGATTTCTGTCTTCCGTCACTCTGTAAGTATGCTCACTGTGGCCGGCTTCTCCCCAGTACCCAGGTGGAAAGTGGGCAAATTACCCTGTGATTTTTCTGTTTACTTTTAGGCAATTAAAGTTGTGTGAGTCACTCTAAATCACAAAACATCTTCATTCCACGAAAGGTCCAGTTTCATTTCATGTAATAATCAAAACTCAATTTTCATCTGAAGATTAGAGTTCCTCCTCCCCCTGCTGAAGCCTGTAGCTGGGGAAGGAGGGCAGGGAGGACCTTTTCTCTCTAACTTACCATGCCCCCGACTTATGTAGCACCTATTTAGCTTATTATAGTTAAGGGTGTGTGTGTGTGTGTGTGTGTGTGTGTGTGTGTGTGTGTGTTTAAACCTGTTAGTTTCTTGTTATTTAACTATATTCCCGGTCCTTGTGAAACTGGGGCAGGGCAGGGAGGAGCAGCTAGGGGAGCAGGCAGGTCTGGACTTGACTGCTTCTGTCATAGGATGGCTCCTGCTCTGCTGACCAGCCTCCTCTTTTTGTGGCAGGTGCTTGGTTTCCTCAGAGATTCCTGTCACTGAGGACATCCTGCCTGCTTTCCATAGCACAAGGTAATGCATCCTCCCAGCTCTGCGCCCTGGGTCTTCATTTCCCCCAGAGGCGGCCCTATAGGAAGAACCTACAATAAAACTCACACCTGTGGTCAACAGACAGCCACTGTGGGCCACCTTCCTGTCCATCACCCAGCAGCAGCTGGCCTGCCTATTGCATCCTTCACATTTCTTGGGCAGAAATCACACACCAGTCCACTGAGTCCATTAATGGTGGCAACTCATGTGAGGGTCTCTGAGGGCCCCAAACCTTTAGTGGAGACTTAAAGTGAAAGAAGAGACCATCTCCATGTGTCTTCTTTGGGGTGGAGTGACATGCGACCAAGAGCATATCAACGTTTCTCAGTGAGGAAATCTCCAGAAAAATCCTCTCTTATACCTGTTCTTCTTGCCCTTTGATATCTTCATTGTGAATGAGGCATTTAAAAGTCATTTAACCAGTGCTTGCCCACCTGCTCTGACATTTTTCACAAGAGGAGCTTCTTTGGAACGTAGCATCCATTGTCTTCATGGCTCTGACGTCCTGTGTGACATAACTTACCCGAGGCCAGACAGCTGCTAGGCTGAGGCTTTGGGACTACAGCATCCTGGTGCCAGATCACAAGATTCACCACTGTTGTTTGTAGCCATTCCCTAATGTTGGTCATTGCAGTTTTTATCCAAATTGTATCATTATAAGCAATGCTGTCATATCCATCCTTATTATTTTTGAGCACATTCATCGTAATTTCAGTAAATTCCTAGAAACTATTTTGTTTTGCTAGGTCAAAGGTAAAGCTACTATTTCTTTAATCAGAAAACATGAAGTTTTAGAATTTGAAAATGAAAGCTGTGATTCCCCAGTTTAAAAAGATGGTTTCTTTTTGCATTGTGTTTGCTTTATCTAAGCAAATAATCAGCATGCAAAAAAGCCCTCTTTTTTTATTGTCAGATGTAGATGTTTTGAGTCAGATAATCAGGTCTGCAAAATGGCAGTCTTCCATTGGCCCGTGTTTTTATTTCCTCTGACTCAGTTGAATCTCTGCTTGGAGTCTCCACTCCACCTGGTGGGAGAAGAAGTAATCTCCATCAACTCCAAGTAAATTTTACAATTAAAAGTTTAAATGGAGCCCATTCAGGAACTTTCCCTTTTTGGGGGGACAGGTGGTGGGGAAGGCATTACAGTTCTCAGGAGCCCATGAAGCATCATGGCATTGTGGAGGTGGGGGGGGCAGTTTTCTGGTGCTTGGGTAGTGCCTGTCCTCACAGGCATCCACTGGGTTTCAGAACGTCAGCTTGTCCTCAACCATCCCTTATTTTGGCATCCAGGTTCCCCAAATGGCACTTGCTACTTACATTGGGGACATTTCCTCTTCACAGCCTTGAGAACTCTTTGAGCCCGACGTCATGTTGGCTGGAGCATGCTCTTTCTCACTCTCCTTCTCAATATATATCCCTTTCATCCACGCTCCTCTCTCTCTCTCTCTCTTCCCTTCACCCCCTCTGCTTCCCTTTCTCCTCACCTCCTGCACCACTTTGGGCTTTGGGAAGCTCATGACCTGCCTTATCTTCTTTCTTGCCCTGGCACCAGCCTCAGTTATCTCTACCCTTCTCAGAACAGGTGGCAGGGACTTCTCTGTGAGGCACAGATCTCTCTGCTCCCATATTCTCCAGAACCTCTGTGAGGATCCTGTCCTTTTCTTCCACTTTTATGGCCTTAACCAGAGGGAAGGAGAGGCCTGTGCTATACTTGTCTCTCTTTCCCTCCAACTCTCTTCCTCTTTCCAATTTTGGGACAATAGACTTTGCTATCACCGTGTGTTCTTCTGAAATCTGTCATTTGAGGCAAATGCTTTTAATACTCAAAAGTCAGGCTTTTTTCAGACTTAAAAACCTCCTCTCAATCTGCCATCAGCTTTGAAATGAAAAAAAAGAGAACTGACCCACATACTCTCCTGCGGCATGTCTGCCCAATGGCTGGTGTCCCTGGATGCTGCCTGAAGAGTCAGGAGGGGTCTTGAGTCAACAAGGATTTGTCAGGAATTAAATACAACTGCTAATGTAAAATAGTAGCCCTCCCCCATGATGATAACAGTAATATGCACACAGAGTACAGA
The DNA here is from genome assembly GCF_018350215.1 of Panthera leo. Lineage (NCBI taxonomy): Eukaryota > Metazoa > Chordata > Mammalia > Carnivora > Felidae > Panthera > Panthera leo. The sequence continues at coordinate 44,958,133 of NC_056681.1, forward strand.
CCAAGAAGGCTACTCGTGGGGCTGGCCCACTCCTTCTGGACCATGGAGGAACTATAAAAACATAGGCTCCATTCATTTTTAAGTGATTTTATGTCAATGGATACACCTATTACAAAGTATTATAACCCTAACTTTTACGTCTTTTCATGAAAGCTTTTAGATGTTGTATCTTGTTAATGAATTCTAGCTTAAAAAGGAAAAAAAAAAAGAGAGAGAGAGACAAACCAAGAAACAGACTCATAACTATAGAGAACAAACTGATGGTTACCAGAGGGGAGGTGGGTGTGGGGATGGGTGAATAGGTGATGGAAATAAATAAATAGATAAAATGATTTAAAAAATAAATAAATTCTAGTTTTATAAGGTAGGATATGCTCTCTTAGAAGATGTGAAAGACTAGGGAAACAGGGAAACCAACCAGGAACCTAGAGAGATTTTACACTCACATTGAGCTCAGGTGGATGAAACATTTTCCACAACTTAGTAATTTTTATAAAGCCATCTGAGTTTAGTTGTCCTTATTTACATGCTCACCAACTCTGAAGGGAAAATGGCATTTGTGTACATCAGAGGCAAAGGATCAAGTGGGCCTTGGAAAGCAAAGTGATGGTTGCCTTCCTGCCCGTGCTGGGGTGCCCTGTGCTGCCTCGGATAAGGGAGCCTGGTATGCCTGCTCCCAGCACAGGAGGAGCTCCACTGGAGGAGCAGCTGGAAGTGCTCTGCCCTCAGTCCTCACACTGCTGTTCCTGGGGTTGAACCTCTTTAAGGGAAAATAAAAACCTTTATCCTGTATGTTGCCTCAAGACCATTAAGCTGAGTCAAGATTACTGATGTCATGATCTCCATGGTAACCAACTTAATAAGCAAGAAGAAAACAAAAAGGATGGCTTAAAAACGGGGGGGGGGGGGGGGGAGGGGGGGAGATAGAATAAATAGGTATGGAAATAACGTGGGAGCCATAAAGGTTTTTTATTGTTACTTGTTTGAGATGTCAAACATGACTCAACTACAGTTCAGGCAGGCCTGAGCCATTCAGGCAGTTGAAACCCTGGTAATAAACATAAATTACATACTCTACCATAGTTCCTACTTCTCCCACTCTTCAATCATGTCCCAGTTTTTGTTTGTTCTGTTTTTTTTAATATAATTCAGTGCATTGAAATTATCACCATGGTAGTTGTTAGGTTTTTATGGTAGTTTATGTGTTTAACTGAAAGGAGCCGTGCTGCCAGAGAGCCAGTGTCAGGCAGCACTCTCCGGTCACCACGGTGAAGCTTTGCTGGCCAACACCATTGCCATTTTCACCACTGCTCATTGACCCTCAGTATGGTGCTCCAACGAAACCAGAGATAATTGTTGATTTAAAAAATTGAACTGGGATTTTTCTATCACAATTTTTAATTTGTGAGCAGGTCACAAAGATGTCTGATAATGTCCCTTGGAATTATATACAATTGGCAACCATTTTAATTAGTTTACTAGACAGCCTCCCTCCTCGCACACTGGGTCTGGGGTCACTCTGTGTTGGTAGGACCCCGGCTAGTGGCCCCCTGGGCCATATGACTTCCAACAACTCACCAATTGAGAGATAGACACACAGATGGATACATACCTGGGTGATCTGATTGACCCTAAAGGCAGGAGCAAATGCCAGACTCTGAAGGCATTTGAGTAGCTAAGTTCAACTCATGCCCAGTACCCTGTCCATGACCATGGTTTATCATTTTGTCTTGTCAGATGTTGGTGCCTGACTCTGCTCTTCATGGGGAAGTTCCCACTGTCTTCCCTCTCCCCTCTCCCTACGTGTTCTGCTCTGCAGGAGCTGTTTGCTCTGGAGGATGCTGCCTTGGGCCCAAGAACCCTTGGCCCCTCTCAGGACAGCCATGCTGAGATCCCGGTTCCCTTGAGCTTGAAGTGAGACAGGACACCAGTGGCTTGGCTTTTCTTTCCCAACGTGCCTGCCCTCTGGCGAACCACCCCAGTGGAGAGCAGATGGGGGATACAGCCCCCCAAGCCCAAATTCCAAAAGAATCTCCTTTGCAGAATAAAACATAACAAAACATTATGTAATTCAATAAAACTATTCAATTTGTCTCATATTTTTTTACAAATACAAAAACATGCTAAAAGTAAGAAAAGCCAAGCCAAGTCAGGAGAAGTACTAATGAGAGTTAACATTTGTAAATGTTATATTCCATATTCTTTATAAGAATGAGCTCACTTAATCCCCACAGCCACCTTTGGTCTAGGAGCTCTTTTTTTTGATAAACCACATAGTTAGGTTTCCAGTTCATCTTCTCAAATGCTTTTTATGAACCATCCTCTGTCTCTCTCACTTTATCTCTCTTTGTCTCTCCCTATCCCTCCCCACCCCCATCACATACACACAAATACACACATGCACGCATATACAAAGAGTACACATAATCACCATCCGAACATTGTCCCGGAGAAGTGCTTGAATTCCAGGCATGTGTACTACACATAATCAACTCCCCGAGCAGTGGATGACCACTGCCTGCTTGCCTGCTTTTGGAGTCCTGTTCCTCACCCCTGCCTCCCCTATCTAGGTTCTTCCCAAGAGCCAAGTGGGTTTGTCCTTCCCTAAACCTGCCTCTCTACCCTGGCACATCACTTGTCCAGGTGCTGTGTTCTTTGTTTAGACTCTGATACACACCGTGGTTTGGACCTACATTCATACAGTCACCCCCTGCCTGTGTGGGCAGACTCTTCTGCCTAAACATGGGCCTGGGGCCTGTTCTGCATCTCTGGTTAGGAAGCTCAGAGCTGGAGACTTCATTTATAGCCTTTGAATGTCGTATCAGGATTTATTGTGTGCTGACCACATGGCAGGCCCTGCTCTTAGCACCAAGTCTGCAGCAGTAAAGTAGGCAATTCCTGCCATCCTGGTGCCTGTGTCCTAGTGAGAGAAGCGCACGATGGACAGAGACACGATGCCAGGTGGTGGCAAGAAGAAAGCCCGAGAGATGATGGAGGATAAGGGGTGGGGGGTGGAAAAGGCCTCTCTGGTAAGGGTCACTTAAGCAGAGACCTGACACGAGGGGACAGTGGGGGCCAGGAGGAAGGAGCTGATTTCCCTTCTTCATACCTGTCAGAAACCCAGGCTGTCCCTGGGCCTGCCCCTTGCCCCCATGTGAGAACCGCCTCCACCTTGCCGCAGTCCCATGGGGACACACACCCAATGACACAGCATTGATGCTTTGCCTTTGATTTCACAGTTATTTGAAATGATTCGCATGACAGAAGCCCAACTGATGCAGTTCGAACATTTCAAATTTTGTATGTAAACCTTCCTTTTCTTTGTAACCTTCCGTAGCTTTTTGCTCAAAGAAGACCAGAGCTATGTGGTGTTGTGACTCCCTTGAAACATGATTTCTATTTTTAATAAAGGGGGAAAATACCCAACTCAGAAAAGAGCTTAGAATTTCAGGTATCCAAATGTTTGGAAAAGGTTAAATATTTTACCTAGATGGCAGTTGGCCTCTTAGGAATTCCTGGGGAAGGCATTGTGTCTGTTTAAGAAAAAAACGACAAAGTAACTGCTATTTTGAAGGCTCTACTTAACAGATGTGTAAAGTATAGAAATCTATGTATTAAATAATTCTTTATAATATGCTCAAGAATAAGCAATTTGTAAGCCTGTTTATGTTCTCGCCATCTGGGCGCATTCTGTCACCCATCTGTTTCATGTAATTATGTAATTATCAATATAAGGAAAGAATAGGTGATATAATTAACAAGAAAAACCGATCCACACTGAAGAGTAAAAATGACATGCATCTGTTGAATTGCTTTTTGTTTCTCTTCCTTCATTGTTAACTGTTTTTTTCATTTCACAGTTGTATTCAGGCTGGCGACTTGGATCGCACCCTTAGGAGAGCTGTTTTTGCCATGGTGTGCTCTTGCATGCTTTCTCTCTCTCTCTCTCTCTCTCTCTCTCTCTCTCTCTCTCTGTCACACACACACACACACACACACACACTTGAAGGCAGAATGATTAATAAAGTGTATGGGAGCTGGCATAACTTTGACAGAAATGAGCAAGGTCTTCTTGGTGTTATTCATTGATTCTCTACCTCTGGGGAGAGCCCTGATTGTCATTTCCAGAACACATAATATAACAGCTAGAACTCTAGGAAATATTTAAATTAATTAGTGACACATGGAAGGACTGGGCCAGTGTGTGGCCCTCACATAGGATATTGGAGAGAGGAGCTGCTTTAGAAAAATTCCCCTACTTGGTATTTTTAATGACACGGCTCAAGCAATACATGTCATTTTATGATAGTACCCAATGGATTGGGTTCACTTCCACACAATCCCACTAATTAACCATTCATTCGTGTAATGGATAAAACGATGATGCCTTCCTGGTCTTTACAGATAGCAATGCAGAGCAAGTGGCCACCCACTCTTCCGTCTGCCCAGGAGAACTGACCTTCTCCCTGTGACTTGGGATAAGCAGAGGGGTGCACGTGTATATCCGTGGAAGGACATTGCAGTGATTTCTCCATTTCTGTACACGCCCACTCCTGTTCTCCAGAGAACAGACGCCCCCCACAGGGGTTTGAGGAAGCCCTCATCATGACAAAACCTTGGATTTCAGTTCTAAAGTATACAAAGAGGAGGCAACCCCCTGAGCCACTTAGATGACAATGGTTACCAGAGATGAAGATCTCCACACTTCCTTCCATTGATTTAAGGATCAGGAGCAGGGCTCCCATGCAGGCTTCTTGATGTGCTTTGCAGACCATCTTGCCCTTCCTTCCAGGGCTACCCCCCTCCTCTCCTCCCCCACTGCCTGTTCAGGGTGTGTGCACTGGAGGGGGCAGGATACTCAAGAGGCAAGTCCCAGTGTTGCAGACCCATAAAACTGCACAACAGCTCCCACCAAGGAGTTAAGCTTCACTCACAAACTAGAAATCTCTAATTCAGTCAGTTTTTGATATCTAACTAAAACTGTTTTTTAAAACGGTGCCACACACCAAACAGGGCTGGCTCTGTTTCCCCTTGCTAGGTGATCATTTTACGCATCGAGATGGTGTTGTTTTAACAACCTGTCCTCCTTGTCGTGGCCCACGACAGAGCCTCCTGAGCCCACTGTGTTGGTCCAGGTCTGGCTTGCTGGTTGACCTCCCACATGCGGAGGCTTGTGTAAGGGCAGCCACTGACTTCCCGCCTCCCCTGGTCTGTGATGTAGAAGAAAATAAATAACTGGCTCCCACCTAGGTTCCTCTTTGTTCCTTTGAATGGTTTTCTTTGATAAATTCTCCATAAACGTAATGCGAAAAACCATCCCCCAGTCTATTTGTATTTTGAATTATTCTGTGAATTTATCTTAAGCTATGGGCACCCAATGAACAACTACATAAGAGAAAATCACTAGGCCCCCCGTGGGGAGAGTATTTTAAAGGAGTAAGTAATAGGGACAAATGCGGCTAGATTACTTGAGGGATTTAGTGTGTTGTGACTTAATATTTACTTATTTCCTTAATTCCACGTTAAAATGATTTAATTGCAACCATACTGACTGATCCATTAAGGATTTTAAAGGGAAGAATACAATCTGATTCCTAAAGAACCTTTCTTGTGTCATTTCTAGTTTTGAAAAGGTTTTATCAATGATTTTTTTTAAGAAACATTTCAGTTTATGTTTCTTAGTCTTTTTTTTTTTAACAAAAGAGCATGGGGCGGTGGTTTTCCATGAGAAAATTATTATAAAAGAGCTATTTATATATACATCATATTCAGCTAAAAAATAAAAATGAAAAAAAATCCTTCTGTTTCATACCAAACCAAATTAAAAATCATTAAAGCTTAGACTAAATGGTTTTCATTTAACCCTCAAACGTGGCATTAATTTTTCAAGTGGTAACTGTTGCTTAAGATGCTATTGTGCCTGTGTGATAAATGTTTAATGATTTGGTAGTACATGCATGGCTTAAAATCCATTATTTATTGCACCTTCGCTTGCCTGGCAAAGGTGATGATTTTATAGCCCCAGCAGTCATGCAAACACATTTATACCAAACCGATGACTGATAATAAATTTCCTTACTGTAAATGTCAGTGGGTTTCATGTGTTGCTGCCATTACATCTTGTTTGGAAGCCGAATGCTACACAGTTATGGGAGGCGCCAGATGGTGTCATTAACACGAACGCTGGGACTGTTTACCACTGACGTGCATGTGAGAAATTAGAAGTGCCGGCCTGTCTTTGCACTGAAGCATGATGTCAGTGGTGCACAGGTGTAAAGACAGGGCAGTATGCTTGCCTATTCCCTTCCGTCCCACCAACAGGGATTTTAGGGGGTTTCTTTTTGAAAATAGTTTTGTGTTTGAACATAGAACAGAATGAACCAAAGGGGAATACTTTCCCAAAGACTCCTGCTTGATTTTGTGTGTGGGGTCCCAAACACCCTGAAAGTCACACCTGCCATCCCATAGGTGGTTCCCAGCTATCAGTGGCAAGCCAGCTCCCCTTCCAGGCATGGCAAGGCCTTTTGTACTAATTAATTACAGCAGGATTGTTATTGCTGTGTGTGTGTGTGTGTGTGTGTGTGTGTGTGTGTGTGTGTGTGTGTGAGATAACTTCAGATATATAAATGCTTATTTTGGAGAATTTTCTGTTGAGAGCATGGAATTAGCCTTTCCAAAAAGTGTTGTCAAAATCATTAGGAATTGATTCAAAGAATGAGGAAAGTGGGAATGTTCTGTACTGATTTCTTCCATGCAGTAGGCACTTCTTTTCTTTTTTTTCTTTTCAAATTTTTATTTAAATTCCAGTTAGTTAACATACAGCACAATGCTGGTTTCAGGAGTAGAATTCACTGGTTCACCACTTACCTACACCCAGCTCTTCTTTTTGCAAGAATTCGCAGTGGGACCAAGACCTTTACTTTCCCTGCTCTGATATGAAGTATCTGAATGACTGAGATTAGCCTCCCTGTGTTTTATTAAAATATCTCTCTACTTTAATTGGGCAGTGGCCACTCCCATTTATAGTATTTCAGCTTCTTCCTGCTGAGGTTTCTGCCTAGCCCTCTTCTTTTCAATTTAAAAAGAGTCTGGATTTATTGTCTTCCTTCCTGCAAGTCCTTCCCTTGAATCATTGATTCTGACCAAATTCCTTTGAACTTTGTTTTTAGCCTTAGCATTCTCCACAGGAATGTTCAGAAAGGCTTCTTCCTTCAAAACAATCATTGTGCATTGCTCTTACAAAAAAGTCCAATGAACATTTTGGTGTGCAGAATTTTAAAGTCATGTGAAAAAGATACAAACCATTGTTTGCTTTGAGATGAAAGAGATATGCTTAATTTCTTCAGACTCACCCAGAGATACAATTGGATGTCAACAGGAATAATGAGCCTAATTGAAAGACTGAAAACATGCTTGAAGGCACACCTTCCAAACGAAAATTAGAGTCAGGACATGCAGGCCGTGTTGAAAAGAACCAGGGGTGAAAATAAAGAAATGTTGGGGAGACAGCAAGATTGAAAAGCTGTATCTGTGGAACAGCACTCACTTGGACAGAGATGCTCAGGAAAATGACTTCTCCTCCACAGGTGTCATTTTCCTAACAAATGAACCCGAGGCCTAAACCAGCAGTGCAAATATCCAGATACTCAACCTGAGCAAACAGCTTATCCCCTGGGAGAACAAATAGAAAGTTCTCATCTTATTCTGTGTCCAAAGTGGGAGATGGCAGCATGAACACAGTTGGTCATTGGCTTTCTCTCCTAGCTTCCTCTCCAGACCCCTGCTCCACTCCTTGCATCCCCTTCTGTGTCTGCTTCCTGTATTGTCCAGGCAGGACCATCCTGCCTTCTCGGGACATCACCTGAAAATGCATTAGTAAAGACTGATCTGTATTTCAGTGGGATGTGTCACCCTTGCAGACCCTTGTCCTGCCTTTTCACCTCTCATCCAGAAAGTTGTTCTCTCCCTTGTCCATCTGGACATATTGATCCTTTCAAATCCAGCTCAGCCAGCACTTTATGTAAGAAGATTTCCTTGCCATCCTAGACCACCCAAACATCAGCTGATCCGACAGCCTCCCAGCTGGGTCCAGAAGAACTGCCTAGCTCAGCACAGCCCATACTGCTGGCCCACAGTAACCTGAGCTAAAGAATGTTTGTTCTTTCGATTCACTCAGTTTTGGGTTGGTTTGTTACACAGCAATAGCTTCCTGACACATTACCCTTATCACTGCATTTTATATACTGTATTTTATTTGTTTATAGGTCTGTCATCTGACTTAATGAGAATTAAAGATGGGAACCATGCCTCATTCTTACCTCAACACACTGGTCAGTGTTTGGCACATGGTAGATGCTCAATGTGTATTTGTTGAGTTGACATTGTTGCATTAAGCTCTACATTAAAGTTTTGATGGCAGAATTTCAGGCAGCAGGATACTGAATGGGCTTCTCTTAATGCCCTCAGAATCATTCCACGTATCCACCTGCCTTCTCCACCAAGTTAGACTGGCTTTGGAATTTTATACGAATACTTTTTCTAATTATTTCTCTGACTAGGGACAGGACTCTGTGACATTGTAACTCTCTGCTATGTATATGTAAGTTCCTTCTGTAGGTATGAGGGAAGATTCCAGTCTACTTCCATGATATTAAGTGCAAAATATTTTCAAGCCAGTGGCTAAGTATCAACTGTTCAGGCATCCCTGATAAGCTACATGTCCCATCCTTTATGATGTGGAATGGAAAGAGGATGACTGGAGGTCCTCTTTCTTTAAGCAAGTAGTATTCAGATGGATGATACCCCATACATTCTCCATAACCCTCACTCTTACTTTTTTAGAAAAGGAAAACAACAAACAACTTTTTTTTTAATTTAACAAAAATCTCAAGAAAATTTATCACAGATTATTTTTCTGATTCCTTGCCTAATTATTAAGACATTCAGAGTTAAATTCTTTATTGTAAACACATTCAGATATGCAATTTTCATTTAATACCTGGAGGACCATTCTTGTCTTCAGATACATAAAAGAGAATGTCATCACTCCAGAAGGGCATTATTTAACAGGAGGAGTGCCTTCCTTCACTTTTGAATTTGAGTGTTTGTAAAACCTTTGAGGCCATACCTTCATTTTATTTTATCACAAGTGGGTCTTTCATGGAGATATAGAAATTGAGAATAATTAAGCAGCAATGAAGTTTCTCAAGAGAGACCTATGCACTGTAGTAGTAATTTGTGCTTTGAAAACAATACAGGATCAGGTTATTGATCCTGCAAACCATTTCCTTGCCAGGGATTTGCTTCATTCCTGCCTTTCCCTGTGTGTTCACACTGGAGAAGTCATTTCTTCCCTTTGTAGGGGACACTGTATGAAAGATGATACCTGGAGTGTCAAGTAGCTGAAACATGCCAGACAAGATTCAACTAAGGTGATGCAGAGGCTCTGGGGACATTTCTAAACACGTGACATGAGGGGCGCCTGGGTGGCTCAGTCGGTTGAGCGTCCAACTTCGGTTCAGGTCGTGATCTCACAGTTCGTGGGTTCGAGCCCTGCGTCGGGCTCTGTGCTGACAGCTCAGAGCCTGGGGCCTGCTTCAGAATCTATGGCTCCCTCTCTCACTCTTTGTCCCTCCCCTGCTCATACTCTGTCTGTCTCTCTCTCTCTCTCTCAAAAATAAACATTAAAAAAAAATTTAAAAAAAATAAACATGTGACATGACTCAAGGTAGGAAGGAAGTGATATGGAGCCATTTGAGGTTATCGTGGTACACGTGCCAGTGTGCCTGACATTGGGGATCAGTGAATCTTGTGTCTCTGAAAAACCATCAGTGGATCTCCCTTGCCAATGCTCATGTATGCATCAAAGCAATAATACTTCTTTTTACAGTTTATTTATTCATTTTGAGAGTGAGAGAGACACAGGGTGGGAGGAAAGAGAATTCTAAGCAGGCTCTGCACTGTCAGCAAAGAGCCTGATGCAGGACTCAAACTCACAAACTGTGAGATCATGACCGGAGCTGAAATCTAGAGTCCGCTCAACCAACTGAGCCACCCAGGTGCCCCAACGCAATCAAACTTTTAATGATTTTATGAGCTGCTTGTCAGGGGCAGTTACTTAATTGAAAACAAGTAAATCAATTTATCAAATCTAAGACATTATCATTTATAAATTGTACCTTATTTTATGTACCATGAAGGAAAAAAAATGGCAAATTAAGCTATGACACAATGTTTTAATGGGAGTCCTGAATAGAATATGAATCAGTCATATAAATCTCATTGCTTTGAAATTTCTTTCATCTATTCAGAGAAGAGAGGCAATTTACATTCCCTTCAATTGCACTGTTTGCTATGTGATGGGAATAAAACTTTTGCCGGTGTCTCAGTAACAAATGTAACACAGGTATCTACTTGTGGGTATCTGTCATCCTTTATTTGCTCCTATAAAGCACTTGATTTTTGCATTGCAAGAAAATATGGAATGACAGCCATTCCTCCAATGACTAATATTTGATTCACTAATATCAAATTTGCACCCTGCCGTTCAGTTTTCAGGCCTTTATGGGAACACAGTAAGTGTTCATTTTAATGCCAAATCATGCTGCAGTCTTTTTGAAGACATTGTCAGTAGCAGTTGCACACATAACACACAGGATTCTCTGGAAGTTATGCCAGTGAATAGCCATGAACAAGTCACCCACACCCAGGAAAGGAATTGTGTCACTGCCGCTGCCTGCTGACTGCAGTGATTAAGATGATATTGACTGTGAGGTTGATTTCAGGGATGCCAAGATGTGAAAAAAGTGTGCCTCCTAGAATCGATGAAATCCAGTAAAGGTCACTCAACTCAACTCCCAAAACACTTTTCTTGTAATGTAAATGTGTAAGAATGGCCAGAAGCGAGTGCCATAGAGTGGCAATGATTTTCACTTTTTATAATGTTTGCAAAATAATGAGAATATCCAGATGAGGAATAAGGGTGTACAAAGGATTGGTACAGATGGAGTTGATAAGAGCAATATAAGAAAAATGCAAGTTGAAGAAGTTTATGCAATGTATTATAGCAGTTTAAGGAACTATGGCAAAGGCCACTAGGTTGCCCCCAATAGCCATTGCTCCCTTTAGACTTAATAATGGAACCTCGATTTTATCCAAGGCAGCATTGCACCCAACTCTTTCCCAGCCTCCCTTGCATCAGGCATAACCATATGATTCAGTTTTGGCCACTGAGATGGAGGCAGATGTAGTTGGAATGGGAATTCTGGGAAGGACGCTTAAAGGGAGTGGCTCAGCTAGGAGGGAGGCTCCTTTTTTGTTCCCCCTTCTCTTCTTTCTGCTACCTGGAGTGGGGATGTGATGTCTGATCTCCAGCAGCCATCCTGGGCCATCTGTGAGGATGGAAACCTTGCACTAAGATGGGGAGTTAGGCAGGTAAAAGTCTGGGTCTTTGATAAGTTTATGGTACTCAGTAACCCTGGACTTCATATTTCCAGATTCCCTTTGCGTAAAAGAGAAATTGTCTTCCATCCTGTTAAAGCTATTTTCTGTTTAAGCTAGGTTTTCTGTTGTAGGCAGTCAAGCCCAACCCTAATTTATACAGGAATCCTCTTTCTTTCAGGTAGGATTCAATCTATGTGGGAGAATGCCACAAGAATCTATTATGCTCCCACTGTCTGCCCTGGATAATGTGAAGAATGTAAAGAAATTAAAGATATATAATTATTTAAACAACAATTCTTCATGGGTAGTATCAACTAATAACTTTGCAGAGGGCTTCATTCGCCTCCCACATATTTCATGAGTGCCTAGAGTGTACCTGGAGTAGATCATTCACTAACCACAGCCCACTCTGCCCATGTAGCATGATTTGGGATATGCTCTTTATCATGCTAAGAATGCAAGCCAGGGGAGCCTGGGTGGCTCAGTGGGTTAGGCGTCCAACTCTTGGTTTCAGCTGAGGTCATGGTCTCACAGTTTGTGGGATTGAGCCCCATGTCGGGCTCTGTGCTGACAGTGCAGAGCCTGCTTGGGATTCTCACTCTCCTTCTCTCTCCTCCTCCCCCCCACCTTCTCTCTCTCCCAAAATAAATACATAAACATTAAAAAAAAAAAAAAGAATGCAACCCAGAGGGGTGCCTTGGTGGCTTAGTCAGTTAAGGGTCTGACTTTTGATCTCAGCTCAGACCTTGGTCTCACCGTTGTGAGTTCAAGCCCCATGTTGGGCTCCATGCTGTTCATGGAGCCTACTTAAAAAAAAAAAAAAAAAAAAAAAAAAGAATGCAAGTGAGAAAGTGTCCTTGGGTTATCATTGCTCTCAGCAGATACCATAGGCAGTTCACATTTTTCTGAAGTGCTTGGGCTACAAAAAGTGTTGGGAAAGTTAAGAGAATCCTTCATAAAGCAAGGCTCAAAATCATAGCATCTTCTTCACAGTTTTTTCTTGCTCTGTCAGGATATTGGCATTGGTGTTCATATCAGATTCTTGAACACTTCCAATGATTTTAGCTGAAAGGCTTTCCAAAATTGTAGTTTGTATCTGTGGAAGTGATTTCTCACTTATTAGTTCTCTTTTACATATCTGTTCCTCTCTACCCTTTCTTTATTTGGTAAATAATGGCAATACTTTGCCCCAAAGAGGGTAACTTGTGAACTTTGAAATTTGAAACTGACACTGATATCAATCTGTCATTTATTTTGATCATATTGGGAAACAAAGAGCCTCAAAAAGAGAAAAAAAGGGAATACAGAAGTATAAGAAAAAAAATTACATTTATGAAGGAAAAGGAGGCCTATTAAGAATTTCAGAAATTCTATTCCTAATGGCTTTGGATCTCCCCATCTTCCATTTCCTTGCATGGACAGAGCTCCCTTTGAAGTCTTTGGAAGCTTTCTGTGAGAAAAATATATATACATGGGTGTGGAGCTGAAAATTGAGCTCATTGTTTTGCCCTTTTAAAATGTGTTTTTCGAAGATTTGCCTTTCATATTGCAGATGGGAGAGAGGATGTGCAATTTTACCTTGTGTAACATCTTTGCCTGAAAAGCTCAAAATATTTGTAGATGTTGTTTAATGAATAGTTCCCATGTTTGCCTGCTGAGGAAGGCAGAGGTTTGTGTAATTTACTTCCATTTTACACCTGAGGAAACTGATATTTAAGGAAAAGAGGCTCAGAATTTCAACCAGTAGCAGAATTAAGAAAACAAGCCCAAACCTTGCCACCGGGCTAATGGTGCCATGTCTAATGATCCTGGAAGTTGAACATAACCTCCGAATGAAATGGTATCATTAGAAAAAAATTCACCATAGACATTATCATATTCCATTTTAGTATGAACCTTGCATTTATTATGTAGCATCATTTATATTTATTTTGACTGCTTCCTAGTTTATTGGCCTATTTGTAATTTCAGTAACTTCTGATTTGGGATCTATTACTGAAATTGAGTTTTAATAATGCTTTTGTAGTCATTCTAACTCATTCTAAGTAAGTGCATAAGAGAAACCAAACCGGATGTGGAAACACAGAACTAAAGTCTATCAGACAAAATTGCATTTTGAGCAATTTTACACAAAATAGTTAACAAAATTTTAGTTTTAATTTTAACACAAAATAGTTAACAGATATGCATGAAACTCCAAAACTATGAATTTAAGGTCTCTTGGTAACTGTATGTGAATCAGGGCATAAATTCAACTGACTGTGTACATCAACATCATTTTTAGTAAAAAGATCAGATTGAATCCCAAGTAGTTCTGATTATGTCTAAATCATTTGTTTGCTCATTTAAGCAACTGGCAAAGAGCCAACTAAAATAATTTCAATCAGTGGAAATCATGTCAGTACTCTTTAAGAAGGGCTCATGAAAAAGTTAATATATCTTTACCATTATCTTTATGGTATATTGGTATATGGTATATTATTTTATACCGAAAGTTAATATATCTTTTACCATTTATTGAATCTCTAAAAATGTATGGCAGGAATCATTTAGATAAAATAAGCAAATCAGAACCCAAAGAAAACAATGCCTCAAAAAACAAAAATGTAGTTCCTGACTTCAGGAAGCAAACTGTCTCAGTGGAGGGCAGCAAACAAACCAACTAAATTAATAAGAGCAACCAAAACCTCCTCTGACGGCTCATTCACGGACAAGTCTTGCGCTTCGGAAGGTCACAGGAAATTACAGACAAATATGTCACAACTTAAACTTGTGCCCATTTCTGTTCCCTATTTTCTCATCTCAACTCCTGTCCCCCTTGACATGATCTTTGTTGTCATTTCCCTCCCCACCTCAAGCTCAGCTCTAGAATTTTCTACCAGGAAAATCCCATAATATTCTTTCCTCTCCTATCTGGGACTGAACGGAAAGTCTGTATTTTAAACTCATTATGGGACTCACGGTCAATTTCAAGGAACATTTCTTTTAGCCTTAGAAGGTCTGTGTATATACCATAATAGGTGTTGTATTCCTTCATGCTGGGATACATGTTGATCTCTACATTTAAAATTATCCCTAGAGGTGCTTGGGTGGCTCAGTTGGTTAAGTGTCTGACTCCTGATTTTGGCTCAGGTCTTGTTCCCAGGGTCATGGGATCAAGCCCTACTTCTGGCTCCGTGCTGAGCATGGAGCCTGCTTGAGATTCTCTCTCTCCAGCTGCCTGAGTGGTTCAGTCAGTTGAGTGTCGGACTCTTGATTTCAGCTCAGGTCATGATCTCACGGTTTGTAAATTCGAGACCCTCATGGGGCTCTGTGCTGACAGCGCAGAGCCTGCTTAAGATTCTCTGCCCCTCTCCGTCTAGTGCTCTCTTTCTCTCTTTCAAAAATAAATATTTTTGTAAAAAAAGATTCTCTCCCTCTGTCCTTCCCCCACTTGCACATGCACACTTGCACTCTCTCTGTCTCTAAAAATAAAAATAAATAAAAGATAAAATAAAATAATCCATTTGTCTAAAAATGCTAACCTAGTATCATTAGAAAAAAGAATTATAAGTGTCTTCACAAGACATGGAGGTAAGAACCTAATTTCTCACCCATATTGTCATCACCAGTGTGGTATGTAGTTAAATAGCTTACAGAATTTCCTCTGTTTTATCTTTGAAATGACTTACTATCACAAGGCACATTTAATTTCTGTCTATAAAATATAAGCCAGTAGATAAAGCTTTATTTTTATTTCACTATTAAGAAAATTAAAAAGCAAGAATAAAAAATTAGGTCTCCAGTGTGTTGGGCGTTTTCAGTGGATCTTCAGACAAAGAAAGGAAAAGCTGGCTTGACTTAGAGGATCTTCCATACCTGATGGTATGGTTTATTTTGTTTTGTTTTTTTTTTTTTTTGTTTTCGGTTTTGTTTTTTTTGCTATGGAAACCTGTGGCTTGAAGGAATCTAAAGGGAGGAAATATTCTGCTTTCCTTCAAAAAATGGTACTCCTGCTTATGGGCAAAATAAACCCTTTATAAAGCAGCAGAAGCCATCTTAATTTGCGGTCATCACTGAAAGACATTTCCAGGCTGGGAAGAATTTTTTTCAAGGTATTTAAAAACCATCTACCCTAACAAAAGAAAAATGTGGTTTTTTCAGGTCACTTCACCATACCTGACGATGAATATGTTTTTAATTAAAGCCTGGACACAAAACTAGCTTACTGAAAATCATTGTGATGCCTGATCACTTTCCCCAGACACCTACCATCATTGGTACTGATGGCTAACTCTTGACACCCCTGAGGCCACTTTATGTGTTCAGCAGTTAGAAAGGTGATTTCTGAGGCCTGGCAGCTGTTGGTGTTAAAGCTATTGTGTGGGAAACAAAAACCATTCTGTTCTGTTCCCCAGCCGCCTTTGTATCATTGATACAGGAGCTATTTCATAAATGGGTTATAATTCTTTACCAGGGAATTTCATTACTGCCTATGCTTCAGTGTTAATGTGCACTTCCAGATAGCAGAGGGGAATGTCTGAACATACCCCTGTGGAAGGAATCTTGGAGTTCTGACCTCTGTCAAGATGCTGGCATTTTAAGTCTGTTAATTGGACCTGTGATTAAATGCCATCATACTGAGGGGGTTTTGGGGTGATAGTGGACTTTGGAGCTGACAGCCAAGAAAGAATTCTTGAAGACATCTTTGGTGCAAAAAGATGATTTTATTAAAGCACAGGGACAGGACCCGTGGGCAGAAAGAGCTGAACTGGGGTTGTGAAGACTGACTGATTATATACCTTCAGGTTGGGAGGGGTTAGGGACAGTGTAAGTCTCTAAGGAATTTTGGAAGCAAGGTTTCCAGGACCTTGAGGGGCTAGCTGTTGTTAGGAAAACATCTTTTATTACTGTCTAGTAAAACCTCAGTCATGAGACCCTTCAGATGTACGTCAGGTGCCATATGCTTGGAGTTAGAACTGCCAACATATACTTGGAGGTTAAAGATAAATGAGGCTTGCAAAGTAATTTTTATGTGTTTAAGGAGACACAGGATCCTGGGGGGTCAGGCATAATGTTCAGCTCTTTTGCCCCTAGCAAAGTATCATCATCAAGACAGCTGAGCTCCTACAGGGAGGTCACTCTGCCTGTTTCAAGGACTTGTCAAGGGGCTGTAGGCAGTAAGGAAATTTAATTTTTCATTTGCCTTTGTTTCCCACAACTCCATAGCAAGCACTTAAACCCCCTTACGTCTTGATGAAGGTGATATTAGGAAACAGAGTCTATAGGTTGGTTTCTGGAGATTAGGCTATGGATAAGATTGCCTTTTTCTTCCATTTTACTAAGTTATCTGTAAACTGAAGGAGATTCCTGTCCTGCATGACTGTGATCTCTATCAGTCAGCCACTTGCTTTCTTTCCTTCCCCCCTGTTCTTGGGCAGCCAGGAGTGTCCAAGGAATAGCGTACATATCCCCCCTGGGGGAGGGGTTGCTGTTAGTCTGTACTTTGCCCTCAGCTTGCCCCACACTCTCTCATCAATACCAACTTCTATGCTCCCAGTCTCCCTTGCGGTAAACCACCAGACCCAAGGCTGGCTGGAGTGTGAATCAGCTGCCACCCTACCTGTCTTGGAAATAAATCAATCAAAACACAGTTCATGGTGGCACCCACATATACTGGAATTAACTGCTTTTCTCAAAAAATTCCTCATCGACCCCTCTTGGGAAATTCTTCTAGGCCAGATTAGCATGACATTTATTTGGAGGACAGACATTTTTTCACCCTAACGATACATTCATTATTGTCATTTGGAAAATGTGTCAGGTTAGGGAACTTTCAGTTGCATATCCAAGAAACAAGCTGTCCGAAACAACTGAGGAAACGTGGTAGACTGCATCCTTCTCCCCAGCTATTCCTCTCTCCCTGAGCTCTGCCCTTTGAGGTTCCTCCCACTACAGGTGAATCTCCTTCCCCATCTCATGGGTAGTGGGCTCAGCCCCATGACTTGCTTTGGCCAGGCTGAAGAGGTATTGCTTAGTCTTACTTTATGCACTTCTACCATTGCCAGAAGAACATTCGCCAGCTATCTCTCATCAAAATAAAGACAGGGAGATGTGAGGCCAATCTGGAATCTGCAAGTTGGAGCCAAACCCAGCTGAATCCAGCCTTCAGATGTACTGTAACCCAGAGATGCATGAGTGAGGAAAAACAACAGCTGTTTTAAGCCAATGCCTTTTGTGGTAGTTTGTTATGTAGCACTACTGTGGTAATAGCTGACTGATATTTATTGCTCATATAATTGAAGACTCCAAAGGCAGTGTGGGTTTCAGACAGAGTGTGAAAGGAGTTTCTTTTTTTTTTTAATTTTTAATGTTTATTTATTTTGAGAGAGAGAGAGAGAGAGAGAGAGAGTGAGCATGAATGGGGGAGGGGCAGAAAGGGACACACAGAATCTGAAGCAGGCTCCAGGCTCTGAGCTATCAGCACAGAGCCGGATGCAGGGCTTGAACCCACGGACCATGAGATCATGACCTGAGCCAAAGTTGGTCACTCAACCAAGCCACCCCGGTGCCCCTCTTTTTTTTTTTTTTTTAATGTTTATTTATTTTTGAGAGAGAGAGAGAGAGAACAAGTGGGGGAGGGGCAGAGAGACAGGGAGACACAGAATCCAAAGCAAGCCCCACAGAACCCAATGTGAGGCTCAAACTCACAAGCTGTGAGATCATGACCTAAGCCAAAGTCGGAGGCTCAACTGGCTGAGCCACCCAAGAACCCTGAAAGGAATTTCTGTTCCATGTCTTTGTGATTCTGTTGGAGCTTCAACCAGGATTGTTTCCTGCTTGGTGTCATGATGACTATACCATTTCAGGCTTCACATCTATACCCCAATACTATCTAGAAGGCAAGAGGTTTCTCTTTTTCAACCACCATATAAAAGTCCTGGGATTCAGTCTGATTAGGCCAACATAGGTCATGTGTCTATCCTGGGCCAATTATTGAGCAAGGAGGGTATGGTTATGTGACTTGGTTTATGTCAATTGGAGTCCCCTCTTAAAGATGGGAGCAAGCTCAATCTCTTCCAGAATTCATGGTGTGCCTCATTAAAGGTGGGAGCATGCTGAAAGGCACCAGCAGCATTAATTATGGAGAGTCTAAAATATCCAAACATTACATTATATTACATTATTTGGGTCAAGACCTATTCTACCTCCATATTGCTAGGCTAGCTAGAGCTAGAGATAAGGGTTCTATCCTCTAAATTTCACATGTTCCTTGGTGGATGGCAAAGCATGTGGCCACATCCAAGCTACCTCAGGCACTGGAAGGTCAGTGGGAGCCAAGCTTTACATAGGACTTTACCATTAGCCTACTGGATTTCCAAACTCTTAGTAACTCACGATTTTAAGAAAATTCAAAATAGATTTGGTCTATTGGAATTTGAATATCTCTGAGCTGTAGGATGAGTTAATGCTGATGTGATGAGAATTTAACTGAGTGGAGTGCATTGGTGTGGCTGTCATTCCACTGCCTTATGGACTCCATTGTAACTGATGAGAAGTCAGTTGTAATTCTTCCAGACATCAAATAAAAATGTATGTTGAATTAATGAATTAAAAATAGAACTAAGGTCAAACTGAAAAAAGGTGGGGGTAGGGAGCACTCCTAGGTAGCTCAGTTTGTTAAGCATCCAACTCTTGGTTTTGGCTCAGGTCATGATTTCATGGTTCATGGGTTCACTGACAATGCAAAGCCTGCTCAGGTTTCTCTCTCTCTCTCTCGCTCTCTCTCTCCCTCTCTGTGCCCCTCCCCCACATGCTCTTTCTCTCCCTTTCTCTCAAAATAAACAAATAAACTTAAAAAAAAAAATAGAACTAAGGACTATCGACACAATAGAACATCCTTTCAAGAATACCCTACTCTTTTTATCTTTGTAAATCTTTCCTTCATACATTTACTGCTTCCACTGAAGCCTTTGCAGGAAAGTGAATCAAATAAATCAACTCAAGAAAGTTTTCCAAACATGGGCATTAAAATGATCACCAGTAGGGGCGCCTGGGTGGCTCAGTCGGTTAAGCGTCCGACTTCAGCTCAGGTCACGATCTCGAGGTCCGTGAGTTCGAGCCCCACATCAGGCTCTGGGCTGATGGCTCAGAGCCTGGAGCCTGCTTCCGATTCTGTGTCTCACTCTCTCTGCCCCTCCCCCATTCATGTTCTGACTCTCTCTGTTTCAAAAATAAATAAACATTAAAAAAAAATTTAAAAAAAAAAAATAAAATGATCGCCAGTTACCTTCTCTTCTTCTAAGAGTTCTCCTTGACCTCAGAGCATCTGAAAGTTTGAATAACTCTTAATCATCCAACATGTTTTTGTCATTCAACTAAGGTTTGTCATTCTACAAATTACTGAACACATGTGTGCAAGGCACTGTGCTAAGTGGTGTGAGGGACGCAGAATGGAAAGAATTAATATTTGCCTTAAATTATCCAACAATTGTAATCTCATTGTTGTTCAAGTTTTCAGGGTGATCTTGGACAGAAGGAAAGGTTGAGACCTTTCATAAAACTATGGATTCTTAAGGAGCAACTTGTCTATCTTCTTGTGGGATTATTTACCTCATTGTTTCTAATCATAAAGGGCCTCAGTTTTGTAAGAAACATCCATCAGCAATAAGAAAAAAATTATGTAAACCAAGCATTTTTATGTGAGCCAGACTAGGTATTAGGTATTTTCCCAAACTCATGTTAATATCTTAAAAATTATTTTCCATAAATTTCACCATGGCTGTGCATGGGCATTTAGTCTGATTTGCCAGTAGTGTCCTGGTTAAATAACTCTTCTACGTAATTGCCAATCTGGAAGCACAGACTCAGCTACATCTTCTTTAAGTCTCTCTTTTTCTTTGTATCTTTTATTCCAGTTGGGTTACGCCTTGAACCATACAAATAGAAAACTAACATTGGAACCGAAAATAACTGTCAATGCCAAGATTGTTGTGGTTGGTGCATCCAGTGTTGGAATTTCCTTCCTAGAGACGCTGGTATTTTGGTGAGTTGTTTTACTTTATTTGTTTGTTTTTAAAGAGGATCTTCTCTTCTATACCTGAAAGGTTGTTTTGAAAGAAAAGACCTGAAGTTTTTTTGCCACCCCATATACCTTGCCTAGGTGGATTGATGAAGCAGTGAAATATTCTAGACTGAGGGTTGGCAAACTATTGCTCCTGGGTCAAATGTGGCTTTCTACCTGCTTTTGTAAATAAAACTTTATTGGAACACAGTCACATTTATTTATATGTTGTCTCTGTTTTCTTGATACAGTGGCAGATTTGAGAGACCGTGACAGGGACTGTTTAGCCTGCAATGCTCAAAATACGTACACTCTGACCCTTTCTAGAATTTTGCCAACCTTAGTCTATACTAGTGTTTCCCTCATTTGTTGAATCATAAGAATCACCTAGAGCATTTGTTAGACTCCCAGACTCAGCACCAGACAGGAACACAGAACACAGAATCAGGAACTCCCAGGGAGGGCTCTGGGGATCTACATTTTAGCAAGTGCTCCATATGATCAGGCAGATTTGGGAACCGGTTTTGACACTGCACATCACAAATAGGCTTTCTGAAATGGCAGACAAACCAGGACCTTTCTTCCATACCCTGCATTTTAGGTGCCAGGGAACAGAGTAAAACCCCCCAGGGAAGACTGAGGCCTTCGCATCCCTTCAGTGCTGTTTTTTTTTTTTTAATCCTCACAGCACTAAATGGGTTTCCTTTCAGAGCACATTTTACTGATAGGTGATTCCCGAGAATTCTCAGCTTCCCCTGACTAGCTCTCCATCTGCTCAATGAATTTCAGCCCCTCATTGACAGGAAGAGCCCTGGGTTATTGTCCAAGAACTTGGGTTCATGGCCTGGCATCACCAGCACATGATGCAGAACCCTAGATGTGTTACCTCATTTTCTCTCAGACTTGGTTTCCTCATTTATTTTTTTTTATTTTTTTAAAGTTTATTTATTTATTTTTTGAGAGAGAGAGAGAGAGAGAGAGCAAGGGAGAGGCAGAAAGAGGGAGAGACAGAATCCCAGGCTCCAAGCTGTGAGGAGCCCGACGCAGAGCTCGAACTCAAACTGTGAGATCATGACCTGAGCTGAAATCAAGAGTTGGATGCTTAAGTGACTGAGCCACCCAGGCATCCCTGCTCATTTATTTTTTTTAAAAAACTCTCATAGATGTCTTTTTAAAAAAATTTAATGTTTATTTATTGTTGAGAGAGAGGGAGACAGAGTACAAGTGGGGGAGGGGCAGAGAGAGAAGGAGACACAGAATCTGAAGCAGACTCCAGACTCCGAGCACAGAGACTGATGCAGGGTTCGAACTCACAAATGGTGAGATCATGACCTAAGCCAAAGTCTGATGCTTAACCGACTGAGCCACCCAGGTGCCCCAATAAAGTCTCATAGTCTCATAGATGTCTTAAAAGAGCTTGGCTTTGGAGAACCACAGACTCCTGAATCAAGAGTCCAGTTTTTTCTAAATCTCTTGCTCAGGATCACATGAGAAATTTTAGCTCCTATTCAAAACTGTAGGTGCTAAAAGATAAGCAGAAGATGGGAAAAAGCTCCCCACTAGCACTCCTCCAGAAGCCAGCAAAAGTACTGGTCCAAAGAAGATGGGTGAGGGTTAAGGGTTAGACAAGGAAAGGGGTGGAGGAAATGACCCCTCCCAGGTGTTTGCACTTAGTTGATAAGGAGACAAGCTAATCCCGAATGGTTACTTTGCTCATTTGACATCACATTAACCAGATAAAGATTTTTTTCACTTTCCAGCCAATTTGTTCAGTTATCTGGATCATACCCCTAGTTAATCAGAAATAAGTCACATGTCATTATTGAAATTAGCAACAGAGCTCACATGCTTTAAATATTGTGGTCAGTCTATAGCAATCTTTCATTGCAAGAAAGAAATAATGAGAAGCACCCAGGAACATCCATTTTCCCGTGTGTGCCACACTACAGTTTGAGGGCTCTCCTCATTCTGAGGGGTCTCTTCATCTAAGACTCTGAGCAGCAAGTCATATGTGACCATTTCTGAGTGATTTATCAGTGTGGACTTGTGAAATAGTAGTCAAGAAGTTACCAGAAACAGGTCTGAAATCTTCATTCAGCTACATACTTAGTCATGGTCTTATTTTAAATGATTACATTAAGATATATACATATCATTTTCTTTTTGTGGAATCAACTTAGATTTAATAAAGACAAGAATAAATTTGGATATAAGTACTTGGTTGATTAAATTCCTCAATCAGACAGACCTTTTTAAAGCATTTTAAAGTACTCACAGTTCTCTGTCATCGTTACAGATTACGTATACTAAAAATAGACTGGTATCAGTTTACGGATCTTGAATCCTTCACAGAGGAAATAGTTTTCTCATTATTTTCCCTAATTATTTTAAATTAGCAATCACCATAGTAACCTACTGCATATTTTACTTACCAGCTTAACTGCATTTGAACTAGATGTTATAAATGATTTGACCCGAAATGAAATGGAAGTGATCACCAGACACTGACCCCCAATGAGGATTGAATCCAGATTTTAGAGGCAAGATTTAGAAAAAATGCCCTCCTGAGTTCCTGCACCACACTATCAGACTCAGCTGAGGCACTTCAGTTCCTGCAAAACCCATCTGAGGCCCAGTACAGCAACCTCTTTTTCCAGAAAGCCTGATAATCCTGTCATCTGGAATCTAAACAGACAACCCTTTGTCCTCGTGTTGTGTGCATGCAAAAAAATTAGAAAGCATTTGTCCTCTTCAAAGGACACCAAAGGCAATCCTTGTACAAATTCTTACCCCTTGTTACATCCTTCTTTCCTCAAGTGCTAAGGTGCTACTGGGGGAGCCGAAGGGATTTGCCCTTAGTCATCAACTAATACAGTAGGACAAGGCTCTATGCAAGGGGGGAATAGTGAACATGATGTTTCAATTTTTTTTTTTTTTTTTTTGGTAAAGCATTCTATCTGGTCCTTTGCTGTTACCCATCCAGTTACATCTGCACAGACACACCTTATCTCTGGTTGTCAGGCCTGTGGGTCCCCCTGCATCTTCATGTCCTTACCCGGTCAAGGTCTCCTGGGCCCCCGGTTCCCAGTGATATGTATGACAAGTGTTTTCTTAGGGACACATACCAGTATCCCTTGGGGTGCTCCCACCCTTCCACCCCTATTCAGTCTTCCAGGGCTGAGCTAAAGAGCGGTAGCCCTGCTCTCACAGCTTCCTGCAAACTCTGTCAGGCTTCCTGAGGCTCCTGACTGGCTGATGGAGAAGGGTGGGGGTGTAGGGTAACTCAGGGTCAGGGTGAGCCTCAGCTCATTTGTTCCCCGTGCCCCAGGGCATATGCATTTATCTTCTCAGGATACTGTGTCCAAGAAACTCCCAGAGGAGCCCAGGAGGGAATGTGTTTGGGCCCCAACACCCCACCCTATGGCTCACCCTATGTGAGCTCAAGCCACATGCATATCCTGGCCTTTCCTGATAACCTTCCCTGCCAGGGCATGGATTTCCATGGTGATCACCAGGAGCTGAGTAGGAGACCAACAGCTGGCATCGAGTCAGGACCAGGGGAACTTACTTGGTGTAGGGCATGAAGAGGAGGAAACCCCCACTTATCCTATGGTGTAGAGGGCAGTGAATTGGAAGGGAAAGGCAGTTCTTAAGACATTTTATTGTGAATTATTTAGGTTCTTCAGCATCCCAAGACATTCACATGATGGACCTGAACTATTTTTAAATTATGGTTCTCATGATTGATAGGTCATGTTCACTTGGCTGCCCCACTTCTTTGGGAATGAATGTTCTTGGCTTGGACAGTATAAGTATTTCATATATATTATCCTTCTCAGTACTTGTATTAATAAGACTTGTCTAAAACCCCAATCATGGGGAAAAGCAGAAAGAACCTGGCCTCAGCTGTCAGCCCCCTTCTGCTGCCAATCAGTGCTATGGCCTGTCTTCCTCACTGTGCTGAGGTCATGGCAGGGACTCCCATGGTCCTGCCAGCCCAAAGATCTGTCACCCAAGGAACACCAATCTTATCTGAAGCCTAAAAGGAACTTCATCTTCTTGGTTCACAGCCAGGCCTGGAGGTGAGCATCTATCACCTGTCAGGGAAACACTATTTCCTGGAGGAGAGCTTTGCAACGAAGTCTGAAAGCTCTTTTCAGAGAGCAGGAGGCTCTTTCCCGCAAAATGTTAAGAGGTTATATTTTCACCAGCCACCTCATGCATGAAGTCCCTCTCTGCCGAACCCCCAAAATGTCATGCTTTGAATACTTCAAGCTTTCCGCTGAAGTACTCCAAAATCATTTTTTAAAGAGAAAAGGAGAAATGCCATACCCCAAAAAGGGTGGGTGGGAACCAGGTCTGTGAACTCGTCTTACGTTTCACGTCCTTCTTATAGTGTGGCCGGTGGAACAGCAGCGTCACCATCACCTGGGAGCTCGCTAGCAATGCAGAGCCCCAGGCCCTGTCCCAGACAGTGTCCCAAGTAGATAGCACCCCCCCCAAACAAATTACACAGAACGGTTTCTTCGCTATCTCTAGGGCATGAACTCACTGAGCTGAAGCAGTTACTGGTTTATTCTGTTTCAGCTCTTGTGTCTCCCTGCTTCAGTGCGTTACATTATTTACTCCTAATTATGGAGCAGCTCCTTTTAATCCATTGTTTTAAAATCCTTCCTAATTAAATTCTGAGGTAAAGAATCTCTTGAGGAGCCTGCAGTGGCATCCTGGGATGACAGTGACTGAAAGCAGCCCCGGGTGGTATCCCAACAACCCTTTGTGCGCCTAGAGAAACACACACTTGGATTCACAGAAAGGGCTGGTGGGCGGGAGGGCCCAGGCCCACCTCTTCCACTTCTACCACCACAAAGAGTTTTCTCAACAAAAACAAAACAAACAAACAAACAAACAAACAAAGACAAACCCAAAGAATCTCATCAAGGGGTAAAATCTCTGATTTTCTACCTAAACATGGATCCCTCATCAGGTTGGGTGCGTGGGGGCCACTAAGAATAGCTTGAACTGAGGAGGTCACGTTTGCAGAGCCGCAGTTGTGCCCGGATGACCAGGTCTCCTGTTATGGGGCTGCATATCCGGCACAGCTGTGGGATCTGGCAGCAGCCAGCCCAGCGCTTGCAGCTTAATTAGACTTTTTTATCTTTACGTTTGTCTGAGGACATCTGAAACCTTCAGTGTGGCCTGTCACTAATTAGGTGACTAATTAAATAGTGCTTACTTGCTGAGCTCAGAGCTAAACCCCAGTGAACATGTTGGTGACTGCCATTGTTCTCTACTGTTGGTCTCGGCCCCATGAACGGATGGACATGTGCTCTCCCTGATTGTCCTTTTGAGACGAGGGCAAATGCAGCATGGCGGCCAGGCCCGTGGCACGTGCAGCGCTGCCCTCCGAGGTGCCTGGGGAGGAGGCAGACTGGGCAGGTCGCGTCTTGCCGTATTGTTGTGTTGGCATCACAATGGGACCTGTCAGGAGCCCATACGGAGGCCTGTCTTGTGGCTGGAGTGGGGTGGGGAGGGTAGGGACAGCTACGTGTCAAGCTCAGAGGGTCTGGCCTTCCCAGGCAGAAAGACCTGACATTCTGCCACTGGAAAATAATGACCAGACTCCCTGGTGTTGTGAATCACAATCGAGTTTCCTAACTGAATCCAGTATTTAAATGTAATTAATTATAAATGAAAAAAATCTTCATTTATTGAAATTATCCACTCCTGTTCATTTCAGGATAACTCTTCTTATCTCCTACCTTCACCACTTTAGAGACTCAGAACAAAAGAAAAGCAAGACTCTTTGAGCAATATTAGGCCGTTTTTGGGATCAGCTCATTGTCATTTTTTGTGGGTTTTTTTCATGATTCTTTGAGGCTAAGGATGTTAATTAGGGAATGTATTCTTCATGATCACAAAAACATAACCACAGGTGTCAACTGAGTAATAAACTCATGCACTCCGTCTCCACCCTCTACTACTGTTTCATTTTCAAATGATGATGTCGGCACCTGCCTTCGGTTACATTCCTTCAAAAGCTGAAAACAAAGAATGTGGATGCAAGCAGTTTATTTGGGGGCCATCCCAGGAAATCACCTGAGAGAGCAGGGTGGTGAGGTGGGAAAGGGAGGGAAGTCAGCAACACCCCCAAAAAGCATTTGTCAGCAGGTTGCTGTGGGCAACTGAGACTCAATCCTATACTGGGACCCTTCAAAGGACACAATGGAGATTGGCCCCTCTTTGTGTGAGGAAGCTGCGGTATTTACCCACCAGTTCCTGTCCTTCTGGTCACATGGTCACCCTGAACTGTTCTTCCAGCCTGTCCCTCCAGCTCCCATGGTCAAAAGATGTCCCCAGGCAGACAGGAACAGGAAAGCAGTGGGGTGGGAGAACCTTTTGCAGTTGATATAGGTAGGCTCCCTACCATCCCAATTTCTTTAGTCAGTTCTTTCTTTCTTTTCTTTTTTTTTTTTTTGTAAATGTTTATTTATTTTGGAGACAGAGAAAGAGACAGAGTGTGAGCAGAGAGGGGCAGACAGAGAGGGAGACACAGAATCCAAAGCAGGCTCCAGGCTCTGAGCTGTCAGCACAGAGCTTGACGCCCACGAACTGTGAGATCATGACCTGAGCCTAACCAACTGAGCCACCCAGGTGCCCCTAGTCTTGTTCTTAATTAATATTCAGTTGTCCTTTGGTGAAATACAGGGGCAGAGATGAAGGCAGAGAAAAAGCAAGGCTAGATAAGAAGACTGTGTCAAGAGGTTTTCAAGGCCACCTCTCTTCCCAGGCATTTTTGTAGCTCTAAAGAGGATCCAGTGTACTCCACCAGAAACCTTGGCTGGAAGAAAAGGTGGCCTTAAAAGCATGTGTTGGCAAATACTTTATTTCTAATTTGGGACAGAGATAAGGTTAGATCAGTAGTTTTCAAACTGTGGTCTGTGGACCAGCACTTCTGCATTGCTTAGGGATCTGTTGGAGATGCAGATACCCAGATGCCACCCTATAAGGATTGAATCAGAAATGCAGGGGGAGGTGTGGGAATCTGTGTTTTCACACCCCTGGGGGTCAGGATCCAGGAACCACTGAGTTAGAGAGCTCTCCCATGACTGATGGGGCCCAGGAAAATCATCCAAAGTCTGTGAACCTGTTTCTTCACCTGTACAATGGGGAGAGAACCCAGAATCTCTCCTCCTACACTGGCACGAGGGTTAAATCAGGTGATAACACACAAAGCATCTGGTAAAGCCTATCACTCCAAGCTTATTAGACTGGCACCTCCCCACTAATTAAATTTACATATCTAGTTTCCTTGTGGGAGCCTCACATTGTGTCTAATAGGAGGGAAGAGCCTGGGGAGGTAGGGTCTTCATATGGAAGATACTCTCTCCCCTGAGGATTAAGGATGAATCAGAGGTGTTTCTTGCCAGTATATGTGTTTGCTCCCTGCTAGAGGTCCTGGTCTGGCAAAGATGCTCTCTTGAAATTCAGTTAGGGACGCCTGGGTGGCTCAGTCGGTTAAGCGGCCGACCTCGGCTCAGGTCATGATCTGGTGGTCCGTGAGTTCGAGCCCCGCGTCGGGCTCTGTGCTGACAGCTCGGAGCCTGGAGCCTGTTTCAGATTCTGTGTCTCCCTCTCTCTCTGACCCTCCCCTGTTCATGCTCTGTCTCTCTGTCTCAAAAATAAATATGTTAAAAAAAAATTAAAAAAAAAAAAAGAAATTCAGTTAAAATGGCTACTATCTCTGATTTACCATCAGGAGTACCAAGCAAGCCGACCAATGCTCTGTGGTGTTTCTGTTTTGCAAAAGTGCTTGACTGCAGAGAAAACTGGTGTTATGCCCTGCCCTGTTAGCTGTCTACCCAGGCTGAGGGATAGAAATCCCTTATGGACCAAAGACTCTCATGGTCATAATAGCCACATCTTTGGCTCCCACTGACCATCACTACCTAATGGGCTGCCAATGGATGTTTCTTAAGCCCTTTTATGATACTTGGATGCTTTTCAAACATTAATCTGGACATATTTTGGGTCCTCTCTTTTGCCACTAACCTCAAGTTTATCATGTACGTCTTGAGGGGGCTCTGAGTGCACCCCACACCCCAAATCCAGGAATTCCACTGCATTAAAAACAAAACAACAGGGGCGCCTGGGTGGCTCAGTCGGTTAAGCGTCCGACTTCGGCTCAGGTCATGATCTCTCAGTCTGTGAGTTCGAGCCCCGCGTCGGGCTCTGTGCTGACCGCTCAGATCCTGGAGCCTGTTTCAGATTCTGTGTCTCCCTCTCTCTGACCCTCCCCCATTCATGCTCTGTCTCTCTCTGTCTCAAAAATAAATAAACGTTAAAAAAAATTAAAAAAAAAACAAAAAAATAAAACAACAAAACAAAACAAAGAACAAGGCCAAAACAAAAAATTCACTTTTTACTTATGTGTCTCAAATATTTAACGGATCATATACTTCCTTCATTGAAACTTATATTAAACTCTACCCACCTTTCTTATGCACCCAAAATCACTGGGAGCCCCTCACTTTTCTGTGCCTAGAACAGTGGTTCTCAAAATGGAACACCAACATGGACATCATTTGGGAACCTGTTATAGAAATACAAATTCTCAGGTCCCACCCCAGACCTACTGTATCAGAAACCTGGAGAACGGGGTCTAGGGATCTTTGTTTAAACAAGCCCTCCAGGAGTGACTCGGACTTTAGTGGCACTAGGTCAATGCCAACTGTCCCCATCCTACTGTCCGCACCTTTCTCATGTGCAGCCTCAGTTCCCAAAAGACAAAAGACACCGTACACACTCAGTCACAGCTCCCTGACCCCGACTCAGCTCTGAATCCACTAGTCACTTTCTTGCATCCCTGTACCTTCAACCGATTACAGAAGTGACTACAAGCACTTTGAGGGAACAAGGAGGTGTCAAACTGGCCCTTCTCGTACAGCATTTGATATTGGGTGGCAGTTGGGAGAAGCCTGGAGACATGGGAATGGTCCTTCTGTAGAGGTGTGAGGTAGTCATACCCTCTGGGGGATTGGAGTGCTTGGAGCCACCGTTGAAACCCAGACAAGGCAAGGCCAGTTCCTGGGCACATGGCTTCTGGAGACCGTGCTAATCCCTAACTGAAATTCTCTGAAGATAATTTCTCTCAAAAGGACAACCAGAATCTTTCCAATCCTTACCAACATAGTAAGGCACTTGTGCAAAAAAAAAAAAAAAAAAAAAGCCCTGAGTTTCCTTTTATTTTAAGAACTAATGATGGAGAAACATGTTATGATCAGCATCCTAGACATGAGCGTAATGTTGAGCAACTTTTTCTCTAAGCAACAGATTGTGAAAATTCCAGACTTAACAACTCTGTACATCAGAGCTATTTGTGGGGGTGGGGCTGGGATGGGGGTGGAGGTGGAGGTGACAGTGATAAAAAGAGTTTCCTGGGCCCCTATTCCTGATGCTACAATTCCAGGAATATGTATTTTTAAGAATCCCCAGGTAATTCTAACATGCACCTGGGTATAGTAACCATTTGTGTAGACATTTCCTCAAAATTGGCAGCTCTTATCTGTAAGGAAACTTATTTCCCCCTGTAATTGCTCATTGTAATTAACCTGTTTTTATGAGCTTGTTTTCCAAACCACATTTTCTAATTCTCAACAAATCATATATAACTTCTATGTCATATCATTACTTCAGGGCTTACTTACTAGGCATAATTATTAACTTATCATTAAACATGACATAGCTGAAGTCATTACCCCATATCATAGTATTTACACACTAAATTGGACCTAGTAGAAAGCATCTCATATACTTCATGCTTAAACTATCACCATTAAGAATAAAGGTTCAAGAATATATAAATGCCATGCATGAGGAAACCTGACCATGTGGTGTCTATAAAGCCTTGTAACCACGAGCATTTGCCCCAAGCAGCAAACCTGTCCTTATCCCCACTCCACACCTCCACAAGTGACCTCATCACTTTTGGATCCCCACAATGCTCCTTTCCAGTCTTAGGGAACTGATTGATTGGTGTCTTACATTTTGCCATCTCTTGTGTGCAGAGGCTTTCCAGCTGGTCTTTCATAGCTGCTGTCTTAGTATTTACATCTTCTATATGCTCCATGTATATAAAAATATGATCAGAGTACAAATGTGTAACATTTTTACTCTTATGTACATAATCATTTCCCGTAAATTATAAAGCAAAATCCAATTTCATCTTAGTTTGTTTTGCCAGACTTCCAAATTTTATTCTTATTCGTTAAGTGACCATTTCAAACATTACATTCATTTTCATTTTTTCAGTTAGGATTTATGTGTTATTTTTGTGCAGAGATACACAAGCTTTTCATCTGAGTTCCTGAATCCCCATACCTTCCTTCCCCTCTCCCTCCCCCCACCCCCAGTCCCTTACCCTGGCCACCACCCCCTCCCCTGAAGGGTCCCTGAAGAATTCACAAAGCACCAGCAAACAGACATTGTTGGGTTCAGTGTTGATTCTAGATCCTTGTCCCAGGACATAAGCCTGGATTCAGGCAGGTTTGAGATTTGCTTTTTGGCCCCTTTCTCCAGGCCCCACCCTGGTTCCTACTGGGGCTCCCATGAATAGGAGAGCCATGCAATATGGCACCAAAGAGAAGAGAGAAAAAAGGTCAGGGAGAGAGATTTGAACTACTTCTTTGCCCCATGAACACTCCCCCACTTTTAGAAGTGCTCAGAATCCTTGACCCCACCCTCTTCAGGTCTCTCTTTCTTTGGTCTCCCCCTGGAGGTCCGAGTGTGCCACTACTGACAGCCAGGAGGCCATGGATGCAGCTGTTGGGCTATTTTTACTAAGACAACAAACAGGAAGTGGCCAAGGACATTGTCAAACAAATCTCTTTGTGAGCTAAACAAAATAATATTGCTGAAGAAAGTTAACCATTTTTCAGGGAGAACCTGGTAAATTCTCTTAAACAACTTATAAATATTTTGACTTGTTTTGCCCTCCATTTTTCTTTTGGTATTGGGAGTTCTCAACTTTTAGGTTCCATCTATAGCATGTCACCATTAATTTTGTGACATTATGTGATAGCATTAAGACTGAATCAGATCGGAGTTATTTTTTGACTATTTAAATAACAGTTAAGTTAAATAGCTGTCTTGAGCTAGGATTTACTGTAATTTGGTAAACATTTTTGTCATTGTTCTGAACAATTCAGAAAGCAGAGATTTTAGTAAATTGTAACATTTAGATTGATGTGGGATAATTATTTTCTCTCTCTACATTATCTATTCAAATAAAAGCATTAATGAAAGCAGTTAATTAAATCACTGGCTTTGGTTGCCCTTGCTATGCCAAAAAAAAAAAAAAAAAAAAAAAAACCACACACACACAAAAAAAAAACCAAAAAACCCAGCCAGGAAAAAATTAAAAATAAAAGTAATAAGCATTTACTTGGCAGGCTGACAGGTTTCTACTGCCCAGAAGGGTAAGCAACATGAAAAGTTTTATGTTTCTTTTATCATGCTCACAGTAAATTGGCAATGTGACCCTTTTATTTGAAGGATAAGGATGTTTAGACCTAATTTTGTAGCTGTCCCCCTGAAGCATGGAATGAAACGCAATACCTTTTACTTATTTCCCTGGATACTCTAATCCCTCCCTGCTTTACACGTATCTCTGAGCTGTTCCTCCCCTTGTATCCACAGCAACATGAAATCCCCACTGGAATTATCCGCTGCGAAAATGCAGGTGCGCTTGTTTAATGTTTCATTGGCTTGAGCACTTCACTTGAACTTTTTTTTTTTTTCCACGACACAGTGACCTTTGATTTTGGAGCAGAGGACTCACAGTGATGTTAGTATTGTTTATATACAGTAAGCCAACACCACTAGATCTGAGAACGGTGTTGTCTCTGTGGTCCTGCTATTCTGCCATTTTGTCTACTGTATGCCCAAATCCAAGATGTACCCTGTGGCTCACTGTTCTGTTTGTAGGAACTTCTAAAATATTCACTGGTCATCAGATTAAAAGTCTTAAACATTTGATCTCCATATGTCACCCTCAGAAGAGCTAAAATCTACTAAAACTGCACATTATAAACTTTATGATTTTGGACCAATATTCTTAGATAGTTATAAGTTAAGAAATATTTGGATGTTTCTGAATCAGATTAAAAAATTAAATTAAAAAAACACAAGGTTGGAGGAAAAAGTGGACACATTCATAGAAAGGCATGAAAGAGGGAACCTTCACTGAATAGCAAGAAGTTTAATGAGGTTAGTTTAGTCCCCAATACAAAGGCCTTATATACCGTGCTCATGAATTTGGACTTAATATCTTAAATCACTTTAATTAAATAGTTATTCATTTAAAATGTTTTATGTAGCAGGCAATATTCTAAACATTTTTACAGATACCGTCATTTAATCCCACAGCACCCCTATAAGGCATTAGGTTCTATTATTCCCATTTTACAGACTAGGACACTGAAGCACAGAGAGGTTAAATAACTTGTCACTCACCCAAGGTCAGAAACCTAGTATGCTAGAGGCTGGCATCCAACTGAGGCTATCTGACTCTTGAGCCCATAGTCTTAGCCACTCTGCTCTGCTACTATCAAAGTGGTGAGCAAACATGGAAACTTAAAACTAGGAACGATTGAGATTGGATTTAATTTAAAAAGAGGTTTTCGGGTCCCCTGGGTGGCTCAGTTGGTTAAGCATCTGACTTCAGTTCAGGTCATGATCTCGAGGTTCATGGGATTGAGCTTTGTGCTGGTGATGTGGAGCCTGCTTGGGATTCTCTCTCTCTCTCTCTCTCTCTCTCTCTCTCTGCCCCTTCCCCATTTGCTATCTCTCTCCCTTAAAATAAATAAATAAACTTTAAAAGAGGCTGGACGTGGTGACCAGTTGTGGAAAGTGAGAAAGAGGGTGGGAGTCTGAAGTAGGCTCTCAGATTCCTAACTTGAGAGGTGGTTAGTTGATCATGCCTTTGACTGAAATAAAGGAGCAATGGAATGGGACTACATACTGATTTGGGGATACTTGTGAAGCAGCCACATTAGGACCGATAGGCCCTTGGAAATTGGGTTTTGAGCTCAGAAGGAAGCTTTCATGCAAATACGTAAGATGAAGTCATGGTGGTAGATAACATCAGCCAGGGAGATAGGCATGAATACTGGGAAGCTTGTGAGCAGGGAGATGGGCAAAGGAGGAGGAGCTGGTGAGAAAAGCAATAATAAGAGTGAACCTGAAGATAATGTTGCCCCAGACAGCATGTTCTATGGCTGCAGCTTTTGGGTAGGGCCTCCTTCCTGGCCCCAGCTGTCACCATTTCTTCCATTCACATCAGTAATGGCATCCGACCATTGCTAGCTCCTGGATGACTCCCCCTTCCCCTTTCAGTTCCCAGCACCCTACACATACATCTGCCTTTTCTCATTTGAACCACATGGTGTCAGCCACCTATTTCCTTCTCCAAGCCCACCTAGCCTTCCTCCATGAGTCAGTATGAGTAGAGATTTCTAGTTGTTTCCCAGTATTTATTCTGCACTTTGTCCTTGGTAACAGAACATTGGGCAATATGGTTCTTTAAAAAAAACACACTGTATTTCTCTTTGAAAAACCATATTTTCCAGGCTCCCTTTCTGCTACATGTGGCTGTGTCCCTGAGTTCTGGCAATGTAAGCAGAAAAGTCACATGGGATTTTAGTCTCTTCTTAATGGACAGCCTTTTCCACCCATTCCTCCTTCCTTCTGCCTGTAATGTGGATATGGGATATGATGGCTGGAGCTCCAGGAGCCACCTTGGGCCTGAGGAGACATTGAGAATGGAAGCCCCCTTAGAGTAGCAGATAAGCAAGGCCATGGCCCCTGTTGACTATATGGCTCCACCCTATCAGCAAATAAACTGGTTACTTCCAGGTTTATAACTAGTGTTGTAAGGACAATTTGCTGGCATAGAAATAGGGAGAGGGTGCCCCGGGTGACTCAGTTGGTTAGGTGTCCAACTCTTGATCTCAGCTCAGGTCTTGATCGCTGGGTCATGAGTTTAAGCCCTGCATTGGGCTCCATACTGGGTGTGAAGCCTACTTAAAAAAATAGGAAAGATAGAGGAACATGAAGAGAAGACAGTGTTAATGGAGAGAACCTGTCTTTTGAATTAGAGGGAATGGAAGAACGCTCTTATAGATGTTTCTGGAGGTTATAAGGGAAATGGGGAGGGGGGGGGAGGCCTGGTGGCTCGTCTTTGTTTTCTTTATGGTGTGAGAGATGCACTAACTTGAGAGTGAGGAAAGGGGATGGGAGGGAGAACAAGAAAGGTTAAATTAGTGACCTTGAAGATTGGATAAAGGACCAGAGTAGCCACCATGAAGAGTGCATAAGGAATTTGGCTAAGGCTAAAGAAAAGGAGTAGAAAATTTGGTGCCCTTACAGATAAAAATCCAGAAAATGCCCCCCACTCAAAAGCTTTTGGAGAAGTCTTTAATTGCACAATTGCATAATTCAGTATATTATAGTGTGGCAATTTGGCAATTTAGAAGTCATTTGATCCATGTTGTTAGATCATTCAAATTATTCAGTGCCAAAGGGATTGTTTTTGTAGTAAAAGATATAGCTGGATAATTACTAAGCCGCCTGTTCACAGAGAGCTATAAAAATGCCCATGTATAACTATTATTAGTATAACATAAACCACATTTCCATCACATAGGCACCAAAGCCAAAATAAATTCTAACTTCATGTGAGCATCAGCATGTATTATTAGCTGCATTTTGCACTTTCCATTAAATGTAAATAAATTAAAGACCTGTCATCAGTGTGCATTTGCAGACTGGGAGCCCTAAGTAGCTGGGGTTAATTGTGACCTTTATGTTATTTGAACATATTCAAAAATTTTATTCTTATGATTAGAGGAGAAGATGTGCTGGGTTTTCTTTGTATCAGATAAGAATATTCATTCTTAAATGACATGCATCCTTCGAGACCCTAGAGCACAACCTTTCATAATATTTAGCTGTTTTTAAATGTCAGGTGCAGTTGAATTTATTACATTGCCGGCCCATGCCATTACCGAAAGTCTCCTGCTTGTAGTGGTACTTAACAGATTGTCAGTAAATTGATAGCATTTCCACATTTGGAAAATTTCCAGTTTCCTCATGGGAAAGGAGGGCAGGTGTTTTCCTCGAACTTGGTGAAGGTTTCTTTTTTGGCATTTGGTTGCTTGAAGGGGAGGTGTAAACTCAGAAGAGATTTTAGAGAAAAATATCTTTCTCACCATCCTATGAAAAGATCAACTCACCCATAAAATTTTGCTGACTTTAGCTGAAGGGCAAATTTGCAGCAGGAGTATTTTAATGCTTAAGGGAAAACATGGAGTGAGTCTTAAGCACATCCGTTCTTCAGCAGCCTCTGCTTATGCTCCTGGGTGTCCTACTTAATGTCACTCAGAGGACTTGGTTATAGAGGGCAGTGAGGTGAGTGCAGAGGGCACTGCTGGGGGTCAGAAGAGAGATGGCTCTCACTTCCAGCTCGGCTGCCCATGAGCTTCAGCTGTGAACAAATTACCTGTTTCCAAGCTTGATTTTTGTCTGTATGAAATGAGGATAATAAAACCCTGCCCCCGACTTCCAGCACAAACTATCTTTAACACTAATCCCTATGATGATGCCTATGAACATGCTTCGAGCCCCGGAATGTCGATGCGGGGCTCCATCCCACGATCCTGGGATCATGACCTGAGCCAAAATCAGGAGTTGGATGCTCAACCCAGGTGCCTCCTGAGAGGCAATTAAAAAAAAAAAAAATGAAATGGTGTCTGCCATGCTGGTGTTGTGGCTTCTGGACGTTTCTGCAGTTAGAGGCTCCAGAGCCATCTCCCTCCTTTCATTGACATGGTCAGTTCTGTTGGAAAGTTTGTGCAAAAAGAGTTGCTGAAAAGAAAAGTTCAGCAATTGGATGATACATAAGGTAAGGTTAAATTGAATTATAATAAACCTTTACCAAGTCGAGCTTTACCTCCTTTTTTGTGTGTTTTCTTCTCTCTCCTCAGCTCTCACCTGAAGTTTAGTAATCTCACCCTGATTTCAACCCATGGACTTCCTGGAAAAAGGCTTCTGGGCACTGAACAAAGGAAGTTTTTAGCAAGCGAGTAAGAATTTCATTTGATTTTTCATTCTGAGGCCAAACGTCCTCATTTGGGTGCATTTCTATGCAAAATACAGTTGACCCTTGAGCAACACAGGGTAGGGTGGGGGGTTTAGGAGCTCTGACCCCCATGCATTCCAAAATCTGCATGTGACTGTTGACTCCCCTAAATCTTAACCCGTAATAGTAGCCTATTGTTATCCAGAAGCCTCACCAATAACATAAACAGTCAATTAACACATGTTTTGTATGTTACCTAGAGAAAAGAAAATGTTATTAAGAAAGGCACAAGGAAGAGAAAATACGTTTACAGTCCTGTACTGTATATATTGAAAAAAAGTCCATGTGTAAGTGGAGCCACACAGTTCAAACCTGTGTTGTTCAAGGGTCAGCTGTAGTAGATTTCAGACTGGCAAGGGAAGGGTGGCAGACTTTTCTTTCGCGGTTCAGACTCAGAAGATACAAGTACAGGGGCATCTGGGTGGCTCAGTCAGTTAAGCATTCGACTTCAGCTCAGGTCATGATCTTGCAGTTTGTGAGTTCAAGCCCTGCATCGGGCTCTGTGCAGACAGCTCAGAGCCTGGAGCCTGCTTCAGATTCTGTGTCTCCCTCATTCTCTCGGCCTCTGCCCCAGCTTGTGCTCTCTCTCTCTAAAATAAATAAACATTAAAAAATAATAATAATAAAGAAGATACAAGTACAAACCTGTTAATGAGGGAATGAAGAGTTGGGCTG
The DNA here is from genome assembly GCF_018350215.1 of Panthera leo. Classification (NCBI taxonomy): domain Eukaryota; kingdom Metazoa; phylum Chordata; class Mammalia; order Carnivora; family Felidae; genus Panthera; species Panthera leo. The sequence continues at coordinate 44,995,488 of NC_056681.1, forward strand.
CCATTTTGTATTTGTGAGAAGATGTCTGCCCTCTTCTAAACAGCTGGGATGGAGCCTACTAACACAGCCACCTCCTGCACTTGACTTCAGAGTGTCACTACAGCACAGGGGAGCTTGGTGACTGTATTTGCTTCAGACCAGGGGACTCCCCCCAGGTTCAGAGTTGGGAGATAAAGGCAGGGCATTTCACTGGGGTGTGGGTCTCCCACCCCTACCCCCTGGGCCTTTGTCATGAGGGGCTGATCATACTACGACCTTGTTGCCAGTCTGGGCAAGCTTCATTGGTTGCATCCCAGTAGAATCACTATTTGTCAACATCTGTTCTAGAAAATGCCATTTCATTATCACACAGCTTCCATTAATTTTAATTTCCTGTAGCAAAGCATGGGTACAAGAATTATTAGGCTCCCTGCCTCTAGAAACAATGTCCCAATTTTTCCAACAAGGAGGAAGGAAATTGTTCCTTCTCAGGGTGTTCATCTTAGAATCCATGATGAAGAGATCTTCAAACAGTGAGAAAAACAGCAGCTTCCTTGCAAGCAGAACAAGGCTCATTTTGACCTAATACTTTTATTTATGAGACTGTGAACTTCTTTTTTTTTTTTTTTTTTTAAGGATATCATCAGGACAGTAAAAAAGTCATGGGTTTTTAGCCAGATGGATGCAGATTCAGATTCAGGTGGATTTCCCCTATTACAAAAGGGATTTTATGTCTCTGAGTGGAGTTTTTGACTGTGAAAAGCAGATGATAAGCCAGACTTGCTGGAGTTTTTTGTTAAAATTACTATAACAGCAAGTTCTGATACGGGCTAGAGGATCAACACATGTGTGTCTCTTTTTCTCATTGCCCTTCTTCTAAATTAGATGATTCCCAGGAAATGTTGGTCTTATTGATTAACATCTCACAAGGAACTTAATTCAGTCAGCTTGATAAAGGTTTCGGTCAACCCCCATGTTAGGTAGGCTACAGGAGAGAAGAGCTAGCAAATGACTTTGTGCTGGTGTGACTGCCTGGGATCTGCATGTGGCTAGATGGGAAGTCACCTGGTGACCCCGCTTCTGTCCTTGCCTCTCCACATTCTCAACACAAAAGCAGAGCAATGCCACAAAAATTTGAATCAGATCATGTCAACTACCGAACAGCCTGGAACTGTACTGACCAATGTGATGGCTACTAGCCACACAGGACTATTTGAATTGAACTTCAGTAAAGTTAAATGAGATTAAAAATTCTGCCTCTCAATTACATTAGCCATGTGTGAAGTGATCAGATAGCTACATGTGGCCAGTAGCTGCCATATGAGACAGCACGGCTACAGAACATTTCCATCTTCATAGAAACTTCTAGAATGTTCCCACCTACAATCCATCCCTGTCTGCTTACTTCTCTGACTTCATCTTTGACCATTTTTGCCCTTGTTCTCCACAATGTAACCACTACAGTCTCCTCTTTGTTCGTGAAACACAGCTGGAAGGTCTCCACCTTGGAGTTTTTGCTTTTCTTTTTCAAAGTCTTTGTTTAAATGTTAACTTTTCAATGAGACCTACCCTGGCCACCCATTCATTTGCAACTAACACTCCCAACACACTGCAGTCCTTCCTCTGCTCTATTTTTTTCTTGCTACTGAAATTCTTCTAAATATTATCTAATTTTCCTTTCAAAATTGCTTTTATTTTTCATATTCTGAATCCTTAACCTACAATGTAAACTCTACAAGGGCAGGCATTTTTTTGTTAACCAATGTGTCCCTGACATCTGGGACAGTGCTTGGCACATAATAGGTGCTCAATAAATAATGTCAAGTGGACGCAGGTTGCATCTAAAGGCACCTGCAAAAGCCCTCTCAATCAGGTTACATAGTTGGGACTAAACAAGACAGCCAGATGCCTCTGGGTGGGTAACTGCATGTTACCGTAATTCTTAGAAACCAGAAATTGAAACACAAACAGGATGTTGCCTTTCAAAAGGTCTTCCTACCTCAATAAAGGAAATTATCTCCGTCATGGAGTTTAAAATTTTTTTTAATGTTTATTTTTGAGAGAAAGAGAGAGCTTGAACAGGGGAGGAGCAGAGAGAGGGAGACATAGAATCAGAAGCAGGCTCCAGGCTCTGCCTGACTGGGGGCTTGAACTCACAAACCACGAGATCATGACCTGAGCCAAAGTCGGCTGCTTAAGCACCTCTGTCATGGAGTTTAAGAATAACTATTGCATTGACATCCATAAATTTCATAATTTAAATTCCTCATTCTAAATACAAACTTCGAACTTTGCCGTAACCAGTGTTTTGATTATTGCTGTTACTAATTTTTGAATAGCCATTTTGTGTGTCCTCACCCTTCCCAGTCCAGTGTCTTGTAGAGGTGCTAATGACATGCCAGGATACAGCAGAGAGGAAGGCAGTGGGAGGAAAGGAGAAACAGGAAGCAGGAGAAATCCACTAATTGGACAATCAGCCCTGAATAGTGAACGTTAATTGTGATGCTCCTTCTTCAGAGAGTGTCACAATAAATCCTTTATGAAAGCCTCCAAGTTTTTTTCCAGTTCTGAAGGGTTCTGATTCCATGAAGTGCATGGATCTATCCTGCTTGTAATTGCCTCCCTGGAGTTTGCTTGTAATTTTGCACCTAGAGCTTTGGGCTAAATCTTCTGACCACTGGGTGTTGGGGGCAAGCTGGCCACTTTACACATATGTTCCCTTCTAGAAATTTCCCCATCCTGCATTTCTGCTTTTTCCTCCTCCTTATTACCTGCTTCCAGAATGTTCTGTGAAGGCAAATTTTCACTTTATTTTTGAGTCAGGGTCAAGCTCACTTGAGACTTCAGAAACATGAAGTTTTGGGGTGCCTGGGTGGCTCAGTTGGTTAAGCGTCCAACTTTAGCTCAGGTCATGATCTCACAGCTTGTGAGTTTGAGCCCCACGTTGGGCTCTGTGCTGATAGCTCAGAGCCTGGAGCATGCTTCAGATTCTGTGTCTCCCTCTCTCTGCCCCTCTCCTACTCTCTCTCTCTCTCTCTCTCAAAAATAAATAAGCATTAAAGAGAGAGAGAGAGAGAGAGAGACATGAAGTTTTATTGATATTTCCTCTTTGGTTCTTTCTCTCTTTTACAGAGAACTCTAGTGGAGATACTTCTCTTGTCACCAAGCCATGAGGCAGTCCCTGCCATGTTAGAATCCTAATGCTCATTACCTCTGCTTAGGAAACAATTTTGGGAAAGTATCACCATAAGTCTCCAATGTCTAATTTCACCTACCTGATGGGTAAAGCAGATCCAGAATGGATTGTAATCACCTACACAGTGATACTTTAAATGGACTATTATCATTCAATGTAGTAACAGACTATAAAAGCAAGAACCCCACATATTCCAATGTTTCCAAAGGTTCCCCAAAATACCATGTTCCATGTGCCATTTCCACTGGACAGAACTTCAGATTTTAACTCTGAAATATGCATTCTGACATTATAAACACTACTGTCCTGCTGTCATTAAAAATAACACTGTCTTAACCTTCCCCAGATTTCCCCTGAGAACTTTTATCTTTGAGCAAACCCTCATAAGACTAATCCCTGTGCACTAACTATATTTAATTTTTCCTCATCTTGGACGGCTGACAGTGTACCATTCCTATTATGCAGAGACTGTGTAGCAAATAAGGGCAGTCCTCTGTGGGTCTCTCATGAATGTGTGAAATCAACAGAGTTTCATGTGTTCCTGTTAAGCTACCAAAATGATTTTTTTTTTAAGAGAATTTCATCCCATTCTCTGTTATATTGCGGGGACAGGACAGCCCCTGATTTTCTTTTCTTATTAAAAAGAAACGTTCTTGTTTTTAAATGTTGTTTCATGGAGAGATACAAAACTCAGAGCTCCCTTCTCTTTCACAGGCCCTTGTAACAGGGTCTAATGCACATCCATTATGAGAATTCCTTTTGTGTGGTGAGAGCAGACTCATGTATGGATCAAAAAGAAAAAATGTTCTCCCGTTACCACTTCACAATCCCGTTGGCGTCCAAGCAGGGTAAACAGGATTATGCATCATTAATATTATTTAGAATAATACCCTTCATGTACACATCGCAACTGACAAAACAGCATCTTTTACCTTCTCAGGTTTGTCCTGTACAATGAATAAGCCAGTCACCTCCTGCTCAGAGGTGAAGAAACTGAACTATTGAAAGGTCATGCAGAGTCCCCAGGGTCCAGTCGCACTGGGACACACACCATGACTCAGTTAAGCCTTGATTTAAGTGAAACACGTACTGGGGTGCCTGGGTGGCTCAGTCTGTTGAGCATATGGTTTCGGCTCAGGTCATGATCTCATGGTTTGTGAGTTCGAGCCCCGCATTGGGCTCTGTGCTGACGGTGTGGAGCCTGGAGCCTGCTTTGGACTCTGTGTCTCCCTCTCTCTCTGCCCCTCCCTCACTTATACTTGGTCTCTATCTCTCTCAAAAATAAACATTAAAAAAAAAATTTTTTTTGAATGAAACACGTACTGTTCTGCCACCCTACACTCTGGGTCTTCAGAACAGAATCATTAAAAGGTCACGTGCATGAGGTCAGAGCTTTCAGAAAATTCTGGAAACCATCCTCAGAGAACTCTTTAAACCCAAATCTACCAAAACTCCACTTTTCTCACACTGGAGTGCTCAAACTAGAAAAGAAAACCTGTCCACCTTGGACCCACTGTTTGCAGAACTACTAGTTCCCCGTAAATCACCTTTGCCCTATAGAGCAAATCCCAAAAGTCTCCAGGGACTGTACTCACTGCAAACCTAACTCCCTAATTGACATCTTCTCTAAATAAAATGTGTAGTTGTTTTGGCCTGAATCCATACACTAATTTTAAGAATGAGTCATTTACTGTAAACATTAGCAAATATGAAGGGGTCTCAATATTCAGGACCTTGACCCCTGCCTTTGGGAATCCTCCACAATGTCACTTTCTTCTTCCTCTTTCCCTTTGAGTCTGTGGTCAATATGATAACTCAACAGCTAAAGTAAGTTTACACCCACCATGAAATAGAAGCAGAAGAAAGAGTGTACGTTAATGATTTCACAGAGGCACTCGCACACACACACAGTCACCCTCCCTGTTGTGGACTGGCCTATGCCAGCTGGAACGATTTAGCTTTAATGGGAAGATGTCAGTTTGTGACTGTCTCATAATGAAAAATCCAGTATCTAGCCACGGTCCTAGTAAAGTCACATCAAGAGCACAGACTTGGCCCACGAGGGGACTTGAACCAGCTCACCAGATGTCTAATTAATGCCCACTGTCAGCTGCTCAAATGTCACTGACGGAGCCTCTCTCTTTGCAGCCACTGTTTTAATGATAAAGATTATGCGTTGATGTCACTGTGCTCCTGGGTCAATGTGGTGGTTGGTAGAATGACGGCCATAGACCGAGTAGCCAAGCATGTGGTAGTTTCCAAAGAGGAAATCGTGCTCTATGACCACCTCATCCTCTGCACCGGACAGCAGTACCAGGTGAGGCCGCACACGGAGATCTTAGTGATTGATGGTTAATGCGTTTACTGGGGCACACGTTCTAGGGGTTAAGAGCATGCCTTCCTACCAGGACAGCTGCCACTCTATTCATAAAGGTGCCCACAAGGCCTGCACACATGACCAGAATTGTGTCCGAAACCCCTCCTGGAAATCCATTCCAAGAAAAACATTCTGCTCAAGGGTAAAAATCACAGCAAGTAGGAGAAATGTCATTCTTTAAGCTGTTGTCCAAAAGTCTAACACTTACTGCTCACCAGAGCAGAATCCAGACACAACCCGGCATGCATTTGTGGTAAATTAATTTATGCCTCAAGAGGCTAACATTTGGCGGTGGTGACGGGCTCATGCAAAAGTATTTGAAACATGCGCACCTTCTGTCAACCCTTATTTTATTTTGTCTCTCAGTTATAAAACTAGGAAATGTGACTGATTGACTACCCAGTGACCGTGCTTTCCATTTGGATTAAATTCTCAAACCACATTTGAGGAAAGCATTGCTGGATACAACTGAAGCTGTTCAATGTCTTAGGGAAGCAAATTTTAATATTCATTCTTTGCAACAAGCATTAGCATTTGATGTAGTTCACAAAAATAGGACATTTCTTTAATGAAAAGCAATTTACTTTGTAACTCAAAGATGGTGTCTTTTTTTTAATGTTTTTTAAAATTATTTTTGAGGGAGCACAAGCAGGGGAGGGGCAGAGAGGGGGACAGAGGATCTGAAGTGGGCTCTGCATTGACAGCAGCGAGTCTGGCGCAGGGCTCGAACCCACAAACCACGAGATCATGACCTGAGCCAAAGTCGGATGCTTAACCAACTGAGCCACACAAGTGCCCTCACAGATGGGATCTTTTAATTACATTTTCTCCCAGGAACCTGGATAAGCCTTCCCACGGTGGGTTTGTTTCTGACAAGTATGGAGTAATCCACCCCCACCCCAGGCACTGCCATGTTTTATCTGGTACTGTCTTAGGACATTTTGTGAATGATTGTGGATTTGACAAGGGGAACTATGTGTAGGTTTTCTTTATAGAGCCCAGCCAGGAGGAGGCAGCACATGGTGGGGGACAGACAGCTGAGCAACTCCCAGCATCACTCAATGTTCCAAGCCTTGGCCACACATTGATGTCACCTGGGACACTTGAAATATACCCATGCCTAGACCCCACCCCCAGAAGCTGTGCTTTAATTATTCTGGGGTGGAGCCCAGCGATCAGCATTTTTTAAAGCTCTAGATGGTTCTAAGCTAAGGCTGAGAACCAGGACTTGAAGTTTCTTGACCTAGAATCTCTAATCTGTACCTTAGAGTAGCACTTCTTAAACCATAATGTGCACACACAGCCCCTGTGCATCTCATTAAAATGCAGTTTCTGATCAGGGGATGGGGGCTGCTGATATGCTGCAGTTTTAACAAGCTTCAGGGTGAGGCTGGTGCTGCTAGTGAGCAGGCCACACTGAATATGGATCATCCTCTGAGTAATTGCTTTTATTCTTTTCATCCTGCTCCTCCTCCTCCTATGACCACCACTACTACTGCTGCTACTAAAGACATCCAGTTCTCACAGTGTAGAAAAGGATTTTTTTTTTTCTGGCTAAAGGATAAACACAAACTGGAGGAATACTTTATTTTGATACTTAAGTATTCCTCTTTTTAAACATTAAATCAGAAGAAAACATCATGCACCCCTCAACTTGCCTGCCCCCCTCACCTGCCCCACCGAGTTCCAGCTGCTGCCTGGGACCGTGGACTTTGGAAAATGTGAGTGGAAGACCCGGCCAGCTGTCCAGAGACTCGGGCTTCTGCCCATGTGTGTCCAGCTGCCCCTACAGCTTTAGTCTGTGGCACGTTAAGCTCTTGCCCTTTTTACAATGGGAAAAATGAAATGAAGAAGTGATAAAGGGAGTTCCGATTTAATTTTTCCAGAAGGACATAAAAATTAAAGGTACATAGAGTGATACAAAAAAAGGCTGCTGAATTCACTGTGGAGGGCTTCCAGTTCTTTTTTATTTTCCTGTTTCCTTCTCTTTAACTCTCTTGTTGTTTTGTCCCAATTTTGTGATTTAGAAATAAATTGAAATGATGAAAATAAAGCTTAACTCCAAAGCAAGAAGATAACTGTTATAAAATATCATTACAAACTTGAACCTCTAAATAGAACTTTAAGTGGCATGTGTCATTCTAAAATATTATGCAATATTTTTGATATCCAAATACTTATCATTTAATTTTTCATCATAAAATCCATGCACAGGGTAAAAGATTAAATTGTGCCTTGGGACTGCGTGTGAGGCAGGCTGGTCTCTCCTTCCAAGTCCTCTCTCTCTAGGGATAACCACTTTGAGGCATTTCTGTTGTTAGTTCCTCGGTGATTACCCCCAGAACTCCAAATAATGTGTTTATAGAAGTTTTATCTTTGATCTGTCAACTCCTGACATTATCTATGACCTTTCCATTTTGGAAGACGAATCATATTCAGTACCCTCTAACTAACTCCCTTCCCCACCCTATCTATAGATTGGGTTCTTTTGATTGGCACATGCTGGTGCCCATTGACAAGTTCTGGGATAGCTTACAACTGAGGTCCTGGGCAACTCTCCATGGCGCATGGAGAGCCATGGAGAGACCACCTCCCCATGCCTGGTTTTGGGTCTTCTCAACAAGAGAAAGAGTAAAAATGTGTCCACTTGCAGGGACTCTTAAAGGGGTGATTCTCACTAGAAGCCAGCAGGTGGGGCAAGAACATCCCACCAGGTGAGAGAGTAAGTTGGGGATGTTAGTTATACTGAGCTTGATGTGGTCAGCAACATGATGTGGTCTTCACAGAGGCTAATTACATCCTTGATGGGGTAAATAAGAGCCTGGCATCTAGTACGGTGCAGCTGCAGGTGAGAGCCTGCTATAAACAGCTGAAAAGAGCTACAGACACCACTTTGCCTCTTCGGACGTAAGACCTCCCCAATGTCATAGATGAGCAGTTATCATGAAGAGACCTCACTGTGCTTGGGGATGATTAAAGGGGAAAATAACATGCCAAGAGATGGGGTCTGCATTTCCTCCCCTTGAACCTGGGCAGACTTGTGACTGTCTTGACAGATACAATACAAGGGAAGTGATGTGGTGTGACTTCTGGGGCTGGGTCAGGGGCCAGGCAGTGTCTCCTTGTTTGTGAGAACAGTGGCTCCTGGAGCCCCGAAAGGCCAAATAAGTCCAGATACTCACACTGTGATTGGACATGCCACACCTGGGTTCTCCAGTTGGCAGTTTCGGATGAACCCAGCCTTCCAGCCATCCCTGACAAAGCACCAGACATATGAGTGAAGCCATCTTGGATGCTCCACCAGCTAAATATCACCAAGTGACTTCTGTTGCTAACACATGGAATAAAGGAATTTCCCAGCCAAACCCTACCCAAATTTCTGGCCCATGAAATCATGAAAAGTAATAAAATGGTGGTTGTTTGAACCACTTAGTTTTGGTGTGAGTTTGTTGCTTAGCAAAAGGCACCTGAAACAAAAGGATAACATAGGGTAAGGGAAAGGGAACAACATCTGGAAAAATCAGAGAAAGAACATACTCTTGACAATATTCCAGGAGTCACACACACACACGCACACACATGCATGCATGCACACACACACTGCAGAAAACTATTCATCATCTTCAGTACAGTTTGATCAGCCAGACTCTGAAATGGGAGCTGAAGCCATCAGAAGAGCAAAAGCTGAGCTGAGTAGGCTACAGAATTAGATGAAAAGGAAGATGGGTAAGAAAGGATTGAAATCCAATCCCTGTCAAGAGAGAGAACTGCTACTGAACAATGTTTGATGCTGAAAACAAAGCGCAAAGCTCCCCTGGAGGGCAGAGGGCAAAGGGCAAAGGGTAAAGGATACATTTGGCTCAAGACACGAGAAGGTGTGATCAACACGGAGGCAACATATAGATCACTGGTTTTTCCAAAGAAGAGGCTGTGATGAATGGAATAGATACAACAGAGACATGCTAGCAGAGAATTTTCCTTACCTAAATACCATATTGTCACGTTGAGCCCATTCCAGGCAAAATCAAAGAAAAATTTACTCACCTAGTTATATTCTGATGCAATTTTAGTTCTTCAACAATGATAGGGGAAAAATATGAACACATTTCAAGAGAAAAACAACAGATCACCACCACCACCACCACCACCACCACCCCTCAAGAACAAAAATAAGACAAGCACCCAAAATTCCCCTTCTAGGATAAAATGGCATAAAAACATGAAACTAGCCACACAGTATTTTGAAGAAAATATGGCAGTTCAGTAAGTATATGTGCACCCACATCTCTCCTATTTGAAGACAGCAAAAAGCTGTTGTTTTGTCTGTGAGGCCTCAGAAGAATGATCTTCCGTGTTCTTTAGTGTGTATTCTGAATAACTAAGGCAGAAAGGAAAATTTAGAACTTTATGATAGTCTAAAAAGGTAATTGGCAAGCACCAAACAATTCAAAAGCTTATAAGTCTGAGAATAAATGCAAAGTAGGTAACACTGAAACTTCATCTAAATCTAATCAAGAACCAAGTTGTTCGAAAATAGGGAGAGGTGGCCAGGGAGAAATAGGAATTCTCTTAAATGGGGAAAACCAAAGGTAATATTTTGGTCTTGACTCTTACATATAGAAGGAATAATGTAATGAATGCTTTTGAACAGCACGAGTAAATCCGCCTTCCAAACCCAGGAGAAGATAAGACCGGAGAAAACATCATTTGTGTAACCACAGGGAAGGAAACAAAGGAAATAGCCACAGTGCTTTAAACAAGGATGAACCAGAATGGCATTGAGAAAAACAACAGTCGCAACAGTGAATGCCATGGTTTTAAACTGCGCTGTTACAAGAGCAAGGCTCTGTGTTTGCACCAAATTCAAAATACAAGAGAACTACCAAAACAAAATGACATCCAAAGTTTCAAAATGAAATGTTAGAAGCGCACCAGCAAAAGGTGCCACACAAATTCAACAGCTGTCAGAAGCAGCAGCAATATCAGTATCCAACAAAGCGGAATTAATTGGAGAAAGAAAAGCATTAATGTTGACAAAGGGCACAATTCGTGACAACAATACAGAGGTGATGAGCTTGTTACGTGCAGAACATGATCGTGTGAAAGAATACATCACAAAAACAGAGGTACCCCTGGAGTGTTTGCTTCTTGCAGTCACGTTTAAGACAGGAAAAAACAAGCTGAACCACATCCAGAGACTTGAAGTCACCC